>NC_135839.1:7257500-8550000 GCF_029677425.1 Wolffia australiana | reverse complement strand
ATTTTACGTGAGGAAATTTTAATAATATTGTCTAAAATACTTCATTTTTCTATAGTACAAGCTGTCACAAAGAAGAATCTTGCAAGGGAAACTTTTTCCCTTTATATTATTTACAAGTATAGGAAAATAAAAGCAATAAAAAATATTTTATTATAGTTTCAATTAAGAGATACAATCTATCTGATATTAGTTGACCTGATCTAATATTAGAACCCTAATATTATATATATGTCTCTGTATATATATACCTGTTATCCTATCACTGCATATATCTACACACACATATATGTATGTATATACATACATATATAAGTGTATCTCAGAATGGACACATATTTCTGCCGCTCAAACCTTATATACTATTTAATGGTCTTTGAATTTCTAACATATTATTATTCAAGCATTAAAGAGCATTAAACATTTTTCAGTATTTTTTGGACTAATCCATAAAATTCAAAATATAATGATCTTAAATTACCGATATGTAAGGACATTTTTAATGTATCATTCATTGTATAAAACTTTTATTTTATATGTGCAATCACCTTATTATATCACCTCAATGGTATATTGTAGCATTTTTTCATAAACTTTGAATACCATCACATGATCATTGATGTGTGAATTTTTCATGCATATTAACAAATATTTACTGACTTCATGTGATTGATTCTCTTAAAGTGAACTAATTTTTTACTAGTTATTTAGCATTTCGTGTCTTATGATTATTTTCAAAGCTTCCGTTGGAACTCAAAATGCTCAGAATATGAATGGTTGAAGTACTTTTATGCTTCATTTAATTGAATTTATTTTATTTAAACCTAATATTGAATCCAAACTTTACATTTATAACCCAAAACCCTGTTTAAAAAATAAAATTTTCATAATGGTGAGTCAGGGTTGTTACAAAGAGATTTTTAATTTAATTTGTTAATTATACAGAAATTTTTGGTAACATGGATTTTAATTATTTGAAATTAAATAATTTGAAATTTGGAAAAATTATTGAATAATTAAAAAATGAAAAACAATGGAATCTGATAAGTGGCTTTTTTTTTCAACTTATGTTAATATACTTGTTAGACAAATTATGAATCTAAATTAACCTAATAGAAGAAAGAAAACCATTTGATCTGTGATTTGACATATTTTTCTTGAGCTATAGTCTGTGATTCAAGCTTTGACTGCTCTCGTCTTTTATTAAGTTTATGTATATTGAAGTGAATTTAATCTATGTTACGCTTTTTTAATACAAATACATTCACTGAAAGAGCATAGATGACTAGGAGGTATGCACAGACTTGAGAGGTGATGATAGGGGAGAAAGAAGAAGAGGAAGAAGAGTGGAAGAAGAAGAAGAGAAGAGAGTGCCGATGTGACTACGCTCGATTAGGTTAGAAATTAGGAAATCAATATACATAAAGAGAGAGAGAGAGAGAGAGAGAGAGAGAGAGAAAGAAAGAGAGAATATGTGGGCCAAGGCTCACTTACATAGGCCCAACAGGGACTCCTCTTCTCACATTCCCCCTCAAGCTGGAGCGTAGATGTCGTAGATGCCCAGTTTGCCTGAGAAGGTGTCGTAGAATGTTACACTTAGCCCTTTAGTAAATATATTTGCAAGTTGATCTGCAGAAGCCACATATGGTGTGGGAATAAGTCCTACAAATCACATGGCAGTCGATTTCGATATGCTTGGTACGCATTGGAAAGGTTTGGTTATTGGCAATGTACAAGCCCGCTGGTTGTCACACACCATCGGCATAGCTCCTTTAACTGGAAAGCCAAGTTCAAATAAGAAGTTACGTACCCATAACATCTCGGAAGACGTCTCAACCATCGCTCGATATTATGCCTCAACACTGGATACCGATGGAACAGATTGCTTGTGACTTAGCCAAATTACAAGATTACCACCCACGTACATGTAGTAGCCAGTCATAGACTTGCGGTCTTGACAATCGCCGAAAAAAATGGCATCGGAGTATCCGACGACCTGTAGATGACCATGACGTTGGAAGATAAGTCCTCTTCTTGGGGCATATTTAAGATACGCAAGAAGACGTAAAGTAGCTTCCCAATGAACCACTTGAGGGGCAGGCATAAACTGGCTCAGAACATTTACGGTGAATGCGATGTCGGGCCGAGTCAGCATAGTGTAGATAAGCTTCCCAACTAGGCACCGATACCGTTTAGGATCTGTATAAAGTAGAGAGGTAGTACTCCAAATCTGAGGCTTGCTATCGATTGGGGATGCATAGGGCTTGCATCTAGATAGACCAGCTTCTTGGAAAATATCAAGGATATACTTACGTTGATTAAGAACAAGAGTGCTTGGGCGAGATACAAATTTGATGCCAAGGAAATACTTAGGTTCCCCTAAGTTATGAATACCAAGATGCCGATGTAGGAATGTCTTGACATGCTGAATGCTTGCAAGATCACTGCCGGTGATGATCATGTCATCCACATAAACGGCAAGAATAATACACCCAACCGAGGTAGTCTTGTAGAAGACGGTGGGCTCAACGTCACAAACCACCAGTCCACACGTCGAGATGAGTTCACTGACCTTCTCAAACCACGCCCGCGGTCTCTGTTTGAGGACATAAAGAGCTCAATGAAGAAGGCATACTTATCATGTTCCCCCTCAACCGAATAGCCAGGAGGTTCCTCCATATAAACACACTCAGAAAGGTCACCATATAGAAAGGCATTGGAAGCATCAAGCTGGTGCAGGGGCCAGTCATGGTTGACCGCCATGGAAAGAAGTATACTGACAGAATTAAGCTAAACCATCGGAGAGAAGGTTTTTTCATAGTGGATGCCGTGAACCTGCGAGAAACCCCAAGCAACCAATCGAGCTTTGTAGCGATAAATAGTGCCATCATGATGATATTTGAGGGTGAACACCCAACGACACCTGACGACATTAGAATTAGCCAGTCGATCAATGAGCTCCCACGTACCTCGACAAACAAGAGCAGAATACTCTTCATCCATAGCGGCTTTCTAGTGAGGAATCAATAATGCGGCCTCTAGATAGGGAGGAATAAACTCCATAGCCAAGGCCACAGCAAATGCTTGGTAAGGAGCAGATAATTTGGCGTACGAGACGACATTAGAGTAAGGATTAAGAGTACATGAGCATGTACCTTTTCGAAGTGCGATTGGAAGATGAAGATCATTGGAAGGAGGACTTGAGGAGGACACAAATTGGGCTTCAGTGGAGAGCTCATGGGGTGATGAGCCAGGAGCCAAAAGGAGAGGAAGAGGATGGGCCCACAAAGAGCGATTGGGAAGCGGGAGTAAAGCCAGTAGAGAAGCGGAAGGTAGTGGAAGAGGCAACCAGACACAAGAGAGGAAGCAGCTAGATCCACTGGGGAAACAGGAGGAGATGAGGCTGAAAAATCCCAAGAGGAGGAAATTGTGGAGAAGAAGGGTGTCGACTCATGAAATGTAACATCGACCGAGACACTATGATGGCGCACGCCATCTGGACCTGTCGAAGCCGTCATCTAAGCCGTCGTCACCTCCGTTGACTACCCGTCGTCTCATCCAGTCGACTGGCACGCCAAGGTGCCAATGAAGACACCCGGCACCGACAGCCCGGGTGAATTATGCTCATTTATCATGTTTTGATTTCTTTCACCCCTTCATCTAGTCGCCATCGTCGTATCATGTCTGCCATTTCGTCCACATTTTTAGTGTCTTTGTCGTTATGTTGGTGAGGAGTCCTTAGCCATGTGGAACCCCTCCCTTTTTTCCCATCCTTCATGTTTTATTTTCCTTTATTTTTGTAATGGGGTCCCATTATATGTGGGCCCCCCTTAATGAACCAATTCCCCCCCACCCATTGTTGACCTCCTTGGGCCCATTTTGGCTTCCATTTAAAAAGAAAGAGAGGGCGCCCTAAGGAGATTTAGACCAGGAGGTCGAGAGAACCAGAAGGGAAATCAACCAACAGAGTCAATGGCCGATTCCTGTCCCTCTAGCAAGAAAAGTCACCGCCGATCCCTACCCTCCGCGGGTAGTTATCTCCACACGCTCACCGTCGTAAATGGGAGCCGATTACGACTGTTGTGAAATGACTCGCACTCTAGGCTCTTGAATGCCATCGTCCTGACGGTGAGGTCACCAAGTTGCGTTTGGCTTGTGTACATGGGAAAGAAAGCCTCGGCAATTTTAGACTGGGACTGCTCATCAAAGTCCCGTGCCACCGACTTCCGACCCGTATCTCGTCACGTTGGCCGACGCCCCTAGCGATGCAACTATGGAGTAGTCTTCTACGCATCCACGAGCAATCACGATACAGCTCCGCGAGTGGCTCACTACTGCCAGGAAGACCCCCCCCCCCATTCAGCAACGATGGGTAGCTCCTAAATTGTGTCGTGATGGGTTACCACTATCCTCGGGCAGACGACAATGAAGAACCTCAATCCAAGTGAATACATGATCGAGTTCGACCAATCTTTGGGTTGAAGCCAAAGTACCTGCCGGTAGGGTCGCCCCTCTGACCGAGGGTCAACCGTCCGGACCGCTGCAAATGCTAAGCCGGACTGATGAATCCCATCTCCCTCCAATCTGGACCAATCTAGATATTGCTCGAGGCTCCCTCTCCTGAGTTAATCACCGCCTATCTTTGAGACGCCACTAGACGAGTCATCGACAACCATTGGTCATCATGCCTCCGAGTGACGATTCCGATTCTGTCTACCCCTTGCCCTTGTCCTTCTCCTCCAACCTCCGCAAATTGCTCCCGCGTCGCGCCACCCATCGAGCACGCCGACCCTCTCTGGCTCCTCCCGCCACAACCTGCACCAGCTACCGCGATTGATGAAGAATCTGTACAACGAGCCATGCACCGACGAGGTATGTTGTTCCCCGGTCGCTTATCATATCATCCTTGAAATATACCTTTGATAGTCTCCACCGCGCTCGGGCTAGATAGGTGAGCAAGGAAAATCGAGAGAACTACGAGAACAATTGAGTGTCTTTACCGGTACAGACGAGCCCATCTGCTACATACAAGCTTCAACAGATTCACTCTGTTCGGCGCTGTAGGCGCCTTCATCACCTCTGACGAGGCTCAAGAGGCCACTGTCACCATCACCTGGCGACCCCTTTGGAGCTCAAAGCTCGGCATCTGCATCGAGTCGGTGCCTGCAAGGACGACACGTAGGACACACTCATTGCATCATATTTACATTACCCGTTAGGGTTTGTTTTATCCGTCGGACAACGATGTCGTCGACGTCCGACATCACTATCTCGGTACTCGAGCATTGACTTGATACCGACCGGATGACATCCTAGACGTCGTTTGGCATCACAATGTAACGTCGACTCTCGGGAAGGTAGATTTGGTATCGCTTTTGTGTGCGAGAGTAGCCGAAAAACATTCCCTTGGTCGCCCGAGGAGCAAGTTTGGATTTGTTGGCCAAGTGGTTGTGAGCAATGGCCACACCCAAATATGTAGGGCGGAAAGGGAAATAACTCCCTATCTGGATGAAGCCAATGAAGAGGGACATCACCACCACGAGATGTGTAAGGAAGGCGGTTGATGAGGAATGTCAAGGTCATGATAGCATCCGCCCAAAACTCGTGAGGGACATTCATTTCATATAAGATCGTCCGAGTCATGTCGAGAAAATGACGATGCTTCCGCTCAGCTACGTCATTCTGTTGAAAGGTGTGAGGGCACAATGTTTGATGAATGATACCAGCCACAATGCACAATTCTTGAAATTCCCTTTGGACAAGTTTTGCGGCGTTATCCGTACAGATGATCTTCGGACTACGCGAGTACTGAGTCGATATCCCCTGAAGAAACTAGTAGATCATCGGTAGAGCATCAGTCCAACCGGTCAGAAGATAGACCCATGACACGCGGTAGTAATCATTAATAAGAACCATGTAGTAGCAAAAACCAAGTTTTGAAGGAACGTGTGATGGTCCCCAAATAACACAATGCACTAAAGCAAAAGGTTTTGAACTAGTAGATTCAGTACCTTGAAAAGTAGCACGATGATGTTTTCCCATCTGACATGACTAAAAAAAAATCCTTAATTTTCACCTAGGGAAGAGCTTGGCGAAGCTTGGTGATACCGAGATGGCCAAGTCAACGATGCCACTCAAGAGAGGTAGAGGACTGGGAAAGGTGATAGGTAAGGCAGGTGGATGGAGTATTGGAGACGAGCTCATAAACACCACCCCGAGTCTTACACCACCAAACCAACCTGTGTGTGGGTCCTCAAGTCTTGAAACACACAATGATAGGGCAAAAAGGTCACTGAGCATAGAAGAGCTTCAGCCAAAGTGATAATGGAAATAAGATTGAATGGAATACTCGGAATATAGAGAACATCATGAAGTAGAAGTTGAGATGTTGGTGATGCGGTGCCTTGCCAGTATCTGGATAGGAGCGGCCATCCGCAACAAATATGGACTCAGGATTAGCAATTTGGAGAGGCGTGAAAGTATAGTGTTGTCACCCGTCACATGATAGGAGGAACCGAAGTCAATAATCCAAGACCCCCGAAGAGGAGGATCAAGAGGTAGTACCTTGACCTGATGAAGAGGCACCATGCGTAGCAGTGGTAAGAGCAGCGACGTGGGCCGGAAGACCAGTAGGAGAAGGATGTGCCATATAAGATGGAGTGGCCTAAAGAGAGGAGGATGGGGGCATCGGTGGAGTGGCCGATGAAGACGAGACATGACAAGGATGTTCGGGGGGATAGCCCCACTTCTGATAGCACCAACGAGATGAATGTGTCGGTCGAGAGCAATGAACGCACGAAGGACTGGTATATTTTCTGTGATGTCGGTCAAAGGAGCAATCACCGGATGGCTGAGAACTTCCATAGCTTCTCTTAGTGGTGGCTAGAGCTGTAGGAGTAGAAGTAAATAGTGCCGAAGAGTGGGAGGAGGCTATAGAAGACGCCGAAGAAGGTCCCTTGATGGGAGTGAGGCTGTCCATGCGTTGAGCCACATTAAAGACATCGGCCAAGGAGGGAAGAGTCGCGCCACTCAGAATGGAGCCACGAATCTGCGTACTGATGGCTGTAGGAATCGAGTTAAGAAATATGGATACCTATAACTCCTCCCGATCACGTCTTTGCTCTGTGAGATCCTGAGTGTATGGCTGATACACCTATAGGCGAGAGTCCCAACCACGAAGAGTAGCATAGACTATCTCGAGAGGACCCTCAAAGCCTTGAAGTTTAAATATCTTTTCGAAGATGTCAATAGTGGAAGCGATATTGCTCTCAGGGCCATACATCCAAAAGAGCTCGTCCCATATCTTCTTGGTTGGGGATATAAGCTATAATGAGTCAACAAAATTGGGAGAGAGCATCTTTAGAAGCCATGCGGTGGTCATACGATTACCTGTGAGCCAGTGTGCATAGTGAGGATCATTAGGCGGAGGAGGGTCTTCTGCCAAAAGACACTCGTGCTGATGTATCTGTAGAAACTGATGAATACTTGTGGACCATGTGATATAATTTCATCCGCAGCCAGAAAAAATGGAACACGAAACGTGTAGATGGGAGATAAAAGGATTAACCAGTCTGGTGTTAATCGGTGCAGGCATATGAGGATGCAGTAGAGTGTCCCTAGAATAATCCATTGCAAATGCCACGCGTAGAGATCACCAAGAAGATAGATCGATAGGAAGAGAGAATGCTACTGGCAAGAGAGGATGAGACGATGCAGAGCCGGGACAAGGGAGTGCCGCCAAGATCAGAGAAAACTGTCGGCACAAGAGATGCTGAGAGATCGCTGGGATGAGAGAATGCCACCAAGATGAAAGAGCGTCACCAACTAGATAAGAGGATGCCGTAGGGACCAGAGAAGGCCGCTGGGATAAGGGTAATTGATGTCGGCATCTAGATAGCGTCGACGTGCGAAGGGAAGAGAACACCGGAATGCAAATAGCGCCGGTGTGCAAAGGGCATCAGTGTGAAGAGAACACCATGCAGAGGGTGATGGCGGACAGAGGACGGCGTGCAGAGGAGGTTCTGTCAGGAATGCAGATACTGTGTCGAAGGCGGCATCGTGAAGGCGGATCAAGCCTCCTGCTCACGGCATGCAAAGGGGCATGACGTGAAGATGGTGAAGATCGAATCTCCTGCTCTGATACCAACTTGAAAGGTGATGATCAGGGAGGAAGAAGAAGAGGAAGAAGAGAGGAGAGCGCAGATGTGACTACGTTCGATTAGGTTAGAAATTAGGAAATCGAGATACATAAGGAGAGAGAGAAAAAGAATGAGAGGAGATGTGGGCCAAGGCCCACTTACATAGGCCCAAAAAGGGGCTCCTCTTTTCACACTATGCAAGGAGAATAGAAAGGATGCATTTGATTTTAAAGGAAATGGCCATACCATCCAATTATAATCGTATAGCTATGATTTCCATGATATTGAGCATATCGAAGTAACATGGGTCAATTGTTGTGGGCCATGCATGACATATTCAAATTCATGCATCACGTTTATCACTTTGAAGGTTATATGTTGTCCATGAGATCAAATTAGCATACAAGTTTCTTGATATGTGATGAGTAGTCCATTTCATGCATCAATTCATACATTATGTAAGTTTTATTATTTTTGTGACTCATTTATCATGATCATGACACTGAATATGATCTAGACATGATAAGTGAAAAGACTGTTGATTGATTAAAAAGAATAAAAAAGTGTTATGGCCTGAAGGAGCTGCCATGCGACAGCTGTAGCCGCAGCTTGACTATTGAAGGCCACAACTGCAGCTCGACTCCAAAGGGCCACAGCCACAGCCACAAATGGAGGAGGCACACGACAAGAATTACCCGCAGAAGGTAATCAGTTTCAGTCCCTGCACATGCACGAGCGAGAAGGTCTTTCTTTCTTTCTTTCTTTTATATTCAAATCTTATATGGTTTCAAAATTATACACCAGTGATGCAATTGAAATCTTTCGATATGGGATTGACATAATTGTAATTTTCAGAAGAATGCGGGATGGGCCAGGCCAAGTATAAAAAGAATCAGCTAATCCCGTAGGTCTCCACATGAATTAAATACACAGAGAAGTTAAATTGTGGGCTTCACATTGACCCAATCCAAAGCCCGTGGCATCATGGGCTTTCCTTAAAAACATCATAGCATCGTGGCATCATGGGCTTTTAATCCTGACCATCAATCATCACTAGGAAGATCGAACGGTCCGATTCCTTCTGCACATCATAATACATATTTTATTTATAGGAGACAAATCAGCTAAGGGTGTTGACGTAGACCAATGAGGCATCTGCAACTGAAAATCGGAGCTGATGTGGAAGGTGCTGACAGGGAGAGGACCTCCAGAACTAAAGAGAGTCCACATCTATGACTTAATTGTAGCTGATGAGCCCTTAAAGACATAAATCAAAGATTGAAGGGCAATATCAACTTTTTACCAAATTCGTCTTTGGCGACCGAATTTGGTGATGAGAAGGTGAATCTCCACCAGTCGCCACCAGAAAATAGAAGGGAGGTCCCATATCAATGAGGGATGCTCTGGAATTAGTTCGTACCTATAAAACCAGAATTAGCCTACCCGAAAACTATTTGATTCACCATTGTTGAAATTCAATCTGAGTAAAAAGTCCTTAAAAGCATTTCAATTCTTCTTGGAAACTTTTGGATAGAGAAGTTACAGTTCTTTACCCTGAATAGAGAACAAAAGAAGCTGGGAATTGAGGAAAGGAACAAGGACTAACATGGAAGAAGACTCAGCGAGAGGAAGATTTGAAGCTGTTAGTGACCCCAAAAAAGAAGAGAATTCTGGTAAGTGAACAAATATCAGAAAGTAATCATTGAAAATTTATAAGATTTGAAACCAATTTAGGAGATTAATACATAATAAACAGCACGAATTTTACAATTTTGGTGAAAAATATTACTTGTATGCAATTCATCAAACGGTTGTTCAGCATGTTTTTCCCAAACAAATTTTAATCGAATTTTCTTAATATCTTAAAAAAATATAGAAAGTTACATGTCTTATTTTGTTGATTTCCTGGTTATAAAAACACCAATAAACATTTGTGTTCTGCATCAAAGACGCCATATAACTACTCTCCTACAGTTGGGGATTTCATTCAACACTTTGCACTCACAGTCTTTTGAAAAGATTATTCAGAAGTTTCTACATAAATCAACTTCTAAAAAAATCGATTAAAATTACCTTAATTCTTTAATCTACATATATTCACATAATACAAATTTCCACTTTCAAATAAAAGCAGTTGAGAAAGTTATCTTTACAAAAATAATTTAGGCTCAATATTTCTATTAGTCATTTCCACAAATAATTAGTGGTGTTCTTGATTTTCTTCAATTACATTTTTTTTATTTCTCTTTGTTTCTTGCTAATCTTCATTCCCCTTAATACCTCTTAATATTCCACTTAACCATCGTGAGAGATTTTCATGCTTTCTTACCTAGAATTTAGATAACAATAATAATAAATTTTCCATTATTTTTATTATCCTTAGATCTACTATCCTTGCCCTCTATCTAATTAGCTAATTGTATCTCTAAGATCAAATCACTGAGGAGATGACCTTACTCTTTGTTATACATGTTATAGTGAGATTAAACATTCATAGATATTATTTGATTTAAGTTAGTAACAATGACATTAACATGCATAAACTTTCTTTATCAATGTAACTGTGCTGTTATAATCTAGGTAAGGTGTAATTTTTGTGACTAAGTTAACTTGGTTCAAATTTAGTCTAGATGAACTTTTTTAGATTTATGTCTGACTGAGTTCATACTGAGTTGAATTAACCAATTGAGGTCTTTCTTAGAATCCAAGTTGACTCAAATGGGACTAGGTTAGTTCATTTGAGTTCAAGTTCACTCAGTTCAGGCTGAGCCAAATTGGCTAAGTCTCCATGAACCCCGTTAACGTTGAGTCACGTTAACGTTAACGTTCCGTTAACTCAGCCCTCCAGACCATTGGCCTACTCTCTCAACCTTCTTACCCTATCCTTGAATCACAAAACCCTGTCAATAGATACGATAAGCTCTAAATACATAATATGAATAGAAATAATAATTTAATTTAAATCTGATTGAAAGATATCATGTAGTTGTGGAATAAACACAACAAAATTCTAAACAAAAATAAATAAAACCCTAATCTGATTCGAAGAAAGTGTATTTTGACTTAAAATTTAATATCTGTATCGATTTAATATCAGAACATTAACATATGTAGAAATATATTATGACATAAAACATATTTTCTTTATCAATAAGATGACAGAAATTTCTGTAAAGTACCAGAAAAATCATACTATCATAATTTAAATCTAAAAATAGATTTAATTATTTAATATTGATAACATACATGTATATAACTTTAATGCAAATTAAAAAAAATCATAAGTTTAACTTAAGAATTATCTTTTTATCACTAATCATTTTATAAAATTAAAGTAACTTCCCCAATATCTCATGTATGGCTTCTCCATCATGTTTTTCATGAAAATAAACTTGAAGTACCCTCTTTGACGCTATATTTATTAGTGTGAATTATAATACTTTGTTATTTCAACCCAACAGCGATCATAGTATCATGACACATTCTAGTATGTCTTTATGTCTGACCTACTAGAGCTTAAATTGCTTCCCCCTTCAAGTTTGGTATCCTACCATATTTTTAGGGTTGATCTTTTTTTAGGGAAATCGTCTAACTTAAGACTCATGGTTGACTGGTACGATAAAGAATTAGGTCAATGACCGAGAAACTAGAGCATTAAAGTTTCCACATTAGACATGAAAAGTGAAAAAATAAGAAGCAAAATAGCATTTACTAAACCCTAGGTAAGCTTGACTGCAGGTTTTCCAGATAGTTAACTTTTAATTGAACGAACATTTATCTTGAATTTAGTTTCCATTAAAATAAATTTCACTTTGATATTTTATCAGATGGGAACTAAAATTGAAAGAGCAGATAGTTTTCATACTCATCTCTATGGTCTAGAACTAGCTTACTTGTGTGTGCACCATCGTCTAGGGGAATTCCAATGTTACAGATACTCCAGGTACATACCAATATTACAGATACAATTTTTAAGATACCTATAATATCATTTTTTGTTTTCCATCAAAGTTTCTCCTTCTGATTATAACCATGTATGTTTTACTTGAGATACAATAGGCTCATCTTAAAAAGTGATGGTGAGATGAGCAGAAATGATCCCAATGTCAATTGAAACTTGGATATTATACCATTATTCCTATCCAAGTCTTATAGATATTTCCAAATTTGGCACTCATAAATAATTCTCATTTTATTGTAAGTAAATCTATTTTATTGATCTTTCCAAAACTGGGAGTGAGTTTGCTTACACAGGGACTGGCCTTTAGAAGTGAATCTAATGATTTAATTAGGATTAGGTATAATATGATGATGAGATGGGTGAGTAGAGAAATCGATTATATAATAAGATACTAAAAGAGGTGAGTAATACTAATAATAAAGAAAGTAAAAAGGTAGAAAATAAGCAATTAGTAAGGGGAAGAAATTACTATGTAATAGTAAGCAGTAGCGGATGGTGGTAGGTAGACTAGGTATAGATAGAGATCATTTAAGATATTATTTATATTACTTTCAGGGCTAATATTTTGACATCTAAAGGAAATAGTTAGGAAGTAGGGTGTTTATGAAGGGACATAGTTAATAGAAGTATTTATTTTAATGATAAAATGTTAGATGAAGAAGAAAGGGTATGAAAATATTAATGATAATAAGAATGAGAATAATTAAATCTGCATACATTAATTGGGTGAGGTGAGTATAAATATAGAGAGAACAGTAAGAATTAAAAGATAAGATGATAATACTTGTATTTAATTTTAGAAGATTTTAAGAATTTTTTGTCAAGAGATAGATAGAATAAGAGAAGATAGAAGGGACGAATAGGAGGGCCTGAAAAGTAAGTATTTATGTTAATTAATATGAAGAAGTAAATCGTGATATTAAAATACAACTTAAATTAACATATATATCTAATAAGTATTTTATAATAATGTGGTAGTATTATTTTACTCATATTATCTTGATTTTGACAAGAATTCTCATTTCCTACGTTAAATTTCCATTTATTTCAAAAAACATTTTTACTATAATTTTGCATAATTTGTAGGCCCATGAAAAAAATCCTTATTAGGTATATATGTATGCTTGTATAAGTCATATTTTACTGTTACTAACTACTTCCTGTAAAATAATATAAATAGTTACTTCTCAAGCACTCCTATTAGTACCTTCTATCTTCTTTTATTCTCTCTCTTGACAGAAATTCTTAAACACTTCTAAAACTAAATAAAAATATTCTCATCTCCTTAATTCTTACTGTTGTTTCTACACCCATAATCACCTCACCCAATTAATGTATCATGATTTAATTATATTCATTCATATCATAAATATTTTCATACCCTTTCTTCATCATCTAAAATTTTACTATAATAAATACTCCTATACGCTAACTCCCTTCATAATACCCTACTTCCTAAATATATTTTGTATCTATGAAAGTTTTACCCTTAAAAGTAATATTATATCTCATTATTCCCTGGTCTCCCTAACACCATCCACTACTACTTACTATTACACCTCACCTTAACTTCTCTCTTCTTTTAATTGCTTTCTTCCACTTACTAATTGTATACTTTCTACCCTTTCATTCTCTTTATTATTATTACACATATCTTTTATTATGTTATTATATACTCAAATTTTCTAATCACTCCTCTCATCATCATATTATCTATAATTGTAATCAAATCATTTTATTCATTTCTAAATGTCAGTCCCATTATAAAAACCTGAGTGAGTTTTCTATTCTAACAAGTTTATTTGATTTAGGCAAATTAAAAATACAATGACAATAGAGTTAGCACCATAATTTACCTCCATCAAATGGGCACAGTTTCTAGGGACTCGCATCCCATAGTATGAATTTTATTTTGAGTAAGTAATTTTGTATATATTCATATCTTTCACGACTGCTTTGTTGAGTGTAACACTGAGGAAATTGGGAAGCTAACTTGAACAACGAGGTTGATATTGAGCAAACAACAGAAAGGGTTAAGATTTGATTCAGTATATGTAAATTATTTACCCTTCTTTAGTTACTTTGAGTCTTCCATTTCTACAATTGAGATACTTGCCCTAACTCTCTAGTGCAGAAACAAAGTAAAAATTCATCTCAACTTGTTCTAAATTTTCAATTCTTACTTATACTTTTACATCATAATCTAGATAGGATATAATTAAAAAATCAGTTACATTCTTCAGCATTTGCACTTCATTTCAATTTAGAGTTAATAATTTGAGCATATTAATTACCTCTATTGCGGTCGTGACTGAAAATGACAAGGAGTAGACATCTTGGAATTGATAGGTTATCCTTGTCGTTGAAGGTAACCAAATCAAGTAAAGATCTTACTTTATCACCTGGTGGAAGGAAAACCACTACATACGAGGGTTGACAGCATGTGAGTGGGCAAAGATCATTGCAACATCTACTAGCACAGCCATTTGACCCACCTCTACAGGAAGATGGGCTTTCATCCCATGAGTCAGATTCAGCAACATCAGATAGACTGATCTTGGATGTATTCGATCAAGGGAATGAGAGGATCAGATCATTCGACCCCTCTTTAGTATACACCCATCGCCAGACTGCATGCACCAACTGGTGAAGGAATAATCTTTATGATAGACTTTCATATTGTTAGCCTACTACCTGTGTTCTTAGGAAAGACTACAGAAGACCCTTACATGTTGATAGAGGATCTCTCTAGAGTATGTGAGATGAATAATTACCAACATGATCCTCCAGAAATAGCCAAGATGAGACAATTTCCACTCACCCTAAAAGATGGAGCAAAGCAATGCCTTAGGAATTTAGCCTTGGAGTTAAACTCCTAAGATGAAATCGAGAAGACTTTTTAAAGAAATTCTACCATATTGGAAAGAAAAAGATTATCAGAAAGGCTATTAGAGAATTTGATCAGGAAGTAGAGGAACCATTCAATGCATCATGTGAACGTTTAAGGGAGTGTACTAGGACTTGCCCTCATCACTATGTACCAGAGCACGATATTGTACAAATCTTCTATGAAGGATAAAGTCATCATGATACAATGATGCTTGATGCTTCAAGTGAAGGTGCTTTTATGATCAAATATGATGATGAAGCCTTGGAGTTGATAGAACTAGATAGCAGGAAATAGTGAGCATCACTCTGCACTCGCCTATCCTAACAAGACGGTTACCCCTAGAAGAGGGAGCATCATAGATGCAAAACTTTTCCAAACATGATGATGGACAAAATAGATAAGTTAGTGGAATATCAAAAGGTACCAGTGGAGAGGTTAACACAGTCTTGTGTTCCTCAAGCACCAGAAAATCAAACTATTTCAATGCTAATACAAAATCAGAGCATGAGGAGTACAATGCCCAACCTGGACAAGACATGATCGCAGTTCAAGAACAAAACCATTAAAATCAGTAGAATAGAGAAAGTCCACAAAATAGGCCTTCATATAGTGGTCATAGCTATAACAATAGCTACCATGGTAGTAAGCATGGTGGTTACCCCAGGATGTGCCATTCACTTGGGCCCAAGAGGGGACTTGACCAGATATATCATCACACTCCTAGCCAGTACCAGCGAGCAGCACCCAAATTCAAAGTACTCTTGCACCTAGTGATCTTTTCACTCATGATATGCTGAGAAAGATGGTGCTGAAAATGACATTGCTCACTCGGTTGAATGAAGCATTGATGGAATTATTAGAGAGATTAGCAGCTCCTAATGCATCTATTGTTAAAAAATGGCATTTGCAGATTAACTCCCTTCTTAACCAGCTGAAAATCCTAGGAACTTAAGTGCTTTTTCAAGCAACCATAAAGTGAATCAGATTCATTTAGATGATCAAGGAGAATAAAAATCAAATGCGATCTCACAACTCATAAGTGGATAACATTACCTGATCCTTACAAGGATTTGTCTCTCGAGGACCAGCTAGAAGTAGAGGTAGATGGTGAAAAGGGTCAGGATTCTGAAGTTTTCGATGAAAGTGAGGATTCAGAACCATGAATCTACACTCAACACATCCCTTTCCCCACAATGCTCAATAGACTGCCAACAAACAACTCAGAAGCAACACAAAAGCCGTTTTTGAGAGATTGAACAAGCTACAATCACCATAACCCTAGTGAAAATCATACGACACATACCAGCTTATGCAAAATTAGTAAAGGGACTATGTGCCTCTTATCACAGCATTAAGAAAATTCAGCTGACTGAGAACATCAGCTCAAGCCTTTTAGATCAAATCCTGGAGGAAAGAAGAGATCAGGGAGTACCTTTGATCAGATGTGATATTGGAGACATGACCTTTACAATGTCGTTACTTGACAATAGAGCATAAATCAACATCATGCCAAAAGCACTGTATGATTATTTCAACTTAGGGAACTACAACCACTTTTCATAGAGCTTCAACACACGTTATACTGGAAGAGTTCATCGTGAACGTGGAATGTTATCAGTTCCTTGTGGATTTCATAGTGGCTGACATGAAGGTGACCAATGAAAGTTATGCCAAGCTCCAAATATTTCGGGAAGACCCTTCTTAGCAATGAACAAATCCACAATAGACTTGGAAAAAAAGAGTGGTGGAACTAAAAGTGGAAAATAAGAAACTAAATCTAAAGACTTCACGATTAATGAAATACCCATCAAGATCTACAGAAGACGTAAGCGTCATAGAACTTATGGAGGAAGTAGTGGAGGAAACATTTATGGAATCATCACATCACATGGAGAATTTTGAGGATGGGCTTTCATACCAAAGTATTGAACCTAGTGGAGAACTTAAGCCACTACCATCAGCATCAAAATGTCTTCATGGATCAATGACAAGAGAGATATGTAATCATATCTATGTGGCTTACATCTGACAAAGAGGAAATATTATTTGACCTACTTAAGGAACATAGTCGAGCACTGGGATGGTCACTCACTAGACCTAAAAGTATGCATGCACAGAATTTACCTCGACTAGAATGAGAAGATTGTGAAGGAATATCATCGACTAAACCCAAAAGTGTGGGATGCTGTAAAAGATGAGATTATGAAGTGGCCACAAAAAACATCATTTATCATATCTCGGACAGCCCTTGGGTGAACCCCATTCATGTTTTGCTTAAGAAGTCTGGATTAGAATGCCTAGGAATGAAAGAGGGAGGAGATTCAAACTAGATTTCCCACCAAGTGGAGAGTCTGCATCTACTACCAGAAGTTGAACTCCTCAATGAAGAAATACCATTTTCCTCGTCCTTTTATTGATCATACTCTTAAACGTTTGGCAAGACAATCATATTATTGCTTTTTAGATGGTTATTCAGGGTATAATTAGATTTTGATATCCACATGTGACCTAGAGAAGACCACCTCTACATTTCCATTTGGGACATACACATTTGAATGGATGCAATTTGGGCTATGTAATGCATGACTGTGATTTTCTCCGAGCTCATAGGACAAAGCATGGAGGTGTTTATGGAATACTTCTTAGTCTTTGGCATGAATTCTGATCTATGCAACAATATTTATAAACTTTTCCTTAAAATAGGGTAAGTAAGTTTCAAATCCACAAGGAGCGAGTAATGTGAGAGCAAATATATTTTAAAGCAATTCTTTTTGGTGATTTTATATTTTTTGTATTTTTAACTATTTTTTAAAGAAAAAATTAACCAAATTATGGAAAAAGGTCAAAACTATTTTAAATAAATGAAATACATATTTATGTTGTTTCTAATAAGTTCTAATAATTTATTATGATTTTTAATATTTATCCTTAATCTTAGGCCAAGAAATAAACTTTAGGCTGCACTTCATGTTGTGAAATTGTGGCAGAAATGAGTAGTTGACAAAAATACTATAATTTTTGCCATAGGATGAATGTTTGTGTCGTTTGATGCGCTGAAAAGCTTGATGTCTAGGATATCCTCTGGAATGTTTACCTAGACAAAATGGTGAGAAAATTTAAATCAAACATTCAATAGATCACACGAATCTTGTTGTCACTTCCCCAAGGCCCAAGTGGTGCTCTTCTCTTAGAATCTTGATCACCCTTGAACTCTCTCTCCCACACTCTTTTAGAACAAGAATGAATCAAAGAAATCTGCTGCAAGGCCTCCAACAACAAATTGAGAGCAGAAATCCAAGATGAAATACAAAGAGAGGGGAGTAGAGAATAAATAGAAGTGCCCTAACTCTCCCAACCATTGGATTTAATTCCTAGGGTTTAGAAGGGTTAGGATTTCTTGATTTCTACCATGGACCCCATGTTCCCTCCTTCCCAAATTTGAAAATAGGCCTTCAAATGAAAATTGTGAGTTAATTCCATAATTTTTGTCTTTAGTGGACCCAGTCATCCAGGAGAATTGAATGAGCTTCTAGACTGGGCTTCTTGTATATTAAGCATGCTCTTGTAGAGACAGCTTTTCAGGCGTTCAAGAAAGCTTTGATCAAGGCCCTCATCCTCCAAGATCCCAACTAGGACATGCCCTTTGAAATCATGTTTGATATTTCAAATTACGTAATGGGAGAATTTATGGATAAAAAACTAGACAAGAAGCTAGTGGTTATCTACTACACAAGTAATACCCTCAACAACGCACAAAAGTACTACACTACCACAGAGAAGGACTTCCTCATTGTTATCTTGCACTCAGAGGAGAGAGAAGAGAAAGAGGCAGAGAGAGAAAGAAAGAAAGAGGTGGAGATGGCGGGGGAGGGGATGCTGAGAATACTATCCAGAGATAAATGTAAGTCTCTCTTTTCCCCTTTGTTTCTCTCTCCTCTCTGTAACCATCACTCATCATCCGTCATCCATCGTCCACCATCCATCCACAGATAAATGTGAAACCATTTAACCGCAGAATACTATATAAACATCCGCCACTCTCCTCCAAGAGCAAGAAACTTACAGAGCGAAGAGAGAAACCTCCAGAGAAAGAAAGAGAGAGCTAGAGAGACAAGATTGCTAAGCGTGAGTCTCTCTCTTCCCCGCTTTTTCTCCCCTCTCTGCAACCATCACTCATCATCCGTCATCCATCAACCACCATCCAATCCATAGATAATCGTGAAACTATTCTACTGCCGAACACGATTAATACCCCCCACTCTCCTCCGAGAGCAAGAAACTTACAGAGAGGAGAGAGAAATCTCCAGAGAAAGAGAGAGAAAGAGGCGAGAGAGGAGAGAGAAAGAGAAAGAGGGACGTAGAGAGAGAGGGAGGTAGAGAAAGAGAGAGGGAGAGAGGGGCAAAGAGAGAGAGGGGTGTAGAGAGAGAGAGAGGGAGAGAGAGAGGGAGAGAGAGGTAGAGAGAGGGATGTAGAGAGAGAGAGGGAGGGAGAGAGGGATGGAGAGAGAGAGAGGTAGAGATGGCGGGGGAGGGGATGTCAACAGCCCTTTCCGCTGATGAATGTAAGTCTCTCTCTCTCTCTCTCCTCTCTAAAACCATTACTCATCATCCTTCATCTGTCATCCATCATCTACAATCCATCCACAGATAGATGTTAAAGTATTGTACTGCCGAACTCTGTATAAACACCTGCCACTCTCCTCCGAGAGCAAGAAACTTACAGAGAGGAGAGAAAAATCTCTAGAGAAAGAGAGAGAAAGAGGTAGAGAGAGGCGAGAGAAAGAAAGAGAGGTAGACAGAGATAAATGTAAGTCTCTCTCTTTCACTCTCTTTCTCTAGAGATAGAGAGAGAAACAGGTTGAGAAAGAGAGAGCTAGATAAACGAGAGAAAGGTAGAGAGAGAGGTAGAGAGAGAAAGAGAGAGAAAGAGAGAGAAATACGAGTCTCTCTCCCCTCTTTCTCTCTCCTCTTTGCAACCATCACTCTACATCCGTAATCCGTCATCCACCTGCAATCCACAGGTGATAGTGAAATTTTTCTACCATCGAACACCATATAAACACCTGCCACTCTCCTCCGAGAGCAAGAAACAGCCAGAGAAAAAGAGAGAGAGATAGAGAGACGAGAGAGAAAGGTAGAGAGAGCGGTAGAGAGAGAGAAAGAAAAAGAGAGAAATGCGACTCTCTCTCTTCCCCTCTTTCTCTCTCCTCTCTGCAATCATCACTCATCATCCATCATTCGTCATCCACAGATAAATGCAAAAATATTCTTCGGCCAAACACTATATTAAGACCAGCCACTTTCCTCAGAGAGCAAGAAACTTACACAAAGGATTGAGAAACCTCCAGAGAAAGAGAGAGAAAGATCAAGAGAGAGGTAGAGAGAAAGAGAGACAGAGGTAGAGAGAAAGAGAGGAAGGGAGGTAGAGAGAGAGACAGAGGTAGAGAGAGAGACAGAGGTAGAGAGAGAGACAGAGGTAGAGAGAGAGAGAGGAAGGGAGGTAGAGAGAGAGAGAGGAAGGGAGGTAGAGAGAGAAAGAGAGGTAGAGAGAGAGAGGAAGGGAGGTAGAGAGAGAAAGAAAGAGAGAGGTAGAGAGAGAAAGAGAGAGGTAGAGGGAGGGAGCAAAGGAGGTAAAGAGAGAATGAGAGAGATAAATGCAAGTCTCTCTCTTCTCCCCTCTTTCTCTCTCCTCTCTGCAACAATCACTCGTCATCCGTCGTCCGTCAGCCACACATAAATGTGAAATTATTCTACCGCTGAACACTATATAAACACCTGCCACTCTCCTCCAACTTAAAAAGAAGAGAGAGAAACCTCCAGAGAATAGGCTTCGGGGATTCGGACAGATTGTTCGAATGTTCGATCAGATCGGGCATTCAAACGATTGAATCCAAACACCGATCTGTCCCGTTCAAATTCGATCCAAACCCAAACTGAGCTTCTGTTCGGATCGGATTGTTCGAATAAGATCTGATTCTAACACATTGTTCGAATCGGATCGAATCGAATGTTCGAATCCGGCGGCGCCAGCGGCGGCCAGCGCCGCCCAGCGCCGGCTAGCGGCAGCCCAGCACGACCAGCGGCCGCCCAGCACCAGCCAGCAGCCGCCCAGCACCAGCTAGCGACCATCCACCGGCCGCCGGCGCCGGCAGCGGCCGCAAGAGCCGGCCAGCGGCCGCCGGAGCCTGCCAGCAGGCGCCAGCGCTGACCAGCGGCCGCTAGCTCCGGTCAGCGGGCGCCAGAGCCCGCAAGCGGCCGCCAGCGCCGGCCAGCGGCCGGCAAGCGGCCGCCAGAGATGGCCAGCGGCCGCTAGCGCCGGCCAGCGGTGGCCAGAGCTGGCAAGCGGTGGCAAGCGGCCGCCAGCGGCCGTCAGAGAGAGTCGCTGGCGGTTGCTGGCGCCGCTAGCCATTTGTTCGAAATTGTTCGAACAAGGACGAACAAATGGCAATCGAACACGGACGAACCAAATTGTTCATTCGAAACTTTCAAATGAACACGAACAAAGGGTCTGTTCGATCGAAAGATTCTAACAAATCGTTCGAATCGGCTTTTGTTCGTTCGAATCTGTTAATCAAGATTCGAACGATCCGATCTGATCCGATCCCCGATGCCTACCAGAGAAAGAGCTAGAGAGAGGTAGAGAGAAAGAGAGACAGAGGTAGAGAGAGAAAGAGAGAGGTAGAGAGAGAAAGAGAGGAAGGGAGGTAGAGAGAGAGGAAGGGATGTAGAGAGAGAAAGAGAGGAAGGGAGGTAGAGAGAGAAAGAGAGAGGTAGAGGGAGAGAGCAAAGGAGGTAGGGAGAGAAAGAGAGAGATAAATGCGAGTCTCTCTCTTCTCCCCTCTTTCTCTCTCCTCTCTGCAACAATCACTCGTCATCCGTCATCCACAGATAAATGTGAAATTATTCTACCGCCGAACACTATATAAACACCCTCCACTCCCCCCCCCAGAGCAAGAAACTCACACAGAGGAGAGAGAAACCTCCAAGGAAAGAGAGAGAAAGAGAGACAGAGGTAGAGAGAGAGCTAGAGAGAGAGAGGAAGGGAGAGCTAGAGAGAGCTCTAGAGAGAGATGGCGGAGGGAGGAGAGGGGGTGGCGCTGCCGTCGGTGGGAGCGGACGCGAGGAAGCGACGGGTGAGCTACTTCTACGAGCCGACGATCGGCGACTACTACTACGGCCAGGGCCACCCTATGAAGCCCCATCGCATCCGAATGGCTCACAATCTCGTCATCCACTACGGCCTCCACCGCCTCATGGAGATCAATCGCCCCTTCCCCGCCTCCCCCGACGACATTCGCCTCTTCCACTCCCCCGACTACGTCCAATTCCTCTCCTCCGTCTCCCCCGAGGCCGTCGCCGCTGCCTCCCTCCCCGATTCCTTCGCCCCTTCTTCTTCTTCTTCTTGTTCTTCCTCTGTGGGCAGTTTGAAGCAGCTCAAGAGGTTCAATGTTGGCGAGGATTGCCCGGTTTTTGATGGGTTGTTCGATTTTTGCCGGGTTTCCGCTGGCGGGTCTATTGGGGCTGCCGTCAAGCTTAACCGGGAGGACGCCGATATCGCCATTAATTGGGCTGGAGGGTTGCATCATGCCAAGAAGGGCGAGGCCTCTGGGTTCTGCTATGTCAACGACATTGTTCTTGGGATTCTCGAGCTGCTCAAGTATCACAGGGTATGGTACAATGTCTTTGTGATGCTTCGTTTGTTGATTTTTTTTTGGGTTTTATTTTTTATTTTTAATTGTGTGGTTCTGTTCTTTGTTTCTGTTGGGAAACTATGAGATTAAAAAAATTATGTTTGATTTGGATGAAGACTTAAAATCAGAATTATTAACCTCATTTTTTTCTACAAGGATGATTCTTTGAAGCAAGGATCAATACAATCATGATGGATCTTCAGCAGAAAACAGCAGAAAGCGATGATCGATACAGTCACTGAGTCATGGTTGACTTGAATAGTGAATGTACATTGTTTTCAGGAAAAAAAATGAATGGATTCCCATAAATGTTTTTATCTCTGCCCCTCTACTGCCTGTACTTTTTGAACTGTTAGCCTATTCCCTATCATCCGCTTATCATATTTTATAACGAGAATCCATGCAATCGATATACAAACTTTACTAAGTTAAGGCACATGAATTCAACTCATGTAATTTTTTACCTTGTTCAGCGGGTGCTCTACGTAGACATTGATGTGCACCACGGAGACGGGGTGGAGGAGGCTTTCTTCACCACTGACAGAGTAATGACAGTCTCTTTCCACAAGTTTGGAGACTTCTTCCCGGGCACCGGGCACATCAAAGACATTGGCTTTGGCCGAGGAAAGTACTATGCGCTAAATGTGCCTTTAAACGATGGAATCGATGACGAAAGCTTCAGGGGAATGTTCAGACCCATCATTAGCAAGGTCATGGAAGTGTACCAGCCAGAAGCAATTATTCTCCAGTGTGGGGCTGATTCCTTGTCTGGAGATAGGCTGGGCTGTTTCAACTTATCGGTGCGGGGCCACTCTGACTGTCTACGTTTTCTTAGATCTTTCAATGTTCCTGTAATGGTGCTGGGAGGTGGCGGCTACACCATCCGCAATGTTGCCCGATGTTGGTGCTATGAGGTGATGCCATTTATTGTTATAAAACTTGAATTCCATTTTATAGTTCTTTGTTACTTTCAGAGCTTTCTGATTTTCATAACCGTTTTCTTATTTATCAATTACTTTTTTTGGTGAAATTAGGGTTCTGCGCAACCTGTGTCGGTTGGGTCGAACTAGTTGATACAAGGATTGGGTTGGGTCAGCCAAACTGACCCCCGGTCGAGGGTTGGTGCAATTAGCCTCGTAATATAACTAATTATACAATTTAACTGCATTCCTTTTTAATTATATATTGTTATATTGTTCTGGGCAGGCTGACCTGACCACACACCGAGCGGACCTGATCTCCTAGTTGACCCAAGTGTTGGGTCGCCTAACCCAATCAGCTTCTTTTATAATCTCATGTGTTGAAAATTTTCATCACTTTTGGTACTTTCGGATTCATAAGTTCTAGTTGGGTCGTCTAATCCAACTAGAACTTTTTGTAAGCACATCAGTTGAAGGTTTTCATCTCCTTTTGGTTGGCTTTCCATCGTTCATCCCCTAACTTTTTCATTTTTTTCTTCTACAAACTGAAAAACTCATTTGTTCTTGATTTTATTTATCCTTCTGCAGACAGCAATTGCCGTTGGGGTTGAACCTGATAACAAGTTACCTTTTAACGAGTACTATGAGTATTTTGGGCCTGACTATACTCTCCATATTGAACCAAAAACAATGGAGAACCAGAATGCACCCAAAGACCTTGAGAGAATCAGGTACTATTTCGGTGCTAAATTTTTTCTTCCTAGTAGCAGAATTCTGTACTCTCCTTATTTTTTGTGTACTCATTTTACTTGTATATCTGGCGATAATGTGGCATGTTTATCCTGATGTTTATTTTCAGCAAAAGAGAAACTTTTACAAAATCCTCAAACAAATACGGCTCTCTTTCTCTCTCCCTTTTTATTTCTTTTTCTTTCTCATTTTCTCTCTATATTTCCGATACAATGCTATATCCTCAAGGGTACCTTTGAAATTTTAGTCCATTTGGGGTACATTAATGATTTGGTGTTTAGGATAAATACGTGTAGCCCTCCCTTTTGGAGGAAAATCAAGAATTAAAGTAAGATAGGCCTCTCGGCTCATTATCTCGATCCTCCCTGTCTCAGTCCCGTCCCCTTGACCGTCCAGCCTCCCTGTCTTCATCTCACCAGATCTTCAGCTGGCTCCCCTTCAATCCAATTCCTATTCCTTCAGTTCTCTTCTAGTCTTCGATGATCCCCGTCCGTGCGATTGTCAACCCATTATTGCATTTTCAGGCGACTCGTCCCTGGTCGTTCCCTGTTGATACGAACCTTGATCTAGGTTCGTATTGCGAGGGAAATAGAGGGCGAGACAACATAGAAGTTCCCGGGGTTGGAGAGAATAAACAGGAATGATAAGAGGGGTTGAACAGAGGAGGCAGGGATCGACGAAGGACGCGGTCAAGGGTTGACAATCGCGGGACAGGGGACTCAACAGAGACGAGAATAGAACCGAACTGCAGGGGTAGGGATTGGATTGGAGGGGAGCCGACTGAAGCTGTGGTGAGACGATCATGGGGATAGGGGATCACTGAATGGTCAAGTGGATGTGACCGAGACTGGGAGGATTGAGATAGTGAGCCAAGAGGCTGATCTTACCTTATGTCTTGACTGCCCTCCTCAAGGGAGGGCTATACATATTTATAAGAGAAGGAAGCAGTCTACCCTAAACATGAGATAACTAAAATGCCCCTAGTGGGCTAAAATTCCTAAGATACCCTTGCAGGCGGAGGATCGTATCAAAGTCACAGAGTAGGAATGTGCAAAGCTCCTTATTTCCCTATTATAAAATTAGTGAATGTAATGTTTTTATGCCTATCAACCTAGTCGTTGTCTTGAAAATTTCCTTATTTTTGGATAAGATACGACTTATGGACCATGCAAGCTTATCCGTGGAAAGCTTTGAATATTTACGTGGTATTCATTAATTTTTTATGATAACACATATTTATAGGACAAGGGAAGTAATCAACCCTGAACATCGGATGACTAAATTGCCCCTAATGGGCTAAAATGCTTATGGTATCCTTGGGGATAGAGGATCGTATCTCCTGCCTCCTCTATTCAACCACTCTGATCATTCTGGTTATACTCTCAGACCCAAGAAACATCTTCCTCATATGTCCTCTCTCCCCCTCTGTCGTCCTCTCTTTCTTTCTTTCTTTCTCTCTCTCTCTCTATTTCTTTCTGTCTTCCTCTCTCCCTCTCTCTTTCTTTCTTTATCTCTCGCTATATTTCTCTGTCGTTCTCTGTAACTAACCATATTTCTTTGTCTTTCTCTCTCAATCTCTCTCTTTCTTTTTTGCTCTCCCACTTTCTTTCTCTCTCTTTCTTCTTTGCTCTCCCCCTTTCTCTCTCTCTCTACCTCTCTCTTTCTTTTTTGCTCTCCCCCTTTCTTTCTCTCTCTCTCACCATATTTTTTTCTGTCTCTCTCTCTATCTTTATTGCTCTCCCTCTTTCTTTCTCTCTCTCATCGTATTTCTTTCTGTATTTCTCTCTCTATCTCTAGCTTTCTTTATTGCTCTCCCTCTTTCTTTCACTCTCTCTCACCATATTTCTTTCTGTCTTTCTCTCTCTATCTCTAGCTTTCTTTATTGCTCTCCCTCTTTCTGTCTCTCTCTCTCTCACCACATTTCTTTCTGTCTTTCTCTCTCTATCTCTCTCTTTCTTTATTTCTCTCCCCCTTTCTTTCTCTCTTTCTCACCATATTTCTTTCTGTCTTTCTCTTTCTCTTTCGCTCTTCCTCTTTCTTTCTCTCTCTCTCTCACCATATTTCTTTCTTTCTTTCTCTCGCTCACCATATTTCTTTTTGTCTTTCTCTCTGTTTCTTTGTTGCTTTCCCTCTTTCTTTCTTTCTTTCTCTCTCTCACCATATTTCTTTCTTTCTTTTTCTTGCTCACCATATTTCTTTTTTTCTCTCTGTTTCTTTTTTCCTCTCTGGCTCACCATATTTCTTTTTGTTTTTCTCTCTCTTTCTTTTTTCGCTCTCTCTTTCTTTCTTTCTCGCCCTCTCACCATATTTCTTTCTCTCTTTTTCTCTCTCTCTCTCTCTCTTTTGTTCTCCCTCTCTCTCTCTCTCTTTTTATCTCTTTCTCTCTCTCGCCATATTTGTTTGTCTTTCTCTCTTTATCTCTCTATCTCTCTTTCTCTCACCATACTTCTTTCTGTCTTTTTCTCTTTTTCTCTCTATCTCTCTCACCATATTTCTTTCCGGCTCCTCTCTATATCTCTCTTTTTCTCTCTCACTATATTTCTTTCTTTCTTTCTATCTTTATCTCCTGATCCCCCATCTCTCTCTCCCTCTCTCTATATATCTATCTCTCTCCTGGTCGAATCTGTTGGGACACACTTATGTGTGGCAGGTTATTTCACACTGTGTCTCATCTCCTTGCACTTTAATCTAATAATTAGACTTCCAAAGATAATTCTTCATTTTCATCTTTCCCAAATTTGTTTATAAAAAATGATAAAATGCGTCTACTTCTCTCTCTCTTTGCCTCTCTTCTCCGTGCAGTTCTATTACTAACCCATTTCTAATATTCCTCTCTCTCTCTCTACACCTATCTCTATATAAATTACAACTCCATCTCTATTCCTGCCCCCATCTATCTCTCTATCTCTATATTGACATCATTTGCGATGTCTATCTCTCTCTCCAGATCGGTGCTATTGGAGCATCTCTCTCACATACAGCATGTTCCTAGCGTGCAGTTTCAAGCCAGGCCGCCGAACTCGGAGCCCCCCGAGGTCTGAATTTTCATTTTTTATTTAAAATTTCAAAGTTGCATTTTCTATTATTTAACTTTAATTTCCTCTTATTGGGCCGAATACAGGAAGATGAAGAAGACTTAGAAAAGAGGCCCAGACGAAGTTTATGGGCCGGCGACGCTTACGACTCTGACCACCTTGAGGCCCATTAACAAGCCCATTATTTCGCCCACCTTACTTGAAAATGTGAACGAATTGACTTTTTTGCCGCGTGGCAGAAGGTAATTGGCGAAGGGCGAGAGAATATATTTTTGGAAACTTCTCTGTGAATATTTGCTGGTGTTTGGCGGAAACGGTGGGTGGACCGGTGTGTAATTTCATTTTTTCGGGGATGATCTTACAATTACTAGGAAAAATGGGCGTGAATATATAAAAGTTCGGTTCTTTTGTGCAACATGTTTAGCAAGATAGGTGTTAAAATGTATTTGACATTAATAGTTATCACGTAAAATGTTGGTTTAAAGAGTAGTGTACTTTTCGGCAATGTCTGAAAAGAAGGGCAATCTGCAAAATGGCTGTTTGCGGACTGAATCGGTAGTCTGATACTTGGGTGGTTTAAACACAAATATAAATCTTTCCAGTTATATTTGCTAATATGTTTTACAAAAGGGTTCATCTGGAAATAACCAAACCTACCGTTGTCTCTTTGTCTCTTTTGTCTACTATATTGCTGTACTTTATGGCAATATGTTTGCAAAGAAGGGTAATCTGCAAAATGGAATCATTAATGTACAGTAATAAGATAATTAGGTGTTTTAAATACAAAATATACAACTTTCTTATGTATTTTTTGATACTATATGAAACTAATAGGGTTCTTTGCAAATAACCACTTCAGATGGTTGGTTATTTGGCAATTTGCGCATTCCTTATCTCTCTCTATTTCCCTCTCCTCTTTCTAGAAATGGTAGTGTACTTTTTTGCCAAAATGTTTAAAAAGAAGGGTTATCTGCAAAATGGCTACTTTCGGGGTAGCACCATCAATGTACAGTAACAGGATAGTTAGGGGATTTAAATGCAAGCATAAAACTCTTTAATGTGGAAAAATCCGCTCATCTCTATCCTCTCTTGAAATAGTGCTGTACTTTATAGCAATATATTTTAAAAGAAGGGTTATCTGCGAAATATCTATTTACAAGGTAACGACACGAGTGCAGTAATTAAATATAAACATGAATGTATTTTTAGTAATATGTTTGTTTGGTAGATTCTAAGTACTTAGGACTAAACTCATCTCCCTCTCTTCTTTAGAAATAATACTGTACTTGTTGCCAATATGTTTTATAAAAAGGGGTATCTGCAAATTGGCAACGTACAAGGTAGCGACAGGTGTACATCAGTTAAAAATACAAATATAAACTTTTGGATGTCT
This sequence comes from Wolffia australiana, assembly GCF_029677425.1. Lineage (NCBI taxonomy): Eukaryota > Viridiplantae > Streptophyta > Magnoliopsida > Alismatales > Araceae > Wolffia > Wolffia australiana. The sequence goes on along the minus strand of NC_135839.1, from coordinate 8,521,225 downwards.
TTTTGCCAATATTTTTAACCAATGGGCTCCGTTCAAGAACCTCATTTCTCTCTCTATAAGTTGAACTGTTCTACAAGATAGCCTCTCGGGGGTAGCGCAATGTGTTTAAATACAAATAGAAATAGTTCTATTTTCTTTTGCTAATATATTTACAAAAGGGTTTATCTACAAATACCCACTTTGAATACTAGTACTTAGCACTAACCTCGGCTCTCGGTCTATATCTCTCTCTCTTGTTTCTCACTCTTGTTTCTCTCTCTTCTCTCTCTCTAAAAGTCCACGGAGGGAGCGTTTTCATGGGCGATGCGTAGGGGCCAACGAGGAAGATCGGTCGATAATCTTCTCAGTCCGCGTGGTAGGTTCGTTCATCTCGAGGCCGGGAAGCGGGCGAGAGATCCGCTCGCGGAGCCCCCAAAATCTTGTCTTCGTCGAACTTGCCGTTCTTAATTACGGTTCCTGCTATTTCGAAGACCCAATTAAGGTGAAAATTGGTTTTTTGGGTAGATCGGGGCGCGTTCAGCTGCAATTTTGCCCGTTTTTTTGGTTTCTGATCGGATTGGGGTTGGATTTTTGCGTATCTGCAGGTTTTCGGGGCCTTCTTCTGAATCGATTTCAAGGGTTTTTTTTCGGGCGCTCTGGGTGGAGATGTCGGGACCGCTTGATCGATTCGCCAGACCCTGTAAGTTCCATTATTTTGCCCTTTTCGCTTGGTCCGACATCATCGATCTGTTGGTAATTTGTTCCTAATTACTATCATGCGTTTTATTCTCTGAAGCTGGTAATTATTTCATTGATTCGCACATATCTCTGAACCCTTTGTATTTCTGGAATAGTAGAAAAGCTTATATGTTCATTCTCCACCGATTACTACTACACCATTGATCTCTGAAGAGTTATCAATTTAAACAATGCAACTTCTCGTTGGTGGAGAGATAGGAAGCAGAGTAGTTTCCAATTTTTTTTGGCAGACTTTTTTAACAATAGAATGCAGTTGAGGAAGTTCACATAACCATTTAGGGATTTATTGATTTATCTGATGCCAAGGAGTGATACTTGACGTCTTGGGTCTTCTGTCACAATCTGGCACTGGAAAATGCAATCTCACGATGAATGTACTACTGAAATGGGTGCTGTTTTTTTATCTCAGCCTTCACGGTTTTTTAGGATTCTAATAGATAACCTCCTCTAGCAATTTTCCCGGATATTTTTTATATGTTTGTTCGACATTAGGTTTAGTGGCTAGATGGAGATAATTTCTACCCTTTCGTGGTTGAATCGGTGATTTCTCTTTCGTCAATAATATCAATGGACCTGCTTAGTGATTTTGGCTCATCATTTTTTAGTTATGAACTGTTCTGGATTATTTGGCGAAAAAACTGTTCTAAGATCTTACGGCGTCATGTGTTTAATGTTTGCATGTCATGAAAGCAATTAGATCTTGGACAGGGTATGCCTATATTCTGCATATATGGAATCTGACCTATTTTTGAAACAATCAGGTTTTGAAGGATTCTCCTGTCATGAAGAAAGAAGAGAAAGGAAGTCGGATGTTGAAATTTCTGAAGATGAAAGGAGAACGAGGATGGGTTCTTTGAAGAAGAAGGCCTTAAATGCGTCTACTAAATTTAGACATTCCTTGAAGAAAAAGGGTAGAAAGAAGGGCGATGGTCGTGTAAGCTCAATTTCAATTGAAGACATCAGGGACATTGAGGAACTTCAAACCGTTGATGCGTTTCGACAGGCATTGATTTTAGATGAACTGCTGCCACATAGGCACGACGACTATCATATGATGTTGAGGTGATATTCCCTACTATCTTTGAGTTTCGACCTAACTGGTCTTTTAATGATAGTGTTCGATTGTTTCATCGTCAGATTTTTGAAAGCAAGGAAGTTTGATATTGAGAAAGCAAAGCATATGTGGACTGAAATGCTTCAGTGGAGGAAAGACTTTGGTGCTGACACAATAATTGAGGTGAGCCCGTCAGGCTACGCATTGCTACGTTATTCTAGTTATGCCACTGTTACTTATTCGTGACATTATAAAAAATCTTAGTACCTGCAAAGGTCCCCATCTCATCCAGGTTTTTTTGTCTTATCATCCTCTAGGGACAACTTAGTAATTGTAGCAGGTAAAACATTTAATCATCTATTACAAACCCTACCACCATCAGGGGTATTACTGATATTTTCCCTCAGAGCTGTTCCTTTAAATACATGTGTCCCTCCTTTATAAAGGATAGCCAAGAACTTGTGAAATTTTATGGAAGATGCTTCCTTAGGGGCCTCAGATGTCGATCCACCCCTGTTATCATTTGGTTCTTTCTATCTTTCTCTCTCGTTTTCAACTTTTCCATTAGCTTCTGTATGTACTGAACATATTACGAAATTCCACTCTGTATTCTGTTGTTTCAGGATTTTGATTACAGTGAATTAAGTGAAGTTTTAAAGTATTATCCTCATGGCTACCACGGAGTGGATAAAGAGGGACGGCCCATCTACATCGAAATATTGGGGAAAGTAGAGCCGACAAAGCTCATGCAAGTGACAACGATTGATCGCTACGTTAAATATCATGTTCGGGAGTTTGAGAGGAGTTTCTTGATAAAGTTTCCAGCTTGCTCCATTGCAGCAAAGAAGCACATTGATTCGAGCACAACTATTCTTGATGTTCATGGAGTGGTATGTTGTCTTTTACTCCAAATTTTCCCTCTTTTTCCCCTCTTCCCTTGGGTAAGGCACATCATGTGGATGGTGGGTGTTGATGTTGAGGATATGATGATGCTTGACGAACTGTAACATAGTCCTAAGGATTTCCATCATCATCCTCCTTGTCATTGTGAACCGTGTTTTTGGACGTTGATGTTGACAGGCTGACGATCCATATCTTATCTTCTTGTGTCCTTTGTCCAGGGACTGAAAAACTTAAGTAAAAATGCTAGAGAACTCTTACAACGTCTGCAGAAAGTTGATGGAGACAACTACCCTGAGGTAATGTTGTCCGACTGTTGTATGATAAAATTTGCGAGATGGGACTCAACAGTTAAATTTCGCTACAGACTTTGTGTAGGATGTTTATCATTAACGCTGGACCTGGCTTTCGGCTTTTGTGGAACACTGTAAAGTCTTTCCTTGATCCAAAAACAACGTCAAAGATCCATGTAAGGGCCTTATCTGCTTTCACACGTTTTTCACTTCTTGCAAAATTGTTGTGGTTGGCCTTAATCTGTCTTTTTTCTGTCTTTGTAGGTCCTTGGAACAAAGTACCAGAGTAAATTACTCGAGATAATCAATCCATGGTAACTATTATTAACTTTAATAACCCAACATTCAAATGCCCGTTTTTTGTTGATTTGTGGTTAACTAATAAATTTCAATGAGAATATTTCTCTAGGGAATTGCCAGAATTCCTGGGTGGCACATGTACATGCGCAGATAAAGGGGGTTGCCTCATGTCAGATAAGGGCCCGTGGCGCGATCCAAATATACTGAAGGTAAAATTTCTTCTGGAATTATTTATGAAAATTAGTTTCTTTTTTGAAAAAAATGAAATTCAGTTAATCCTAAACTTTTTGTCATGTTTCTTAATTTTTTCTGCTTCTATTGTAACCTCTAATAAATGCGCAGATGGTTCTCAATGGTGAAGCCCAATATGCGCGTCAAATAGTGACGGTGTCCAGTTCTGAGGGGAAAATCATTGCTTATGCAAAGCCTCGTTACACTGCTGTAAGTATAGTCATTATTTTCAGGGATATTTTATTTTTGTTTATTTGACTTTTCTGACCAATTTGGGATATCTATCTTTTTTCTTCTTTCATCTTCAGAGTAAAGGTGGAGACACTTCCACTGCAGAGTCAGGTTCGGAAGCTGAAGACATTACCTCCCCAAAAGCGTGCAAAATCTACGTCCCTCTTTCTCAGCTGACCCCAGTTTGTGAAGAGGTAACCGAATAATCTTTTTGTTTTATGTCAGTGTTCTGTTACGTTTGTAATGTTTTATTTAATATACACAGGCAAAAACAAACTCAAAAGTGCAAGTCGGGGGCAACGTTTCAGAGTATGACGTCCCTGTGGTTGACAAGGCCGTGGATTCTGCTTGGAAGAAAGAAGAATCAGGAAACTATCCTCCTTCAACCACAGGTTTTCGTCTTTGCTTTAACTGTTTTCCATAATTATTTTTGATGTTATATTAAGAGAGAATAATGATTCTATTATTTCAAAAAAAAAGAATAATGATTCTATTATACGCAATGAACATGAGCCTACATATAGTGAATCCTGCTTAGCCATAGAAAGAAAAAAAACAATAATTATTGGAGAGGCAGACTTAAATGTCAATAAAAATCCTACTTCTTTACCGTTAAAAGAAATTCTGATCATGTCCAGGGATCTATATTGCAGCGGACAAAAACAAGGCCCCTTTGGGGATCCGAGGGCAAGTGATCGCCATCTTCATCGCCATCATTGTCACGATCTACGCCTGGCTCAGATCAATTGCGGGCTCTGCGATCAAGACACTTCCAAGAAACGTCAGCGTATCATTTCTCGAGGAACAGAACCAACCTCCTCCATCCCCAGCTTTGTATGAAGTAGATCTATTCCCGTCGGTTCTAACACGCCTAAAGGAGCTCGAAGAGAGGGTTGACTCCCTCCAAGCAAGGCCACTGGCTATGCCATTGGAGAAGGAGGAGCTACTCAATGCTGCCGTCCGCCGAGTGGATGCTCTCGAAGCTGAGCTCATCGCCACCAAGAAGGTATGTCTCTATCTATTTACTGAGAGGGGAAAGAACTCCAAACTGAAGCATGTTTTGCATAGTATAGCCTCATCTAAGGCTAGGGGAAATATGATGGACAACAGAATAGGATAGACGGGACTGCCCGGGATGGAACAGCATAACTGTCAGTTCCATGACATAATCTGCAGTTTGGTTCCGTTTCCATCTGGAAGACCAGACGGGGTGGATTACCGAAGAAACGTAGGACGGTTGTAAACATAGAGGAAATCACTGGAGTCTAATGATAGAGTGGACTAAAACTTAATGTAATGGATGAAAAAAAAGGTTTCGTTCCATTTTCGTTCTGAGGTCAAGATGAATGACTGATGATGATAACAGATGGAATGGATGATGGATTGTAGTTCATCCACAAGCCTTAGTCTCAGAATGGTGACTTCTGGGAAGGTGACTGATATAATCTCTGATTCGAGATCTATCAAGAAATATAGAATATAGGGGAATGTGAAATATGGCAACTCTTGGCTAATGCTCGCAGCTGAGTCAGCACCTGCAAGCCTTACGGAGGATTTCAGGACAATTGTCTTCCTTTCCCCACATCCAGGGATCCTACAAAATCATTAAACCTGGCGGCTGCTCGCTCTTTAATCAATGATTCACCAGCCACTAGATCGATGAAGAATCTCTCAAAAATCTGCTCTTTGATCAGTGATTCACCAGCCACTAGATCGATGAAGAATCTCTAAAAAATCTGCTCTTTGATCAGTGATTCACCAGCCACTACATTCAGGGATCCCATCTTTTTTACACTTTTTGCCGTAAACCCTTTATAAACATCTAATGGCTTATTACCAACATGCCCTTGTTGGATTATAGTGAGGGAAATTTCTGGTTTGGCAAGTTCGCCAACTGTCTCTCTCTGTCTTTGGTAGATAAGGTACATGGTGAATGTGTTACAAAAGTGGCTGGATGAACTGGGGATGCATTTATTGTAATGAAATTGTACAAATTTGGTTTTTATGTTTAATTTTAATTTCATTTCAGGCTCTTCACGAGGCTCTCATGAGGCAGGAGGACCTTCTGGCATATATAGATCGCCAAGAGTATGCCAAATTTCAGGTGAGGATGAGGAATGAAGAAGACCTTCTGGTTTTCTGCTATTAAGTGTAGTTATTTATTTTTCCTTTTCAACACTTTTCTTTTTTGCAGAAGAAGAAGTTTTGCTGGTGAGTCAGCGATCCCGGCTTCCTGAGGCAGTTTCAACGGTCTTTGTACAGACTTGAGAGAGTTGGACTCCTTTTTGGTTTCCACTCATATACATTACATGTTCAATAAATGAAAAGATTCTCAGGTTGATGAAGACCCAGAATGTCCAGTCAAATAGTGCATGGTAAGTTATTGAAACTATATTGGAAGGTGTTTGAGTTCTACAGCATATACCGGGAAAAAAATGAAAAACCTTTAGCTTGCCCATGCGCTCAAGTGCATGTTTTTTTTCCAGCAACAAATAAAAACTGTCATAATTAGTTGACTTAATATTGAGAAACAGAGTTTCCACAATCGACTGTGGTTATTCGGTTATTTTTCAAAATTAAAGGAAGTCCCTTCAAGCCTACAAAAAGTGTTGAGTAAAACCCTTGTTGAAGAAGTCATTTATGGCATAGTGAAATTGATTGTATGAAGAGTCTTGGTTTTTTGTTCTCCTGTTTACAGGTTGTCATCAATATTAGTAAATAATGGTGAGGTCTGTCTCATGAATATGCAAAGGGAAGCTTTGGTCAGTTGACTTACATTTTTCTGAGTTATATTGACTTGATTGATTAAGCATTTACCTGATAAATATTTATTGGTCTTTTAATTTCCTCATCAGGAATGTCATGATTCAACTCATAAGTTAGTGATTTAACTCTGAAAAGCTCAAAGTCAAGTGCCAGAGGTCAGAGATTATGTTGACCAAGTCAAGTATGTGTGATGGATTGGTCTACTGAACCTTGTCGACCAAGTCAAATGAATGACTGAAACAACAAGTGTGGCAATGAATGAGCAAGTCCATAGATCAGCTGGGCTAACATATGAATAAAAAAATGCATGTTATTTGTTATAGTCTGTTTCATGATTTTTAAATAACAAAAGCAGGCCATAAAGTGCATGAAAATTAGGATTGCTTATCTCGCTGTTTTGGTATTTTACGATAATTTTGTATTGGTGACAAGGGGGCATTGACGGAACCAAATTGTGTAATTATTTTGATTGTCGTTGTAATTAATTTGCCTTAAATCAAATAAATTTGTAAAAATAGAAACTTACTCAAAGATGATGTATAAATGAGAGTAAGGCCGTCTCCACAGCGACTGGTCTTTAGGTGTAGATTCAATAGTTGAGCTATCAGTTAATAAGATTTAGTAATAATACTAAAGATAATGGTAATAAGAAGAGATAACTAATTAATAATTAGAGGGGATAATACTTTAATAAGATAGGTATAGAAAGGGGAATATTAGATATATGGTTATATCTTTTATAACTACTACGATTAAGAAGGAATTAAGATACTAGGTCGCTAGTGAAGAAATATAAAGTACTTAATAAGAGTGATTAGTAATGAGAGAATAGAAGAAAGAAGAGGAGTTATACAGATGAGTATATATGTATATATACTAAGAGAGAACAGAGGAACTAGAGCAGTATTTATATATTAATAAGATAGATAGGGAGAGAATAAGTGAGTATCTGACTATAATATGCGAAGAATTTAGGTGTGGGAGCTATTGGGAGGAGTAAAAGGATAATAATAGTAGTAAGAAGTATTTATAGAACTATAGAATAGGTTAGAATTATAGAGTACTACTTATATAAGTAAGATTTTTATCGCAAAATTAATATAGGTGGTTTTTAGAGGTTTTTATATGATTTATATAGTTTTTATAGATTTTTCTATATTCTATTTAATGAAATATAGAATGATTTAGTCAAACACCCGAGAGGTGTTCGACCAAATGCCCCTGAAGAGGGGTAGAAGAGGAGCTATTTATATGGCATTTACTTAATAGTAAGTTTTTAAATATGTTTTATAAAGATTTTATAAAGAGAAGAGGGTGTTTCTGTCGGAAGCCCGTGAGGTGTTCGACAGAATGCCCGATAGATTTCGAGTGGTGATTAAGAAAAGATAAGAGGGTTGATTCTGTCGAACGCCAGTGAGGTGTTCGACCGAGTGCCCAGAAGAAGACGGGATATATTTTTAATGTTTTTATAAGGTTGAGTGGATACAACTTAGTTAAATCAAAGAATATTGATCAAACACACTAGGTGTTTGATGAAATGCCCCGAAGAAATCCGAGAATCAAAATCCAACGAAAATACGATCACCGTTTTGATTCAATGAAAATCTAAGTGTCTAGGTTAATATGAAAACATGAAAATTAACTGAGGAAACTCTTAAATTAACGTGAATCGCCCTGATTTGAAGACGAGAGTGGTGGTGCCGATCGCTGCCGCCGAGCTTCGGTTTAAGGTGTCCCTTGTTCTTCTCCTCTGTCCGGGTGTGAATCCAAGCTTCTTCAGAGCTTCCTTGGCTCCTCCCTTGCTGTCCACAACCGCTGGTGCTGTCACGACGCCACAGCTTGCTTCCAAACGCGGAAGGGATCTCCACCGCCGCAATGGCTTAAGGTCGAAAGATGCTGAAATTGGGGCTCTCGGCCCCTTTTAATGGCCTGGGAGGGCCCCTAGAGGCTGTCCGATGGCGGGGGCCGGCCCTAGTGGCCCTCCCTGGTCGTCAGATCACGGCTGGTCCCCCCCCTCGCCGGCAGGGAATGATCTCCGTGTGGCGAAGTCGACGGCCAGAGGCGAGAGTGGACGCAATTGCCCCTGGCCATTGGATCGTCTCTATTTAGGTCCAACAGCTGCGATTAAATCGCAGCTGTGGACCTGTGTACCCACCTCAGCCACATCAGCTTGCCCCGTCAGCAGCCCATGTCACCTCCACGTGCTTTGATTCGTACGCCGACGGGTCCCGCGATCCACGTCAGCAATCGCGACCAATCCCAGGGCCTGAAATTAAAAGAAAACAGTTAAATTGACGGAATAGATCTCTACCGTCCGATCTTCATTAAGAGGATATTCATTAAGAGGTCCGGGTCGGCTCGAAGCCTGATCATATTATGTTTGTAATTTGATCAGATCACGGCCCGTTGGGCCGCGATCCTTTGTTCTTTGACCCGGGCTGATGCAGGACTAAAAGAACTTGTGGGATTTACATCCCATATGGAAAACTTTTAGAAAACGATGCCGTATATAAATTGTTGCGGGTTGTAACAATTGAACTTTAAATGAAGTACATACCTCTCTTGTACGATCGCTGTGGGCCTGAGTTGGGACTGATTTGGGCCTGCTGGGCCGATTCCTCGTGTGTGGGCTTCGCTGGCAGCTGGGCTGCTCGAGCTTTGCGCTCTCACTGGCCTGGCTGCTGGCTTGAGGCCTGACGCCTTGGGCTGCGCCTTAGCCGGCCCAAAATAGTCCCCCTTTTTTTTATCTCTAATTATTTTTCTTTCTTCAAATTCAATACAGATTTTCCCCTTTAATTTTATAGACAAGATACTAAATAGAACATGAGAAATTAGATAGGTATTAAAAATATATTTCAACTAAAAAGTATTTAAATTGTATAACATGCATAAAATGACATTAAAATGCATCAGTTTTATAATTTTCTCTATTTAGTGCATGACATGCATTATTTCACAAAATTAGGTAAAATACACATGAATTGATCCCAAAATGTCGTTAAAATATGTATAGTTACATGACTCATTTTGGACTTATCAGGCATCAAAAACCAAAGGGTGTTTATAGGTTTCTATATTTCAATTGTTTTATTTCATGGGTATTTACAAAATACTAAGTATAATCTATGAGTAGTTAATTATATTGGTAGAGGGTATATGACAGAAACAAAATGTCAGTACATTTTTTTATCCTACTACAATCAAGTCTTAGGTTGAGGTTGAACACTGGCATCGGGTTGTCTTCCTTATTTTCTTCATAACAAATACAAGAAAGTCCTAGGTTTAATTATAAGCTTGGAACTTTCCATTCCTTGATATCATTTGCACACTTACCTCTCAAATCCACCAGGTGTTGGGTCATGACTGTGTGACGGATGGTTTACCTTGTACACTGTATCTTTCAAACTCTGTATCACTTAGCCGCCATACCAAAAGCTGACCCATACATAATGTTTAGTTGCATCCATAAAATATATCATCCAGCTCAGCATCCTCAACTCTCGCACCCCCTATAAATGAATGATATTTCCCTTTTCATTCCAAATAACAAATAAAGTTTCAATGTGATGTATACTGAAGGTTCAAGTTGTTATCACAACTACCCCCCTATCTTTTGAGTTTCTTGGTGCGCTTGGCCGTATATAAGGAAGCATTAGATCATTGTAAATAGGAATGGATGAACGTAATTTCGTCCACTTCACCTGGTTAACTTTATGTATCCCAAAAAATATTCCTTATTTAATCTGACTAATCATTGCAATATGAAACTCAAACTTTCATTCCAATATCTTATTCTTATTCCTCGAAAATATTTCATAAAATATTAAAGATTTTATTCCCATAAAATATAAAATATTTTATATAAAAGACTGTTGCCTAAAGGTCTTTGATGCAATTTATTTATAAGGAAAGATGTTTAAATGAGTTGAGAGGACAATCAAACAGAAGATTTTGGAATTAATGGTTAATTTAAGATATCCTTGAATCCCGTAGTTCAGGAAAATGAAAGCAATAAAATGCTAAAACTGTTCATAAATATTTCAATAAATTTGAATTAAATAATTGTCTTCAATTGAATAAGTAAAAAAGTGCTTTCAAATCAAGTGACAGATCTAAGGTGACGGACCTTTGAGGAAACAAAGGTGTTTTAAGTGGCGGATATTCAAGGGAACAAAACTTTCGGATACAGAATGATAAGATTTTCCAGCAGAAAGTCAAGATTTAACCAAACAACGGGTGAACTGAACTTTATTTGTAAGCATTTTTCTACTGAACGTTCATAAATGTGTTCAGAAGTGAATCGATTAAAAGAACATGCACTTAGCTATGGATGGAATGTGTTTTAAGTAAAAAAAAATTTCAAGATCTGTTTAATTTTTTTTATCATAGTAGCAAACCATAAAATCTTGTAATCAATACAAAACTCTTGGTATAAAATATTTTACAGGTCAAAATATATATATTTTTACAGTTTTAATTATTGTAAGGTTAATTATATTTTTTGAATGATGTTATGATTTACCATTTTTAAGATATTCTTATGGGATTTTTTGAATGATAACAATTTTTTTAGTAAAAATATATATTTCTTGATTTAATGAAATATTTTGAAGATTTTTGTTTATTTATTCGCATCTTCATGAGGTCATAATCTGATTTCTTGGGATTCCAACTAATATTGGCATTGGCAGCAGTGAATGATTGGTGTCAACAGATATGGCCAATTTATATATAATTAAATTATATTTTTATCATTTTGTTATCTAAAAATTTCATGCACCTTCTTTTCTTGAATATACAGATACGACTAGCATCAAGTTTATTGGATGAAATGAAAAAAGGAGCATTTAATGCGTGGATTTGTGTTTTTATTTTTACCTTTTCCAGGTATGCTTGAGAAAATATTGTTGGGTGTGACATTTCAAGCACATATTTTTATCCAATGATCATTGTTTATAGGGAAATCGAGGGCACCTGTTAACAGTTGATTGGAGTATTCACTAAAACATCGATTCCAATGATTGGTTGGAGTATCCACTCATACTAGATATGTGTGATGAGGAGAGATAATAAACCAATAGCCAAGAAATCTCCAGCATTAAAATGTGATTTCTAACAATCTAGAAAGCAGTTGTTTCATTATTTTATCCTTTGATATATATAATTATATCAAACCTCCCAAAATTGTTCTATACATTTTGATAAATACTTTTTTGAAAAATTTAATCTAGTTTCCTTTCATTATATTTTTTTAATTGATAAATCATTTTTAAAATTCATTAAAAAAATACAAACGAACCTAAATTAACCGTTTCAGTACTTGCTCCACATGGATTATACCATATACCCCTGTGTGGTTGTAAGGAAATAATAATTGTTGTTGCATAAATCATAAGCCTTAAACAACATAATGAACCCTAATTTCTGGTTCATTACAAGACTTATGTTTTCAGGTAAATGTAGCTGTTGTAATCCACTAACCACTAAATACATAGCCCCATTGCTTAAGGCATAAAACTTGGGGTCCAATAACCCTGCTTCAAGTGAGTGATCTACCAAATCAATGCAGCAGAATCGATGGGGGACTATCCAGCCTCGAAGACTTAGTTTCTTTGTTTTTGTTCACACACGTGTGGGCCAGGTATGGTCCTACATTTTTGCCCATGTATGAGCGTGTATCTGGATTTTTCCCTTATTTGGGCCCTCAATTAAACCTTTATGGGCCTTCTTCCCTTTGTTTCTAAGGGAGAAGGCCCATGTTTCCCTTATGGGGGGCGGGGGGGTGCCCATCGTAAGAAAAGAAAAAAAGGAAAAGATAAGAAAAAAAACATTTGCAACAATTTAGACCCTTGGTTTTTCCTGGTTTATTTTAGTTGTTTTCTTAATTAGTTTTAGAGTTTGAGATATTTATGAAAGTGCCCTTGAGAAGCGGAAGTTAGGGTTTCCAACGCATCCTCGCCGGAGTGCCACCACCGCCATTGCCATCGTCGCCACTGTTGGCCAGGGCCTCAAGCCCAAGTCGAGGCCATGACAGTCGAGGCTCACGACAGCACCCGTAGTCGGTCGCGTCCGCAAGCTACGGCCGTAGCTATAGCCAATTGCGGCCACATCCGCAAGCCGTGGCCTTGACAGCCGCGACTGTAGGCGTAAGCCGCAGGCCGCGATAGCTGCGGCCGCTACTGGCCACAGCCGCAGCTCCGCTCCATGGCTATAGCTGCAACTCGCGAGCCGTGGCTGCAACCCTAGTTGGCCATGACCGCAGCCACATTCACAGTTGCGCTCCACGGCCGAAGCTGTGAGCCGCGAGCCACGACCGTAGCCATGCTCTATGGCCGTAGCTACGCTCTATGGCCATAGCCGTGAGCTGCGAGCCGCGACTGTAGCCATGAGCTGCGGCTGTAGTCATGCGTCGCGGTCGTAACTGCCCACAACCGCAGCTGCCCGCAGTGGCCATTGCCGCCAGCGCTACCGCAACCGCCCGTAGTGGCCGTTGTCGCCAGTGCTGCCGTAGCTGCCCGTAGCAGCCGCAATTGCCAGAGTGGCCACAGTTGCTAGTGCAACCGCAGCCACCAGCGCAGCTGCAACTGCAAGTGCAGCCGCTAGAGCAGTAGCAGCAGCCGTCGCCGCAACGGCAGCGGTAGCTGCCACCCATGGCCACCAACATGGCCGACGCTGCCAATAGTAGCTGCCGGCGTAACGCCGCCATAGCTGCCACATCCACAGCCGTAGCCACAGCAACCAGGTCATGGGCCGTCGCCGTTGTCGCAGCCGCAACTATAGCTGTAGTTGCCTGCCTTGGCCGCATCGGCCGCCATGTCATGTCGCCCTACTTACAGCGTATCCACTGCCACGCCGACCAGTGCCACCATGCCAGCCTGGGAGATTGATGGATATTATATGGCCGTCAAGCGAATCACACTACCATGTATATTTAAGTTCATTGAATAAAATATTTACATTCATTATTATTCCGTGTGATGCTTATAATGAAGTCCAAGAATACGTGCAATGACTTAGTGAATTATGATGAGATCATAATACAGTGATCACCAGTCTTTAAACATGTATTCTAAATATTCCTATTCGAGGATAGTCGAGATGGACATCGAATTATCCAGATAGAATAGCACTACCTGATCCTACTTATTCGATAAGTATAGCTGATCTTGTGGCTGTTAGTGTGGCGACACTAAGGACAGATAGTGGGTGCTCTTTGGAGAAAGATTTCATTGAATTGATCTGTATGAATCCCTGAATGGTATTATACCTAAACGTCAATCAAGTTGATTCAAGTCACGGTCGTATAAGTGATCCACTGACCTGAGACACCAAGGACATCTTGTGAGTGGACGACTACATTTTGGCTATGACATACGAGCCTCTAATCATGGGATTCAAATAAGTTATAGATGGGATGTAGTAAGAAGCTTATGGAGATGATTGAGTGGTCAAGATGGGATCATCCACCCTCGGTATAAGATGAGATTTACTCGAGGAAGACGATGCAGGAAAATCCCTGGCCAGGGTAGTGAGGATATTGGAGAAGGCATTCTCCAATGATCCCCGTTACGCATCAGTACTAATCGAATGACGGATTAGGGTTTGACGATAAACCATGCTCTAAGTCATTCGAGAGTCTCGCGCGGATGATGGATTATACATATACGGTAACTGATGACGGTAAAGGTTCCATGAGAGAGTTCAAGAATACTTGGTATCTTCTAGAGCACGAGGTGTAGCTTGGCACCCCACGGGCTGGAAACTTAACCTGTCGATTGGGTTAAATCGATCCTTATTTAATTAATCTATATGTTGATATAGTTAATTAATAAGTTTGGTCAATAAATGTTATTGGGCCCAGAGAGTCACACGCACAAGGTCATAAGGGCATTTGTGGATGTATTTTTCTTTGGAGGGTTTTTGAGAAAAACCTTAAGTGAAATAAAAAGAGGGAAAGGGGTCTCATTTTAAGCACCCATGTAAGCCTCATATGAGAGCCCCTCCCCTCTCCACTCTCTTATACACTCATCCAAGGAAGAGTGACTTCATGGTGAGGAGATCTTCAAGATTCTCAAGAAGTGAAGAAGAGGACGTGGAGATCCAAGCCCCGAGAGATCGCGTGGACACTTCTAGAGGCCAGACGCGTGAACGGCTTCAGAATGATCTCAGAGCGGCAAAGTCAAGGGTGGAACGAGTTCCCCGAAAGGTACTATGAATGTTTTGTTTTATAGATCGATTGAGAATCGATTGACCACACTTCCGCACCCATGGAACACATTTTTCCATGGGAGAACCAAAGCATAGAACCCAACACACTCACTGCCATCTTCATCACCACGCTCGCCTCTGAGCCCGTGGCCACACCAACTCACACTAACGTGCCAACTTGTGCCACCGCCGTCCTCGCCATCGTTCTCGCCTTCGAGCCAGTTGTCGCGCCTACCTGCGTCGTTGCGCCACCTGCGCTTGCCGTCCTCACCACCACACTCATCTCAGAGCCCGTTGGCATGCCTACCTATGCCGCCGTGCCCACCTGCACTGTCGCGCCTACAAGTATCAACGTGCCTACCTGCGCCTTTGCGCTTATTTGTAAAACCTTAACTTAAGATGTATAGAGATAAGTAAAGGTATCGTCCAAGGGAAGCTAGCAAGGAATTCAATTTGATGATTTTCTTGATAATTTAATCCTGATTAGAGTTAATTTGATCTTCAATGAAGATCAAATCAACCTAATTAGATAAGGAGATTACAGAGGGAGGTAGAAGAGATGAGAGGAATAGAAGAATATGGGGCTCTAAATTGGCTTCTTTGATCCAAAGGAAAGGGTCAAAGGGGTCAATTAGAAAAGTTGAGAAAAGAAAATTTTGATTTGTTTTGGTTGGTTCTATAGGCTTGATAATTCAAAAATAACTACTCTATTGGATAATAAAAAGGGAAATTTAATCTCCCAGAAATTGAAGTTTTTTTATAGTTTCTTTAATGTGCACTTGGAATAGCTAGGTAAATCTCTCAATTTCTCCTCTCAATCCTAGTAAGGGCTTGTACATACCGCTCAAGCCAAGCGATTTAGAAGTTCAGACGAGAATCAAGAAGAACAATCAAGAAATTAAACTAACATCATCCAAAATACACCGAAAATTCAAATACAAAGAAGGAAAAGGTACCAAATAGGTTGATTCAAGCTGGAGCTCCTCTCTGTCTTGCAGCTGTGATAGAGCACCATCAAGAATGACCCCCTCCTCTTGAATTCGGCTTTTATACTTAGGTTAAATGGTAAAAAATTACCATTTTACCCGTAATTAGTAATTAATTTTTATCCATGAATGTAGGCCTGATCTGAATGATCCAACATATAGATAGAAAAAGGGGATCACGACGAGTAAATCCATAAAAAATCATCTCAATCGAACTTTAGGATCGAAAGTTATTAATAAATGAATTTAAACTAATTTTAACCATTGAATTTAAATCCATTTATTTAAATATTTTCTTTTGAAACATGCCATGATGTGTCGTCTTCTCATTGGCAGGCGCATTCTGAATTCCTTTTTCGGGTTTGATCACTAAGCCCCACGTACCCACTGGCGAAAAAAAAAACAAAGAGGAAAATATCAGAAAATGGGGCTTGGTACATTTTGCAATGCATGTAAGGTGCATTCCTGTCACTGCGCAAACTAATCACAGAACGCCACGTCACCGCCCATGTGCACGCGTTGTACGCGCCACGTGGGCGGTGAACTTACCTCTCTGTGGTGCCCATCATCAAGCGTTGTCGGATTCTAATCCGACGGCCGAAATGAGGCCACGTCGACCGCCCTAGAATCTCTTTGGTGATTTTGCATTACGTCCTTCTTAAAAACAAGAAATTGCCGCCTGACATCCGAACTTACCTCCAAAGTAATTGTGTATATGCCCCTTGCGCATTCTCTCTCCTCTGATTTTTCCTAAAATACAAAAATACCATGCTCATTTTCACTCAAGTCACTTCCAAATTTACATAATGTGTCTATGCCACTACTCAGAGCTGTTTTTAGGGATATAATTGCAACTCATAATTATGAAAAGCCCCTGGAAGAGTAAAAATTGCTTTAAAACTCGTTTTCTCCTTTTAAATATATCCTTTTCCTCTAGGAAAATTCATTTTTCACATGAATAAATCCCAAAAAATCCTTAAAAATTCCAGAAAATTCTAGAAAATTCAGTAATTCATCCCCATAACAATGAACCTCAAAATTAAATTTTAAACCTGCCATTTTCATTTAACAATAATTATTTATAGCTTAAATAAATCCCAAAAATTCATAAAATTAACAGAAAATTAGGGAAAAATTAGAAATCAATTGGAAACATTAAATATATGTAAATATATGACAACAACCCATTTTAAGCTCTTTAATGCATAAAATTGTGCTAATAGCATGAAATGAAGACTGAATTTAGGGTGTTATCAGCCTACCATCAAAACCATGATTCCATGGATATGGAAGTGTGTTTATCAAGTCATAATCAGTCTTTAAAACATACATCAAATGTACCTTGTGGGGAAGTTTTTTCACCTTGACTTTGCCTCTCTACGATCAGATTCTGAGAGGAACTTAGATAGAAATTGGTAAGATAGAGAGCATAAAAATAAGGCGCTAGCATTCTGCTCATAAATTCGCACCTCGCTCTGTCGCTCACTTGTCCGGCCTCTAGAAGTATCAACATGGTCATTGGGTGCTCAGAAGTGCCCTTTTCCTATTTATAATTTACTTAAGTTTTTCTCAAAAACCCATTAAGTAAAATATATCCACCAATGTCCTTATGGCCTTATGCGTGTGACCCTCTAGGCCCATATATCATTCTAATTAATAACTTTAGTGGCACAATAACGACTGTTGGCCGACCTTATTAATTAACTATATCAACATATAGATTAATTAACTAAGGATTGATTTAACCCAAACAATAGGTTAAGTTTCCAGCCCGTGGGGTACCAAACTACACCTCGTGCTCTAGAAGATACTAAGTAGAGTTTGAACTCTCTCATGGAACCTTTCCAGTCTACACAAGACTCTCGAATGACTTAGGGTTTGATGCGTAGCGGGGATCATTGAGTTAATCTCACTACCCTTGCCAGCAGTTTTTCAGCATCGTCTTCCTTGAGTTAATCTCCTCTTATATTAGGGACTAATGATCCCATCTTGACAACTCAATCATCTCCTTGAGCTTCTCAGTACATCCGAGCTATGACTTGTTTGAATCCCATTATTAGGGGCTCGTAAGTCATAGTCAAAATGTAGTCATCCATTTATGAGATATCCTTGCTGTCTCAGGTCAGTTCATCACTTATACAACCGTGACATGAATCAATCTGATTGATGTGTAGGTATAACTCCATTCAGGGATTCATACAGATCAATTCAGTGAACTCTTTCTCTAAAGAACATCCATTGTTTGTCCTTAGTGTCGCCACACTAATAGCCACATGATCAGTTATACTTATTGTGTAAATACATTAAGTTAGTGCTATTCTATCCAGATTATTTGATGGCCATCTCGACTGTTGATGCTGAATGATGTTGCGGATGTCGTCCAGTCAGGTAACGAGACGATGTTCGGATACCTAGATGATGTCGAACGTTGTTAGTGATGTCATCCGACAAATAATTCCTTAACAGGACGTAACTATGTGAAGCAATGAAACCTAGGCGGCTGTGCGTGCACGCCCCAGCTCGTGGGGATCCACCGAGCTATAAGCTCTAAGCTTTGAGCTCCGGGTGGATGACCAGTGATAGTGATGGTCACCTTCTGATCCTCGTCAAAGCAATGATGGGGACTACGGTGTCAAATGGAATGATTACGTTGGCGCTCACATTCAACGAACGGGCTCGACCCATACCAAGGAATTCATTCGTGGCGTAGTTTTCTCGATATAAACTCCGACCTAAACTAACCCGAGCGCGGTAGAGTGCAACCACAAATATACTAAAATATGTAATATAATTGACGAGAAAGGAGAACGATGTACCTCGTCTGTGGTGACGTTCATCATCGATGTCTTTATCGGTGCAGGGACTGGTGCGGGGCATTTGCGGTGGAGGCGCGCCAAGAGGTAGCATGGTGTAGCTCGACACCAGGCGGGAAGGTGCTTTGGAGTGTAATGTCACGGGTTGGAGGCAAGAATGATAAGTAGAGACTGACAGGGTTCGGCTGGCAGCCCTAAGGTGGGTGGGCACGAGCGGAGTCCGGTGGCGATTGGAAGCAATGGCCGGCGGGACAATAGCGGATGATGGTTTGTGCGATGACCGGCAGGTAGAGAAGTAGTGTGTTTGCTTGTAGGAGTGCATAATTGAGAAGGTGGTATTCGGGTTAGTCGATCCCGACTACGACATGGAGCGCAAGCGCAATAGGCAGCCACATTGGCTAAGGCGGCTCATGAGCGTGTGTAGCCTAGAGCGATGACTGGTGGCACGTGTAGGAGCTGTAGGGAAGCTCGGATAGCGCGTGCAGCTGCAATTGATGGGGAGTTACACGCGCGCCGCAGCGGTAGTTTGTAGGCACGCATGTAGAGAAATGTACTCACGGATCACGAACGAGCACACATGACCTTGTCGGCCTGCAGTAGGGGTTTCGACGATATGTCTTGGAAGGGCAAGTTTGGCTGCGTACACAACCAATGGGGCAGCAGTTTCACATGGCAGATGCCTAGGGTGACTCATAATAGGCAGGTGGCACTTCCGTGACAATCGGAGTTTCTTGGCTCAACTGACGTAGTCCCGTGGTGCAGCGGCCACACTCAGCCGTCAGATGGCGTGCCTAGCGTCCACGGGGCACTATGAGTGGAAGGATTTATTCCACACTACCGTGCATGTGGGCGGGATGCGCTACGTAGTGGGTCATTAGTCAACGCCGGTGGTGTCAGCTTCCTCAACGGTTCATACATGATGTCAGACATCGTCGATGTCATCGTCCGCCATGTAATTCACTAGGAGATGTAACTACGTGATGAGGTGAATCCTAGATGGATGTACGTTCAGGGCCCAGCTCAAGGGGAAATTTGTCGAGCTTCGAGATCTAAGTGGATGGCCGATGATGTTGAGTTTGACCTCCAAACCCTCATTGGAGTGATGGCGGCGACTTCGGCATCGATTGGAAGATTTCCCACTAGCGCTCGCACGTAATGGACGTGCTCAACCTGTACCAAAGAATTCACTCAATTTATTATTTTCTCAATAAAGTTTCTCACCTAAAGTAACCCGAGCGTAGTAGAGTGCAGTAAAAAATATACTGAAAGACGTAATATAACTTACAAGCAAGGGGAATGGCGTACCTCGTCGGTGGCAGCGTTCCATGTCGACATCCTTGTCGAGGCACGATTGGGTGCAGATAGGTGAAGTACAGGAATACTGAGAAGTAGCTTAATATGGCTCAACAGCAGGCTAAGGCACGATGCTGGAACGAGGCGTCAAATGGCTGAGGCGAAGACATCGAGTGACCGGAAGGTCGATGGCACTGTGATGTGGTAGGAGCAGTGCTGTGTAGTGGTTGGAGTGACACGGTGGACCCGGTTATGAACAGCGCAGGTGCATAGTCGGGTTGCACGACTGTGATGCTTGATTACGCGGCGTGCGCGGCCGCGAAGATGCAACAGCACAGCTAGGACGGCGCAGTCGGCGCTATATATGATGAGGGCGACCGGGCAGCCTGGCAATGTGGCCATGTTGTTTGGCGGTGCGATGGATACGGCCTGGGTGGAGCGACGGCGTGATCGTGGGCTGCGCGGCTGTGCAGTTAGGCTGGTGTAGAGGGTGATTGGTTTAACTTGAATGGTCGTCGGGTTGAGTAAGTAGAGCAATTCTTGATATACACCGACGGGTGATACTTGTTCATGTGCCTACCCAGGGGTGCGCATTTGCGGACTAAGGTTCCTGATGCAAGGGATGCGTTGATGGCCGAACCATGGTATTGGCCTCGGGTGGAGTCCTCGTCATAGCAAGGTAGTTTCTGACGGTTTTGTTGAACTAGACGAACCATGACTGTGGTGCAACAGATGGAGGGTGGCATGACAACCCTTCTTGGCAGTACAATGACCAGGGCAAATTGCTAAATGCGGGTAGGTGGATGGATCAATGGCTGATTGGTGCCGTGGTCCAAATGTTTGCAAGGAATGTAGAAGCAATGGCACACATTGAAGAAAGAGATGGACGGGTAAGAAAAGTCAACACTCGCACAAATGGAAGGCAGCAATGATCGGGCAACCTTATTTTCCCACTTCCCTCTTCTTCTCCCTCCTCTATTCTTCCTCCTCCTCTTCCTCTCTTCTTCTTCTCCATCTCTCTAGATGAAATCTGGATGATGAACGATGGTAATTCCAACAAAGAAGTACAGATCTGAGTCTGGGATGTGCCCATCAGGGTCATATATAGGGCCGTGATGGGCCCATTACGAGTTCAACAAGGGGCCCAACAAGGAATCCTTTTTTTACAACATTCAAAATAAAACACAAGTGGGAAACTCTAAGATAAAAACAATGGGTAAAACATGATGATATAAACACGTCACAATGAGTACGGTGAACTCATCGTGACGAACACAAAACATGAATTGGACAAAAGAAAACTGAAAATTAAAACACGAGCACGTGCACAGACATCTTTTACCCGAGGGTATATAAACCCGGGCATCTTCACGAACGCTTTGGCGTGCTGGTTGGGCTGGACACAAAGCGGCGGCAATGCTGATGATGGCAAGGGTAGCTCCGATGACGTCTCCTAAAGGTTTTTTGGGGGTGCTCCATCAGTACAGTTCAAACATGTGTCAATGGCACTTTCACAGGCAATGGCACGAGTTGACCCAACGTCGGTCAGAAGTGAACTTGCAGGGACAACACGGCGTGGATGACAGCAGCGTGACACCCTCTCTTTCCCTTCCCCTTCTTTTCTCCCCTCTCCCTTCCTCTTCCTCTGTCCCCTTCTTCCTTTTTCTCCCTACATGAGCCCAAGTAGAACAAAACTTCCTTCAAGTAATAACAAACCTGGTCTGAAGATCTAGGGCGCCATCGTGCCCTCTTTTATATGGACACAATGACACTTACTAAGGGCAGGGGAGCCGTAGAAAAGGCACAAGTCTCCTTGCTAGGAAGGGGTCTTAAACATAGGAACCCCCCCTGTTTACAAAATAAAAGAAATATGTTGACACGTACGTTGACGACATGAGACAACACAACGTGTGCAAATACAAACACGTACACCACATGACGAATACTGACATGACGAGAATGAAAAAACAAACATGAATAAATGATGACAATGAGACAAAATAAAAATGCGAGAAAGATATGGACATGATTTCACCCAGGATATTTAAACCCGATTGTCTTCACTGGGCCTTGGCATGCCGGTCGGGCGGAATGCGAACCCGTGGGCTGTCGATGATGATGACGGTGGTGCCAAAGACGTCTTTGGCAGGATGGACTGGCAGGGTCCATCAATCCTCCCGAGGTTAGAAGAACTTGGCTCCGACAAGTTCATGGTAGTGAGCGGCAACAACTGAAGAAGATCCAGCTGTAGACATTGTTTGGACTTGTACGTCCCTGCCAGCGCACCAAAAACCTTCACGATACGTCGTCCCCTGCGTAGTTAATTACTTCATGCAGTATATAATTGACTGACTTGTGCCAATTGGGTAAAATCAATGAGGAAGCGGTCCGGGTAATCTCACTCACACTGAAGAGGTCTAGAAGGGCTGGGTCAGAGGAGAGAGAAGGGGCTTGGTACAGAGCCAGGGGTGCCACATTAAACATGGAGCTGATCCCTCATGAAGGAAGGATTTCATCGACGTAGGCATGATGGCCCACTCTTTGGAGGATCGAGAACGGGCCAGCACTACGAACATGTAGTGTAGCCAACATGGGAAAAAAACTCTTTGGCCTAAGTCTGACCATCACACGGTCTCCCATGTCGAACACTCGGGATTGGTGATTCAAGTTGGCAGCTTGCTTGGACGATGCATTAAGACTCATGGTTCTAGCATGACAATGCTGATGCAAGGACGAAAGGTGCTGGGTGAATGCAAGATGATGAAGATCTTCGGGTGATAAGGTGAGTGGAC
The DNA here is from genome assembly GCF_029677425.1 of Wolffia australiana. Classification (NCBI taxonomy): domain Eukaryota; kingdom Viridiplantae; phylum Streptophyta; class Magnoliopsida; order Alismatales; family Araceae; genus Wolffia; species Wolffia australiana. The sequence goes on along the minus strand of NC_135839.1, from coordinate 8,498,620 downwards.
AACAAGGAACATGGCCATCAGCGATCACAAAAGGACTTGACCTGATGGTGTGATTCATCGGGAACTATGCGCCAACTCAGCTCGTAGAATGGAGCAACAATGCTTGGCTGTAATCTCAGTAGTGGTACGGCAGTCGCAAAATATGCGCCACTTGTCATCCTTCTCTAGAATGAGGGGTGCGGGATCCGCACAGGAACTAATTCTCCCTTGGATGAGGCCTGTCGTGTTGACACTTGCTTGCTCTGGGGAAACGGCGCGGGCGGCCGGGGGGTTGGCACGAGTGGCCGGGTTAGCAGCACGAGTGGCCGGGTGGCCTGGCTGATGGTGCAGGCAGTCTGGTAGGCGGCGTGGTCGTACGGGTGTGATGACATGTTGTTGCTATCGTGTCCCCTCTCTAGAGGAGTCAAGAGGCAACTAATGACCACTAACCCAATTGGGTTGGTCGAGGCCCTCTTCTTCACTAGCTTCACATTATAAGGGTACCATGTAACCTGTCGTCCTGCCGGCTATGGTGACATCATGGTCATAGATCCAAGGACAACCTAAGATGGTACTTCCTACTTTCATAGGAACAACGTCGCAAAGGACGGTCTCATCGTACGTGCTCACCTTCAACAGAACGTGGCACTAACGCTTCACTGACAATGAGGAAGCATCAATTCACAACACATCATTGGGATTCGAATGAGGTATGGCCGCCAATCCTAGTCGGGCGACAATTGTGTTGGAGATGGATTTGATACAGCTTCCATCGTCCACGATCAATTTAGACACTTTGTCATTCATCTTCACATTGGTGTGGAAGATTGAGGTCCGGAGAGCTATGTCGGCCATTTGATCTTCCCTCTGGGGGACAGGCGCAAGGTTAACCTGTGATGTCTCTTGTGGTGGGACTGATGTCCCACTAGTGCTATGGTGGTCAATTGTTCAGCTGGTGAATCGTCAGCCAATAGGGCGTGGAGTGGGTGCCGGGGCCATACAAGCATTCATGATTTGGATGTACCTGACTACACGATAGCCTTCGTCATGTAGCCGCTCCATTTCTCCTATCTGGTAATGTTTGACTTCTCCTGTATTGATCAGGAGAGCCCAAGACAAACACTGACTAGCTCGATGCCCTTTCCATTGGCACTTGAAGCACGTGATCTGTGCTTGGTTTACGGTCGTGCGACGGGCCGTGGTATAGGTAGTGATGGCCCGAGCTGGTGGGGCAGAGCCCACTAAAGTGGCCGGGGCATTCCCTTACCCTCCATCGATCTGAAAGGTCAGTGTGGTCATGGATGGGGTAGTTTGAGCAGGTGTAGATCAAGGGGCAACTGGGGTAGTGTGAGCGATGGCCTCCTTGCTTGGGTGCTCCATGTGCTCGACTATGAGGTAGGCTTCGTCGACCTCGATGGAGTTGCACTTAAGCACCTCATTGTGTAGGGTCGGTCGAAGCTTGTGGCAAATAAGCCGATGATAATCCACGGGTCCTCCGCGAATCGGCATCGCACGAGGTATTCCTCAAAGGCCTTGATGTATTCTTTCAAGGACTGTGGACCTTGTCCAAGGTTCAACCAAGTGAGGAATAACGTCATCCGATATCGTCGTGACACGTACTTGCTCCTTAGCTTCTATGCCCTCTCAGCCCATGATGTGATGGGCCGTCCTTGTCGCTCTATCGCAACTCACTCGTTCTCCCAAAAGATCTTGGCCTGTCCGCCAAGTCTTATCATCACATATTCGACACACAAGTCATCATCGATGCAATACCATTGGAAATATGAGTTCATGTTCGACTCCTAGTCAATGAACTCTGGCTTCCTCGACCCTTTCAAGGCGACGACGTCAGCTCGTGCGCTCTTCTAGATCCTAGCGCGATGCTCCTCCCATCGGCGTTCATAGTCATCTAGGCGTCGCTCTTGCACCGGGTATCCTTCATAACGGGGACCAGCATGTCATCGCGGTGGGGTCGAGTAGCAATCATGGTCATCCCAACGTCGGGGATGACCGTTGTAAGGTGCACATATTTCTTGCATCATGCACGCCGGGTATTGGGGAACCTCATTAGGTTCCTTGTTTGGACGGGCCAGTAGTTTGGCCTAGTACCCACGGTCGTAGTCATCTCATGGGTATCATCTATCCCAGGCACTGGAATCTTATGAGTTGTGTGCCAGGTATTGGTCGGGGCGTCAATCTCTGCGCTCCTTGTATTGCCATCTGTCATCATCCACGTACTCGTCGTTGTTATATGGTCTCCTTGGACGCTCTAGGTGTCGTGCGACCCAAAACCAGTCGCAGGTTTGCTTTGAAGCCACTATCACGGGTGTGGCGATTGGTACCAGATGTACCGCAGGGCGTGCGAGCAACTGCTCCACGCATTCGACAATGGCAGTAAGAGTGTGGAGACACCCTCCTCGCTCTTCTGACAAGTCCTCTTGGGGTCGGTGATGCTGAAGTAATCTCCCTCGGCCGTATCGAGCTCCTCGGCCATGTGTGGGGGCGACCCGGGGTGTGGGCTCCTCCATGGGATCTTTCCTGCGCAGGTGACAATGTGATGTAGTGACCACGAGGAGCTATGATGGCATCGTGAGTGTCCTTGAACTAGACGATCCGGTGGCACCTTTATTTGCCGGCATCGTGAGGCGCATAAGGCTTCCTCTCTCGTTCGGTGACGAATCGACTCATCTTGGAGAGGTCAAACCTCCTTGTTGCATCCTTTTGCTCGATCGTGTCTCGATGGCCATGGTTATTTCCTTGGGGTACCTAGATGGGTTTTTCAAAAATGATGGTATGCAGATGACAACGATGTGGATACGTAGACGTGCTGTGAGCAACCACAGCCTCCTCTGATACCAATTTGATGCTGAACATTGTCGAGGACATCGTCTAGTCGAGTAACAAGATGATGCTTGGATACATAAATGATGTCGGACGCCGTCAATGATGTCATCTGACAGATAATTTCCCAACAGGACGTAACTTTGTGAAGCCTAGGCGAATGTACATTCTAACGCCCCGATTGTGGGGATTTGCCGAGCTTCGCACTCCAGGTGGACGATCGGTGGCAGTGACGATGACCTTCTGACCCTTGTTGGAGCAACAACGGTGATTACGACGTCCAACATAATGATTCTGCTGATGCTTGCACATAATGACCGATCTCGGCCCGTATAGGGAATTCACTCGTGACATAGTTTTCTTAACACAAACTCTCACCTAATCTAATGCGAGCGTCGTAGAGTGCTACCAAAAATATACTGAAAGACATAGGTTAACTAACAAGCGAGGGGAACAACGTACCTCGTTTATAGCGGTGTTTGTTAGTGTAGGGACCGGTATGGGGCAGACGTGAAGGAGACGTGCTGGGAGGTAGCATGGTGTAGCTCAACAGCAGGTGGGAAGGTGGTGCTGGGGCGTAATGTCAAGGGTTGGAGGCGAGAATGAAAGGCAGAGACATACAATAGTCAAGTGGCTCAAGCGAGCGAACGGGTCCTACGGGTGGGCCTAAGGTGGGTGGGCACAAGTGAAGTCCGGTGGCGACTGTGCATGGCGGCCAGAAGCACACTGGTGGGTGAGGATTTGTGCGACGGCCGAAGGATAGGGAGGTAGTGCGTTGGCTCGTAGGAGCACATAATTGTGCAGGTTGCGTTCGGGTTTGTCGATCCCGATTGTGGTGTGGGGCGCGAGCCCAATAGGCAGCCACAACAGCTAAGGCGGGACATGGGCGTGTGTAGCCTAGAGTGACAATTAGTGGCACATGTAGGAGCTGCAGCATGTAGGAACTATGGGCAGCTCGTACAACGCGTGCAGCTGCAATTGACGTGGAGTCACACACGCACCTCTGAGGTAGCTTGTAGGTAGGCAGAGCATGTACGGGCATACACGACCTTGTCGGGGTGCAGTAGCGGTGCAACGATAGGTATTGGCAGGGGTAGTCCTGTTGTGTACACACCCGATGGGGCAGCCGTTTCACATGGTGGAAGCCAAGGGTGGCTCCCGGTGAGGAGGCAGGTGGCATTTCCGCAACAACCGGATTTGTCTGGCTCAACCGACGTAGTCCCCCGGTGCAGGGGCCATGCTCAGCCCTCAGATGATGGGCCTGGCATCCAAGGGGCACTCTGAGTGGAAGGATTTATTCCACACTGGCGTACACACATGGGGGGGATGCGCTATGGAGTGGGCCATAAGTCAACGCTGGTGGCGTCGGCTTTGCTCAATGGTGCGTACAGTTCAAACATGCGTCAACCAAAGTCAGCGGGCCACTTTCACAGGCGATGGCGCGAGTTGACCCAGCATCGACTAGAAGAAAACTTGTAGGGACAACACGGCGTGGATGACAACAGCGTGACACCCTCTCTGTCCCTTCCGTTTCTCTTCTCCCCTATCCCTTCCTCTTCCTCCTCCTCTTCCTTCTTCTCCCTACGTGAGATCAAGTAGAAAGAAACTTCCTCGAAGTAAAAAATTCCTGGTCTGAAAATCTAAGGCGCAATCATTCCCCTTTTTATAGGGGCATGATAGCCCTTATTAAGGGCAGGGGAGCCTTAGTAAGGGCACGAGTGCCCTTACAAGGGGGGAGTCTTATACATAGGATCTCCCATTTAATAAAATAAAGGAAATATGTCGACGTGTACGTTGACGACAGGGGATGATACAACATGTGACAATGCAAACACCTATGCAATACAATGAATACCAACACGATAAGAATGAAAACACAAACACGAATAAATGATGAAGGCGACACGAACTCAAAACGGGAGAAAGACACATACGTGCTTTCACCCAGGATATTTGAACCCGGGTGTCTTCACTGACACCTTGGCATGCTGGTCGGGCAGAACGTGAGCCGACAGGCTGTTGATGATGATGGTGGTGCCAAAGATGTCTTCGACGGGATGGGCTGGCACGCTCCATCAACTGTCCATCGAATAAGAATATTTAGAATACATGTTAAGGGACTAGTGATCATTGTTTTAAAGTCTCATCATAATTTACTAGGTTATTGCACGTGTTCATGGACTTCATTATAAACATCACACTAGAATGAAAATGAACATAACATTTTATTCAATGAACTTAAACAAACATAGTGGTGTGATAGCCACATAATATCCTTCACTTTGGCTATGACTATAAGTTCTTAATCTCGGAATTACAAACCGTCTTAGTTCAAACTGCAATAAGTTGAAACAATGATTCTGTGGTCAATATGGGATAGTCCACTATTGGTATAAGTTGAGAAAGCTTAAGAAAGATGATGCGATGAAGTCCTTGGCCAAGGTTGTGTAATATCAGAGAAGAGCTCTCTGATGATTTCAAAATGCATCACTACAAACTCGGATGACCATTTAGGTTTTAATTTTTTCCACTCCTTAAGTCTCCGTGGAGTATCAACATGATAAGAGACCATGTGTAGATCAGAATGCTTTTGCACACATGTTCTCATAATTATTATGCACTATGAATTTTTTTTGGCATTACTTAACCTTAAAAGAAAATTTTAATTTTAGCTTATAATCATTTCTAGTAACTATTATATGAAATTAAGAAATATAAGACATGGGCCAATAATCAACATTTGGCCCTCCTTTTGGAATAAATGTGACTGACATGTATTTTACATTAACCAATAAAAAATTGGGTCCTTTTTACCATAATGTCGTGTGACTTGCTAGATAAATTTGAATCTTCCTAGTGTCTCAATGGCTCTAAAAGAAATCTCTGTAATGCACGCACACATTGTAGAGTCCCTAACATAGAAAGGAACTGATGGTGACATCTCATCTCACACATCGAGATACTACACGATCATAAGGTAAAATAACTTTTATCTTATTCCATTCACATCTCACATTGCAGTGGATCATTCAAGGACAAAGAAAACAAGTAAAATGCACTTAGAGTGATTGGTTTTCATATCCAGATACTATGGGCAACAAGCTGAGGAGAGATAAATCTCATTCAAGAGAACAGATTATGTGACTTACAAATTGAGTTATCAAGACATCTGTCAGATTGCAGCTAAATTTTTATGTCAGTCTTTTAATGTAACTTAGCTATGGATTTTTAAAAAGAACTGTGAAGAGAGATAACAGTGAGGAAGCTTCCCCAACTCTAGGTGGCCAATAAGGACATAACAGCTGATTTTGTAAAAAAATTATTGCGTTTGGGTTTCAAACAACAGGTTTATTCTTGTTTTATTAATTTTCTTATTCTTTAAATTTTCTATTTTGAGTTTAACTCAGCCAACAAGTACTATTCAAAAGGGTATCTAATTTCTTTCTCTTATACTATTTAAATTTGGTTTCAGCCTAAGCTTGGCAATCAACAAGAGTTTTGAATATCTATGAATAAAAACTGAAACACATAAATCATTTATTATATGTTGATGCATTTCTTTATTACCATACTTCCTTGAAAATTTTAAATTTAGAATTTTAAGGTTGATTTCTGTTTTGTGGATCAACCATTTCTCATCCTATATTTACTATATTTTGGAAAAGGAAATTTAATATATATAAATATTTAAATTATTTGATAAGTTAAAATCTCAAAGATACAATTAATTCACATTAATCATACACCAAATTTGAGCTTATCATTCTAATGCAGCAATGTAGCCCTCTTCTGAATAAGGAAAAAACAACAAATTACATCAAATATTTTATCTTCTGTGATTAACACATAGACACATGAGCACAAAACAACATATACATGTGTGCTCTTGTGTCCACATGTACGCCACTTGTCTGTGTGGAGGCACTGTTTGGCTGACGCATGGTTGGCGCCACAATAGTTGACCTGAAAAAATATTACAAATTAATAAATATATAATTGTTTATTTAAGACTTAATAGCTCTCAACAGTTACATTTGATAATATTTAAATCCGTGCAATTTAGGAAATTAAGATTGTGTTAGTAAATCATTTGCTGTGGTAACATCATGATCTGCAATGCAGTAATAGGGTTTTTTTGTAATGATACCTGAATTAATATATGCACGAGCTGATGGTTGGTTGTCATTAGTGACTTGAATGACAACACAAGGCAGGGGCATGGATATTAGTACAAACAATTATTAATTATTCATAAAAATAATATAATGTAGATAAATGTGAAAATATATTTTTGACTTTTGAAATATAATATCTCCAAGTATTTCCAAGTACAAAAATTCATAAAAAATCATATTTCAACTCAAAAAATCTATAAAAATCCACCAAATTAAAAACATCATTCTAAACATAATTTTAATCAATTTTGACTTTATAACATGCATTTGTGACCAATTGATTACAAATAAACATGTAAATATAGTAATGTAAATGCAATAATTAGTGTGTTATAGGAGAGTACACATCATTGAGCAGTAAAGGCTGTGATGACATGGGAAGGTTGCGCTTAGGATATTCTTTGAGGTCATGTCCTAAGAAAAAAAACAAAGAAATAAGTCTGAAAAATTAGAAGCCCAATGGACTGATTGACATTGTTTTCTAAATAATTCTTGATAGTGTCACTGCTCCTTCAATCCTTCATTTTGAAAATTCAAGAACGGACCCAAGTGAGATTCTGAATGAAAAAATCAATCCTTTAATTATAATGAGGAATAAAATCCAATCGTACCTTTTTTACATTAATGGGGGGGGGTCTATTTAAATATTTGAGACGTGATAAAGGAGAAAGAGAGAAAACTAAAACAATTTTACACCAAAACTCTTGTTGGATAGTTAGATATCACATTATCTGAAGTTTAAGAAATATGAACTATTTATTTATCTCTCCTCCCTGATCTACATCACTAATTTCCAACGGCACAAAAGAATCCTAAGATTTCCTGATGATTTTGTGGACAAATGTGTTTTTAAAATATGGTCTAATCATGACGTAAGGCTTGCCCTCCATTTTACCAAAATATTCTAACCATTTTCATGCAAATACTTCTATTTTATTAGGTTTTCACATGTGTCTTTGAATACTTAAAAATGTGTCAATAAAGGGCATTAAAATCCACATAATTGTACCCTTACACCATGTGTACCTAAAAAAGGGAAAAAAAGAAGGGGGCACACTGGTGGATTGCATGTGTCTTTTGGCATTCATGAAAGCACATAATGAAACTTGTATAGATCTATGAAAAAGTAATTGGGCTCATTTATGACACAAAATGCATCAAGTTTTATCCTATAAACAAGTGTCCTTGAGTTACATCATGTTTATTGCGATTTAAATCCCCTATTTGTTTCATCTGGATGGATGCCCTTTTAGGTGAAAAGGAATAGTATTGTGCTTTCAGGGATGGGCCATAATTATTGGCTGCAGCTTTGATTCAATTAAAGAAAGGTGTGGGGTGCGGTGCAAAAAATCACACCAATTGTGCAAATTTTTGCACGCACCAGAAGCTCCGTGCGATGTGCGGTGCGAATTTGTGTGGAAATCTGCACCGCACATCACACAAATTCACAAAGTTCAAAGTCGCCGGGCCAGGGTGACGCCGCGGCGTCGCTCAGATGAGAGTGACAGCGAAGGAGGCAAGGAAGAATGGGCTGGCAGTGGCCACTCTGGCCACCACGCTGGATCCTCACCGGTAGATCTCACTTTTGGGCAGGGAGTGGATGAAGCGGAGGTTGCTGAGCGGGGGGCTTGGGCGGTGGGGAGGAGGGGCTCTTCATCACCGTTGGGGAGGGGGAGGGGCACGGGCATCAGTGGTGAGCAAGAAGGCAAGGCCACCAATGACGGAGGGTGGAGAGAGCCAGCGGTCGTCCCCGAGAGAGGGCGAGGGGGGGGGGGAGCAGGAGGGGGGGCGCCGGTGGGTAGGGTGGGGTGGTGGTGGCGGCCGGGGGAGGAGGGAAGGGGTGGAGGGCGGCGGGGAGGGGGGTGCGGGCGGTGGTAGACATGGTTGTTCTCTTCTGTTCATTTGAAAGGAACAAAAAATTTGCACAAAAGAACCTTTTTTTGTACAAAAGAACCGCATAGGGCCTTGTTCTTTGTTCTGTTCTTATTTTGTGCAAAAACAAAAAAAATTCACACATTCGAACAAAATTTGGACAAAGTGAACAATCAAACCGCACATTGGTGTGTGCAATTTTCTGTGCAAATTTGTTAATGTTCTGTTCGGAAAACCGAACAGACTGAACAAAATACACATATTCAGACAAAGCTAACCAAACAACCATGTATAGCGGGGGGGAGGGGGACCTTCGATATAAATGCACAATCACACACAACCGCATCTCACATACCCGTGTGCGGTGTGCGGTGCGTTGTGCGAAAATCGTGTGTGGTGTGATGTTCAAATTTTGCACTGCACCGCACATTCGCACAATCGCCCGTTCGCTCGCACGAACGGACCTTCCCTAGATTCAATCGAAGCAAATCATTTTGGGACATAGGGTAGAATAAAATCAAATAAAAATATATCTTAAAACCTATAAATATTTAAATAGATTAGTAGTCAATATATACATACTTGGGTTACTTTGTTTATGAATTTAACAAAAAAAAGTGTCAACGTACCAGAATTTAATAAATTAGATATGATTTTACAATATAATAAATTTAGGAAAATTAGATGTCATTCTAGAAAGATAGTGAATTATTTAATATTAAATAACATGCATATCTGGTTAATTTTAATTCAAATAAATATGTAAAATATATTAAATTTTTATTTCAATTAGGATGTTATCTGGAATGATGATTACTGTTGATTTAGGTTGCTAGGTATAACCTAAGAGGGGAGGGGTGAATTAGGTTGTACTTGTTAATTTTTTTTAATTTTCTTTCAATATCTAAGTGGTAATACTATAGATCTTAGACACTACTTTCATTTGATGAGTAGAAGAAGGAATATGATGGTTATTTTTTATACAGGTTAGGGCTATTCCCTTACTCCTGTCCCGGGATATCCAGTCAGAATTTATAATCAATCCCTGCCCAAGTTTTTAGCCCCCCTAAGCTAAATCATCGTGGTAATAGGGATACACGGATATCACCTATCTAAGAATTGAAATGGTGAGCAGCCTCGGGCCCCCTTAGCCTCTGCAGGTTCACTCGTCCTCACAACTCCTTCTAGGTCTGACAACCTAGGTCTTTTGATTTATTAAAAATTCCTGCACCTTGAAATACACTTGTCTATATGTTTGACTTACCAATACAACCTGGAAAAATGATGGTTATGCTATCAATATCAGAAATTCTAGCACACCGTCAAATAAAGATAGTCAAAGGTAAAGATACTCACATATAATTCTTACACACGAACTGATAAAGATAGTCCGATATGATTCCTACACATGATTAGATAAAGATGGTCAAGGATAGAGATAGTCAAATATGATTTGTGCACACGATCAGATAAAGATGGACAAGGATAGAGATAGTCAAATATAATTGGTTCACACAATCAGATAAAAATGGTCAAGGATAGTGACAGTCAAATATGATTTGTGCACATGATCAGATAAAGGTAGTCAATAATAAATATATTTATATATGATTCTTGGACACAATCTGATAAAGATGGTCAAGGACTCAGCTTACTCACAACATGACAACTGATGATATTGATGGGGGACCATTGATGGAAGCAAATTGCGATGTTATTTTTAATGGTCGTTGTAATTTTAATTTGCCTACAATCAAATAAAATTTATAAAATGTATAGAAACTTACTCATGTATAGCGTGAGTAAGGTCGTCTCCACAGGGACTGGTCTTTAGGTGTAAATTCAATAAATGAGTTGTTATTTATTAAAATGTAGTAATAATACTAAAGATAATAAGAATAAGAAGAGATAAGTAATAAGAAAGTATAGAGAATATAAGTTTAATAAGAGTATTAGAGAAGAGAAAATATCTCAGATTATGTATATATATGTATTAGAGATACTAGAATAGTAAAGAACAAGGAATGGTTTACTGAGAGTGAAGAATAAGTATAAGTAGAGGAGGCTAGATAGCTATATTAAGAGAGAAAACGAAAGGGTTAGAGTAGAATTTATACATATTAATAAGGTAGATAGGGAGAGATATAGATATTAGAGTAGGATAGAAATATTAGTACTAGTAAATAAGGATGTACATTGGTGTAGGTTCGCTTATAATAGTATCATATTTTATATAAGTATACTATTTGTTCTATAATTAGTATATATCTTTTAATAGTTTGTATAGTTTCTTATATTTTTATAGTTTTCGTAATCGATTCAATGCAATATAGGTTGATTTAGTCAAACACCCGAGAGGTGTTCGACCAAATGCCCCAAAGGAAGTCGAAGACAGAGAGAGCATATATATTTTTTATGTTTTATAATGTTTTTATAAAGAGGAGAAGGTATTTCTGTCGAACACTTGTGAGGTGTTTGACAGAATGCCCAACAGACTTCGAATAGTTTTTTATAAAAAAGAAGATAAGAAGGCAGATTCTATCGAACGCCTGTGAGGTGTTCGACAGAATGCCCTAAAAGAAGACGATATATATATTTTTATATTTTTTATAAAGTTGAGGGGGATGGAACTTAGGTAAGTCAAGACATATTCATCGAACCCCTGAAGCGTTCGATGAAATGTCCAAAAGAAATCGCGGTGAGAAATTCTATGAAACTCGAACAGTATAAGATCGAGAACAAACTCATGCCTTCAAAGTATTAAGGGACATAAAAATCAACCGAAGAAAACCGTGATAGCACCTGGATCGCCCTGATTCGACGAGCAAAGGTGGAGGCGCCGATCGCCGCCGCCTAACTTCGGTATGCAGTATCTTTGCTCGTCTCCTCCACGCTAGCGCGAATCCAGGATGACTCTGGTCCTCTTCGGTGCCTTCCAGAGCTCCAAGAGAGGCTGGAGGGTTGTCACGCCCCTCTTTCTGCTCTTGCCGCCGCCGGATGGGATCTCCGCCGCCGTAATGGCTTAGTGGTTGGAAGATGTGGAATTGGGAGCTCTTGGCCCCTTTTTATCGACCTAGGAGGGGCCCTAGGGCCGTCTGATGGAAGGGGGCTGCTCTGGGGGTCTTCCCGGGCCGTTGTATCACCCAGCGGTCCCCCCTCGCCGGCCGAGAACCGCCTCCGGCCGGCAGAGTCGACGGCCAGGGGCGTGAGTGGACGTAATCTCCCCTGGCCGTTGGATCACCTCCATCTAGGTCCAACGGCTGCGATTAAATCACAGCCGTGGACCCTTGCTCCTGCCTCGTCAGCGCCCCGTCAACGCCCCGTCACCCTCCTTGTCTTCTCTCGATTCGTCCACCGACAGGTCCCGCGATCCGCGTCAGCAATCACAAGGCCTAAAATAATAAAAAAAACAATTTAAATTGACGGAGTAGATCTCTACCGTCCGATCTTCATCACAAGAATCAGACGGCTGAGATCATGTTCGCCTTTTAAAATAAGCCTGAAAGGCACGCTTGAAGCCCAGTTCTTTTTTTCTTCTTGTGTTCTTTATGACCGCGGCCCGTTGGGTCGCAATCAAAAGACTCTCCGACGGCCTGGCCCGATGCGATAGCGATTGAAAGTGGGATTTTGCAATCCCATATTGAAAAATTTAAGAATAAGATACAGTATATAAAATATTGCACCCTTTGAATTTAAAGGAAATACATATCTCTCATGTGCGTTCGCTGTGGCCCTGCTTTGGGCCAATTTGAGAACGCGCTGGACCTCCTATTTTGAGTGCGGGCTTCGCTGGCGGCTGGGCTGGGTTTAGGGCTATGTGCTCGCTGAACTAGCTGCTGGCTAGAAACCACGCACCTCGGTCTGCTTCTAACCGGCCCAATAAGGCCCCCTTTTTTATTATTATTTCCTTTTTTCTTTCTTTATTTGTTTTTCTTAACTCCTTTTACTTCAACTTCTTCTCTACTAAAAGTATGACTGAAATACTAGATAGAGCATTAGAAATTAACATGTCCTAAACATATTTTTGCTGAAATTATTTAAATTGCATACATGCATAAAATGACATTAAAATGCACCATTTTCATCATTTGCTCTATTTAGTGCATAACATGCAATATTTCATAAAATAGAGTGAAATACACATGAAATGATCCCAAAATGCCCTTAAAATATATATAATTACATCTCATATTTTAGGTCTATCAACCATCCAGCTTCGAAGACCCCATCGAACCAATTTATCGAGCAAGGGCTCACATGTGAGACCTAGCCTTCGGAGTGCCCGACCTCCTCAATGGGCCATAAAGGTTTGACCTTATATTTCCTTATATTTTCTTTGTTTAGTAAGCCTTGTATGTCAGCTGCATATGTGTTTGTTTTTGTTTATTCGCACGTGTTTGGATCGCTATATGGATCGCCCTTAGGAAGAGAAGAGAAGAAAAAATTGAAAAATATGATTTTAAAGTATTTTTCATGATATTTAGTGTTTTATTAAGTTTTCACCATATTTATAACAATGCCACTATAAAGTTAAGCGAGAGAAAAAGACCCCTTGAGTTCGCCGCATATCGCCAACATCTTCTCTGGTAACTGTCGTTGCCACCGCCTTGGCCTGAGCTCTAGTCGTCGTCTCCAGTGCCCTTCCCACTTATGACTGCCATCCCTTGGGTCGTCCCTGCCGTCACCGTGGCAAGCTGAGCCACAACCAAAGCCGCCTGGCACAGCCAACGGTTGCTGCAGCCACCCGCGACCGCCGCAACAGCCACGGCTACCAAGATCGCAGGCTGCCGCCGCAACCGCCACAACCGTCAAAGCCGCCCGCAGCTGCCAAGAGAGCCCACGTCCACCACAACAGCCAGTGGTAGCCACAGCCCTAGCAGCCCCTGTAGCCCGCTGCACCCGCTGCAGCAGCCCTAGAAATTGGTGGAGCTGGGTGCGATCGTGGCAGCCCTAGCGACCGTCGTAGCTGTCCGTTACAGCCGCTAGCTGACAACTAGACCACAGCTTGCTCCACCATCTGGAACTATGCTAGCCGCGGCCGCTGCCACTTAACTCGTCACCGCCGTGCCTGTCCCCTCCGTATGTACCGTTCTTGCACTTGCTGCCATTAAACCTGTTTCCCCAGGCCACCGTGTTCGCTGCCACCGTGCCTCCCCTCTGAGCCGAGCCGCTGCACCTTATCACCATTGTGCCATCGTACCACCACAACCTCTTATCGCTGCGCCATTTCCGGGCTCATTGCTATGTCCATTGTTACACCCGCCACCATGTCTACTTGCGCCGCACGCCTACTCACTGCTATGTCTACCTGTGCCATCATTGCGCCTACGTGTGGTTTGCCATCCATTGCTGTCAAAACAGACATTGTCCGCTCTACTGCTACTGGTACGCTCATAACTCCTTCTTGGCATTATATTATTTCTTTCAGTGCCTCCGAATGTTTCTCCACTGCTGGGGTCAGATTAGTGATAGATATAATTTACGTTATGAGGATTAGGATTTCAATCGGTACGTCTTTGGTTGAGACCTTTGATGCCGTACACAAAAGGGGCAGTAGGCGGGCACCGACGTCCGGATCATTGGGACAATGTCTGTTTTATATTTTACTTATCTGTCCACGCCGTTGTGGCCCGTGGTCGTCGGTGTTTGTCGACGCTGGATTTATACTTCTCAGTGATTTCATCATTGCATCATCACTTGCACTACGTCTATGTTAGTCGTCTCCACTATGATAACCCAAAAAGAGGGGTGAAGTTTACAATTTTTTAACCCCTTGTCATTATTAATTTTAGCTTATACAATAAAATTTATAAAACCTTAACTTAAGATGTACAATGATAAGTAGGGGTATTGTCCAAGGGAAGCCAGTATGTTAATTCGATTGTGATATGTGTATAATTTTACCGTAATTAGAGTTAATTTAATCTTCAAAGAAGATCAACAACCCTAATTAGATGATGAATTTAGAAAGGGAGGTAGAAGATATGGGAAGAATAGAAGAAATAGGGAGCTCTAAATTGAATTCTTTGATCCAATTATGAGGATCAAAGGAGTCAAGTAGAGGGATTAAGAAGGAAATTTGATTTGGTTTTAGTTGGTTTTGGATATTTGTTAATTCAAAATTTACTAACTATTAGATCATAAAGGGGAATTTAATATCTCCTAGACACTAAACTTTTTATAATTTTTTTCTTAATGTTCAAATGGAATATCTAGAGCAATTTCATAATTTTTCTTCTCAATCCTAGTATGGGATTGTACATTCCGCACAAGCCAAATGATTTTGAAAATGGAGACCAAGATCAAGAAAAACAATCACAAACGTAACTAACACATAATCCAAATTACACTAAAAATTAAATACGATGAAGCAAAAAATAACAAATAGGGTTGATCTAGGTTGAAGCTCCTCTATATCTTGCAGCTGTGATAGAGCCACCTCCACAATGACCTTTGCCTCTCGAAATTTGGCTTTTACACTTAGGTTACATGGTAAAATTAACATTTTAGCCTCATTTAGTAATTAATTTTTATCCATGAATGTAGGCTTGATGTTAGTGATCAAAAAAAAAAAAATGATCATTAACACAACCAACCATACTTTAGGATCAAAAGTTATTAATAAATGAAAACTGACCCATCATAGCCGTTGGGTCAAGTTTTATTTATTTAATTTAATTTTTCTATTACATGCAATGTCGTGTCATTTTCTGATTGGCTGATGCATTTTGAACAAATGGGGGGTTCATTCTCAGAACGCCACGTACCCCATGTCCTGCAATAAAAGTAAAGAAAAAATAATAAAAGTAGACAATAGATAGTGATTTGCTCTTACCTATGCGCCTTCATAATTTAAACCAATCATGGAGTGCCACGTCACCTCCCGTGCGTGCGCTTTGTATGCACAGCACCGGAGATGGACTTACCTCTCAGAATTAGAATGGCCTATAATATTGCAAAAGAGTCCATGATAAAATTCGCGCACGCAAATCGACCCCACACGCAAAATATTTATGTAGATATCACTTTTTCTTTCTCTCTCATCCATATTTTTTTGAAAACCATTAAAAATCCTGATTAATTGCAATGAAACACTAACTATTATTATCGTAAATCGACTGAGAGCTATTTTTAAGGGCATAATTGCAGCATAAATTTAAGAAAAACCCCTCTGACTTTAGAAGTTGCTTTGAAATCAATATTTTCCATTTAAATCTACTTTTTTCCCATTTGAAAATTCATTTATTCCTCGAATAATTCCCACAAAATATAATAAAATCCTAGAAAATTCTAGAAAATTCAGTAATTCGTCCCCACATTAGTTTAAAAAAAAATTAAAATTTAAACCTGCCATTTGCATTCAAACACAAGTATTTCAAGCTAAAATAAATTCTAGAAAAATCATAAAATTCACATAAAATTAGGGAACATTCAGAATTGACTTGGAAACATTAATTACATGTAAATATATGATAAAAATCCTATTGTAGACTCTTTAATTTCATACAAATTTTCTAATCATTTGAAATAAATACCAAATTAAAGGTGTTATCAAACAAGATGACATGACTGCACTCGCCCTCCTTATGGTGTAACACGAGCCGTTCAATCCTGGCGTCCATCGTGTTACATCAGATAGCCTGTTTGTAGTTAGTTTGGAAAGGAACAACTTACCCTTATTTAGCAAGAAGATACTCAAAAATATTTTGATTTTTCAATAAGGAAACTTGAACTCAAACCTGGAAGACTTTGCGCAAATTCTTCACGCTTCATTCCCCTATTCAAATGTTTTCTTACCTGCACCGTGAGTCTGTCTTCACCAATAGGAAGATCTTTAAAATTATCAAGTAATAACCCTATATTATGATGATCTTAATATTGCACTTCCTGAGTCACTTTAATCTCATATTAATTTCAGGATGGAACTCAACTACATTAATTTGTTAAAGACTACTAGAAAACCAAATGAAATTGACTAAATGACTATCAACTAAAGCAGCACCAATCAGATGATTCTAAGATAAGATACATCTTATCAACCTAATTTCAGCTCGAATTAAGTAGCTCAGAAAAGTTATAGACCCACACTGAATTGATCAGGAGACTTTCAAATATAATTAAATTTTTTTTCTTAAAATAAGATTTATCAAACGAAGTTGAAATATGCAATTTTGATCAAAGAGTTTTTAGATCTGATTGATATGCTCCGATGAGTTTCAACCAGCCCTAGATGATAAAGGACGTGTAAACTCAAATGAAAATATTATCAACCCTTGGATGAAATTTCTCTCAGTCTTCTAACTAATTTGATCAACATAGAATATCAAACGATGCATGCTAGACTCAGCTAAAGGTCTGATTTTTCCTGCTCAGATTCTGGAAATACTTACTTACTCCTCGATAGGAAGTAGATTCTTGATTTATGACAGCCGTTCTGCCTCCTGTTACAGATTCCTTGGATTTTCCTTTAGTAAAAAACACACCCACGAAAAACCAGCCAGAAGGATCCACCGAATTCTTAACTAGGAGAGCGGAATATCAAGAATCAATGGCACAGAGCATTTTCTTTGCAGTCTCGAAGCACCAATATAGTTGGCTTCTCTTGAAACAAATGAAGAATTTCATTGCCACTGTTCTCGATTCTTCAGTTCCGTCGCATAGAAGTCTTATAACACCCAAAAGAAATCGACTACCCTTTCTATTTTTCTCCTCATTTCAAATCTCTGTTCTTGTACCAAAAATGTCCCTGCATTCTCAATATAACGGCTATTTCCTCTGAGGGTAAAAAAGATAAGAAACATTTTCTAATGAACATTAAAAGAAACTATAGTTTTTACATCAATCTTCTCCCATAAAACTTTACTAATTTAAACTACTTCAAACTATATTTCATTAGTATTATTATATACTTCCTAATAACTGGTCCTTGACAACATTAACTTATTACTGGAAATTCATAAAACTTCCAAACTTAAAATTCATGATTGACCATCAATCTTCAATTACCCCTACTTCATCACCTTTTCCTGATTATTTATCTAGGTTTTAATGGCTGTACCTAATGAAATTAAAATAAGGAGATTCTGAGAAACCCAAGGATTTCGAGAATGATTGAGAGAAACATTGTGGAAATAGTATGAAACATATCTGATCAGATTAAAAAATAAAATTCAATGGGTTTCCAAACAAATTTCAAATATCTAATGAGAACTCTCATAAAATTCTTGAATATAGCGCGGTAATGTAAAAAGTTTCTTATGACTAATTCTATGTACAAGACTTGAAGTGGCATTTGATCTGTTCATTAAAAGCTGGTTCCAAGATAATTTAGGATGGAAACACTAGAGACCAATTAAAAGTATAATGAAGTACCTGAGAAGGATTGATGATTATTATCCTTTTTATCTAGGAGAAGAAAATAAACTTAAAAGGTTACACTAACTTGAACTCTCAGATCAACCCAAGTGATAATAAAGTCTAGATATAGTTTATTTTTCATACTAAAGGGGACGTTGATGTCTTGAACAAATATGGTATTTGAGACAGATTACAGAACAACAGTAAAGTGAAAATATATTGCTTTAGTTGGCGGCACAAAGGAATCAGTCTAGTTTAATACATGCATCACTAACCTTCGTCTGTTGATTTGGTCCTGAAACCTATTCTATTTTTGTGTTAGAACAACGGTACTATTGCAAAAGAGAAAGACCCATAGCCTCATCAGATGTTGGAACACACTCTGAGACACTATCATTTGATTATAAAGATAACGGCCAGGGGTATTGTTATGTAACGGTTTCCATCAACCAACAACATATCAAATAAACAAAGAAAGCCATATATCTAAATATTTATTTATATTACAATGCATATAAAATAACGATAAAAAATTATATTTATATGATATTCAATAAGAACTATAAAAATCCACTCCTCCGATGATGAGCACGAGTGATCCTATAACAACTTGCACCAATACACTAAGGACAGATAGTTGGTACTTCTAGATCCTTGGATGATTTTAGAAGATATTTATTTCATGGCTATGTATTGTTTTCTTATAGCTTGAGCTTTGAGTCCCTAATCATAGATTCCAAATAGTGTTAGCTTGGATATCTCAAGAAGTTATGTAGTAAGATGGGATCAACGTCCCATGGTATAAGAGCAGGCAAACTTGAGTAAGGTGCTACGATTACGTCATTGGATATGGTATTTAAAATATTAGAAAACATGTTCCCGAATGTTTTATTCATGTACTATCAAGAATTCCTAGTTATAGTTATTTACCATATCTGAAGTCATTATAGGAGTGTAGCACATATTAGGGATTATACATACATGGTTACTTAAATAAGGTTCAATAAAATATTTGAAGTATTTCTAGACCATGAAGTGAAGCTTGTCTTAAATTAATTCATGCCCAATTAATACATTATAGATATAGTTCAGTAATTATTTTTAGCTAACATAATTTAGTATCCTCTCTCCCTCATGATGAGATCTTCACAGATTTTCCGCACCACTATTCAAGAAACACAGAAATATATTTGACATGCAAAGGAGCTCATGGGTGTATCTTAAAGATAGACATTTAGAAGATGTGGAAATCTCAATGAAGGATATCTGATCTGACAGCCGGCGAGACAAAAATGTGCATTAACAAAGGTAGAGACAAATGTATGAAGGGCCTGACAGTGCATTAACAAATGTTCATTTCTCAAGATAGGAGTGCTCAAGATGGAGACAGAGGTAAGGAAATATAAACAAGACGAGGAACCACAAGTTCACTTTGGAGCTCTCCTAAGTTTACTGTGTAATGGCCTTCCACTAACTAAGGGGTCCTGAGTACCTAACTCTCTGCTGGTTCATGGTCAGCTGTCCTCTTATGGTCGTCAGCTAGGAAATATGATCTATGAAAATCAAAGTGTACTTTTAGTAGCAAGGAAACAGATTTATCATGAACTCTTGAAGCATTTCCCGACAATAGAACCATATACTTGTTTCCATTTCCCGTTCTTTCTATATTTTGATTTGCATATTTCTTTATTTTTCTCTGTTTATGGAATAATGGTTTTGACCTTTAACCAAATACGATGTACCCTGACCTGGTATATGAGCCAGGGATAAATAGTGAATGAATAGTTTTTTTTAAAATTTCTTGACATTGAGGTTTCTCTTAAGGTTTCAAAAGGATGGAAATCGACTATGGGGATCTAAAGTCTCCAGTCCAAAGCAAACTTGTTATCAGAAAGAGCTATTAGTGGAAGGCACATGTCTAGAGGTAAAGATAACCTCTGGTTGTATTGACAGTAAAGATCCTTTCTTTGAGGTACTTTATGACTTCTGTGACATGTCAAGTGGTGTTGTGCAGTCAACATCGTGTCAATTTATTTTGGGTGGAAAGATTGTGCATTGTTGTCAAAAAGAAGAATGGCCCTGGTGTGGGTGTTTTGGGTCACTTCATCAAAGATGCTGGGTGATTTGAGATTTGATAAAAGTGCTGTCACTTCATCAAGAATAATGAGCTATGTGTTTCCACTATTTGACCCTTTCGAGGACACACAGTTGTGACAGGCTTCAAGCATGGAAAGTAAAACAATAATTGGGTATTTTTCACATAAATTAAGAGCAAGTGTCAATGCATTACTGAATCAACCTTTTAGCTATGTATTACAATGCAAAAAATTCAAGAAAGCTGATGTTTCTATGCCACGTCAGCAATTCGTGATATGGAGAGAAACAATGAAGGTACTAATGGGATCTAACATCGAATTGAAATATCTGATGAGCTATAATAGGTTCCAGGCTGAAATATTTAGGGTAGTTCCATATAGGTAGACCCCATCGTTAGAAAAAGTGCCCTTGCATTTTGTTCATAAGTTTTATTAGCATAGTAATTTGATCATTCAAAATCTCAATGGAGTGCATTCGTGCAATCAAATATCAAAGGATTGAAGGATTGATGTTTGAATCAAAACACATCGATGAAAAGTACCACACTGCCTGTTGGATATATATTTATGAGGTTAGTGTAAGCTTGACCCTTTTTGGACTCATGCATTCATCGTTTTTGTAGGTTACCATCATCCATAGTCTAGATTTTCATCATCCCAGTTGCCACAACCTACTCTGTTACTCCCTGACATGTATCCATGTCCATTGCCATCACAACTAGTGATTGAAAATCTACATCACTCATATCGTGTTTTCCATTGCATATCAGCCAGCATCTCCATCATAATCAATGGTGGTATTTCATTCATATGATACACTCCACTCCTTTCCATCACCATCAACTATCATACGTGATGTTACAGTCCATGTAATCATTATTTCTTCCGATTTCTCAATATAAATTTGAGACAATTCTCAAATTATTGTGTTAATTTGGATAATTAAGGCCAAATAGTATACATACTTTAGCTATTTCATTATATTATCTTTAAATTGCTTTTACCAGTTTTATTTTTTAAAAATATGCATTAATCGTAAAATCTGATGTAAAATCCAAAAATGGAAATCAAATGTGAAAGTAATTTATTCAATACTTTCTCCCAGTGGATTCAGGCACTAAAAAACTCTGTGCTTTTAAGGAAAACTATAAATATTTTTATATAAATCATAATGCTTAAATGATGTAATTAACCATAATTTTCCTCCTCATAGTCATTCACTTTTATTATCCTTAACAGTGATTAGATTTTTCATGTTGGCAATGATGAATAAATGCTGTTCTCTGTCAGAAAAATTTGTGCAGTCATTTCAAACACATGATTTGTGGATCAAGAATAGTCCCAGACTCACTGAAATATATAAAATAGACTATGATTATGAGTGTAGGCCGGATCCAAAAACAAAAAGGGTTAACTTTAAAAATCATTCACTCAATCAAATTATATTTAACTGAAGAAGAGAGCTAAAAATTGAGTGAAACATTATGTTTCATATTTGGTCAAACTATAATTCATATTTAATCTTATTAATTCAAAATAAGTCCAAATCAGATGAAAAATTAATGAGCAACTCAAATTGTGCAAATGCATTGTGATGGAGCACGCCCAAACAACATCGATAAAATGTCATCGGAGCCATCCTTGTCATCATCAGCATCACCGCCAGTCCGTGTCCAGCCCGACCGGCATGCCAAAACGTCCGTGAAGAGGCCCGGGTTTAAATACCTCGGGCAATGCACGTCCACACACGTGCTCGTGTTATAATTCTCCATTTTTGTTTGTCCAATTTCATGTTTTGTGTTCGTCACGGCAAATTCACCTTGCTCGTCGTGACGCGTCCGTATCGTTGTGTCTTATTCATGATTTGACTCCAAAACCATTAAAAATTTCCCTCTTTTTGTTTTTACTTTAAGTGTTGTAAGAGGGGTTCCTTGTTGGGCCCCTTAAGTGACTGTCGTAATGGGCCCATCATGGCCCTATATAAGGGCATGATGGGCAGTCTTTCTTTCAGATCTAGAAATAGCATTTGGCAGTTATTGTTCATCAACAAGGTCTCACAATGAGAAAAGAAGGAAAGGAGAAGGGGGAAGAGGAAGGAGAGAAGAGTAGAAAGAGAAGGGTGGAAGGGCAAACGGAAAAAGAGATTCACCGGCTTCGTTGTCCCTCTCGACAACGCAACCCAACATCCGCCGGTCGCCCTCTTGCCTTACACAGAATCGTGCAAAATCAAAATCTGACGCCGATGGTATGATTTTATGTGTTCTTTTTGCATTCATATTTTTCTGGTTAACGCCATGAGCAGGCACCACACGGGCATCTTCGTCAAGGGCTCCCCTGAGTCCCAGCCCACGGTTACAGCCCATCCTAGTCAACGCGCATGCATGTTACTTGTGTCTTGACCACTATTGGCCACAAAGCATCGACCCGCCGTTCGTGTACCGACTGTGCAGTTCTCCAAACGAGCCTCCGTGCCTGCACCCAGAGGACTGGCCCAAGCGAACGGAATGCCTTCTACCCGCTTTGAGCTGGTGTGTGCGTCAACGTATCCCACACCTCTCGAGCTTGCCGCTGACGTTGTCCTGCATCGACCCTAGGGCTGTCAATCCCTCACACAGCCACGTGGTCGAAGTACACCCTTCTAGCCATTATCAGAGCCTGTGTAGAGCGTTGCGTTGCTTGAGGCTGCCCTGGTTGTGCCAAGCAAACTCAGTGGAACGCTTGAGCCCCGCCGCCGTTGCTCAACCCTCCAAGTCTTCCTCGCCTCCGCTCTCTGACAATCGCTCTAGCGCCGCAAGTTCCCGCCGCCTGTCGAGCCCCACCGTGCCGTCTCTAGCATGCTCCACCTATCTGTCTGCACCACCTCGTGCACCTACGAAGACGTCAACGACGAACGCCACCACCGACAAGGGACGCCATTCCCCTTGCTCGTCAGTTATATTAGGTCTTACAGTATATTTTTAACTGCACTCCCCCGCGGCGGGTTAGATTAAATGAGAGAGATTACTTTGAGAAAACTACGAACTGAGTGTTTCCCAAGGCACAGGCCGAGCCTGTTCATTATGTGCAAGGCTGTGTCAGGCATACGAAGATAACAATTTTGCAGAAGAAATACTACTAGTTACCCTGAATGGTTTTTGAAGCCGTCAGTTATCGACGATAATAAATTTATTAAGTCAATGTGGGAGGTACTGCTTAATATGAATATGAAAATTTTCAACATAAATTTGAAAAGCCAGAAGAGGCAACTGAAAGCGTGGCTGAAGATGCAGTCAGAGGGAGGATACATATGGCAACAAATGTGAAAAGATGCGCAAGAAAAGTCAAAAGTAACAGGATACAATTTTAAATTTGATAGTTATTGTGCATAAGAACTCTATGTATTTGTTTTTCTCTCTTTCAACGTTTTGCTTATAACTCTCTCTCTCTCTCTCTCTCGCTCTCTCTCTCTCTCTCTCTCTCTCTCTCTCTCTCTCTCTCTCTCTCTCTCTCTCTCTCTCTCTCTCTCTCTCTCTCTCTCTCTCTCTGTCTCTCTCTATCTCTCTCTCTTCACCAGCAGGAGAAGATGGGACACTATGGAACTCACGCGATTACAGCTTGTTTTGAAATAGCTGGGCCAGACTTACAAAGAAAAGACAAACTTAAAAGAAACGTGTATTACTGGGAAGGAATCAACCGTTGACAATCGATTTGAAGAAGATTTTCTACACACATATATTCCGACGGATAAGCCATTCAACGCAGAAGACCAATTATCTACTTGAATAATCGTCAACAATATAATGGGAAATTAGCCAAACAACCGGGGTCTGAAAGTCCCGTTTTTTGTAAAACTTCTACATAACTATCACTGAAAAAAACTCCTTTCGTGGAAACATCGGCTCTCAAATTCATAAAATTCTTACGAATCGTAACTATCTCCGAGTATAATGCAATAACCATTCAGAAATACCACTAGTTTTAAACAGCGACATCCCGTCGCATATCGATAACGGGTGGAAAAGAGTCAATAGCGCGTTAGGCACTCGCTGTAAGACATCAAAGTCGCCTCAAAGAAGATACAAAGGAGAAGGCGAAGGAGAGTTTCAACCTGTCCTGTTCGCCACGATGTTGCTCTCTGCGGTGGTGCTCTGCTTCTTGTTCTTGGAAGTCTCGGCCCAGAATCCGTCCATGGAAGGTATGTCGAGATTATTCAATCTCCTCTTGTTTCCTTGATTTCCAGGCGTATGATCGTGGGACAATCTATGGGTATATGTATTTCTCTATCTAGCAATCTAGCCATCGATCCATCTTTCTGTTCGTTTATTTGTTCATTAATCCGATGTGTTGATCAATCTGAGTGTGCACCGGTGTCTAATCAATGGATTTATGAATGAATATGTTCGTGTAGAGGGTATCTATCAATCAGTATCGTTATTTATCTATCCATCAATCTGTAATTCTATCTGTCTGTCTATCTATCTCTATCTCTTATTCCTCTTCTCTCCCTCTCTCAAGCAAGCTACATCTCTCTCTATATCAACCTTCCAATATACTTTGGTCTTTCAATCTCTCTCTCTCTCTCTCTCTCTCTCTCTCTCTCTCTACCTTTCAATATAATTCTCTCTCTTTCTTTCTATATCCATATACTTATCATCTCTCTATCTATATATCATATCGTTGTCTCTCTCTTCTATTTCTTTCTATCTCTATATACCTATCATATCTCTCTCATACATCTCTCAATCTACCTATCATATCGTCATCTCTCTCTCATCTCTTTCTGTCTATACCTGTCTACGTGTCATACATTTCTCTCTCCTTATATATCCACCTCTCACCTGGCTTCCATATTTCTCTCTATCTATCTACCTATCAAATCTCACTCTCCATCTATCTCTCTACGAATCATATTTCTATGTCTATCCATCTATCTTTCTATACCTTTGTGCGTACATCCATCTATCTCTCCATCTACTACCCAAGAAATCAATCATTTGGCCGTAAATTGCGGCTCAGAACCCACAATCTCTCCTTCCTGTTCTAGGAATCCACGAATCACTCCATCTACCGTTAAAGAAATCAATCCATTTGTCAGAAATTACAACTCAGAATCCACAATCTCTCATTCATGTTCTATGGTTTCATGAATCTCTCAATCTACCGTTCAAGAATTCAATCACTTGGCTGGAAATTGCAGCTCAGAATCCACAATCTATCCGTCCTGTTCTAGGGTTCCATGTATCTCTCCATCTATCGCACAAGAATTCAATCACTTGGCCGGAGATTGCGACTCAGAATCCACATCTCTCTTTCCCGTTCTAAGCAATCTTTGTGCGTACATCCATGAATCTCTCGATCTATCGTCCAAGAATTCAATTACTTGGCTGTAAATTGCAACTCAGAATCCACAATCTCTCCTCCCTTTTCTAAGGTTCCATGTATCTCTCCATCTACTGTCCAAAATATCAATCACTTGGCCGGAGATTGCAACTCAGAGTCCACAATCTCTCCTTCCTGTTCTAGGCTTCCATGTATCTCTCCATCTACTGCCTAAGAAATCAATCACTTGGCTGGAAATTGCAACTCAGAATCCACAAATTCTCCTTCATGATCAAGGGTCCCATGTATCTCTCGATGTACCGTCAAAGAAATCAATTACTTGGCCGGAAGTTGCAATTCAGAATCCACAATCCCTCCTTCCTGTTCTAGATTTCGATGTATCTCTCCATCTACTGCCGAAGAAATCAATCCCTTGGCCGGAGATTGCAACTCAGAATCCACAATCTCTCCTTCCTGTCCTATGGTTCCTTGTATCTCTCGATCTACCGTCCAAGAAATCAATTACTTGGCCGGAAATTGCAATTCATAATCCACAATCTGTCCTTCCTGTTCTAGGGTTCATCTCCATAGACTGCGGCATCGGGATGGGGAGAAAATACACGGACACAGACGACGGGATCTCGTACGTAGCGGACGAGCCCTACGCGAGCACGGGAGTGAATTCTAGGGTTTCCCCGGAGACGAACTTGACGACGTGGAAATCGTACTACACCACCTTACGTAGCTTCCCGGAGGGGGCTCGGAACTGCTACACGCTCGGGCCGGTGAAGGCCGGATCCAAGTACAGGGTGAAGGGGGAATTTCTGTACGGGAATTACGACGGGCTTGGAAGGCCGCCGACGTTCGATCTGTACTTGGGAGTTAATCTGTGGAAGACGATGGAATATAAGGAATATCAGAGGGCGGAGATGGTGTTCTTGGCGAGGGGGGAGAGCGTGCAGGTGTGTTTGGTGAACACGGGCGGGGGCGTGCCCTTCGTGTCGCAGCTCGATCTGCGGCCTGTGGCGGGATCGGTCTACACTCAGGTGGAGACTTCGCTGGCTCTCCTCGTGAACTGGGATAGGAAGAACTTCGGGGCTACTGAACAGATCAGGTCTCTCTCTCTCTAACTCTCTATCTATCTATCTATCTATCTATCTATCTCTCTCTCTATCTCTCTCTCTCTATCTATCTCTCTATCTATCTCTCTATCTATCTCTCTCTCTATCTCTATCTCTATCTCTCTGTCTCTCTCTATCTCTATTTCTCTCTCTCTATATCTCTCTAGTCTCTCTCTCTCTAGTCTCTATTTCTCTCTCACTATATCTCTCAATCTCTCTCTATCTCTCTCTAGTCTCTATCTCTCTCAATCTCTCTCTCTATCTATCTATCTATCTTACTCACTCTTTCCGTCTCTCTCCTCTCTCGCTCTCTCTTTCTTTCTCTATCCGCTCTCGCTCTCCATTTCCTTTCCTCTCCTCTCTCGCTCTCTCTTTCCTTCTCTCCTTTCTCGCTCTCGCTCTTTCCTTCTCTCTATTCTCTCTCTCTCTCCGTCTCTCACCTCTCTCGCTCTCTCTTTCCTTCGCTCTCTCCTACCTCTCCTTGCCTCCTATATATCTCTCTCTGTTTCTTTTTCCTTCTCTCTATCTCCTCTCTCTCGATTTCCTTCTCTCTACTCTCTGTCTCTATTTCCTTGTCTCTATCCTCTCCCTTTCTCTTTTTCTTCTCTCTATCCTCTCTCTCTCTCTCTTTCATTATCTCTATCCTCTCTCTCTTTTCCTTCTCTCTATGCTCTCCCTTTTTTCTTCACTCTATCCTCTTTCTCTATTTTTTCTTCACTCTATCCTCTTTCTCTATTTTTTCTTCGCTCTATCCTCTCTTTTTCCCTTCTCTCTATCCTCTCTCGTTTTCCTTCTCTTTTTCCTTTTCTCTATCCACTCTCTTTCTCATCTCTATCCTCTCTCTCTTTCCTTGCCTCTATGCTCTCTCTCTTTTCCTTCTCTCTATCGTGTCTCTTTTTCCTTCTCTCTATCCTCTCTCTCTTTTTCCTTGTCTCTATCCTCTCTCTCTTTTTCCTTCTGTCTACTCTCTCTCTCTATATATATATCCTTGTCTCTATCCTCTCCCTCTCTCTCTTTCCTTCTCTCTACCCTCTCTCTTTCTTTTTCCTTCTCTCTATCCTCTCTCTTTATTTTTCCTTCTGTCTATCCTCTCTCTTTTTCCGTCTCTCTATCCTCTCTCTTTATTTTTCCTTCTCTCTATCCTCTCTCTTTTTCCGTCTCTCTATCCTCTCTCTCTCTTTCCTTCTCTCTATCCTCTCTCTTTTTCCTTCTCTCTATACGATATCTTTTTCCTTCTCTCCCTCCTCCCTCTCCTTGCCTCCTATATCTCTTTTATTCATTCTCTCTCCTCTTTCTCCTTTTTTTTCTTTCCTTGCCTCCTATCTCTCTCCCTCTTTCTCTCGCTCTCTCTCCTCTTTCTCCTTGCCTCCTATATCTCTTTTATTCATTCTCGCTCCTCTTTCTCCTTTTTTTTCTTTCCTTGCCTCCTATCTCTCTCCCTCTTTCTCTCGCTCTCTCTCCTCTTTCTCCTTGCCTCCTATCTCTCTTTTTCATTCTCTCTCCTTTCTTTCTCTTTCCTTGTGTCATAGGTCTCCCTCTTTCTCTCCCTCGCTCTCGTTCTCATTCTCTCTCCCCCTCTCTCTCTCCCCCTCTCTCTCTCCCTCTCTCCTGCTCTTCCTCTCTCATTCTCTCCTCTCTCCTATCGCTCTCTTTCTATCTCTCTCCAATTTATTACATTTATCTTTACTTTATTTCTATCCTCTCTCCCTATGTCTTTTTCTAATCCCTCCCTCTCATGCTCTGCCTCTCCATATCTCTCTTCCACTTACCTATTTATTCTCTCTCTCCTCTCTCTCTTGAATTTGTTGCCTTCTCTCTCGTTCTTTCTTTCTCTCTCCTCTAGCTCTCTTATATCCCTCTGTCTCTCTCTTCTCTCTTTCTCTCTCCCCTGCTTGCTATTCTCTCTCTCTCTTCTTATAAAGGTATTTTTTGAAATTTTAGTCTGATCCGGGCAAAACTTCAGTTCCGTTTCCTTAGATCTGAACTTGTGTTCTTCCGGCTTTGCTCCTCTTCATCGATCGCATCTCCTAACATCAGGTTTTCTCAGAATTCTTACGATCGCGGTTGGTCTGATCGTCTAATCTCAGGTTTCTTCTAGATTCTTACGATCGTGGTTTGTCTGATCTCATAATCTCAGGTTTCCTCTGGATTCTTAACGATCGCGGTTTTTCTGATCTCGTAATCTCAGGTTTCCTCAAGATTCTTAGGATCGCCGTTTTTTTTATCTCGTAATCTCAGGTTTCTTCAATATTCTTACGATCGCGGTTTGTCTGGTCTCGTAATCTCAGGTTTCCTCAAGATTCTTACGATCGCGGTTGGTATCCATGGATCGGCGGAACACCGATATCTAACAACAACGCCGTTTCTCCGGTGAGTAATTTTAAGTATGTGGCACCTCCAGTGGTGCTTCAAACGGCCGCCACCAGATCTTCTGTCTCTGAGAATTTTGAAATCATTACTTCTGGAACACCCGACGAGAGCACCGTCTTTGTCATGTACTTTGCTGAGCTCCTGCAATTACCCGTCAAGGGGATCAGAGAGTTCAACATTTACACCGGCGACAAGCTTCTTATTGGCCCAATACGGCCTTCATACCTTCAAGAGACCGTGGTATATTGGGATTCCCCTGCCTTGACTGGGGGATTGACTTTTTCTCTTCGCGCCACGACAAACTCCACCCATCCCCCATTGATAAACGCTTTAGAAACCCTTGTCTTGAGACCGCTTCCCTTGCTTCCGACGAACAAGAGTGAAGGTAAACTATTCCTTCTTTTCATCCTTTCATTCAGGAATAAGTGTTGCTTTCTGATCAATTTTTAGTTGTCCACAATCTTTCAGTCGAGGCAATGCAGGGGTTGAAGACATTTTATTCCGTGAATAAGAACTGGCAGGGTGATCCATGTCTTCCGCAAAAGTTAATCTGGGAGGGTGTAGGATGCATCTTGGATTCCTCAAACTACTCCAGGATTTCCACTCTGTGAGTTTCAGTTAGATTTATTGGGAGAAAGAGATATGTGCATTTAAAAAATATAGATAAAAGTATATAGGTTTGGTGAGAGTGTATGAATCTGTTTTTTGGTTCATGTTTTTTTATCCACTTGTCTTCACATACAAATATTCCTCCATAAATTCAAGAATATGTCAATCATTTGAATGAAACATAGTACGAAAAGCTATGATGGAGGAGAATTAATTATAATGTATTTCAGGAATTTGTCTCAGGGCAGTTTGAGTGGCCAAATTCCTTCTTTTATAGCCAATCTTACGTCTCTAACCTCACTGTAAGACCACGTTTATATATCCAAGTTCATGTGCTATTTGATACGATATGTACATTTATTTAAAGATGTTTCTTTGCATTTGTTTTCAGTGACATGTCATACAACAATATCACTGGAGAAATTCCATCTTTTCTTGTGCTACTTCCAGCCCTCAAATTCTTGTAAGTCATGGATTTAAAAAATTTAAATCCCAAGTGCATGAACCATTTTTTCTGAAGTATTTTCCTTTTCTAGGAACTTGGAAGGCAATAATTTGACAGGGGATATTCCACAAGCTCTTCTCTCAAGATCACGGAAAGGGGAACTAGAGTTGAGGTGTGAACTTTATATCCTTATTAATTCTTGTTTGCTAGAACTATTAGGTAAACTAATGGCTGGAACCTTTTGGGTCATTTATTAGAAATACCGTTCTTTTTAAACTAATGGGCCCCATTAACTTAGGGCCCATGTCCCTCTTGTATAAGTGTGGTTTTCCCACTTATCATTTCATTAGAAATTATGTTTTTCCTTAATAGATAATTAGGTTTGGATCTGTGGAGTATTGACTGCGACAAGTGACAGGAAATTACACATGGTCCCAAAGCGAATGTTGTAGTTTCAAATCTTGGAAGCAACAAACTCTATACATGGTCCATAAAATAGGGCAGCACAAGGTGTTGTGGGGGAGAGTTGATACCCTGCATAATCGGGGAAAGGGGTACCCTTGCTACTAGCAATAGCTTTGAATATAGTTGATCGTGCTTGAATCTTAATATAGTCTCAGAACCAAGGTTGCAAGTTTGCAACCTTGACGGCAAAAAAGTAACCATCGCATATCATTGTTATTGAGCAATTGGAAACTACTACCTTAGCCCTGAAACCATATTTAAACTATGAGACTTACGTGTAGCGACCAAGAAGGTGAGCTATTGAGATAACAGTGTAATTGTCCAGAAAGTTGGTTTCTGAATGAAGATGGTAGCCCGCAGAACTGTGACCTAGCACGTGATGCTTTATAACACCCTCTATGTGCTTATCAGTTGAGAGTTTGTCAAATTCACCGGAGAAATCTACTGTGAATTGAGTCTGAAGGTGGAGCTGACTGAAAGACCTACTCTGTCTTACAAATTGTTGGAGATAGTTACTTGATGATGTTTTACTCTTTTGGAAAAGGTTATCTTTTAGCACATTCGAAAATTGAAAAATCAGAGCATCATCCTAGTAGTGGTGTCTGAACCCTTGAAGTTTGAATCATACTAGAGGGATGTTAAGATCCCAATCGATTTGGGTAAATCTGAATAGATGCAGATCAGTAGAGAATTCTTGGCAGTAGATCTTAAGAAGTTCTTCAAGAATCGAATGCCAAACTAATAGGTAAGTCAACTGGCTTCAGATCCACTAAAAAAGAGGAAGAACCAAACAAACACACTTTTACTTGAGGTCACAGGAAGTAAGAACAAACTCAAGAATAGGTAGACTATAGGGTCAACTCTCCTGTGCAATGCCAGATGCTGGAAGCGGAATCGGTCTTCAGGTAGGTACACGGGGCTGAAGATCTCCATCTTCTTGTATGATTCCCTGGAAAGACGAGCCCTTTATGTATATAGAGAGGTATTCCAGTTGTTATTCAAAATGCTCCCACTTGCTGCATCAGTTTGCACGCGCAAAATTCAACTTGCGCCTCTTCTTGGTTTGATAAGTCTTCGTCAGAGGCTTATCAAGGGACATGGATTGAAGGAGCATATTTCAAAGAAAATCAATACAATGATCCATACTACAACACCTGGGAAAAAGATGATGCCAATTGTTTAATTTCCAAATGCGAACCATGTATAGGATCATATTCATAAGAGTAACGCCAAGAAAAACATAGGGCGAATCTATGAATTGAGAACCAAATTTAGACATATGTCTAAAGGCAATAAGAGGTTGGTTGAGTATGCATTTGAGCTACAGGTCATACAGAGAGAGTTGGACCACTATCCACCTCTGCAGGTTTCGGACTCAGTTCTATTGAAGTGTAATTTGCAAAATAAGATGTGCAAATTTGGTATAGTCCCAAGGTAGATTCTCAACAAGAATTGAAAGAAAATCCGTATAATACGCGCTGATCTGATAATGTCCACGATTTGAGATACAGAAGACCAGGACAATATGAGAGAGAAGTGAATAGAGAGAATGTCAAATTGTAGACAAGGAACTCAGCCACATCAGCCGTTCCCCTCTTTTGGATGGAGGATCTCACATCCAGCTTGACTTCTCAAATTTCCAAAAGAAAAAAAACCCTTCATGCTTTCTTCAGGACAGGGATTTATTTGTATAGACTTTCCTTGTCCAATCTCCCACTTCCTAGGAGTGAACGGGTACCTACCTTTCTTTTCTGTGACATTTGTTGTAAGTCTTTGGGAGGTTTGTAACAAAATTTCAAAGTGTGCATTATGATTTTAACAAGTTTTTTTCCAAGGCAGATCTTGAATCGAAGAACATGCCTACTATGGAGAAGAGCTATCCAGATCATACTGGAAGAAGAATAAAACTTTTACCTTCTACCAGGAAATCAAAAGGATGACATAGAGGCAGGTCAAATGGTCAAAGGTAAACTGACATGAATGCAGCAGAGCAATTAGATGGTTGGTTGTGAACATAATGTCTGTTGTAAGAATCATGGGCATACCAACAATAAATTTTGGCACCTACAGAAAGCTCAGAATACGAGCCCATTAGAACGTGGAAGAAATGACTTTTGGAAATTTTGATGCTGGTTAGAACAATTCCTCCCAGTACATGACTTCCAATGCAACTTTATGGGTTCATGCCTTAAAAGAAGAGATGAGATATGTGCACACCACCTGAACCTCTATGACCTGTACATCAAGTAAGTTCTCTTTATAGTTTTCTTACGTAAACGACAGACATTACGTACAAAAACCAAAGATATTCAAGACATTGTTCAGAAGAACGCAAGAAGTTTTCAGTCATTACACATTGTTCGTGCTGATACATGGGATCCGATCCCTACTACATCCATCACCAGGGCAAGATATTTAATGGTCTTGGTCAACAAGTACACAAGGATCAATTGGGTGCACCTTCTGAAGAATAAGGGAGAGATTCCCGACATTATCCTTAAAATATCGTGCGGCATACAATACTCAAACAATTTGAGGCATCAATAATGTAATCACGTTTGTCATGAAATAAGTTATTCTTCTGCAATCTGCATGGGTGTATAGCCTACTACAAAATGGGGTGGTTAAGAGGAAGATTGACCATGCTGTTGATACTGGCCAAACACTAATCGTTGAGAAGGATGTTCCAAAATACTTGAGGGGAGGAGCATTGATGAATGTTCTCCACCTCTCAAAATATTAGATTTAGGAGTCCGCTGAAGGTCATGGAGGATGCATTCACTGGCGTAGTACTTAGGGAAGTTATACTTCCTAAGGTGTTTGGTTGCACAACATAAGTACATGTGTATCACCGACCATATGGGCGCAATGAAATATTATCTGACTTTTGATGTGACCTTTGAATTTTAGACAAAGTTCTTTATTTCCATTGCAGTAGGATTACATGCAGTAGAGGTAGAACCATGTCCTTCCCACTTCAATAATCTGCTGCTGCCAATCTCTTGAGAGAATAACCCTAGTATGTCCTCTGATTACCTGACTCCATACCTTGAAGAACATCGTATATGACGAAACAGTGTAGCAAAGGTTATTTCCGTCATATGAGCTTTAGGTGCAAAAAAATATGGGATACCCAGACCTGACTGATAAAAAAGAGAGCAGTACATGTTTGTGGTCACCAAAAATATTTCAGAACTCAGATCAGGCTAAAAATGGTGCAAGTGATTGATAACTATCAGGATTGGCAGATTTCCCTTGGAAAATGAAAACATACATGTACTCAGTAACCTCTATATCCCATGAATCATGTAGTTTCCTGTAAGAATATTTTGCCTGAACTGCACGCTTCCTTAGTAACACTGAATTTATCTGCATCCTAAAGAAAGTTGGTGCAGCATTGGGGAATGAGAAACTGATGAAGGCGACAAATGAGGAGATGGATTCTCTTATAAAGAAAGAGACATGGATCTTATTACGATTACTAGCATGCAAGTAGACAATTAGGTGTGGGGAATCTACAACTTGAAGCTCTGGTCAAATGGAGCTCTGGAGATTTACAAAGCCTGGCTAGTAGCCCAGGGCTACTCTAAGATGTGTGGGATAGATTATGACACGACAACCCCAGAGAAAATTCACAAGAAGATTTTATTCTTGGAGTATGTGTAATCAAGTCAACAGATGGCTGACATGCTCACAAAAGAGTTCTAGGGAGTGTATTTTCTAGGATTTTGAACAAGCATGGCGTTAAAGCATGGTTGCCCCAACTTGAGGGTGGGTGTGAGCATGATCCCTTACTTAATCCTCATGCATGTTACCCTTAAGGTCATCTATTAGGCCTTATAGCAAATATCGTTTAATTTTAAAGTGAATGGTCCCATGCGCATAGGC
Source organism: Wolffia australiana (assembly GCF_029677425.1). Taxonomy (NCBI): domain Eukaryota; kingdom Viridiplantae; phylum Streptophyta; class Magnoliopsida; order Alismatales; family Araceae; genus Wolffia; species Wolffia australiana. Next base: position 8,464,104 of record NC_135839.1, on the reverse strand, counting down.
CCATTTCTCTCTTGTATGAGTGGCACATTTCCCACTTATCTTTTTTCAAGAAAGTTTGTTTCTTTAATCACATTTTAGGTATGATGCTTTGGAGACTTCACGGTTCTAGTAACAAGAAACTTCACAATTCTATATTACCATTTTTCAATATCATACTTGTCAAATCCTGTAACACCAGCACTATCGTCTGGTTATGAATGCAACATGTAGTTAGATTGATTCCTTTTTCATTGGCTCCTCTTTAGATTTTCAGTTTTTTATTTGATAGAAAACAGATGAATCATGGTTTTGATAGATGTACTCAATAAACTTCAAGAACTTCTATCAGTGAAACCTTTTTAAAAACCTTAATTTTTCCTTTATGAATATGCATACTGGTGAATTACTTTATATTGAGATTTTTTAGACATATATGAGTGCAAAATAAAATAACTGCTCTCTATGTCTTGTTCCCACCAAAACAAATAGAGGAAAACCTATTTTCTTCATAAAAATTACATTAAAGGGCCTGATGATCTATCCATTTATATTCTAAGATTTTTCCTGTTTGAACAAAATCTGAAATGATTCCTGCATATTCTTACCATATCTTGTAATGAAATTGTAGGGTCAGCAACAACCCCATTCTGTGTAGTAGGGTAAACTTGTGCGACGTGACGACAGAAGTAGCAAAAGCAAAGAAAAAAAAATTTATCGTTCCTGTCGTAGTAGCAGGGTCAGCAGCTGTTCTGCTCTTCCTGGTGATTCTACTGATAGTTTGCACCTTCAATAGAAGAAACACAAAGAAAAAAAAAAACGTTGCAGAAGTTGCGGAGGTTGCGGAAGGTAATCAGGTTTAGTCCAGAGAAACGCCCAGATTGCCATTCTAAGAACTGTAGTAACATTTTATTCTGTTGTAGGGACTCTGGAAAGGATGGAACCAAGGGAAAATCCACCAACCTCATTGAGCAACAACGAAAATGTGTTTCATTCTCAAAGTCATTTATTTTCATTATCTGATATCAAAAACATCACAAATAATTTTCAACGGTCAATCGGAAGAGGAGCCTTTGGAATTGTCTACTATGGCCTCTTAAGAGATGGAATTCAAGTTGCAGTAAAAGTACCTTCTCAAATATCAGCTCATGGTGTAAGACAGTTCAGAGCTGAGGTGACAAACATTTCTGAATATTGCATAATCAACAATAATCACCACCAACTGAGTTCTAGCTACAATATTATGGTGTGTTCTCATTTCATCATTTAAATGCCTTGACTGATGTACATTTTAATATTTTTAGGCTAAACTGTTGACTCGAGTGCATCACAAACATCTGGTGTCATTGTTGGGATATTGCAAGGAAAATCTTGCATTGGTCTATGAATTTGTTGCTCTTGGCTCTCTTTCTGATCATCTATCAGGTTTTTTGACAGAATTCAAAATTTATCCCTAAAGATTGTGGTTTTACTATTTGCATAGAGAGGACTCACATAAATGATCTACTTCCAGGTAATTCTACAGATGGTAACTTCTTAAGTTGGGGTTCGCGACTTCGAATAGCTCTTGAAGCTGCGCAAGGTTAGACTCCCAAATCAGTTTTAAATTTTAAATCAGATTGATGGGCAGCTATTCTTTTCTAGAATATCATAATTTAAATTTCAGGACTTGACTACCTGCACAATGGATGCAAGCTGCCCGTTCTTCACAGAGATGTGAAGACTTCCAACATCCTACTAAATGAATCATTCGAGGCCAAGCTCGCAGATTTTGGGCTGTCTAGATCATTCCAACAAAATGATGGTAACACTCACTTATCAACAGTTCTAGCGGGCACCCCCGGATATATGGACCCTGAGTATGTCTCATTAAATTAAATTATTCTTCTCTTACTTAAATATTTGTATACCGTCCTTTTTCTAATCTCCATGGATTCTTATGCAGATGCTTCCAGACAAATAGAATAAATACGAAAAGTGATGTGTACAGCTTTGGTGTTGTTATGCTTGAGCTAATTACTGGCAAGCCTCCAATTACGTTCAACGGAAACCGAACCCACATAACCCAGGAAGTCCAAGCAAAACTAGAACGCGGCGATATAGCTAGCATTGTGGACCAAAGATTGCAAGGCCAGTATAATGTGAATTTGGCGTGGAAGTTTATAGAAATTTCACTGGCATGTACAAGCGTCTACTCGAGGAACAGGCCACCGATAAATGATGTTGTCATGCAATTGAAGGAGTGCCAAGCACTTGAGAGATCAAGGGAAACCTCCTCAGGGGTGGGTTCAGATTCGATTTATTTCACACCACATTCAGTAAAAAATATTAGCCCGGGTCCGAGGTAGAGTCGTTTACGATGTCTTCTTCAGCATTAATACATAAAGTTTGACAAAATCCCACTGTTTCCCAACATGAACGAGACTGAGACCCCTACTTAAGTTGGACATTTCTATTTTAAATAATCATTTCTATTTGCTACTTTTTTTCCTTGGTTAAGAAATGATTAAAATGCATCTTGGTGTATTTCCAGATAGAAACAGTTCATCGCATATTTTTTTTTCCGTTATGTGGGCTTCTTTCTGAATGTGAATGTCGATTGTGCAGTCCATTAACTTAATAAAGCTTAAATCTTATGCTCTTGAGGGTCATATAAAATGGAATCAAATGTTGCACTAATATTTGTCATGCAATAATGCCTAATAATTATTTATGATTTATTGGATGGAATGTTAAATGAGTTGTTGATTCTTGAACAAAGGTAAAATACAGGGACCGCTGACTTTCTTAGCCCAATGGCTGAATGGCATGAAAATAGAAGATTGTACTCTTAATCAGGGTAAAATGTTTTTAGCTATTCTCCATTCGCTGAAGTATGATAAGTTGCATTCAAAATAAAAATATTGTCAATTAATAAGTGTTTGTACTACTATATGTATCATATTGGTCATCACTGGATTCTGAATTTTTAAACATACATATACTCCCTCAAAAACGCTTAGATACTTTGTGAAAGAAGTCACAGATGTAGCTCATGGGATTAACTTGCACAAATAAAACATAGTGGGATGTATATATGAACCTTACTCATGAATTTTTCGCATTACCATTTGTCATAGGTCTATTTTGGTTACAACAAGTAATAAATTAAAAAAAATACAAGAAAAATGAGATAGGTCCATTTAACCGATGGATATTTGGTAGCCCTAACCCACTACTAACCCCAAAACGTGGTATTTTCACTGCTATCTTTAAGAGGATTTTGAATTGGGCTTGATAAATCTTTTTGTAAGAATATCTTTAATTCTCTATGTTCATCTCGCGTAATTTTTCTGCTAGAAAAACATTATCTTTAAATAATTTCAATCATAGCATTTATCATCCAACAACAAGAAGTTAACCCGCTTGGAATCTTTTCAATATGGGATAAGGAAATAATCTTCATAGATGGAAATTTGCATTCATCCATTGGCTGATTAAAGTCTAATAAATGAAAGTATCATATTCAAAAATTGTAACATCTTCAGACACATGAAAAAAATGGTAAGAATCCTATTGCCTGTTTAATTTCTTGACAATGCATGTACATTATTTCTGGTTATAACTCTAGAATGTGCAGCTAGAACGCCCAACAAATATTTTGGTTTCTCTTGAAATTTTGTAACAATTATTTTTGAAAAAGTATTTTATATTTAATAATTTAATATATTTTTTAAAGATTCCAGATATCCAAATATCATGTAAAATCTACACTTTTATAACAAGGCTCTAAAACATAGCTTTCCAAAAAATTTTAACATCTTCACAAATATAAATTCAATATTAACAATCATATACCACTTTGAATTATTAAGAATCAATACAGGTATTTTTATGTTTCTAGAATGTTTTCGACAACCAAATGTCAGTGGATAACTTTGTAGCTTCAATTCCCAATAAATATATTAATTTATGTTGGAATTTAATAAATCATAATTATTTGATTATTTTGACATCAAAATATATCAAAGTATTATTTTGTATAGTTAAATTATGCAAAATAAATAATACTTATGCGAAAAAATGAAGTTTAGATGAGCAATGATAACCAAGAACAAAAGTCCTAGAAAAGTTTTCACAAAATTCCTCAACACAGAAAGTGGTCGTATCAAATCTTATGAAGTGATGAGGAGACAATGACAATAATTTGACAGATGATGATGAATCCATCCTTAAAATTTTAGATCGGGTGATTGTTCTTCATCATCACCATCGTCACCATTTTTCATTATATTTGTGAAATAATGTAAACGTATTTCAAGGTGAATATATCAAGTATAATTGCACAAAATTTATTTTTTTGTGAATTCATTTAATATGTGTTCATGAATATTAAATGTTTTCTATCTTAATAAAATATTTTAAGAGTTTATCTCTCTTCATGTAATCTGAGAACTCAATTTCATTTTTGAAAAAAAACATGGGGATTTCTATTTGTACTTTTGGTGTGTTTTGGATGTACATGCATTTTATAAAAGGTTTTCAGTTCTAATTAGTATGTTTATTTTTTAGAATGAAAGACATGTATGTTTTTTATAACTAGTAAAAATCGGTTTTAATTAAAACTTATGTTAAAACAGTAAACCCAAAGTTTAGTTCATCAAAAAATACACTAGGATTATACTTAGCGCTCGTGTAGTACATGATCAATAATGATGAATTCATGTGAATGATAAAAATATTTAGATGTTTTTGATAATGATATACAAGTGATTATGAAACCTGGGTAAGACAATTTAAGGGAAACAGTTGTAGAGTAGAACATATGTATATTGTTCATCGGTTTTTCACTTGTCCAATGTCTAGTCCACATTATATTTACTTATCAACTGTTGGATGAATAAATTACCATAAAATTAAATTATTTGGGTATTTTTCTATTCCAGCCCCTTACCTCAAATCCCATAATAAACCGCCTACCCATTTTATAAAGTATTTCTCCTTATTTCTCTCATGAAATTCTCTTTTCAAGTGATAAAACTGAGTTTTGATTACAAGAATCGTAAGAATTAGAGATTTTTCACTCATCTAGGTTGTGATCTGATTGATGTGAACGTAACTTCAATAGAGAAAATTCATGCTTCAAGTGGCCTGATAAACATGATGCCCAGTTAGAGATTGTGTGTGATTGATTAACTAATTGAGTTACCAGATTGACTCATCCTATCAGATAGTCAAGCTGAGTAGCATGATCATGTGGTATAGATATCCATGGCTACAACATAAAATGTGGAACTGTGGCTACAGCAACTCAGCACCAGTATTTTAGATATCTATAGCGCTCCATAGCAGTGGGTCATATTGTTGAGTTTGATGCCGGACGTCGTCAAGACGTGGTCCGGTCGACATCGAGGGTAGTGGCTCGGTATCGAGTCAGGATCTCAATCGGACGACAACGGGCAGTGTCGTCCGAGAATGCAGATGGGCAGGTATGAATGATGACGACGATGCGTGGGAGATCTACTGTAGTACGTGCGTGCGCCGTAGTGCGGTGTTGCCGTTCCAGAGGTTGACGACGTCGCTTCTGGTGAGGTCAAACGGACCTCCAGAACCTCGCCAGAGAGGGTCGAGGGCGAGTGCGTCGCCGAACAGGGAAACCCCGTTGAAGTGCTCACACGCGTCGGGCAAATCTGACTCGTATCGGGCAGGTAAGACTCTCTTAGTGATAATCGTCGTTTTCTCAACCTCTCTCGCTCACCTATATCTAACCCGAGCGCGGAGGAGGCAATACGTAAGAGACGAAAGGGCAGCAGGGCGGAGTAACTTCGTCGCGCTGGCGACAGTTATCTTGTGTCAGTTGAGATCCGGAGGGTGCGGCCTGGCCGAGGTGACGCCGACGTTGGGCTGGTGCAGGAGGCGGATGAGATGGTGGCGCGGTCACCCGGGGAGCGTGCGGCGAACGGGCGCGGTAGGATGAGCGGGCTCCGCACTGGGCGGCACTGCGCGCGGCAACCGGACGCGCAGTCAGCGCGCGGCTGGGCGCATAGCGGCGTCGGTCGTCGCGGAGGGACGCCGACAGCGCGCGGACAGGCTCACGACAGCACGAGCAGCGCGGGTGGCGCGTGAGGTGGGCGTGCGGCCGCGGGTCGCACGGAGGGTGCCCACAGATCTTGGGCCACCGCGCGCGGGAGTCGGCGGCGAGCGCACGAGCGCGCTGGAGCGGGGAGAGACCGACGGCAACGAGCGTAAGCGGGCGTCGGCGGCGTCGTCAGCGCGGGGAGAGGTTGTGAGCGTAACGCGGGGGCCGCCCGTGTCGCAGCGCGCAGGCGGCGGCGTCCGGTGCGGCGCGGCGGAGCGCGTGGCGACGCTAACTCCGCGCAGGAGCAGGCGCGACGGCACCGCGATGGAGACGGCTGAGGGGACCGCGGGCGACGGAGGTAGGGCGGAGGTGCAAGGGCGGCGGCGATTGGAACTGCGGGCAACGGTGGGTAGACGGCGGCGCAAGGGCGGCGACGACGCGGCCGCGGCCGACGGCGAGAGGGTTGCGGTGCAGGGCGGCGGCGACCGGAGCCGCGGCGACGGCGGAGAAAGGGCGGCGGTGCGGGGCAGCGGCGACCCTCTTCTCCTCTCTCTCTCTCCTTTCTCCTTTCTTCCTCCCTCTTCTTCTTCCTTCTTCTTCCTCTTCTTCCTTCTTCTTCTTCTTCTTCTTTCTTCTTCTTCTTTCTTCTTCTTCCTCCTCTCACGAGCGTGACTCTTCAAATTCTTCCGTTATAACTTCATAAAATTCAAGAGTACGTAGGGGGGGCGCCCTCCCCTCCCTTTTATATGAGAGAGGAAAATGGGTCCCCATAACAACAAAAGGGAAGAGAGAAAAAGGAAGAAAATAGAGGGGTTGTTAGGCCCACTAAGGTATGCTGGGAGGGGAAGGAATCCTCATATGGGTTCTTCCCCTCCTTAAAAAGACAAAATGAAAAAGATGAAAAGATAAAAAGCGATGACGAGAAAAGTAAGTGATCCGAAGGTGGCGTCACGCCGTATATCTGAATCCAGGATTGCGCGTCGATGTTGCGGCTCATCGTGTCGGCTGGACACGTGTCGGTGGCGGGCTCGATGACGGTGCTGGCTCCTCGCGTGACGATCCTGCGGTGTCGGACGGTGCCGCGCCATCAGAGTTCCTATATGGCACAAAAGAAGGCTAAATGGCAGTTGTGCAGTGGTTCACTGAACAAAAATCTATTCATAATGATATCAACATCTGATGCCAATATTTACAATATATAATACCACAAAAGTCTAATATCATTACCCATAGTGTTAGTGGCGCCCACCCAAGAAACTCCAAGCACTACCAATCAACACTATGGTCCTGGGAGCCTGCACCTTTGAGAAACAACATCCAATAAGCATTTTTTGGATGTCATTTTTAATGGTTTTCATGTCGATGAAATCTTGTAGCATGGCTATGATACGAATGTTGTGATTTGTGTCTTCCATCAAGATGATCCAAACTTGATAGTGAAGCAGAAAATTGAATAAAAAACAGATCTCGAAATCAAGAACGTAAAAAACCAAAAATGTCACCTTTGTATGAATCGAATCCACAATTTCCTGATTCCTTAAGTGAGCACCTTCAAGCCATTCAGATGTGTAGCCTCTAGTCCCCACTGAAAGCAACACTTAGTTAAGAGGAACAAAATAGAGGGGGGCATTAAAACTGACCCACATGGGTGTTAAAAGAGGGTTCCCTTTCTAAAAGTTCCTATCCTCGAGAACATTTAATAAAAGTCCCCAAACATTGAGGATATCCACCAGCATCCAAAAACCTTGATCATATGATCTTTATTGGGCTGACCTTATTAATAAACTATATCACATATAGCTTAATTAATCAAGGATTGATTTCACTCAATCGATTAGTTAAGTTGTCGGTCCATGGGGTGCCAAGCTACAACTCATGCTCTAGAACATACAAAGGAGTTTGTCAACTCTCTTATGGAACCTTTATTTTCATCAGTTGCCATATATATATAATCCATCATCTGTGTGAGACTCCCAAATCACATAGGGTACAGTCAATCATGAAACCCATAATAGGTCATTTAAGTTAGTACTGGTGCATGGAAAAATCATCGGGGAACACCTCTGATATTTCTATTACCTTGGCCGGTGATTTTACTACAACATTTTCCTTGATTCAATTTCCTTTAATATTGAGGGTGGATGATCCCATCTTTCTCACAGAATCATCTTAGTGGACATATTGCTACATTCAAGGTAGGATGGTTTGGAATCCCCTAACTAGAGACTCATATATCATATTCAAAGCACAACCGTCGATACATAAGGTGTCTTTGATGTCTCAGGTCTAAGAATAACTTATGCAACTGTGACATGAATCAACCAGGTTGACGAGAGCTATAATACCATAATGATTCATGAGGATCAGGTCAGTGTGCTCTTCCCCCAAAGAACACCCCCTATATGTCATTTATAATTCTACACTAATAACTATAAGATCTTTCATACTCACTATTTAAGTGAGATTAGACAGTGTTAGTATATCCTGATATTTCAGTATCCTCATTGAGTATCATTTAATTATGAATGTTTTAAACACATGTTTAAAGACTAGTGATCTCATCATAATTAACTTAGTCATTGCATGTATGCATGGAGTTCTATTATGAACATCACATGTGCATTATAGTGAATATATATTTTATCATTGAATATTAATCAAGACATGGAATAAGCAGTTGGTTTGTAGACCACATATGTCTAACAACTGAATCCTTTGTATGGTTTTCTATTTCATGTCCTTTATTGGATATTATTATGGATACTATATATCAGTATTTTTATTGATGATACTGATATTGGTTCCTAGGGATTGCCCAATCGATATCCGTCCGTCATCCAGTATCGGACAACCGATATCCGATATCCGGTAAAAAATGGGACAGTGTCAGATATCAGATATCGGATATCGGTCGATATCCGTCTCTAAGGGGTTAGAGAAAATGGGTATCGAATACCGGATATCAGATTTCGATATCCGGATATCGTACCGATATCCAGATATCGATATCCGGTATCGACCGATAAAAATAAGCTACAAATCTCATTTTACCTGTAAGGTTAATATGCGTTGAGTAGTTTTAATTTATTTTCAATGTCGGTTAATATATAGAGTGCAAAATTTTTTTTTCTTCCATATGGGATAAGAGGATTCAAAGTTAATGTAAACTCAGAATCCTGTTATCCCACATGGAAGATATTAGAAAAGTTTCGTTGTATATAATAAATGAGTCGACAATATATTTAATGTTAAAATAATAACTATATCAATTATCGCCATATTTTAAGAGTCTTATATATATATATTAATTATTTAATAAAAGAGTACAGCGTCCAATAACTAGAAACAAAGATTTCTATTTCCTTCCATATGGGATAAAGGGATTCCGAGTTTAACACAAAACCTGAATCCTTCTATCTCATATGGAAGAAATTCAAAATACTCACCTGTATATAATAAATGAGATGAATGACCAAATAGAAAGCTCTTTTGGTACTCCCGTGCCCACTTTATCTATGCAAAATGTAAGATATCTGGTAAATAATATTATTTTTATTATAATTCGATGTGGATATATGTTTTTGATATCCACATCCGATATCCGGTACCGTCATCTGTCCCCTTGAGACAGAGACGGATGCCGATATCGGGACGGATACCGGTATCGGATATCGGCACTGTAGCAACCGATATCCGATGCCGATATCCGGTATCCAGATATCGAAGAAAATAGATATCGGAAATTTCATTTTCGATATCCGATACAGCATCCATCTCGATACCGGCATCGGGACGGGCAAAGCCTATTGGTTCCCGATAATTTTATTGATGCTAGATATCATTATTAGTTTTTGTATTGATATTAGATATCGGTATTGACACCAGATATCCATAACAAATGTAAAATCATGAAGTTAATAAAGTATTTCTTCCATAATAAGATCAGTATATGTATAAATTTATTAATTTAATTCCTTAAATAAAGTATGCAAAATTTATACTGAAAATACCTTCGTTAAAGGAAATAAACTTTGCATTGTCGATTATTACAAAAAAAAACAGTCTACTATTAAAAATACCAATAATGATTGGTCAATTATCATCATTAGAATCCCAAAAATATGATTAAAACATCGGGAATCATTGTTTTCTGAACTGATACTTTCTTCTTATCTACACTAAAACTTAGCAAGTGAACCATGCTCCCCGTTTGCCAATTCACTCGTAATAACACATATTTTTAGTAGGTTAATCTGATCATATTTACATGTTTATTTATATTAAATTTATTATATGTGTGTTATCAAGCATAAAATGATTATTTTTATTTTTTTATAATGATATTTTGAATTGTATAAATTCATAACACTTTTAGGGATTTGTTTGAAAATATATTCAAAAACAAAAAAAAATTGAGTCGAAGTATGAATTTTCCTGAATTTTTTACATTAAATTTATGAAGATATACTTTTTCAAAGTCATATTTAATCATAATTCTCTGAGTTATACTTTATTTCATATTAAATCATTATGTTTTGGGTTTTAATTCTTCTCCACACCACGCGTCGCTATTCAATTTGATCAAATGGCAAACAAATTCTCATTTCTTGCAAACATGATGCCATAAGGCCAATGATTACTGACAGCATTTATGTTTTTAATGCATGTGATGAGGTGGCGTAATAAAAAAAGGACCAGAATTTTTTGCAATAAAAGTGAAGAAAAGTGGAATAAAATATTGTTTTTAATGGCAAGATACTGGTCAACAATGATAGTACTGACCACGTATTAACGCGAGAAGAGAATATTTTATATACGTCGCACCAAGTGGACACAATCTATTGGTGGAAAGACATAGCGGGTGACATGACACACTCTAACCTTGTGCCATGTCACACGCATTTTCAGTTCTGTATTTATAATATAGTATTTTGTCTTTTTCTTACTGGGATACGTGGTGCAATGGCAGCCACTAATTGAGAATGATGTGGAACAATATGGACCCTTCATCGTCATTGATTTCAAGCATTCAACGGCAGAAACCCTATATGTGGCAAGGTGCTGAAAATCAACTATTGAGATGAAATCAACTATTGAGAATGTACCGATTTCTAGACTTGATATCTAACGATCCAGAACTCCGATTCAGCTGAAATTTTAAGGGTATCTTAATCTTTATGTCATCTATCCATCTATATGTTGCATATATAAATTGTGCACCCGATTGTCATAAAAAACATCTTTAACCTAATTAATGCTTCAAGGTTAAAAGAAAGTGACATTGTGATGGTCCTTCAACGTTGTTCTTGGAGTCTTTAGTGCTTGAAGAGGGTCAACAGAGAAGTGGGAGGCTAATCTACTTCAGGAAGATGCCTTGATCCTGACAGAACATAGGGATCTAAGGTTAGCTGCTTGCCTTACGTTGACATCTTCAACAGATTTTGGTAGATCATCTATCACTTCTATCCGTCATCAACATCTATCATCAACATCCCTCCTCATACATTATCATCCCTATCTATCATCCTCTACCATCCACTTCACGTGTCGCCTACGTCGTCACTATCCCATTATATGTATCCTCCCTACTTGTTTAAGAAAATCTAAAAAAATATTATGTCTTTTCACTCCTCACTCGACTCCTACTCCACTACTGATGTAATACGAAGGGAGTGCCGGGATCGGACAGCTCGTATTACGTCACAGTAACGATAATGAGTTGAAGTCATAGCTAATTATATGAAATGAGTGTCAGTTTAAAACCCTTGACGAGCAATAGTAGACAACTACGAATGAGGATTGACGGTCAATGACGTCCACTGAGGAGATATTGATCGGATTAGACTCCCAATGACCCTATTTAAGACCAACTAAGACGTCTATGGGTAAGGGGCGTTTAACGGCCCTGGGATGTTCCACGTCTAAGGACTAACGAGTAATTGTCTCCACAAGAAGTGCTATCACTCGACATGGTGGCTATCCTATAGCAATTTAGTTGTAATCCAAGGCAGAGGAAGAGATAGCGGGAGACGGCACTACAAGGTGTAATAATACTGGAAATTAATGGAGGGGAGACGAGATGATACCCGATTTGGTAGTGTCCATGGCAGGATGCAGGATTCGGAGCGAGCAAGGATGTCGACGTGGCTCCGAGATAGCGCGATGTCGGTGATGAGGAACCACAGTTGGGGATGACGTGATGGAAGGGCGGATGGTCACGGACGGACAGCGTGTAGGGGTGCGGCCGTGGGCAGACGACACATGGGTGCTGGGCGGTGCGCGCAGGCACTGGGTAGTGCGAGGTGCAGGGCCGGCGTGGGTGCACGTGCTGGCGTTCGTAGGTGGGCGACCGTGGACGGGCAGCAGCAGGAGGGCGGAGGTGGGGTTCTTGATCTATAACCACCCAAGAACTCCTCCGGATGGCGGCTTGGAGTCGAGTCTTGGAGCTTCGGTGCAGTTGTTGATCAAGAACGTCAAGAAGGAGGTGGTTTCTTGAGATCTTGGAGGTTCTTGGTGATAGAACGGACGGTTGTCGTGATGGCGACGGCACAACCCCGGAGTAGTCTCGACGAAGAAGTGTGTCAGCCATGACGGTCCCGTACGGTGAATCTTGAATCCTTTAGGCGACCTCGGAGTAGTCTCGACAAGGGCGTTGGAGACGTCTGACGGAGTGGTCTCGACTTGAGGACATGAGGCTCTAACCCATGGAGTAGTCTCGACGTGGGGCGAGAGCAGCCACTTTCTCTCTCTACTCTCTAACTCCTATCTATCTCTATCTCTCTAAGAACTAAGGTAGAATAACACACAATTTTCAATTCAACAAAGCATGCCTTCACTTGGGCATGCTATTACCTTATATAGTGAGGATAGGTGCCAAGTGATGTCTTGTAGAGGATGAACCGTCGCGAGACGTGATTCGACCTCTATTCAACGGTTACAAGTGAAAGGAAAACATAACGTGGATGAGGCCCAAAACACCGGCCCAGTCCGTAAGATCCAAGAACGAAAATTACAACAAGACAAAATAAAATGCGAAATTGGGAAGATACTTACGCGGAGTATTTAAACCCCGGATGGCGAGCATCGCCGCGAGCAGCCTGGTGTAGTTGGACTCATCCCGTCCTGGCATCAACTGGATGGTCCCCCATCAACTACCTTCATCACCATGCGCCACACTATCATCTTTGTCCCAGGCACCTTCTCATCATTCTATATTATATTTAATTCTAAATTATTAAACCCTTAAGTAGCTACTCCTCATCATTAATTTTAATCTTGTCTCATTGCCACTATTCACGTCTTCCTTGACCCTAAGCTCTAGTCATACTCACTTCATAACAATCCATTACTAGTATGCTACTTCATAACCAAAATTCAGGTTAAATAAGCCATTTTAAGGCTCTAATTTTTGCAACAATATTTATAAAAAATTTCTTTCTTAGTATAGGGTAAGGGTTTTGAATCCACAAGGAGAAGGTAATTAGAGAGTAAATTGAATTTGAAATATATTTAGAATAATTGTTTTATGTGATTTTATATTTTACTAGATTATAAAGTATTTTTTAAATAGGAAAATCAATGAAATAAAGGAAAACTAGTCAAAACTACTTTATATAAATCAACTACATATATATTTTTTAGATAAGTTCTAATAATTAAATGTGAATTTTAGGAATTTTGGGGACTTTATAAGGCAAGAAATAAGATTTAATGTTAAAGAGAAACTTTGCCCGCAATTTGTGAGCTGCGGCACTCCACCTTGCTGAAAAAATTGGACACCATTAGGTAAAAGACAGAAAATCCTGCAACTTTTGCTACATGAGAAATTTTTTCAGTCCCGTTTGATATGTTGGAAAGCTTGAACTCTGATGTGCCGGAAATTTTGATCACCTTGAACTATAAAGAGTGGGGATATAAAGAGTTGGGAGAAGAAATCTCCGACATTCTTTTAGAACAAGAATGAATCCAAGAAATGATGCACTAGGCCTTGAACAATAATTTGGGAGAAGAAATCTAAGATGAGATATAAAGAGTGGGGAGAAGAGATTAAATAGAAGTGGCCTAACTCTCCCAGCTATTGGACTGAATTCCAAAAGTTTGTAGGCCTATGATTACTTTATTTCCAGCCTGGATCTATGTTCCCTCTGATAAGCCTAAAAATGAGTGTAAATATGTCGTCGATTTGGCGTTTAGACTTATACAATTAAATTTATAATTTCCGTTAATCACTAAATATAGAATATAGAGCAAACAAGGGGTTGAACCACATGGAGGCAACAAATAAGAATTTTTATCCAATTTCAATGAATTAATTCAAAGATGAATTAATTTTGTAATTAATAAATCTTAATTATGCTTAATAATATTTTTAATTAATCAAAATTAAGTAAGACTTAATTTTGATTTTAAATATTTTGGTCAGAAAGCTCAAGATAGAAATATTTCAATTTTAAGATCAGATTAATTCGGATTATTAATTTCCCAATTATTATAAAATTTTAAGACAATTTTTATGAATTAAAATTAGGAATTTAATAATCAAGAAAGGGATTTTTAAATTGGACTTCAAGATGGATGAATTTTTGAATCAAATTTTATTTTTAGGTTTTTTAAAAATTGAATTAAATTCCTAAACAATAAAAATCGCTAGAGAGAGAAACTAGACAAATTAGCCTAGAGAGCGAAAGTGAAGTATTTGGGGAAAAGATGAAATCCGGCCATAAATTAACAATCTAATGATGCAGAAATGTTCTAAATTGATGTAGAATTAAAGATCAAAAATCAGATCTTGAATCAGCATCAAAATGTAGTGCTAATTTCATTCAAAACCAACTTCTAGGGCATGTACATTTCGCCCATGCCTTGGCGTTTTAGAATCGTTCAAGAAGAAGATTGAAATACAAATTAGAAACTTCCAACTTTGAGTGCAGAATCAAGAACTGTTGACTTCTAAAGCATCCCTTGTGTCCTTCCTGGCCAAATCCTTGAGAGAGCTTCAAAAAGTAATTTTTGCCCATTTCCAGACCTCTATTTAAAGATCCAACCATAGGGAATGTAGAGGGGGGAAAGACAAACATGCCCTCAAAATTTCAGCTCAATGTGACGTCTAGATCTCAAGATATTGTCATTTTATTGACGCTTAATCTCCACCATTGGATCTCTTAATCTTTTTAAAAAATATGGAATTTTTCTATTGGCTGGCCTTTCTTTTCTTGTTTTCCCCATCCTCAGATCATGTGTTGTCGCATTTGTTTGCGCTTGAACGAGTCACAATCATTGCAGAATGATTGTCTCTTTATGCAATGACGAAAAAGCTCCACGTCACTCTGAAATAATAATAATAAAACAAAAGACTCTTTTTTTAATGTATTTTAATCATTCAGCCGCAATATTTGACCCACGTGCGCCGTTCTCTTTTATTCTTTTGAAAAAAGCATAAAATGACAACTTAAGCCGCAGTTTTTGACCTATGCAACGTCGATTTCCACGTGCATTTAGCGCATGTGGCGAATCTACGTTGCATGCACATGAATTTACGTATGTGTCGGTTAACGCGTGCATTAAATGCACGCGCTAATGAACTTAAAAAAAATAAACGCATAATTGCACGTGTGTCGGTTAGGCGTGTGCATTAAATGCACGCGGCTAACCGATTACGTGCAATGAATATGTGTGCCGGTTGCCACATGCATTTAATGCACACGGCTAACCGACGAGATATTCATTAAACATAAAATCATACCTTTTTGCTGACACCGCCGATTCTTTTCTTGTCACCTAATAATTACCTCATTATGGCATCGTGATGTGCGATGCCATGATGAGCTAATAATGTTCTTTCTTTATAAATATAAAAAAATGCATCCATGTATTTGCCCGAATTTCAAGCGAATGATGTGGATGCCCCCCTTTATATTTTATTATATATAAAAAAATACAAAATAAATAGCATATGTATTATTTAAATAAATAAAAATCATTTCTTAGCTATATAATGGTCAAAAAACTTATATACACATATAGAAAAATTCCAGAAAAATTAAAAAAGCCTTTACCAACCTTTAGCCAAGTATTTAAGGCCCTGTAAAAAATATTTCTTCAGTGAAATAAGGTTAAATTCCATGTAAAAAATGATAAAAATTAGAAATAATAATAAAATCAAAGTATTAGTCATTTATCTTTATTTATATATGATAAAATGCAAATATAGTCATTAAAACACATAAATATAATGTAAAATTCATCAATTAATGATGTTAATTTGCAAGTTATCATCCTCCATTCCAGATTTGAAAACAGGCCTTCCAAATTCCTATTGTGGGTTAGTTTCACAATTCTTGCCTTTAATTGACCAAGTTCTTAAGGAGGTTTGAATGGGCTTCTAGAGTGGGGTTCTTGTGTATTGGGCCTCTTCTTACTAACTATGAGATGGCCTGGGTTTCTCCATTCCTCCCGTTTGTATGCCAAATTCAGCATTGTATTTACCCATGTACTGTTTTCAAATAAAACTCCAAGAAGATTTGAGAAATCTACTTGACTCTAAGGAATCAAAAGGGGTAAGTCTCAAAAATCAATAACATATATACAAATAGAGCTTGGGAAAATAAACCCAAAATTTCTCATTTTATCCTTAAATGGTCAATAATTCTAGTTAATATCTAAAAATATGTGGTAAAAAAGAAGTATAAAAGTATAATTTAATTGATGTCATTTGATGTTGTAACTACTTATCCCATCTTCTAATGTTACTAGTACCTCTATTGTTATTACTATCTTCACTCATTCACTATCTATCACGCTACATAATCCTTCTCACCTCTAGAATTTACCATTTAAAAATCTTTATTTCCCTTATATCTGTATCCTGTGGAGACGACCCTTGTTCATCACTATCTCGATAAATTATTCACGAATAATGGATTATAAAAATTATTGATCACACTCAATTCACAACGACATTAATTTTACCCACAATTTTGAGTTTGTCAGCTCCACATTTGGAGGTCATGCTTAGAGTGAGGGGTTTATTGCTAAGTATTTCCTTAATATTTCCCCTTAGGAACAACATGAATTTGTCTATTGATTAGCTTAGTTAGAAATCATGGTCCAAGCTGATCCAACTTTCATCTATTTACTTGGTTATTGGCTACGTAATTGAATTGGGTTTGGTGTTTAATAAATTCTCTTTGTTGGTTTTATAAAAGTCATGGTTGATGCAGTTTTTTATCATGGCCATGAAAACAATCTGGTATAATAATATCATTGCTGGAAAACTGTGAATCGAAATGGGCCAATAAAAATGAAACTCTGAGAAAGATCAAATCACTTAGTAGGAATCAAATCTGTGATTCTTCAATCGTGAGAATAACCCATCACAAGCCACTCGTATGTTTTGACAATATATATACACACAGTCCTCGACATGTACAATCTCTTCATATTTGAATCAATGAACAGGTCTAAAAATCCAAGAGGATCTTCTTGACATTCCAACTGGACGACAGGGGAGAGCACTAAATAAGAAGGGTTAAGAAAGGGGTCTAGGAGAAACGTGCATGGGTGTTTCTCAGTTGGGGGATTTGGTTCTCTTATACTTAATGAAGTTTTTCATAAATATTCTTATACTTTTAGTATATCCTGTGACATCTAATAAACCTTACGTGTGTGCGCCCCTAGTCCCATAACCTACTCTAGTTAATTACTCAATTAATACAATAATTAAATACAACAGACATATAGAATAATCAACTATGGGTCGATTTTAACCTAACAAATAGGTCAAGTAGTTGATAAGTCCAAATTAAAGGTTTTATGATGTTGTTTTGATTCAGACAATATTTATGAAAAATTTCCACATAAATACTCTATAATTAACATAGGAAAAGTAAGGGGTCAATCCACATAGAGGAAGAATTTTAATTTCAGAATTTTTTCTCGAGCTTGGGATGAAGAAAATGATTTTAATAGTGAAAAATACAATTTCTGGGATTTTTCTGGATTTTTAGGTAGTTTATATAATTTCCTATGATTTAAATTCAAATGATTTATATAAATATCTAGAGAGAGATAGTGAGATATTTTAGAGAGATAAATAAACATGGATAGAGAGAGAAAAGGTCAAAATTAGAGGATAGAGAGAGAAAATGAAGAGATAGAGAGAGAAAATGAAGAAATGTTGTAGAGAGGGTTTGAGAGGGAATTGGAAGGTGTAAATGAAGGATATTTTTATGAAATTTTTATTCGATGAAATAGGGATATGGATGAAGGTCTAGAGAGAGAAAGAACCAATTCTAAAGAGAGAAAAGGCCGAAATGAGGAGATAGAGGGAGAAAATGAAGAGAGAGTGTAGAAGGAGTTTGAGATAGAA
Source organism: Wolffia australiana (assembly GCF_029677425.1). Taxonomy (NCBI): domain Eukaryota; kingdom Viridiplantae; phylum Streptophyta; class Magnoliopsida; order Alismatales; family Araceae; genus Wolffia; species Wolffia australiana. The sequence continues at coordinate 8,445,703 of NC_135839.1, read as the reverse complement.
TTGGAAGGAACAAATGAAGAATAATTTACGTGAAATTTTTAGGGGAGTAACTAGAGATATGGATGAAGGTCTAGAGAGAAGTAACCTATTCTAGAGAGAGAAAATGATGGATTTTAAGGTGAAATGGATGGATAATGATAGGGAAAATAGAAATCTAAGATCCTAAAACCTCAACGCAAGTTCACTGAGCCCTCAATGCTTCCTCTCATGTCTAGATCCCTATATTTCACTAGGATCAGGCATTTTTCAATGCAAACAAGAGATGCGATTAAGAGAAAACTTCAATAAACTTACCTTAAGCAGGTTGAACAACTTGGATTCTGAAATATGCCTTGTCCTGTTGGCCAGCCACTTGCTATAGCACATCCAGAATGAGGGGAAATGAGGGTGAAAAAGTCTATTTATTTATTCAATAATTACTAAAATACCCTTTTTTAGATTCACTTATTCAATACTTTCTCCCAGTTGATTCAGGCATTAACAACTCTGTGCTTTTAAGGAAAACTATAAATAGTGTTATATAAACTAAAATGCTTAAATGATGTAATTGACCATAATTCTCTTCTTCATAATCAATCACTTTTATAATACTTACCAGTGATTATAATACTCCATGATCAATGATGAATAAATTGTGTTCTCTATCAGCGAACTTGTACAGACATTTCAACACATGATTTGTGGACCAAGACTAAAATCCAAACTCACTCAAATATATAAAAATGACTATGATAACGAGTGTAGACCGAATCCAAAAAGAAAAAGGGTTAACTTTTAAAACCATTGACTCCGTCAAACTATATTTAATTGGAGAAGTGAGTGATGAAAAATCGAGTGAAACATTAATATTTCATATTTGGTCAAAGTATAATTCATATTTAATCCTATTAAGTCAAAATAAGTCGAAATCAGATGAAAAATTAATGAACAAGTCAATTTGTGAAAATGCAATGACCAAATCAACACATAATTTTTTGAGGATGAAATTTAAGAAAGAGGATAATATGAGGATCATAAGAAGTATTTGTGTAGTTTTATAGTTATCAATAAGAAGAAAATCAATGGAGAGTTGAACATATTGAATTGAGGGCTAAAATGGAAATGTGAATATACAAAATGTATATTTTCAGAAACTAACCAGAGAATAATATTTTTAATATAAGGCCGTGAATTTTTAAAGAATATATGAGATGTATATTAATTTTGAAGATTAGGACACAGAAAAATGACCAATTTATGACTTCTCAATAAAGTCAAAGAATTTAACTAGTAATTAATATGAGAATGGGACAAATGAGATTTATATGAAAATCTTAGAATGAGATTATTTTAAAAACACAAAATCCATGCAACTTCGGGTTCAAGTATTTAGACATTTATATCGAGACAAAATGAGAAAACGTTGGATGTGCATGAAGATGTGATGGTCAAACAAAGAACTGGAGTCGGGGATGAACCTCAACAGAACTACACACTTTTTAAGTCCACGGAAAGAGGACTTGGGAAAAACTATATTGTGACAACAGTAACACCATATGGTTGAGAAACAATGGAAAATCTATAGACAAAGTCACTCTAAAAAATTAGGACAAATTTAGAGGGACACAATGATGATTTATCAGAATCTCGATAAATTACTGATATAATTAAGATATTTATGGTATCAAAACAAAACTAAAAAATATTAAATCTTGCCAACCTAGAAACCTGAACAATTAGGTCTTAAATCTATTTCAAAACTTGTTAATTACCTCATTCTTAAGTTTTAAAATTGGAGACTTCAAACATCTTGGCAGAGATTATCCCTCTTCTTTAAATGAGTTGACAAGGTTTTTGTTCAAACTGAGCATCATTAAGTCAAAAATACAAATCACTCTAATTCTGAACACATAATATGACCACATTCTTGATAAATCTAGATTTTTTAGGATAGTTGGCCAAGAAGAGAGACATAAATTTAAATACATTCATAAAAACATGAGAGTTCTCGGTCATCCATTTCTTTAAGCGGAACAGATGATAGTAGTTATGCATTACCTGTCATGGGGTCCCACCAAATAGCTTTTTGGACAACCATAAATGTTAGATCTTCATTCGATGACTCACACTCTTCCACATGTTCCTACATAAAACTTCACAATTATTAATCCCATAGTGAAATTTTTAGCTTTTGGATTATATAATTGCTGTAATCAATAATGGTTTGAAATAACTAATATCAATTACTATAAATCAATCCAAGCCACCTAAGGGACACCCTTGCTGGTTCATTGCAACTTGGTGTTGCATTCACATCAGCCATACTGACCTGGGTCAATACTATTAATTCTGTTTTTTTGGTATTCTTAATTGAAAAAAAATTATATAATGTGAAAAATAATGTATTGTACTTTAAGGCCTTATAAATGCAATTTTACCATAGGCTTCTAAATTTGATCTCATTTAAATCGGTGTCACTTGAGATAAATGATTATTTTGAGAAATGTTAGTTTTACTAGAATCAATAGTTGGACTTCAAAGTCAAAAAAGGTCAACATTTAAAGTCTTGTTGGATTCTTCTTTTCTTCTTATTATCTTTGCTTCTTTGTTCTTCAAGTTAAGTTTTGAGGAACTAAACTCGATATATGTGTTTACTTAAAATGGTTTGTCCTTGAGACCAATGTAAAATTAAGACAAAGGAATGTCATGGTTATTATGATAATATCACAAAGTTAATGACAATATTCCCTGTAATTATGGTAATTAGGTATTAATAGTAATGAATGATGATGTAGGTGAATGCACATGATTCATTTTATCCGTAGTGAATAAATAAAGGGTTGTCAATGAACTTTTCCATGAAGGATATGGGAGAAGAAACTTACATATTAGAAATACAGATATATTTAGATAGATCATGGAATTTGTTAGGATTATGCCAATCCTTGCTCATAAAAACCACCGCCAAGAGGTTTGGGATGGACAGCATACTAATGAGACATGTAGTTTAGATCTTTAAGGACAATCCATTGAATAGTTAAAAAGAGAAAAAAATAAAAGAAATCCCTTGTACCCCAGAAATTTGGTTCCACCTCAGAAGGTCAGCGGTGGCCTACCCACTAAGAACTATGAGCAAACTCCAAGTTGATTGATGAATCAACTTTGGGGTAGTAAATTCTAGATGTTTGAGTTAATTCATAAAATGTTATAAGGCCTTGAATGGTATAATAATATGGAAAGTTAGTGATAAGGACGGGTCATCTCCATAGGGAGCTGATACTACAGTACTAATAAATTTTTAAATGGTAACTAGGGATGACAATTGATGTTGTATAAGATAAGAAAACTGGTGAAATGAGAAAGACTAATGCATGGAATGAGTAATGTATATGAATGAAGTGAATATCAGATGTCCAGGGGTGAAGCCACCAATCTTTAAACACTAAATGATGTTTGTGTTGGCCAGATGCCAGATTCTGATGAGAGCAAGGTTGTTTGATGATACAATTGCCTGTATAAGATCACCTTAAGGTGGTTACTGCCATCCATGGTTGAGAGAGGTCTCCCTTTGGGCCATAAAACTGTTTTTCTCACCATATTTTTTAGTAGCATCTGAATGAGAATTTCAAGGGTAGTGGGAGGCCCTCCCTGAGGTTTTCCCAGCCTAATCAGGAGTCCTGACAGCTCGGCCAGCTCAGGGAAATGCTAAGGGAGCTCCAAGAAGACTATATCATAGTAGCATTGAGAAACAGATAACACACAACCAAAGTTAGGGAGCGGCAATTGATGCCCCTGGCCTTGGCTTGTCTGAATGATCATGGAAATTCTGATATCTTTATAAACTTATTATGTTTGAGATTAAGATTTAATATGTTTCGCATTAACATTTAATTCTCAGATTTGCGCATAGATTTAGACTAAATCGAGTCAAAAATTGGATTGTGAATCACATTTCTTAGAATATCTTCATTGAGCCATTTTATGAAACATCTCCATCCATATGAAAGTACATTTATTTTTACGGTGATCTTAATCCCTATCTATACCTGTCTTCTCTTCATATACACCAGATGCTCTCTCTCTCCTCTTGTGCATGTTTTCTCATTTGTTGCCATATGATAATATTTGATTATCATTGTGGATAAAGAACACTATTTGTTTTTCTCCTTCAACGTTTTAAATTATTTCTCTCTCACTCTCTCTCTCTCTCTCACTCTCTCACTCTGTAAACTATTCCTCCTTTTCAACCTTTCATTCAGGAATAAGTGTTGCTTTCTGATCAATTTTTAGTTGTCCACAATATTTTAGTCGAGGCAATGCTGGGGTTGAAGACATTTTATCCCTTGAATAAGAACTGGCAGGGTGATCCATGTCTTCCGCAAAAGTTAATCTGGGAGGGTGTAGGATGCATCTTGGATTCCTCAAACTACTCCAGGATTTCCACTCTGTGAGTTTCAGTTAGATGGATTGGGAGAAAGAGATATGTGCATTTAAAAAATATAGATAAAAGTTTATAGGTTTAGTGAGAGTGTGTAAATCTGGCTTTTGGTTCTTTTTTTTTATCCACCTGTCTTCACATACAAATATTCCTCCATAAACTCACGAATATGCCAATCATTTGAATGAAACGTCGTACGAAAAGCTATGATGGAGGAGAATTAATTATAATGCATTTCAGGAATTTGTCTCAGAGCAGTTTGGTGGGCAAATTCCTTCCTTTATAACCAATCTTACGTCTCTAACCTCACTGTAAGACCACTTATATATATCCAAGTTCATTTGCTATTTGGTACGATAGATACATTAATTTAAAGATGTTTCATTGCATTTGTTTTCAGTGACATGTCATACAACAATATCACTGGAGAAATTCCATCTTTTCTTTTGCTACTTCCAGCCCTCAAATTCTTGTAAGTCATGGATTTAAAAAATTTAAATCCCAAGGGCATGAACCATTGTTTCTGAAGTATTTTCCTTTTCTAGAAACTTGGAAGGCAATAATTTGATAGGGGATATTCCACAAGCTCTTCTCTCAAGATCACGGAAAGGGGAACTATAGTTGAGGTGAAATTCATGTCCCTATTTATTCTTTTTTTCTAAAACTATTAGGTAAACTCGTGGCTGCAACCTTTAGGGTCATTTATAAGTACTTATTAGAAATATCATTCGTTTTTCACTGATGGGTCCTCATTAGCTTAGGGCCCATGAACCACTTGTATTACTGTGGCTTTCTCACCTATCATTTCATTAGAAACTGTATGTTTCCTTAGAAGTATATTAGGTTTGGATTTTGGGAGCATTGACTGGGACAAGTGACAGGGAATTACTCATGATCTCAAAGTGAATGTTGCAGTTTTCAAATCTTGGAAGCAACAACCTTCTTGCATGGTCCATAAGAAAGGGCAGCACGAGGTATTGTGGGTGAGTGTTGATATGCTGCATAATGAGGGAAAGCAGCCCCCTTGCTATCAGCCATAATTTTTAACATAGTTTATGCTGGTTGAATATGAATGTAGTATCAGAGCCAAGGTTGCAAGTTCCTACTCGGACATATCGTGTAACTCCTTGTGCTTCCAATGATTCAACGATATGATTGCATGATTCAACGTCTATCAGTTCAACTGAGAGGATAGAGATAGAGAAGAAGGAGGTTCCCGGGGTAGAGAAGGGGAGAAACGGGAATGGTCGGAGGGGGCTGTCGGTTCCGCGTCGATGAGGGCGCGTCGACCTACAAACCACAAGAGGGAGGGAGATGAGAGGACCTGGAGAGGGAGGTAAGGGAAAAGAGGAAATGCTTACTTCTTGATTGCCTGCCTGTGTCGTGGTGGTGCTCTCCCTTAAGTAGGAGGGGAGTCGTGGGTTGTTACTGGCTTGTCCGGCCCATTACCGACCCACTTGCGGACGTAGACCCTTATGTGGATCATATCAATACGCTGCATAATGAGGGAAAGCAGCCCCCTTACTATCAGCCATAATTTTTAACATAGTTTATCATGGTTGAATATGAATGTAGTATCAGAGCCAAGGTTGCGAGTTCACGACCATGTTAGTAAAAAAATTAGCCATCTCATATCATTGTTATTGAGCAATCATAAACTATACCCTTAGCCCTGAAACCATATTTAAATTAAGGGACTTGCGTGTGGCGGCCAAGAAGATGAGTTACTCAGATTAAAATCTAATTCTCCATAAATTTAGTTTGATGATGAAGATTGTAGCCTAGAAATGCCCTCAGAACAGGTTATCATGACTGCTATCTGGCAAGGACTGGTCCGCAGAACTGTCACCAACAACATGATGATTTATAACACTCTCTATGTGCTTAATGATTGGGAGAATTTTTCCAATTCACTGGAGAAATCTGCTGTCAATTGAGGCTGAAAGAGAAGCTGACTGAAAGACCTACTCTGACTCACAAATCATTGGAGTCAGTTACTTGAGGATGTTTTACTCTTTGGAAAAGGTTCACTTTCAGCACATTGGAAAATAGACAAATCAGAGCACCATCCCATTTGTGGTACCTGAACCCCTGAAGTTGAACTCATAACAGAATGACATGAATTAAAGGAGTATATTTTTTAAGTAAGTAGATTCAATAATCCACACTACGCCAGTTGGGAAAAAGATGATGCCAATTGATTAATTTCAAAATGGTAAAGCATGTATAGGTCATATTCATAAGAGTAGTGTCAAAAAAACATTGGGCGCATCTATGAATTGAGAGCCAAATTTAGAAGTTTGTGTCAGTGAAATGAGATCTTGGTTGAGCATGCATTCGAGCTGTTGTTGATACAGAGAGAGTTGGACCACTATCAACCTCTGCAGGTTTCAGACTCATTTCCATGGAAGTGTAATTTGCATGGTAAAATGTGAGAATTTCAAAGCATGCATTATGATTTTAGGCAGTTCTTTCCCAGCTAGATCGTGAATCGGAGAACATCTAGATCGTACTGGAAAAAGAAGAAAATTCTTCCCTCCTGACGGGAAATCAGAAAGCAAACACATAGGCAGGTCTTATGGTCATAGGTAAACTGACAAGAATGCAGCAGAGCAAGCAGATGGTTTGTTGTGAACATAATGTATGTCATAAGTGAATCAGAAAAGGTACCATCCTGTAACTACAATAAGAAGCATGCGCATACCAACAAGAAATTTTGGCACCTACAGAATGCTCAGAATAAACCAGCCCATTAAAATGTGGGAGAAATGAGTTTTGGAAATTTTGCGGCCGGTTAGAACAATTCCTCCCAAAATATGAGTTTCACTGCAAATTTTTACGTTCATGCCTTAAAACGAAGAGATGAAATATGTGCTCACCTAGACCTGTATGACATGTACATCAAGTAACTTCTCTTTTTGATTTTCTTAACAAAACGAAATGTTTTTGTTTTTGTATGAGATGGGCATTTCATACAAAAACAAAAGATATTAAAAACTGTAGAAAAGAGAAGATGGATAGCTCTTAGTTGTTTTGGAAGGAAGGGATACATGCCCTTATATAGGACTGAGAGAGAGAGCATGAGTCATTATCCCATATGGGACTAAGAGAAGGAACCCTTAGCGGGCTGATGGTCTAGTGGGCCTAATAGGCCACACCACCTATTTCCTGACAAAAACATTGTTCAGAAGAGTGCAAGAAGTTTTCAGGCATTCCACCTTATTTGTGGTGATGCATGGGATCCCACCCCTACTATATCCATCTCCAGTCCAAGATATTTTATGGTCTCGGTCGACAACTATTTCAGAGTTCAGAGCAGGCTGCAAAAATGATGCAAGTGATTGATAACTATCAGGATAGGCAGATTGCGCTTAGAATAGGTAAACATACATGTACTCAGAAATCTCCAAATCCCATTATTCATGTAGTTTCCTTTAAGAATATTCTGCCTGAACTGCATGCTTCCCGAGTAACACTGAAAGTTTGTGCAGCATTGGGGAATATGAAATGGATAAAGGCAACAAATGAGGAGATGGATACCCTCCTAAAGAAAGATACATGGATCTTGTTATCAATACTAGCATGCAAGAGGAAAGTTAGGTGTGGGGGATCCACAACCTTGAAGTTCTGGTCAAATGGAGCTCTGGAGAGATACAAAGTCTGGCTAGTAGCCAAAGGCTACTCCAGGATGTGTGGGATAGATTTCGATAGGACATCTACATTCACAACTCAGCACTGTATATATCTTTCTCCCGCTTGCTGAAAATTTTGGATGGAATCTATACCAATACAGTGTGACTAATGCTTTCGCCTCAGAGACTTATAGTTACCACCTAGAAATGTCCAAAATCTGCAAGAGATAAGTGTGTGTAAGCTGCCAGGAGCAATCTATTACCTTCATCAATCCCCTAGGGCATGATTAGGATGGTTCTCAAGTTCCATGAAAAATATAATGTACGGTCAAAGCTATGGCAATCGTACAATATTCATTAAGCAATCTGAGTTGAGCATGCGTGGGATTATTCTGGTCTACCTAGATGAAATTGTAATCATCGAGATGATTAAAAGGAAATCCAGTGCCTAAGTGACCAATTTCCAGGAAATTCAAAATTAAGCCCATTTGGAATTTGTAATATTTTTGTGGCATCAAAGTTGCATTCTCAACCCAAGAGACACTTATATATCAACATAAAATAATAAAATGTCGGTGTTCTGTGGTATCATTTAACCCTACTCTAAAGTTGAAACTTTGTGAAGAGGCTATCCTGGTGGATCGAGGGGAGTATCAAAGATTGAATGGAAAACAAATCTATTCGAACCACTCTTTTTTGAATATCAGCCACTCAGTTGGTGTTCTCAACCAATTTATGCGCAACCCTCAGGACCCACATATGCAGGCAACATACAGAGTTTCATATCTTAAAGGTATGGTGAGACATGGCTTATAATTCAAAGGGACAATTTGTGTCATTGGAAATCTACACAGGTGCTGATTATGTTGGTTCAGCTGTTGATCGCAGATTGACCAACAGATTATGTACTTTTTGGGAACAAAATGTCATGACATGAAATAATAAGAAGAATAAAGTAGCTTCAAGGTCTGGTGCAGAACTGAATTTAGAGCACTAGAAAGGTGGACATGCAAGATTCTCTAATTAAAGGTATTTTGGATGACCTTTATAATGCCATATCTATCTTACAATTTTATATTGTGACTGCAAGTCAGCCATCGTCATGCAGGACGGACGTCTAGACGTCGTCCCGTCGTCATCGAGTATGATGGCTCGGTGACGATAAATGATAATGTATCGGATAATGGTGGGGTCGTCGTCCGACGGCTAGCCTATCCGCTAAGTAACTATGATGTGAGATGAGGGTCCTACGTGTCGTACGTGCAGGCTCCGACTCGAGGGAGGCGCCAAGCTCCTAGCTTGGACGGATCACCGAGTGACGGCGACGGTGGCCTCTCGAACCTCGTCGGAGCGACGAAGGCGTCTACAGCCGAACGGACTCAATCCGTTGGGCTCGCACGTAACGGACGTACTCTTCTGTACCAGTAAGACTCTCGAACACATAGTTATCTCTCGTTTGTCCTCTCTCACCTACCTACCCCGAGCGCTGAGGAAGGGACGAAAGAATACTTCAAGGAATAACTAAATGGGCGACGGAGAGGACAGCGTACCTCGTCGACGGGGCTCGTAATGCAGGATCTTGTCTTCGTCGGCGGCGATTCGGAGCTGGTGGAGCGGAGGGTTGCCAGAGTAGATACGGCAGCTCGACACGCACTGGTGGTGCCAGAGCGATGCAAAGGGTGACGAAGGGGAGGTGCAGTCAAAAGTGCTTGCGCTCGTCCGATTCAGCTGGTTTGGCTCGTCCGGTGTGACGCGACAGGTCGGTCGGCTCGTCCGGACCCTTTGACCAAATCAACCAGGCCGTCAGAATCGTTGGCCGTGGTCAGGTTGACCAGTTCGACCAGCCCGGTCGATCGGGTCGGATCGGACTGGTCGATCGGGTTGGTCAGACGGTCGGGTCGGACCGGCCGGTCGATCGACCGGTCGATCTGGTCGTCCGACCGATCGGGTCGATCTGACCGCTCGGTCGTCCGGTCGTTTGACCAGATGCGGGGACGGCCAGCTCACGGCGGTCAGCGGCGGCGAGGCTCGGCGGGGCGGCAGTGGCGGCCCGGCGGCGGACGCGGCGGCTCGGCAGCGGCGACGAGGGCACGAGGGAGGCTGAAAATGTGGCAGAGGAGTCGACAGTGGCGATGGGGACGGCGGCCGGCAGCGGCTGGGCACGCGGCGATCTGCGCGAGGGCGGCTGGCGGCGCGCGGGGCACGCGACGGCGGATAGGAGGGGAGACGAGGTGGCGTGGCGCTCAGGAGAGTCGGCGGCGCTTTCCCCCTTCTCTCCCCTTCTTCCTCCTTCCTTTCCCTTCTTCCTCCTCTTCTTCTTCCTTCCCTTGTTCACTTCTCACGCATGAGGAAGGAGACCTGCCTTCTGTTCGATGAAATGTCCCAATGAAAAAAACAGGTCTAAACAGGTTGGGGCGCCCTCTCTTCCATTATAAAGGGGAGAAGAGTTGGGCCCTTACAAGGGCCTTAGGGAGGTCCATTAGGGGAGGCTTTGTAAATGGGCTCCCCCCTATTACAAACAAAGAAAACATAAGGGAAAAGGGGTGAAATCAAGGAAATGGGGGAAAGAAATGGGGAAAGAGACAAGGGGGAAGGATCAACGGGTGGTCTCTCCCCTTGACAGTAAAGCGGCAGGTAGACAAACATTGCAAGCACGATAAACACGATGAAAACAAGACGGACGAGAACAGGAAAGGAGACAAAACACGATTGAACAATAGACGGAAAACGGGAAAAGATAACTGGAGCAAGATCACCCAGTCTTCAACGTCGCGGGCGCGTGCGCGGATGACGTCGATGACTATCATTGATGGCATGCGCCATCACATTGACATTGTGCACAGTTTTGTTCATCATGTTGTGATCATTCACCACTCAACCCAATAGAAAATTCACGAGAAGGTTTTCTTCTTAGAGTATGTGCCAGGTCAACGGATGGCTGACATGCTCACAAAAGGAGTCTGAGTGAGTGTATTTTCTAGGCTTCTGAGCAAACATGGTGACTAAAGCATGGTCGCCCCAACTTGAGGGTGGGTGTGGCCCCTTAGTTAAGCTTCATGCATGTTACCTTTAAGATTATTTATTAGGCCTTATAAGGAATATATTTTACTCCTAAATTGAATGGTCCCATTTCTCTATAAGTGGCACATTCCCATTTATCTTTTTTCAAGAAAGTTTGTTTCTCTAATCGCAATTTCAGTATGAATCTGAGACTTCACACTTTTCATAACGAGATACTTCATAATTATATTTACCATTTTTTAATATCATACTTTTCAAAATAATTTAACATCAGCACTCTCTTCTGGGTATAAATGCTACATATAGGTAGACTGCTTCCTTTTTCATTGTCTCCCCTTTAGGTTTCAGTTTTAATTTCCATGAAAACAGATAAATCATGGTTTTCATAGATGTACTCAATAAACTGCAATAACTTCTATCAATAAAATTTTCTTACGAACCTTATTTTTTTCTTTGCGGATATGCATACTAGTGAATAAGTTTATATTGAGATTTTCTAGTTTTATATGATTGCAAAATAAAATAACTGTTCTCCATGTCTTGTGCCACCAAAACAGTTCAGGTAAAACTTTAGTCTTCATAAAAATTACATTAAATGGCCTGATGATCTATCCATTAATATCTAAACCTTTTCCCGGTAAAATAAAATCTGGAACCATTCCTCCATATTCTTGTAATGAAATTGTAGGCTCAGCAACAATCCCATTCTGTGTAATAGGGTAAACTTGTGAGGTGTGACGACGGAAGTGGCAAAAACAAAGGGGAAAAACCTTATTGTTCCTGTGGCAGTAGCAGGGTCCGCAGCCATTCTGCTCTTCCTGGTGATTGCACTGACAGTTTACGCTTTGAAGAAAAGAAACACAGAAAAAACAGAATGTTGTTTAAGGTGTGGATGGTTTATAGTTATTTTTTAACTGTAGTCAGGTTTACTCTAGAGAAAAGCCCAAAATGTCATTCTAAGCACTCCAACATTTTATTCTGTTGTAGAGGATCCACAAATGATGGAACGAAGGGAAAATCTACCGATCTCATTGAGCGACAAAGGAAGTGAGTTTCATTCTCATAGTCATTTATTTTCACTATCTGATATCACAAAAATCACAGATAATTTTCAACGGCCAATTGGAAGAGGAGCATATGGAATTGTCTACTATGGCCTCTTAAGAGATGGAATTCAAGTTGCAGTTAAAGTACTTTCGGTATCATTAGCTCAGGGAGAAAAACAGTTCACAGCCGAGGTGATTAACATTTTTTAATATTCCATCATCCGCAATGATCACTACCAATCGGGTTGTAGCTACAATATTATGTTGTGTTTTCATTGCATCATTTGAATGTCTTAACTAATGTATATTTTCATATTTTTTAGGCTCAGTTGTTGACTCGAGTGCATCACAAACATCTGGCATCATTGTTGGGATATTGCAAGGAAAATCTTGCACTGGTCTATGAATTTGTCGGTCGTGGCTCTCTTTCTGATCATCTATCAGGTTCTTCGACTGAATTCTGAATTTATCCTTAAAGATTGTATTTTTACTGTTTGTACAGAGGGGAGTCAAGTAAAAATGATCTACTTCCAGGCAATTCTACAGATGATAACTTCTTATGTTGGGGTTTGCGACTTCGAATAGCTCTTGAAGCCACACAAGGTTAAACTCCCAAACCTATTTTTAATTTGAAATCAGATTAAAGGGTAGTTATTATTTTCTATAAGGGTTAATATCACGGTTCAGCATAAAGTTTTCCGAAAATTCGAGTTACAGCCCTATCTTTTTTTTCGCCGCGTCACAGACCGAAATGCCCATTTGGTCTGCCGCCGCAGCCCAGGCGTGACGTGGACTCGACGTGGCTGCCACGTGGAATTCTGGTGGCGTCCACGTAAGCGGAATCCACCTGGCAGACACGTGGAGTCCACGTCATAACGTGATTTGAAGAAAGTGAGAAATAGGAACGATTAGTCACCTGGGAGTGAGTCACCCGGGAGAGAGCGCAGAAGGGTGGTGAAGGAGAAGGAGACGGTGGAGAAGGAGGAAGAAAGGGCGTCGGGGAGAAGGGGCTTTCGCGCTGATCAAGGACTTTGGCCACAACGGCGACCACGCCCTTTCTTCCTCCTTCTCTCCGTCACCCTCGCCCTCCTCGATCGGCTGAAGCGGCCACTCGACTCTGTCGCGCCGACGGTCCTCACCTGCAACACCGTCATCAACGCCTGCGCCCGGGCCACGGAGGTGCCTTGGGAGAAAGAGGAGATGGGCAAGCTAAATTCATGCTCTTCCATACCCATTTGCCCATTTGCGCTTGCTGTTCTAGGGTTCTTCGAACAGGAGGATGTGGGCAGAGAAGATGTTCTACGGACGTGCCTGGTTATGTTGGGAGCAGTTGTTCTTGCTGTGGCTTTCTTGACCTTCTCCGTCAAGAAGATGATCGCCACTTATATCTTCGGTATCCTTGGAATCTCTGGGATTATGCTTCCGGATTGGGAGTATTTCGATCGTGATTACTCTCATTGGCTGACTCCCATGCCTGCTGATAGCCACAGTAGCACTGTCGGCGCATTCGACCAGAGCTCCAGGTTTGATTGATCTTCAATTTGGGAAGTATGATATCGCAATCTAAATATCGCAATCTATCTCAATTTCAATCTATCTTAATTCTACTAAATTTAACTTCCCAAGTGGAATGTAAATTTTTAACTACCTTGAATTTTGTGATAAAAATCTGAGAAAGTATTCCTTCCCAGGTTGTTATCAATCAGATTGGAGAGGCCCTCTCATCTGCAACTGAGGTTCTTGAATCGTTAGCTTTCCGAGTCTTATGTCTCTGCCAAAGGGTTTCTTTTTCACCAGATAAATCTCATCATTTACTGGGAAGCAGCAATTGGAAATTTAGTAGGCCCGTGTATAATTTTTCACCAGGTTGAAGGAATGTAGAGTGTTGCTTCTGATCTTGCTGAGGTGGTCTGTGAAAAACGAGCACTTACTGAAGAGTGCGGAGAGCTCTTGCCTCTGACGCAGGCACTGCAGGTAAGTGAGCTATCCACTAGTCAATAATTTCTTTTTTTGTAATATGAACGTTATTCTTAATAAGACTTTTTTTTTTGTTCATTCATAAGTACCAATTTCTGTTAGACAATAATTATATTTGCTTTTGTTAATCAGTTCAGCCGACTTCCCATTCCACGAGAATCTTGGCGTGGGAGATGATCTTCCACCTTAAATTTTTTTCATAATTTAATGTCAAATTTATATAATTGTAGGTGTCTCTAAATATAAGAAATCTGTAAATTGTTAACTTTAAATTTTCTTGTGCAGATGCGTTCAAACTAATAGAATGTCTGAGAAAACTGATATTTACAGTTTTGGGGTCGTTCTGCTTGAGCTCGTTACTAGAAGGCCAGCAATTGATGTGGACAGAACCCACATTACTCAGAGAGCTCAAACAAAACTGGAACAGGGAGATGTATGCAGTATTGTGGACCCAAGAATATAAGGCGAATATGTATCCCCATGACAGGCCGTCCATAACTGATGTTGTTGTGCAACTGAAGGAATTTAAAGTTGTATCCCCACTTTCGCATGCTAACTTCTGGTTATTGCACTTAATGTTTAGTTTGGTTTATCGTTTTGCTTAATGAATTAATTGAGCAGGCCTGAGGAAATTAAGCAAATTACATTATAATGCTGATCTAGTGCCTAATGAAATTGTCTTCTAAATGTTTGAAATTATGCCACCTGAGGAAGCAAACACATACAAATTTCATGACGTTTTTAACAGGAATTATTGATACACATCTATGTCGATAAAACCATTCACATTAAAAGCAACATCATAAACAGCGGTTTGAAATGTTTTGACAAATCATTACGACCACGATTGAAGGTAAATGTATAAATTCTTTTCTTGAATGATTAGGCACAAATTTTAAATAAGCCCCCTTGAGTAGATCAACAGAAACTGAGAAGCCGAGACATAAATAGAAGTAGATCAACAGAAATATATAAAGAGGTAAAGATAAGGATAGAACCATAAATACGTGTAGATCAATACAGACTTTGAGATAAAGATAGACATATATAAGGATATAGATGTGAATATGTAGAGAGGACATATCTATCAAAACGTATCTGATGAGATAGATATTAACATAAACGAAGAGAAACATATCAATTGTGATAGAGGACCACATAGACGGCCACATATATAGTGAATACAGAAATTGTTCATATCATTAAATAACAAGTAAATCATGTTCTACAAATGTTCTGACAGTGCACGTGAATAATAAGGTCGAGCGCATTGAGGTTTCGTCGCCCCATTGCAACTTCACCGGCGATCCCTGCATTCTTTGATAATTGGCGGATATGTAGACCGCTGAGATCCCTGCATGATTGATCAAACAACTTTATTAGTTAACGTTGAAAAAACACAAAAAAGCATGTAAACAAAGTTGGGCATAAAATTTAAATTGTACTTGGCCTCCAGCTTCTATTCTTCGTTCGGTACATGTCTTCCGATTATGGCCAACTTGGTGGCAGAGGGAGCACGTGATATGCACGCCTTTCTTCGATAGTCTTTGTACCATGGGTTCTTTCTCACTGACGTCAATTTTCCTCTTCAGCTTGGGCCTTCCAGGTTGTCTCCTCACAAGAGGAGGGAAAAGATAGCTCCCGTCAGCTTCGCACCATAAGTTTTTTCCATTCATTGGCAGGATATTGTAACTATATGCTAGTTGGTAGACATCTTTCTTCAACCACTCACTGACAAAAATGACGGGGTCCTCCTTGATCCAATGAATGCAAGATATAGCATGGGGGCATGGAATGCCCCTTAACTCCCAATATCCGCAACTGCATGTTCTACGAAGTAGATCAACCACAAATATGCTTCCCAAGTCTGTAACCTCGAATTGATACTTCCCCGCATGCCTAAGAGTGCATGTCCTTGACTTCTTCTTGTTCTCTTCGACCAACTCCCTTATCCGGGGGCATAACGTATCATTTCTGTTAGAAAACAACTCCCTTTTTTTTGCTACTCTCTGCATGACTGCACCTCTAATTTCTTCCAGCATGTCTATGATAGGCTTAGATCTAGCATGTATGATGTAATTGTTGAAGCACTCACAAATGTTGTTGTCAATCACCTCACACTTTGTATCCCTACTAATGTACGTCCAACAAAACTTCTTTATACCTATGTCTTGGAAGTCTTGCGCAGCTTGTGGATTCACTGTGCTCATCTCCCTCATAATCCGTTGGATATCTTCATGCGTTGTAGACTTCACAGCTCTCCAGAATAAGTTCTTCAAAATTTCTGTAGAATGCCCTTTCTTCTTCCAATTTGCATAGATGTGCGTAGCACAATTCCTATGCTCTGCATTGGGTAATAAATTCGCCACTGCATTTTCTAGTCCTTGCACGATGTTAGACAGGACCAATCTGTTAAAATACTACAGTTGTTGGACGATAAGCATTAAGAGTTCAAATAAATAAAAAACATATGTACCTTCTGCTGATTGCTAATAAGAGTCCAGCCATTTCCGTCAACCATTCCTAAATCATTCATCAGAAGCTGAATAAACCAAGTCCACAAAGATTGATTTTCACCTTCGACTACCGCCCAGGCAATGGGGAACATTTGATTATTCCCGTCCTTCCCAACAGCACTCAATAGTTGGCCTTTAAGTTGGGTCTTCAAAAAACATCCGTCCAATCCAATGACTCGTCTACAACCTTCAAGAAACCCTCTTGCTATGGAATCAAAACATATGTAGAGGCGCTTAAACCTAACCAAAGAATCTGGAGTCGCTCTATCAAGAACCAGCTCAAAAGTACCATTCCTATTTACCTTTTTTAACTCGGCAACATATGCAGGAAGCATGTGATAATGGTCGTCCAAAGTTCCTCAAAGCTTCATGCGCACCTCGGACCTATCTCTATAACAGGTTTTCTTTGAAACGGTGATTCCGAATAGTTCATTTATTTCCCGCATCATATCTGCCACCTTCAAATCCATATTCATCCGAATTTTCTCTAAAAAGTGTTTCGCAACCCAATGATAATCGGCTTGGTTGTTCCTCGGAGCTCTAGTGCACGAATGAGTATCATTAAGCATTTTCACTACAAACACCTCTCTCGTTCTATCCCAACTAGCGCATATCCTCCACGGGTAACATCCCTTGCAAACAACTTCAACTTTCCGGTCACCGGACCTTGCAAAAGTGATGTTGAATCCGTTCCATATAGCATGGTCCTTTACAGCTGCCCTAAATTGAGAAGCCAATTCAAATTTCATGCCCAATTGAAATATAAAACTCTCAATGGGACAGCCTGGATCATACGTCTTCCGCCTGTATATATACCTTCCATTTTCATCCTCATCATCGGTATCATTGGGGGTTAACATGTCACCCTCGGAATCATCATACTCGCTATGATATCCAGCAACAAATGTTTGTTGTTGGACATGTTCGTTTCTAAGTCTGTGGCCGTCTACCAATTCCTCATCCCATTCGTCACTAAAATATTCGTCGGGGGCACTTAAGTACACTTCACTTTCCTCCTCTTCCCTACCTATATCATAATCAGAGTCATCATCGCTATCGTAATCAGAACCAAACACCTTACACTCGTCATCAGCCCTGTATAAGAGATAGATGGAAAACAGTAATTGATCATGCGTGCGAAATACTTAAATTACCAAGGAGATCTTACATTCTTCTACGACAAACAGATATCTGAAATTACATTGGAAATAATAAAAAATACAATATTTAAGTACAAAGGGAAAAATAAAGATAATAAAAACTTACAATACTTAAAGCCAAGATCCACCATCAAAGAATAGAAGAACGCCTAAAAATGCAAAAAAACAAAAGGATGTTCGCATTGAGCCGACGAGTTAAGTCAATTAGAATTCCAAAACGTATGGGTTAAAAAGGAATTTTGCATCAAGGTAGATATGTACAAAGATAGAGAGCTACGTAGCTAGACAGAAAGACTGTAGATATGTACATTGATAGGTAAGAAATCATGTAGAAAAAACACATTAATAAACTGACATAAAGATTGAGATATACAGTCCACAGAGATCCTCTGCGGTTTAAAAAAACCAGCAGGTCACCACAGGAGGAAACAGTCCACAAATAGAAAGATGGTTATATCTAACAAATTATAAGATCATTTAAAATCCACCTATCCCAACTAAAGATCATTTAAAATCGACCTATCACAGATTTAACACGCGGATGAATGACTCAAACCATTCAATGTTAATCCATCGTCATTAAATTTTCATAAAATTTCAGCAACATGGGCCAGAAATTGCCGGCAATAACAAGAAATAGACAGTAGGATAGCTTCTACAGCCCATGCAATGAATGTTTAAGGAAATTTTCAAAATCCAGTACTGTCAATCGACGCGCAATAAGATACATTCTTAGAAAATATACATGAAAAATCTGAGAAAAAATGAGGAGATGAACGATGACTCAGCAAATGAATATGCAGATGAATTAGTCGAACCATTCAATGCTTACTCATCATCATTAAATTTGCAAAACATTTCAGCAATATGGGCCAGAAATTAGCGGTGATAAAAAAAATAGCCAAGAGAATTTTAGGACAATTTTCACACGCAAGAACTGTCGACCGACACGCAGCAGGATACATTCGTCGAAAATAAACATGAAAAATCCGAGAAAAAACTAGGAGATGACCCATGATTAAGTGAATGAACACGCGGAAGAATGACTCAAACCATTCAATGCTAATCCATCGTCATTAAATTTTCATTAGATTTCACCAATCTGGCCCACAAATTGGCGGCGATATCAAGAAATAGACGGTAGGATAGCTTCAAACTCTGTTGAATAGATATTCGCTCTGGTTTTATACGACTTTCCTCAGATCAATATCACCTTGAGGAATTTAACATTACAGAGTTTGTGTTAAAAAAAAAATAATGTTACATAGGTATATCTTAGACCTCTAATTAGCAGATCAGTGGGCCTGAATGGCTACAAAAAGTGTTTTAGTTGAAGTGGCCTCTGATACGAACCTAGGTGTTCTATTCGGGAGAGAAAGGAAGAAGAGAAAACTGGCTCAATGTATTTGGGAATAGGAATATGCAGGTGGAATGTGCATAAAACGGTAAGACTGAAATGTATTTCCTAAAACTAAATGCCCTATGGATCGCCCAAGTGACGCAGCAAAAAGGAACGATCTGCCTGATTAAAACCTTAGTAGGGACATAGAGCCAAGAACCCTACCTCGTGGAACGCCCGTAGACAAGAAGAAGCTCGCAACGAGCTCTCCCCTCCTCTCCAACGAAGCTCACATAAAATGGAAGCCCCTTCTCCCTGACGCCCTTTCTTCCTCCTTCTCCACCGTCTCCTTCTCCTTCACCACCCTTCTACGCTCTCTCCCGGGTGACTCACTCCCAGGGGACTAATCGTTCCTATTTCTCACTTTCTTCAAATCCCGTTATGACGTGGACTCCACGCGTCTGCCAGGTGGATTCCGCTTACGTGGACGCCGCCAGAATTCCACCTGGCAGCCACGTCGAGTCCACGTCACGCCCGGGCTGCGGCGGCGGACCAAATGGGCGTTTCGGGCTGTGACGCGGCGAAAAAAAAGATAGGGCTGTAACTCAAATTTTTGGAAAACTTTAGGCTGAACCGTGATATTAACCCTTTCTATAATATCATAATTTAAATTTCTGGACTCGACTACTTGCACAATGGCTGCAAACCGCCGATTCTTCACAGAGATGCAAAGACTTCCAACATCCTACTTAATGAAAAGTTTGAGGCCAAGCTTGCTGATTTTAGGCTACCGAGATCATTCCAGGCAAATGATGGCAACACCCACTTATCAACAGTTCTTGCTAGCACGCCAGGATACCTGGACCCTGATTACATCTCATTAAATCATTCATCTCTTACTGAAATGTGCATATACCCTCCTTTTTTCTAATCTTCCACCATTTTCAGATTCGATTGCTTTCACCATATTCAATGGGCAATATCAGCCCAAGTGCAAGGTAAGTCATTTAAGACATCATCTTCAGCATTGGTACATCAAGTTTGACAAAATCCCACTGTTTCCCAACATGAAAGAGGCTCTGATCCCTATGTAATTTGGACATTTCTGTTTTTAATAATCATTTCTATTTGCTACTTTTCATTCCTTAGTGAAGAAATGATTAAATTGCGTCTTGGTATGTTTCCAGATATAGACAGTACATCGCCTAGTTCTTTCCATGATGTGAGCTTCTTTTCTACTGCGAATGCCAATTGTGTAGTCCATTAACTTAAATCTTAGCTCTCGAGGATCATATAAATGGGAATCACATGTCGCACTAATATTTTTCATGCTATTATGTGTAATTATTAACTATGATTTACAGAATGGAAATTTTAATGAATTTGTTGATTCTTGAACCAAGGTAAAATACAGGGATGCCGGATTTCTTAACCCATCGGCATGAAAAGAGCAGATTGTACTTGTAATCAGGGTAAAATAATTTTAGGTATTCTCCATTGACCGATTGATGAGTTACATTTAAAATTAAAATATTTTCAATAATATGTATCATAATGGTCATCATTGGATTGTGATTTTTTATACATACATATTTTCCCTCAGAAACTCTTTGATGCTCTGTGCAATAAGTCATGGATCTAGCTCATGGATTTCACTTGGACAAATAAAAATTAGTGGGATGTATATATAAACCTTACACTCTTGCCTTTTTATAATTACATTTTGCCATAGGACATAAGTCCATTTTGGTTACACAAGTACTAAAATAAAAACAAAATTAGAAAAAACAGATGAGATAGGTCCATTCAACCGATGGATATTTAGTTGGCCTAAACAACTACAACCGAAACATGGTATATTCACTGATGTCATTAATATGATTTTGAATTGGGCTTGATAGAACTTTTTGTGACAAATTCTTTAATTCTTTATGTACATCTCATGTACTTTTTTACCATAAAATTATTATCATTAAACACTTCCAATGATAGCATCTCTCATCCAACCACAAGAAGTTAACTCTCTTGGAATCTTTGATATATTGGATAAGGTGATAATCTTCAGACATGGAGGTAACGTTCGTCTATTTTTTGATTTAAAGTCTTTACAAATGAACAAATATCATAATGTGTAATGAATAAAATACTCACACAAATAAGATCTAAATTATATGTGGACCAAAAATTTTAACATCCACAAACATATGAAAACAATGGCTAGAATCATATACCCGTTTAACTTTGTTAGAATGCATGTTGATACTGGCAAAGGGTAAATGTGCAGCTAGAAAGCCCAATAAATATTTTGGTTTCTATTGAAATTTTATAAAAATTATATGGTAAAAAAATTGATGTTTAATATCTGAATCTCTTTTCTTTAACGATTCCATATATCCAAACATCATGTAAAAAGCAACACTTTACAACAAGGCTCTAAAACATAACTTTTCGAACAATTTTAACATCCCCGTAAATATAAATGTAATAATTGAAATCATATACAACTTTCAATTATTTTGAATTTATACAGTTATTTTTTATGTTTCTAGAATGTTTGTGCATAAAGAATGTCAATGGATAACTTTGCATCTTCAATTCCCAATAAATATATTACTTTTTGTTGTAATTTTATAAATTTCATAACTATGTGATTAATCTCACATCAAATATATCAATATATTCTTTTATACAGTAACAGTTACATTATGCAAAATATGAAGAACAGAAGTCATACTGACTTTTTCACAAAATTCTTCAACACAGAAAGTGGTCATATCAATTTTTTTATGAACTGATGATGAGACAATGACAAGCCAGTCAGATGTCTAGCCTCTAGAAATACCCACGCCTTTTTTTTTATCTTCATAGCAATGGATCTCCTCTCCTTCTCAAAAACTATATAGTTGGAAATCAAATTTCCTCTCCACCCAGTCCCCACTAAAAGCAACACTTACGTAAGAGGAACAAAAAAGAGGGGGCATTAAAACTGACCCACATTGATGCCAAATAAGGTTTTCTTTATATTTATAAAATTTCAAAAAATATTCATAAAAGTCCCTAACCTCAAGAAAAATTAATAAAAGTCCCCAAACTTTGAGTATATCCACCAATGTACAAAAACCTTGTGCATATGTACATCTAGGCCCAAGTACCAATCTAGGTAATTACGTCAATGGACTAATGACCTTTATTGGGCTGACCTTATTAACTAACTATATCACATATAGCTTAATCAATCAAGGATTGATTTAACTCAATCGATTGGTTAAGTTGTTGGTTCATGGGGTGCCAAGCTACAGCTCATGCTCTAGAATATACAAAGGAGCATATTGACTTTCTTACGGAAACTTTACTGTCATCAGTTGCTATATATCAATAATCCCTCATCTATGTGAGACTCCAAAATTGCATAGGGCACAGTCAATCATCATACGCATAATAGGTCATTTTTGTAAGCACTGATGCATGAAAAAAATATCAGAGAACACCTCAGCTATTTCTATTATCCAAGCCAATGATTTTACTACATCATCTTGCTTGATTCAATCTCCTTTAATACTAAGGAAGGATGATACCATCTTGACAATACAATCACCTTTGTAGAAATGTTTCTACATTCAAGCTAGGATATCTTGGAAATCCCTAGTTAGAGACTTGTAAATCATATTAAAAAACATAACCATCTCTACATAAGTTGTCTTCGATGCCTCAGGCCTAAGGATCAATTACACAACTATGACATGAATCAACCTGATTGACGATAGGTATAATACCATTCAGCGATTCGTGAGGATCAGGTCAGTAAGATCTTTCCCCAAAGAGCACCCACTATGTGTCGTTTATAATTCTACAATAATAGCTACAAGATCAGTGATACTCATCATAAGTGTGAGATTAGGCAATGTTACTCTATCTTGATATTTAAATCTCCTCATTGAGTATCCTTTGAATCTGAATGTTTAAAACACATGTTTAAAGGTTTCTGATCTCATCATAATTAACTTAGTCGTTGCATGTATGCACGTAATTCAATTATGAGCATCACATGTGCATTATAATGAATATATTTTTTATTTCATATCCTTTATTGGGTATTATTATAAACGAGTTTTAGGCCACATATTTCTAACACGTCAATCCTTTGTATAATTTTCTATTTCATATCCTTTATTGTGTATTATTATGGATACTAGATATCACTATTTATATTGACTGTACCGATATTGGTACCAGATTATTGTATTTATATTGGATATCACTATCAGTTTGTCTATTTATATTAGCTATTGGTATTGGGGCCAGATATCAGTATCAAATGCAAAATCATGAAGTTAATAAATTATTTCTTTGGCAAAGATAAATATATCACCAGATTTATTCATTTAATTCCTGAAAAAAAGCATGTCAAATTAATACTACCTTCGTTATAGACCATAAACTACGCACTCTCTATTATTAGAAAAAATTAAACATTCTACTATTAAACACACCAACAATGATAGGTCAATATCATCATTGGAATCCCAAAAATGTGACTAAAACATCAGGAATCATTCTAAGAAAATTTTAAATTAGATTTTTATTTGTGCATTTATGAGATTTGGCTTATTAGTTTGTATTCGGTGGTTTATATCCCATGAGAGAAATTTAAGAACCCAATGTGAATTCTGAATTGATATTCTCTTCACGTGTACACTAAACTTAACAAGTGAACCATGGTCCCCATTTTCCAATTCATTCCTGATAACATGTCTTTTTAGTAGATTAACATGTGTATTTATATTAACATGTGTATTAACATATTAACATATTAACATGTGTATTTACATTAAATTTATACTATATGTGTGTTATCAAGATTAAAATGATTAAATTTAAGAATGATAATTTGAATTGTTTGATTTTTTAGTAATTTTATGGATTTCTTTGAAAACATATTCCAAAATAAAATAATTGTTTGTCAAAATATGAATTTTTATGAATGTTTCGACATAAAATTTATGAAGATATTTTTTTCCAAATCAGAAAAAATGTTTATTTATAATTTTCTGAGTAATACTTTATTTCATATTAATTAATTTTTAGGTTTTAATTTTTCACCACGCCACGCATCACCATTCAATTTGATCAAATGGCGACCAATCCTTGTTTCTCACAAATCGTGATGCCATAACGGCCAATGATTACTGATGGCATTTATGTTTTTTAATCAGATAATGATGTGGCGTAATAAAAAAAGACTAGAATTTTTTCTAAAAAAATGAAAATTCTAAAGTCGAGAAAAGTGGAATAAAATATTGTCTCTCTAGTAAAATAGTGGCCAACAATGACGGTGTCGACCACATATCAACGCGAGAAGAGAATATTTCGACACGTGGTGCCATGTGGACAGATTCTACTGGTGGATAAAGATTGATACATAAGCATGAATCTTGATTTTTGGGAATTTTGATGAATCTACAACAATCACACCACAGCATAGGTTAACTCATAATACTAGGTCAATATAACCTATGATCCAGGTGCTCGAGGGTGTTTAGGTGAATCCAAAGTATAATAACCGTAAAGGTTAGAGGCCAAAAGTAAATATTAAGGTTTAAGTCAAAATAGTCTTAACAGATTTCCTACCTATTATCTGATAATTATAAAAAAGTTGAAGGACGACAGCCTACATGAAAAATATCTTGAGTCATTTCGAGTTTGCCTAACATATTTTTTTCTTGGAATATGTCATATGCATAGCTGAATGGTAGTAAATGCAAGTTTGTGTGTTTAAATCATAAAGATTAGTTACTTTGAATTAACCTTAATGTCTTTACCCATTTTACCCTCAACAAGAAGTAACCATTACATTAAGCCTTGAAGGGTGATTAGTCAGAATTTTTATACTGATCAAAATAAAGAGAGAAACATGCAATGGAAAAAAGTAGGGGCTTGAATCTTGGCTGTTCTTGAGCTTTTTACTCTCTGTAACGTTTTCAAGAAAAGATCAGCTGTGTTGAATCAAGATCAGAGGTTTGTGTGCAAGATTAGAAGAGAAAGAAAAAGGGCAATCGGGATCAACTACTGAGCCTACCGATCAAGATTTCTTTGAACTCATTGAGCTCCGTAAATCCTAAAATCCCGAACGTCCAGAAGCAATCCAGTGAGATAAATCTGGATTGTGTTTGTATGTCTTGTCATTGCAGGGTAAACCAAGCTGTTTGAAAAGGTTCTGTGACATAGAGGATATCTCAACAGACATAAATCAGTTTTCTGATTGCGGATACAAATAATGATACTTCAACAGGCGACAACAATTTTTCTGGTAAGGTTTCCTTAAATAAATATTTGCTGTTTAGAATACATATATATAAATAATTGGGGAATCATTTGAATATCTACGTTGTGAATCCAAATAGGAATGATTTAGATCTCTAAATTGTGGGTCCAAATAATAGTTGTTCAACAGAGTTATTAAATGTTGAACAAAATTTCCTAATCTAATTAAATCCATTCATCATTTGTTAAATCTGTTGTGGTTGAATTTAATCCCCTTGAAGTTAATTAATCCATCAACTTATATTAATTCATTGATCTCAATATTAATATAGTTCATAAAACGAGTTCTTAAATACACTGTCAAGATGTTTAGAAAATGTGCTTAATTTTTAGAGACTTATAATATTGGAAAACGAAATTTGATACGAATCCAAAATAAACTAATCTGTGCAAGATTTCATTTTTTGGATTTCTTAAGTAGATACTAATATCTGCAAAATTATAAGTGAAAGCCATTGATCATTAATTCAGACTACCATAATAGGCTACATCAAGATTAATCCTATAGTGAATATCTCCTACTGTTGTTGGATAACCTTTACATGTTTAAGCTAACTTTGCAGGAGAATTGAATCATATATCAAGGAGGAGTAAAGGAATTTCACAAGTTTTTAAAGGTTGGAGTTCAGGTTTCCTTTCGGGTTTAATTCCTTTCAGCTTGGAAAGTTAAATTACCCATGAGCTGATAAACATCGAGAAACACTAAAATATAAATGAGACGCTGTCAAAATTTTCTCAGTGATTAAGGCTGATTTTCGTAAGATATTTTAAAGAGAGATATCTGCTTATTGAGATTAATAAAGTTTAACAATGACCAGGTGATATCACGGCTCAAAGATATAAAGGTTGACATCAGGTAGTTGACCTGAAACCAAATTGTGGACAATATGTACATACCATGGTATCTTTGTTGCTTTTGCTTCCAAGGTCTATTTATCAGGAAAATGATAAAAAATGGGTGATGGTGAGTCAAAAGTTAATCTAGAAGGTGATCTGCAACAGGATAATCACACCCACGTGTATCTATAATTTGTAAATCAAATTCTTGCATCAATAAAATCCATCTCATAAGTCTACGTTTAGCTTCCTTTTTACTTAGCAAAACTTTCAAACCTGCATGATCAGAAAAAAACTACAATTTTACTACCTAATAAATAAGAATAATGTTTTTTACAGCAAAAAAACAGCTAACAATTATTTTTCTATGGTGGAGTAGTTGACTTGTGCTTCCCCCAAGGTTTCGCTAGCGTAGTACATGCCATCGGCTTCTTTTCAGGCCTTCATCCCAAAACTGCCACTACTGCAAAATCAGAATCATCACACATTAAATGGTTCATCCCAATTAGGGGCCTATAAATTGGAGCTTGGATAAGAGCTTCTTTGATATGAAAAAAGCTTATTTGATATGAAAAAAGCATTTTGTCAGCTTGAGAATCAAAAATAAAATCATCTTTTGAAAGCAAATTAGTTAAAGGTTTGGAGATTTTAGCAAAGTCTTTTATAAATCTCCTATTGAAGCCAGCATGGCCAAGGAACCCTCTTAGTTACTTGAAACTTGTAGGAGGAGGAAGGCCCTTGATCACTTCTATTTTGTCTTTTTCTACCTCCAGCCCATGTTTTCTTACTAGACGGCCCAATACTATCCCCTCTTGCACCATGAAATGGGACTTCTCCAAATTTAGGACCATCTTGTTCTTCACGCATATCTGCAACTCCTTAGATAAGTCATACAAACATATGTCAAATTAAGAACCAAAAACAGAGAAGGCATCCATAAATATCTCTAAAAAATATCCCACTAATTCAGAAAACATGGCACGCTTGCATCTGTGAAAGGTGGCTGGTGCATTTCACAAACCAAAAGGCATCCTTCTAAAAGCAAAAGTTCCTACAAGGCAAGTAAATGTTGTATTTTACTGATCATCTTCATGAATAGGAATTTTATTATAACCTGAATAGCCATCAAGAAAACAAAAATATTCTTGCCCTGAATTTTTTTATAAAATTTGATCAATGAATGGAAGAGGATAGTGGTCTTTCTTCGTATCTAAATTCAATTTCAATAATATATGTGAACTATCCATCCTGTGGGAAGAATATGTTGGAGTTATTCTCCTATGCCCAGTTATTACAGATTTCTTAGGCACAACATTAACATGTCTGACCCCTGGTCTGTCGGAAATTTCATAAATAAAACCAACTTTCAACCATTTAATATTTTCATTACAACCACTTCTAACATATGAGTATTAAGGCGCCTTTGGGCCTCTCTAGATGGTTTGATGTTCTCCTAAATACAAAATTTATGCCCACAGACCTCTCTACTAATGCTATGAATATCATCAGTAGACCATCCTATAGCTGATTTATGCAAAGATAAACAATTTCAACAATGCATCTTCTTGATTGGGAGATAAATGAGAAGAAATAATAATGGGTAAGTTCTATGAGGTCCTAAAAATGCATACTTGAGAGAGCTAGCTATAGGTTTGAGTTCTAAATCATAATTACACATATTAGATGGAAAATAAATATCTAGATCACGTGTTCCCTTCTCATCTTCAGAAGGAGTAATTGAATTGAAAGGTAATGGTGCATCTCAAAATCGTTTTTCATCAACAAGATCACACGCACATGCATTCTCACCAGAATTTTCAGGGAATTTTAGAAGCTTAGAAATCTGAATTTTCTATCTTCTCATTGGACTTCTTTGAGTTCAATTGTTCCCTTACCCCAATCAGTAGATGCTTGGCCTGTTGATAAGAAAGGTCTACTACGGATTATAGGTGCATGGCTTAATTTTTATGTAACCTTTATATCTTCTGAAATAAAATCAACTGGAAAATAGCAAGTCTCTACTCTCACAATCACATCCTCTAGATTCCCATATGGTTATCTAATTGATTCATTAGCTAGCTCTAATTCTATCAAAATTGGCTCTCATTCTCCACATTTAAATTTATCATAAATAGCCTTGGGCACAATATTCACACTTGCCCCTGTGTCCAAAAGTGATCTACTAAATATCATTCCCCCAATTTCATATTTAATCATTGGAGCTCATGGATACATTTTATTCCTAGGACTTTGATTTAATATAATAGATATTTAGTATATAGCATTGCACTGACACATTGCACCATTAATATCAAGACCTTACTACATCTCTACTCAGATCACTCCCTGATTATACTTCTCCCAAACTCGAGTACTTGTATTCGTTTCCCTCCATTCTGATTCCAAGCTTTGTGGCTAGAGCATGAAGCATTTCATAACTTTGTGTGAAGCCACTAGCATGGACAATCTCTACATCACCTATGGAGAACTTCAGTTACAGATTGAGGAACCTCAAGTGTCACTTTGATAATTCAGATTTTGGGGTAATTAGTGATGAGTTAACTTCACTAATTAGTGTCGTTGGTTTATCCGAATTAAAACAACAAAAATTTATAATAACCTTACTAGCGTAGGGAGAGTAAGGGTCGATCCACAGGGAGCAAGGGTTTTTTTCTTAGGAATTTGTGCTTTAGTTATGTATTTTTTAATAATTTTAGAGGTCGGTTTACTACATATGAAGATAAATAACTAATGAAATAAAAATATAAATAGGCAGAAAATAATTTTTTGTACTTTTTAGGAGTATTTGAAAGCTAAAACAAAATAGGAAATGAAACAGTTTGACGCTCTGGACTTAGTCAAAATTTGGCTAAGTCCGGATGCCAAATGGGGAAGGTGCCTTGGTGGAGGAGAGAAAAAAAATGA
Organism: Wolffia australiana; assembly: GCF_029677425.1. Classification (NCBI taxonomy): domain Eukaryota; kingdom Viridiplantae; phylum Streptophyta; class Magnoliopsida; order Alismatales; family Araceae; genus Wolffia; species Wolffia australiana. The sequence continues at coordinate 8,416,512 of NC_135839.1, read as the reverse complement.
ACTGTACTAAAATCATTCTAGAATGAGTTCTAGAACGAATTTTAGAGCGTGGTTGGATGCACTGGAACCGTCTGGATATTGGCTAGCTGATCCAAGACTAACCAAAAGACAAAAGACGAACAGAAAAGAATGAAAAAGGAGAAATAAGAAGGTAACCTCTTTGTCACACCCGCTAAGGTCCAAGGGACTTCTTCTTCTCCTTTCCACCAGCTTCTTCAGCCCTGGATGCTTCCTGCTCAGCCTGGCACTCACTGAGGTGAATGGATCTATGACTCAATTGCAGCTAGGCCACCAAACATTACTTTGGATTGAATCACAAGATGAATTTTACAATAGGGTGAAGGAGTTTATATAGGGAGAGAGAGCAAAGGAGAGCCATTGGATTTTTAATACAATGGATGGCCAGATCTTCTTTTCAGGGTCATGATCCCCGTCCATTATGGTCCTCCAATCAGCATTGAGACCTTTGAAATACCCCCTAGACGTTCAAGGCTTCTTTCCTTAATTAGCATTAAAGGTGCTATCTTTAAGTCTCCACCTTTGGATGTTTTGTGGATTGAATGGCTGGATCTTCTTCTCTGGCTTGGATCCATGTCCAAGGTTGTCCTCCAATCATCATTTAAGCCCCTGAAATATTCATAAATAATCATGACTGGACCTTCCCCTTGCCCTCCTTTCTTTGGCCCAACATGCCTCTCATAGTGGGCTTAGTGGAGCTTCCTTAGTGGGCCTTTAGACTAGAGCCAATTGTCTTGCTTTGGGCCTTCTTTCTTGGCCCAGGGTTGTGGCTGAGCCTGCTCCTCTGGTCCAAATAGCTTCCTCTTCATTTAATTATCCCCTTTATTCATGAAAGTTTCACCTAATTCCTGCATCTTCCACATAAACTAAGAAGAGAGTGAGATTCATTCCACTTAACTCATTGAGTTAAGTGGGGTTAGTCCCACAAATGATAATAATTAACTCCAAATTAGAAAAAGGTGATTTTGTTTCATGATGTTTCACAACTTAACATAAATGTTGATAATATATCCAGATAAAGATAAAGAAGTACATAAATTAGCTGAAATTGCACATATATATTACTATCATTTTGGATTTATCACACTTGAAATGGCAGAATAGACACGTCTTCGGAGACATACAAGCACCGGTCGAACAACCCAAAGTGAAGCGGCAGCTATAGAGTGACAACTACAGGATGCTTGGATAGACGAAGTGGGGGAGCGCCAGCTTCAACTTAGGCAGTTGATTGAGGTTTCCATGCGAAAACATGAGGTTTTTCTATCTCCAGAAGTCACATATCCAATGACTGCAACAGGGTGATAGAAACACATGTTTCTTTCACGCCTCGATCTGACACAAAGCTCGTCCTAATTATGCAACCCAATTAGGCTTGCATAATTAGGACCCCACCTAGTTAGCGATCGTTGGTGTCCCTAGTATCATTCACTCTTTGCTTCATAACCGACTATCATGAATGAGGATATATTTGGTTCCATCCCCCACTTGGTGACCGATTAGGAAAATGCCCTTCTTACGACCCTTCCTACATGAGCACAGATCAAGGAGGTGGTCTTTTCCTTTTATCGGAGCAAGGCCCCGGGACCTAACGGGTTTCCTGTGGAGTTATATATAGCATGTTGGGATATCGTAGGCACGGACTTGGTGCTTGCTATCAATGAGATCTTTACACTTAAAGTCCTATCTAGAAGTTGGAAAATCACTTTCTTGGCTCGTATCCCAAAAGTAGATAGTACAGCTTCATTTAGAGATTGTCAGCCTATTAGTCTTTCTAATATGCTATGAAGTTCCATACAAGATCATTAAAAATCGACTAAGAACCTTCCTTGATAGACTTATCTCACCTGAAAAATGTGGCTTTGTCAAAGGTTGACAGATCCACGACAGTATCTTGGTCGCTCAAGAGTTAACCCAATCACTAAACACTCATATTCGGGGCTCGAATGTCCTCATCAAACTAGATATGGAGAAGGCTTTTGATCCAGTTGAGTGGAGTTTCCGTACCATAATGCTACGCTTTTTTGGGTTCACCGATGCATTCAACGCTCTTGTGGGTGCATGTATTAGAGGGAGTCATTTCTCTCTCTTGATGATCAAAAACTCCACAAGCTTCTTACTGCCACACGAGGACTACGACAAGGTGATCCTATCTCCCCACCCTTTTCATATTGATGGAGGAGGTCTTTAGCTGATCACTCACACGAGCGATCACTCACAGCCTCATCCAACCCTATTTAATGAAAAAGGGGTGCCTGATCCTCTCGCATTATCTATTTTCAAATGATGTTATCCGTTTCCTCAATGGATTTAAAAAATCCATTAAGAAACTTATGAGTGTACTCACTGCTTACGAGCGGGCTTCTAGTCAGCTCATCAATGCCTCGAAGAGTAGCTTTATGATTAGTCCATCTACCACCATAAAGCGCTCCTAGATTATCCAACACTATACACAATACTCATGAGGATGCCTCCCTATCGATTATCTTGGATGCCTTATCTTTCTTGGACCTACTCGACATCATTATTTTGATGCATTGTTGGTGATGCAGGACGACATCAAGGATATGATACCGAGTTGATGCCGGATGTCGTCAAGGACGTCGTCCAGACGGTACAAAGTCGGTTGCTCGGTACCTTAATAGTGATGTCAGACATCGACGATGTCGTCGTCTAATAGATAGATAAAACCCTAATTGGGTAATGTAACTGCGATGCAAATGAATGCATTCAATGTGTCGTACTTGCAGGCCCTGACTCGAGGGAGATGTAGAGCTTCGAGCTCCGAAGGGGTCACCGGGAGTCGACGACAGTGGCCTCTTGAACCTTATTGTAGGGGACGAAGACGACCATGACGTAACAGCCAGGCTCATTTGTACCGGTCGAGACGCTCAAAAGATTCGTAGTTTTCTCTCTAATTTTCCTCTCTCACCTACCTAGCCAGAGCGCAGTGGAGACAATACCAAAGTATACTGCTAGGGATAATATAACGAGTGGGCAGGGAATGACGTACCTCATCGACGTGTGGCTTGTTGTTGAGACTCTTCATCAGTCGTGGTAGCCAGAGCGGGTTGTGGCGGAGAGGAGCAAGAGAGGGTTGTCGTGCTCGAGTGGCGGCGTGAGCGGCGGAGCAAGTGATGGAACTTTGGTGGAGGGAGGACGAGCTATTGAGAAGACTAGAGCAGGACGGCACAAGCTACGACGGCAACTCCAAGGGGCGCATCCAGAATTGGAGTGAGGGCGCCAGTAGAGAGTAGTGGTAGCGCTATCGTCGTGCGTGCCAGCAGGCAGCAACAATGATCGACTGAGGGGAAGCTAGGCCAAGAAGCAAACACGCGTGCACTAAGACCAGCTCGATGCGACGATGGCAGGGGCAGTAGTCAAAGTATCAGTGAACGGGGAGCGCGCGTGATAACAGTCCGTGGGCGGCAACGGCAAAATACCCCAGGCGAGGATGTGATTGTGGCCCAATAGCTAGCGAGCAGGAGATCATGATCGACTCATAACGCGTCACTTTGATTCAGAGGTGGTCAATGTGGCGGGTGAGGTCTACGCGATCAACAGGTTCGTCCTGGCGGGTGCTAGGTCAATGCGGTCAACCCTCAGGTGGAGGCTCTCCACCACGTCGTTGTTAGCTGGCGACAATTGTCTCATGCAAAGAGGGGGGGGGGCCTTGACGAACTTACGTCGAGTGCCCGGAAGGGCCCACCAGATGACTGTGTCACAGAGTGATTGGTTAGTGTGGGCACGCCGAGGCAGTCATCGTGCAATCCCAAAAGTCACACCGACCCGGTTAGGAGAAAAATCCCATGAGGCGTAGTCTGCTGTACGGCCCCGTCTAGCACATGCGGTCGTAAAGGACGGGCTCACAGCCCCCAGTAACTAGAGGGTTTGAAGGCCACTTTACCTTCCCCTTCGGCCATGCACGAGCATATCTCTCCGATTGGGGAGTCGCTAACCGAATCGTGGATTCTCTGATGACAACGTTGGTGCAAGTCCCTTCAAAGCCAGCCTTGGAAGATCCTCAGGGCGGATAATGGGCCGAGGAAGCAAAGAGAGATCAAGCTCCGGCCACAAGCATGTCTTATGGCCGGATCCATGTTTTGTGCATGTTCGTCTCCTCTTCCCATTCCTTCTTCTTAGCTTCTTCCTCCCTCATCTCCTCTTCTTCTTCTACAAGGTGAGATCTGAAATGAGGAATAACTACAAATACAACTTCCAGATCTGAGAATGTGTGGTGCCCATCATGGCCTTATATAGGGCCATGATGGGCCCTTACAAGATGGTCCATTGGCCCAGTAAGAAAGGGTCCAACTTGAAGAGTCCTTTAACACAAGGACTCTCTTTAGAGGAAAGAATGATTCAAACGACACATAGAAGGCGATGACGAAGATAAAAATGATGAAGGTGATGGTGGAGATGAAACGATAAGACAGATGACGAAGATGGAAACATCAAAAGAAAGACGAAATCAAAACAGGAGAAAGATATGGACGAGCTTTTCACCCGGGGTTGCTGGAACCTGGGTGCCTTCATTTGCACATTAGCGTGCTGGTCGGAGGGAAGCGAGCCAACCGGAGTCGATGAAGACAATGATGAAGGCTTCGAGACACGGCGGCGATCTTGGGCGAGCAATCTCCATCAGCTGGCCAACTTGAGAAAGAAACTAGATGGATGGAAACTTCATTTTACATCCCCTTGTGGACGCATCCAGCTCATTCGACATGTCCTCATGAGCATGATGTTGCATACCCTAGTAGTCCACTCACTATCGCTCACAGTCCTCTGTTCTGTGGAGGAATTGTGGGCACATTTCTTATGGTTCCGTCGCCTCGAGGGAGATAATCGCCACCAGTTTCTTGGAAGAAAGCTTGGCGGTCAACAGATGAGGCGGGTCTAGGGATCAAATGCCCTTAGGACATCAAAGACGTGCTTCAAAAGAAGCTCGTGTCACGTATGCGTACCACACACTCCCTATTGGTAAGTTTCATCTCATTAAAGTAGGACGAATGGGCTTGTCGAGAGTCAGACATCCGAGGACATAGTAGATGACGGGCATTGCAACAACTGTGGCTCGAGATAGCCAATGTCACCGATTGGGATGTTGGCTTGGGCGGGATTAGCGTGTGGTATGATACATGGCTTTATGATGATCCTTTAGCCCGTCACCCCCACTTCACCCCTCATCAAGAGGGATTAACCGCGGCATAGCTGCTCACGGGTAACACGCGCCACTTTTGGGAGCAGCATGGCCTCCAGCCAGATATTTTACCATAGGCTTTGAGTACTACCATAGGGACCTCTCATGGCCAACCTATTTGGATGCCCCCCTCGATGGGTCCTTCTCTTGCCGATCCTCTTGGGAGCATTTTGGAGAGAAATCCACTCCCCAGCCGTGGGGTTGTCGCATCCAGCATCTGGCGATCTTCACCCGCGTCTCCTTTTTCCTCCGGCGACTTATGCATCATGGCCTCCCAACTTATGATCGGGTGACCGATATAGGACACTCTCTTAGTTCGCTTTGCTATTGCTGCGCAGCTTCCCCCAGGCTAAGACTATGGAACACCTTTTCTTCCATAGTGAGAATCCCCTAGACTATTGGGGCCAAATCACACACCATTGGCGCCTACTACTATGTATTCCACTACTCTAACACTGCTAGCTTGTTTTGGCAGGATTTTTCTCTCGCCAACACACTCTAGGCAGAGCTCATACCTTCACGTCACCATAGCTTACTTATTATAGAAGATTTGGGAAGTGTGAAATTCTTCTCGTTTTGCAGGGACTCCCATGTGAGCACTTGATATCATGTGTCGCGGCAAGAGATGGATAAAGCGTACCCAACATCTCATTCCACCCTCGCCCACATCTTAGGCCTCACATGCGACCTCCTCCACACTTGGGGCACTCCGGTAACCCTCGCCCCCATCATCATTTGACTATGGATTGTCCATTGGCATCCATCGTCAATCGACATCCTCAAGTTGAATGTGGATGGCGTGGCCAAAGGGAACTAGAGGCCAGCTGGAGGGGGTGATATTCTCCATGACCATACAGGGAGCATTCTCTTTACTTTTTCGTCTTTTTATGACACTCAAACAAATAAGGTAGTTGAGGGTATGGCGATACGTGATGGTTTACTCCTTTGCAAGGAAGGAAACCTTCACAATATCGTCGTAGAATTAGACTCACAAGTAATTGTTGACATGCCTCATGCTGGTTTATGTTCCCAATGGCGGCTGCATTGCGCATGGTAGGATATCATGCGTTGGCGCCCACGCGTGCTAGTGTTCGTCACCAGCTGCACGAGGGTAACCAGACAATGAATGCCCTTGCTAACCACTCAATATGCTTACAAACTCCTTCCTCTCTTGGCTGGAACTCCCTCAGACACCTAGTGCATGCTATCGCGTAGAGCACCTCGGCTTGCCAACTCTTTGTACGTGTCGCACACTGTTGGAGGGCCCATGGGACAGGCATATTGCATGGACTGCTAGAAGAAGAAGAGCTCGTCCTCTCACCTACAAGGCCTACCTGTCGTGCACCACAAAGTTGACATCTGCGAATGGCGGGAGGGACTACACACACTCCAGGTATTACCACGCTGCAGGCTCCAACACACTAACAATGACGAGCAGCCTTCTCTTGGCTACGTATAGGTACCATTCATGTATTTTTCCTTTTCTGCATCAAGAGCATGGGCGAGTATGGTCCATGTGTAATTGGGACATGTACGCTCGCTCCACGCATATAAACTTTGTTAAACACTACATTTAATAAATAAAATATCCGTGCTGGCATCTAGGGCACGGTTGGATCGGTCTACCCGGCATCGTATTTTTTGCCAATCAAATATATATATATATATATATAATAGAACTAATACTCTCAGGTAATTCAATCCTCTTTTGCTTCCTAGATGGAGTATAAAGATTTTTAAAAATTTTGATTATGAAGGAATATTCTGAATTTTATCTACCAAAGGAATAGTGATAGTGGTTTCCTTATAAATTTTATGCAAGAGACTATAATTACGAGGAACTTTAGAGGGTTTTAAAGCTTGAGGGGAAGGAATAGGGGGTACATAGTCTTTTGGGTTGGGTTCTAGTGTGGCCGTTCTCTCTAGAGATTCTTCAGCATTTTCTCTCAAATCATCAACACCTCTATCTTCCTCCTCCGTATCAGGTTCCTCACAAGGTTTTTTCTCGAATGGATCAGTTAATTCCTTCCCATTACTCAATAAGATCATCTAGAAATTCTACTTATATGCACATGTCCATGATAAGATCCATGGGATTCAAATGTTTCACTACATGGAACATGTTCTGAATCATCAAAATCTTGATCAATAAAAGAAATATTTCTAGGATTATCACTGGGTTGGGTTGGAATTCGACCAGAATAATGGCTAGTGGTGCCAAAGTCATCCATTGTACTTTTATTCTTGTCACCTCTGAAGTTCCCTTGAGAATTTTTCCCTTCTTGTCCAGCATTCTTTGTATCCAAAATTTTCATTATGACCTCCATTCTTCTTTGATTCTCCAAGAATCCCTCTTGCTTCAGCATCATCTACTTCAACATATCCATCATGGAGTTAGAAGATGAATCTTAAGAATTTGAAACAAAATTAGGACATGGGTTAGAAGCAAAATTCTGATAATTTTGGTTGTTCTGATGATGATATGGATATGGCTGATGATATGGGTTGGAATTCGACCAGAATAATGGCTAGTGGTGCCGAAGTCATCCATTGTACTTTTATTCTTGTCACCTCTGAAGTTCCCTTGAGAATTTTTCCCTTCTTGTCCAGCATTCTTTGTATCCAAAATTTTCATTATGACCTCCATTCTTCTTTGATTCTCCAAGAATCTCTCTTGCTTCAGCATCATCTACTTCAACATATCCATCATGGAGTTAGAAGATGAATCTTAAGAATTTGAAACAAAATTAGGACATGGGTTAGAAGCAAAATTCTGATAATTTTGGTTATTCTGCTGATGATATGGATTGGCTGGAAACTGCTCTTCCCTTCTGTGATCCATTCCTTATTTCCATAATTTCCCCTCTGATTCTAAGCTTCTTGTATTAGGTTATTTTCCTCATAAGCGTGCACTTGTTCAAGAGTTTTCCAAATGTCATTAGTTTGATCAAAACTCTTAAAATTTTGAACAAAGAGGAGAAGGATGTTTAGGGATAGTAGAACGGTAAACAAAGGTTGAAGAGGAGCTCATCATCTTCTTCATGTTCTTGGCAAGCTCCTACAAGCCTTACCCACTTTTTTAATGCCCTTATGTACCTTATCTTTTCACAAATCAGATTCTATTGCACTGACTCCTCCATGTTTTAGTCCTGAAATTTTCGCATTGTGACTCAAGCCTTAATGATGTGCAAAACTATCTGCCAATTTGATAATAATTAGTGGCCTCAAAAATTGTTTGATCAATAAAAGTACCACTGCTAGCAATATCCACTCTATCTCTCTCATGGTCATTCAACCCATCATAAACAAATTGCTCTATTTTCAAATCAGGAAGACCATGATGAGGGCATTTTCTAGTAAGGTATTTCCATCTTTCCAATTCTTTATTGAAAGAACAAGATCCCTGGGTAAAATATCTAATTTCTTTACTATAATCATTTATCCTTCCAACCGAATAGAATTTTTGAAAAACATCTCACCCCAATCCTGATAATTTTTACCCACAGTTCTGAACCAATATTTTGCCTTATCCTTAAGAGTATGTGGGAATATTCTCATTTTCAAAGCATCTGAAGTCACTCATGAAATGTTATAAGAATTACATTTCCCCATAATTCATATAAATACTCATAAGTATCTTCATTCAATTTTCTATAGAACTATGGCAAAATTTGATGAATATAATGGTATATTTTAAATTTCACATTCACATCTATAGTCCCATCAACTCTAGGATGAACATTGTTATCAGGTGGCTCATAAAATTCCTTCAATCTCATCACTCTATTCACATCATTATGAATTTTATCCATATGCTTAATTTCTTCAACAAATGTCTCCTCAAATTCTGCACAAGTTTCTTCCAAATTCTTAGTCTTTCCCACAGATTCTATAGTTATTAAATGTGGGTTCTGAGATCTTCTACCTTGCATAAAACAACTATTATGGTGGAAAATAAAAATAATTGCAGCAAATATTTAATGGGAAAATTTAAACGATAACCTAGTGCTCCTCTATCTTTCCACTATCCAAAATATATCTGCACTTCAAACTTCAGTAAAGTATATAGAAAATAGACTCAGCAGAAATTATAAACCAAAAAAAATATTCAGAAATCAAATTTAACTTTCCTAACCAGCAAGAGCTCCAACTGATAAGTCAAAAATCAAGGGTTTTAAGTCGTTGTAAACATTCAGAGTTAACCAACAATATTTATGAAAATTTCCACTTAAATACTCAATAATTAATATAGGGCAAGTAAGGGTTCGATCCAGAGTGAGGTAGAAATCTAATTTCAGAATTATTCTTGAGTATTAAATGAAGAAAATGAGTTTAAAAGGGAGAGATATAATTTTTGGGATTTTTCTGGATTTTTGGTTAATTTATATAATTTTCTATGATTTTAATTTGAGCATAAATACAAATAGATAAAATAAAAAATATTTTACACTAATTTTAGTACTTTCATGAAAAAATAAAAATAGATATTTTTAGAATTTTCTGGAATTTAATTTACACCAAACCACTAGAAATATTATAGACGAGAGTTAGAGAAGTTTTTAGATTTTTTAGATCTTAAAATCACTTGAATTTTATTATATTAATATTAGGGATTTTCCTATATTTTGGAATTTATAAATGCATAAATAAATTTTCATAATTTTCTGCTTTTTCTTATTTTTTTGAAATTTTACATGCTCAAAAGTGGAGAAATTACATACTCTGGCAATTGGCGATGGGGGAGGTGGCGACAGCGGAAGAGCTGATGAGCCGTTCTGTTCGGCCCTAATGTGGGACGTAGAAGGCTGGGTATTGGGTCAGCCCAATAGGGCTTGGCCCAATATATTCAAGACTTAGCTGATTTTGCTAAGTCTTTCACAGGGGCCCTTTTGCCAGGCGGGTAAGCACGCTACACGGACCGACGGGCAGAACCCACGTTTAGAATTTGAAGGTGTAAATAAATACTATTTTTATACAATTTTCAAAGGATGAAATCAGGATATGGTTGGAGGTTTACAGAGAGAACGAGACAATTCTAGAGAGACAAAGTAGTTAAAATGTGTGTTTAGATTGAGAAAATAATGGATTTTAACGGTAAATGGATGGATAATGATGGAGAAAATGTAAATCTAGGTTTCTAAAACCTTAACGAAAGTCTGTTGAGCCCTCAATGGTTCCTCTCAAGTCTGTATCCTTATATTTTTCCAGGATCAAGCATTTTTCAATGCAAAATTGTAGCATGACGGCATATAAGATCGTAAAAGGTTAGAGTTTCTGGTTTTCATAATTTGAGTTGTCTATTTTGTTTATTTTATCTCTCTCTCCTCATCATAGAAGCCACCACATCGGTGTTGGATTTTGTGACCCTAAACCCTCAAAGATTCCTGTGGCATTATTAGAATCTATCTCTCATTCACTTGACGCCCTTTTGATGAATCAAGCATGAAACAACGTTAAAATCTAATCAGTCATCCCAGTTTCTAATAATAAATTAAATAAAACATATGATAAATATTATTTTCATATTTACACTAGATTCCCAAGGATTTCATGGCATCATCTTGGAATATACCGATAAACTCAAAAGTATGGTTTCATTAATCTCATTAACATTTGAGTTTAATCAATATTATTTGTCAAAGGATTTTACTCATTGGAGTATGACTATTTAAAAATGTGTAATGGATCATATCCACTAGTAAAGATGATTAAGAATTTTATATTATTTAAAATATGATTTAAAAGGTGAAATGGGGTACTTATATAATAAAACGTATAGGAAAAGATGGAAATATTGTGGTCACAAAGTTATGGATAATATTTATAGAGATTATACACTCATATAAAATATGAAACATATAAAATAATGATAGATACATACAAGGAGAAGAAAGATGAGAAGGATGGAGTGAAGGGATGATGATGCAAATTTATGTTTTATGGTAATATTTAAAACCATAAAACAAAAATTGATCATAGGTCATTTTGTCAAACTGATTCCACTCTCATTTTTTTTCCATGAAGAGTACCTTTATAAGTATTATGTCTTCTTGAATATCTTCAATTCATCTTCAATATCAGGTTTATATTCTCAGCATCCATTCACACTTGAAGTAGAGAGAACTTTTCAAAAGAATGCATGAAAAGGGCAGCCAAGCCTAACTTTCATAGACGCCTGAAATGGTTGGCCTCCAATTTATACTAATTTGGACATTTTAACAGAATTCCTCATAATTTTTAGAATATCTTAACAACTTCCATAGATCTTATGTATTTGGCCCTCCAAGTCCATGTATCAGTTCAGTTCATAATTTCACAGGCCGAAAAACATTTTTTGACCAAGCTTGTAATTAACTATATGGGCATATGTATTAGTGAATTAAGGGTTTGTTTAACCAAATGGATAGGTTCCATTTCCATATACATATAATCTTTCATCTACACAAAACTCCCAAATGGCATAGAGCATGGTTAACCCTCAAACCCTAATCCATTATTCCAGATGGTTCTGATGTGTAAACTAGATAATTGGAGAAGCTCTTCTGAAATACCTCCATTATCCGATCCAGAGAATTCAATTCATTTTATTCTTGAATCAATATCATCTCATATGAAGGGAAAAATATCATAATCAAGGATTGATACTGATCAATACAGTGAACTATTTCCCAAAAGTGAACCCACATGCATAAGCCTAAAAATAATGTGATTGAATTCAGATTTAATTTTATCATTCTGGGTTTAAGCTTCATCGTTTCTTCAACAAATAACAGTGTCGGATGAGAAAGGGATTGATCCACAAGGGAGGAGGAGATGTAAAATCTGAAACATAAATCTGAAGTGTGGGAGAAGAATGAAGCAGAATAAAGATGAACAGGAGAAGAGGGATGAGGGAAGCAAATCCAAGTTATCTGAATAGTCTCTTGGATTATCAAGTTCCTAGTGATGGATTAGGGCTTGATCCCTCTTGAAGGTAAAGTCCTAACGGATGAGATAAAAGGATAACTGTTCTCACCCCTTCTAGATCAGGAGCCTCATTTGGAGAGGTCATACCTTGAAGGAAATCAACCAAAACTTCTAGAAAAAGGGAAATTACAAATTAACTAGGGAATATTTTATTCTAGAACTAAAAGAAAAGCTGTATCTTATATTTTAACATTTTAACATACACTCTTGAATCAGAATGATGTTCTTCTCTCAATAACTTCTCCTAAAGGAATAATATTTCAGTCATGCTAGTTGTGTTCATATAAGAGAATAATAATATCACAAAGGGAAGATTAAACTTGGTAGATTATCCCCATAAATGCAATAAAAAATTCAACTTCAACAGTTTGTTGTGTCCATATCATCTACTGTTGGGCCAAGCTCTAATTTTTTTTTCCTCTTTCCCAGATAAACTTTAATGATTGAGTCATATGGATAGAAAGAGGGGTAAAAGAAGAAATAACCCTAAAATTTTGAAGTTGATCCAACGGTTGGATCTCGAGATAACAATGTTTAAGAATTAGCAGTTTCTGGTCATCAAATTTCTTCCTCTCTCCTCCAGGTACCATCACCTCATTTGGAATTCTGTGCACTTCATTCACTCATAAAAAGCATGTCATGATTGGTGTAAAAAACTGTTACATTCAAACTTGACCTCCATATGTATCCTGTCATCTAGATGTCATCTGTGTCGCAATCAAGGTCATTAGACAACGAGATATAACGAGAGAATATAACTGATCCATGGCTGTGAGAGCGCCAAGTGTTCCCTTAATCATTACGGCAAAGCTATTAAACAAAAAAAAATTAAAAGTAAATGAAATCACGTGCATTTATTATGAAAAGAACTTGTTACATATTTTTTACTACATTTTCCTGAAACCACTTGAATTTATTATCAAAAACATGTTACATTTTTTTTCATTGGGCCACATCACTCAATATTCTGATTCGGATAAATCAAGATCATGTATTATTCTCTCTTCATCACGTGTCATGGAAACACTAAATAAAATAAATTATTAGCACATAATTTGTCATTGTGACCGTGTGAATTCCAAGGTCAAAATGATGTGGCACACAATTACAGGTTGTACCCAAGCATCGATTAAATTGAATCCAAAATGAATCCTGACGTGTGGCATAATGATACCTAGACCCAAATTTAACTCTAAAATGTATTCAACACTAAAGTATATCAAGAAATGTTGTTTCAGCATTAGAAATCCATTACTCAGTGCATCTGTTGTTAAAAAGATCAATAAAAATATGAGAAAAATGATTAAGTGCCTTTGATAATCCAAAACAATTATTCGATGAGTCCTAGAATCTATTTCAGCTTGAATATAGTGTTTGGAAAAATTGGTAAGAGTATCCAAATTTTGGAAAATCCATAAAATTGTACCAATTTAAATCATGATAACATGCAAATATGGCCATTTGGATGCAGATATTTATAATTATGCATAATATTTATTTGGTAATCTTATTTTTATTACCCATACATCCTTAGTGTCTATATACTCTTGGTCGCAGGATCACCCATATTGTTTATATAACTATTATATATAGTTATATCTTTACAATGAGTATTTGAACATATGCAACGGCTAAGTATGTTCAAAGACTCATTGTAAACATCATAATATAAGGGAGTAGATAGATAGATGTGAGTATATAAATATATATATATGTGTGTGTGTAATATGAATATTTTGTGAAGTTTTGATGGCCGGATGATGAGAAACGACTATATAGAAAGGTTTAAGAGAGGGTAGAAAATATATGAATTTGATTTGAAGGAAGATACTAATGGATGTAAGCTAGATAGTGTTGATGAAGAAGGAAATAATACAAGGGAATGAGAAAACTTTAGTTCATTATGTTCCGCCAAGTCCACATCCATATACAGATATAGGTGAAATCATTCTTTTCTCGGTTGCTTCTCATCAATCGGCCAAGAACATCAAGACACCTTGAGGGATCTCCCAACTCACTCTCTTTCACTATCCCTACAAATGTATGAAGTAATTTCAAAGAAGATATTTAAAGAGTTTGGCTCCTCCCCTTAATGATCAGAGGTTAGGGGATAAGGATAACAGTCATCCCAAAATTTTAGCATGATGGCATATAAGATCGTAAAATGTCAGAGTTTCTGGTTTTCATAATTTGAGTTTTATATTTTGTTTATTTTATCTCTCTCTCCTCATCAGAGAAGCCACCACATCGGTGTTGGATTTTGTGTCCCTAAACCCTCAAAGATTCCTCTAATGATTGGATTTGATCTTTGGTTCATTCTTTTTGGGTTCTAAGGCCTTGATTTGGATGCAACAAAATGATTAATTACAGCAGATAATTTAAACGGTAATTGAAATGACATCATTAAAATCATGGAATCGCGTCACCTGGACACAAATCACATTCGTAATTTATTGGATCCTCAAGTGAGATATGTTGAGTTGCTCAAGTGCGCAACCTTTAAACACATCCACACAATCATTGACATGTCAAACCTCCTCCACTTTGACAAGTTGCATTCCCCCTCCTTCATTTTTGTTACACTATCCCAATTGCATTGGGAATGGAGAGGAGCTAAGGGGAGATGGGAGAAGAGAGGGAACAGCTTTTAAATTTTTTGGTTTAGGTGAATTTCTTTAAGGGCATTCCGCTCTTTATACTAAGTGAGTATCTTTCATAAAAACTCCTAAACTTATTGATGTAACACGACCTGCCGGGATCAAGCGGCGCGCGTAAACATCACAAGGAGTGGAGGGCAGAGCGGCGGAGCGGCAGCACGGGGCGGACGCTTCGTCGATAGTGATTGGGTTGGCCCAGCTTCGTTCTGCTATCAAGCGGCAAAGAAAGGCGTCATCAGTGCGGAGCGGCGGCTGTATATCCTACTGCGATCATGTACCTGCAGTGGTAAACTAGCGGCGGCGTGTCATCCAACCACCGTCTCCTCTGAAGCTTCTCTAGGAGACCGGAGTGACGGGAAGTAGCTATGGACGGCACAGCGGCATAAGGCGGCTGCCACTACATTCTATCATCGGACTACGAAGGGTCTAACTAACTACGAGGGCTGTAACTAAGAGGGCTGTAACTAGCTACGGACGCGAGTATCAGCGGCGACGGGTCAGCCGACGACTGCTCTTCTCGAAACTACTCTAAGGACTCTAAGGCGCATACGACGCTGGTAGCTATGGTAGACGCGGGTAAGGAAATCTAAATCGTGCGCGGTATGGATGGCGGAGGCGACGCACAATGAGCTAGGATGACAGAGGCAGGCGATGGAAGTCGGGTCGGCTAAGGGCGGGCGAGGCAGAGGTGGGTAGTAGACGCAACTAAGGTGGCCGAGGAGGCGGAGGGGCGGACGAAGTGGTCGAGGGCCGTGGGATGACGGCTGTCAAGGTGGCCAAGGGCGGCCGGAGGCAGCCTGGTCGCGGCGCTCGCTGCGGCCGCAGTGGTCGCGGCTGTCACGGTGGCCGCGGTGATCGCGGCGGCCATTTGGGCCATGGCGGCCGCGGCGACCGTGGAGGCCGCGGGCGGCTGCAAATGGCTGGGAAAGCCATGGCGGCAGTGGGCGGTCGAGGAGCCGAGGCGGCCAAGAGGACCTTGGCGGACGTGGGCGGAATAGGCGACCGAGAATTGAGAAAAGGGCGCCTCCATGGCGCGGCTCAGGGCGATCCAGACGACTCCTTGGAGATGGCGGCACCGGCGGAGACGGCGGCGCCGGCGATGGCGGCGGCGGCGCTCCGACGACGAGAAAAGGGCAAGAAGCCCTAATGAACACTTCTTGATGGCATTCCTGTAATTTCGCCCAACTTCCGAAAATACACTAAAACTCTCAGAAATTCTCAGAAAAATGACTAGAAACTCAAAAGAGCAAAAGGGACTACATTTTGGAAAACTTTCAATCCCGATTTTCAATTCTTCGTCTCTTCCTACATGGGGCAGCCTTCCTTTTATAGGGAAGGAGGGAGCCAAATCAGTTATGGAAGATGAAACAACCCACAAACAAGTAGAAAGCAAACAAACAGAAAAAAAACAAGGAAGATAACTCCTTAAGGCTTGATGGTCCCCCATCACTTATGTTTAGCTTCTGACGTCTTAAAGGCCATTGTGTGTGACCTTTAGGCCCATAAATCAGCCTAGTTTATGATTATAGTGGCTAAATAAATTAATAAACTTTATTAGTCATCTGAATTAATTATCTATATCATCATATTGAAGAATTAATGACAGATCCATCTAACCTAATTGATAGGCTGAGTCTCTGGCATGTGGAGTGCCAAGCTACCCCTCGTGCTCTAGAAGATACAAATGAGAGTGTATCGTGAACCTATCTGACATTAGTTACCATGTATTTATAGTCTCATCCACTTGACACCTTTTGGATGATTTAGAATATGATGAACTTTGAAACCCTAATTGGCCATCTGAGATAGTATTGATGTGTTTTGAAATCACTAGAAAACTCTTCCCCAATATTTCACTACCTTGGCCAAAGACTTCACGACATCATCTTCCTTAAGATGTCCCATCTTATACCGAGAGCGGACGGTCCCATCTTGACCACTCAATTATTTTTGTGAACTTCTTAAGGCAACAAACTAAAACTGTTTAGAATTCATTGATTATGAACTCATAGGTCATAGTCAAATTATAATTTTTCATCCACAATACATCTCTGGTGTCACAAGTCTAAGAACCACTTGCGTAGATGTGGCATGAATCAACCTCATCGACAGTTGGTATAATACCATTTAGGATTCCATACAGATCAATTCAGTGAACTCTTTCCATTAAAGAGCACCTACTATCAATCCTTAATGTCTCCACATTAGGGCTATGGGACTGGGCATACTCATCATATGAGTGAAGATAGATAATGATAATCTCGAGTATCCTTCGAATAGGAATGTAGAACACATGCTTAAACACTAGTGATCTCTATATTACGATGTCATCATAATTCACTAAGTCTGATCATGTATTCAAGGAATTCATTGTAAGCATCCCACATGCACTATAACGAATATGTTATATCAATGAACATGGTACAAGATATGGAATGTGTGATTGACTTGCCTGCAACATATATTTCTATCATTTAATTCTAATTTAAAAGTTAATTTTTAATTATCCGATCAGAACCTGGGAAAATGTGTAGCACCGACAAAGTTAGTAATTATAACTTTATCACTTGTATACAATATTATTTTATTATTTTTTAGATAAAAATTTGTGTTAAAATGACATTATTATTTTTATAAACATGAAAACATTTGTTGGAATCTTTGGCACACTGTTCCAATATTCCTCGTTCATGTGTCATTTCTCTTTGATCGAGTTATCAGGGATGACTCTAGAATAGGTCTAAACCCCATATTTAATAAACTTATAAATCATGTAAAATGCATGTGTATAAGTCATGCCTTCATGAATACATATATGCCTATAGATAACATATAATATTGGGCATTGTCTTGCATATTAAAGCTCATAGTGGATATTTCTAACAATATTGGCTGCCAATAAGTTATATTAATATTAATATATGTCTTAAAAAATATTGTCTTGATAGTTGGTATGAAATTATCTGTGTTATCAGATATTCTCAAGGACTTTAAAGATATATTTTACTGTTAGGCATCTTGATAGTTGTTGTCAATATTCTCATCAGCATGGTGAATCACAAATTCACAATGAAACTCTAGCCCATTCATGCATCCCTTGGATGGACATGCTGGCATGTTTTATTTAATGTCCCCATTCATACATCAATCAATCATATTAATCAGGCCCGCCTATTGACATCTTCCTAAGCTTCCTATACCTCCTAAGCATCGGGAAGATCAACTCTATTTGACCAGATATTGAACGCCCACTTCCCAGCTGTATCTTCCCCTACACGAACATGCATCCCTTATGAGAACCGCCCTGTCAAGGACATGCATCATGATTCCCTCTAACATGAAGAAGAAAAAATTGATAGTCTTTTTTAACCATAGAAGTTCATAAAATTCGGGAGGAAATCATTATATAGAAATTTGGTACAAGCCTCCCATTTGCTACCTAATGGAAATCATCAAGTGCTTCTTGTCCTTGACTTAAAAACCAGAAATTTGACTTTCCTCCACACAATAAACTTCTGTCTTGTCAGACGTATGAGGCCCCGAACAAGAGAGTTTGATTGTCTCAGGATGAAAAAACCACCCCATCCACGTCCCTGCACTGTATTTCTAGTGGCCTAAAATACTGATCAATTTTTCTTTTTTCTTCCCAATAAATGATCAAAATTAGCATTACTAGGAACAAAATAATCATATTTTCCTTTTCTGTCCTTATATCAAAATTTGGTACATGCGTCCCATTTGGGATCCAAGGGAAATCATTAAGTGGTTTTTTGTCCTTGACTTAAAAATCAGAAATTTGACTTTCCTCCACACGATAAATTTCTGTCTTGTCCGACGTCTCAGGCCCCGAACAAGAGAGTTTATTTGTCTAAGGATGAAAAAACCACCCCATCCGCGTCCCTGCACTGTATTCTGAGTCGCCTAAAATACTGATCAATTTTCCTTTTTTCTTCCCAATAGTTGAGCAAAATTAGCATTACTAGGAACAAAATAATCATATTTTCCTTTTCTGTCCTTTTATCAAACTTTGGTACATGCCTCCCATTTGCGATCTAAGGGAAATCATTAAGTGGTTTTTTGTCCTTGACTTATAAACCAGGAATTTGACTTTCCTCCACACAATAAATTTCTGTCTTGTCAGACGTGTGAGGCCCCGAACAAGAGAGTTTATTTGTCTAAGGATGAAAAAACCGCCCCATCTGCGTCCCTGCACTGTATTCTGAGTCGCCTAAAATACTGATCAATTTTCCTTTTTCCTTGCGAATAATTGAGCAAAATTAGCATTACTAGGAACAAAATAATCATATTTTCCTTTTCTGTCCTTATATCAAAATTTGGTACATGCGTCCCATTTGGGATCCAAGGGAAATCATTAAGTGGTTTTTTGTCCTTGACTTAAAAATCAGAAATTTGACTTTCCTCCACACGATAAATTTCTGTCTTGTCCGACGTCTCAGGCCCCGAACAAGAGAGTTTATTTGTCTCAGGATGAGAAACCGCCCCATCCGCGTCCCTGCACTGTATTCTGAGTCGCCTAAAATACTGATCAATTTTCCTTTTTTCTTCCCAATAGTTGAGCAAAATTAGCATTACTAGGAACAAAATAATCATATTTTCCTTTTCTGTCCTTTTATCAAACTTTGGTACATGCCTCCCATTTGCGATCTAAGGGAAATCATTAAGTGGTTTTTTGTCCTTGACTTATAAACCAGGAATTTGACTTTCCTCCACACAATAAATTTCTGTCTTGTCAGACGTGTGAGGCCCCGAACAAGAGAGTTTATTTGTCTAAGGATGAAAAAACCGCCCCATCTGCGTCCCTGCACTGTATTCTGAGTCGCCTAAAATACTGATCAATTTTCCTTTTTCCTTGCGAATAATTGAGCAAAATTAGCATTACTAGGAACAAAATAATCATATTTTCCTTTTCTGTCCTTATATCAAAATTTGGTACATGCGTCCCATTTGGGATCCAAGGGAAATCATTAAGTGGTTTTTTGTCCTTGACTTAAAAATCAGAAATTTGACTTTCCTCCACACGATAAATTTCTGTCTTGTCCGACGTCTCAGGCCCCGAACAAGAGAGTTTATTTGTCTCAGGATGAGAAAACCACCCCATCCGCGTCCCTGCACTGTATTCTGAGTCGCCTAAAATACTGATCAATTTTCCTTTTTTCTTCCCAATAGTTGAGCAAAATTAGCATTACTAGGAACAAAATAATCATATTTTCCTTTTCTGTCCTTTTATCAAACTTTGGTACATGCCTCCCATTTGCGATCTAAGGGAAATCATTAAGTGGTTTTTGTCCTTGACTTATAAACCAGGAATTTGACTTTCCTCCACACAATAAATTTCTGTCTTGTCGACGTGTGTGAGGCCCGAACAAGAGAGTTTATTTGTCTCAGGATGAGAAAACCGCCCCATCCGCGTCCCTGCACTGTATTCTGAGTCGCCTAAAATACTGATCAATTTTCCTTTTTCCTTGCGAATAATTGAGCAAAATTAGCATTACTAGGAACAAAATAATCATATTTTCCTTTTCTGTCCTTATATCAAAATTTGGTACATGCGTCCCATTTGGGATCCAAGGGAAATCATTAAGTGGTTTTTGTCCTTGACTTAAAAATCAGAAATTTGACTTTCCTCCACACGATAAATTTCTGTCTTGTCCGACGTCTCAGGCCCCGAACAAGAGAGTTTATTTGTCTAAGGATGAAAAAACCACCCCATCCGCGTCCCTGCACTGTATTCTGAGTCGCCTAAAATACTGATCAATTTTCCTTTTCCTTGCGAATAATTGAGCAAAATTAGCATTACTAGGAACAAAATAATCATATTTTCCTTTTCTGTCCTTTTATCAAACTTTGGTACATGCCTCCCATTTGCGATCTAAGGGAAATCATTAAGTGGTTTGTTGTCCTTGACTTATAAACCAGGAATTTGACTTTCCTCCACACAATATCTTTCTGTCGTGTCAGACGTGTGAGGCGCCAAACAAGAGGGTTTCTGTGTCTAAGGATGAAAAAACCGCCCCATCTGCGTCCCTGCACTGTATTCTGAGTCGCCTAAAATACTGATCAATTTTCCTTTTTCCTTGCGAATAATTGAGCAAAATTAGCATTACTAGGAACAAAATAATCATATTTTCCTTTTCTGTCCTTATATCAAAATTTGGTACATGCCTCTGATTTGCGATCTAAGGGAAATCATTAAGTGGTTTGTTGTCCTTGACTTAAAAATCAGAAATTTGACTTTCCTCCACACGATAAATTTCTGTCTTGTCCGACGTCTCAGGCCCCGAACAAGAGAGTTTATTTGTCTCAGGATGAGAAAACCACCCCATCCGCGTCCCTGCACTATATTCTGAGTCGCCTAAAATACTGATCAATTTTCCTTTTTTCTTCCCAATAGTTGAGCAAAATTAGCATTACTAGGAACAAAATAATCATATTTTCCTTTTCTGTCCTTTTATCAAACTTTGGTACATGCCTCCCATTTGCGATCTAAGGGAAATCATTAAGTGGTTTTTTGTCCTTGACTTATAAACCAGGAATTTGACTTTCCTCCACACAATAAATTTCTGTCTTGTCAGACGTGTGAGGCCCCGAACAAGAGAGTTTATTTGTCTAAGGATGAAAAAACCGCCCCATCTGCGTCCCTGCACTGTATTCTGAGTCGCCTAAAATACTGATCAATTTTCCTTTTTCCTTGCGAATAATTGAGCAAAATTAGCATTACTAGGAACAAAATAATCATATTTTCCTTTTCTGTCCTTATATCAAAATTTGGTACATGCGTCCCATTTGGGATCCAAGGGAAATCATTAAGTGGTTTTTTGTCCTTGACTTAAAAATCAGAAATTTGACTTTCCTCCACACGATAAATTTCTGTCTTGTCCGACGTCTCAGGCCCCGAACAAGAGAGTTTATTTGTCTAAGGATGAAAAAACCACCCCATCCGCGTCCCTGCACTGTATTCTGAGTCGCCTAAAATACTGATCAATTTTCCTTTTTCCTTGCGAATAATTGAGCAAAATTAGCATTACTAGGAACAAAATAATCATATTTTCCTTTTCTGTCCTTTTATCAAACTTTGGTACATGCCTCCCATTTGCGATCTAAGGGAAATCATTAAGTGGTTTTTTGTCCTTGACTTATAAACCAGGAATTTGACTTTCCTCCACACAATAAATTTCTGTCTTGTCAGACGTGTGAGGCCCCGAACAAGAGAGTTTATTTGTCTAAGGATGAAAAAACCGCCCCATCTGCGTCCCTGCACTGTATTCTGAGTCGCCTAAAATACTGATCAATTTTCCTTTTTCCTTGCGAATAATTGAGCAAAATTAGCATTACTAGGAACAAAATAATCATATTTTCCTTTTCTGTCCTTATATCAAAATTTGGTACATGCGTCCCATTTGGGATCCAAGGGAAATCATTAAGTGGTTTTTTGTCCTTGACTTAAAAATCAGAAATTTGACTTTCCTCCACACGATAAATTTCTGTCTTGTCCGATGTCTCAGGCCCCGAACAAGAGAGTTTATTTGTCTAAGGATGAAAAAACCACCCCATCCGCGTCCCTGCACTGTATTCTGAGTCGCCTAAAATACTGATCAATTTTCCTTTTTTCTTCCCAATAGTTGAGCAAAATTAGCATTAGTAGGAACAAAATAATCATATTTTATTAGAAATGCATGGTTCAAGCATAAATATATAAAAGGTCTTTTTTTTAAGGGTTAATAGCACGGTACATCCCAAACAATGTCCATAGTCTGCGAGTTAACCTTAGCTTTTTTTTTGGCACGGTATATCCAAACTCACTAAGTCGTCTGCGATATATCCAGGTGATGACGTGGAGTCCATCGTGGCTGCGAGGTGGATCTCCGGCCAGATTTTACTTGGGGGACCCACCTTGGCGCCACGCTGGATTCAACATCATCACCGTGATAGAGAAGGAGAGAGAGATGCGGGCCAAGGGTTTTACTAAGAGAGAGAGAGAGAGGTTTAACTTAAAGAGAGAGAGAGAGGCATTCTAGAGAGAGAGAGAAGGAGAGAGAGGGGCGTGCTTGAGAGAGAGAAAAGGAGAGAGAGGTTTTAGAGAGAGAAAGATAGGTGTTCTAGAGAGAGAGACGTTGTTCTCTAGAACACCTCTCTTTCTCTCTCTAGAATACCTCTCTTTCTCTCTCTAGAACACCTGTCTTTCTCTCTCTAGAACACCTCTCTTTCTCTCTAAAACCCCTCTCTTTCTCCTTCTCTCTCTTTCTAGAGAGAGAAAGAGAGGTGTTCTAGAGAGAGAAAGAGAGGTGTTCTAGAGAACAATGCCTCTCTCTCTAGAACACTTCTCTTTCTCTCTCTAGAACCTCTCTCTCTCCTCTCTAGAACTCTCTCTCTCTTGCTCTCTTGGCAGGTAGACATATCACGATGATGATGTGGAATTCAGCGTGGCGGCCAGGTGGGTTCCGCCAGGTAAAAATCTGGCCGGAGATCCACCTGGCAGCCACGATGGACTTCAGGTCATCACCGGGATACATCGCAGACGACTTAGTGACTTTGGTATATACCGTGCCAAAAAAAAGCTAAGGTTAACTTGCAGGCATGGTTTGGGATGTACCGTGCTATTAACCCTTTTTTAAATATAACCGACAGCTGCTAAGCGTGGCAACTGGTTTGTTAGAATTTTGTGTCTAACTGAAAGGGAGCTCCTTCAGCCCCAAGCAAACGATTTGAGCTCTTCTTGTAGAGATCGACTGAGGTGTTGATTTTGATCTCTGATCTTGTAGAGATGGTGCTGATCTCCGTGGTTCGGGACTACGTGACGCGGATGTTGCAGGACATATCGGGAATGAAGGTTCTCGTGCTCGATTCGCAGACGGTACGATGATGGCTGGTGGTTCTCGTGCCGTTTCCTTTACAAATTTGTTATGTTTGTTCGTTCTTATGAGATTTTAGTTATGAATCATCTGCTTGTCTCTTGGATCTGTGCAATTTAGTCCGGAATTTAAATCCTGTAGTTCTCCAAAAAAATGCAATACGACCTGGTGTCGCACCGGAATCTCGCGATTCCAGAACGTACATGCATATGATGGATGAAAGAACGACTTTATTTTGGTTGTGGTGCACTCTCCGAAATTTATTATCACGCCTTGAATTATTCTAATGATCAAAGTATTGATTGTATATTCATTGGTTGAATGTAAGGTTTGTTGGAATGTGGATCTTTGTTTGAAATCAATGGGAAGTAATTGGGTCATCGTGGTACTATATTAGAAAGTGTACAATCAATGGTTTTTCTGATGGCGTTGGCTGTACATCTGGAAAAAAAATTGTTCTATTATTTTTAGCGCTCACCAAAAAATTTTGCATTTAGGTAACCTGATGAAGTTAGCCTTTGCAAAAAGTTCTATTGGTTTCTCAAAAGTGTGCCCTTCTGGTTAACGGCAAGCTAGTCTCGAAAGGCTTCCGTTGTAGTCTCTCTTTAAGGCCGTTTTACTAATCTATTTTACTTGTAACCTGAGATAGATTTTCTTCAGTACGCTTTGGTTTCTATATTCTTTGTCCCCCATGAAGCAAGATCTATTTTTCTTCAGAACGATTATTTATTTAATTTATTATGTATTCGAATTATTTTCCCCTATTATTTTAAATATCCTTGCTTAGTGCAATGTCTATCTTTCTGTTTGGCAGAAATTAACTGAAGAAAAAATTAGATACAGCAGGTTTTATGCTTTCTTTTAAGTAAGAATATAGATCGATGACTAAAACGTTTTTAGCGCCAAAGGTGGATTTCATAGTTCTCGGATATCTCAGTAAGATTGTTTAGAAAAAAATCGGTAGAATCTTCCTGTGGAGAAGTATGAATGGTCGCACGCAAGATTATAGATTGGTAGGCGCGGTTCACTAGGTTTTATCTCAGGTTTCCCAAATGAACAATCAAAATCAGGAGGACTAGCTAGCTTACGACCCATGCACATGAGACTTGCAAGTGGTACATAGTTTATCCATAGGGAAAATATTCTTTAGCTACGCCAAGCTTCAAACCAAGGAATACGTTGTGCCCTCCACTGAAGTGACCAGAATATTTGAAAACAGCACATTGAACTGGTGCATTCTACTTATGAATCTGTCAAGGAAGTCGGATTAAATCCTGGTAAGGCTGTTGTTACATCTTTAACAATAATTTTATGAATAATCTGGCGAATTTCCCTGTAATATTTTATTAGTTTATCAAACTATACTAACCGACATCCTTTAGAAAAAATACTAACCGACAGTAATTTTTTCTTCGGAATAACCTAGCATTGTCTTTTTTAGAAATTCTAGTGTTTAAAGTTTATTCGTTTTATTTTTTCAGGTTAGCATTGTAAGTGTCGTATTCTCCCAGTCAGAACTGCTTCAGAAAGAGGTCTTTTTGGTGGAACTTTTGGACAATGTGTCAAAGGAGTCCATGACACATCTAAAAGCAGTTTACTTTGTTCGTCCATCATCCGAGAACATTCAACTCCTTAGAAAGCAGTTAAATAACCCTAGATTTGGAGAGTATCATCTATGTGAGTCTTTGGAGACATTATTATGTTTTTTTATGTTTTTCCTCTGGTTTTTTATCCCATTTCAAGTTTAACTCAATTTATTTAATATTTTTCAGTTTTCTCTAATATTTTGAAAACCAACCAGATCCAAGTTTTAGCTGATTCAGATGAACATGAAGTTGTTCAGCAAGTTCAGGTACTTTTCTGCCCTGAAGATGTGGTTAAAATTATTCCAACATGCATAAATAACTCAAGATAACCATTTCACGGAACAGCTCTACTCTCATTATTCCTTCTTGTTGCAATATGAAATACAGAACGTTAGGTTTTGTTTTCTGCACTTTGTTGGGATTTTGAGTTCTCCATTATTTATACTTGATTTTATGGAAATTTCTGGAAGAACATCACCTTAGGAAAGCACTGATTTGTCCAAATTGTAACTTATTCCGAGTAAGATAAAGCCTCCATTATCAATGTTTATTCAGAATTCCTAACCGAGTCATCACTGGCAGTTGGTCATCACCAGGTCATCATTGTTTTTTTCTCATAAAAGTTGGTCCATTTTTCTTCTTGTGGTGACAACATCAAATGCCTCTAAGTTCTATATCTTTTTTACCGAAATGGAGGAGAAAAATTATCGTCAACTCCTTATCGGCTTCAAAAGTCAGATAAGCTATGCATCGTCTTCAAATCTTTTAACTCTCCATATTTGCTACTGAGGTTATGGTGGATCTTTATGCGACCAAGACAGGTGACAAAAAATGCAGAAAAGAAAAAGAAATGGATGACCTAAAAGTTTTCATTGTTCACTTTTAATCTGGCTTTTAAATTCTTATTCAGGAAGATGGCTTACTAGATGCACGTAGAATCCTAGAGATCAGTCTTCTTTTCTGCATTTCTTGCCGCTCTGTCACTTCTTCGCTAGTGGGATTGTTCGGATTGTTACAACCTCTATCAGATGGTTCGAAATTGATTCTAAAAGAACCTATTTCACCAAGTAGTGCTAATTTCTCCCTTTTTAGAACGGCTCCAGTGGCTACATTTATGTTAAGTCTGGTCGCTCGGGCTGTTGTACCTTTTGTTTTCAGTTTTGCTGCTGGATTTCATTGCTGCGACTGTCATGCTGCTTTTAGGGTCAGTTGCCAGAATAGCTGTTCCGTCAGTTTCAATCATCTGATTTTATTGACATTTTTGGAAACTATGATTGACATACTCTTGTAAGAATGGTCTAGGAAATTTCATCCAGGCTAATGAATGTAAAAATCATGTGTGACAATCAATTGGTAAGAGCTCATATTCCAGCATTAGAGTAACTTTTTGTTTCTTTGAATTCGCCATGAGTAATTATTATGTTTTCTTCTTCAGTTTGTTTCTTATTCGTAACATGAGAATTTTCTGTTTCAGGAATTCTATGCTGACTTTTGTGCAGCTGACCCATATCACTTTTCTTTAAATGTGAAGTTGAACCATATTTACATGCTTCCTGCCGTTTTGGATCCTCACGGTTCTCAAAATTTTTGTGATCGATCTGTCGATGGCATTTCTGCTCTCTTCTTAGCCCTCAAACGTCGGCCAGTAATACGTTATCAGCATTCTTCTGATATAGCCAAAAGAATTGCCCAAGAAAGTGCGGTGAGTATTTCAATGCAGACATTTGATAATCCTTTAAAAGAAAGCTCCGTAGTCACGCTTGTAATTTGACTATTGCGTTTGTACTGTAGATTCGCCTTGTTTAGAGTCTCTTGCTAGTGTTTCACAGACTAACTTCTTGCGTCAATCATGTGATGGGTTATGGGTCAATATAATGTGAGATTCCTGTTTAAGGTTCTCAAACTTAGAACTGCACCGCCATTAGAATCTTATGCTCTAGTTTAGTCACACGTTGATGCTGAGAAAATTTTATTCACACAAACTAGTGAGTGCTACTGACTGTTGTTGCAGAAACTGCTTGATATGGGGTACTTGGTAAATATTGCAGAAACTTATGTATGAGCATGAAAGTGGGCTATTTGATTTCAGAAGAACAGAGATTTCTCCTCTTTTACTGGTTATTGATCGAAGAGATGATCCAGTTACCCCACTTCTCAATCAATGGACCTATCAGGTATGTTTAAACGAGTTTCTCATCATGATCTGTTTCAATCTTTCAATCTCTTAAACTGACGGATTTTCCGAACTGCCATTCTCTAGGCCATGGTCCATGAACTTGTAGGTATTGAGGACAATAAAGTGGACTTAAAATCTGTAGGGAAAATTCCCAAGGATCAACAGGTTGTTATACGAATTGATTTGCTTGTAAACCTCTAAGATTGAGAAATGTGTCCCATAGGCTTTCTGAACCTTGTTTATATAGGAGATGGTGCTTTCAGCTGAGCAGGATGCCTTTTTCAAGGCTAATATGTTTGAGAATTTTGGAGATCTTGGGATGAATATCAAGAAAATGGTGGATGAATTTCAACAGGTTTCTAAGAGTAACCAGAATATTCAGACAATAGGTATGTTGGTATTAAAATAAATGTATTATTTGTTGCATTTCCCTTAGTTTTTTCTCAATGCATGCATGGCTCTCATCAATTACCCAGATTCGAGTTGGCTTACAAATCAAATCTACGCAGAACTTAGTTAAAATAGGTATGTTTGTTGTCCTCTGGTCAGACAATAGGTATGTTGCTGTTCAAATAGATGTGTTATTTATTGCATTTTTCATGGTTTCTTCACAATGGGTAAATAGTTCTGATCATTTACCATGATACTAGTCGGCTCACACTTCAAAGCATCAGAAGACTCAGATAAAATAGGTTATTTTCCTCTCTTCAGATAATAGGTATGTTGGTGTTAAAATGGATGTATTTGTTCGCGCATATCCTACAGTCCTTTCACCATTAGTGCATGGTTTACACTTTAAATCATCAGAGGACTTAGTTAAAACAGATATGTCGGTCGGTCAGTCATCCTCTTTTCAGACAGTAAGTATGGTGGTGATAAAATAAACAAAACTATTTCTCGTGTATCCCTTACTTCATTCACAATGACTACAAATCTCTTATCGACTACCGAGATGTCAGTCATCTTACACTTCAAATCAACAGAGGACATGGCTAAGTTTGTGGACAATTACCCGGAGTACAAAAAGATGCAGGGAAATGTTTCAAAACACGTGGCACTTGTCACAGAAATGAGTAGAATCGTCCAAGAAAGAAAGCTTATGACAGTTTCCCAAACGGAACAAGAGTTGGCTTGTAATGGCGGCCAGGTTGCCGCATTTGAGGTATTCAGTGTGCCTTTAAGATAAATTGTTTGTTTTCACTTTTGAGAGGATTCTCTTTTAAAATTAATGTTTTTGCAGGCTGTCACCAATCTTCTTAATGATGAGAGTATTTCTGATGTGGACTGTCTCAGGCTAGTAATGCTCTATGCTCTGCGATACGAGAAAGAAAGCCCAGTACAACTGATGCAACTCTTTAACAAACTAGCTTCACGTTCAGCCAAGTATAAATCGGGCGTGAGTATTCGACTCCTAATCGTTTGCATTTATTTAAATGTTGTTTAGAAGGATTATTCTAATTTTCCTTTCTTTTCTCTATGATTTTCTATAATGTCATTGGTTACCTAAACGGGAAAGAAAAATCGAAAATCAAATGGTTGATCGCCATATTTGCCACAAACAAAACTGTGATATTCAACTTGGGGTTCATCTAGGCGGCCTAATTATATCTGTTACAAGTAAGAGCATTATTCTAATTTCCTTTTCTTAAAGTTTATAATCCTATATAAGAGTAGGGAATCCTCTAGTTAGTAGAATCTGACTCCTAATTTTCTGCATATGTTTGTGTTAAAATGGCATGGAGATGGTTGGATGAGAGGGGGGAAGGAGTTCCTGCCAGGAGCGGCCCAGATCTGGAATAACCACTTCAAGAAAAAAAAGCCAAAAAGAATATGGCTTCAGGCGGTTAGAGCTGGGCCCCTTTTAAAGGCGATACAGCTGTCTCCCACGTGGGAGTTACTTAAAGAACCTCCCACGTGGGAGGTTTAGTAAGTGGATCCTCCCACGTGTGATCACTTATTACCAAATCACACGTGGAAGTGTCTGATAGTCTCCCGAGAAAAGAAAGGAGAGAGAGGCAGAGAGAAATAGAGAGCTCCTTGGTGGGCCACTTATAACCCGTGGCCCACCTACAGTGGAGAGAGATTTCGGTTCCAGTTCAACACCCCCCCGCAAGCTAGGTGTGGATGTTATCCATGCCGAGCTTGATCACCAACTCCTGGAACCGTGCTGTTGGAAGTGCCTTCGTGAAGATATCTGCCTTCTGATCCATTGATGGGACAAAGACTGGTTGAATCACTCCCCGGTCAATGTTCTCAGCAAGATAATGTCTGTTCAGAGCCATATGCTTCGTTCTGTCATGTTGCACGGGATTTCTAACAATCGCCAACGCTGACTGATTGTCACAATATAGTCGAATTCCTCTTCCATCGTACAGTCCCATGTCCTCCAAAAGATGCTTCAGCCATCGACATTCAGAAACTCCTCTTTTAAGAGCACGAAGTTCTGCCTCAGCACTTGACAGCGACACTTCCTTTTGTTTCTTACTTCGCCACGTAATTAGACTACCTCCCAGAAATGTGCAGTAGCCGGAAGTGGATCTCCGGTCGACTACAGACCCTGCCCAGTCCGAGTCAGTGAAGGCTTCTAGGGTAACTCCTCCCTCCCGTGTAAAGAGGAGTCCCTGTCCCACGGTGTGCTTCAAGTACGCCAAGATACGGAAGGCTGCCTGCAGATGGATCTCATGAGGTGCACTCATAAACTGGCTGAGCAGACTCACAGCAAATGATATATCAGGTCTCGTATGATTGAGATAGATTAACTTTCCAATTAGTCTCTGATAGAGGCCTTTATCCACGGCAGCCCCATCTTCCCCAGTCCCAATTTTCACATTCGGGTCAAGCGGGGTAGCCGCCGGCTTACATCCCAATTGTCCGGTCTCCTTTAAAAGATCTAATGTATACTTATGCTGACTTAGTGATATGCCAGCCCGGGAATGAGCAACTTCGATGCCAAGGAAATATTTCAACTGGCCCAGTTCTTTCAGATCAAACTCCCTTGATAGAGCATCACTTAACCGCTGATTGGCCACCACATCATCTCCGGTGATGAGAATGTCATCGACATAGACAATGAGAAGCGATACCATTTCTTTCCCATGCTTGATAAATAGCGTATGATCTCCTCTTGCTTGATGATACCCCAACTCCAGCATCGTCCTCGTGAAGCGTCCAAACCATGCTCGAGGTGATTGTTTTAGGCCATAAAGAGCCTTTTTCAACCTACACACGAGATTTCCCGGTCCTGGTGGATGGTAGCCTGGTGGAAGTTGCATGTAGACTTCTTCTTCCAATTCTCCATGAAGAAATGCATTCTTGACGTCAAACTGAAGGATCTCCCAATTGCATTTAGCAGCTGCAGCGATCAGTACCCGAACAGTGTTGAACTTTGCAACAGGCGCAAACGTTTCTCCATAATCGATACCTTCCCGCTGGGTAAACCCTTTTGCTACAAGTCGGGCTTTCAACCTTTCCAATGTTCCGCTACAGTGAAACTTAGGAGTGAATACCCACTTACAGCCCACAGTTTTCTTTCCCTTCGGTAGAGGGACAATGTCCCATGTGTCGTTCTTCTTCAGGGCAGACATCTCTTCATTCATAGCTTCTTTCCAACCCGGATGTTGAAGTGCCTCCTCCACCCGGGTAGGAATAATGATATTTCCCAGAGCCGTCAGGAAGCTTTTATACGTTTCTCCAAGCTTATCATACTTCACGTATTGTCCTATGGGGTACTTAGCATTAGATCGACATGATCTTACCCCCTTCCGCAATGCAATTGGCCAACCCAGATCAGACTGGTCTGGCTCAATGACCTCCATGGGCTCCGACGGAATTTCTTCGGCTCTGTCTGAGGGTTCTTCGCCATCTGCAACGCATTCAGAATCTTCAGGAGAAAGGTTGATGATATCTTCCCTCTCAGCCTCCATCACCTCTTCATGTTCTGTATTCTGATCTTCGGAAGCAGCTGTTTGGTCAGTCTTCTCACACCTTGGTGGCTCCTCAAACCTCGGAAGTGGCAGAGAAAGGAAGTCCATTCCACTCGTGTGAGCTTCCGTTGTTGGTTGTGGAGATTCGACGTATTCATAGTATGGCTCTGTCTCATGGAAAACCACATCCGCTGACACGAAAAACTTCCGGGATGGCGGGTGATAGCATCGTAGCCTTTCTGCGTGCCTGAGTACCCGACAAATACACACTTCAGGGCGAGGATCCAGCTTGCCTCCACCTTGATGTACAAACACTGTTGATCCAAATATCCGTGCTGGAAGTCCTGAAAACAACTTCAGATGTGGAATTCGCGCTTAATAGACCAAGAGGTGTACGGTATCCCAAAATTTTCATCGGCGTCCGGTTGATTAGATAAGTTGATGTGAGCACTGCTTCGCCCCAGAAATGCTTTGGGAGATGAGTCTGAAACAATAGTGACCTGGTCACGGCTAGAATATACCCAAGACGGCGCTCTGCCAGGCCGTTTTGCTGAGGAGTATTAACACACGAAGACTCGTGCACAATTCCCCGGTTGGAGAGATAGGAATTCACGGTCACGTTGAAAAACTCAGAGCCATTATCGGTCCTGAATTTCTTCACAGTTCGCCCAAACTGTGTGGAGATCAATCTGCAAAATTGCACCATAACTTCCGGAACTTCAGCCTTCGACCTCAGCAGGTAGGTCCACATCGTTCTCGTACAATCATCCACAAACACCACAAAGTACCGGCACCCGGTGAGACTTGTTACCGGGCATGGTCCCCATACATCACTGTGGATGCACTCGAATGGAGTAAGACACCGATCATCGACTAGTTTGAACACGGACCGACGATGTTTGGCCAATTGACAGGCCTCACAAAACAGCTTGTCAAAAAATATTCCACGAAACAAAGACGGATAGCAAGTCTTTAACAAGTCAAATGGAGGATGTCCCAATTGTCGGTGCAGCCGTATCACCCGCTCCTCTCCGGTCCGACTCCGCTCCGTCACCAGGCACTGTCGTGGAGGGATGTCGAGGAGAAGAAGTCCACCTTCACGCCTAAAGGATGAAATCTTCCTCCCGGAGACCTTGTCACAGATAAAACAGTCGTCACTGTCGAGTACAAAGCGCCATCCATGGTCATCTACAACTTTCTGAATAGAAATAAGATTAGCCCGAAGATCTTTAACATGAAGTACTCTTCTTAGGGTTCCGAGAGTATCCACCATTATATCTCCCACTCCCTTGACCGTTAGGGATCCTCCGCCGGCAGTCTGTACTCTGTGAGGATTCCCGGTTCTAACATAGTTTTGGAACATGTCCTCCTCGGGAGACATGTGGTCTGTTGCTCCGGTATCGGCCACCCACACATGTTGAGATGAATTACCTGATTTCACAAGGGCTGCAGTACTTAGACGCTCCTGGACCTCTTCGACTTTGGGACACATGACGGTGGAATTTGAGCCGCTCGGCTGTGACGATACTGCTAATGCTTTCTTGCCGACTGAGTTCTGGTTTTTCCACGCCAATTTCCAGCAGTTTTCTTTCGTATGACGACGCTTCTTGCAATAGTTGCAAAACAGTTGATCTCGGCTATCTTCTCCTTCACCGGAACCCGTCGAACTCGATCTCGCTGCCCAATTTCCAGTGGTATGTGTCCGTCCCTCGGGCTTTCGTGTAAGTAGCGCAGCGGAATTCTGCCCTTGGGATTCAGACACAGTTTCTAACCTGCTTTCAGCCTGCAAGACAGCGCTAATGGCTTCCTCCAAGGTAGGAAGTTTCTCCCGGTGGAGAAGCTGGCTTCTTACCGGCTCATAAATCTGCTTCAGTCCCAATAAGAAGGTAAAGATTCTCTGCTTGAGGATATATTGACGCTCCACAGACATTGGGTTTTGCGTCGGCCACAGATGATCCATCTCCCTCCAAATTGCCTTCAGACGTGATGAATATTGTCGAATGTTCTCAGACACTTGACGGGCCTGAGCCTCTTGAACTCTCAGCTCGTAAATCCGCCAATCATGAGACTGCTCGGCGGTATATCTCTGGATTTCATCCCATAATTCTTTGACAGTATTGCAATAGAGAAAGTCCCTCCGCATCTCTGGTGTCATTGACCGGAGCATCCAGCTTAAGAGAAGGGACTCTTCGGCCTTCCACCTCTTGAAATTCGGATCACTAGTGGCTATCGGTGGATCAGTCAGGTGATCCCCCAACAGACATCCATACACAGTCAGAGTGACCATCTTGGACCACTCGAACATATTTCCCCCGTCAAATTTAACCTCCGCTGGAGGAAAAACGATCGATCTTCCCAAATCTTGAGTTTGGACTGCAGATCCATTCTGAATCGAACTTTCTTCTTCCGAAGCTTCCTGACCGGTCCTGTCTTCACTTCCTTGGTTAGCCATGTTGAAGATAACTCTCACACAAGATCTTCTGAATCTTGGAATTTCTTGACCAAACAAGACTTGAAAATGGAAAAAAAACTGGGCGATCAGGATGAAAAATAGGCAGACAGGACCTCTGCTGGCTTGAGATCTCACGGATGTTGGAGTTTCTTGGATGAAACAAATCCTGGAAGGGCTTCCAGGGGCAAACTCAGGGAGAAACAGACCTCTGCTGACCCCAAACCTTGAAAAACAGCTTTCAAGAATCTTCTAGAAGCACTGAAGGAAGATCGATCCTTCCAAAGAAGGAGAAAACTTGGAAAAAAAAAATAGGCAGATCTTCACCGAGAGAGACAGAATCCACCAGGAGATGAGGCAGATCGAGCAATTATTGCTCTGATACCATGTTAAAATGGCATGGAGATGGTTGGATGAGAGGGGGGAAGGAGTTCCTGCCAGGAGCGGCCCAGATCTGGAATAACCACTTCAAGAAAAAAAAAGCCAAAAAGAATATGGCTTCAGGCGGTTAGAGCTGGGCCCCTTTTAAAGGCGATACAGCTGTCTCCCACGTGGGAGTTACTTAAAGAACCTCCCACGTGGGAGGTTTAGTAAGTGGATCCTCCCACGTGTGATCACTTATTACCAAATCACACGTGGGAAGTGTCTGATAGTCTCCCCCGAGAAAAGAAAGGGAGAGAGAGGGCAGAGAGAAATAGAGAGGCTCCTTGGTGGGCCACTTATAACCCGTGGCCCACCTACAGTGGAGAGAGATTTCGGTTCCAGTTCAACAGTTTGGATGTATATTTGAACGGTAAATCTTCTTTTCTTTTTTCGTTTTCTCCATTAGGCCACTGCTTCCTTATACCAGAAATAAAGACGAAAAAAAAATCAGATCTTCCAGTCGTTCTGCTTGCCACTAACTAAACTGTGATCTATAAGTTTTTATTTTCAAGAGGGTCTAATTAAATCTGTTAAAGAAGGGGCCTTTTTGCCATTTCCCTTTCTGAAGGTTTCTGCCCATAAGGCTAGACTACCCTCTAGTTTTCTGCATATGTTTGGATATAGCTTTGAAGGATAATTTTCTTTTGAATTTGCTTCTTTTCTGTAAGAATGGTTAGTATGTCACCTGTTCCCTACACGAGAAACAAATATAAAAAAAATGGATACTCGATTCATTCTCTTTGCCACAAACAAAACTGTGATCTTTGACTTGGAATCCTTCGAGAAGGCCTACTTGATTTCTAAAGAGGTATTAAATTCTCATCATTTTTGTGCAATAGTTATTGATTATGATCCATCTTGTTTTTAGCCTATAGATTAGGTTACCCAGAACTTTGGAGCAAGGCGTTAACATTTTATGATTTTACTGGCACCAGATCGTTCAGTTTATTTTGAAACAAGCCGGGGTTGATAAGCGAACTGGCGACCTGTATGGAAACCGCGATTTTCTTAGTCTTGCCCGTAACATGGCTAGAGGACTTAAGGCAAGAGCAGAGTCTATATCCCCTTTTTCCTTTAAAAACCCGTAAGGTTTGCATAAAATACAGATTCACCCTACTTATTACTACTATTATTTTCTCCATTAGGGTGTTGAAAATGTGTACACTCAGCATCAACCTCTGCTCTTCCAAACAATGGAGAATATCATCAAAGGACGGCTACGAGATGCAGACTACCCGTTTGTGGGTAATCACTTTCAACAGGGCAGGTTTGACATCTAGTTATCTTTCGAACTGAGAAAATTCCTGCAGATAAACTTTGTTTTTTTTGGTAACATCAAACTATAGTGGTGTTATTGATTGGCCAGTTGAATATTCGGGATCCGAACACTTGCTCAGTTCGTTCAAAGATTCATTGTGATTTATCTTTTTTTTATTATTTTTTGAGACAACATCGTTTTATTATAACTTTTCTCGCAAGTTACTTCTGTGAAATCTCAAGATGTTGGAAAAATACCGTTTCCAACCACAGCTTCATTCAACTGATTAAGTTTGATTTCTATTTCACAGTTTTGGTTCTACTCTATATTCTCCCAAATATTATCCTCGTTTTGTGTCAGGCAGGTTAAATATCTCATTATCTTTCTTTCAGATTAAAGTCCTGGGGTTAACTAGGTTCAGTAAAAGCTAATGATATTTTTGTTATTGATTTTCCGGTGTAACAATAGAGAGCTAAAAGCTCCATTTAGTTTCGAGATTTCGTTTGATTTGATATTTTTTTTGTATCTTAAAATTTTTTTGCACAAGTTCATTTAAAAAAGCTTAATATGGGAATATATGCCTCTCAACCTCAGTCCCATTAAACAGATAAACTTGGCTTTGAAATTTATAACAGTAATGTTTACGTCTCCCACACCAAGAAAATACGGTGAAATTTATCACTTCAATTTCTGCACTTTTCGTCAGTAATTCTTTTTCCACAGAAATATTAAATCACTTGTTGAAGTTAGCCCTTCTCTTTTTCAACTCATTTTTTAGGCAAATATTTTTGGGCAAGCTGATGTTATCCCGTGATCTTTTTCTCTCATTCTTTTGTATATCACTTCTCTAAAGTTCTCTCCCTCTCTACCATTCTTCCTATCTATAAGTTGAATTTATGTAATTTTTTGAATTACCTTTTATCTACCATTTTGCTAAATTACTATCTTAAGTTATCATTCTATGTCAGTAACTCATTTTTTGCATCATTTTTTTAATGGGTTGATATCAGCCCTCCTCTTTGCTTTAACTTTGATTCTCTCTCTCTCTCTCTCTCTCTCTCTCTCTCTCTCTCTCTCTAAATCTTATACTGGCGGCAGGCCTTCAGATGTGGTGATCTTTGTTATTGGTGGGACAACTTACGAGGAGGCTCGTTCTGTGGCCATGCATAATGCCGCTAACACTGGAACACGTTTTATTCTCGGCGGCTCGGTGATCTTGAACTCTGATCGGTGAGCCACGCCTTTCCTTTCCTTTTATTCCTCTCCAAATTCCTATTTTTCACGGTTTAATTTCAATAATTACTATAAAATAGCGTGATACCGTGGAAGAAAAAAAGGAGATTTAAAACTTTTCCATCAGAATTGTCTCTTCCTTTTTATGGCAAGTTGAATAAAGCAAATTACGCGGGTCTAAGTTTGGACTATATTTTCCTCATTACTGATTTTATTTGTGAAAACTGTAGGTTTGTGAAAGATCTTGAGGAAGCGCAAAGGATCTCTCGCTCAAACAGCGCGGTGTAAACAGTATTATTTTCTTAACTGATCCTATCAATTATTATTTTCTTAACTGATCTTTAATCGAATATCTTTTCTGGTCAAGCCCCCCCCAACTTGAAATTTACAGTTTGGTATTAATAGGTTAACTTGGGAAAGTCAAAGAGACATGAACGTAGCTGAAAGAAAAGAACATAAATGTTTGACGAGGGAATCAATGAAAAGCCTTGGAGAAAATGAAGTAATGTTTGAGCAACATTAAATAAACTTGTAGACGTTGTTTAATGATTCTTTTATTACTTTTGTAATATTTCAACAAATAATGGCATATTATGAAAGATTTAAATTAGTGATGAATCTATGCTCATAATTATGAAAGCTTTAGATTGTACCGAATCGATTGTTCGTGTTCGTCCTACGCCATGACCCTTGGGGCTGATCGGTTAGATAATTAGTATAATCCTCTTAATCTTCTAAACCTCTCAATATTTACGGGGTACCTTCTTCTTGTTCACTTCTTACCATTCTCTTCCGGTTATCTTCCTCTTAAATGCTCTTGTACTCTAATTCTAACTCAGTACCATATTTCTTTGCTATATTGTTCTTATTTCCTTAGCCTCTTACTTCTAAGTATTTTCTTCCATTTTCTTAGCTTATTTTCATCGCTTTCCTATTATCTCCTTATTATTTCCTGCAAACTTACTACCATTTATTTGATGTTTTCGTGCTCCTTTCTAATGATCTGATAGATACATCCTTGACATCCTAGTCTGATATTATTTCTATATTCCTTTATTACTCCTACGTTTTGCTATCTATTTGCTTTCCTACAATCTTAATATTTTTTCGTCCATTATATTCCTATATTCTTCCTCTTATAGACTTCCATTTTCTTACCATCATATCTTATCAAATTATTATGCGTTGATATTAAATTTTCAAATATGTTTGTTCTTTTACTGTTTTATTAAATTACTATTATCATCTTAGTATTATATTAATATCTCCTTTTACTTCTCATTCTTGAATTAAACTTATTTCTATTACCCAGTTCTTGAGGAGAGAATCCTTCTCACTGAGATATACTTAAGTGATAGAATTTGAATCTTTAAGAATATTTTGATATGATTAAGATTAGACCTACAATGAAAATGAAAAACATGATCCCATCCTTCACTGGCAATATAGTATCCAAATCAGGTTTTGGCTTAGCATCACCTGATTTATATAATTCTTCTTTGTTATAGGCACAACCCTAATCTTTACCACAGTCCTTAAGGTGTGAGGAAAGTTTTTCCGGGATCTCTTAATATGTTGTCATTCCTTGGACCATAAATGGCATGAATATATATTCCATAATTTCCATCCTGATGTTACCACAATTCACATTTTGGGATTGATGTGGTGAATATTTAATGTTTATGGGCACCAAAGACAACTTATACAAAGATTTCGTTGAATTGATCCTTATTAATCCGTGATGGCTATTATACCAAACTTTCAATTGGGTTTATTAAAATCACCATTGTGTAAGTGGTTATTAAAGCTCAGGCACCAAAGACATCTCATGGACAGATGGTTGTACTTCGATAATAACATACATATTCTTAAGCATGGAATTATACACAATTTTAGTTCAGGTACATCAAGAAGTTGACGAAGACAATTCAGTGATCAAGATGGAGTTGTGCACTCTGTGTACGAGGAGACAACTAAAGTAAGATGATATGATCAAATTTTTGGCCAAGGTAGTGGAAAATTAGAAAAGAGTTGTTTGATGATTCCTAAATGTGTTAATACTTACTCGGATACCCATTAGTGTTTGACAGTTTACTATACCTTAAGTCATCATTGAATTATTAAACGGACAAGAGGTTATGTGTGCATCATATCCTATGATAGATAGGTTATATGAGCGAGTCAATACGCATCTTTGTATCTTTCAGAGCATGAGGCGTAGCTTAAGGCTCCACGAGCTATAGATTTGACCTATAATAGGTTAAATAGATCAGTGGCAAATTAATATATATGATGATTTTAATTCATTTAGAAGGCCAATAAAGGTTATTTAGACATTAGAGTTGTTAACTAAATTGATACATGAGCCTAGAGGCTCTTAAACAAATGGCCTTTTGAAGCCAAGAGATATAGTTAATGTTAAGGAGTTGTATGAAAAACTGAGGCTCTTAAACAAATGGCCTTTTGAAGCCAAGAGATATAGTTAATGTTAAGGAGTTGTATGAAAAACTTAACTCACTGGAATATGAATATCAAAATGTGGTGTGATTCTATCTATCTCTGTAGATTTTTATCTGGCAATTTCTCCTTAGACTACAATGACTCTGTCGGCTACAATGATGATGAGGACTCTCCTTTAACGACAACGGCACTCTTTTTGTCAGGTTCCCCCCTCTACACGTTCGTCTGGTGACTAACTCTCATCCCCTCACAATCTTGTTCTGTATCACCCAGATTCAAATGAAACTCAAAGATCCTAATATGTTATGTTATGATTTTTTGTTGAATATAATCTATCGAGTCAAATACTACTAATTAACTATCAAATGATAAGTCTGGAATTCGGCTTCAAGTAAATTTTATTAGAATGATTAATCAACTAGGCGTGTTCAACGATGAATATATTATTTGGGATTAATTAAATGTCAATTAAATTTATTTTTTAAATAAATGTAAATATAATTCAAAGATAATTTGTAATGTCAGTTTAAATCATTTGTTTATTATGTAATTGATTTACCACAGACCTTAGATTTAGTATATGACGTGGTCCCTTAGAGGATCTAAGATATGCTGATTAATTACCTCATCCACTATCTCCTTTATTCATGTTTAAGAGTATACATTATAAATAAATTTATTTTAATGAAAACTTTATATTTTTAAAATATTTATCTATCTCGTTATTTCAAAATTTTTCCCTTCATTAGTTGGTGAATTTTTATATATGGTCGAATTGTACTTAGTGCTAAAATTTACGGATTAGTTTTTTTTATTATTTAACAGCATAAAACATCAAAAGTTTTAATGACATTAGTAAAACAGGGATTAATATATTTAAAATGGAGTATTTTTATTGAGGTTAAAAATACCTTAGGTGTGACCATGTGAAAGAATAATCAAGTTTATATGAAGTAGAAAATATGGTACTTGATCTCTCTATCACAACATAATTCTCTAATCAATTTCTCAGAGTATGTCAAAGCATTGTAAAGAAGATGAATAATCCATAATCTGGATATCTTTATTTGGGGATACTATTGAAATCAAAATAAGGAAATGTTTGACTCTACAAACTATACGTTAAAAGTTGTTCCAAAGAAACTAATTTCTTCATTTGTATTTCATCATCAATGCTCTTGAATTTTAAATATTCTAATAATCTATTGATTCAAACTTTTAAAGAAGAATATGTGCTTTTCTTAGTCAATTCTGTTGAAAAAAATTACAAATTCAAGTCTCTCCCCCACTTCAACAATTTTTGTTTGATTTGAATATCTCTCTAGAATTAGTAATGACCTTTTTATTCGACTTAAAAACTTTAGATATGTGAACAAATCTCCCATATATGTGCTCATTTATTTTATCAGATCTTCTTGTACGAAATTTTTTATCGGAGATTCTTTAACCTTATACTGCGAAGCTTATGAAAATTTTTGATTGGCATTTTTTACTCTACATCTTGACATTCGCATCAAACCATCGTCTTTTCCAAGATGAAAGTTTTCTAGGAAGAATTTTCAATTATAGAAGTAGTTAGTGTTTCCATAAAGTATTATGTGAATCATCAGAGTTGATTCTTTAAGCATTTTTACTTATTTATCAAATGAATATCTTCATGTGACTCTTTGATAACTGTATAAACCAGCCTCTGTCATAAGACATTTCATCTAAAAAACTGATTATAGTTTTAAATTTTGATAACTTGATAATAAATATCAAATTGTGATTATATGCTTTCAGATATTATTCCATAAATGTTTGCGACAATGATTTTATGTAAAATCTTACGCATGATTTAAAAAATAAATTTGTATTTGACATCTATTTTCAATAATATTATCTTAAACTTTGGTTCCTTAATATGTCTGCATAAGTTTGATATACATTAGTTGAATCCTTTAAAAGCTTAAAAAACTAACTTTGACAAGCGGAGTGATCTTTATACTTTACTTTTAAGATTTAATTTCCCATCAAAGATTAAAAACTATCTTCATATACAATCATAATTTGACTACTTCTATTGTAAAAGTATTGATTTTTTTTGCTTGACGTTTTTGTGCAAATCATAAAAATGTGATTTATTTGAATTATTTTATGAAATTTATTACATTTATCAATCTAACTATTCAAATTTCAGTTATTTTCATGATTAAAATTTGTCTTGAGTATTTAATATTTTACCACATAGTTAAATAATATTTATAAGGTATACTGGGATGCAGATTTATAGAGTTATGTTCGATATTAATTTTATGTTGGATCACTATTATTTAGTATGATCTCAATAATTTAGTTTGCATTAATGAATTGAATATTCTGTTACATTTTGTGTAGTGTATTGAAAAAACATATAGCTACTTTATTGAATAAATTGAAGAGTGATTTAATGTTACATAAAGTTGATTGAATTATTGTATCAATGTAAGTATATTAGATTGGGTTAGTAATTGATCATTAATTGATTTTTTTATATCTTTGGGATATCCTCAGGATTAGTGAATGAGGACAAAATTAATTGGGAATTTATATTGAGACTTAGAACTTTTAGAGTTAAGTTGAATTGTATAGAT
The DNA here is from genome assembly GCF_029677425.1 of Wolffia australiana. Classification (NCBI taxonomy): domain Eukaryota; kingdom Viridiplantae; phylum Streptophyta; class Magnoliopsida; order Alismatales; family Araceae; genus Wolffia; species Wolffia australiana. The sequence goes on along the minus strand of NC_135839.1, from coordinate 8,374,681 downwards.
ACCAGAAATGACCTTTAGAATTGACATATTATTTGTGAAGAAACCTAAAAAGTTGGAATGCCATGCCATGCAATTACTTAGATTTGGGATGTTTTTGGTTAAACTCAATGTGGGAGGTCGACGTGAGATTACGATTCCATTTGAAGAGTATAATTTTATTTTAGGATTCCATGTGAAGAGTATAACTTTCGTTACATCCTAATCTGTAGTAGATACTTTATGATTCTAAGGTGAGCTCTTTGTGAGTTTTCATTTTAATCTCAGTGATTTTAAGGCTGATTCATGGTGGGCAGAAAGGATTAACTCGGGTAAAGTGCACCCTACCGTGATTCATTAGCTTTTGTATTGAGAGTGTTGGCAGACATAAAATTAGTATGGTAATTTTTTGTTGGTGTTCGAGTACGTTCAACAGTATTTATAAAGTTTAACTCACTGGAATATGATCAGTTCTTGATGAATAAGGGCCTTCCACACTAGAAACTGTAATGAGGTATTTAACATTATTTATATTGTGATCAGGAGGAGCGGAAGGGATGCATATAAGATTAGTGATAGACAGAACAGCAAAATAACAGGGTAAGAATGTGATCCTTAATATTTATATATAAAATATGATGAATATTATGGACTATAGAAGATAGAGGTTGTGCATGTAAAAAAAAAATTATAAATAAAGATACAGGAGTGTAAAAATGATGAAGAAAGATACAGGAGTGAAAAAATGATGAACGGATGAGAAGCATGTAGATTAATATGGATATGTATATGCATATGAATATGTATATGAATATGTAGATGAATATGAATAAGGAATGGTGTTATGGGCGGTATTAATATGTGGAGAAGATTTGAATATGACTTGATTCAAGATATGGAAGGATTAAGCTTGATGGGTGTTGATGAAGAAGAAACTAATAAAACTTAACCTCGGAATATAATACACGGATAGATAAAGGTAAGAAAGATGAAGCTAACCTCGGAATTTAAGCTCAATAGGCCTTTTATATCTTCTGAAATCGAGATTTGAAGTTGGCTCAATTAGTCGATGATCTTGTTTATTTTGCCTCACCTTTTTAGTGATTCCGCAACATAGTCACTTCATGATTGGTTATAACTATCGGGTCATCTGTGATCCATTAAAACGGGAACATGTATCCCACATTTTCAGTCATTACACTACACTGATAGTGATTTTAATTTCAGATTGTTGTAATATTTTTACATATCCTCCATTCGAATTGTATTATTTACGATTTTAATCACTCAACTTCTGCATTGTGGAAATTTTGTGTGCCAAATCATTCAAAGTACCTGATCCTGATTAGATGATTATGGCATCCTGAATTGTGATGCCATAATGAACCTTATCGTAATGATTCGGGCATCTAATCACTGGACAAAATTAATCATTGGTCTCCATCCCCACAAATCAGATGGGGCGTGTGGCAGAGCTTGTCTAAAAGTGGAAAACTATTTTAAATCAAATTAACGCTTTAAAATTTATTCAAAAAATATATTATGCTTTAAGCAATTAATTAATTTGTATATTCATTGTTAGAGAATTTGAAAAAGAGAAAATCTTGACTTGAACATTGTTTTCTTTAGAAATATGAGGGTGAAAATACATGCAATGCCAAGTAATCCATAAAGATTTAAATATCAGTTTTAAAAAATTAATTAGTGTAATCTTGACAGCACACATATTTAATAATGTTATTTTATTTTAACATGAAACAATCCTGAGATTAATGTAATGGTTAGTGTTTGATTACTCATCATCACCTCCAAACTTCAGCAAGCCATGCCAGATATCATCAAAACTTTCCTCGCAGTCTAAAACACAGAAGAAGGTTTTCTCATTGATTTCTGAGTTAAAAAATGAAAGGTGACTTTAGTTACATTAAAAAAATTCCTCTTTATGACTAAATACATGGATACATGCGTATCAACTGTCTGGATCGCTTTTGGGAGATCACTTGTTGGCCTTGGGATTAATTCCCATGATCAATGCAAAAAATCCACCGAATGATCAGAGGGATCTCTTCCAGGGGGCATATTGACAGGTCTGCCCCTACTCAATTGATCATCATAAAACATGGTTGTGCAGTGCGATTACAAGGCATCCATATTGTGCGTGTTTGTGTGAGAGAGAAGAGATAAATATAAATATATATAGAGAGGGAGAGAGAGAGGACATTAGGACACTTGACCTCGCGATCTGATTGTCATCGATTTGATGACTGGGATTAAAAAATTGCCTTATATATTTTGGCCCATCATAATTCAGATTTTAGGCCAGGTAGGCCTGAAGCCTGCTCTCCCTTCTGTTATTTCTTTCACTCAAGTACCCCACCATGTTGCAATATTCTCTCTTATTTTCTAATTTGCATCGGGTTGACCCCTGACAAAAACTTGAAAAATTATAGAGGTTAGTGCCCTTAGGAGAAAATAAAAAAATAGGTGCTATGTATTCTTGGCTCGTCCTTATAAGTTTTGATTTTATACCATTTCTGACCGCGGGCCTCCAACAGAGGCTGCCCTTGTGCTACTCTATATTGTGCAGCAGCTAGGCTGGACTTGGGCAGAGATATGCCTATATCTTAGGGCTGCCCATCTAGTGTATGCTGCCATGTAGGTGGTCAGTTGTAAAATCTCTCATGTGAGGATCTGTATGTAGGACTTGAGAGCTGTCTTTAGAGCTGCTCAATCAATGTTTTTTCTCTTACTCCCTATTTGCTTTCAACGTCAAACAACAAATTCCTGCATAAATTTCTCTACCTTCCTTTGTTGCTTCCTTCTCTTCTTGCAGAATTTCCTCTGCATATCTTGTGGTCCTTCATTCTGTGATCTCTAAGAAAACAACCTATTCACCAACATTTATTTTCTTCATCTTATTTAATAAAGCCCCTTAAATATGAAAAATGTTGCAGAATTATTAGATCAGAATTTTATTTGATCAAAACAAAGTCAAACATGACTTAATGTTATTATTATATATATGAGATATTTAATCTGTAAATTTGTGAAAAAATACATTTGAAAATGAGAAAAATACAGTAAATAGTGAATTGCACCCTAATATGAAGATAGAATGCATCATAGATAAGTCTACATTTCCTTAAAATGTACAATGTTTGATTGGATGCACAAGGTTTGAATGGTCACCACCTCTAGGGTACCCATCTTTTATTGTGGTTGTTACCCCTGAGTGTAGTCGAGTAGAACACTGGCTGAGGTTCACTAGCTCACATCATTTTATCAATTAATCATTTTATATTGATACATGTATTATACTATTATTTTTACTTGTTATGTCCTTAAACTATCCTCATGACATTCTCAAATAATATTTGAAACAAAAATACGGTGTCACTCGTCTCAACATACGGAGTAATAAAAATATTTTAGTAACCTTACAATGTGGTTAGACACCAATTTGGTGGGAAATATACAAGAAATCGACTACACATTGATATTTTTTTTCTAACACCAATATAGTGTATTTAATTAAGGGGTTGAAATTTCTTTTATTTCTTCTGTCCCTGATCGGATCGACCTTCTGGGCCGATCAAGATCGGGACAAAATACCGTTCGAATCAATACTGACCGTCAGATGGATGAATACTCGATCGCATTCATTAGATCGCTGACCCCTAAAGGGCATTATGATCATTAGCTCGATCCGTCAACGATCGGATCTACCGATTAAATCAATACTGACCGTCGGATGGATGTGACCTTGCTCGGATTCCATTAGATCGCCGATCCCAAAGGGTAATATGGTCATTAAAACTAGGTGCGAGTCTCTTTTTAAAACCATTGAAAAATTCCCGCCAATTTGTGTTCTTTTGAGCGGGAACTGCTCCCCTCTTCAGATCTTCTCTCCCACTTTCCCTCCAATTCGTATCGAACGGCGATCGGTGGAAGATGTTGCGAGAAAGGAATTCTTCTAATTCGTATTCGGTCTTCCGCGATCTAAGCTTCCGCGAATTGAATCGGTGTCGAGGTGATTCTTCATGCTCATCTTCGTTCTCCGATTTGCTGAATCAGTTGTTTATTTGTGATATTGAATGCCTGTTCTCTCGTTTTTCTTGCGTCTTTTTCTTGATTAGTTCGGACCAGACCGTGGCTTCCTGGTGTCGTCGTAGAAAACGATGTTATCGCCCTAGAGCACGACGGCGACGAGGCGATTCCCTTTGCTCTCTCATTCTGTGAGGTATGATCTGTTATGATTCTAATGTTTCGTTCCTTTTGGAATGCCTCGAACTTCTTTCTGCCTTTAATTTATTATTTGGCGACGAGACGATGTTCTTAACCGTCAATTATGCATAATATTAGATCAACGGGTATCATCATCTTCTTGCTGCGTCGGACGAAGAAGGATATTTAAGCTTATTTGATACGCGGAAGGTGTCGCCGTCTTTCACCTCATTGAATAGAACAGGTAGAAAATTTCTCACAAATTTCGGTCCATCTGAGTTTATCCTGTTTCAAACAGTAAAATGCGACTTATTTTGATGTATTCACCAGCTTCAAGAGCTTGCGAATGGGTGGCCCACAAGAATGCCATTTTTGATGTGTGCTGGCTGAAGGTATTGATTCGTATCAATCGCATGTGAACTTATTGCTTAACATTGAGGATTCATCTGTCAAAAAAAATGCTCAATATCTTGTAAATTGAAGCGTCTGTCCATTGGATTATTATATCTTTCCAATCTATTCATTTAAATTATGTTCATGAACAGGTCTTCCACAAGTTTGTTGGCAAATAGTAATAATTTTCTGAAACCCATGTGACTTAAATATTATTCTAAATCTCCATCGTTGTGAGAAATTTTGCTTCACGGAGGTTTAATTTTGATTATTTGACAAGTTGTTGCCTCAATGTCATTCTTGCAGGGCTTTATGTGCGTTTTGACTGCATCAGGAGATCAAACTGTAAGATTTGCATCCTCATAATTTGTCTGTCTGTTAAATTGACATGTTGATCTTATAATCAACCGTCACCGATGCTTCATTAATCAACACCCTTTTCTCAAACATTTTGAATTGGAATTCTTTCATTTGCATGACTCTATTGTTGATGTGAGGCTTTGTTTTAAAAGTTTTAGAGAATCATACTCTAGAATAAACCTGCCTTCTATTGGCAGATAAAAGCATGGAACACTGAAACGAAGAAATGTGTTGGTACCATGAAAGGACATTCGGGCAGTGTGAAATCTGTTAGCTCTCACCCGTCAAATCCTGGTAATTATTCATCACATTATCTAATCTTTATCGAATTTTGTGCAACCCGCGTTAAGATTTCTCTCTCTTCATCAGACTGCTTTGCTTCTGGGTCAAGAGATGGATCTTTTGCGTTGTGGGATCTGCGGGAAGAATCTTCTTCCAGTGTTACAGATCGAGAGACATCCATCTCGTATGTTTCTGTGCGTTCATGGCGAAGATTAATATTTTTTAAGCGACTTTACAAAAATATATGATTTTTAGGCCGTTAGCCCAAGTTAAGAACGCACATTCTGCATCGAAAATGAAGAGGAAGAGGGGAAAGGTATTGATCGCCCTTGTTTGGAAGCTGTTGGTTATTTTTCTATATTTTTGACGCTTTGAATTTGTTCTCAGGTTGCATCTACGAGCATCACATCTGTTTTGTATCTGAAAGACGGTGTATCCATTGCTAGTGGTGGAGCAGGCGACAGGTAAAAAAAATATAAAAAGAAGAAAAACCTCTCATTTTTCTTTGGGGCTACGATTGTCCTGAACTAGGGGGGAGTCAACTATGGCATGATGAGTGCTGAATTTGCGATGATGAATCGCCTTTGTCTTTGTAATCCAGCTTTCAAGAGCCGTCGTTGTCATCTTTATCAATCGGTCTATGAATCATCATCATCAGCATCAGCATCGCCATCAATAACATTATCATCATCATCATCATCTTCTTCTTCTGCTTTAGAACATCTTTGATAATCTGGCGTCCAAGAGCCAATTCGTCACCGTCATCCATCGTTGAAGATGAATTCTCGTCGTCAGCAGCATCCAGTCTCCAAGAGACATCATCATCATTCTATTCATCATCCAGCTGTGTAAAACATTAGAAAGAAAACTTAATCATTTCATCATCATCCATCTGTTTATTTTGTCATCTCTGCCGTCATCACTTGGTCAGTGACGGATCATCATCATCATCATCATCGTCATCCAGTCTCCAGGAGATGTCATCCTCATTGTCATTATCAACCATATGTTAACAACCTAAGATAGAGACTTTAATCCTGTCATCGACATCCATCTGTTGAATCGACATCGTCCGTGTCATTCTTCCATGCCACAAATGAATGACAGTGACGAAATTTAGGGACAATGATGATGAATTTGTCTTGGTTTGCATACCCTTATATGAACTTATTTGTTTCTCGTGATCATCTCTCATTTTTCTGCAGCGTTGTTAAATTGTGGGACACCCGCAACTTGAAATCCCCTCTTACACAGGGCTGCCCTGCCCCGGACCGATCCGACACAAAGGTTAGACTGCCTTTGCATGTCAATCATGAGCAGAAACGATCTTTGGCTACCATGTCTTTCCTTGATTTGTATGTATATTTTAAAGGTTAGAACGCTTCATGGGATTTCATGCCTTTCCCAAGACTTGAGTGGAACTCTCCTCGCAGCTTCCTGCATGGACGATAGGTAGCTTTTCAGACTTTTCTAAAATTAAATCTCACTCCTTTTCTACTAATAATTCATGCATTATTTCTGCAGTATTTACCTATACGATGTCCTTAATCTGGAGAAGGGTCCCCGGGGAATTTGCTCTTCTTGTGATTTTAAGATTGACTCATTTTTCATCAAGGTGGGATCCATTTGTCTGCTGGAGTATGTTTATGACTAATTATATAGATAATGTAAACTTTTAACGTTAATACTTTTATATTGCAGTCACGCATCAGCCCTGATGCTGCTCACATTCTCAGCGGTTCCAGCGACGGAAACGTGTACATGTGGCAGGTTATTGATAAAGCCTGCTGCTGTTTACCTGGAAATTTACAAATATTCGCCCTGATTTTTCTTGTTTTGTAATATCGGTGCCAGACCCAAAGTTCCGAATCAGCTCCGTTGAAGTTCTCCGGCCATGCATCAGAAGTCAATGCCGTCGACTGGTTATTCCTTGACCCGTTGACCTGTTGACCAGTACTAAACTGCTCACCCACCGTCGACCGGTTTGATCGTTTTTCAGGTGCCCTTCTGGGTTTGGAAAGTTCGCCACCTCGTCGGACGATGGGACGGTAAGATTTTTAACTATTTTTTATTATCAAAATTTTCAATTTATTAGTATTATAATTTTTAAATAATATATATATATATATATTATATTTTTATATTTTATGTGACGTACTTTTATTTTGTGTAGATTCTTTGTTTCTTGTTTACCATATATTATTTTTGATATTTGACATTTCATACTACAAACATTGTTTATATTTTAATTTTTACAGTCATATCTCTTCTCTCTTTATATTTTCTTCTTTTACATTTTTATTTATACTTCATATATTTTATTCTGTATTTTTCTTCTATTTATTTCGTATATTCATTTATATTGTTCATTTTTTATTTTTATTCTATATTATACTTTAAATTTTATTTTTATTCCCATAAAATAGTTTCTATGGCAACGTATGATTGCAAACATGGGCTACAGTGACATCTCTAATGGGCCTAAATGCGGCAGTGTTCAATCACGGTGGAATATGTTTTTGTAATATGTTAAATATTGAAATATTTTATATTTTAGATGTGATATCTATACTAATACCTACATATTCTTTTTTCTTCTACTTTTCAAAATTTTTACATTTTTATGCCCTTTTGTTTTCAGTATCGTATGCTTTTCATATGTTATATTTTACATTACATATTTAATTTAAATAATAATTATTTATATTTAATATTATATGTCTTTTAATTTTTATCCGCATTTTTAAATTTTGTATTTGTATTTTATTTTTCCACTTTTCTTGAAAGATTTAATTTCAAACATGGGCTATAGCGACATCTATGATAAACTCGCAGGTACGAGTTTGGGAGCTCAGAGAAGGTAGCTCGAGACAGCGTCCGAGCCCAGCCGCCGCGTCGCGGAAGAGGGTGACCGCTTTCCCCTTCTCCGAGAGCTCGAACATCCTCGGCAACCATACCACGTCAGATTCCACGCCAGCCAATCAGCGCTCGCCAACTGTCTTCTCCACGCCACCTGCTTCTTCCTCCAAGAAGAGGCGACCAGACTCTAGCCCATCCTCCGTGTTAAACCCGCCTTCCTCCAAAAGGACGATCCGAGACTACTTTCTCGCAGCCCACACGAAAGCATAGGTAATGAAACTATTCTCCCCCTTGATTATATAATAATGGTAATAATATAATAATATTCTTTGTCATTTCTGCAGGACATTATTCCCGCTGTAAATACCCAGTCTTGTGTTGATGGCTGGCCGCTTTTTGATGGAATTATTGAAATTCGGCAAAATTTGTGAGCCAGCTCAGAACCCTAAAACTCTAGAGGACCATTTCCCTAGCCTCGGGATTAGCTTAGAAGAGGCCGCTTTATAGCAACCTATCCCTCTCATGCTTTCCCCAAAATCACTAGTCTTTTAGAAGAAGGGCTACAATCGAGCACAGTAACAGTCGATCCCTAGGCCTTATATCTGCCCAAGATATAAACTCCGGACAAGAAATTATAAGGTTTCTTGGAGAAATGCAGCATTCCCAGAAAGCTTTTCTTGGAAATTGTAATTTTTTTCCTCCCCCTTTACTCCAAGTATTATACCTACCCCTTTAGACCACTGTATAACCTGTAATTTCTTACGTTGCTTGCCATTTTTTGCTATCTATGCATATGCTCCGCCAACAGTTGAATCTTTTCCTTTTTATTCTATGAACATTCGATTCGTGTACTTTGACGTGAAAGCCAGCCCGTTGGAATGCGCAAAAGGAGTCAGATAGTAGTCCTATTCATTTATTCTTTCCCTCTCTCTGTACTACGTTTTCTCGCCTTTTCATCTCTACATGGAACCGCACTAGTCTTTTCTTCGTAGGCTTGATCCCCCTCCTTTTAGTCAAAATAATTGCATTCCTGCAAAATCTCCATGTTCTAAACTGATGGCTTTGAATCTATTTTTTTTCTTCAGGTCTCTATTTCTCATCTTTTTATTTTGTTCAAATCAATTAATTCATCATCATGATAGTGAAGTGGAATGGAATGCATAATTAGTCAGAAAAACCCATCATAAATAATTACAGAATGATTAAATTACTGTTTTCTCGACGTTCCTAAAGTAACGTAACCCTTGTCATGTTCAAACTGATTAAATACTAGTATTATGTCACTGGTTGTAAAAAAAAAAATTTAAATAATATGGCCCAATCGAGCGAACGGTGATCAAGATATCTCTGACTAGGCTATTCAAAACCTTGGAGCAGTGGTTTGAATGTTACTTGGTTATCTTTCCTGTTTATCACAGTAGGGTTATGTTCAAGTGACCTTTGCAATTCGAAGAGGATTTCATTGAATAGCTGAGATTGGAGGAACGAGTGGCTCTGAAGAACGAGGCAGAGCGAAGCGGGGGGTGAGGGGGTTGCATGTGCGTTGCACTAGCTCGAGTGATAGTGTTTATTGCGGCAACTTGTGCGGAGGTTCTCTCGAGCACGTGCCGTGTTTTTCTTGTACTGTTTTGGGTTGAATTCTTTCCCGTTTTGATAGTGAGAGAGAGAGAAAGAGGAAAAAGGGTGGAGAGGGAATAGTGGAGAGGAAAGAACGAGGATAGAGAGGAGAGCGACAGAGGAGAGAACGAAGAGAGAGGACAGGAAAAGGATAGAGGAGATAGACGATAGCGAGAGAGGAGAGAGAGAGGAAGAAAATAGAGAGAGGATAGAGAAACGAGAAAGAAGATAGAGAAAAGAGTTTAACGAGAGAGGAGATACAGGAGAGAGGAGAGAGAGGAGAGAAAATAGAGAAGGATAGAGACGAGAACGAGGATAGAGAAAGGAGATAGACGAGAGAGGAGAGAGAGGAGAAAGGGGAGAGAATAGAGAGAGGAAGAGGAGAGAGAGGAGAGAATAGAGAGAGGAAGAGGAGAGAGAGGAGAGAATAGAGAGAGGAGAGAGAGGAGAGAATAGAGAGAGGAGAGAATAGAGAGAGGAGAGAGAGGAGAGAATAGAGAGAGGAGAGAGAGGAGAGAATAGAGAGAGGAGAGAGGGGAGAGAGGATAGAGGAAAGAGAGAGGAGAGAGGGGAGAGAGGATATAGGAGAGAGGGGAGAGAGGATAGAGGAAAGAGAGAGGAGAGAGGGGAGAGAGGATAGAGGAGAGAGGATAGAGAGGGGAGAGAGGGGGGAGAGGAGAGAGGGGTGAGGGGAGAGAGGAGAGAGGAGAGAGAGAGGAGAGAGGGGAGAGAGGAGAGAGAGGAAAGAGAGAGGAGAGAGGAGAGAGAGGATATAGGAGAGAGGGGAGAGAGGATAGAGGAAAGAGAGAGGAGAGAGGGGAGAGAGGATAGAGGAGAGAGGGGAGAGAGGATAGAGGAAAGAGAGAGGAGAGAGGGGAGAGAGGATAGAGGGAAGAGAGAGGAGAGAGGGGTGAGAGGATAGAGGAGAGAGGGGAGAGAGGATAGAGGAAAGAGAGAGGAGAGAGGGGAGAGAGGATAGAGGAAAGAGAGAGGAGAGAGGGGAGAGAGGATAGAGGAGAGAGGGGAGAGAGGATAGAGAGGAGAGAGAGGAGAAAGGAGAGATAGGAGATAGAGGAGAGAGAGAGGGGAGAGAGGGGAGAGAGGATAGAGGAAAGAGAGAGGAGAGAGAGGGGAGAGAGGAGAGAGGGGAGAGAGGAGAGAGGAAAGAGAGAGGAGAGAGAGGAGAGAGGAGAGATAGGAGATAGAGAGAGGATATATAGGAGAGATAGGAGATAGAGAGAGTAGAGAGACAAGAAAGAGGATAGAGAAAGGAGAGAGGGGAGAGAGGAGAGAGAGGAGAAAGAGGATAGAGAAGGGAGAGAGGAGAGAGGAGAGAGAGGAGAGACAGGAGAAAGAGGATAAAAAGGATAGAGAAGGGAGAGAGGGGAGAGAGGAGAGAGGAGAGAGTGGAGAGACAGGAGAAAGAGGATAAAGAGGATAGAGAGGGGAGAGAGGGGAGAGAGGAGAAAGAGAATAGAGAAAGGAGAGAGGACAGGAGACTGGAGCAAGAAGAGAGAGAGAGACCCAAAGCAACAACAGGGTCCTACTCTAACTCAAATAAGACGGACTGCATCGAAAAGTTTGGCATCTGACTAGTGAAAACGGGTTAACCCAACTGTTGCTCGAGTCCAGGCCACCGAAAAACATCCATCGAGGAACAAGCCAGTAAATTGATAAAGCAACAACATCATTTGTCATGTGTTTTCTGTAAGTCGGTCTTCTTTTGTGCCTTTAAGCCACTCATCTTCTTGTCTCTCTCTCTTTGGCTCCCCCACTTATTAAAAACCCACACGCAAGTTTGGGCGCATTTAAACCTCTTTTGTTCATCTGTTTCATCATCTATAGAAGTTGCCATGACCACCTACGCTACAATCTTAGTAATTCACTGGGGCATGTTGATTGGAAACTTGAGCAAACTTGATAAAATTTATCTCTCCTCCAAACCAATATCAGTGTTCTTTAGGGTGAACTTAGAGAGATTCAGTGATTGTATCTATGTTCTAATGCGTTTTTCTGAAATTTCACCATGCATATAAACGATCTAAATAATTGTAATTTTAAGAGGATTGTAAGCAAAACTCAAATTTTTAAACATCCTGCCGAGAACTTGGAGTAATTTAGAATTAGATTCACTTCAGGTCTTTATTCGAACACTAGTCCGGAACTTAAAAAAAAAAGATATAAAACTATACTTTATAACCCATAAAGTATACTTTATACACTCCTGTATAGAACAGTAATTTATTCATCCCATTTATGTTGATAATTTGTTTTTCTTTATTTATTCCCTCATGGTAGCCTCTTCTTCATTATGAGCTATTTTTTATCCATTTAACTACTATACCGACAGAAATGATCAACCAATGAGAAATGTTTGTAGGAATTGATTTTTTCCCCATTTTTCTCAGAAAGTTCAACTTCTCCTCAAGGATTGATCTGGTTAATCCTTTTTCTTTTAAAATTACCCTTCTTCAGGCATGCTGCTTTTTTACGAGGAAAAGCGGCCCAGGCAGAAGAACAAAGAGGACTCATCGGAGACGGCAACTTCATTGAAGGTAACAACTCAACATCTTGGAAGAACTCAACAAAGCGATGAACGACGGGGAAACTTCGTTTAAAGAACGCAACTTCGTTTAAAGAAAATTTCCAGACCCGACTCAGGTAATTCCATCACCTTCTCATGTTTCTTCTCTTCGTCTTACTTGATTATCAGAACGGAGTTTCTGATGATCTGATCACGGAAAACTCTCGATAATAAATACATATTTACATATTTAATTACGAGGTTTGTAAGTTAACCACATGAAGTGATCTTCGAGCTTCTCCTTTCCTTACCAATTCAGTAAATTAACTAGTTTCATTTAAGAATATAATAGTACTGGAAGTACTTGTCTTACCGTGCTCAGATCCTTGCGCGTTCATTCGTAAGAGGTTGATGTTTATATTCGATTAACAACTGATAAATAACCCTACAGAAAATTGTTCCTGTTATTTTCTTTCCGGTATTTTCACTTCACTTGCGCTTTGCACATGTTCTGCATTACAGATTTCGATGGCTGTCCCACTGTTTCTGTTGTATCGTAACTCTTTCATTTTACTTCAGTTATGATTTTCGTCGAGAAAAAAATCTTACGGAGACATGCCTTATTAAGCTTTTCTCGGCATTATCCATGCGCTTTCACGAGGCCGCGACAAAAAACATTTTTGTTTGTTGATTTCCCAGTATTTTCTCACATTTTAACTCATTTAATTAACTACCTCATTTAAGAATTCAATAGTAACAAAAATGCATGAAATGTGTACTCGTTCTGTGCTCAACCCATCGAGCTTTTCGCAGCATTCTCCTTTAGAAAAGATCCTTTTTGTTCGTTGATTTTGAAAGATTTTCATTTTACCTGCTCTTCGCACTTATTCTACAGCGTTGATTCTGATCGGTCCCCCACCGTTTCACTTAAATCGGAACTAATCAAATTAACCAACTTAATTTAAGAATTAAACAGTATTCGCTCATCAAAGATCGAAGATAAATAGACCCATTAAAAAAAACTTCATTTTCGTAGATTCCAATGGCGACATCAAACACCTCGTACTCTCCCTGCGCCGCCTGCAAGTTCTTGAGGAGAAAATGCATAGCAGGGTGCATCTTTGCGCCTTATTTTCCTCCAGAAGAGCCACAGAAATTCTCTAATGTCCATAAAATATTCGGAGCAAGTAACGTCACCAAGCTTCTCAACGATTTATTGCCCCAGCAACGTGAAGACGCGGTAAACTCCCTTGCATATGAAGCCGAAGCGAGGATCAAAGATCCAGTTTACGGCTGCGTTGGGGCCATCTCTGTGTTGCAAAGACAGGTTCAGAGGTTACAGAAGGAGCTCGACGCTGCAAACGCTGAGCTTCTTCGCTACGCCTTCAACGACGTTCCGCCGGCACAACACACCGCTGCTGCCATGACCCACCATGGAATTGAGCTTCGGAGGGTGATCGCCAATGGTGGAAGCTCCTTCTTCCCTATTGCTGGCTTACCCATTTCCTTTCCTGCTGCTTGGGCTGGCGCTGCTATGTCTTCGGACCTGGTAGAACGGCAAAGAGGAGAGAGTCAAATTTGACCAATGTTGAGAGATTTTAAAGAGATGTTATGGTGGGAGATGTATTGGTGTGCTTGATGTTTTCCGTCTTAAAACCTGCTTTTACTATGGACCATGGATGTATTTTTACTAGTAATTCAGGAAATGGGATGGAACAATCACCTCTACCTTGATTTGTTGCTGCATCTTTAGTGGAAGAACTTAATTTGGGTCTTAGTCTGTTGGATGGTGTCCCGTGGTCAAATCCCAAGCTAGGACAATTGCTCTATACTGGTGGGTGCCGCCCTCAGTGCTTGGGGCAGAACACTGAGCAGCCTTGATCTCTTGCAGTGGAAGTCTCTTGCAATCACTTAAGATCGCATAGAAGGGGTTAGAGGAATGGGAGGGGACGCAAGCTCGTCGAGGAATAGTGTCATTGCATTGATATCACAAAAGGTCACATCGCAGTCATGAACATTACATGGGGGAAGACCAGGGTTGATACCGAAGTAACGAGACGAGGTGCCGCACGCCTTGGTAGGGGCGCCATTGCGCCGTGAGGCAAGCAGCTCCGCGCGCGCACTCACCGGCATCACCGCTACACCCATGCCCCCGGGCCAGGTACCGTGCACCCGTGGGCCTGGCGATTGCACACGCCACCCTAGCCTCTAGACGATCACACACGCCACAACACCCGTGCTGACACCTTTTGTTCGGTCTGCTCAAACGCCGCTGTGCTGAGCTCCCCAAGATGGGCGCCACATGCCGTCTCGACACTCACTGTGCCCTAATAGCCTTAGTCAAGTGGCGGGATGTCCCCCCGCCCTGCGCCCCACACACGCGATGAGTGCAAGGACAGCGAGACCGGTGCACGGCTACCCGCACAACTCCGCGTGCTGCCACGCGGCACTACTGCTTGGCCTGCGCATCCCGCACCCACGCGCGGTGCTTGGCGCTCCCGCGTGGTACTTGGCGCTCCCGCGCGGTACTTGGCACCTGTGCGAGGTGTTGGCGCGCGCCTGGCGCTTGACGCCTGCACAAGGCGTTGTTGCCCCTGCGCTATGCTTGGCGCTGGCGCGCAGCACTTGGTATGTAGCACGCGCGCGCACTCTTGTCAACCCGCGTGGACCTCACCTGATCCGCCGCGCCTAAACGCGAAGGGGCACGCTCACCATCCACAGCGTATCAACACTATGGGGGCAATGGCCTGAAAGATCAGGTCCAACGTCATCGCCCTTAGTGCGTTGTAGCACTAAATAGAACTCAGTCATTACAGATCGTGAGTCCAACATGAACACGCCCTCTCAATATGCACGCAGACCTCTAGGCAGGTAATGCCACCTAGTAAGGGACCTAACAGATGGCGACATGTGTTGTTCTTGACATGATGGTTGTATTGATAAAAATAAAGGGGTATGGTTGAAGAAAAGAGAGAGTTGTGAGTTTCTTCCCTCTTCAGTATCACACACATTAGGGGTTTTATTATATGGAGATTTGAATGCTGAATCCTTGTCTAACCATTAGGATTTCATCTTTTTGATGTCATTGGCTCTTAATTGCAGATGATTCTTTAAACTTGGCCAACAGGTTCAATCATCAATGAAAGCGTTAATAACATCTGCCATATCTGAACTAATTGTCTATGTGTCTATGAATCTGTAATATATAGACTGAAAATAATAGACCCTATTGTGCACTGGGATTTAAAGCAAAAGAGAATACTAGTAATCTCAAATAATTATGGTACACTTTAAGATTGAGACAGTATTAACATTTTGGTCTGGTTTTGGTTCAGGGGGTCAGAGTGAATCTAAAAAGCACCACATATTATATTTATATTGTATTGTGTTGTGTCATCAAATTTGACATTATTTAGCAAATGCATCATAGCTCAGAACAGCTGCCTAATTACAAACATTCCTCAATTCACCAAACAGCTGCCAAAAATCCAAATGTTCCTCAATTATACAAGCTCAACATACCCAAAATTCAGTTCGAAACATGGAGAATGAAAAAAAATGGTTTCGTGACCATGAAATGTTGGGCTTCTGAAGATGATGTGGAGTCGAAGGCGGACAAAGCTGAAGTGGATGAGGGTAGAGGCAGAAACTTTTACGTCAGAATTTAATGTTCCATTTTTACTATTTTCATCATGATGAATTTTTATGCATGTTGGATGCTAGAATAATACATAAGGAATATCTGGACATAAGATGATACCAAAGTGATGACCACTGTGCTGTCATGCTACAACCATGTGGAGACAAGACATGCTAGAATGACCAACCAGAGCTAAGAGGGAGACCATGCGTAGTGGAACTCTTGAAAATAATAACTTTTTCCCCCAAGTTTTTCATTAATTTGTAATACACTTTTTCATGCTTGAAATTCATGTAAACATTATATTTAAATATTTCACTAAATCAATAAAAAAATTAGGTTTATCTTTAATATAAATTATCTAGGTCTTAATTTAATTTACTAACTTTGGCTATGACTTAGAATTCTTACTTTGACTTTGGCCATTCAATATGACTTGACCAATCGAATTGAATTGCTCGTTGATTGTAAGATACTATTGTTACTACTTAAGGTTTAGTTTTTTTAAGCACATGATACATTATATAAAGACATATGGGGTGCTAGAGTCTAGATGGGGGGCATGGTGTGGAAAAACTGGACATGAATGTGATGGATATTATGTGGCTGTCAAGCCAATCATACTACTATGTTTATTTAAGTTCATTGAATAAAATATTTGTGTTCATTATTAGTCTGTGTGATAATTATAATAAAGTCCATGAATACGTGCAATGACTTAGAAAATTATGATGAGATCATAATACAGTGATCACTAGTCATTAAATATGTATTCTAGATATTCCTATTCGATGGATAGTCGAGACAGACATCAAATTATCTAGATAGAATAACAATAGCTGATCCTACTTCTACGATAAGTATAGATGATCCTGTAGCTATTAGTGTGGCGAAACTCAGGACATATAGTGGGCGCTCTTTGGAGAAAGAGTTCACTGAATTGATCCGTACGAATCCCTGAATAGTATTATAACTAAATGTCAATCAAGTTGATTCCAGTCACGGTTGCATATGTGATCCACTGACCCAAGACACCAAAGACATCTCGTGAGTGGACGACTACATTTTGACTATGACTTACGAGCCTCTAATCATGGGATTCTAATAAGTTGTAGATCAGATATAGTAAGAAGCTTTTGGAGATGATTGAGTGGTCAAGATGGGATCTTCCTCCCTCAGTATAAGAAGAGATTGACTCGAGGAAGACGATGCAGAAAAATCCCTGGCCAGGGTAGTGAGGATATTGGAGAATTCGTTCTCTGATCCCCATTACGCATCAGTATTAATCGAATGATAGATTAGGGTTTGACGATAAACCATACCCTAAGTCATTTGGGAGTCTCGCGCAGATGATGAATTATCCATATGCGGTAATCGATGACCGTAAAGGTTCCATGAGAGAGTTCGAGACTTCTCTGTATCTTCTAGAGCACAAGGTGTAGCTTGGCACCCCACGGGCTGGAAACTTAACTTATCAATTGGGTTAAATCGATCCTTATTTAAGTAATCTATATGTTGATATAGTTAATTAATATGGTTATTCAATAAATATTATTTGGCCATTAAGTTATTAACTAGAGCGATACATGGGCCTAGAGGGTCACACGCACAAGGTCATAATGGCATTGGTGGATACATTTTACTTTGGAGGGTTTTTGAGAAACACCTTAAGTGAAATATAAAGAGGGAAAGGGGTCTCATTTGAAGCACCCATGCAAGCCTGATTTGAGAGCCCCCACCTTTCTTCATTCTCTACATCAACCAAGGAGAGAGTCTCCAAGAAAAGTTGAAGAAGAAGAGGTGGAGATCCAAGCGCCAAGTGATCGCGTGGATACTTCTAGAGGCCAGACACGTGAACGGCTTTGGAACAATCTCAAAGTGAGCATGTCAAGGGTGGAATAAGTTCCCCAAAAAGGTACACTCAATATTTAGTTTTAAAGATCAATTGTGAATCGATTGACACTCTTCCACATCTATGGAACGTGTTTTCCATGGTCTAACCAACGCATCGAACCTAACAATACGAACTCAATACATCAAATAAAAAATACTTAGAGAGGTGTATATCATGGAAATATGTGGCCACCAAGCCATATACACATTCCACATCTGTTCCATGTATAAAAATACAACATATTCATTATAGTGCACGTGTGATGCTAATGATGAAGTCCATGAATACATGATCAGACTTAATGAATTATGATGACATAGTAATACGGAGATCACTAGACTTTAAGCATGTGTTCTAAATGTTCCTATTTGAAGGGCACGCAAGAAGGACATCAAAGTATATTGATAGAATAGCAGTATCTAGCCTCACTCATATGATGAGTGTGGCCAGTCCCATAGCCATTAGTGTGGAGACACTAAGGATAGATAGTGGGTGCTCTTTAGTAGAAAGAGTTCACTGAATTTATCCGTGCGAGTCCCTGAATGGTATTATATCAAACTGTCAATCAGGTTGATTCACGTCACGGTTGTATAAGTGGACTTTAGAATTGAGACGCCAAAGATGTCTTGTGGATGGACGGTTGTACTTTGACTATGGCCAACGAGCCTCCAATCATGGGATTCTAAACAATCTTAATTCAGGTGCATCAAGAAGTTCACGAACATGATTGAGTGGTCAAGATGGGATCTTTTACCCTTGGTATAATAGGTGACAGCTCAAGGAAGATGATGTGATGAAGTTCTTCGCCAAGGTAGTGAATTATCGAAGCAGAGTTATCTGATGATTTACGAATGCATTAGTACTAACTGGAATGCCCAATTAGGGTTTGATAGTTGACCATACCTAAGTCATCCAAGGAGCGTCAAGTGGATGGGGGGACTAAACATACACGGTAACCAATGAAAAACAAGTCCCATGAGTGAGTTGATAGACACTCCTTTGTATCTTCTAGAACATGAGGTGTAGCTTGGCACCCCACGTGTTGGAGACTCAACCTATCGATTGGGTTAAATCGATCCAACGTTAACCCACTTAGAGGGTCACACGCAATGGTCTTTTGGACGTTGGAAGATATACCTAAGTTTTGGGGTTTTTATAAAAAATTTCCTCTTAGTATAAATAGGGGAAGGCCTTGAAAAAAATTCACCGAGGCCAGAATTGTCTAAGGGCCTTCCCCTTTGTCTTCCCTCTCCCAACACCCCTCTCCATACCCGATGCGATTGGAACATTGTAACGACGACGGTGGAGGTAGAACAGGGCTCATCAATGAGAAAGAGGAGATTTGACGTGCGATGATTGCGTGGATACGTCTAGAGGCTGCACACTTGAGCAGCTAGACTCGTCTCACTCCGGGATCCAAGAAATCATGGATGTGATCCATGGAAAGGTACATCGTTTCATGTTTTTAATGATGCCATTCGATTCCGCAAAAGTCTTCCATTGTGTGTCGATTTGATTTCTTCATCCATGTCAAGGCCTCTATAACTCAATAATATAAAGGTACAAAGCAATAACTTGCTAGATAGTTAAAGAGAGATTTTGTGAAGATTATTTTAAATCTCATTCAAGCTGATTAAATAGGAAGATGTGAAGCTCATTCACTGATAAACATAAATTTCATTGAAACTCCATAAGAACTATTCTCTATCTCTCTTGTCTTTCAATCCACATTTTTATGAGGGAGGTGAATTTCTCTCTCTCATGTAGGGATGGCCTCTTTAGTACAATATGCATTTGAGCGGTTGATGTGCAGGTGGCCTGAATTTTTGTATCATATGTTGCACTTTCTATGGAGTATCCACGTCACGCACTGCATATCGCACATGCCATTATATTGCGTAGATACTACTGAGGTACTGATAGTTTCACTACTTCAATGCTATTATCAGACATTTCAGTCTTAGCATCTATTTCTTGTATGTTGCTCCACACTAATAAGAGGGATTTGTAAATTTTCTTAATAAATGAAAAAAACCAATAAAATTATCTGTTGACTTATCCCACTAAACAATAAAGTTTATTTCTACAGTTCTAGGTGATACAACTGTTATTGGTAGCGATGCTAGTCAACATTGCGCTGCATGAAATGAGTATGTGTGCATGCCTGGCTTGCACTAGAAATGATGGATGCAATAAAATTAATGGTGGACATGCGTATATGTTGCCTGCACCCTTCTGCACCTTATGCGCAATGTTTGGGTAGTGACAACCATCGGGGTCCTCGATGATGAATTAAATAAGAAGATATGCCCACCCAAGGTAAGGGGGCATCATAATTGTTGCCACAAGCTCAAGATATGGCACACAGGGTGTAGATCTAGATGCCACATTAGGGCACTTGACAAACATGATTAATTGTGGTATGCACAGCATGATCGACCGCATGTGTCCCAACACTAGTTGTGTGAAGCAACATAATCAGGGGAGACAATATATCAGGCTAGGTGTAGTGCCTTCCCGCCATTAGGGATGTCACAGCCAAGTGTCAGACCATCCAGGCCGTGTAGGCACATAACCAAGTGTGAATCACTCTATATTTTTTTTAGCAATATAACTGCCAATTTTTTCTCTCACGGGTTGACCCCACTACTCCTTATGATATACTCAAATATTTTGGTTGCAATTCAGAAGGCTGATTGACTTGCTGCACAACATCAATGACTATCTGTTGTTAAACTACAAATTCTGGCCCCCCAAGTTGAGCCACGTGACAATTTGGTATCAAAGTCAAAATTTCAAAAGTGAACACTGACGAACCGATTATTTTAGATATTACTTAAGAATTCTCCATCTGAAATATACGGTGGAAGTGCTTTGTGAAAATTATGACACACTATGGTCTCAAGTAGATGAGACAGAGGCAGCTGCAAAGGAGTGTGATACTGCTCACATATAGGAGAATATGTGACCAATGGGTATGATTAACACCAGCACCACACTCAAGGTTCTTGCTAAGGAGGAGGCAAAGTGGCCGGGCTGACCATGTCTACGAGCACGACAAAGATCAAGGCCATAAATTTGGAGGACTTTGCCATTTTTTGGGTGGCCAAGGGCATGTTGCTGTGAGCGGCCTGTGGGAGGGCTGCACTAGCTTCATGATCTCACCCATGGATTACTTTGTAAATTTCCTTGGGTTGGACCTACTCAATTAGAAAAAGGTCGGTGGTGTTCCCATACTACTGTTAGGTCCTCTTCCTAGTGCATTCAGACCATACTTCATCATGGACTCGATGGAAGCATAAGGATGTAGTCCTACTATCATCACTAGAAGTGCGTGAGGGCCTGCACACGGGAGAAGAAAATTTCTTCATTTTTTACAAGAATTGGTGCAGAAGGTGACACTTACAAGGAGGAAAAGACACTAAAATATTTGAGTGCGATCATTTTCTGAAAAGATGGAGAATGAGACCTTGGGTTGTAATGGTGAAAAATTCTGTGAGTAGTCACGAAAGTGGTGGGAAGATATGTGGATACTTTGTTCAAGGAGCTCGCAGCATGGATGCCTCCTAAGCAGGAGGTTGAGCATGATGTTAAGTTCATATCGGGTGCATGCTTGGCAACACATGGCCCATACAAGAGGCCGCCAACATACTTGGAGGAGTTGTGGTGCCTACTCTGGTAGCTGCTTGAGGTGGGACACATCTAACCATCTAAGGCATAATTTCATGCATCGATCCTCTTCTAAAAGAAAAAGAAAATATCATTGTATATATGTGTGTACTGCCACTTTCTCAACAAGGTCATTATGAAGAATAAGTACCTGATGCCCAATGATGAGGAACTATTTGATTGGGAGACAATACTTCTACGAAATGGATTTGAAGAGTGTGTATCACCATGCACACTTCAATGGTATCCTCATGTATAGTTGGAGGGGGAATGATCGTATTGTGTAAAAGTTGATGTTGGATTCTAGAGGCCTAGAACAGCATGAAGAAATCAAAATGGTACGGAGCGGAAGACTTTTGCTAGTCTAACGGCATTGATTAAACCATGAAAATGAAGTACCTTTGCACAGATCACATCCGTGATTTCTTGGATCTCTGAGAGAGACGAGTCGAGATGCTCAACTGTGCAACCTCTAGACGTATCCACGTGGTCATCGGCACATCATATCTCCTCCTCATTGACGAGCCCCATTCAACCTCCATCATCGTTTGGATCTCATGGGGAGTAGAGAGGGGGTGTGGGGAGAAGGGAGAAGAAGGGGAAGGCCCCTGAACAATTCTGGCCTGGTTTTATTTTTTTCAGATCCTTCCCCTATTTATACTAAGTAGGTATTTTTCATAAACCCCCCAAAACTTAATTATATCTTCTGACGTCCAAATGACCACTTGCGTGTGACCCTCTAGGTACATGTATCAATCTAGTTAACGACTCCAATGGCCCGATAAACTTTATTGGCCATCTAAATTAACTAACTATATCATCATATAAATTATTTAATGTTTGATCGATTTAACCCAATCGATAGGTTGAGTCTCCAACACGTGGGGTGCCAAGCTACACCTCGTGTTGTAGAAGATACAAAGGAGTGTGTATCAACTCACTCATGGGACCTGTTTTTCATTGGTTACCGTGTATGTTTAGTCCCCCCATCCACTTGACGCTCCTTGGATGACTTAGGTATGGTCAACTATCAAACCCTAATTGGGCATTCCAGTTAGTACTAATGCATTCGTAAATCATCGGATAACTCTACTTCGATAATTCACTACCTTGGCGAAGAACTTCATCACATCATCTTCCTTGAGCTGTCACCTATTATACCAAGGGTAAAAGATCCCATCTTGACCACTCAATCATGTTCGTGAACTTCTTGATGCACCTGAACTAAGATTGTTTAGAATCCCATGATTGGAGACTCGTTGGCCATAGTCAAAGTACAACCGTCCATCCACAAGACATCTTTGGCGTCTCAATTCTAAAGTCCACTTATACAACCGTGACGTGAATCAACCTGATTGACAGTTTGGTATAATACCATTCAGGGACTCGCACGGATAAATTCAGTGAACTCTTTCTACTAAAGAGCACCCACTATCTATCCTTAGTGTCTCCACACTAATGGCTATGGGACTGGCCACACTCATCATATGAGTGAGGCTAGATACTGCTATTCTATCAAGATACTTTGATGTCCTTCTTGCGTACCCTTCAAATAGGAACATTTAGAACACATGCTTAAAGACTAGTGATCTCCGTATTATGATGTCATCATAATTCATTAAGTCTGATCATGTATTCATGGACTTCATTATAAGCACCACACATGCACTGTAATGAACATGTTCTATTAACAAACATGGAATGAGATATGGAATGTGTGATTGGCCTTCCCGTCATATACATTTCCATCACTTGAGCCATGTGACAATTTTATTGGAGCCATGTTTTCAAAGGCACACACTGATGAACTGATTATTTTAGATATAACTTGAGAATTCTCCACCTGAAATATAAGGTGGAGGTGCTCCGTGAAAATTATGACACACTATGATCTTAGTAGATGCGACAGAGGCAGCTGCAAAGCAGAATGATACCTCTCACACAAACAGAGAATATGCAACCCATGGGTATGATCAATACTAGCACTACACACAAGGGGCTTGCTGAGGAGGCAAAGCGGCTGACCCTGACCATGTCTATGGGCATGATAAAGATCAAGGCCATAGATTTGGAGGACTTTGGTATTTTTTGGGTGGCCAAGATCATGTTGCTGTGAGTAGGCTTGTGAGAGGGCTGCACCAGCTTCATGATCTCACCCATGGATTAATTTATGATTTTCCATGGGTTGGATCTGCTCAATCAGCACAAGGTCGGTGGTGTTCCCATACTACTGTTGAGTTATATTTCCTAATGCATTCAGACCATACTTCATCATGGACTGGATGGAAGCATAAGGATGTATTTCTATGATCGTCACTAGAAGTGCATGAGGGCCTGCACAATGTGATGGAGGACCATTGAGAAGGCCTGGGTCAGATTTGACAGCATCCACACTATGGAACCCGAGCTGACGCAAAGGACCTGACCTTCAAGTACACAGCATGACAATTGGCCCCGGCTACTCTTTTATTTATGCTTTTTGTTCTTATGAACGGTCATGGGTCCTCGTGTTTGGGCTGAATTATCTTCCTTTTTTTTAATAATGTTTATGTAATTTTTTTTATTAGGCCATTAGGGGAATGGCCATCTTTGGGCAATTCCCCTAAGTGGCTTATTAGGGTGACCACCCCTACTTAAAGGGGGGTGACCTACCCTAATGGACAGAACTCTTTGATCTGAATTGGAAGCAGTTTCTTTGTTTTATGTGGGGTGCTCCTTCCTCCTCCATGGAGGTTATCATTTCTGTCCTCTAGGAATTTCTGGGAAGACATCATCAGGCGATCAGTGCATCATCGCCACCGTAATCGACAAGAATTTTATCATTAGAACGTCATTGCCAACACTATCGTGGAAGTTGTCATCTCTTAGAATCGAAGTACCATCGTCAATGTATCCGATATGGACCAAGCTCCGTCGACCTTCTGCCTTACATCGAAGACCCGCTATTTGGACGTTCTCCATGGGTGATTCATGATCGGTCGTCCACATCTTGAACCGGACCATTGTTCCTTCGAGTTGCATCTCTTAGCTATTGTGAGTCCCGTGTCATGGTCCTGACTCTCACCGTGAAAGCTTCATCAATTGTTGCTCTGCCCTGGCAATTCGAAGGAATACTCCATTGTCCGTTGATCTCAATCCCTCTCAGCGGCCTACGACGTCTACCTGATCCTCTTGGCAGATCCGACATCTTCTTTTGCCTTTGACTATTGAACTTTATGTCAGTGATCATTCTATTCAATGGTCATTCAAGCCCTACAAGATTGACTTGCGATGTGGACAATATTGCAACGTCTACATCTGAGTGAATGATTCCTCTGCCAATATCCTTGTTGGCCCATGATACCATTGGTAGCGACGATCTATTCCCTTACCGTCAAGAAGCTCCCTTGTTATTGCTACCCAAGATTACAACCTGGCTATGATCGTCGCTTGGTGTTTGGTTGGAAGCTGCATCAACACTATTGTCTCGTCTGGATAACTCTACAAGTCTCTTCCAAGCAAACAGGTCACTCCTTTGTATGTATCTTCTCCCCTTATTTCTGTCAGCTTGATTAATTGCTCTAGTATGGATCTTGACATTTCACTGCCGGAGAGAGAGAGAGAGGGTTTTATCATGAATTATCAGTCTTGTCGTTGAGAGTAGGGTTCTATTTCTTTGGTGTCAGATTAGGCCTTTTAACGGCAATGATTATGGATGCGTACGGGTAGTGATTTGCTTCCCTGCTTTGTCGGTGTTCGTACCAATCTTTGTGTCACTCCTCTGTCTCGTCCTTTGATTGGGAGCCTGCCCTAGTTATTAGTCTTCGGGTCATTGGGAGCCTGCCCCGACCCTTGATCTTTGTGTCACTCCTCTGTCATTCAAACTCATCGGCAACAACTGACTACTTCTCGTTGATCTTTTAACAGTGCGTCATACATTTCCGGCATCGCACTCGTCTTCTCACTGTAGTGTAAACCCACTCAAGGTCACCATCACATTGTTTTACATCACAATGGAGAAGAAAATTTCTTCATTTTCCTTCAAGAATTGGAGCAGAAGGTGACACTGACGATGAGGAAATGACACTAGCATATTTGACTGCAATCACTTGTAGGAAAGATGGACAACAGAACCTTGGGTTGTAGGTGTGAAACATTATGTGAATTATGACAGAAGTGGGGGGAAGATGTGCGGATACTTTGCCCTAGGAGCTCGCAGCATGGATGCAACCTAATTATAAGGTTGAGCATGATGTTGAGGTTGTACCGGGTGTATGCTCGGTTAAACATTTCCCATACAGGAGGCCCCCAGCATACTTGGAGTTGTGGTGCCAGCTCTGGTAGCTGCTTGAGGTGTGACTTATTCAACCATCTAAGGTACATTTTCATGCATCGGTCCTCTTTCAAATGAAAAAGGATGGATCATTGTAGATATGCATCTACGGCCACTTTCTCAACAAGGTCAATTATGAAGAACAAGTACCTAACGCCCAATATTGAGGAACTAATGGATTGGGAGACAATACTTCTATCAAATGGATTTGAAGAGTGTGTACCACCATGCATACTTCAATAGTATTCTCATGTATAGTTGGAGCCAGAATGATCATACTGGGCACATCCACAAAGTGCTGGCAAATTTGCAAAAGCATCAACTCTATTTAAACCCAAGCAAATGTGGATTCACTTTGGATGAGGTCGAGCACCTGGTCAGTAATAAAATGCATCTTGTACAAAATAATCCATGTTTATTTATTGTTTAAGGCATAGTTGACATCGTTTTCCTGCATGTTATCATGTTTTTATAAAAAACTGCACATATCGTATGATTTCAATCAGACACTTATCATGCAATAAATTAAAAATATTTTGATCTGAACTATGATTTGATTAAAAAGTAAACTTGGTATGATTTAGGCTAAACATTCACATAAAAAGGAGTACCATTTTGAACGACATTTAAGTTTAAATTTTGGAATAATTTTTGGAATTTTAAGATATTTTTCTAAGTAGTTTTAGGGCTGATGCGGTGGGACCACGTGGCACGCATACCAAGAGAAAAAGAGTTGTGGGGAAAAAAACCAGAGCACCAATGGCAGTGGCTGATTTGGATAACACAATATGTAGAAGTGATCCACATGTCTGGGTCATGGAAAATGGTGCCGCTTGATTGTTGCTTTTGTTTTTTGACAACCAATTGTTGCTTTCCATGAGGCAACATGGAAATGATATGATTAAAATCCAATGGCAAAGCTTGATTGGTTTGTTTTTACCTTTTAAGGGGACGAACACGTTGCCACACATCTGAGTTTAATTTGCGTTCCAACTGCTGATTGAATTGATTATCTTTTATCCTTTTT
The DNA here is from genome assembly GCF_029677425.1 of Wolffia australiana. Lineage (NCBI taxonomy): Eukaryota > Viridiplantae > Streptophyta > Magnoliopsida > Alismatales > Araceae > Wolffia > Wolffia australiana. Next base: position 8,347,904 of record NC_135839.1, on the reverse strand, counting down.
ATCAAGTGGACACAGGGCACAATAAAGAACCTTGCAATTGTGATGCGTCAGATACAATGATCCACATTTTATCCAATCAGTAAGTTATCAAATCTGACATTAATGGTTAATACCCCACAGATGAAGGCAATCAGACGACCAAAAAAAAGTGCAATTCTAGGCTTTCCAACAATTAGATACAAGATCAACAGCCAGAGATGCTTTAGATTAAATCAGTTACAAAAATGAACATACAAAAAGCTCAGAATTCAAATGGCTATAAATTCTGTTTCTGCTTGCAGTTTTGGATGAAATATTACAGGCAGTCACAACTCTTCAACCTTAATAAAGTTATCATATAACTTAGTTTAAATACTCTTGTAGAATAAATGCCTTAGAAATGTCAAAACCAAGCTCTTTGTTCATGAAAAAGTGAGTTTCTTTCCTCTTGTCAATCTCCATGTTTGATGAAAACGGATTGAATGTTGAATAAAATATAAAACCCAAAATTTCTTTTTATAACTTTTAGGGATGATCGCTTATCCATGGAAGCATCACCTCTATATATCGACAATATATATTTTTGAATTTATGGCATTTATCTTTTTTTTGAAGCTTTGGTTCTATATTTCATAAATTTTAGAATTACATTTTACACCTTTGATATTGAACATTTAGATATTCAAAAAGGAGATTTAGGAATTCATGGTCCTCCATTGCCTTAAATCATTTTAATTGTATTATTTGTTCATTTATATGTTTCTGCTTTATACCATCTTCTCACATCTCCAATCATAATCATAAGAAAACCCAATTCATATTTATTTACCATTATTCTATATGATTTGACCCGTTTTGAGTCTATAACTGGATATTTCGTGTTGAAGCTGAAAATATTATAAACTTATTGCAACAGTTTTAAACACCTTAAAATTGATTTTCATAGTGCACAACAACGCTTCTAAATCCACTCTTAAAGATGCTCAGATACAAGCTGGTATCCAAGGGCGTATGAATCTTTAAAATTGAACGAGACAGAGAGGCGGTTCTCCTTGGATGAGAAGGATTTGATGATGATGGCCCACTACCTTTTCTAGGGCAAATTTTTGGTCTACAATCAAAACCTCACCATGAGTAGCTTTGTCTCTGGTAACATGCATTCTTATCAGCTTAATCTGACCTTATTTAGATCTTTATTTTCATTAAATTAATTATATATGGATGTTATCAAGCTTAAAATGATAATTTTTTTTTACAATGATATTCTGATTTTGTTTGGATTTTTTATATTTTTTAGATTTTTATGACATCAAATTCTGGAAGAATATAATTTTTGATTCAGAACATAATGTTTCTGGAATTTTTAGACAAGAAATTCATAAAGATATGATTTTTTAGGTCTAAATACATATATTTATTTATATTTTTGGTGATTAATTTTTATAAATATGAATTTTAGAATATATATTAGTGCCTTTATTTTGGCAATGCCACATGTCTGTTCCATTGGCCGAACAATGACCAACCACGATTAAGCCTTATTGATTGGGGACAATAAATCATTACCCCGATAAATGATTGGCGTCAGCCAATCATCCACTTAAACCATTATGGCACTGCTAATATCTATGACATAATGGCATTTATTGGATAACAAATAATGCCATAATGCCATAGTGGCTAATCGTGATGCCATAATGGCATTTAATCGTGATAACCCAAAAACAAATATCAGAGAGTGATGTCAAATATCATCATCCAATCCCTCAGACGAAGGCATTTATTGGAACAGATGATGATGTTGGTTTTCTGTATTGTAGCAACTAATATTCCTTTCGCCATCCGATATCCAGATAAAATTTATGGCTGAATTTTTGAGATCCCATTTCAATCTCTAGTGCTACATATGTTTGAAGAATTTCCTCTGATATCAGAACGGGGTACACAAATACTATCTACGCTTCTTCTTCTTTTTATTCTATTATTCTTCCTTTTTCTTATAACATGCATTCTCTTTATTTTCCTCATTTTCTTTCTTCTTACTTTTCATCGTTCTGATTACTATTATTCCTTTTTCTACTACAATCTACTTCCTCTTTTTTCTTAAATTATTATCCTTCCTTTCTCTGTACTTATGTTAATTTTCACTTTATTGTTATTTTTGCTTCTAACTGTGTTTCTTATATATATTTTTATTATTTGACCCTTTTTGCCCTGAAATTCTTCTTATTCTTTTTTCTTTTCCTACAATGCTGCATCTGTTTCATTATCCCCAATATTAGAATCTTCTCCCTCTCTTTCTAACCCATCTGAGATTTCTGCAGCCAAATTGTCATTTGCACCCAAATGAATCAGATTTCTTTGGCACATTCTTGTTTTCCAAGGAAGTTGGTTCGTTCAATATAAAATTCTAAACTATTCATTTAAATATATGAAATTATAATAACTAAAAAAAGGAAAAAATAATTTTTTCCACTTATTTAAAATAATTTAACAAGTTTTGTTTGATTATTGTGAATTAATTTGTTTTAAAAAACTGAAAATTCTTAGAAATAGTTACCATATATTGAATAAAATTTTCTCTCCAACAGTCTACTCCAAGGTGATTCTACCCCGAACATCATCTAATTACCACCACTCTAACTTTGTCATTCTCTCTTATTCGATATTCCTAACTTTGGGATTTTCTTTTTCAATCCTATGAATGGTAACTTCTCTATCCTTATTTGAGCCATCTACTTCTTCCTCAATGTTCTATTATTTTTTCTTGTTATCTACATGGCGAATGCTTTTTTAGGTCATTGAAAACATGCAATAAGACATCATTTAAATAAAATTCTACTCACTGAAGTTATGATGAAAAATCAAACAAGAGGGAGAGTCCAGTTTCAGTCCACAAAGTATTTGGGATAGTCTGATTAAATTCACATCCTCGAGTATTATTCCAGAGAGTTGAATGATGAATCTAGCTCAGAAGTGATACATTTTCAACAGATCTGAAATCACACAAAATTGGATCAAATTCAAATGAGATATGGATAACTGAACTTTCGGAATGAAATTAGGGGATAAATTCAGTAGTTAAAACCTAAATTTTAATTTAAAAGAAGAATGATAATCTAACTAAGCTTGGAATCGAGTAAAAAGTGAAAAAGTAACCTGGATACTGTAAGGGGTGATTCAATCTTGGTTCAAAATGGCTAATCCCTTCTTGCGAAGCTTCATGTTTGATGAGGTTCTTAATTTCCGAGCTCCCGGCAATTCAATTGGTGGTCTCTCGAGGGTTTTGTGTCCTAGGACTGTCATCAAAACTCTGCCCATATCCTCACACTTGGGATCAATGCAGGATGACCAGATTAATTAAAAAAATGGGGGATGAGCTTGCTGCCCAGACTGGGGCCACGTCACCCTTTACAAGAAATAAGAGGGGAGTGAGAGAGAGAGTCAGAGAGAGACACACATTTTAAACATATTTTTACTAGAAAGTACTTGGGCTGATAAAATATGTATAATTCATCACAGGTACCAAAAAGGAGTAAGTGATAAAACAATGAATTTTAATGCAAGTTTTACATATGTTTACAATTGAAGATAATACACATAAAATGATAAAAAATTACTTAATAATGTGTATGATTGCATGGATTCAATAAACCAATTAATAGGTTGAGCTTGTAACCATGGGGGGCCAAGACACCTTACGTTCTCTAGAAGTTACAATGGATTAAAGTGACTCTCACCGAGCCGTATTGTCATCTACTTCCACATATATATTTCCAGAATCTTTTTGATGCTCTAAATATGGCTTAGGGTATGGTCAACTATCAAAGCCAAATTGGTTATTCTAGTTTGTGTCAAAAATTACACATAGAATGCTTCTTTGAAATAACACTTCCTTTACCACAGATTTTACCTGCTAATCATTATCTAGCTATCTTGTCCTATAGTGAAGGTGGATAATGTCATCTTGACTACAGTCATATTTGTGAACTTCTTGCTATACCCAAGCAAAGATGGTTTGCACCATGATTAGGATCTTGCAGATAGTAGTCGAATCACAACCACTGATAGATCCAAAATGATAGTAATATATAAGTGCAATTCTAGCTAATTTATCTACTTCTTTATCTTTATCTGGATATATTATCAACATTTATGTTAAGTTTTGAAAAATCATGATATTAAATCACCTTTTTCTAATTTTGAGTTAATTATTGTCATCTGTGGGACTAACCCCACTTAACTTAATGAGTTAAGTGGAATGAATCTCACTCTCTTTTTAGTTTATGTGGAAGATGCAAGAATTAGGTGAAACTTTCATGAATAAAAGGGACAATTAAATGAAGTAGAAGATATTTGGCCCAAAGGAGCAGGCCTAGCCACAATCCTAGGCCAAGAAAGGAGGCCCAAATCAAGACAGCTGGTTCTAGTCTAAAGGCCTACTATGGAAGCTCCACTAAGCCCACTATGAGAGGCATCTTGGGCCAAAGAAAGGAGGGCATGGGGAAGGTCCAGTTATGATTATTTACGACCATTTAAGGTGATTGGATGCTGATTGGAGGACACCCTTGGATGTGGATCCAAGCCAGAGAAGATCCAGCCATTCAAACCATAAAACATCCAAGGGTGGAGACTTAAAGATATCACCTTTAATGCTAATTAAGGAAATAAGTTTTGAACGTCCCTGGGGTATTTAAAAGGTCTCAATGCAGATTGGAGGACCATAATGGACGTGGATCATGACCCAGAAAAGAAGATCTGGCCATCCATTGTATTGAAAATCCAATGGCTCTCATTTGCTCTCTCTCCCTATATAAACCCCTTCACCCTATTGTAATATTCATCTTGTGATTCAGTCCAAAGTAACGTTTTGTGGCCTAAGTGAAATTGAGTCATAGATCCATTTACCTTTGTGAGTGCCAAACTGAGCAGGAAGCATCCAAGGCTAAAGAAGCTGGTAGAAAGGACAAGAAGAAGTCCCTTGGGCCTCGGAGGGTGTGACAAAGAGGTTACCTTCTTATTTATCCTTTTTAACTCTTACCTGTTCATCTTTTCTTTTATTATGCAGCAGCTATCCAAGATCCAGATAGTTTCAACGCATCCAACCACGCTCAAAAATTCATTCTAGAACGCATTCGAGAGTGAAGTTAGTGCAAGCCATTTTTCTCTCTCCTCCACCAAGCCACTTTCCCCATTTAGCATCCGAACTTAGCCAAATTTTGATTAAGTCCACAGTGTCAGCCTGTTTCATTTCCTATTTTATTTTGGCTTTAAAATATTCCTTAAAATCCCAAAAATTTATTTTTTGCCTACTAATATTTTTATAAATATTTTAATTATATTTTAAATTTCTTTGATTATATTTTTATTAGTTATTTATCTTCATAGGTAGTAAACACAATTCTAAAATTCATACAAAATTTTAACTAAAGCACAAATTGATTAGGATAAATCCTTGCTCCCTGTAGATCAACCCTTACTCTCCCTACATTAGTAAGGTTATTATAAATTTTTGTTGTTTTAATTCGGATAAACCAATGAGACTAATTAGTGAAGTTAAATCATCACTAATTACCTCTAAAATCTGAATTATCAACCACTATCTGAAAGTTATCTTTGGTATAATACCAGATTCCGGACATTGTCAATGGCATCGTTTGACGGATAATTCCCCAACGGGATGTAACTACGTGATGACGTGAACCCTAGGTGGATGTACATACAGTCTGTGATTCGTGGGGATTCACCGAGCTCCGAGCCCCGAGGTGGGAGATTGGTGACGGGGATGGTGAAATTCTGACCCTTGTTAGAGCAACGACGCCGACTATGCCGTCAAATGAACTAATTCCAATGACGCTCACACGTAATGGACGGGCTCGACTTGTATCGGTGAATTCACTTGAGTTATAATTTCAAGATATAATCTCTCACCTAAACTAACCTGAGCGCGGTGGAGTGCAACAAAAAATATACATAAAGATGTAATATAACTGACGAGCAGCAGAACGGCGTACCTCGTTGGTGGCGGCATTCGTCATTAGAGTCTTCACCGGTGCGTGGGCCGATACGGGCAGGTATGGTGGAGTCCTGCCAGAAACGAGCACGTCATCGCTCGATCATGGTGGATGCACCGCAGGAAATGCTCGAGGGGTCGGGGATGAGGAGGAGAGGCGTACAGCAACAAGGATCGGATGCCAGAGTTTACAGTTTGTGCAGTAGTCGCAAGCGGTCGCTACAGTCGACATGCAGATCACATGACCGTGTGGCGATAAGCTGTCGATGGATTGGCATCAAGTGTTTACGACATGACAGCAACCAGGTCAGGCATGAGTCTAGAAGCATGGAGGGATTTGGACTACCAGCGAACGTCCATGCAAGCGGATGCAGTTTGGCAGCTATTCATGTCGATCGTAGCCCGATGGTTGGTGGGCACTCAGGGCAGCAAGGTCCGGAGGTTGCTTGGCAGTCAACCATCAGTGGCACCTGAACACGTGGGAGACAGTTTGGTGAAGCCATCATTGCAGCCAAAAATTGTACGATCGTTGGTGCGTGAGGCTGTAGTTGCAAACTCGACGGCTCGTTTGACTCCCCAAATGCAGGGTTTCCGGCTTGGAGCTTCCCGATGGTCGTCCAAGGCCACAAGACTCAGTGACAGATCACAGTTGGGCTCACTAGTTGTCTTGACCACGTAGCAACTCTAGGGTGCACCTCACGTGAAGCTGGTTGGGTTATTGCACGACTGCACGTGGTCATTATAGGAAGTCACCACACATGAAATCGGGCGCAGGCCTTGGTCACGTTTACCGACCATGATGGAGGCCCAGGTCTCTAATGGTACATCCACACTAAGTCGGATGAGAAGCTGGACCTTACGGTAGAAGTCACATGATGCTGCTTCAGATCCGGTGATTCAGACGAGAGTTAGCAATGAAAAAGGATCTACCCGATCGTGCGGGCACAGACAGCCAGTTGCGTGACATGAGCAGCATGTGCGTTCATGCAACGTGCTAAGGTGCCCAATGTGAAATCAACATATGTTGATGGCGGAGATGTGTTGGCTCGTGGCTGCACTGCTGATAAGCTTTAAATGTACATGTTAAATGTCGTTATTTAGGGGTTTTTTGAACTAAATCACTAAAACATACTTGTCCATTAATGCTTGAGTAAGGGGTCGAACCCTAGGGAGGCGATAGGGAAATTCAATTTTATCAAAGTAGGATTTAGAATTCCAACTTTATTAAGATGATATCCATTAATAGAGACTCAATTTCTAAATTCTTTTATCAATGAGAATCAAATTTATGATTAGTTAGAAACTCTTGATAAGAATTACTAACTAATCACCTAACTAGATTTGTTAATTGTTCAATTGATCTTAGATTTTTTAGAATTTTCGAACAATTATTTTACCCAAGAGCTAGTCACTGTTCTCACGGATTAGGAGAAAAAATGTTTTATGTTATGTCGCAATTTTACCCCAAGCTATTTCAAATTCTGGAGATACCCCGAGCTCACAAATCGTGCTGCGATTTTTTGAGTCGGGGTGATGATTCAGCTGACACAGTGTGGACAAATCGAGCTGAATCAATTGTAAAGTTTACTCGGAGTAATTCTGAACAAGGTATGCCTTAATTGTAAAATTCAACACCTAGTAATTCTTAGGATCACCTTTTCTTTTATTCTTTGAAATTTTGAGCTACCATAAATTGGCAAATCGTGAACACGATTTGCCATGTAAGGTAGTTTAAATCGAATACGAATGCTGGATTATTGATCAAGTTTTATTCCAAACTATTTAAGACTAAAGGTTAAACACCTAAAAAATAATACCAATCTGAGAATTAACCAGAAATAAAATCGAAATTTAAGGCGACATTCAACGGAAGCAAATTATCAAATTGTGAAAAATGGAATGCCAAATCAGTTTCAAAATGAATTTAATTGAAATCTAGAATTACCAGGAGTGATCAGTGACTCGATTTAGGCAAATTCCGCGTAACGTACACCACAATTCCAGGAAAATTTTAGCTTGAATTTAGGGAAGACTGCGGCGACGGATCTGCAAATTTGCAGTCCCAGTCGAGCTCCAAATCGTTCCGAGTCGATTCTTGAGTGTTCAAAGAAGCTAGGCCTTGAGCTTAAAAATCAAGAACCACCTCTTAATTTCTCATTTTTGTTATTTTCTTCGCATTGTCCGCATGGCGTACAATGCGATGTGATTGGTTAATCGTGCGTTTGCGTGGCTCCATTTGGTGCACAACACGTACGTAGCCGCGTACATGTGTGTCAGACAATGAAGGAGCGAACATGCCTTATGATAGGCCACCGCGGCATTGTGTGTGGTGCGCCATTTTGTACGTGCGGCGTGTTTAACAAACAGTTAGTGCTCAAACTGGCCCAATAAGGGCCGGTTTCAATTAAAAAAGTTTTTATTAAAAGAAACACTTAGAATAAATTGTAAAAATTGTTTCTTAATGCATAAAAAACTAATTAATTCATTTCTAAAATATGTTTCATTATTTACTTTGTTTTTATTTATAAAAATGGGTCAATTAAAACCATTTATATTCTTATAATCATCATTTAAAAATTATTTAAATGTATAAATGGACCTAATTATTTATCAAACATATTATTTAACTTGAAATTTGAAGAAATTCTTCTTTTAACCTACATCATGGTAACATGCATTAAAATTATTGTTTTTAAGCATTAAAAACCCGACCGTGCGGGCGCAGACAGCCAGTCGCGTGATATTAGCGGCGTGTGCATTCACGCGACGGGCTGATGTGCCCAATGTGAAACCGACATATGTTGATGTTAGAGATGTGTTGGCTCGCGGCTGTACTGCCTTGGGGGGAAGCGACGTTGGATGTGGAGAGAATCACTCTCTTCTAGTGTCTTCCCTTTTCTCCCCCTTCTTCCTCCTCTTCTTCCTCAATATCCTTCTTCTCTCCTGGTGAGATCTAGAAGAAAGTAACTTCCACGATAAAAAATCCAGATCTGAAATGGTTTGGTGCCCAGCATGGCCTTATATAGGGCCATGATGGGCCCTTACAAGAGGGTCCATTATGGGGTCCATTAAGGGGCCCTTATACATGTGTTCCCTTTACAACAAAACAAATAAGCTAAGAAACATAAAGAAAGCCACATGGCGCACGAGAAACATAACATGACACGACAAACTGACACGATAAAAATGAAAACACAAGCACGGTGAAAGAAGGAATAAAACAAAAACAAACCAGTGAGAAATTCAAACAATCGATGGCGCAGTCAAGCTTTTTCACCCAGGGTGTTAAACCCGGATGTCTTTACTGTCGCCTTGGCATGCTGATCGGGTGTGGACACGAGCCGGCAGGGGTCAACGATGACGATGCTGGTGACTTCGAAGAGGCATCTGTTGGAACGAGCTGGCGCACTCCATCAATCATCCCAGGGTCGGAAGAACTTGACTTCAACGAGTTTGGGTAGTGAATGGCAGCGACTGAAGAAGATATGGCCGTAGGCTTCGTAAGTTGTCCTTCGCAATCCATGAGTCATTTGCACCTGTACGTCCCTGCCAGCGCACCCAAAACCTTCGCGATACCTCATCCCCTGCATAGTTAATTACCTCCTACAATATTTAGTCGAGTGACTCGTGCCAATCGGGTGAAAGTATCAGGGTAGTGGTCATGGGAAGCTCACTCACACTGAAGAGGTCTAGAAAGGCTGGGTCAAAGAAGAAAGAAGGGGCTCGGTATGGAACCAGGTCTTCCATGTTAAACGTCGAGCTTCGTGTTGTGTACCTTTATGTAATTTCATTTTTCACCATTGTTGGATTATCGGGAGGGCCCTCCTGCGTGAGTACCATCCTCCTGCTTGTGTTCTTTTATTTTAATTATGCTTAATTTCCATCTTTGAGGGGAGGAAATCAATGTTGGGCTTCTTCTCCCCCTAAAGAGCTCTTTTAAGGGGAAGCCTAATAGGCTTCCCCCTTAAAAGAGGGCCAATTGGGCTTCCCACAACTGCCACTCCCTCTCTATAAAGAAGGGGGAGGGGTGGGCATGGGAGGACAGGTTTTTGATCAATTTGAAGAATTCCCAGATCTGAAAATTTGAAGTTACAGTTATTGTTCCCTGTGAGAAGTTTGTTGTTTGAAGACAGTGAAGATCTATAGTTTTTTGGGCGTATCATTCTCTCCCTCTTAGGATTCCATCGACCACTTGTTACTGTTTGGGATCATTGCTGTAGAGATTGCTAAAGGGGGATACATGTTGTTGAAAATTTCATGCTTGATTATCCCGAATTCCAGATCTCGTTTGTTGTTGACAGTTATCGTTGTGTTTTGTCTCTGAAAAGAAGAAGATTTGGTAAAAGAAGAAGGAATTATCGAACAAGCAGAAGAGGAAAAATTGTATTTTTTTCCCTTTGCTGAAGAGGGAAGACAATCTTCGATCAATTTTCCTTGTGGGAGAAGCTGACGACGATCGTCCGATCCAAAAGGCTTTTGATATTGGCATTGCTTCCTTTTCGATTGCGTCCCGTGCCACCGGCGCCCTCCAAATCACCTTCCCGACGGCCCAAATCCTCGTGCTGGATGTCCGTTTGTTGAAGATGTTGTGCCTGGGCAACTTTACACAGCGACATCGGTGACAATCGCTCCATTTTCCCGCGATCCTTTTAATCATCACGGTCAACTTCCAAAAAATAAGGAAAACTACGTCGCAGAACTTCCTCCCGCTGGACGTCTCACCACGTGAATGTTCCAGCGAATGAAATCTAGTTGACCCTTCCAGCGTCTATCTCCAATATCGACTGCCTACGATTCCCCCTGTTGATTGACTTAGGAAACTGCTCGCATGTGCTGCTCCTAGTTGGTAAAGAACCTGCGGCTGGCTAAATTTCCTTTGGTTCAGTCGCTAATTGAAATCCCACTCGGGATTTAAATACCCGTTGATCTTTGCCAGCTGGACTCTGTTTTCGGCCAGTTTTACTGAAAGATTTGGAAGAAGACCGACTGATCAAAGTTGGCTCTTGATTGAATCTTCCACAACTCCATCGTCCCTGAAAACACAATACTCTCACCAAATTGGGCGAGTGGCATGTTGAGGAAGGAGTCTCAAACTCGGCGGACTCGGCGGCGATTTCCCATTAGGACTTAACTAAGATTAGGTAGTAAAATGGACATATACGATATACTCGGTAGAGACTTAGAGGATAGGATTCAATATAAGTTCAAATATAGTATATGATTCAACATAGTCGATGAGGATTCAACTTAGATAATTAGGATTCACAGTAGACGGCTAGGATTTAATATAAGATAGTTATAACGGTAAGGATTATATAACACATACAACCGTTATGACTAATGGGTCCACAGCACCGATCAACGGCTGTGATCGGTTCACCCATTTTACTATAACAGATCAGATTGAATCTAAAGCGAACGTTGTACAAGAGGTGCATCAACACCAAATCAATGGTTGTGATAAGTGCACCCATCTCATTATAATGGCTCAGATTGAATCTGACTTTAAATGGAATATATCCGTTGTAAACGGTTACAACTGATATATTTACATAAACGGCAACTTCTATTTTTAGACTATATACGTATTATAAATATACAACCAATGTAACACTTAAACTTGAGGGAAATACAATGATCTTATCACTCTTTTTATGTCTCTTCTGTCTTATATCTTCTCCTCTCTCTTCTCTCTCAATCTTCTCTTCTTCTTCTTCTTGCATTCTCAAGATTCAAGATTCTCAACATGGTATCAGAGCGGGGCGATTCCATCACGGGAGAAGAAATTCAAGCTTCCGCAATCACCATCCCTCAGTATGAAGTCCGAAAGTCTTCGGACCAGTTCCTATCGTTATCCCTCCAGGACTCATAGTCTCAGTCAAGCTGGATTCCAACAACTTTCAGATGTGAAAAAGCATCGTCCATCCACTTCTGAATGGGTATGGATTGAATTGATTTATTAAATGTACTGTGCCACCTCCTGTCTCTATTTCAGATCAACACAGAAATTAAGTTGATAATCCTGAATTCGAAAACTGGTGGAGGGTTGATCAACAAGTACTTTGGTTTATCCAATCAACGAACAAATCCTGCCGTGTGTTGCTAAAGCCAAATCAGCAAGGGAAGTCTGGGAAACGCTGGAAAACACCTTTGCAGGGAGAAGTCAATCGAGAATAATGGAATTGAACAGGCAATTTGCTAACATTGCCAAAGGTACAATGTCAATTGATGATTACATTAAGCACTTTAGATCCATAGTTGAATCTTAATCGTCTATGTTGAATCCTATACTATATTTGAACTAATATTGTATCCTATCTTCTCAGTCTCTAACGAGTATATCGTATATGTCCATTTTATTATCTAATCTTAGTTAAGTAATGACGGGAAATTGCCATCGAGTCCACCGAGTTTGAGACTCCTTTCTCAACATGGTATGTCAACGACCTGTACCTGCAGAATGATCAACCAACCACCTTTCAGAGGAAGGATGTCACAAAGGATGGTCTCATCATACGTGTTTACCTTTATTGGAACGTGGCACTGACGCTTCACCGGCAATGACGAAGCATCAATCCACAACACGTCATTGGGAATCGGATGAGGTAGGCGGCCAATCATAGTCAGGCAACCATCGTGTTGGAGATGGCTTTGATACAACTTCCGCTGCACACGATCAACTTAACACCTTGTCGTTGATCTTGAGATGGGTGCAGAAGATCGAGGATCGGAGAACCGTGTTGGCCATCGGGTCTGTCCTTTGTGGGACGGGTGCAGGGTTAACCTATGACATCACTCGGTGTGGAACTGGCATCCCACTAGTGCTGGGGTGGTCAACTGCTATGCTGGGGAGTTGTCGGCCAGTAGGGCGTGGAGCGGGTGTCGGGGTTGCAAGAGTGTCCATTATCTGAATGTAATCAACTCGAGTGTCGGGTGATTCGTACTCATTTGTGAAGTCCTCGTCTACACGGTAGTCGTCATCGTGTAGCGGCTCCATCTCTCCTATCTGATCCTGCTCAGCTTCTCCCATATATAGGGAAGGACACGGTCGGACCAAACTTCGGTAAGACCGGACCAAACCAGATCGTCGGTCAGACATTTTGGTGCTGACCGAAGTGTTTGGCCCCAGTCCGGTTTGCAGGTCGAACCAGACTGAGGACCGTTCCTAAATAATAATAATAATATTACATTACAATAAGAAATATGGAGGAAGGGGAACTGGTCAACCTCTCCCTTGTTCCTCTCCCGTCCGTCAATCCATTCCCTCCATGCACTTCTATGGGAGAGGATCCAGACTGGACACCAACCCCCCTTGCTGTCGCCACCCTCGGCACGTTTGCTGGATTATCGTTCACCAAACTCACCATCACCACCGCCACCCTTGTTCTCCCCACTTGGGAAGCCTCATTTCCTTCTCCCTATCTCTCTCCCTCTCACAGTCCCTCCCTCACATGCTCTCCCTCTCTCCATCTCCCAATCTCACTCTACGCCTCTCCCTCTCTCCCTCACTCACTCTTTCCCTCTTTCTCTCAGCCTCTCCCGCTCTCATTTCTACCGCCGCATCCTCCCGCTCTCTCCTCTCATGCTCTTCCTCTCCCCTCTTCCTCTCTCATGTGCTCATTCCCTCCCTCTCACACTCTCCCTCTCTCTCTCTCTCGCCCTCTATTCCGCTCTCATTCCCTCCTTCTCGAACTCTCCCTCTCTCTCTTGCTCTCTCCCCCTCTCACACTTTCCTTCTCTTCCTCTTTCTCCATATCATGTTCTCATGCTCTCATTGTCCCCTTCTTACACTCTTCCACTCACATTCTCCCTCTCTCCCCTCCCACGCTCTTCCTTCCCCCCTTTCATGGTCCTCCTACACGCTTCCTCTCCCTCCCCCACGCTTATCCTCTCTCCTCCTCCCACACTCTACCTCTCCCCCCTTATACACTTCCTGTCCGCCGCACCCTCTCTCTCCCTCGATGCACTTCCTCTCCCCAGCACCCTCTCCCACCCTCCATGCTCTTACTTTTCCCAGCACACTCTCTCCCCCTCCATGCTCTTCCTCTCCTTTCCCTTTCTTCCTCTCTCATTATCTCCCTCGGTCCGTATCTATTTATCTCCCTCTTCCTCTCTCATTATCTCCCTTTCTCCCTCTCTTGCTTTCTCCCTCTCCTCCTCTCCTCCTCTCTGTTTCTCTAACTATCTTTCTCTTCCTTTCCCATTAGCTCCCTCTCGGCCTCTCTTGCTCTCTCCCTATTCCCCTATTCTACTCTCTCCCTCTCTCACTGTCTCGGACAGATAACTTGCGGGTCCTTCATGAATCGGCACTATATCTGGCACTCGTGGAAGGCCTCGATGTATTCTGTCATGGACTATTGACCTTGTCAAAGGTGGACCCACGTGAGGAATAACATCATCCGATATTGTCCTGGCACGTACTTGCTCCTCAGCTTTTGTGCCATATCAGTCCACGATGTGGTGGGCCTTCCTCGTCGATTTGCTGCAACTCGCTTGTTCTCCCATAAAATTTTGGCATGTTTGCCAAGTCCTGCCTCTACATACTCTTTTTTTTTTTTCATTGGCAAAAACACGGTGCCGGGTACGGCCAACCCTAGGGTTGTGCCCTTAGACCGATCCATCAGTGCCCTGGACGCCACCCAGGAGGTTTTTATTTATTAAGTGAAGTATTTTTGAATGTTTTTAGGCGTGGAGCGAGTATATATATATCCCAATCACACGGAACCCACTTTTCCATGCCCATAGTTTAGGAAAAGAAAAGATACATAACTGATACCTTGTAGGCACTCAGGTAAGTGTGGTCGTCATCGTCCCTCCAGAGCCGCCCGGCGGTATCGGTGTAGGTCGGGAGATATCCTTGCCTTCATGTCATCAAGCAGGGGCTGAAGTGCGTGGGGGGCGCTAGTTGGGGCGGGTGAAATCCGCTCCTCATATTCATGTTCATTGCACAAGTCATTGTCCATGCGATACCATCAAAAATAGGAGTTCATCATCGACTCCCAGTTGATGAACTCTTTTGGCTTCCTCAACCCTTCGAAGATAGTGAGATCGGCTTGTACGCTCTTCTAGATCCTGGCACGATGCTCCTCTTTTCAGTGCTCGTAGTCGTCTGGGAGCTGCTCGAGCACCAGGTCACCTCCATAATGCAGGCTGACGTGTCGTCGAGGTGGGGTGGGGTAGCGGTCATGGTCATCCCATCATCGGGGTTTACCATCCTACGGGTGCAGTTGTGTGGCATCGTGTGCGGCGAATAGCGAAGAACCTCATCGGGTTCATCATACCGTCAGTCGTAAGGCTGGACGTAGTCGTCTCGGTGGGCCGGTAGGTCGGCCTTGACCCACGGTCGTAGTCATCTCATGGCTATCGTCTATCACAGATAGAGACGTTCAGTGGGTCGTGTGCGGGGTATTGGATAGGGCGTCGATTTCTACGCTTCTCGTCATGTCATCTATCATTGTCCAGGTACTCGTCATCATCATAATGGCACCTCAGACACTTTCGGTATCGTGAGACCCGAGGTGGGTCGCGGGCTCGCTCTGGACCTACGAGCACGTGCACGGTAGCACGTGCCTGAGGCACCGCAGGGCATGCGAGCAACTACTCCTAGAGTTCAGCAATGGCAATCTGAGTGCGAAGATATGCTCATCGCTCTTTAGACAAGTCCTCTCCAGGTTGATGCTGCTGGTGCAATCTCTCTCGGGTGCGTCCAGCTTCGCAGCCATGTGGGAAGGGAACCCGGGGTGTAGGCTCGTCCACATGATCTTTTCCGTGCGGGTGATGACTCGTCGTCACTCTCTCCTCGTTGTCACTAGGAGATGAGGCACCTAGCGATCGTGAAGAGCTATGGTGGGATCGTGCACGTCTACGGTGGGTGCGGGTGTGTCCATGTGAATCGGGTGATCCGTCGACACCCCTATCGGTGGGTGTGGTCCATCCGGGCTCCGAAGGAGGTGGTGATGCGCCACCTTCTGGGGTCGGAGGATGGTGCTTTGAGAGGCACATAGGGCTGCCTCTCTCGTTCAGTGATGAATCAGCTTGTCGCGGGGAAGTTGAACCTGCCTATTGCATCCTTCAGCTTGATCGCGTCTCAATGGCCATGACTAGTTCCTCGGGGTACCAAGATGGGTTTTCGAAAACAACAGAATGCAGATGATGACAATGCACATATGGAGACGTCATGTGAGCGACCACAGCCTCGCTCTGATACCAAAATGATGCCTGACATTGTCAATGGTGTCGTCCGACCAATAATTACCTAACGGTACGTGATGTCATGAACCCTAGGCGGATGTACCCGCAGGCCCTGACTTGCAGGGATTTGCCGAGCTCTGAGCTTCGGGGTGGGTGACCGATGAGGTGATGGTGACCTTTCAACCCTCGTTGGAGCAATGACGGTGAGTACGGCATTGAACAAACTAATTCTGATGACACTTGCTCGTAACGGACGGGCTCAACCCGTACCTGGGAATTCACTCGAGTCATAGTTTCAAGATATAATCTCTCACCTAAACTAACTTGAGCATGCTGGAGTGCAGCCAAAAATATACGGAAAGACGTAATGTAACTGTGAGCAGCAAAACAACGTACCTCATTGGTGATGGCATTTGTCGTTAGAGTCTTCACCAATGCATGGCCTGATACTAGCAGGTATGGTGGAGTCGTGCTGGAGACAAGAATGACGTCGTTCAATCGTGGCGGATGCACCGCATGGAACAACACTCGAGGGGTCGGGGATGAGGAGGAGAGGCGTACGAAAGTGAGGATTGGATGCCAGAATTTACAGTTCATGCAGTAGTCACAAGCGGCCGTTGTAGGCGATATGTAGATCAGGTCACCATGCGGCAATGAGCTGCCACTGGATTGGCATCAAGTGTTGACAACACGACAAAAACCAGGTTAGGCGTGAGAGTCCAGAAGCATGCAGGGGTTTGAACAACCAACGTACGTCTAGGAAACCAGCTGGGGTTTGACAGCTATTTACGTCGATCGTAGCCCGATGGTCGGTGGGCACTCACGGCGGCATGGTCTGGAGGTTTCTTGGTGTTCCACTATCAGTGGCACCTCAACACGCGGGCGACAGTTTGGTGGGGCTGACATTGTAGTCACAAACTGTACGGTCGTTGGCGCATGAGGCTGCGGTTACAAAGTACACAGTTTCTTTGACTCGCTGAATGCGGGGTTTGTGGCTTGCAGCTTTGCGACAATCATTTAAGGTTGTAGGACTAAGTGACAGATCATGCACGAACTCACCAGTGGTCTTGACTGCGTGGCAACTCAAGGGTGACCTTGGGCAAAGCTGGTTAGGCTATTGCACACCAACACATGGTCATTATAGGAAGTCACTACACATGGGATCGAGCGCAAACCTTGGTAATGTCGACCGGCCGCAATGGAGGCCCAGGTCTCCAATGGTGCAGCTGCACTAAGTGGGACGAGAAGCTGGACCCGACGGTGCAAGTTGCATGACGCGGCCTCAGATCCGATGATTCCGACAAGAGTTAGTAACGGTAAAGGATCTGCCCAACTGTGCGGGCGCAGACAGCCAGTCGCGTGATGTTAGCGGCGTGTGCATTCACGCGACGGGCTGATGTGCCCAATGTGAAACCGACATATGTTGATGTTAGAGATGTGTTGGCTCGCGACTGTACTGCCTTGGGGGGAAGCGACGCTGGATGTGGAGAGAATCACTCTCTTCTAGTGTCTTCCCTTTTCTCCCCCTTCTTCCTCCATATCCTTCTTCTCTCTTGATGAGATCTAGAAGAAAGTAACTTCCACGATAAAAAAATCCAGATCTGAAATAGTTTGGTGCCCATCATGGCCTTATATAGGGCCATGATGGGCCCTTACAAGAGGGTCCATTATGGGGTCTATTAAAGGGCCCTTATACATGTGTTTCCTTTACAACAAAACAAATAAGCTAAGAAACATAAAGAAAGCCACATGGCGCACGAGAAACATAACATGACACGACAAACCGACATGATAAAAATGAAAACACAAGCACGGTGAAAGAAGGAATAAAAACAAACACAAACCAGCGAGAAATTAAAATAATTGGTTGCGCAGTCATGCTTTTTCACACGAGGTGTTAAACCCGAATGTCTTTACTGTTGCCTTGGCATGCGAGCCGACAGGGGTCGATGGTGACAAGGCTGGTGACTTAGAAGACACATCCGTTGGAGCAAACTGGTGTGTTCCATCAGTACCATTAGGGAAATCAACCAGATCAACAGCTAAGTATAATACTAGTCAAGGATTTATATGTATAAATTAGTTGAATGTTTTGCCTAAGGAGCACATGCTAGCTAGATGTAGTATTTGGTGATTAATGAATACGTCATTGGTCATATTCATTATATGAGTGGTACTAGATAATAGTAGTTTTATCTCCTTCTTGTGTATCATGTCCACTGAAGTAATAAATACACATTTAAAAACTAACAATGCATGTACTATGCTCTCATCATCAGATAGTATAATCATGGTATTCATTATAAGCGTCACAGATGAATTATAAATCACATATTACATGATTGAAGTATTTATGGAGAAATGGAACATGTTACCGGCCTGCCTCCCGCATATAATTCCATCAAGTCTTGCCATGTAAATTCATTCTAGCAAGAAAAATGGTATCGACAAGTATAGTGCAAATACAAATAATTTTATGATCACATCAACTTAAGTATAAAACATTCCATTGTAAGTTGGTTCATTGGAAAAGTCTTTCTAAGCCGCTCCCTTGCACATTCCCTACTAATTAGAATGGGAGCTTTATAATATCAGATCTCTTAGACGATATAATGAATATCTCCTCTGAAATCCTAAGGGGTTTCCTTAATTGAAGATAAGTTTTGAGAGATGATAAAACCCAAGATTTGGTGAGCGACCCCCTTTCTTTTAATAATAAGGGGTCACTCACCAAATCTTGTGTTTTATGATATTGATTCATTACATAAACACAAAATGCTGGCATACTTGTTGCACTCGCCACTTGGGGCAGGTACCTGCACAGAGAATATTTACTAACATCTGTGAGTCCGATTCTACGACAAAATTGTTAAGGTTTTGCAACTTGCAAACGAGCAAACCATCACAAATCACCATAGCCTCGACTGTTGTGTTAGTTTGGATACCATAAAAGACAAAAAGGCAAAGAGAATACGCCCTGTGTGGTCATAGAGGATACTACCCCCCCTGCAGATCTCAAGTTCCATTTGGTCGCACCATCCACATTCAACTTGAGGATGCCAAATAGCACTGGGTGCCAATGAACAAGCTCTAGCCAAATGGTGATAGGGGCGAGGGGTGGTATGAGATGCTGATTGCGTCTTATCCATTGCTGGACTTGTCGCATGATGTCAAGTGCTCGCATGGGGGTCCACGCAAAATGAGAAGAATTCTGCTATTTCCAGATCTCCTATAGTAAGTAAGCTATGATGATGTGAAGGAATGGTTTTCACTTAGAGCGTGTTGGCGAGATAAAAATCTTGTCAAAACACTCTAATAGTGTTAGAGTAGAAGGGGTACATAGTAATAGACGCCAATGATGTGTTATTTGGCGCCAACAATCTAGGGCTGTCTCACTATGGAAGAAAAAATGCTCCATTGTCTCAGCTTGGGGAGATGTAGGGCAACAATGTTAACACAAACTGAGGGAGTGACCGATACGAGCCACCCAATCATTAGTCAGGAGGCCACGATGCATAAGTCTCCGTAGGAAGAAAGAGACGCAAGTGATGATCGCCCAATGCCAGATGAGGCGACCCTAATGATGGATGGGGGATTTTTCACAGAAATGTTTTCAAGAAAAACGTAAGGGGAAGGACCCATCGCATGTAAGTGTCCAAATAGGATGGTCGTGAGCAGACCCAATGAGAGTACTTCAAGCCAGGGATAAGGTGTCTAAGGGTAGGCCATGTTGCTCCCAACGGTGGCGCGTGTCGCCCACGAGCAGTTGTGCCACGGTCAATTGCAATCGTTGGGGTGCAAAGTGGGGTTGGTGGGCTAAAGGCTTATCGCTAAGCCATGTATCATACCAAGTGCTAATCTTGCTACGACCGACATGCCAACGTGTGACATTCGCTATCGCTAGCCAATGTCGCTGCCAAGTCTGCCATCTCTGATGGCCCCAGATATCCATCTATGTATGTGCCCATTTTCCATACTTGGTTGCGATGAAACTTCCCAATAGGGAGTTTGTGGTATGCATATGCCAAACAAGCTTCTTCGGAAGCATGCCTTGGGGATGTCTTAAAGGCATATGATCCCTAGACCCCCCCTCGTCCGTCGGGCGATAAGCTTTCTCCCAAGAAACCCACATGTGGTGACTCTCTCCCTCGAGGTGACCAGACCATAAGAAACGTGCACACAATCATTCAACCGAGTGGAGGGCATGTCAAATAAGCTGGATGCGTCTCCTAGGGGATAGAAAACAAAGTCTGCATCCATCTAGTTTCTTTTGCAAATTGGCCAACAAAGCATCAAGAGGGAGGTATCTAGTGGGTTCAAGAAAGATAAGGCATATGAGATAATCAAAAGGGAGGTATCCTCATGAGTGCCTGATAGAACCAAAATGTAGCATGTAAATGTATACAATTTAAGATCATTTCGGGTACGTATCATGTGTATTTTATCCAATTTTATAGGATTATACATTTCATGCACTTAAAAGAGCAAATGACAAAATAATGCATTTTTAATGTCATTTTTCATACATGTTTAACACACTCGAAAATTTCTTAGCAAAAATATTTTAACTTATAGTGCTCCATCTAGTATTTCAGTTTATATTTTTTAGCAGAGAAGAAGTCAAAGTAAAAGAAAGAGTTGTTGAAGGGAGAAAGAAAGAAGAATGAATAATAATAATAAAATATTAAAAAGACGGGCCTTATTGGGCCTACTAAGGAGCAGACCAAGCGCACAAGCCCAAGCCAGCAATAGGCAAGTGAGCTCAAGGCTCAAGCCAGCCCACAGTCGGCAAGGGGGAGGGCCCGGCAGGCAGGCACAGCCGGCCCACAAGGATAACATGCCATCCAAAGAGGCCCACGTCAGTCAAGCCGCAAACAAGGAAGTATGTTATTTGAATAAAGTGATATTGATGTGCCAAAACTTCTGTAGTGTTTTAGGTTATTAAAATTTTCCATATGGGACTTAGAATCCCAGTTAGTGTTTAAATGTCGCTGCGGGCCGAACCATCGTGGAGTCCATTGATCGCGACCCAATGGGCCACGATCTTAAAGAAGACAAAGAAAAAAAGATACCAGGTTTCGAGCCAACTCGGTCTGAAGCCCATGTCTTTTCGGGTTTATTTAAAGAGACGGATAAGATCTCAGTCGTCCAATCTTCTTTAAGAAGATTGGACGACGAGAGTGAGCCGTCTTATTTCATTTTTTTTATTTCTATTTCCGGACTTCAAATTGGTTCGCAACAGCTGATGCGGGACCCATTAGTGGACAAATCAGAAAAAGCGTTGATGACGGGGCAGCTGATTAAGCATGCTGACGAGGCATCGACATGGCGACGACTTGGGCGCACCGTAAGAGGGATCCATGGCTGCAATTTAATTGTAGCCATTGGATTTTTGGAATGACGATCAGACGATCAGGGGCATCTCCATCCAATTTTCCTTTGGCCGTAGATGCTAGCGGCTAGAGGCCATTTGCGGCTGACGAGAGGGAACGAGCGGCAATCCAACAGTGGGGGAGGGCCAACAGGGCTGTCCCCCTTTATATGGGATCTTACCCAGGCCGTTAGAAGGGGCTGAGTGCTCCTTATTTCACCATCTTTTGACCGAGATCTAGAGATAGTGGAGGACCTGTCTTGCGACGGCAAGAGAGGCACAAGGGTTGTGACAACCTCCTGCCCATTTGAGAAGCAACGAGAGGCTTCAAGGAAGAGCGAGGAGAGCTCGATTGTGCACCAACAAGGGAGAGAAGGAAGGGGCAGACATCATATTGAAGCTAGGCGACAGTGATTGGCGCCACCATCCCCTTACTTTGATTTTGGGCAGAATCAGGTAATCTAAGCTCATATTTGTTGAATTTCAAGAGTTTTATATTTTAACTTTGTCACAAGTTAGTTTAACCCCTGATCTAATCTATTTTGATTGAGTTTCTTTGAGTTCTATCAGCGCAACTTGTGTTGAGCATTTCATTGAACATATCATGTGTTCGATGAATATATTTGATTTCTATAAGTTTGTCTTATCAACTTTATACAAAATTTTAAAAACCTCAAACCCTCTTATTCTGACTTCTATTAGGCATTCCGTCGAACACCTTACAGGCGTTTGAAAGAAATACTCCCCTTAAATTTGATTTGCTCTATAAACTTATATAAAATACTCATAAAAATCATAATACAAGTAAATAAGACTGTACATCTATCTTACCTGACCCTCTGATGGGAAATTGGTCTAACACCTCTCGGGTGTTCAACTAAATCACCCTATATTTCATTAAATTGACTATGAAAAAAATATAAAAATATAAAAATATATAAATCATACAAAAGTACCTATAGTAATTCTAATGTGTATTCTACACCTGTAGGTCATTTTATATCACTATACACCTATCTAACGTCTTTTACTTATATTTATTTTTCACTCTTATTAAACTATTTATTTGTATTAAATTCTTATCTATCTTTTCAGTAACTATATTATTATCCTTTTTAAATATAATATCAAACCTCTTCAATTCTTTCTCACTCTTACTATCTATAGTACATATATATAATCTTAGATATTTTATCTTCTATACTTATCTTATTAAACTAATGTTCCCACTACTTATTAATTACTTATCTCTTCTCATTATTATTAGCATTAGTGTTATCATTATATCTTAATAAATAACAACTCATTTATTGAATACAAACTTCAAGGCCAGTCCCTATAGAGACGACCTTACTCACACTGTACACTTGAGTAAGTTTCTATATTTCAAAAATTTATTTAATTGTAGGCAAATTAAAAATACAATGATAAATTAAAATTATCACTGCAATTGGCCTCCATCAGTACCCATTATAGTGTTGGATAATCTGAGAGCACTTTACAATGGTGGACGGACCAACCATAAAGTTGCTCTTTGAGGCATTGACGAGCTGGCCAGAAGCCCGCTCATACACAGTGAGGAAACATATGTTCGTAAATGGATTTTTTAGATTCATTAAGAAAAAGGATAGCATCATCTTCAAATAGAGAGTGCAAGAGGATTGGGCATCCCATGTTCGTAAAATATGGTTGGATGAGGCCGCGGGCTATCCTCGTGTGAGCGATCGGCTAAAGACCTCCATCAATATATAAAGGTCGGTGAGATGGGATTGCCTTGTCGTAAACCACTTGTGGCCGTGAAAAAGCTTGTGGAGTTTCCCTCCACTAAAATAGAGGAGTGATTCTCTCAAATGCACACATCCAAAAGAGCGATGAATGAATCGGTGAACCCAAAGTGACGTAACACTTTGGTTGGTAAGGAAACTCTGTTTGGCTCGATAAATAGCCTTCTCCATATCCAGTTTGATGATGCCATTTGAACCCCAAATATGAGTGTTTAGTGACTGGTATAACTCATGAATGAGCATGATATTGTTGACCCTTGATGAAACCGTACTGGTCAGGTGAGATAAGTCTATCAAGGAAGGTCCCGAGTTGATTTGTAATGATCTTGGAATGAAACTTTATAGCATACATTACAAATACTAATAGGGCAAAAGTCTCTAAAAGAAGCTGGAGTGCCCACTTATGGAATAAGTGCCAAAAAGTGGCTTTCCAACTTCTAGGTAGGACTTTACACATAAAGATCTCATTTTTAACAAGCACCAAGTTCATCCCTACTATATCCCCACATGCTATGTAGAATGCTACATAAAACCCATCCGGTCCCAGGGCGTTGTTCCGACTAAAGGAGAAGACCACCTCCTTAATCTCTGCTCACGTAGGAAGGGCCGTACGTAAGGCGTTTTGCTGGTCAGTCACCAAGTAAGGGATAGAATCTAGTAAATCCTTAGTCATAATAATCGGCTGTGAAGCAAGGAGTGTACTATAGTATGCAACACCGGCTGCCGCTAGTTGAACGGGGTCCTGATTATTGATAGAACCACAATATGTCATGTAATTATACTTATTTTAAGGGCATTTTGGGATCATTTCATGTGTATTTTCTCCAATTTTATAAGAGTTTCATATTTCATGCTCTAAATAGAGCATATGATAAAATGATGCATTTTAATGTTATTTTTATGCATGTTTTAGAACTTTAAATATTTGTTGGTAAATGTATATTTAAGACCTTCTTAATTTTCTAATGCTCTATTTGATATGTATGCTATTGCAGGGAAGAAAAGGAAGTTGAAGAAATTAAGAGAGTAAAGAAATAGAGAAAAATTAACGAAGAAGAAACATATACAAAAGGGGGTTTTTATTGGGCCAGCTAAGGAATCCGCAGGCAAGCAAGCGCAAGGCTCAAGCCAGCCCACAGCCAGCAAGGGCCAGCATCCGGCAGGCAGGCACAACCAGCCAACAAGGAGAACAGTCCAAGAGAGACTTACATCAGCCAAGTCATGCACAGAGAGGTACGTTGTTTCAATTTTAATTATCGCAATAATTTATATAATGTTTTACTTTTTAGAATTTCTCCATATGGGATAAGACCTTATACTTTTAGCCACAGTGGGGCGGGCAAATAAAAGTGTGATCGCAGCCCAATGGGCCACAATCTAAAGGAAATAAGAAGAAACAAAGACTGGGCTTCGAGCCAACCTGGCCCGAAGCCCTGTGTCATTTCGGGTTAGGACTTCTAATGTGAGTCGTCTGATCTTCTTAAAGAAGATCAGATGGTCGAGATGTACTCTGTTCATTTAACTTGTTTTATTCTATGTTAGGACTTCTAATTCATCCGCGATCGCTGACGCGGATCGCAGGATCCTTCAACGACGGATCAAAGAGGGCGAAGGCGATGTATACTGCTCACGTGGAAGTTGAGAAAGTGCTGATGTGGCAACGACTGGGGTACACCATTTAATCGGGGTACATGGCTGCAATTTAATCACAACCGTTGGACCTAGATGAGCCATATTGAATGGCTAGCGGCATTTACGTCCTCTCTCGCCCCTGGCCGTAGACATTGTCCGCCAAAGGCCATTTTTTGCCAGGGAAGAGAGGACCACTGAAGATCCAATGACCCAGGAGGATCCCCAGGGCCCTCCCCCTTCATCCGACGGCTTGAGGGGTCCTTCCCAAGCCATTAAAAAGAGACGGAGAGCCCCCAATTCAGCTATCTTTTGACTGTTGTCCACAGGGCGGCGTAGATCCCATCTGGCAGCAGCGAGAGCAGCTGAGTTCTTTGGACGGTGTGACAATCCTCCAACCATTCTGGGAGCTTTGGATGGCGCCAAAGAGAAACTGAGTCATCCTAGATTTGCGCCAGCGTGGAGGAGTCGAGCAAGGAGACTGCATACTAAAGTTTGGCGACGGTGATCGGCATCGCCACCTTTGCTCGTTGAATGAGAACGATTCAGGTGATATCATGGTTTTATTTGGGTGATTTTTATATTTCCTGGTACTCTGAATGCATGATTTTTTTCACAAACTGAGTTTGATAAAGTTTCGTAGAGTTCTGTTACCTCAACGTCTCTTAGACATTTCATCAAAAACTTCACATGTTTGATGAATATACTATGATTTACATAAGTTTACCCCAATGAACCTTATAAAAATATAAAAACATAATCTACCCCTCTTTTGTCTTCTTTTGGGTATTCTATCAAAAACCTCAGGGGCGTTCGACATAAACACCCTTTTATAATCGATCTTCTTCCTTAAAATCTATGTAATGGGCATTGGTCGAACACCTCTCGGGTGTTCAACTAAATTGACCCATTACTTCTTGAAATCATTTATAAATATATATATATCAACTATATAAAAATCATATAATAACTGAGTAAACCATATATACATTTGTGATTTCGACCATATCTTGGGAATTTAGTTGAACACCTCTCGGGTGTTTGACTAAATTACCCTATATTTCATTAAATCGAGTATACAAAAATATAGAAATGTATATAAGCCATATTAAAAACATACACAAGTACCTATGCTTATTCTATGCAGTATTCTACATTTTTAGGTCATTTTATATCACTATAAATACTTCTTACTACTACCTACTTACCCTTAATATCTCTATATATTTATCTGATCACTTAATATCTTATATTAGATATTTACTTATCCTCTTCTTATCAGTATTCTAAATATATATATATATATACTTCTCATGTTTGCCTACCTTAAGTTAGTAGTCTTTCCCTATCTATCTCACTTCCTCTGCTTCTTATAATTTACTCTTATTAAACTACTTAGTCTAATTAAATTATTATCTACCTTTTCACCAACTATATTATTATCCTTCCTACATATAATATCTAACCTCTTCAATTCTTTATCACTCTTACTATCTATTGTACATAAATATAATCTTAGATATTTTCTCTTCTATACTTATCTTATTAAACTAATATTCCCTCTACTTATTAATTACTTATCTCTTCTCATTATTATTAGCTTTAGTATTATCATTATATCTTAATAAATAACAACTCATTTATTGAATGCACACTTAAAGGCCAGTCCCTATGGAGACGACCTTACTCACGCTATACACTTGAGTAAGTTTCTATATTTCAAAATTTAATTTGATAGTAGGCAAATAAAAAAGACAACGACAAATTAAAATTAACAAGTAATTTGCCTCCATCAATTATGCATGACTAATAGGGTCTCATAATTAGGACGAGCTCTGTGACGAATCGAGGCATGAAAGAAACGTGTCTCTTGTCACCGCATGGCATCCTCAAGCTGTTCACTAAGCCTAAGCTTACACTCCCGAGCTTCCTCTGTCCAAGGATCTTGTAGCTGTCGCTTGATGGCTTCCAGCTCCGCCTTGAGCTCTTTGACCGGTGCGTGCATGTCCCCAAATACATGTTTGTTCTAACATTTCAAGTGGAACTTGAGATTCCTAAGTCTGTACCTGAGGTTCTCCATAGGTGATGTAGTGATCACGTCATGCCAGTGGTGACGCACAAAGCTTTGAAAAGCTTCTTGTTTCTGCCACATAGCTTGGAATCAGAAAGACAGCCTACAGATATAAATACCCACGTCTGGGAGGAGAATTGGTGAATTATTAGAGTGATATCGATAATAATATTGCATTGCAGTAGTACAATACTATTTATGAAGCATCGGTCAAGTCATTCATACATACTCGCATCTGCTTGGCGCGTATTGCACCACGTCCATCTCTCGCCTATAGTGGGGAGCTCTACTAGTGAAGCCTGATGAAGAAAATTGTCAAACGTTTGCATGGATCTCAACCTAGGCGGCTTACCTTCCTGACGTTCAGTGACTGCTCATACGCAGTTGAAATCCCTCAATATAAACATGGGAGATCAATAAGACGCGGGTGGATTTGTATATGCTGGACAAGTTCCTCCCATAGGGCCTCTTACTCTTGGTATCTATGCGATGTAGAGACTACCATGAGCGTGTAAGGCACCGGGAAGGGCTGAACGACAAATGTGACATATTGGGTTCCTTCGTCAAGGAGCTCCAACGAATACTCTCATGTCTAAAGTAGCAAGATCTTATTCGAGGAATGGTAGTAGACGTGTTCCATTATGAGTTTCCTCAGAATGGAGTGTGTGCTATCCGTGGTAGTCATCAGTTCAATAAGCCCAACTATTCCTATTTTGTACTTATTGATGAGTGACAGGAGATGACACTGGGTAAAAAGGTTGCCTATCCCTTGACAATCCCAAATGAGACTTGGAATCATAGAACTATCAACTCACGTGGTGCACCCACGATCGGGGTGTTATATATGTGACGAGTGTGAGGTGTATCTGAGTGCTGCCCACGAGGTAGTGGGTTGTCCGTATATGAGTCCTTAGATATGGATGCATCATCCTCCTCCTCGCGTGTGGAAGCAACTCTACTAGTGTCCCCACATGTGTCATCTCTAGGGAGAGAGGCTTGAGATTTAGTCAAGCATTCCTCCATAGCCATCAGGGAAAGAGGATGTGTTAGGTGGGTGGGGGAGGGGCTTACTGGATGGGTCAGGTGGGTGGGGAAGGGGCAAAGTGGGTATGTCGGGGGGGGGGGGGGTGGACCGATGAGGGGGGGTGGGTAGGGAGGGGGTGATGGGAATGGTGAGGGACGAGTGGCTGGGTGGGAGATAGGGGACAAGGGGTACGTGTGGTGGAAGGTCGAGGAGAGGAAGGACAAGTGGGGGAAGCTGTAGGAAGGGAAGGGCTAGTACTAGCAAGAGATGGGGGCAAAGGACGGAGGGATGCAGGCATAGCAGAGAATGGTGTGGAGAGTCAAGATGATGTACATCGAGAGGAGCTAGGGGAGGAGAAGTCAAAGCAACATGTGGGGCACTAATGTGACTCATCCCTACCTCAGTGTGGCCTCGAGTGTCGGATTCATTGAGTATATCTATTAGGGAAAATGTGTTCGAAGTTGGTGTCTTGGTCCTAACCTCTTTACCTTTGGCACATAAGTGGCTAGCAGATGGGGCTTTTGTCCTTGGTGGGGTTTTGGGGCGCTTATCATCACCTCTTCTCACCTACTATGCAATCATGGATGTAGGCCTGACCGAAGTAGGTTTGGTCAACACGAGGTCCCGAGATATGGAGGGCTGCACACTCAACACACCATGCGGTGTAGGGATACGCCATGTGATAGGAGTTGGTTCATGAACAGGGCAACGCCCTTGGGTAATGGTCTTTGCATTGACGATATAGTCATTGTAGGGCAATGGGGGAAGGAACTCCACCGTTGGTGCCGAGATCATCTGCATCGCTTTCCTGCGACACGTGTGGATAGTGTGTGCCAAAAGAGTGTAGTGCGTATAGACTTGCAGGAGATTCTCATACACAATGGGCTGATGGATCAGCTAATCCCCATTCTGAATAAGTATCATACAGTGGATAGGAGCTAGGAGATCAATCTCCACACAGACCCGCGCATATCTGGGGCTGTTGAATAAAGGGACGTCTTTGTGCAGACATATAAAGGACCCAACAACACCTGCTAGTGACTCTAAGGTTGTGGGCGTAAAGAGATGAGGTTGTAGTCCTAGGAAGCCTATCCCCATAGGGACATAGTGAGGGGAATGATCCCATGAGCTCGTCTGTTCTGCTGTCTAGTGATAGGTAAGCATCATGGATCCAATAATTGTCTAGGTGGTACAACTCCAAGCCTTCCGAAAGTCAGCTTCCAAGTGGAAGCAGATAAATAAACTCCGATGCTTGCGAGACCCAATGACCACCAGTCAAAGGAAGTCTCGGGTGCTAGATATACTTGGGTGATGTCATCCATAGGGGGTCACTTAGCAGCAAATCTCCCTATTAGGGCGTAAGCAAATGGCACTACCACTCGCGCGACCTCCTCTTTGGAGAATGCAACGAGTCACACTCCCTTAAGTTTGGTATAACCTCCCTTTGGAGTCCTGTCATTGTATAGGGAGGGAAGTGTGGTCTTCGAGAGTGGTTGGATGGTAGCTGCTTGTGAAGGTCCAATCACTCTCGCCGCCCAAGTCTTTGCTAGCGCTGATCCTGATGATATCCCTACTTTCTCTGGCCCTCTCTTCTCGTCTCGTGCGGGTCCCATCAGTGCTGCTAAGCCTATCGATCCAGGGCGACTAGGGCCTAGATCCCTTTGGCCTAGATCAATTGAGTCCTCACAGTTTGGTTTGGTTGTGATACCTGTGACCAATTCGATCAAGTTTACTCGAACTCCATCGGCTAAGTTACCTCAATCTAAGTAGACTAAGTCATCTCGGGCCAGGGCGACCAGATCCACTTTGATGCTATCGACCAAGTATCCGACCGAGTGTGACCTGGAAAAGTCAACTGTGTGGTCCCGGTCAAGGTTAGTCGGGGGGACCAGGTTTGACCCTACCGATTCAATCCGGTGGGCACTAACGAGGTCATTCTAGCCTGCATGGTCAAACACTGTCCCAGGTGACTCCATGGCCCCAATAGAAGCACCTGTGTCGACTGAGACGACTGGTTTGGATCCGTTCGGAACCACCAAGATGACCCTATCACTATCGGGCAGCTCGATCGGCTGGATTGACCTGGTCAGACTCATCCAAGTCTACCAGGTCGGTCCCAGCCGAGTCAATCGAGTCGACCCGATCAGACTTGTCTGAGTCGACCACGTCGAATATGGTTGATTTGATCAGGTCGACTTGGCCAGAATTGAATGGGTCGACCTGATCGACTAGGGCTGAAGCGTATGAGTGGACTCATCTCGGGGTTGGCACTTTGTGGCCGTTGACAACCGTTCGATTGGTGGACATCTTTGGCATCCAACAGTGGGAATAAAAGAGGAAAATCAAAAATAGTGGCTGACGCAGTAAGTTATATTCCCGACAATGCATTGAATTCATTGTTCGAAATGGCAAAGAGAAGCTGCGGATGTGATGACGTGGATGATCCAACGATGTACAATTGATCTAACGCAGCTGTTTTGGTGGCTCCGAGGTATAAAGTGCCAATAGATCATTTTTTTGAAAATCTGGGCGATGGATCGAGGGTCCATCATTTGGGCTTTTGAGATCGTGCCAGGTGGCACGTTCAACGGTCTTGATATTTTTGCATGTGGATGCTTCGACAATCATTATGACTGTCAGAGGAGGATTTATGAGGGCTTTTGATTTTTTAAAATGTTTTTTATTTTTTTGCTTTTGGAGAGCCGTCACATACATCCAGGCTGTCGTATTTGATGGCTTGGACACAACTTAGTGCTAACAAGGGAGGACTTGGGTTTCTCCTCCAGCTGGGCTGCTAGGGTTAGTGACCCCGCCGACGTGGCCGCCATGTCAGGCAAGCGACCTTGTCATCCAGGCAACTCAGCAGCCTGCATTGGATTGTGGGCTGCAATTTTCCTTTGCGATAAGAGGTAGTTTTAATTAGAAAAGGGATTAAAACATAAAATTCATAATATATTACTTATATTGATGGTTTTGTCTCCCTCAAATGAACAATTTAAGTATGTATTTGATATAGTTATCTTAATAGAATCAAAGGAATTAAGCAATTTAAAATTTGGATATAAAACTTAGCTCAGGGATTCTTTGGCCTCGAATCTGAGCTATAGGACTCCGTTTGTGACATTTTTTAGGTCAATTCCTATAGATTGAGGCCTTCCAAATCTAAAGAAATAAGAATTAGCTTGGTATGAGGTATGTCTAAGAAGTTATGGTGAAATCACCATTTGTAGAGGAGAGAGAAGCTCTGCCCAAGGAGAGATAGAATGAAAATTTTTATCATCCCGAGTTCAAGATCGAGAGAGTAGAAACTTCAGAGAAAGAGAGAAAGATGGAGGGAGAAGAAGGCATAGATGGAAGATGTGCATAGATTAAAATAGAGATGCAGCCTATTTTAAACCACATCAATCTTAGCAATAATGCTTCCCAAAAAAAAATAGAACATGCTTTTTTATGCCGCTGATAGCTAGCGCTACCAAGTGAGACTATTTGAAATATTGGACCTTCGATGTATTAACATTGTCAATACTATGTTGGATGTCTTGTTTATTTTTTTATCATTGTAGATGTAGTAGAACATATAGTCTTACTCAGTAATTAGAGTGTTTGAGTAAGAAAATAAGAGGGGAAGGGGCACCCTTGTTTGGGTGTTATGGACACCTAAAGTGGGGCTTTCCATGATTAATACTCATTTAAAGAATTTTATGTAAAATTCCTAATACCACAACTAGATCTTCCCATGTCGACGTATTTTATGCATGCGAGCTTGAAGGTCGTTGTACCAGTCTAATTAAAAATGTTATTCTATTAATATTTATTGGCCCACCTTATGAATGAACTATATTGATAAATATGCTTATTAACAACTAATGAATTTAACCCAATTTATAGATTTCGTTGCCAACCTGAGTAGTGCCAAACCACACCTTGTGCCTAGAAGATATAAAATATTGACTAAATCTCTTAGTACATATTCTATCATTAGTTATCATATACTTAAAATATTTCTTCGATGTTCAGTTTTATAATGACTTAGGATATAGTAATGCATCTATCCCTTATTCATCACTCAAGTTTCTACATATGCTTAATGATAATCATGGGAGAACACCTTTTAGAATATCTTCACTACCTTTGTGGATTTATACATCTTCTTCCTCATGTCAAGATCTTAACATCCCTAGGGAAGACAATCCTATCTTGAAACATCAAGAAGCTTCATGCGCTTTTTGTGATATCCGAGCTATAACTGAATCAGATCGCACAACTAGCTGCTTTCAAGATAGTAAAAATATAGCTCGTCTATGCACAAAATTGATTTGTTATTTAAAGCCAAACGACCACTCATATCACCATCGCATGAATAAACCAGATTGACGTTTATCAGTAATACCACTGGGGGATTCATAAATATCAATTTAGTGAACCATTTTCCTAAAGGGCACGGACTTTTGTCTATAGGGTATCTAGAGTAATTTACATATGGGATTTCATACTTATCATACAAATAGAAGTCATACTGATACTTTTTCTGAATAGTTACATGTCTGTCTCGAGTATCGATTAAATAAAAAAATTTAATATGCATTTAGAGGCTGCAGATCACAATTTAATGATCTGACAACAATTCATTAAGTCGTTGAATGTACTCAAAGACTTTATTGAAAACATCACACAAGAGTTATAATGAATAAACTTTTATTTCGATGAACTGACAACGAGATGAAAGTGTTGGGGTTTATAGCCACACAATATCCTTCACTGAGGAATATATTGGATATGAATCTAAAAACGGGCACGTCTCCTTTTTCTATGGGCATGATAGATCTCTATTAAAGCCTATAAAATATAATTTCTTCCACTAAAATATTTTATATGTGACATTTAGGCTTATGTATCAGTTTATTGTATGATTTTAATGGCAGGAAGATATTTATCAACCTTTGTTATGAATCACAAATATTAATATTCTTACTTAAATAAAACTGAAATTAACCAATCAGTAGGTTTTTGTGTCACTCATGGGTAGCTACTCACGACTTTAAAGATATAAAGTATTGAGTCAATTTTCTTATTAAACTCTTACCTCCGTCAGTCATTATGCATGAGACTCCTAAATGACAAAAGGCATGGTTAACCCTCAAACTACAATATATCCTTCTCATTCATATTTGCGTGCCGTGGATATCATTCTCCAATATATCCATTATTATGGCTGGAGGCTTCAATGCATATTTGACCTTCAAGTAATTTATACTTATACCTAGGATAAGTTATAAACCATAATTTTGGTTTGAATAAGACGTTGAAGGCGCTGATTTATCCAACAATATTTATAAAAATTTCCTTAGAACAGGGTATGTAAGGGTCGAATCCTCAAGGATCAGGGAATTGGAGAGTAAATTGTAATTCAAATATATTACTAATTAAATTTCTTTGGTGATTTTATATATCTGGATTTTTAACTACTTTGTAAAGAGAAAATCAACCAAATGATAGAAAACTAGTCAAAACTATTTTAAAGAAATAAAATAGTATTTTAAATTAAATAAGTATGCTGTTTATTATAACTTCTAATAATTTATTATGATTTATCGGATTTTTTATAGGGCAAGAAACACTCTAAAGCTAAATAGAACCGTAGGCTGCATTTTGCCGTAACATTGAGGCAGAAATGAGTAGTGGATGATAATCGTTATAACTTTTGCTACAGGAGGAATTTTTGAGTGTCTTTTGATGCGTTGGGAAGCTTGAAGTCTAGGCTATTTTCTGAAGTGCTTATCTAGCCAAAAATGATGAGAAAATTCACATCTTCAGGAGATCCCACGAACGTGGGTGCGCTTTCTCCAAGAATCTTGATCACCCTTGAATTCTCTCTCCAACACTTGTAGAACAAGAATGGATCAATAAAATCTGATGCAATAGGCCCCCAACAATAAGTTGGGAGTAGAAATCCAAGATCAAATACAAAGAGAGGATAGAAGAGAATAAATAGAAGTGACCTAACTCTCCCAACCATTGAATTTAATTCTAAAGGATTGGAGGGCTAAGATTTCTTGATTTCTATCCTGGACCGATGCGCCCTCTGTCCCATATTTTAAAATAACCATTCAAATTCAAATTGTGGGTTAGTTCCACAATTCCTGCCTTTAAGGAGGTTGATCCAATCTTTTAGGAGGTTTGAATGGACTTCTAGAATGGGCTTCTTGTGCATTGGGATTCCTCTCATTATCCATTTGAGTTCTAATTTCCTCCCATTTTTATCTCAAATTCACCATTATGTTTACCTAATATGAAATGAAAATCCAAGAAGATGTGAAAAATCTGCTTGACTCTAAAGAGTCAAGTGGGGTTAGTCACAAAAATCAATAAAATATATAAAATAGACCTTAGGGAAATA
Source organism: Wolffia australiana (assembly GCF_029677425.1). Lineage (NCBI taxonomy): Eukaryota > Viridiplantae > Streptophyta > Magnoliopsida > Alismatales > Araceae > Wolffia > Wolffia australiana. The sequence goes on along the minus strand of NC_135839.1, from coordinate 8,313,445 downwards.
AAGCGTAAATTTATTATTTTATTCTGAAATGGTCAATAATGGTAGTAAAATCTAAAAATATGAGGTAAAAATTAAGTGTAAAACCATTGTTTTACTGATCGAATTTGTCGTTATCAATGGGCAGTCTCATCTTGTCCACCATTACGTTATAAAACCATTGGATTTAATTCCTGCTTATTTAAGGTTAGACTGATTTGAAACTAATGTTCACAGAATTGTACATGTGGATATACAATATTGTAGCCAGATGGTGTATTTGGCATATGAGGCCATATAACCACTTACAGGCCGTGACATAATGATCAAGGTTGCTTGTTCTGTATAATGTTATTGAGAGTTTGTTTTTGGCCATTTATGCCCGCAATTCACCCAAAAGCAACAACAATCTATCCTTAGTGTCTTCATACTAATGCACCCATGAAGAGCCATAGTTATCATTTAGGTGAGGTTTGATAATGAGCTTGTACCTAGTTAGTTCTATATTCATTCACTGAGTCCGTGAAATAAAGAACATTCAGAGCACACGTGTACAGAGAAATGGTTATTGTATAAATGATGACATCATAATCCAAAAATTCATTGCATTTATCTGGATAATTCACTATAAACATTACAAGATAATAATATAAACTTTATTTTTACTTTAATTCATAAATTATAGATATAATAATTTGTCACAAATATTTGAATACTTTCCCTCAATATGCAATTTTTATATTTTCCCTTTACAGATATGTGATTTTTTATTAAATAATGTGGAAGTGTGCATTTCCACGTCAAAATTTGCAGTCTAATTTTCTTGAATCAATGGTCCATGTCCATTGAATAGTTGCAATAATCAGGTTTTATGATGTCTTGTGTTGTGGACTACATCTGGTAGTCACCAAAATTTGGGCACTAATATAACTTTTCGTTGTTGTTAGACCATTGGGTGTTGGATTCGAGGAGCCTCAATCTAGATAAAAGCTTTGAATGATTCACAACATAAGATAAAATACAGTCGCAATGGCATCACCAAAACCATGAAATAAACCACATGGGGATGAATCCCATTCATGATTTATTGGATTGTCTGGTGAGACATCTTGATCTACTCATGTGTGCATCCTCAAGACATATCGATGTGATCCTTGGCACATAAAATCTCTTCCTTCAGCTTTCCGAGTTCCGTTCACATATTGTCATTATGGATTTGCTGTCCCAATTTCTTGGGGAATGGAGATGAGCCATGGGGAGAAGGATGAAGGGGAAGGGCTTGAACATTTAATGGCCTGCATGCCTTTTTTTTGGGGATTTCCCCTATATACACAAAGTGGACATTTTTTTATAAAACTCACAACCTATAAGTAGATCTTTGGACATGCAAAACACAATTTGCTTGTGACCCTCGAGACCCACGTATCAACCTAGTTCATTATTCTAATGGCCCAATTTGGCTTACTAATAAACTAAGTACATGTTTCTATATATTAATTAATGTAATATCCATTTAACCCAATGGATAACTCGAGTGCTCAGCCTATGCACTGCTAAGCTACACCTTGTGCCCTAGAAGAAAAAAAGGGTGTACATGGATGCACTTATGCAACATGTCTGCCATCCATTACCATCTACGTATAGTCCCTCATCCACTTGGCGCTCCTAGTTCAAGTTAATGCATGGTCTACTATTCAACCCTAATCGTTGATTTGATTTAGCATTGATGCATTTGGACATCGGACAAATATTCTCAAATATTTCACTACATTGGCCAAGGATTTAATCACACCATTGTCCTTGAGCTATCTCTTGTTATACTAAGGGCAGATGATACCGTCTTGAATACTCAATAATGTCTGTGAACTTCTTGATGCAACTGAACTAAGTTTGTTGAGAATCTCGTGATTAGGAACTCGTAGGTCATAGTCCAAGTACAAGTGTTCGTCTTCAAGAAGTCTTTGGTATCTGATGTCTAGTGACCACGATATGAATCAATCTGATTGACAGATTTTCATAATATCTTATCATTCAAGTATTCGTATAAGTAGATTTTGTGAGCTCTTATAGTTAAAAACACCCTCTTTCTCTCTTTTGTGTTTCAGTGATTGGAGCAAACTAGGAGTTGACAGTTAATGATAAAAAGATCACTAACTAAGTCGTTTGTAAGGGTAGTTATGTACCAATGATTAATTTGATTATCTTACTAGTAGTACTTATTAAGGGTCAATCCCTCAGGGAGCTAGGTAGCCAGTTAGGATGAATTTCAATTAGAATTTTAAGTTTCAGATTGTATAGGTCTCTTTCATAATGTTTTTAGTTGTTAAGCTGGTTTATGTTCAACGAAAAAGATGAATATAATTCTTATAGGTGTAGATAAATATAATTTTCGTGAAAAGCCTAGATAGAGAATGATTTTTGAGATTTTTTCAGAATTTTTTATTGTCTCTAGGGAGAGATAAAAAATTCTGATATTAATTGACTTGTAATTCCCTTATCCGGTTCAAAGTCGTTGAACTAGATGAGAGAGAGCTGTCCGAATCGTTACCAAACTGAGCCAACTCAGTTTGGGAATGATTCCAACAGTTTGAGTGAAGATAGAGAGAGAGAGAGCACACAGTCATAGGTGCTCCGCCGCTGAATGTGCGGGCGAAAGAGCCACTTGTGCGCTGGGCTTCAGCGCGCCGCTGCTGGTCGCGCCGGCGGAGGTGCTCTCACGTGCGATGGACCAAAATGATGATATCTGGAGTTCCAGATATCATTGTCACGTGTGAGTAGGCGTTGGAAAGCTTAAGACATTGGCTATCTGTTTAAGGGATAGTCATGACGTAGGAAAATTATAGGAGGAGGTAGAACGAGAAGAAGAAAGGAACCTCTTTTTTCACACCCAAGGGGGCCAAGGTGTTTTTTTCAGCTCCCTATCAACTGGCTTCAAGATCCAGGATGCTCCCATAAGACTCCTTGTACCTTCTGGATGAAGGTGGACCCAGGAACAAGCTTAACAAAGAAATAAAGTGGAACAAAACAATACTCAATTCTTGGATACCCTCAAGGAGGGTGAGGGGGCGCCTTTTATAGGGGTACATGTGTTTATTTCAGCCATTCTTGGTGGTTGGATCATGGATGAATGTCCATGATTGAGTTCTTGAGGCCTCAATCCAGGTGATCAGACCCTAACCAACCAGATTCTTTTCCTCCAGGTTGAATTTGGAGGGAAAAGAGCAAGTTGGTTAGAGTTAGTTACAAATCATCCCTAGCCCTTGGATTTGAGCTGGAATGCATGGATGGATGGGTTCCACCTCATGAATCCTGGACTGGATCCCAACCCTGGGCTCTCCACCAACCAATAACTACAGCTGGAGTCCCCCTTTTGTGTCTTGATCATCCTGAAAGCCTCCAAGGATCTTCTAGAAGGTTTTCTTCATGCTCCTTCACAACAAGCCTATCGGTTGAGTCTGCTCCACTGATTTGCATGCATCTTCTTATTCCTAGCTCCTCTTGATCTGAAATTCCGTCCCAATACTGAAGAGTCATGTCTTGAATTCCTCATAAAATTTTATAATTTTATGACAACCGAAAGTCAACCTTGAACCTGAGAAGTCAACATACTAGGGAAATTGTTTGATTCATGTCCCACTTGACTCATTGAGTCTAGTGGGGTTTAGAAATATCCCACAAATCCCAAACTATGTAACTTGGTAAAATACATGTCAGAGCATTGATGGAAACCTCAATTGAGTAAAAAATGTAGGTTTTTAATTATTGGAAAAAGTGGAAGGCATGATCTCAGTATTATGTAAAATAATAGTTTTTAATAGTGTTGAACTGAATTTCAGGGTAGTTATGATAAATAATGCATGGGAATGACTACCCTTATTTGACTTTATCAAATATCCCCCAGATTAAAATGTTGCGAGTCCCTAGCAATACCAAGGGGAAAATACATTCTAAGACCATTGACTTTTTAGCATCTTCATCAAAGACCTATTAAGGAGATTCCCCTAAAAGAAGAGTCACAAAGGAAAAAATTCCTACTCAAGTCAGTATATTGGATGAAGACATTTCTCTGAAGAATTCAATCTCCTGTCTAGGATAATGAAGACATTTCATGCTCATATAGAGAAGAACAAGGTTTTAAAAAATATTATTCCTACCCTAATTTTATGAGACATTTTCCTTTGGCTAGTAAAGAATATTTGGGCTAAGTGGCTAGTAGAGCTCCCCTCCTCTCTGCATGAATGTTTTTCTTTTTTTTTGGGAATGTGAATTGACTTCTTGCATGACACTTATTTGCAGCCAAGCCACTTATTCAATGTGTCTTTGCAATGGGCTTCACTTATTCAAAGGTGTGCAAATGTATTGGAGTGAACATGCATGACACTTATTTGCGGCCAAGCCACTTATTCAAGATACATGTGTCTTTGCATTTGGTTCATTCTACAACATAGTTTCCATGAAGATAATACTTGCCTTAAGGTTCTATGCTCTTTATTATAGGTTGAATCAAAGAAGGGTTGAGATTAGAACTTGAAAATCAGAATTTACTATGAGACATGATTGTTTCAATCATCTACTAAACTGAAGAAGACATCCTCTAGAGAATCTTCCCCAATTTCTAATGACTGAGTTGGCTTTCTTTTAGGTGATCGTATCAGGGAGATACTATGAAGTCTTTCTTCTCCTAGACATGTTATTTCCCTTTTGGATCATCATCGAGGATCCTAGACAACATTTATTGCTTGGAGTATATAGAATGCAACAAAAAAATTCAATATTAAAAACCAAAAAAATCATGTTTTCAAAAAGATCATGTTTTCTCCCCCCTATTTAATGGATGCAATGTACCTATTGCAAAAAATAAAAGGGAAAGAAAAGTGCAAACTATGCATTTATTCGTGTTGTTGTTCATTTCCCCAGCTTGCGTGTTGCTTTATTCCTGAAAAACAAACCACTACTAAAAGAAAAAGGTCAATAAGAAATGCAGATTATTTAATTACCTGGGACTCCTCTAGATGAATAGTCAATTGCACTGCAATTGCTTCAGCTTGTAGATAGGGCTTAAGCCGTTGCACATTTACTGTCAGCTTTATGTCTCGTTTTGGATCTTTGATAAGTACAGCTCCATTTTCATAAACTTCTTCTACTATGTATGGGCCATCCCACCTAGATTTTAGCTTCCCAAGAAACAACTTTAATTTTGAGTTGTAAAGCCATACTTTCTGTCCTTTAAAAAGGTTTTTTCTTCGCAAATTTTTGTCATGGAAAGCTTTCATCTTTTCCTTGTAGATCCTTGCATTGTCGTAGGTTTCATTTCTAATTTCTTCCAATTCTTGGAGTTGGAGCCTTCTTCTCTATCCGGCTTTGTCCATGGACATATTCAACTGCTTAATTGGCCGTATAGATTTATACTCAATTTCCAATGGCAAGTGGTATGCTTTGCCAAATACAAGTCGAAAGGGTGACATGCCTAATGGAGTCTAGTAAGCGGTTCTAATAGCCCAAAGTGCTTCATTTAACTTTTTAGACCAGTCCTTTCTATCAGGCCATACAACCTTTTGCAGTATCTTCTTTATTTCCCCTATTCATTAGTTCTACCTGGCCATTGGCTTGTGGGTGGTATGGGGTAGTCACTCTATGGAACACACCAAACTTTTTTAAAAGAGTCCTAAAATGGTAGTTGTTGAAATGTGAACCCCCATCACTAATGATGGCTTTTGGACACCCAAAACGACAGAATATACTTTTGTCCACAAATTCCATCACAACTTTGCTATCATTTGTTTTAGTGGCTATGGCTTCTACCCATTTTGAGACATAGTCTACTGCTACTAGGATATATTCAAAACCGTAAGAATTTGGGAATGGCCCCAAGCATAAAAAATTTCAACTTCTAATATAGGTTTAAGGGGCATATGATACTTTTTGTTCTGGTTGACCGAAGTCTGGCATTCTAAGCAGTTTCTATAATATTCATGAGCATTTGCAAATATAGAAGGCCAATAAAATCCACTTTCAAGTACCTTACGCAATTGCTTTAGAAGAGTGGTGCCCACCTCCTGGTCTTGAATGACAAAATCTCAAAATGTCCTTTTGTTCATTCTCTGGAACACATCTTCTGAGGATTTGATCTGCCCCCTGGTAAAAAATTTTAGGGTCGTCCCAATAGTAGAACCGCACGTCCCTTAATAATTTCTTCTTCTTTTCCCACTTCCATCCTTAAGGAGTCCTCCTTGTGACTATGTAGTTGACAATGTCAGCAAACCAAGGGGTGTTTTGGATCTTAACTGTCAAGAAATGCTCATCTGGAAAAGCATCTTTGATAGGTGTTTGATAATTTGTATGAATCCTTGACAAATGATCAGCCACTACATTTTCAGATCATTTTTTGTCTACTATCTCCAAGTTGAACTCTTGGGGTAGTAGTACCCATCTTATTAATCTGGTTTTGGATTCCTTCTTAGAGAACAAATATTTCAGTGCAGCATGTTCGGTATGAACAAAGGTCTGGCTCCCTAATAGGTAGACCTAAATTTCTCTAAGGCAAAAACTATAGCTAGCATTTATTTTTCTGTAGTGGTATAGTTCAGTTGGGCATCCACTAGAGTTTTGCTAGCATAATATATCAGAACAGGTTTCCTATCTATTCTTTGGCCAAGTACTTCTCCTACTGCAAAATCAGAAGCATCACACATGAGCTCAAATGGCAAGTCCCAATTAGGGGCTTACAAGATTGGCGCATGTGTGAGAGCTTCATATAGCTTTTGAAAAGTCATTATAGCCTCCTCGTCTAAAACTATATCGTTGTCTTTGCCAGAAAGTAAAGCAGTTAAAGCTTTTGCTATCTTGGCAAAATCGAGTATAAATCTTCTATAGAAACCTGTGTGACCTAAGAAACCCCTAAGGGTTCTTAGGTTGGTTGGAGGAGGAAGCTCCATGATGGCCTCCACTTTGGCTTTGTCCACTTGCAACCCACGATTGCTGATGGTGTGTCCCAAGACAACTCTTTCCTGCACCATGAAATGAGATTTCTCCCAACTTAGTACTAAGCTAGAGTCTATGCATCTCTGTAGCACTTTTTTCAGATTCGCTAAGCAGTATTCACAGGAATTACCAAATACTGAAAAGTCGTCCATGAATATTTCTAAGGAGCTGCATACTAAATCTGAGAAGAGCGCATTCATACACCTTTGAAATGTGGCTGGGGCTTTGCATAGCCAAAAGGGCATACGCCTAAAGGCATATGTTCCTACTGGGCATTAAAAGTGGTTTTTTCTTGATCTTTTGAATGGATATTGACTTGATTGTAGCCTGAGTATCCAGCCATGAAGCAGAAATATTTTTGTCCTGAGAGCCTCTCCAACACTTGATCTATAAAAGGTAGGGGATAGTGATCTTTCTTAGTAGCCTTATTAAGCTTTCTATAATCGATACATACTCTCCAGCTATTGGCTACTCTCTTTGGATCTCTTCTCCCTTAGAATTCATTTCCACCATGGTCCCAGACTTTTTGGGTACGATATGGACTGGGCTCACCCATTGACTATCTGAAATTGCATAGATGACTCCCACATCTAGCCATTTCAGAATTTCTTTTTCAAGTACCTTACGCATGTGGGGGTTTAACCTTCTTTGGGGTTCACTATGTGGTTTAGAATTTTCTTCTAAGAAAATTCTATGTTCACATATGTTAAATGGAATGCCTTTTATTTCTTTAAAGGCCCATCCCAAAGCTTGTTTAAACTGCTTCAAAATACATTAAATCATGTTCTTGAGAAGAAGTTAAGGTGGAGGAAATAATTACTGGTAAATTCTTTTCTTTGTCCAAGAAAGAGTACTTAAGAGATGAAGGTAAGGCTTTAAGGTCTAATCCTGAGTCTGGAGGTTCTATGGGTTCAAGGTGAATGGTCGGTTCTTCTTCTTCTCGATGAAGCTCTTCTACTATTAAGGGATGATGTTATAGTATACATTCCTCTATGGAATCGATTTCACAAAAATCAACTTCCTCTTTTCTCCTAGGGTGCCTTAAAGGTCTATTGATATTCACTTGCACTTTTCATCCCCAATCTTGAATTTTACTATACCTATTTCAAAGTTAAGGATTGTCCTAGCTGTTAATAAGAATGGTCGACCTAAGATGATTGGTGCTAGACTTAGGTCCTCTTTAATTTTCACTTCAGTCGCGATAAAATCATTGAGGAGGCTACATTGATTTACTTTAATCACCACATCTTTTAATAATCCTGTAGGTTTCCTTACTGATCCATCAACTAATAATAAGTCCATGTAGATGTCCTCTAACTCCCCAAATTTATATTCATCAAACACTGGTTTAGGCATTATGCTAACCCTAGCTCCTGTATCTAAGAGGACTCTAGTGAATCTCTTTCCTCCAATTTCACAATTTATCAAGGGAGATCCAGGATCTTTTAACTTCGGTGGTATTCCTGTAATAAAGCTGGAAGACTTCTCAGTTATTTTTGCTATCTCCCTTTTCCTCTTGAGTAAGCTAAGTCTTTGATATATTTTTTGAAGAAGGGTGAAATATCTATCAAATCCTTAACAGTGATTTTTATGATGGCATCATGAAAGTTCTCAATGATTCGTTTATCATAATCTAGGATGGTCTTAGGTATTCTAAGAGCAGTGCGATATGGGATAGATGGGTGAGGATGCTCTAAGAAGTCTTTTTGTGGTGTAGGTTCATCTTCATCTAACTTTTCTTTCCTCTATCCTTAGGTGGATCCTGAAGTTTTTTACCACCTCTTAATTTAGAAATGGCTTGAAGGTCTTCTTGAACCACCTCTATGTTTTTCCAATTCTAAATCATGAATTCTACTATCATTAAGAGCACAAACATTCTAGGATTAATGCAAGGCTGTGTTGGGAAATGACCTGAGTGGGAGTTGGGGTCAACTCCCTTACCTCACATTTCGCTTGGGTTCTGCTTAAGAGTGTCCACCAGAACTTTGATCTGCTGTTGATTCTCCATAGTGGTTTTAATTTGTAGCTCCATCGTCTGTGCTAACTCCTGTATCATGGAACTCATTTTATCTAGAGAGTTAGTTGTACCTTGATTATTTCTTGCTTGCGCATTCGAGGCTTGATAAGGAGGTTCTTGAAAGTTAGGCTGTTGAGGCCTAGCAAAGGGTAGACCATGCTGGACAGGTGGTCGAGCTTGAAATGTAGGTTTGGCGGATTGGTCGAAAACAGGAGTCTTGAGGCATGGGACAAAATTTCAAGTCAAAAGGAGCTATGAAGAAAAAGATGCATGCTAATCAATGGAGCGAACTCAACCGATAGGCTTGTTGTGAAGGAACTTGAGTAAAACCTTCTAGTAGATCCTTGGAGGCTTCCAGGATGATCAAGACACATGAGGATGACTCCAGCTGGCAGATCTTGTTTGGAGGAGAGCCCAGGGTCGAGATCCAGCCCAAGATTCATGAGGTGGAACCCCTCCATCCATCCATTCCAGCTCAAATTCAAGGGCTAGGGATGAGTTGTAACTACGTTAGGCTGTGGAGGCCTAGCGTAGGATAGACCATGTTGGACAGGTGGTCGAACTGGAAATGTAGGTTTGGAGGATTGGTTCAGAGCACTCTACCATCGCATTGAAAGCCTTGGCTTGCCTGCTCTCTGCATGCGTTGCATCCTCTCAAATTCTGGCTTCTGCGAGTGGAATATTGAATGAAGCACTAGAGGCGGAAGTGCCCAAACTCTCGCCTAACTGCTGTAACCTCTGTGCACCGCCACGATGATACCTAATGATGGCATAAGAGCCGCTTATACTCCATGCACCACCAGCACCGTAGGTCGTGAGCATGCTTTGAGCTGCTGCGGCCTTATCTACCAGTATGGTATCATCTTGTATCTTTTTCTTTTTTGAATCATGGGCGTGGTCAAGAAGGGTCGGGTTGTAATTGGGACATTTGCACTTGATTCATACCTATAAACACTTAAAAACACTTCAATAAATATATAAAACCTCCCTTGTGGCATCTAAGCTACACTTGGTTTAGTCTACGTGCACAACCTTGGGTTGGCCATACCCGACACTATATTTTTTGCCTATAAAGAAGGGAAATCTACTAAAGCTGCTCAACATGCTTAACACTCCAAAGGAAACTTTCTGGAGGACAAGCCCAAAGTGCTCTTTGATAGTAAGACCGACAAGAAGAGAAAGATGATATCTGCTTCAAGGCAACACAAAGGGAAGAAGCTAGTGAAAGCACCATAGACTAAGAAGAACAATGTCGAGAAAGGCATGTGGTTCCATTGTAGAAAAAGGGCCACTAGAAAGAGTATTTGCAAGAATTAACTCAATGAGATAGCTAAAAAAAAGCATGACAATGCTTCATGTACCATGGGTATTGGATACTGGATTGGCCTCTCATATCTAGAATGACTTGAAGGTGCTAACAATTCGAATAAAGCTGAGCAAAGGTGATGTGGATTTGAGGATGGGAAATGGCACAAGAGTTGCTGATATCAGTCTAGGGATAGTGAACCACAAGATTCCATCTAGAGTTTCCATGTCATTAGAAGACAACAATTATGTTGTTAGTATAATAAAGAACATCATTTCTATTTCTTGTTTGGATAGAGTTGGGTATATGGTGACAATAATGAAAAAATGTTATTCCATTTATTTTAATAATAAATTGGTTGTTTAAGCACCATTGATCACTGGTTTTTACTTGATGGATGTTTCTCATTATAATCTCCAAGTACGAGTTGCTCTAAAAAGATTAAACAATATGTGAACACAACCTATTTATGGCACTATCAACTAGAGCATGTTGGAAATGGTACAAAATCATATGAACCCAAGTATGCATGATTTTGAAACTTAAGTAATCTTCCATTTACAATAAATATTGACGAACCCTATCAACTATATCAACATATATATTATTTCACCCAATCAATAGGTTAAATTTATTAAATGTGGGGTGGCAAAATACATCTTCTGCTCTATAAGATATGGAGTAATCTTTAAGTTCCCTTATGGGACCTTGTCCATCATTGGATACCATATATGTATAATCCTTTATGTGTGCAAGACTTGTGTATGACTTAGTGTATGGTGAATCATGAAAGTCTAACTTTTCAGTTGGTTAGAATTGAATCGTAACAAAATTCATGAGAGAACATCTTCTATAATGTCCTCACTACCCTGGCGAGGGATTTGATTGCATAGTCTTCTGTAGAGAGGATGGATAATCTCATCCTTTCCAGGCAATCATCATCGTGGGCTTCTTGTTATTTCTCTAAAATTGTTTGAATCCCATGGTTAGAGACTTCTAAGTCATATATAAGATACAGTTCTCCATCCACGAGATGTCCTTCATGTTGAAAGTCAAAACACCACTTCTACAACCATGACATTATTCAATTGTCAGGTTCTGGTTATTTGGCTCAATCATAAAAAAACATTTTTTTCTATGAAATGGGATCAATTAATATATTTAAAATTGATTTATGAAATTATCAAATCATATATACATTTTGGGGAACTTGTTCAACCCTTGACTTACTCAATCTAAGATTGCTATGAAGTCATTCACGTGCCCAACCTCTAGAAGTATCCACACGATCTTGTTGCTCTTGGATCTCCACTTCTTCTCCTACTCCTCCCTGAAAATGTTTAAGATCTTTTAACCATGAAGACTATCTCCTTGGTCAAGTGGAAAAATTCTTAGAGGGAAGAAAGGAAGGGCAAACCAACTTTGGCTAGCATGGGTGCGTAAAATGGGTGCCCCTTGCCCTATTTATATCTAGCTTAAGTTTTTTTTCAAACACCCATTATATTCTAGGCCCATGTATCATACTAGTTAATAGTTTCAGTGGTCCAATAATAACCATTAGCCAGACATATTATATAGTTATATCAACATATAGATTAATTAATTAAGGCTCCATTTAACCAAATCCATAGGTTAAGTGTCCAGCCTGTGGGGTGCCAAGCTACATCTCGTGCTCTTCAAAATACCGAGTAGTGTGTGAACTCTCTTATTAAACATTAACCATGATTGGATAGTGTATATGCATAATCTTTTATTTGCATGAGACTCTTGAATGACTTACAGTATGGTTGATTGTCAAACCATAATATATTATTCACTTAGGGATCATTGAAGAATGCCTTTTCCAACATCCTTATTACCTTGGCAGTGATTTTTTGCATCTTCTTCTATGAGTCAATATCCTCTTATACTAAGGGTTGATGATCCCATCGTGACCACTCAATCATCTCTGTGAGCTTCTTACGACATCCCAATTGTGACTTCTTTGAATCTCATGATTATAGACTCCTAAGTCATAGTCAAAATGGAGTCATCCATCCACAAGATGTTTTTGGCATCTCATGTCAATGGATCACTTAAACAACCATGCCATGAATTAACATGATTAACGTTTATGTATAATACCATTCAGGGATTCATACAGATCAATTCAATGAACTCTTTCTCAAAAGAGCACCCACTATATGTCCTTAGTGTCGCCATAGTAATAACTACATGCTCAGTTACACGTATCTTATAAGTGAGAACAGTTACTGCTATTCTATCGAGATTATTCGATATCCATCTCGACTATCCATTAATTAAGAATACTAAGAATGTATTTTCAAAGTCTAGTGATCACTATATGATGATTTTGTGATAATTCAGCATGTCATACCATGCATTCATGGGCTTTATTATAAACATCACACTGGAATATTAATGAACATAATATTTTATGGAGTGAACTTAAATAAACCTAATGGTGTGATTTGGCTTGACGACCACATAAATCTCCCACTTGGACTAAACACAATTACTTATTCAACAATCCCATTGTCTTATAGTGACGTTGAAAGACTTCATGAGCTAGTGACTTAGTTAGTGGGTCTGTTATGTGACTGTCGATGGACCCCTTTCCATCAAAATATCTCCTCAAGCAATGATCTCAATAATCAAGTGAAATTGGTAAAGAATATGTTTTGACTTATAATGAGACAATGCCTCTTTTTCTTATGCTATTGCACCATTGTGTCTCACAATAATGGAGTAGGTTATGAGATGAAAGGAACATCTGCATGTTCCGTGATGAATTTATTCAACCAGACTACTTCCTTGGCTGCTTCATCTAATACAATGTATTCAGCTTATATCATTAAGTGTGCAATAGTGTTCTGCTTGGAGCTCCTCAAAGATATTGATCTTTTGTTTAATGTGAACAACATCCAAATATATATTTAATATCTCCTGGATGTGACTGAAAACTCAAGTTAGTGTAACCATGTAGCTTCAGCTCCTCTCATCAATATATTGGAAATACATACTTGGTTGTTAACAAGTACTTAAAGGATGCATTTAACTACTACTTAGTGTTCCTCTCCTAGGTCTGTGTGAAATCTGCCCGGAATACTTAGAACAAATGCAACATCAGATGTAGTACATAGCAGTGTGTACATGATGGATCCAATAGCCGAAGCATTTAGGACTTCAATCATCATTGGTCTATCTTAAGGAGTCTTAGGTAAGCGATCATTTGACACTTTAACTATGTGCCTCATCGAGATGAGACTGCTCTTGGAGTTCTCCATGCCAAGCATTATCTATGTACATTGATTGGGATAATACGAGCAAGCTTATCGATATAGCTCTACATATATATGTTCCTTTTATGTTGGTTGCTTCTCCTAAATATTTCATGAAGAAGTTATTTGACAACCATGCATTAATTGATGACAACATTGCTACATTACTCCCAACGAGTGGAATGCCATCTACATTTCAAATTACAAAAGTAACAATGTCCCATTGATTTTAATGTATACACATTGTTCATCTTCATTCTTAATCAAGTCACAAGATTTTTTTTTTTTATTGGCAAAAAACATGGTGCCGGGTACGTCCAACCCTAGGGTTGTGCCCGTAGTCCGATCCAGCCGTGCCCTGGATGCCACCCAGGTGGATTTTATTTATAAAGTGTAGTATTTTTCAATGTTTCTAGGCGTGGATCGAGTATATATATCCCAATTACACTCGGATCCCACTCGTCCACGCCCATATTTAGGGAAAAGAAAAGGCACATGAGTGCTACCTCGCGAACGCTCGAGGAAGTTGGTGCGTCATCGTCCCTCTGGAGCTGATCTGCGACTTCGAAATAGTGCCCGATGGCACTCTGATCTGGGAGGGTCTCCTCCGTCGTGATGCGTGCTCGGGGTAGCTCGGTGACGCTCTAGTCGAGGCGCGCGCGGTCCACACCTCGTATGCTGGCGCTCCAGGCGATCCTCCAATCTCGAGGACATCCTCGGGCCATGGGCGGAAGCTCCTGCCAGGAATAGAAAAGAGAGAAGTGGGTGCGAGCATGTACCGCATGGTTGGCGAGGGCATCAGCTGTTTGGTTTTCCTCTCTCAACTGATGACGAAAGCACGCGATACGCGAGCGGCACCGCATGATGTCTTTCCACGTTCGACGTAGTCGCCACTGGGAGCATCTACCTGCACGAAACATATCAACTAATATCTGTGAGTCCGATTCCACGACGATATTATGAAGGTCTCGTTCCTCACAGAGGAGGAGACTATCACGTATCGCCATAGCCTCGGCTACTGTATTAGTTTGTACGCCATAAAAAGAAGAGAAGACAAGAAGGAGGCTCCCTGTGTGATCGCGGAGGATACCTCCGCCCCCTGCTGGCCCTGGGTTCCCTTTCGCCGCACCATCCACATTCAATTTGAGAAAGCCTACTGGCGGTGGGAGCCAATAGACTACGCGATACTAGATGCGGGTGGCGAGGGGGGTCACCAGGATGCCAATGGAGCGGAGGAGGTCGCATGCAAGCCGTGATCGGCTATCTCGCGATGTGAGGAGAGGATGAATACGCCGAAGCCACAACTGAACACGACGCCTAATGTCCACAGCGCGCATAGGTGTACCTGCAAAATGAGACGAATTTTGCCCTTTCCAAATCTCCCATAGAAGATAAGCTATGGTGATGGGGAGGATGGGGCTCCATGCAAAGCGAGTTGGCGAGAGGATAAACTTGCCAAAACACTCGGACGGTGTCAAAGGACAAAGACAGTCCGTGATGAGACGCCAGCATTCCACTACCGTCTCGCTATGGAAGAAAAGGTGATCTATCGTCTCTGTGTGCGGGAGGGTGGGACAACAGTGGCATTGCGAACTAAGAGAATAGCCTATCCGTGACACTCGGTCGTCAGTCGGGAGGCCTCGGTGTAGGAGTCTCCAAAGGAAAAGGAGACACGTGTATGGATCGTCGGATGCCAGATGCGCTGGCCCCAGTGCTGTGGGGGAGATTTCACACGGAAATGCTCCCACGAGGAACGACACGTGTATACTCCATGGGGTGTGAGTGTCCAGATGGCACAATCAGGATTAAGGTCAAGAGGGGTAGTCTGGACCTCAGATAAAGTGCCCAAGAGAAGGCCATGTTGCTCCCATAGATGTGATGTGTTGCCTCTAAGCAACTGGACCACTGTGAGTCGCACACGGTATGGTACGAACTGAGGATGGGAAGAGAGCGCCGCATCAGCATGCCCGGTGTCGTACCAAGCGCTAACGTCGCCTCGGCCGATGTGCCAATGGGTCACGTCAGTCATCTCAAGCCAGTGGCGCTGCCACGTCCGCCATCGCTTGGTACCCCAAATATCAAGCTCACGTCGAGCCCATTCTCCGTATTTGGCTAAGATGAGGCTCCCCAATGGGGAGTGGGTAGTACGCATACGCCATACAAGTTTCTCTTGAAGCATGTCTTAGACGTCCGAGAGGCGTCTGATCCCTAGACCCCCTTCTAACGTCGGCCGACACACTTTCTCCCAAGAAACCCAATGGTGACGTCTCTCCCCCTCAAAATGACCTGACCATAGGAAGTGCGCACATAGGCGTTCGACAGAGCAGAGAACCGTATGTGATAGTGAGTGGACCGCCAAAGTATGTAGCGGGATACTCATGAGGACATGCCGGATTAGTTGGATGCGGCCTCCAGGGGAGAGGAAACGTAGTTTCCATCCCTCCAGTTTCTTCCTTAGCTTACCTAGGACTGCATCAAAGTAATGATGCCGAGTAGGGCCAAGAAAGATAGGGCATCCAAGGTAGTCGAACGGAAGCTGTCCTCGTGAGTATCGTGTGTAGTGCTGAATGATCTCAAAGCGCCTCATAGTGGTGGAGGGGCCCACAATAAAGCTGCTCTTTGATGCGTTGACGAGCTGGCTGGAGGCTTGCTCGTACGCGGTAAGGACACTCATAAATTCCTTGATGGATTTTTTAGATCCATTAAGGAACAAGATGGCATCATCAGCAAATAAGGAGTGCGAGAGGATCGGGCAACCCCTCTTAATAAAGTACGGTTGGATGAGGCCTTGGTTGATCGCCAGTGTGAGCGATCGGCTAAAGACCTCCTCCATCAATATAAAGAGGGTGGGTGAGATAGGGTCACCCTGCCTGAGTCCCCGCGTAGCCGTGAAAAAGCTAGTGGAATTTCCATCCATCAAGAGGGAGAAGTGATTCTCCCTTATGCAAGCATCGATCAGTGCGATGAAAGCATCCGTGAATCCGAAGCGGCGCAACACTTCGAGGAGGAAGTTCCACTCAACTTGATCAGAGGCTTTCTCCATATCAAGCTTGATGATGACGTTAGTGCCCGGAATATGAGTGTCTATCGACTGGGCTAGCTTGTGTACTAGTGTAATGTTGTCATGGATTTGTCGACCCTTGACAAAGCCACACTGTTCTGGCGAGATAAGTCTATCTAGGAAACGTCCAAGTCGGTTTGTAATGATCTTTGATGAGACTTTGTAGCACACATTACAAAGACTGATCAGACGAAAGTCACGGAAGGAAGTGGGGGTGTCCACTTTTGGAATGAGGGCCAAAAAAGTGGATTTCCAACTCCTTGCGAAGACTTTACGTCTGAACGCTTCCTGGATAGCTAGTACCAAGTCAGTGCCTACCACATCCCAACACGCCGTATAGAATTCGGCAGTGAAGCCATCAGGTCCTGGGGCTTTGTTACGGCCCAAGGAAAACACTACCTCTTTGATCTCCGCGCGCATCGGGGTAGCTAGCAGAAGTGCATTTTCCTGGTCGGTCACTAAGGGAGGGATGGAGGTGAGAATATCCTCACTAGTAATAGTGGGCTGCGAGGAGAGGAGGGAGTGATAATACTCCACTCCTGCACCTGCTAGCTGGGTAGGGTCATGTCCATGTGTCTCAAGGAGGGTCGTATAGTACGGGTGAGCTCTATGACGGATCGAGGCGTGAAAGAAACGTGTGTTCCTATCACCCTCTCGCAGCCATTGGATATGCAATTTTTGGAGATAAAAAATCTCTTGTCGTCGCATAGCATCCTCCAGCTGCTCTCTAAGTCGTAGCTGTCGCTCCCCCATGTCATCTGTCCAGCACTCCTATAGGTGGCGATCGACATCAACCAATTTCCATTTAAGCTCCTCGACCGGGGAATGGACGTCTCCAAAGACATGGCGGTTCCACCATTTGAGGTGGAACTTGAGGTTGCGCAGATGGTAACTAAAGTTTTCCATAGGTGATGTAGAAATGGAGCCGTGCCAATGACTACGGACATATCTATGGAAATAACTATGCTCTAACCACATGGTTTGGAAGCGGAATGGGGGGCGGCGGATCCGATGACTCGAATTCGGGAGGAGGAGAATCGGTGTGTGGTCCGAGTAAAGTCTCGGAAGGAGCTCTACCGTGAGAGTGCACTGCATCAATGCGGAGCTATTCGTGAAACAGCGGTCAAGCCGTTCGTATATACGTGCATCCGCTTGGCGTTCATTGCACCAAGTCCACTTCTCCTCGACGGTAGGTAGTTCCACTAATGAAGTGATGTGAATAAAATCATTGAAGGCTTGCATAGAGCGTAGCCGAGGAGGGCGGCCCCCTTTGCGCTCGCTAATGTCCCGTATGCAGTTGAAATCTTCGGCTATAAACCAAGGGAGGTCAACTAGCTGCGAGTGAGAATGAATATGGTGGCCGAGTTCTTCCCAGAGGGCCTCCTGCTCAGTGTGCCTATGCGGAGCATACACAATGGTAAGTAGATAAGGCTTTGGGGAGCACAGCACATCAAAGGTGACGTATTGTGTTCCTTCGGCCAGGAGTGTGATCGAATAATCTCGCTTCCAAAGAAGCCAGAGTTTATTCTATGGATGGCAATAAGCATGGTCCATCGCAAGTTTCCTTGCGATGGTAGGAGACTGATCCGATGTAAGCATCGGCTCGAGTAGCCCTACGATGCCTAATCTATGCCTAGTAATAAGGGAGAGTAGATGGGTTTGGGTGAGACGGTTACCTATCCCTCGACAGTTCCAGACAAGACTTGGAATCATGGGTCTATCCGCTCGCGTG
This sequence comes from Wolffia australiana, assembly GCF_029677425.1. Lineage (NCBI taxonomy): Eukaryota > Viridiplantae > Streptophyta > Magnoliopsida > Alismatales > Araceae > Wolffia > Wolffia australiana. The sequence continues at coordinate 8,295,091 of NC_135839.1, read as the reverse complement.
ACGCACCCGAGACCGGGTGTAGTACGTGCGGCGTGAAGGTGGGGGTGATGCATGCGAGCGCCGTCTCGAGTGAGGAGGTGTATCCACATCCGAGTCCTCTAAGAGGGAGATATTATCCTCCACGCCAGTGGAATCCCGATCGCTAGTACTACTACCCCTGTCCTCTGAACTGGTGAAGGTGGCTTGACAGTTCGTCAAGCATTCCATTTGTTCGAAGGGAATATGCAATGGGTGGAGGGCGGGTGTAGGAACGGGGGAAGGGCGTGGAGGGTGTGGAGGGGTGGGAACGGGGACAGGAGTGGGTGCAGAAGGGGAAGGATGCGGGGGGGGAAAGGATGTGTGGGGGGGGCCGGGAGGGGGCGGAGTGCGGGGTGCGGGAGCGGGGGTAGGGGGGTTGAAGAAGAAGCGGAGGTGGGGATGGGTATGGGAGTGGAGGAAGGTAGAGCACGTGGTGGTGGGGATGGCGAGGCGGTAGGTGGGGCATGGGACCGTGCTCTAGGAGAAGACGTGGGGGACGGAGCAGGTGGTCGAAGAGGGGCGGTAGATCGGGTGGGGGGAGATGTGGTACTAGCCTCAGGGGCGTCGGGGACTGTCAGTAGAGTGAAAGACTTTGAGGTCCGCATATCCTCACTGACCTCCTTGCCCTTGCGGGAGGAGGGGGCTATAGTTCGCGGTGGGGATTTGGGGCGCTTCTCAGCACCCTTCATCACCCACTGGGAGGAAGCGGAGGCAGGCTTAGCCGCTAGGGGCTGAGTAGGCCTGCTGGGTCGTATGGGCGGGGATGGTACAACGGTGGGCTGCACCGTTGTAACCCCGGGTCGAGAACCGGGGGACGGTCTCGCACTAGGACGTCGCCCCTAGGTTTTGGAGATGGTGGCTGCAACGTAATCATCGTAAGCCAGGGGTGGGAGGTACTCCTCCTCAGTGCTAGTGGTCTGCATCGCCTTTTGGCGACACGTGTGAACGGTATGTCCTAAGACGGTGCAATGTGTACAAAACCTAGGGAGGTTTTCGTATACCACAGTTTGACGAATCATCTCATCCCCATTCTGGATGAGTATCATGCGGTGTAGAGGGGCGAGTAAGTCTACCTCTACACATACTCGTGCATATCTAGGGCGACTAAAGAGATGAACATCCTTGTGCACCCGTATGAATGTACCGATCGCACTAGCAAGGGATTCCAAGGCAGTAGGTGTAAATAGATGAGGGCGTAGGCCAGGGAATCCTATCCATACGGGGACGGAGTGGGGAAAATGTTCGCGTGTGTTCCCCGTCTGCTTGGCTGTCCATCGATAGGTGTGCATAGTGGAGTCTTTGATCGTCCATGTGGTACGACTCCATGCCTTCCTAAAATCGGCTTCGAGCTGGAATCTAATAAAGACGCTCTTGTGATTCCGTGCTCCAATGACAACCGGACCGAGGAAAAAACCTGGTGTGGTATAAACTCTCATAATATAATCTATGAGCGGCCGTTTCGTAGCAAACCTCCCTATGAGTGTGTAAGCGAATGGTGCGGCCATTCGCATCACCTCCTCCTTGGAGAAGGCAACTAATCATACGCCCTCGGATTCAATGTAATCCCTCGTGGGGATCATGTCATCGTAGGTAGGAGGGAGGGTCGGTTTGGGGATCGGAAGAGTAGGTGGGGTGTGTGAAGCGCCCGCAACTTTCGCCGCCCAAGTCATCGAGGGAGGTGATCCCGTGCCGTTAGAGACCGTTTTGGTTGTGTCCAGATGGTGCAGGATCGGCGCACTAACTCGTGCATCGAGGCCAGTGGAATCCGGTGCAACCAATTCGGCCTGGGGCAAGTTAGTCGACTCATTTGCATTGACTTGATCAAGGTTGACCAAGTTACGCTGGTGATCTCTAAAAGACCCAGCCAAGCCGAGCTGTGGAGGAATGCTGGCTTTGGAGTCAATTTGACCAGTGTTGACTGTGTGGTCAACATGGTCAAAGTTGACTTGGGAGTCAACATGGTGTAGGTTGACCGTATGGTTAACCGACATATCGCAACCCATGACATCAGCAATCTCAGGGATGACTTGGTTCTGATTGACGGCATCGTTTCGGTCAACTTGGACCGAGTTGACCGAGTTGTCACAGTCAATATTGACCAAGCGGTCAGTTCCTAGTAGGTTGACCGAGTCAACGATGTGAGGTCGGTCAACTATAGTAGGGTTGACCATTTGGTCAATAAGCGAGTGGTATGCAAGGCTGTTTCGGTCAATATTGACCGAGTCAATTATTTAGACTCGGTCAGTATTGATCGAGTTGACCGGGTCAGTATTGACCGAGGCGACCCTGGGCAGCCGTAGGTGGCCCTCGGCGGTCGCTGGCGACGCTGAGAGGCTTGAGGAGCCGGCGACGGAACTCCGGCGAGGGTGGCAGTTTCCGGTGACGATGGCGGTTTCCGGCGATGTCGGCGGCGGTTTCTGGCAAACTTTAGGGTTCTCTCTCTCTCCTAACTTTGTAGTGGCATTATTGTAAATAAGTTGAAAACAAAAAAACACTAAAAAATCAGGAAAATGGCTAAACAAATCACATTTTTTGAGTCTTTCTCCTTTTTTCCTTAATACAAGGGGTTCCCTTCTCTTTATAGGGAGGTTCCATGTCAGTTATGGAAGGTGAAAAGACAAAACATAAAACAAGAAACAAACCACAAAACAAAACAACAAAAAAAACAAGGAAGATATTTCCTTAAGGCTTGATGGTCCCCCATCATCCTCCCATGGTGGGGAAAGGTCGACCTCGTCGAGCTTGAGGCCAACTTCATCGTTTTGAGAGGAGAGTTCACGCTTGATGAGCTGGCAGGGCTTTTCTTGTGTATCCACGAGTGCTTCGTCGGGGGGGCGACCCTCCCATCCAATAAGGAAGAGTCGTGTGCCACCTATCCCTGCAACGTTAATTACTTCCCACAGTACCTCCTCTACGCTCTCATGCCTAAGTGGGGCGCAATCAAGGGAGGGTGGACTGGCAAACTCACTCACAAATGACTTTAGACTACTAGGGCCAGAAAGGGATGGCTTTTTGGTGGAGAAAAGAGGCGGCATGGGTTGGTACGACTCAAAGTTGGACACGTCAATGATGAGGCACGTTTCCCAGTTAGGAAAAACACTTGTGACGCATGCCATCTTCCCAACCATTTGGACTATCGAGATAGGCCCGACACTATGAACGCGGAGCATCATAGCGACCCGTGGAGAAATCTCTCAGGCCTCAACCTAACCATAACCAAGTCACCCTCACAGTAACTAAATGTGCATCGATGTAAATCGGCAATAAGTTCATACTTCTCATGTTGGAATGCAATGCATGCATGAATAACATGACATGACTCTCTCACATGATGTGCAAATGCAACTCCATAATCTGAGAGCCTAAAATGCATGACTAAGATGATGAGGTTAGGAGGCTTACGTGGTATCTGGCCGTGCATGGTATCGAACATAATCAACTCTACCCAGGGAATTATCCATTCCCACATCATGAAATCTCTCATACCACAAGAACATACTAAGTAATGTACGAGAGAGAAGTTTGTCTCAGTCCATCTTTCCATGGCAAAGGAATAAATCATACTAAGACCAACTTGTGTATTTCGGAGAAGCCACATCGGCTTCCAAAAGTATCTCGCAAATAGAACATCATGACTAGAAAGGAAATACGGAGGTACATCGGTCCTCCTCTCGTAGATGTGATTCGCGTCCGTGGGGACGTCGTGGATATGTCTTAGTCTGAAAAGCACGACTATCACCATCTCATTCGTGGGGTCAATAACGCGCAGAAACTTCTGCAGTGATCGTGAGTTGTCCATAAGCTCTCTCCGGATATAAATAGGAAGCATGACTGAAAGAAGGTCTAAGTCTAGATCAGTACTAAATCTATTCTGTAACGTCACCAAGGGCAAAGGCTCTTCTAAAGGCCCTATGGGAAATCAATAGCTAAAGGTAACCAACGGTTCAACTAACTCTGGAACTACGGGAACCGTATGCTATAGCGTCTGTTGTAGTAGAGGCTCTTCCGACTGCTTGTCCGGGAATCCATCACTAGACTTAGCCACGAGTTCAGCTAGCTCGGGCATATAGGGAGAGGTAAACTGTAGTTTCTCAAATAGAGGAAACTCTTCCGGACAGTCTTCTGGGGAATCATAACAGATTGTGGTGTCAGGCTCTACTAGCTCTAAATTACTAGGTAAACTATCCCTGACATTCTGTTGGGTCGGCATTTCTATCAAGAGGTCATCACTAGAAATGGCGTCATGCGCATCTACATCTAGATCGGTAACAAAAGTAAACTGTAGGTGCGACGGTGGCAGAGTCTCCTCCGGTGGGTCCACCAGAAAAGTAACACTATGGGTAGTATTGAGCTCATCTAGCTCAAGTGGGGGAGAGACACGATCAATGGGTGGGGACTCGGTAGAAGTCGTGACTGTATGTGCATCTAGCACATTACGAGCACTTCTCTTAGTCCTCCTAGTCCTCCTAGTGGTCCTAGCATGATGAGGTTTACGAGGAGGCTCTATAACATCATCGCAATACTCGTCGTCTGGTAGTCGTAGATAAGAATCATCATAATGTGGACCATAGTAATAGTCATAGTGCTGTGGGGTCTCATCAGACCGAGTGTCATGCCCTGAGGCAATGTGAGAAGGCTGGTATGTAGCCGGTGACGTATAAGTCATATGAGGCACATGCAGTGCCGATGGAGCATACTATTCAAACGGCATACGCGGCACGAGGGGCGCATTTGGCGCCGGCGAAACAGGGGGTGCGGAGGGCACCGAAGTCTGGTACTGCCCCGAAGGGGGCACTAAGTCTGTAGCCAATGCATAAGATGCGGGCAGCGGTGGTGGGTCACTCCCTCCATAATGAACTGGCGGCGCATGTGATGCATACAAAGTATGCGCAGCCAGTGGGAAGACATGCGGCGATGGCATGTCGGGCGCGACACAAGGTGTGGAGTGGACATAGGGCACGACATGTACGAAAGAAGTATGCTGGGCTTGTGGCGCGAGTGGGGCCCCATAGGTGTGCAAGGCAGGAGATACCTGCGGGCGTAAGACATCGGTGGCGAATGATGGTATCCTTGCCCATGCGGAGTCGGGGCAACATAAGTAGGTAGGGGTGGATATGGGCCACCCGAAGATAGGTACGGGACAGGGATCTACTCGTGATGTAGGCTACGGTGGTCATAGGTAGGTCCTCCTGTCTGATGTGTGTCATCCTTCTGGCGGCGGCCATCTTGTGGCTGAGAAAAGTCATTTGAATATCCATAGTAATCATCATGCATGTGGTTGGGATCATCCGTGCGGTGATCGTCAAGGTAGTGATCGTCCGGACGTGGGTAGAGGTCATCATACTGTCTAGGATGATCATCCCGTGGACGATAGCTATCATCTCGCTCTCGATAATGATCATCATGGGGACGATAGTCCTGGTAACAATCGTCATGCCGCTGATAACGATCGTCTCGCGATCGATAGTGATTGTACGACTGTCGTTCCACGCGTATGGGCTTAGCAAAAGGTGGCGCTTCATAAGCACTAGCGGTAAGCGTCTCGTGTGATTGATAGCGCCGGTATGGTCTTTGGTGGGGCTGTCTCCGGCGCCGACGCGTGCTCCAATCACATGAATATGAATCCCCATCCAGAATCCTCTGGGTGGGTGTCTAAGCCATCATCGTCAAGGTAAGTGTCTAGACGATGAGTGGAAACCTGACCTTCTAAAGGAAGGTCGTAAATATGAGCGTCATTCTCACAATTCTCAACCAATGGGTAGCCATCATGAGCACCACTATGTGTACGAACCATCGTCATGGCCAGATACTACGGAAAGGGTAATGGACTCCTACTAAATGATGAGATGATGAGTATACGAATGAATGCACATGTTATGAATTTCAAAAATATGAATGCGTGCAAGACATGTAAAGATGAAAAAGATAAATAAAACTTTTTTTGGATTTTGTAATAATAATTTTTTTTTCTTCGGACCGACAGTGCTAAGTACGGAGATTAGCACGATCGGCTCTGATACAAATATGATGTAACATGATCGGGCTCTCGGACCGAACGACTCGTGTTACACCAAAGGAGGGGCTAATGCGGTCATATCATAGAGCAAAGATGAATAAATATGACATCATGTCAAGGATAATGCGACAATAAAATCGCTGGGAGGTATGAATTCGATGTCGACAAGCGCCAACACCCACTAGGCCATGGAAAGCAGGACCTGGGAATGCCACTAGGCTCCCGATCAGCTGGGATAGGATGCTGGAGATGGCCGAGGCGCGGCCGCGGACAGGTGCGAGGCGTCCAAAGGGAGGCTATGGGACCCCCGTAGGATGGGACAGCGTCTTCGAGAGAACAGCGGGCGGCTGGCCAGGGGGCGGTTGCGGGCCCGATGATCTAGGGATTGCATTCCCGGTTGGCGTTCGCGTGCGCGGGCAGCTTGGGCAGCCGCGGTCAGTTCTGGCGGCCCTAGTGGCCGCGGTCGATGCTGGTGGTCGCAGGCGGCTGCTGGCGGCCGGGGTGGCTGTTGGCGGCCGAGAGTGGCTGCTTGCGCTGTGGCGCCTGCGGGCTGCGATCGCATTGGCGGTCACGGGCGATGGCGGCCGTGGCGGCTGGCGGCCTTGTGTGGCTGCTGGCGGTCGCCGCGGCCGTGGCGGTCGTGGCGGCGGCCGTGGGCGGCCGCCGCTGCCGCTGGCGGTCGCTGGGGGCCGTGGGCGGGCGCTGGCGGCCGTGGGCGGCTACTGGCGGTCGCTGGCGGCCGTGGGCGGTCGGTGGCGGTCGGTTGCGGTCGCTGGCGGTCGCTGGCGGCCCTTGGCGGTCGCTAGCGACCCTAGGTGGCCGCAGGCGGCCCTTGGCGGTTGCTGGCGGCCCTCGGCGGTTGCGTGCGGCCCTGGGCGGTGGCTGGCGACCCTTGGCGGTTGCTGGCGATCCTGGGCGGCTGTAGGTGGCCCTCAGCGGTCACTGGTGATGGTGAGAGGCCTGAGGAACTGGCGATAGAACTCTGGCGAGGGTGGCGGTTTTCGGCGACGATGGCGGTTTCAGGCGATGTCGGCGGCGGTTTTCGGCGAACTTTAGGGTTCTCTCTCTCTCTCCTAACTTTGCAATGGCATTTTCATAAATAAATTGAAAACTAAAAAAACACTAAAAAATCAGGAAAATGGCTAAAAAAATCACATTTTTTGAGTCTTTCTCCTTTTTCCCTTAATACAAGGGGTTCCCTTCTCTTTATAGGGAGGGTCCATGTTAGTTATGGAAGGTGAAAAGACAAAACATAAAACAGGAAACAAACCACAAAATAAAACAACAAAAAAAACAAGGAAGATATTTCCTTAAGGCTTGATGGTCCCCTATCAAGTTCTTTTAAGAGTTAGTCTTTGAATGCTTCAGTGAATAAACCAAGTCAGCATGGATCACTAGTTTATAGGAAGCTGTGGAGACAAGAGCTGAGTTTTAGGAGTAGAAGACTGGGTGTCTTGGAGGACCAAGTCCTTGGACAGGTGTGTGAGATTGCTTTGTTTGAGTTTGTGGGCAGTTATGGGGAATGCCTATAAATATGTCTGAATTATTTTGCTGTAGTATGATGTGTGCATCAACTAGTTAGTTCCTCTCTCAGACTGTTCCTTCTTCTTTTTTCTTTGCGTCAAATCAAGAGAATGAGTGGCTATGCTTCCTTTCTTTGTGTAAAGTTCTGAAGTGAGAGAGCTAGGTTCCAACAAAGTGTTGGCAACTCATGTCATAACATCAGATATAAGATAACAAGGATGGACGAGTATGTGGGTGACAACAACGTGAGGTGTAGTGTCGCGGGTTGTACTAACGTGGGCGATGACAACACAGGTGTCAGAAGCACAGGTGGTGACAGCAGAAGTGTGCAAAACTCAAATGGCAATGACCGATCCGGTTGGAGTGTGGGCATGCATAGTGCTCATCAACAACAAGGGTAGTCAATGACATGTGAGTGACAGTGGAAGTGCTGGTGCAACTATAGTGCTGTGGACTTTTAGTGGCAGCGCAAATGTGATTGTCACATTGACGATGGCACGACTCAAGAAGGTTGTTGTGGCTACAATAATACAAGCACAACTGCGATGGTAAGGGTATGACAACGTCGTGACAAACTGGACAATGTGCCATAGGCAGAATTGTGATGTCATGGGTAGGAGGACAACCGTGGCATGGGTGCAACAATTGCGACATGGGAAGGATGGAAGCAACCTATGGAGGCTAGTATTTACGCGAGTGCCATGACAATGGCTCATGTGCGATGGTGGCAGTGTGGTCACGATGGAGGGAATGTGGGCACAATGATGGCAACACAGTTCGGATGACCATAACACAGGCATGATGTCGCCGTCATTGGGATGATAAAGGTAGTACAGGTGAGTTGACAATGGCGCGTACAGGACATGAGCAGATTGCGCATGATGAAGGTAATTCCTGTTAAACAACAGCAGTGCACAATCGGCGTGTTCTCATGAAATATTTAGTGAGGTGTGGATACTTTAGGTGTAAATAAATATTTAGTGAGTTCCGAATATTGTAGTCGTAAGACATATTTAGTGAGTTGTGGCTACTTTTGCTTGATAGGAATATTTAGTGAGTTTCATGCTTCTTCTAGATCTTTTTAAACCTTCATCTGCCAATATCCCAAAGCTCGGTAAGATTAGGCATATTTACATAGTTCTTGGTCTTTTAGAAAGAAATATCCACTTTGAGATAATGGTAGGAGTTTTTAGACTACTATGTTATATTGACTATTGATACTACAGATATCAATTTATTTCTTAAACAAACAGAATTGTTGTTCTTTATTACGCTAGGACCATAAAAATATTGTACAGATACCATATCTGTAAAGAGTTGTTTGAGGTTCTCTGTTGATACATGGAGCATCTTAACCTTTCTCATCTGTCATGTAGTTTTTCACAACCGAGTTTTAATGAAAATAATAAAGTGAGGTTAACTCTTATTTTTGGTGTATAGGCTGTGTAAAATGGGACATTACTTTTTAGGAAAATGCCATCAGATTAGCAGTTCAAAATGTAAAAAAAAATCGTGATAAAAGCAGCGTACTGTCTACATTGGCTGTGAAACCGCAGATAAAAGTCGTAACTTCAGAGCCATTCACTCTATCGTACAATCAAACAACCAAAAGAAGCACGAAGCCATTCCCAAGGATTGTTCGTAGTTTCATAAGGGAAGGGATGATCAGTGTTTTGAAATTCATTGAGCCTAATGCACAAGAATGAATGAAGAGGGAGGAGGAGTTTGAGAAAGTAAGAACAAGAGGGAGAGATAAGATTGCTCAAGAAGATGATAGAGAAATATTGTTCTTATTCCACAATATGTTACATTATCATTAGCTTTCAATAATGACTTAATCCAGAGAGTTTCAGCAATTATGTTTGCAACTGCTTTATATTCCGCCTCAGTGCTTGATCTGGCTATCATAGGCTATTTTTTTCAACTCCACAATACAAGATTTGTTCCAATGTAAATTGGGTAGGCTCCAATTGATCTTTTGTCTTCTCGATCACCTGCCTATTCAGAATCACTGAAGGCACTAATGATAGAGTCAGGTATTTTATAAATGAGTAGTCCATGTGGAAGGCTGCCTTTGAGATAACAAAGTAAATGTTTGAGAACAATCCAATCACTAGAGTCAGGAAAATGTTATTTTTGACATGCCTTCTTCACTGCAGATGCAATATTAGGTCTTGTGAGAGTCAAATATTGAAGAGCTCCGACTATATGTCTATACTCCGTATCACTCAAATAATTCATTGTTTTGTGTTGAATTTAGACTGTTGAAGACAATGCAATGGGAGTTGATAAGGCAATGGGAGTTGAATCTTCCATGTTTGATCTTTTAAGTATAGATATGAGATACCTTGTTTGAGTAAGAATAAATCCCTTCTGGTATGGTAAAAGTTCTATTCCACAGAAATACTTAGCTGGTGCAAGATCATGGATTGAAAATTGTTTATGTAAACTAATTAAGATACTTTGACTTTCATTAGTTTCTGGAGTCATAATTATAATATTTAAACATAAATTATAATTATAATTGGACTTCCATCAGGTTTGAAAAATAGAGACATCAGTTTTAGAGCCGACAAAACCAAAAGAACGAAGTGATGAAGATAATTTAAAAACCATGCTCAGGGTGATTGTTTTAAACCATAAATAGATTTACTGCATAAGCAAATGAAATTAGGCTGGGACATATCTTTGAAACTTGGAGGTTGGTCCATATTGGCTGTTTTCTCTAGCGCCCCATGCAGAAATGCATTTGACATGCCAAGCTGATGAATCTTCCAAATCTTGCAAATACCTAATGACAAAAGTAGACGTATTGTAGTGTTTGACTATTGGACTAAATATTTCAGTGAAATCAATTCCTTCTTGCTGATTAAACCCTTTAGCTACTAACCGAGCCTTATATCTATCTATATTTCCATCGGGAGGAGAGTATCAATCACTCCACCCGATCTTAACTTCCCAAGGTATTATTCATAGAGTATCATGTTCCCATACTACTCAATTATATATTCCCATACTAACCGAGCCTTTTTTTCTGAAACTCAACAAATTTTGATTGTACAGCAATTTTTTGTTTTAGTAGATATGGCCATGCATACTTACTATAGTCATCAATAAAGACAACATAATAAGAAAAAACAAAGTTTGAATGAATTGGGGAAGGCTCCCATAAACAAGAGTGGATAACTTCTAGAGGCTTATAGGAGCGATGATAAGTAGGTGAGAAGGGCAATCTATGTGATTTCGATACCCTACATGAATCACAAATTAATTGTTTCCAAAATTTTGAAAAGGGAAGTCCAAATTTCTTTATAACTTGTTGTAAAACTCAACATTGGGGGTGTCCAAGCCTTGAGTCCCATGTATTTGTTGATGACTTATCTCCAATTAAAGCAACTGATTTTGTAATCGGTGGCTCTAGGCCGTAAAGTCCTCTAATTGATCCCCTGAGTAAGACCTGGCTGGTTTTCTTGTCCTTCACAACACAATAATATGGGTGAAATTCGACAAAAACATCATTGTCTATAGTTAACTTATGTACAGAAAATAAATTAATTTTAATTTCTCGTACATGAAGTATATTTTTAAGAAACAATTCTCATCACAAGTTGAAATTTTAGAAGAACCTACAGGCAGAATTTTCAAACCTGTACCATAAACGACTTGGAGTTGCTTGTTTCCCTGGAAGCTTGTTGAGTTTGAGATCATGTTTGGGTCTGCTATTACATGATGTGTTGCTCCACTATTTGGAAACTAAACTCCATTATCTGAGCTGTTGATGGTGTAAGCATGAGATCCAGACTGATCGTTTTGTTTATATTGCCCTGAATTTTGCTGAGCTTTTGTAAACTATTAACATTCCCTCACACTATGACCAAATTGAGAGCAAATCTGACACCTCGGTAAAAACCAGTTAGGTTTCCCTCTTCCTCTTCCATGATTCTCATTGTACCCTTTTGACTGATAGTTGTCTCTCCTTGGAGATTGGCTTGAAGAAGAGATTGGTACTTGACTATGGTTAGCTGAAGGATAGAAAGTACCAGAACTTGCCTTCTGTTGATATGGTGGATAAATTTATTGTGCTTTGAGATTTGTTATAAACTCTTCAAACTTCATATGATGAAGATTAGCATTTTACAGACAAAACAAATTGGCTATATTCAGCTGCTAAACCTCTTAAAAAGGTATAATTCTTTGTATCCTCATAAATTTTGGCTCCAGCAACTTCTAATGACTTAGTAATGAATCTAAAATGGTTCAAATATTCATCAACATTCATGATATCTTTAGTCATGGTGTGAAACTATCAATGTAGATCCATAATTCTGGCTTTATTTCTGGTAGAGAAGGTATTTTCCAGAGAATTCTAAGCTTCTATTGTGGTTTTAGCTCTACTTATGCATGTGATTGCCGATATTGATATGGTGGAAAGAAGAAACCCATAACCTTCTGGTTATTCTTCCACCACTACCTGTACTGCGGATTCTCGACGATGTTTCCTTGTGGATCTTGAACCAAAACAAGAGGCGGGTCACCTAGAACAAAATTTATTAACTCATACTCGTTGAGAACTGGAAGAATTGAACTCTTCCATGTCTGATGGTTTTCGTCACTAAGCCTCACTAATATTGTGGTTCTTGGTGAAATATTTACCGGAACTTGACCATCACTATCGACACTTCTCATGACGGTTGAAGAAATTGAAGGCATGATTGCAGGTGTCTTCTGACTTGATGATCTTTGGCTCTGATACCGTGTTGAAATTCATTGAGCCTAACATATGAGAGCGAATCTAGAGCGAGGAGAAGGAGTTGGAGAAAAGAAGAACAAGTGGGAGTGAAAAGATGGCTCAGGAAGACCAGAGAGAAAGTTCGTTGTTATTCCGCAAGATGTTACATTGTCATTGGTTTGTATTTATATTTAATAAAGTTATTGTTAAAACATACATAGTTGAGTCGTTATGATCGTAGCCATTGTAACGAGTTTTAATAGCTATTTCATAACAAATCATAGCCGTTGGGTCTTGGAAAAAATGTGAGCCTGTCTATGTGTAATCCTATACTAGATTTAATCATTCGACTATGTTTGAACTTATATTGAATCCTACATCTATTTCTCTAACAAGTATAGGGGTATGTGTTCGGTTATTATTAACTAGTCTTGATTATAGTCCCTATTGGTCCACGTCAGCTCTTTGAACTTGTCTTGAAGAGGTAATGACTCCTCAAGTTGAATTCCTTCATACAGTGAAAGTAAAGTTATGTTTTCCCAGTCTTAGGGAACTTGACATCAAAGAGAGGAACCGTCTTCTCGGGGGGTTGATAAAAACCAAAAATGATCCAAGGATAGACAAGGTTTGCAGCCTTGCATCCAATAACGAATATTGGGCAAGCATTTTCTGCCTTCTAATGGTGTTGCATCCTTTTTTTCTGCCGAAAATAAGTGGACACTCTCTTTAGTTTCCAACCCTCTTCTCGCCAAATTGGCGTAAAATTGTGCAATGGGTAGCCACCACAGAAGGGTCTTCATAGAAAATAAAAACATTCTGAATCTACAAAAAAATAAATCTAAGATTTTGCTAGCAATTTTTCACTTCCCGCTTTACCCTACATTTGTTGGCTCACTTTCAGCTTCAATGGTTTATTATCTATTCTAGCATGAGAGTGACATAGAGATAAAAAGAATCCTGAGTTAGGTGTAAATAGGATCATGGCTTTTTAAATGGGTGTATTCTATCTGGAGCTCATGTGAGACACTAAAGTGACACGAAAACAATGAATAAGCTCAATACTGCTATTTACAAAATGAACTCCAAATTTATGACAACCTCAAATCATTCGATACTCCCAGATGCACCCAACGTGCTGCTGTCTACACATCCTATCCGATACCTTACCCATGGAAAGTGACATATTTTTGATAATCTGCCTTCCAACACTTTCAAATTGGTAAACCTGCCGTGAATCAAAGACATCAAGAAAGAATTTGATCGGAACCTCCTGTGTTGTTATACGATATAGGATAGCCCAATTGAAAGCTATTATATTCAGAATCGATAAATATTCCGAACAGACACCATGGGTCAAAGGCTCTCAGTGGAGGGCACTAGCTTCTCATGTTGTGCAGTAGAGAAACTCCTTATTGAACTCCCAAGCCAAGGGAGTAAGCACCAAGGAGGAGTGATGAAGACAATACAAGGGGGAGAGACAGGAGAAGAGAGGAAGAGACAAAAAAAAGAAACAGAAAACACACGTTAAATAGGAAAGAAATGGCCCCAAATTGGCCATTTCTTCACAAAAGGACAAGAAGAGAGTGTTGGATCTTCACGAGAATAAAACTTTAAACATGCAAGTTTTAATGGTTTATCAACATTTTTAATTTAATGGGTAGTTAATCATTTTGATGTAGGTTACTAAAGTTGTTAAAAGAGTACTATTATTTGATTTTGTAAACAATAATATATTTTCTCAATATAAAATTGGTTTAAAAAAAAATTTAAATATATATAAAGGATTGTTTGGGTGTTGAACCCAAGATGAGAAGAATTTTTAAAAAGGGCCTTTAACTATTCCTTCTACTTTACTTTTTTGATATTAAAAAATAACAAACCAATATAATACATTTCTCCACCTATAAGGGTAAAGGTATTATAAAAGCACATTTTTGAAAAAGGTACTTCTCTTATTTGGGCGTCCATTCTCTCTCCTAAATTTTATGAGCTCACCTTGGGATCTGGGATCTGTTCTTGATTGAGAGCTTCAAGCTTCAAAGAAATTGGGGCTTTCTAGCGGATTGATTCAGCATTCACTCCAGGGATCGGCATTCATAAAGACTAGTCAGCTTGTTTCATAATAACTGTTACTAATATACTCAATTGATAATTCCTGCGAAATTGAATAATTGATTCAATCCTGATATTTTTTTGTGAATGTAATAATAGTCTAAACCAGAGATCTTTATCTTGAATCAAAATTTAGACCTTAATAATTCAGATTCATCACTCATTTTCTAGTTCTTTGTTCTTTAAACTGAAGTTCACATTTAAATATTCAAATCCTAGTTTACTGTACTGAAATCTAAAAATTGAAAGGTCTAATTTGATTATTGATTCATTAATCTGTAATTCATAATTGGCTATTTGAATTTGTTTTGGATTACTAATCTAAAATTTGAAATTGCCTTTTTATTTTGATCCCTGAAACCTTCTAATTGAATGTTTAGATTGATTGTTCTAATCCAATTCCAAGATTCTTGATTCAATATCTTGAAGTCTGAGCTAATTTTCCACACTTAATCATTTGCTATCTACTCTGAAATTCATTCTTGTTAAATCAGTTTTGTGATATCCCGTCTGTTGTTAATCATTCATCTTATTCATATTATATTTGGTGACTTAATGAAGTCAGTCTATTCTGCTAATTTGATCATAACAGATAATTTGTTTTGATATTACCTTTGGATTGAATTTGATAATTTCAGATCAATTCAATCAATCTGGTTGTGAGCATACTCTTTGACTGATTTTGATTATATTTCTTAATTCGGTTCAATCATGAATTCAATTAAAAATTTGACTACATTTGTTATGTCGTTGATTTTACTAGTGGGGCCCATTTGCAATGCTCGCTTCGGGTGGAGAGAGAAGAGATAGAAAGCAAGGCAGTACTCATTCTAGGAGATAATTAAAAAATCTTATCTTCAGCCACTCAGACAAACCACACAGATCTGAAGCTTGTAGAGAGATGACGGAGAAGGAAAAAAATGAAAGCTCTTACATTTGGATTATATGCCGGTGGTATCATAGAAGACGGGTGGCGGAGCATACCTCACTTGGTCCCTATGTGACAGTTTCACCGATGCATTCTTTGCATCGAAGCTTCTTGTCTCCGCCACCGCCAACGAAATTCTGTAATTCAGATCCCACAAGAGAATTATCCAGCTGCTACATTAAGAAGCATAATTTGAAATGAAGTAGAGTATACTTATGTAGAGTATAAGAATTTATAAGGACAATAGCAATCTATTTAAGTTTGGTAGCATGCAAGGATGAGAGGGCGCCTAGAAAACATCCCATCGGCGTACGCGCAACACCAACAATGCAGACATCTGTGCATAAACAATCATTTTAGAACAATATTTTACAGATGTGAATAATCAACCCATGAATTAGAGCAAGAGATAGTTTAATATTTGAGAACTAAATAAGTTATTGACTATTGTACAGATGGCGTGATTAATTGACCCATGAATTAGATCAAGAGATAGTTTAATCTACTTGAAAACTAAATAAATTCATAATTGGACAGATGGTGTGCCTAATCTACTCATGAATTAGATTAAGATCTAGTTTACTCGATTTGACAAACAACGTGTAAAAAAAATCATAATTGATTGGGTACTGCGTGAGGAAAAAAAACACAATCTTGATCGCAGATATGGATAATAACAATCAAAGCAGAATTTATTTCCGATATACAAACAATAAAAAAAACCTACAATGTCGTTCTAAAATGAATCATTAATACACAAATCAGCAATGCAGACATCCGTCCTTAGAACCCTCAGCAATCAAAAAACTAAAGGTGCATTGCTTGTTTGGATATGGATACCCAGGATATTGATTGCAAATCTAGGTCTGAAGGTATTCGTCGAACAGTAGGAGTGAGAAAATAGGGGTTTTGATAGTGGTACAAAGAGAAAGAGATAGAAATTGAAAGAGAGAGAGAGAAAAAGACAGTAGGAGAAAGAGAGAGTAAGATACCAAGAGAGATGGAGAGAAAAAGATAAATAAGAGAAGAGAGTGAGAGAGAGAGAGAAAGAGAAAGAGATAGAGAGAATAAGATGAGAAATAGAGTAAGAGAGAGAGTGAGAGAGAGAGTAAGAGAGAGTGTGAGAGAGAGTAAGAGAGTGAGAGAGAACAAGAAAAAGAGTGAGAGAGAGAAAGAGGGAGAGAGTGAGATAGAGTAAGAGAGAGAGTGAGAAAGGGAGTAAGAGAGAAAGAGTGAGAGAGAGTAAGAAAGCGTAAGAGAGAGTGAGAGAGAGCAGGAGAGAGTGAGAGAGAGTAAGGGAGAGTGAGAGAGAGAGTAAGAAAGAGAGAGTAATAGGGAGAGAGAGAGTGATAGTGAGAGAGAGAGTGAGAGTGAGAGAGAGAAAAGGTAAGAGAGAGAGAGTGGGAGAGAGAGGAAGAAGACTGAATGTAGGCCTGAGGTTTTCAACTTTCAGGAGAGAATTTTGGGGTTTCATACAAATAGAGAGAAAGAGATAGAAAGAAGCCTGTACGTAGACCTGAATGATTCTGTCAATTTTTAGGAGAGAGAAAAAAGTGTTTTGAGAGAAGTAGAGACAGAAAGAGATGGGAATTGAAGTAGAAACCGGGGGACAGAGAGCGAGTGAAAAAACACATAAACAAAGAGAGAGAGAGAAAAGAGAGATTGGGAGATAGAGTGAGGTAGATAGATAGAGATAGAAAGAGAGATAGATAGACAGAGATAGAGAGAGATAGAGAGAGATAGATAGAGATAGATAGAGATAGTGCGAGATATATAGAGATAGAGAGAGATAGAGCGAGATAGATAGATAGAGATAGAGTGAACTAGATAGATATGTAGAGATAGAGAGAGATAGAGTGAGATAGAGATAGACAGATAGAGATGGAGAGATACAGCGAGATAGATACAGATAGAGCAAGATAGAGCGAGACAGATATAGAAAGAGGGAGATAGATATGATTTGAGAGAGATTGAGTGAGATTCATACAAATAGAGAGAGATAGAGAGAGAAGCCTGTACCTAGACCTAAACGTTTCCGTCAATTTGTAGGAGAGAGAAAAGGGTTTCAAGAGAAGCAGAGAGAAAGAGATAGAAATTGAAGTAGAAACCTGGGGACAGAAGAGCGAGAGAAAAAACATATAAACAAAGAGAGAGAGAGAGAGGGAGAAAAAGAGAGATAAGGAGATAGAGCGAGATAGATAGAGATAGAGAGCGAGATAGATAGACAGAGACAGAGAGATATAGATAGATAGAGGTAGAGAGAGATAGAGCAAGATATATAGATAGAGATAGAGAGAGATAGAGCGAGATAGATAGAGATAGAGAGAGATAGAGCGAGATAGATAGATAGAGATAGAGAGAGATAGAGCAAGATAGATTGACATAGATAGAGAGAGGTAGAGCGAGATAGATAGATAGATAGAGAGAAAGAGACAGAGCGAGATAGATAGATAGATAGAGATAAAGAGAGGTAAAGCGAGATAGATAGATAGATAGATAGAGAGAGATAGAGCAAGATAGAGCGAGATAGAGAGACATAGAGCGAGATAGAGCTTGAGAGATACAGAAAGAGGGAGATACATATGATTTGAGAGAGATTGAGTGAGATCTATACAATAGAGAGAGATAGAGGGATATAGGTGAAGAGAGAGCGAAATAGAGAGATGGAGAGAGAGATAGAGATTGAGAGAGAGAGAGAAAAGGGGAGAAAGAGAGGAAATGAAACCTGTAGGTGTTGCCAGAGAGGAAATCCGGGGGGGCTTCGAGAACATTGCAGACGGCGTGGATGATGCTGGAGAACAACGCTGGAGAACATCAGAGTCCCTGCAATTGAACCCCATTTTCTGATGAACGTGCGTTCTAGTTAACCCCGCTGCCCTCCATTTTGTTAACCGTTTTCTGTAAAAGAGCATTTCTGATGGGAAGCCCATGAATGATAACGATAACCTTCCTTCTCTTTCACTTGTGAAGGAAGGTACAGCAAATCAGAGGCCAGGATGAATATCATACGTCTGTTTTCTTCAATCAAATTGGAAAATATACTCAAATTTTCAAATGAAATTGGTAAAAGTACAAAGAACTGTTAAGAAAAGATGATTATGTTGGTGTTGTTGACTTTTCTAAAGACTCATATGTCGGTTACTGTCGGTTGGAAGATAAGTTCCTATATATGTACCTAGTTTGAAAATAAAAAAATAGTTTTTACATTTCAAATTTCATTTTCTGTGTTGATGTTGTGTTACATAGCCAAGTGAGATTTGTTCCCAAGCCCCAACAGATTGGTATCAGAGCTGGTGTTTTCATAAGGATTGTGGAAGATAAGTAAAAGCAAAGCTTCAAGAGTTCAGGCTACTGACTTATTACGACAGTAAGATAAAGTTGGGCTTATTTTTGGTTTTGATTTGGTGTTGTTTTTCTTTTAAATGGCTGGGACGGCACCCTTGGAAGGGTCTATCATTACTACAACTCCTTTTAATGGAGAAAAATAGTCTATATGGAGTTCCAAGACG
This sequence comes from Wolffia australiana, assembly GCF_029677425.1. NCBI lineage: Eukaryota > Viridiplantae > Streptophyta > Magnoliopsida > Alismatales > Araceae > Wolffia > Wolffia australiana. Next base: position 8,276,255 of record NC_135839.1, on the reverse strand, counting down.
AAGTCCCTATTTAGAAGTCAAGATTGATGGGATATTTTTGAAAATGGTTTTATACCAGATGAAACAAAGAAAACTGAATTTAGAGATCTGAATAGGAAAGATGCAAAAGCTTTGTTTATTATTCAAGAATCTGATACTGAAAAAAGTGTTTACAAAGATTTCTGAGGCAACTAGAGCACATAATGCTTGGTATATTTTGAAGAAAGATTTTCATGGAGGTGATAAAGTAGCGATGGTAAAATTACAAACACTGAGAAGAGAGTTTTAATCTTTATCTATGAATGTTGAAGAATCTCTCCAACACTATTTTACTACAGTTTTCTTAATTGTGAATCAAATGAGCAGATACGGAGAAGATATTTTAGAGAGGAAAATAGTGGAGAAGATCTTACGAATTTTGCCCACTAAGTTTGATTATGTTCTTACTGCAATTGAAGAATCAAAAGATTTTGATAAATATACTCATGATGATTTGATAAGCTCTTTGATTGCTCATGAAGATAGAATGAACAGGTCAAAGGAAAAATCAATTGAAGAAGCATTTAAGCCAAATATTGATTTGTCTAAAAAAGAGGATAATGCAAATCCAGAAGGAAGAAGAATATTTCAGTGGAATTATTACAAGAGATATGGGCATCTTGAAGCATACTGCTATTCAAAACAAAATTACCAAGCCAATTATGTGGAAGCTGACGAACATGATGCATTTATGTCTAATATTACATCTTATTCTGATTTAAAGATCTATGGTTTCTTGACTCAGCTTTATGAGATACCAAGAGGAGAATTTAAAGTGGGCGATAAAAAGAAAGTAAAGATTCAAGGAAAAGGAACAATTGAAGTTCAGACTTTAGGAGGAAAGTAGAGACTAGAAGATGTATATTTTGTTCCAGATTTTCATCATAACTTATTGAGTTCGGGAAAACTGATGGAGAAAGGTATGAAATTTCATTTTGAGCATAATACGTGTATTGTTAAGAACCAGAGGAAGGAGAAGCCAGTCATGTATATTAACAGCATTGGTAAGAGGATGTTGCCTATGAAATTAGATGAGTTTCTCAATCATGCAATGATTTTAGAAAAGATGAATGATACATGGTTATGGGATAAAAGGTTTGGTCATTTAAATTTCAAAGCATTAAAATTTTTGAGTAAACAAAATTTTGTATTTGGCCTACCTTTTATTTATGAAGAAAATGATATTTGTGAGGGTTGAATTTATGGCAAGCAGAAGAAGAGAATTTTTTCAAATGAACATCCATGGAGAGGAAGAGCACCCATGGAATTAGTTCATGCAGATGTATGTAGTCCTATGAAAACCTCATCTTTGAGTTGAAGTATTTCATACTATTTGTTGATGACTACTCAACAATGTGCTGGGTTTATTTTTTGAAAGAGAAATCAGAGGTACTTCATAAATTCATTGAATTCAAAGCAATGGCTGAAAATTTGCGTGGACATGCTTTGAAAATTTTATGTACAGATAGAAGAGGAGAATTTCTTTCAAAGCCATTTGAGGATTATTGCAGAAAAGTTAGACTTCATAGCCAATTGAGTGTGAGAAAGACACCTCACCAGAATGGAGTTGCTGAGAGGAAGAACAGGACACTTGTTGAAGCTGCTAGGAGCATGATGAATGAAAAAAATTTGCCTACTGAATTTTGGGCTGAAGCTATTGCTGTTGCAGCTTATATTCAAAACATTTCTCCTACGAAAGCCGTGAATGATATGATACCTTTTGAAGCCTGGTATGAGAAGAAACCAGTTGTTGGTCATTTAAGAGTATTTGGATGCATTACTTATGCTTTAATTGATCAAAGTGAGCATGGGAAGTTGGACAAGAAAAGTGAGAATTGCATTTTTGTTGGATATAGTAATGAAAGCAAAGGTTACAGATTATATAATCCTTTAACAAACAAGGTGATTATTAGAAGAGATGTTATTTTTTATGAGGAAAGCTTCTGGGATTGGTGTGAAAATCCTACATATCAAGAAGGAGAAAGGAATTCATAAATGCAAAGAATGAAATAGAAAAAGTATGGTTCTATCATTGATTCAGATAGAAATTCTGAATCAAGAGTGATTGAAGATGAATCCCCATCACCACAAAGAATGACAAAGTCGGTAAAAGAATTATATGAGACAAGTATTTTTTGCACTTTTGTCACATGACGAACCAGTAAGCTTTGAAGAAGCTAAAAGCAATAAAGACTGGAAGAATGCAATGGAAGATGAAATTAAGTGTATTGAGAAAAATGACACATCGGAGCTTGTGGATTTTACATCTTCGATTAAACCTAATGGAGTAAAATGGATTTACAAAATCAAGCATGCAGCAGATGGGAAAATACAGAGGTATAAGGCAAGGTTAGTAGCCATAGGTTATGCAAAAAATTATGGAATTGACTATTTTTAAACATTTTCACCTCTTGCAAGACTTGAAACAATAGGAATTTTGTCAGCCATCGCAGCTCAAAAAGCATGGATGGTATATCAGTTTGATGTTAAATCTGATTTCTTGAATGGTATTTTGAATGAAGAAGTTTATGTTATACAACCTGAAGGATTTGTGGTTAAAGGAAAAGAGGAAAAAGTTTACAAGTTGAAGAAAGCTTTATACGGTTTAAAACAAGCACCACGAGCATGGTATGGAAGGTTACATCATTTTTTAATAAAGTATGGTTTTCAAAGAAGTGAAAATGAACATACCTTATACATCAAGAGAAGAAAAGGTGACATTATGATTCTGAGTATTTATGTTGATGACATGATTTATATGGGATCGTCTGATTCTCTTATTCAAGAATTCAAGAACCTAATGATATTTGAATTTGAGATGACTGATCTTAATTTACTTCATCATTTTCTTGGTCTTCAAATATTTAAAGATGAAAAGGGAATATTTATCTCTCAAGAAGGGCATGCATCAGAAATTTTAAAATTTTTTAATATGATATCATGCAAGTCGTGTACTACTCCTATGAATTCAAATGAAAAGTTGACTTTTAATGATGGTGTGACTTTGGTCGATGAGCAATTTTACAGAAGCATGGTGGGGAGTTTAATGTATTTGACAAATACAAGACCAGATATTATGCTATCTGTGATTTTGGTGTCAAGGTTTTTGAGTTATCCTTCTACCCATCATTTTGGAGCAGTGAAAAGAATTATGAGATATACATGTGGAACCAAAGAGTATGGATTACTATATAATCGATCATCTAATCTTCAGTTGAGAGGATATGTGGATAGAGATTAGGCAGGAGATAGAGATCAAAGAAAGAGTACAAGTGGATATGTTTTTCTCATCGGCTCAAGAGCTGTTTCATGGAGTTCAAAGAAGCAAGAGACAGTGGCATTATCTTCTTCACAAGCTGAGTATGTAGCTGCAGCAAGTGCAAGTCAACATGGAATATGGCTCCAAATGATTTTGAAGGATCTTGGTGTAGACCAAGAAAAAGCTTTTATTTTGTTATGTGATAAAATGTCAACAATTGCTATGGCCAAGAATCCAGTATTTCATGGAAGAACCAAACATATAGAGATAAAGCATCATTATATTAGAGAACAAGTCAATGCCAAAGAAATTATTATGAAACACTGTTCATCTCTTGATCAAGTTGCAGATGGATTTACCAAGGCTTTGACTCAAGGAAGATTCGAGAAATTTAGAGATCATCTAGGAGTCAAACAGTCAACATTAAGGAGGATATGTTAGTATTGTTGACTTTTCTAAAGACTCATATGTTGGTTACTATGTCGGTTGAAACATAAGTTCATATATATGTACCTAGTTTGAAAACAAAATAATAGTTTTTACATTTCAAATATCATTTTCTGTGTTGATGTTGTGTTACATACCCAAGTGAGATTTATTCCCAAGCCCCAAAAGATTATAGCTTGGCTAGAATCCTTGCTTCGTTCCTCGCTGACGCATGACGATGATAGAATTATCCCATTTAAAGTACAAAGAACTGTCAAAAAGACCAATCTCTCATGGAAGTTCAAACTTATTGAGCTTCCAGCATATTCCTTGGAGCAAAAAAATATATTGCGGCAAAAACGAAGTGCGATTACATATTGATACGAAAATATTTTGATAAAAATCTGCAATGAAATTGGACTTGATAAAATCTGACAAAAAAAGGGTTCTCTGTAGCCAAGCTACAAAGATTTTGTTACACGACAAAAAGATTTGTTACATCACGCCGCGATTACAGATCGATACGAAAAGAGGATTCTGATAAAAATCTGTGATGAAATCGGACTTGATAAAATCTGAAAATAAACGGGATCTTTGTACTTGTACAAATTTCTAGCTGTCAGCGAGGATTGAAGCAGGGATTCTTTTATTACAGATTCTGATGATGAAAAATAGGGATCTATTGTTACAGATTCTGATCGAAAAGATTTTGTTACATCATGCCACATTTACAGATTGATACAAAAAGAGGATTAGGATAAAAAAGCTGCGATGAAATCAGACTTGATAATATATATAAAAAAAACAGATTTGATCGGACGAAACACAGATTGTAGATCAACACCTTTTAGATCAGAAAAACCAATCTTTAATGGGAATTCAAACTTTTTGGGCTTCCAGCATATTCCTTCGAGCAAAAAAATATATTGCGGTAAAAACGAAGAAAGACGCGACTATTACGTCCAGTCGATAAAATTCCAGGCAAAATTTCACTACGGGAGAGAAGAAATAAGTAAACAACGATTTAAAATAGTGTTAACAGCATAAAGAATAATCTTTGAAACATAGCGAGGTAAACGGGATTTACCAATTAGAAATTTCTCTTGGACGATCGCACCGTCATTTTCCGCGTTCGTCTCGATTTTTTTTCCCCAACATCAATCTTTCCTTTCTGTTTCTTCTCTTTCTATATAAGAAAAGACTCTGATCGATGGATGATGATAAAACGAGAATAAACACGGGGCAACCGTTCACTTTCTCAACCGTTTTTGACTCTTAGTATATATCAGAGTTTTTCTCGAAGCAACTATCGATGTTCTCAACCATTTTTCAACTCTCTCTCTCTTCTCTCTCACCTATTTTAAGCCATTCAGAGGCCAGAAGGGTACACCAATTCCTCTTATAGTAGTATAGATAATACATCATCTCATCTGGTTATATCTAATTCTACTTCATTACTTCCAATCAATTGAATAATACATTCAATCATTACCTTGATTGGAATCAACCAACATCATTTTTCTCTCATTATGTTAATCGATATCGACTATATCCATTATTCTAATTTGATCAGATATGATTCTAAAAATTGATTTCAATTTGTCATATTTAATTGATTTAATCATAGCTGATCACATCCAGTATATCTAGTTTTATTCGATCACATTCTGGTCTAAACTTGATTAATTGGTAAAATCGACTTGACTTTTACTTGGTAAACTACTTTGGACCATTCAGAACTTATTCAATATAACTAAGACAATCAAAGTAAATCAAGATTGTTATTAGATTTTATGAGTCATTCGACTATCATATTCCTGCATCGAATGTCATCATCCAATCTACTTAAGACTATCAAAACTTAAGACTCTAGCTCACCCCAATTTTTGTCATCAGGGAGGGGGCGCATGGGAATCAAATTTGTTTTGGATTAGTAATCTGAATTTTGAAATTGCCTTTTTATTTTGATCCCTGAAACCTTCTAATTGAATGTTGAGATTGATTCTGCTAATCCAATTTCTAGATTCTGGATTCAATATCTTGAAGTCTGAGCTCATTTTCCACACTTAATCATTTAGTGATATATTCATTATTGTTAAATTAATTTTGTGACAACTCATCTGTTGTGAATCATTCATCTCATCCATATCATCTTTGTTGACTTGATCAAGTCAGTTTATTCAGCTAAATTGATCATAACAGATAATTTGATTTTATATTGTCTTTGGACAGATCTTTATCAATTCAGATCAAATCAAGTAATCTTGCTGTAATCATATTATTCAACTGATTCTGATTGTATTTGTTAATTCAGTTCAATCATGAATTAGATTGAAAATTTGACCACATTTCTTTCTGTCCTTGATTTTCTAATACCTCATCTCATCTAGTTATACCTCATTTGACTTGATCGCTTCTGATTAATTGAAAAATACATGTAATCATAACCTTTATTGAAATTGACCAACATTATTTGTCTCCTTTTAAGTATATTAAAATCGATTATATCCATTCTTCTAATTTAATTACATTTGAATGTAAAGATCAATTTTAATTGATCATATTTAAATTTCTCATCGATATATTAATAACAGATCACATCCAGTATATCTAGTTTTATTTTGTCACATTGTGATCTAAATTTAATCAATTGGTAAAATCTACTTGATTTTGACTTTATCAACTACTTTGGACCATTCATAACTGGTTGAATACAATTTAGACAATTGAAGCAAAGAAAGTTTTTTATTAGATTTTATTTTACCACTCCAACCATATTAGCTTTGACTTGTAGTGTTTAATTGAATCTGTAGATAGGTATTCACCAAAGCTGAGAAGACTAGTTTGGGTCAGGACATGGAGGGTGGACATGAGGAGTTCCACGGTACTTTAGAGGTGACGTCTAGTTTCTCTATTCTTGACTTAAGTGTAATTGTAAGGCGAGAGTGACGCTCACCCCGCATATATTGAACTGCAGTTATTATAGGACTTTGTTTGGGCACTTGAGCTTGTGACTATCCTGATATCTACAAGATCTCCAGCTGCTGCATTAAGGGCATTTATGTTCCCTCGAGGGTAAAATACTGTGTCAAGGTGAGAAGATTGGTTGAGAGACAGTGTTAAATAAGGAATCTTAAAAGACAATTAGATAACATAAATACATAAGTAGACTAGTTCACATCAATTTTAGTCATCAGGGAGGGGGCGCATGGGAATTGAGTTTGTTTTGGATGACGAATCTAAATTTTGAAATTCCCTTTTTATTTTGATCCCTGAAACATTCTAATTGAATTCAGATTGATTTTCCAAATTTTACTCTTAGATTCTTTATTCAATATCTCGAATTCTGAGCTGATTATCCAGACTTAATCATTTGCTATCCACTATGAAATTTATTCTTGTTAAATCAACATTCTGATAACCCATCTATTGTGAATCATTCATATTATCCATATCATATTCGGTGACTTGATCAAGTCAGTTTATCTAGCTAATTTGATCATAAAATATAATTTGATTTGTTACTGCCTGTGGATTGAATTTGATCATTTCAGATCAATTCAATAAATCTTGTAGTGAGCATACTCTTTGACGGATTCTGATTTTATTTGTTAATTCAGTTCAATCAAGAATTTGGTTGAAAAAAATGATCATATTTGTTTCTGTCATTTATTTAATAATACACCATCTCATCCGGTTCAACATAATTTTACTTCATCACTTCTGATTATTTGAACAATAAATTCAATCATAAGTTCATCACTTTTAATTTGATTTTAAATTTTAATTTCTCTTATCAAATTTTAATTTGATTCACTTTATGCATTATTCTAATTTGATCACATCTGATTCTAAGGATGCATTTTTATTGATCATAATTAATGTTATCATTGATTTAATATTAACTGATCACATCTAGTATATCTAATTTATTTGATCACATTGTGGGCTAAATTCAATTAATCGGTAAAATTGACTTTATTTTGACTTGGTCAACTACTTTGGACCATTCAAAACTGGTTGAATGTAATGAAGTAAATTAAAGTAAATCAAGATTGTTATTAGATTTTATTCCGCTAACTTCCATCATATTGGCTTTGACTTTTAGTATTGAATTGAATTTGAATTTTCAACATACTTCATTCTATGGTTCTGATTTGATTGAAATTAATTATTACAATTCTGTATTTTATCTGTATTACATTAGGTAATATCAATCTGAACTTGATAGTAAGTGGCTTATTATTCTGCTACTCTTCAGTTGCTAGTCTAGTGTTTTTTTATATATTTAGTCAGGAAAAATATTTGAACTAGACATGATAACCTAAGAAGTTTGTGAGCTGACTAAGGGTTAACTATTGAAGATCGGGCTTTGAGCTACTGCAAGTAGGTGGTCACCAAGCCTGAGAAGACTAATTTGGGTCAGGACATTGAGGGTGGACATTAGGAGTTCCGTGATACTGTGGAGGTGACATCTTTAGTTTCTCTATTCTTGACTTAAGTGTAATTGCAAGGTGAGAGTGACGCTCACCCCCATATATTGAACTGCAGTTACTATAGGACTTTTATTGGGCACTTGAACTTATGAGTGTCCTGAGATCTAGAAGATCTCCAACAGCTGCATTAAGGGCACTTATGTTCGCTCAAGGAGGGTAAAATACTGTGTTAAGGTGAGAATCGTATGATGGTGCACGCCATCGGGAACTGCCGAAGACGTCATCCAAGTTGTTGTTGTCGTTGTTGACAGCCCGAGTGAAGCATGCTTATTTATCGCATTTTGATTTCCATCATCTTCGTTAGTTGTATTTTGTATTTCTTGCACTCGTCGATTTGTTTTTGTCGCGTCACAAAGCGTCTGCTGTCTGCCCGTATGTCCTCATCGTCATGTGGGAGGGGGTCGTTAATCTTGTTGGACTCCCCTCCCCTCTTCCCTTTTCTCCTTTTTTTCATGCTTTGATTTTCCCCTTTAATTTTGGAATGGGGGGCCCATTAGATAAGGGGCCCCTTAGTGGACCTTCCTTAGAGCTCTTTGTGTTGACCTTCCTTAGGGCCAATTGACCTCCCTTTATAAGGAAAGAGAGGGTGCCCTAAGGAAGACAGACTAGGAGAAATCGAGTTAAAATTGTTGCGTTTTTTTCTGGTCTCACCTCCCCCTTGAGAGAAAGGAAGAACTAGAGGGGAGGAGAGGGAGGGCGAAGCACCGACGGAAGCGAAGATTGCCTAGAGAACAGGAGCGAGACTCGATCCCACTATTTGTTTCCTCAAATGACTATTCCTCCTCGCAGAACCCCGCGATCTTCCACGTACAGGTCGCTACGACTGTTGCCGATCGTTTCTCTATGGATGCGGCCGTAGGAGCTGCAATTATCACGCATGAGTGCAGCATTGTTCTAGACCACGCTTGCCAAGGGACCTGTCACGCTGACTCACCTGGAACGCCTGCAACCTCAAGAAGTTGAGGTTGTCAATCGGAAAGGAGACTTCCTTCGACCATATAGGGAAGATCCGCCATTTCCTGCTGTTCCTTTGACCTAAGGGGGAAGGCCTGCTGTTCCACCGCTGAAGCTAACCAGCCACGTATCGATCGCTAAGCCGGTCATGGATCTTCTCTTGCAACCTCGAACGAGAGGTTTGATGCCCCCGAGGTCAATCAGCTGCGCTAGTCAACGCAATTCCACAGGGCTCAGCCGCGTGAGTTGCCAACTACGCCAGCCATTTGGCCCCTTGATCCGCTCCCTGAATCCTTCCCAACGGATGGCTGGAACCCCAACGCCCCTTCACGATGTTGCAGGTCAAGTGGTTCTCCACTCCACTGGCACTGTTCGTCCCCTTTGTCTGCTAGTCTCATGATGCCGCTGACGACCTCTAAAGAGGGGAAATGGTTACCCCATTTCCCTCTCCCTTCTTCGTGGTCGTTGCACCCCGATTGGACTGGTGCGTGATGACACTCCCTAAGACGGGTCCTCTCACCACTCCCTAGCGCATGGGCCGCATCTAGGACCACTCTTGCCGGGCCCGTCGCCGTCGCCGTGAGCGACGTTGCTGATGCATTTGTCACTACGTCACTCGCGGACGTCCGCCCACACTGATCTCATCTAGAGGTCGTGTTCGCCAGGCTAGGTTGGTTGCTTGCACTATGTTGCCCGCTCGCTTCTTTCCCCTCCAAATGCTCCTGTGCCAAAACGCCAGTTAAGCCGTCGATGCTCTCTGTCGCCTCTCCTCCACTACTGCAACTGTCAACGACTCTATGCGATGAGCCACGGGGCAACGAGGTACGTCATTCTCCCGCTTGCTCTTTATATTATCCATTGCAGTCTACGTTCATCTTGACTCCACCACGCTCGGGCTAGGTATGTGAGAGAGGTAATTGAGAGACAACTACGACATGATTGAGCATTTTACCAATTTGGACGAGTCCGTCCGTAATGTGGGAGCCCTACAGATTGATTCCGTTCAACCGTAGACGTCTTCATCCCTCCGATGAGATTCGAGAGGCCACCAGCGATGTCACTCGATGACCCCTTTGGAGCACGGAGCTCGGCATCTCCCTCGAGTCAGAACCTGCACGTACGACACATAGGACGCATTCATCATGCATCGTTGTTGCATATAGTTGTTAGGGTTTATCCATCCGTCCAACAATGACCCCGTTGACATCCGACACCCCTATCTAGGTACCGAGCCATTATCCTCGATACCTATTTTGATGACATCCTCGATGACATCCAGCATCAGCGTGGTTGAAAGACAATATTAAATAAGGAATATTAAAAGACAATTAGATAACATAACTACAAAATTAGACTAGTTCACCCCCCCCTCTTAGTCAACAGGGAGGGGCGCACGGGAATGGGATTTTTTTTAGATTACTACTCTGAAATTTGAAATTGGCTTTTTATTTTGATATCTGAAACCTTCTCATTGGAAGTTTAGATTGATTATCCTAATTTGATTATTATATTCTTGATTCACTATATCAAAGTCTGAGCTGATTATGTAGACTTTATCATTTGCTATCTACTATGAAATTCATTTTTGTTAAATGAACTTTGTGATAAACTATCTTTTATTAATCAATCATCATATCCATATCATATTTGTTGACTTGATCAAGTCAGTTTATTCAGCCAATTTGATCAAAACAGATAATTTGATTTGATATTACCTGATGGGTGAATTTGATCCTTTCAGATCAATTCAATTAATCTTGTTGTGACCATACTATTCAAGTGATTCTGATTATATTTGTCAATTAAGGTGAATCATAAATCTGATTGAAAAATCGATCACATTTGTTTTCTTCATTGATTTGTTAATACCTCATCTCATCCGGTTATACCTGATTTTCACTTGGTCACGTATGATTTATTAAATAATATTATCAATCATAACCTTTATTGACATCGACCAATATTATTTTTCCCTTATTAAGTAAATTAAAATCAACTATATCCATTATTTTAATTGGATTACATTTAACTATAAGGATCATTTTCAACTAATCATATTTGATGTTATCGGTGATTTACTAAAAACTAATCACATCCAATATATCTTGTTTTTTCATGACATTGTGGTCTAAATTTAACCAATCGGTAAAATGGATTTAATTTTAACTTGGTCAATTACTTTGGGCCATTCAGAATTGATTGAATACGATTATGACAATTGAAATAAATCAAGATTGTTATTAGATTTTATTTGACCAATCTGATCATACTGGCTTTGACTTGTAGCATTGTATTGAATTTGTAATTCCGACAGATTTCATTCTACGATTCTGATTTGATTGAAATTGATTATTAAGATTATGTGTTTTATCTATATTACATTCAATAATATCAACCTGAACTTGATAGTAAATGACTTATTATTCTGCTACTCTTAAATTTGATAGTCTAGTGTTATTTTATCAATTTAGTTAAGAAATATCTTTAAACTGAACATGAGAACCTAAGAAGTTAGTTTGTTGACCAAGGGTCAACTAGTGAAGACCGGGCTTTGTACTACTCTAGGTAGGCTGTCACAGAGGCTAAAAAGTGTAGTTTGGGTCAAGACTCGGAGGGTGGACATTAGGAGCTCCGTGGTGTTGTGGGTGTGAGGTCTCTAGTTTCTCTATTGTTGACTTAACTGTAGTTGTAAGGGGAGTGTGATGCTCACCCCACATATAGTAAGCTGTGGTTTTTATAGGACTTTCACTAGGCAGTTGAGCGTGTGACTGTCCTGAGATCTGGACGATAGAGCGTGAAGGGCACTTCTGTAATCCCAAGTAGAATAAATACTGTGTTAAGGTGAGAAGAGTGGTTGAGAGACAATATTATATAAGGAATCTTAAAAGACAATTAGATAACATAAATACAAAAGTAGACTGGTTCACCCCCTATTAATCATCAGGGAGAGACACACGGGAGTTGAATTTATTTTGGATTGCTAATCTGAAATTTAAAATTGCCTTTTTTATTTTGATTCCTTAAACCTTCTATTTGACAGTTGAGATTGATTTTCCTAATTGGATTCTTACATTCTTTATTCAATATCTCGAAGTCTGAGCTGATTATCTAGACTTAATCATTTGCTATCTACTATGAAATTAACTCTAGGTAAATCAACTTTGTGATAACCCATCTGTTGTTAATCATTCATCTTCTCCATATCATATTCATTGACTTTATCAAGTCAGTTTAGTTAGCTAATTTGATCATAACAGATAATTTGCTTTGATATTAATTGGTGATTGAATTTGATCATGACAGATAAAATTTATTAGTCTTTTTGTCACCATACTCTTCAACTGATTTTGATTATATTTGTTAATTCACTTCAATCAGAAATTCGATTGAAAAGTCGATTACATTTTTTGTCATTGATTTGATAATACTTCATTTCATCACGTTATACCATATTTTAACTTTATCACTTCTGACTAATGGAATAATACATTCAATCATAACCTTGATTGGAATCAACCAACATTATTTTATTGTACCGATCGATTTTAATTGATCAATATTTAATGTTCTCATTGATTTGATAATAACTGATCACATCCAGTATATCTAGTTTTATTTGATTACATTGTAATCTAAAATTAATCAATCAGTAAACCAACTTGATTTTGGTCAACTACTTTGGACCATTCACAATTGATTGAAGACAGTTATGACAATTGAAGTAAATCAAGATAGTTACTAGCTTATATTTCACTACTCTGAACATATTGGCTTTGACTTGTAGTATTGAATTGAATTTGAATTTCCTACATATTTAATTCTACGATTCTGTTTTGATTGAAATTGATAATTAAGATTCTGTATTTTTTCTGTATTACATTAGAAAATATCAATCTGAACTTGATACTGAGTGACTTATTATTCAGCGACCATGAAGTTGATAGTCTAGTGTTCTTTTATTGATTTTGCTTGGAAATATATTTCCACTGAACATGAGAGCCTAAGAAGTTAGTGTGTTAACCAAGGGTCAACTAGTGAAGATCGGGCTTTGTGATAGATACTGCAGGTAGGTGGTCACAGAGGCTATGAAGAGTAGTTTGGTTCGGGACTCGAAGGGTGGACATTAGGAGCTCCGTGGTGCTGTGGAGGTGAGGTGTCTAGTTTCTCTATTCTTGACTTAACTGTAATTTTAAGGGGAGTGTGATGCTCATCCCACATACAGTGAACTGCAGTTTTTATAGGACTTTCACTAGGCACTATAGCGTGTGAATGTTTGGAGATCTGGTCGATGTCTCGCGGCTGCATTAAGGGAACTTCTGTATTCCTAATTAGGATAATTACTCCGTTAAGGTGAGAAGAGTGGTTTAAAGACAATATTATTTAAGGAATCTCAAAAGACAACTAGATAACATAAATACAATAGCAGACTGGTTCACCCCCCTATTAATCATTGGAGAGGGGGAGCACGTCGATTTCTGTGCGCCCTCTCTTATTGGGGATTTGACCAGTCAAGAATTTCCTCTATGCATTCCCTGGGGGGGGGCTGACAAATCCCCAACAGATTGAAGTAATCTGGAAGTGAAGTTTAAACTATGAAAGTCGATAATTTATTGTTTTGCCCATTGTGTCCCTTGAAGGCTGATGAACGCAAATTACATGTGAATTTTAATTTGTCGTTGTAAATTTAATTTGCCTACAATCAAATAAAGTTTGATAAAATATAGAACTTACTCAAATGTATAGTTGGAGTAAGGTCGTCTCCACAAGCACTGGCCTTTAAGTTTAAATTAAATATTGGAGTTTTTATTTATTAAGATATAGTAATAATACTAAAGATAAGAAGAATACAAAGAGATAAGTAATAAGAAAGTATAAAGAATAGAAGATAAAATAAGTTATTAGTTTAATAAGATAAGTATAGAATATAAAATATCTAAGATTATATATTTCTACTAGAGATACTAACAATAATAAAGAATTGAAGAGGTTAGATATTATATTTATGAAGGACAATAAGATAGTTAAGAATTTAATGAGAATGAGTAATTTTATAAGAGTAAAGAATAAGAATAAGTAGAATAAGATAGAGAAATATATTAAGAGAGAATAAAAGGGTTAGAGACATATTTAAAAAATATTAAGAAGATAGATAAAGAGAGATTTAAAGACTATCTGGTCTTAATATACTAAGTAGTTATAGAGGTTTTTAGATATTAGAATAGGATAGACTGATTAGTACTAGAAATAAGAAGTACTTATATAAGTATAATATTTATTCTAATAGTCAGTATATATTTTCAACTAGTTTTTAAAGGTTTATATATTTTTTATATGGTTTTTGTAGAATGGATTTAATGAAATATAGGGCAATTTAGTCGAACACCCAAGAGGTGTTCGCCCAAATGATCGATAGAAGATCGAAATGTACGAGATATATAGTCTATCTAATTTTTATATGGCCTTTATATATTGCATATAGATTTTATATTGCCTTTATATATTGCATATTGCATATAGATTTTATTATATATAAAATAAAGATAAGATGGCCCTTCTGTCGAACACCCCTCGGGTGTTCGACGGAATGCCCGATAGAATGCGATAAGTGAGTCAAACAAGATAAAAGGTTGTTCCTGTAGAACGCATGTGAGCTGTTCGACAGAATACCTGATATAAGTCGGGTCGGGATTAATATGCTTTGACATTTTTATGAGTTGACTAACCTAGAACTTATGTGAATCAAGATATATTCATCAAACACACTAGGTGTTCGATGAAATGCCGAAACAATGTTACGGTAACAATTGTTAGATCAAAGTTGATCGAGTCAAGAATTAAATGAGGAATACTCAAATTAATAATAAGCAATGGTAAATCATCCAGATTAGGTGCAAGAAAACTCATCGACTCGCCCTGAATTGAAGTAAAAGGGTGGTGGCGCCAATTGCCGCTGCCTTGCTTTGGTATGCAGCCAGCCTCTTGATTCTCTCCCTTGCTGGCTGGAGTCTCTGTCTTCTGCAACCTCTTATGGAACCTTCTGAAATTCTAGGAGCTGTCGGAGGGTTGTCACACCCCTCCTCTTGCTCCGCCAGCCTCAAACGGGTCTTCCATCATCTCTAAGAACTTTGGTCGAAAGATTGTAAAATTAGGAGCTCTTGGCCCCTTTTTATGGCATGGGAGGGATCCCATAGGCGGTCTAATGGAGGGGGACGGACCTGGTAGACCTCCCTGGCTGTTGGATCGCCACTGGTCCCCTCTTGTCGGCCGAAAATGGTCTCCGGCCGGCAGCGTCGATGGCTGGGGGTGAAGAGGGACGGGACTGCCCCTGATCGTCGGATCCCCCACTCGAATGGGATCAACGGCTGTGATTAAATCACAGCTATGGACCCTCTTATGGTGCACCCATGTCCTACCTCATCAGCGCATCGTCAGCTCTTCATAAGCCTCCTTGTCAACTCCTGATTCGTACATCTAAGGGTCTCGCATCCACATCAGCCACCGCGGACCAATTAGAAGTTCTGAAATATAAATAAAAATAATGAAATAAGACGGCTCGATCTCACCATCCTTTCTTCTTAAAGAAGATTTGACGTACGAGATCTTATCTCTCGCTTTGAATAAACTCGAAAAGACACGGGTTTCGGGCCGGATTGGCCTGAAGCCAGTCTCCTTTTTACTTTGTTTTCTTTAAGGTCGCGACCCATTGGGCTGCGATCTCTTTGCCCTTTATCAGCCCGTCCTGATGCGAGGGTAGAACATATAGTGGGAAGTCTAATCCCACATGGAAAAATCCACAAATCTGTAACACTATTTAAATGTTGGTATAAATTATTAAACAAATCAAATACTTACCCCCTTAGTGTGGGACTGCTTCTTCTCCGTGGCCCTGAATTTGGGCCTCCATGTACCTCGTGCTATTGAGTTGGGCTTGTCTGCTGGGCGTGCTGCCCCTTGCCGCCATGTGTTGGGCCCTTTGCCCGCTCGCCTGTTGTGGCTGCTCGGCATGCGCCTGGTCAGTTCCTTGGCCGGCCCAAACTCCTTTCTTTATCTTTTTTTGTTATTTATTCTTCTTTCTTTCTTCCTTCAATAACTCTTTCTTTTACTTCGACTTCTTATCTGCTGAAAAAACTAAAATACTAGATAGAGCATTACAATTAAAATGTCCTAAACATATTTTTGTTAAGAAATTCTTGAGTATGTTAAACATGTATAAAAATGACATTAAAATGCAAATTTGTATCATTTGCTCTATTTAGTGCATGAAATGCAAAATCATCTAAAATTGGATAAAGTACGCATGATATATACTCAAAATGACCTTGAAATATGTATGTTTACATGCTGCATTTTGGGTCTATCAAAGGCACCTTTTGATAAAAGCCAAGGGACATGGCACAGTGTCAGCCACATGGACTATATAAATGTGCAACCTAAAAAATGAAATAAATCCAAGGTTATTATTTTCATCTTTTGATTGTTGGAGTCTTTTATTTTTCTTCATTTTTTTAGGATAGTTGTTCTTCCCTCAGTCCGTGTTAGAGCCATTGCGAGGTCTAGAACCTTTGAAATGATTCCGAGGAAAGCACAGGACGCCACTACCGAACACTTCGGTCCTTTGAACTGCATCAGGTTCCTGTGTTGACCAGGAAGCCACCACTACCAAACCAGCAAGATTGGTATGGAGTCTTAAACGCTTTCTTTTTTCCCAGATATTATGAAGACTCTTTGGTCCATCCTTATTTGGTTCATGAGGATGGAGGTTTTTCTGGAGCCGCATGGATTCTGGAATGTCATTAGCCTTTGTAACTGGGAAAGGGAAAAGGACATGAAAGCTTCTTCGGTCCTCAAAGGTACAATTATTGATGATATTCTTGCTCAGTTACATAATCGCAAAACTGAAAATAAAACTTGAGAAGCCATTAAGGGAAGAAATTTTGCGTCGACCATGTTATGAAAGCTAATATTTAGTTAGTTAACCTAGAATGAAATGTCTAGTTACGGAAGAAGATGCACCAGTCTCTGAGTTTGCTAAAAAGCTCTTAGAGCTGGGGAATCAGATATGAAACGTGAGGGAGAAGCTTGGAGGAAAAGATGTTGCAAAATTCCTCCGTCCGATGAAAGCAAAATTTGATTCTATCACCTGACGAATGGAGAAATTTCGTAGATAGATTCGATGAGTCTTGAGAAAGCTGCAGATCATAAGATTTGGCAAGGACAAGTTGCACGATTACCGAACAAGATGACAAGAACAAATTCTTCAGGCGTGCCTCTTTCGAGAGTCAATGAAGAATGAGGAGTTGAAAGTAACATGGACGAGGCAAAGGGTGCAGCCTTGGTAGAATATGTTGTCATGGAAGACGTGCTGTTGATAAGTATATTCGAAGTTAAATGCTATTGTTATGGCATGTAAGGTCATTTCTCATTAAGAGTAGATCTGACAAGAAAGAATAAGAGACAGGAAATATGTTGACCAATGATATGAAGACTAAGGCCCTTACGGGTGGTGAACAATGAGATTGAAGAAGACATCCTGCATCCAGATATTCAGAAGTACCCTTATTTCGATAAGTGTGGTACTTAGAAACTGGTTCGAGTAACCACATGACTGGAAGTAGAGAGGTGTTCCAAGGCCGAACGGAATTTGACTCAAGAAAAATAAAACTGGGTGATGGATTGGGAGTGAAAATCAAGGAAAAGGGGACACTATCCTAAAATGTCATGATGGTGGCACTTGAAATGGAGAAACATGAATATTTCATTTGGTAGGCTCTTTGTTAACCAGGTGGAAGAAACATTTCCACTGATCGAGTCTATTTGATGTAGGACGAGTAGGAAGGATGGAGAAATGATAAGGACGGATGGAAGGCAATGGATTGATTGGGTGAGGGAGGGATAAAACAGACCACAGATATCCACACGATCGAATTCGGAGTTTAAAGCCGATGAAATACTGGTGGTGCAGCTCCGATCCTCATCGAGGCCGGGAGTACAGTCTTCACCCACCGCGATGATGCCGAAGCACCAAAATCAATACCTGAATTCACATCTCGATAGAAACTCTCGAAGAGAATTGTAGGAAAATCCAAATCAAAACAAATCTGATGACGGTGGAGACTTCTCGTGGAATACTGGACGGAGAACACTTCGACACCAAAGAATTCAGGCGTACCTCGGCACCGTAGTGCGTGAAGAGGCTGTGGGGAATTCTGATCGTGACAAGTCTGGGCGAATCCGAGCGTTGCGCGGGCCCCTGGACAAGAAGACTGGGCGTTCCGGGCATTGTACGGCCCTGACGGAGAGCGAGATAGACGAACAGGCATGGACGGAGTAAGAGGGCACGGACACCATCCCGGGCGGTCTGAGGTGGCTGCCGTGGGCGCCCTTGGGCAGCAGCCTGGGGTGGCGCTTTGGGGCGACCAAGGGCGGCGGCCTTGGGCGGCCTAGGGCGGGTCGCCCTAGGCGGCTTGGGGCGGCTGCCTTGGGCGGTCTTGGGCGGCCTCCTTGAGTGGCCTAGGTGGCAGCCCTGGGAGGGCGAGAGAGAGAGGGAGAGAGAAAGAGAGGGAGAGGGAGAGAGAGAGAGAGAGAGAGAGGGAGGGGAAGAGAGGGGGAAGGCCGGCGACGAAATGCGGCGGCGGCCGCGACGGCGGCGGCGGCGGCGCTAGGGTTGAAGGAGGGATACGGAGGTTGGGGAGTCCTCCAAGAAGAGTTAAACAAAAATTTTATTCTTGAATAATGACTGCCTAACTGTTTCTTGAGACAATGGCCTATACATATAGGCCTTGGAGGAAAGAGAAAATACAACTTAACGACGAAAAATTAAAGATGTGTCACGCCAAGGGGCAGTTGTTGATCTGCCGTTGGCGACGTGTCATGATGCTCGTAGGAGCGTGCGTGCGTGGAGACGTGCGTAACGCCGGTTTGTTGAATTCATCCGATGACGGTTGCGGCGTGTCCGTGGCAGAGGCGTTGACTTAGGTGGACTGTGGCGGTGTGTCCATAGGGGAGACGTTGACTTCAGTTGATGGTGGCGGCACATCTGGTGTCGATGTGTTGGCGTCCACGCCACCACTATTGATTGGCCAAAGTAAGTTGAAACATAAGGAACACTTGTCTGGTGTACAGATCTTCAATATATTTATAGAAATGCAGAAAAAAGGTAAATTCCATCTGAGATGATACATCTTGTTCCCATATAAGAAACCTTTACATTCCAAAAAGTACAGAAAAGATACCGTATAGAGTTATCTTTGAAAGAACAAATTGAACCGGTTGAAAGAAACCAAACTTCGAGTCTGCTGCCAGTGCCATGAGGTCGCAAACCCATTGGTTTGAAGTAGGTTTTCAAAATAAAGAGAAGTCCAAGTGATAGACATTGAGGGCCAAAGACATGTTAATTAAAAATCATATGTTCAAAGACCTGGCATTGACAATCAAGAAGTGGTTGCTGCTGTGGTCAGATTGGAAACCATCGAGTTTGAAATGCATTACTTGGACATAAAATCGGCATTTTGAAATGCACATCTCATAGAAGAAGTCTACTTATAGCAAGCAGAAAGATTCACTCTGTAAGGAAAATAAGATCAAGGACGGAAGTTACGAAATACATTATACGGACTCAACACGGTCCCCATGGTATTAAAATACGAAGGTAGAATTTTTTCTTCATTCTATGGGATTTAGTAGTAACAGTCTATATGAGATCTTGAGACCTAAACCTGCTGGTAGGGGTATTTGTCGACAACATGATTGTGACTAGACCAAATGGTTTTCACATTCAGCAATTCAAGAGAGGGGTGAAATAATCTTTTGGTACGACTGACGTAGAATTACTGAGTTCTTGTCTTGTAGTTCAAGTATTCCAAGAATCTAGAAAGACCATCGTGGGAAAGAGGGCACATTCATACACACTACTCAAGTCAAGATAATATTCTCCTAAAGATAAGACTACAACGGTTGAATCCCCTAACTTCAGGACTAAAATTGGCAGCATCAGATATCTGGACCACACTTGGTGTGATTCACCATATTGTTTAGGTTTCTTGTGCAGATATATATTGATTTTTGGTACTTAGTTTTTCATCATCAATCACGACGACTTTCAGATATATTAGAGTCGCAACAAACTTTTTACTGTGCTATCAGAAAGGAGCAGTACAATCGTTGAAAAGTTACTGTGATTGTGTTTACCCAGGTGATTATTCAGTCGGAAGAAGACCACTGGCATGGGATTCTTACATTAGATCAGGTGTCGAAGAAACATGTGTCCAGGTGGAGCATATTTATGCAGAGGCATTGATGACTGATTTTTGTGCAGAAGCTTTTAGAAAACTGACGTTTATGGAGCTACGGACAACGTTAGGATTTCACCACGTGGCTCCAGATAGAAAATCTAGAAGCAAACTCTGAAGATCCAGGTAGTCACACGTGAGTGAGTTGTACCCGCTATTAGATTACTGACATGTCATGGTGGCAGTCACATGGTCTGTTGCAATGTACGGCGTTAAACAAAATTAAAAGACGAGGTTATTCTTTTCTTCTTTTACTGTTACAAAGTCTTTCATTATTTTCTTTCTTCATGAAGTTGAGCTGTTGGCCGACCGATCTCCGAACGTTTCCTACATTTTTCCCATGTCAACTTTTAGAGAACCTCAAAAAGATGGTATATATCAGATGAACTTGAATTTTTTATACGGCAAGAAATGCGTTTGTGCTAGAAGGGAAGACTATCATACGCTACAAGTTAAGAGAGATTATGAACTGCAATTTGGAAGAGGGTCTAGCTTCATCGTTTCAATCAGAGAAAGAAAACATATTAACTTATCGTCGAAGACTGTAGATTTGACCGAACCGACCTACCAGTTAACCCAGCTACTCCATCGACCAAACACTATACGTAGACGTGACATCTATTACCGGCACCAGAAGTTCATCGTTCACCGCCTTAGTCGATCAAATAAGTATTGCGGGCGGTATATCTTCATTTCTGTCAAGAATAAATCGACTTATATATTAGTATCCACCGGATAATCCGGACTCCCCATATCTCATTTAGACGGTAGATGTTGAAAAGCATGTTTCGGAAACCTTTTAACTGAAGAGGAATAATACTCGACTATGTCCCACCTGAAACAGTGAGTTTATGCCGGGATGTCATTCATTCCAGAGGTATTTAGAACTTTCCGGATATCGACTGATGACGTAGCAGCGTCCACTCGTGCGAACGTCTGCTCCGCGTGCTATCCACTTATGCCTTTGTCGGGCGTAGTTGAGATCGCCCAATCAATAGCGATTCCTCCGTTAAGACATCTCTATATTAAGATGTGTTGAAGACAATCGGAAAAGTCGATAAAAATGTGTTCCAACACTCTAGATTAGGTTTAAAATGAGGTTTAAGAGAAAGGATAATTATTAATTCCCATAATTATTCTGTGCCCTGATAAAATATCAAAGTTCGTCAAGGGTGATAATGACTATAATAGGTCAAAATAAAATCTTATAATCGTGATAATAAACTCATGGAAATAAAATCTTATTGAATTCGACGATGTCCTTTCGATGACATTGGAGGTTTCACCAGTTGTCTCCATTCGAAATATATTATAATCGACTTGTGGTTTTGAAAGTATTATCTTGATTTTTTGAAACGATTTAGCAAATACGGTAAGTTAAATAAAATCGAAGAGATTTGATGCAGCGAACGCAAGATAGGGTTATGTACGTCGGAAGCCTGAAAATTGCCATGGCAATGGGTGTAATAATGGGCCGGGCATTTCCGCAGGGGCTTGAAAGAAATCAAAGTTGGTGGCCCCTTATGTGTGCGTACCACATGATTAAGAGAAAATCTAGCACACTGGATCATACCCGACGATGATGATAATTTTAAAATATTGCATACTTTTCTTTAATAGCTTCAGAAATATGAGTCGTTAAAATACCAAATAGGCCATACCTACTCCTCGTTTACTGTAATTGACACCTTGGTTATCTCAGATTGGAGTGACACTGCCACTTATTTAGTTGTTTAACTGACTTTGCCAAAAACACCTATGATGCGCCTTTTTTTCCTTAAGGTAAATTAATTCTTGGTTCATGGGGTTATAAGAGTTAAATTATACAATAAATGAGCTCAGCCACTTGTTCTTTAGTAACTTGACGCACTTCTTTACAACTTGTTGTCCTACTTTTAATCTTAGGTTAGAGTTAGACATTTGAATTAAAAAGCTTAATTCATGCTGAAGGTTCTCAAAATCCTCTTCAAGGCTTAAATTGCTGTAAGATGTATCATCATACCAGGAAAATAGAGTATTATCCCACAGTCTTGAAACAATTTTCGCATTAGAAACAAGATAAAAATAACGTCATAAATAAAATGACATCTACTCTGCCCCCTAATAGACACGAATATATCATCGATTATTTTTCATATCCTTAACTGATTCTTAAAACCCATATTTGTTTGGTTGATATGCTTCTCATCCTCTTGTTGTGCGTTTATCGTACTATCCCAGGTAACTAGTGTCTATCGAGTTATAATGAAAATAATATCAGAGGATTTATCTTTATTTACCCCTTGCTATCTAATAAAAGTTTACGAGATTATCTGAATATCGATACAACCCCTGTTCATTTCAGTTTAGGCACATTATGTATAATTTTAATTAAATCTGACTTGATAATTTGTAATAATAACCCCTCTCACTTCTGTATAAGTTTAGTTCCATAAAGAACTACCGATTAGCCTGACCATTTATTAGACCGAATAGGCTGAAAGGGTAAAATGTAGTTTCTTGCCTTTAAAAGATAAATTATAGTAGTCTGCACCTTCATATGATCCACCCATTTATTCCTCATTAACTTTCTACAAGAAGGTAGACACAGTTTTAAAATTAAATTCCCGGACCAATTGGAAAATAAAACAAAAGGGTTACGTAGTATTAGTGAAAACCCTCAATGCTCCTTTACTATTGATCCCCATTGTAATATACCAGCCCTTTTGATTTTTGACTCCCATAGAACCATGCAAACATCAAACATTCAGTAGATCAGCGTACTTGGCCATGAAGCGACTATACTTTGCTGTACCTAGATCTTGACGCGCCATGAAGTAATGCAGTTTTTTGTACCCCACTGTGTTGACATATCCTTGAAGAAGAAAAATAAAAAAAATGATACAAGGAGTCTTTAGTTGTGTTAATATTTAAATCAGTCATTTATTGTTTACGCTCATTTTCAAATCTGTACGTGGCAAGCCAAAACTAACATCCACAGAGGCATCCTATTCCGCAGACTGTTCTGGCTCGCATTATTTGTAATTTTCACTTGGTTCACTTCTTTTATGCGTTTCTCCTGGGATAGTATCATCGAAACAGTAGCAAGACAACATGTGTCAAACAAGCAAAGCTAGAGTAATTTTTTGAAAGAAAATACTGTGGGACTTCATGCTGGATTATGCTAATTTCTCTCTGCGTAGAAGTAAAGCGTGTGACCACGATGTGCGCCATGTTTTTTAGTTTGCCAGACAGAGAACACCTGACACCGATATGCCGCTCAGAATTTTATTCATGGCATTAATCCTTTTTCATCCCGGAATTGGATGAAGTCCCCCAACCTTGTAAAAACAGCTATGCGAGTCAGTCCTCCATCCCAATAATCCGGAAAGAGAGGAGGGAGAATGTACTGCGCGACTGGCGCAAAGCTGTTTGCTGCCATGGAATTTATTTTCCAATAGATTGAAATACTAGAAAACTGTTCAGGTGCAAACTAATAAAGACAAACATCTCAATGCAATTGAGGAGTGTTACTCGCCACGGTCATGCCGCGTCAGCAAAACGACACCCAATAGGTTCATTATAAGACTAGACTAGTAATAAAATGACACGTACCTCATACTCGTTAAGAGATTTCGCAAATAGGATTAAATACAACTAAATATAGACAGATAGGACTCAACATAGATTGGATAACAGATCGACGACTAGGATTCAAGCTAGATAGGATAATATACGTACGGTAAGGATATAAACTGATGTAGATGTTATCGCTTGTTATGACGGCTAGGATCGTTTGAACAAATTATAACATATATTGTTATAACATAAGCTATTATAAATAAGAACCAACATGTATTTTCATGATTCCGGAATACAACGATCTTAACGGTCCTATCTCTTGTTCTTCTATGTTCTCTCCTTCTTCCCTCATCTTCTCTCTCTCTCTTTCTTCTTCTTCTGCTTAGTTTGAGAACTCCGAATAATCTTGACATTGTATCAGAGAAGTCAATTGTCAGGGATGGAGAAGTACATGTGGGAGCACTCGCTATGGCCTCGCCCTTTCCTGCCACCGCTGGACAAGTCCCGGTGGACATTCTGCCAGGAGCCTCAGTTCTAGTCAGACTCAAAGATGATAGTTATCAAGTCCATAAAAGTTCAGTCCTTCCAATTCTAAATGGGTATGATCTATTTTACATTTGGTTTTAGACTTAGATGGAAGAATTGTGGAAAATCCCGATTACAAACAATGGTGGAAAAATTAGCCAAATGTCATAGGGTTTCTCCACTCGACATTGTCAGAATTTGTTATTCCCTGCATTAGAAAAGATACATCCACCAAAGAAGATTGGAACCTGATTGAGAGCACATTCTCCAGCAGAATCAAAGCCCGAGTCATGGATCTACATAGACAGTTTCATAGTATGACTAAAGGTACCGTGACTATAGTTGGATACGCAAAACATTTTTGATTTGTAGTAGAATCTTTGGATTCAGCTAGAGCCAAAATTAATGGTTATACAAGGAAATACACATTCTTGAGAGGGCATGGAACTGAATACAGTGAGTTGGTTTTATGCTCCAATACTAATCTTGATAACTTACAGTTCGAAGATATTGTGACTAATCTCATTGGGCATAAAGTCTATCTAGAATTTCAAGAAAAGGCAAAATCAAGCATTTCCCCCCCTATGGACAATACAAGCCAGATCCAACCAGGATCAACATCAAATCAAGCCTCATGAAGGGACAATAACTATCCAAGAGGATTTAGTCAGAACTGAGGAAGAGGAAGAGGCAGAAATAATCAATTTCAGCAAAGGTGCCAGATTTGTTCTCAATTTGGTCATAGAGCTCAGGAGTGCCAGAAATATACAAGAATCCAAAACTTGGGACAGTCAAGACAAAATTCTCAGAATTTTTCTCAGTCGTACAATGTAAACAATTCGGAAAACAGTACGGTTTCCAGATAGTGGACCTACCCATCATGTGACTGCCGACCCAAATCTGATTCCAAATGGAACCAACTATCAAGGAAGAGAGCAACTACGAATAGGTAAGGATACAGGTTTGAAGTTTCTGTCTATAGGATTGATGGCGCACGCCATCAAGGTTCATCAACGACACCCTCTGCACCGCCCGCCACCGCCATCGGAGACTGGGTGAAAGTGCTTGAGTATCGTATCTTCATTTTCATCGTTCTTTTGTCGTGTTTTGTGTTTTCCTGTCTCGTTGTTCTGTTTCCGTCACACGGCGACACGTCACATCGACGCCATGCTTCTTTGTTGATGTGTGGGACAGGGTCCTTAGCAATTTGGGTTCCCCCTCCCACGCTTCCCTTTGTCCTTTTTTTTCATTTATGTTTTAATTTCCCTCTAATTGTAATAGGGGCACATTATATGAGGGCCCCCTAATGGAACCCTTTTTCTTTTGTTGCCCACTAAGAGGGGGGGACATTGACCTCTTCCCTGTTATAAGGGAAGAGGGGGGTGCCTAGCCTCCTCAGACCAGGAAGAACAAAGAAGAAAATTGTATCGTTTACTTTTCTGCCCCCCCCCCCTTCTTCAGAGAATAGATATCAGAAAGGGGGGGGGGGGGGAAGAGGAAGAATGAGGAGGACTGTAGGAGGGGAATCAACCGGTTTGCAGTTCGATACCACAATCCCTTATTGGTACCAAGCCATCATACTTTGTGCCGACCGGATGACGTCCTAGACGACGTCTGACATCAAGGATATTCTAAAATTTTGACTAACGGTAAAAACCTTGTTCTCAAAGATATTGTACATGTTGATAAAATCAAGAAAAATATATTATCTATTCATAAACTAACCTCAAACAATGATGTATTTATGGAATTTCATCATTTTTATTGTGTAGCGAAGGACAAGAAAACCAGTCGCATCTTGTTCAAGGGAACAGTTAGAGATGGGTTGTACAGTTGAAGCGTCATGAAAACAAACCAGCTGCACTGGTTGGAAAAAAGACCACTTCAAACATCTGGCGCTCTTGACTAGGACACCCTCAGTTCAAAGTTTTACAATCAGTCACTAGAAAATTTGGTCTTCCATTTACACAGTTTTCAAAACAATTGGTTTACGATTCGTGTATAATATTTCTAAGAACCCACTCGAGATTGTTCACTCTTATTTATGCGGTCCTTCACCCATCTTATCAAATATTAGCTTTTCGTATTGTGCTGCGTTCATTGATGTTTATAGTAAATATGCATGGTTATATCCCGTGAAAAAGAAAAATGAAGTATTATAAAAATTTATTGAATTTCAAAAAAGAGCAAAAAATCAGTTCCCTACTAAAATTTAGTTTTTCTAGTCTGTTTTATTTCAATTTCTGAGAACTCAATATATTTTTCATAGGGTATCCTGTCCACATATCCCTGAACAAAATGGTGTAGCAGAAAGAAACCAGAGACATCTTATAGAAACAGCTATAGCAATGTTTCGTCATGCATCTATGCGAAAACAATTATGGGCTGAAGATGTAGCTACTACTACATATTGCATCAACAAGCTACGAACTCCAGTTTTGAAAAATAAGTCTCCTTTTGAAATACTGTTTAAACGATTACCTGGTTATTCATTTCTAGTAACTTTTGAATGTCAATGCTGAAAGAAATCTGATATCTAACTTGGTCAAAAACTTGACTTAAGCGGAAGCGTTCTATGATTCTCTTATGAGTTCTAGGGGTTTGAAACTTTTTCTTGAACCTCAAACTCAACTGGATTACAATCATCTATTCATAGTATGATTGTATGAAACACATTTCTATCATAAAGCAAATAAATAACATACCATTGCCATTGGTAATGATGAAATGGTTGAAGTTGATCCAAGAAGCTTTCCTCTTGAAGAAGATGATGGACTTTTGAGCCTCCCTTGTGTTTGGCCTCTACCGGTATCCACACGATCTTCCCTTGGAGGTGAGTTCACTGGTGCTCTCACAGATCCTTCTCTTTGACCCCTCCTTGTTCTCCTTTGCATGCTCTTTGGAATTCTTCCAATTCCAAGTGAGTAGGAGAGGAAGGGGATGAGAAAAGATGAGAGAGAGAACCAAATTCGACCTGGAGTTGGTTGCTTGTGCCCAGGGCCCACATTTCCTTAAATAGGGCTCTCCACATGTCCTTTGGCATTAATTTCCATTATGCCATCAATTAATTATAACTTCACCTCATAAGATCTTATGTGTGTGACCCTATAGGTTCACTTATCATTCTAGTTTAATGACTCTAATAGTTGATAATCATCCAATCAACTTTACCAGTCAATTAAATTCATAACTCACTTATAATTTAATTGACCTTGACCAATTTAACCTAATTGGTTAGTTGAGTCTCCTGCCATGCCATAAGGACAAGCTTCACTTGCATTGGCCTAGAAGACAAATGAATTTCATCCATGCATTTTGCTTCATGAAAACCTTTCTGTTATCAATACCATATCAATATAGTCCTTCATTCATTAATGATCTCATGATTGATATCTGGGATATGGTGGTTCAGTCAAATCCCAATCATATGAATCAATTTTAATATGATTGCATAAGAGATCTCCAATGAATCACATCATTGGAATCTCCTTTATTACTCTGGCCAGAGATTCACTGCAATCTATTAGTGAGACCATAACTTCTATTCATCGAAGTTGAATGATTCCTAATCGGCTATTCAATTACCTCCATGATACTCTAGAAGTGCCCAATCATATTTATACCGGGCCTCTAAATAGAAGCCTTTGTCAACATGATCAAAGCACAACTTTCGTACCACAAGATATCTTTGATACCTTAGGTCAAAGGACCATTGATACTATGACAACATGAATCTTCCTGGTTGACTTAGATGTTTAACCATCCAGGTGATTCATACGGATCAATACAGTGAACTTCTTCTTACCAAGAAGCACCTAACATCCATCATTAGTGTCATCACACAAATGGCTATTGGGAACGGCCATTATCATCATCCAAGTGATCATGAAAGATATCACCACTCTTTCCGGAATATCTAGTGTCCCTTACTAGACTTCCTTCGAATGGGATTGTTTAGGTTAATGTCCTTTGAGTCTAGTGATCCCTAAATTATGAACTCTTCATAATTCACTCAAACATATGGACATTACCTGGGACTTCATTAATCATATATGTACAATATAGAAATAATGAAAACAAGAGTCTCGATAGAATTAACTATAAACTCAAGAATGTACTTTGATTGGCTCTTTAGGCCACCAATTCTTACAAATGCTTCCCAGATTTGAGACCATAAGCACGCCATAAGCTGGATGCCAGATCATAAAACTGTGTTTTTTGGGAGACAGTTCTTTACATCTCGGCTACAAGTGTCTCTTTCTTCAGTCAGATAATATTTACATTTCCAGACATGTTATATTTGATGAACACATATTTCCTTATGCTAACACTTTATTAACAAGTAAAGATTCTGGAATACTTGGAAGTTTCCCTATTGTTCTGTCTAACATTCCAAGTATTGACAAAATCCAAAAACTATCATCATCAGCACCATATGGACATGAAAATGATACTCAGCCATTATCAGAATCAAAGTCAAAGCTGAACAATGATGTTAACCAGGAAGAAAATTCCTCAGATATGATAGAGACTTTGCCTACAACAAATACAGATTTTTCAGAAACATCTAGTACTCTTGATCATACACTTGAACTGGGATTTCAAATAAAAATAAAAAAACCTAGTGATGTGAACTTACAAGATGTTACACATCGGCAAAATATTCATGTAAAGCGATTAGAAATCTTATTACTACACATTTATCTGTATATCTAAATGTCACAGAACCAACTTGTTACACTGTGGCACCAAGAGACGTGAATTGGATGCAAGTAATGAAAATAGAGCATAAGGACCTTATTCAAAATAAAACTTGGGATTTAGTTCCAAGGGATCAAAATCTACACGTAATAGTTTGTAAATGGGTATACAAATTAGAATATAAACCTGATGGAGCTATTGATAGATACACGTCTCAATTAATAGCTAAGGGATTTAATCAACAAGAAGGGTTTTATTTTACAGAGACATTTAGTCGTGTGATCAAACACACAACAATATGATTACTTTTGTCATTAGCTATTTGCAAAAATTGGAAAATACATCAGCTTGATGTATCAAATGCATTCCTTTATGGAGAACTATAGGAGACAATTTACATCAAACAACATCTAGGTTTTAAAAATTCATCTGAACGTGATTTTATTTGTTTACTAATAAAATGAATGTATGGTCTGAAACAGTCACCATGAGCATGGTTTCATAAATTGTCTTCTTCACTCCAAATCTTGGCTTTATAGGATCGTGAACTGACATATCTTCATTTTTAAAATCAATTGGAAATCCCTTTTTTATCTTAATTTATGTTGATGATATCTTGACAATGTGCCCTGAAATTCATGAAATTAAACATATCTTCTGTAAGTTAAAAGGACAATTTCCAAGACCAGATCTTGGACCTGCTAGATATTTTATTGGAATAGAATTAGGTCCTCATCGATTTATTCATACACAGTCAAGATATCTCTGATCTATCTTAAGAAAGTCACAAATGGAAAACACTAAACCTGTATCGACTCCAGTTGCTTTGTCTACAACAATTAAACTTGAAAACAAAACAACACATTCTTAATGTGATAATTTGTATAGACAAATTATTGGAGTTCTTCAATATCCAATATTCAGAAGAACTGATATAGCTTTTGCAGTAAATAAAGCATGACGAATAATGTATTCACCTAACTCAAGCAATTGGAATACTCTAAAAAACACATACTACACTACCTCAAAGGCAGCATCCTTCATGGTTTACTCATTTACAAGGATTCTGACTCAAATATTAGTGCTTTTGGTGATTCTGATGGGGCATGTCACCAAGAAGATAGAAGATCAACAGGTGCTTATGTCATTTATGTTGGTAAAAATATTGTGTCATGGAGTTCGAAGAAACAGCCGACGGTGGCTACATCAATAACTAAAGCTGAAATTCTATTGAAATTAGTAGCCAACGACACTGCTGAAATTCTGTGGATCCAGTCTTTACTAAATAAACTCCGAATAAAAACTCAATCCATACCAACGCTATGGTTTGACAATGTGGGAGCTACAGATCTAGCAGCCAATCCTGTATTTCATGCTCGTATGAAACACATAGAGATTGACTACCATTTCCTGTGAGAACAAGTGGTGGCCAAGGCTCTCCGAATTCAGTTTGTTGTTAGTAATCATCAATTAGCGGATTCTCTAACCAAACCCCTTGCAAAAAAAAGTTTTTGTTTCTCAGGAACAAGCTCAACATCGTATGCAACACCATCTTGGGGGGGGGGGGAGGGACATTGAGGAGTTTTACTTGCCAGGGTCATGCCACATCAGCGAAACGACACCCAATAGGACTCATAATAAGATTAGACTAATAATAAAATGACACGTACCCAACACTCGTTCAGAAATTTAGAAAATAGGATTAAATGTAGGAAAATATAGACGGCTAGGATTCAACATAGATAGGATGACAGACAGACGGTGAGAATATAATCCAATGTAGCTGTTATAGCTTGTTATAACGTCTAGGATCGTTCGAACAATTATAATGTATATTTTCATAACATAAGCTATTATAAATAAGAACCAACATGTATTTTCACGATGGCCGAATACAACGATCTTAACTTACCGGTCATCTCTCTTGTTCTTCTGTGTTCTCTCATTCTCCTCTCATCCAATCTCTCTTTCTTTCTTTCTTCTTCTTTTTAAATTGAGAAATCCGAACAATCTCGACAGATACAAGCCGGCTTGAGAAAAGTAAACATCAACGCCTAGGCGCCCTCCCAGATGGACAGCCTCAGTATTCTACAACGAGAGAACTCAGCCGCCGTATTTCGGGAGAGAAACCCTTCCTGACTCTATTAATAGAACATCGTAGAGGAGATCATCGTAGTGTTTCTTCACTTCCTCTGCAGACTTGCTCTTGACGGCACTCGCCACCTTCGCCCAGCGATCAGGGGTGTCCTCGTCGTACAGCGCCAGCGCTTTCTCAAACTTTTTGTTCTCTTCCGTCGTCCAGGAAGCGTTACTGCTGCGTTTTCCGGTGGACGCCATGGTCCTCGAGACAGGAGAAGGTTGGGCTTAGATCTTATGGGCACCAGAATATTGGGTAAAACTTGGTTCTAGAAAAGCTATGGGGAAGGGACGAATAATGGAAATAGAAAAGCTATGTGGGAGGAGAAGCACAGCGCACAGGGAAACAGCTTTCTTGGAAGACCAAGAGACGGAATAAGAGAAGAAAAGGGAGATGCTACCCCCCTATTAAATAGGGCGTATGGCGAAGATGTGTGCATCCGTGGGATATTTCTCTCTAGCTTCTACGACCTCGCTAGCGGTTCGTATGTCATATTTCTTCTTTCGTACATGAGACGAATCAGTTTCATTTTTCTTTTTGTCATGGCCCTCCCCGCTATCCGGCCATGCGGTGTAAAATAATGGCAGGTTTGGCGGGAAGAAAAAGGTCACAAGGCGCCTCAATAAATATTCACAAAGCATCCACATAGACCACAGAAAGTTGTTCCATTACTGCGGGATGGGAGAAAAGGCATAGCGAAATCAGAATATGGACAGAGAGGAGGACCTCGGTTTTTTTCGCATCTCCGGTTTCAACCCACTAGTTAAAATAATAGAGAATCAAAAGTGTAAATAAAATAACTCCATACCTACCCCATCGCTACACGGTAAGTGGGCATTTCAGTACACGTTAGGAACATTTATAAACTGGAAGGCAGACAAAATACAACCTGCAAGCGGCCAGGACTCCGTCCTTTCTCTCGGAAAGAACAACGGCATTGACCGCTCGACAAAGACTACAGACGTGGTCAACCTGGCTAAAAGATGGAAGTCATTAATTTATCGTTTGAACTATTTCATAATGACATCACATGGATGACGACGAGTAAGCAGTGCGAATATGAAGGTCGTGTAAGGGTTGTCGCCAGAACCATATCAATGGTCACTAGTTCTTTCGGCGGTAGGCAAATAGAGTCCGAAGAAGTTTCTTTTTCCATCTACGTTAATCTACGAGGATGGTATGATATTTCCGAACGAATAACTTACAGAGTAATATCAGCCAGATATAGGAATGGATTCGCAACTGTGAGATGAGTGGAAAGCCCTCTCGAACCTTCTCGATACCAGCGGATGGCACAGCGATGTCGTCTCCTGCACACGTATGTTCCGTTCGTCATCCTCTATTTTGCATACCTCCACCGTGGTAATGAGAGTCCAGTAGCGACAGATACTCCGGGATTTTGACATACTGTTATTCCCTCTGCAACTTGCATGGAAATCATCAGGTCCCGCTTTATTCTGCTTAGATTCTTTTCGCAACTTTTCTTATTAGCCTCTCATTGTTGTATGGCCGAACGATAAGGCGAGGCATGAGTTACAACAGTGGATACCCAGTTGCCCTCGAAACAGTGTTAACAACTCATAGTTGAACAGGTCCATACTCACCTGTTGATTCAAATTGAGAGGTTGTCTTGGTGTTTAAGCTTGAAGATATCTAGCCCAGTGACCCCAAGGGCCTTCTACTCACAATGAGCTAAAGTAAAAAAAAGCTAGATTACTGGAGGTCGAGTTGTTGTAACCATGCTTTGCCCTGTCGGCATCCCAGCCGTTTATTTCTGTTCCCACAAATTTTGTCTGGGAGTAAAAACTTTTTTAAAAATACACATTTATTATTATTTCTGTCGATGGAGGAACCAGCGCTACATTCAAGTTAAATTTAAAAACTTTAAAATATAAATTATTTCCTCGCCCTATAAATGAATTTTATTGAAAATAATATCGTTGGCTCATTATGGGTGACTAAAACTGTTTCACAATCAAAGAAAAATAAAACCACTTACACTTAAGTATGTCAGTTAGAATGAAATATTTAACATTCATGCAGATACAATATTGAGACTCATTGTTACAAATCAATGATATTATTTCTTTACTTCAAAGTTTTTAGTCGTTAAGGAATATTCTCTTATATGATATATGATGCAGGACATCGGTAAAATTTGAATTTTCAAATTTATCAAAAAAATTAAGTATAAGAATAATTACTTGGATATAAGCCACAATTATTTATCATTATTCTAATAAAATATTTTATTACAAATGACAGAAATCTTTTCCAAAAATAGTTCGAGCAATGTACTTATATTTCTACAAATAAAAAATTCCTTAATTGTTTAAGTTTGGATCTCATATAATGTGCATTATATAATACATACTTTCAACTAGGTAAATCTCTGATATTTGATTCATTTCTGATTAGAGGAACCAACCTATCACTGAAAAAGAACTTACGCCCACCAAATAACATTATTCAGAAACATTAAAAACACAAAGAAACATAATTCTCATTCAATATTTGAGTTTTGAATAGAACTTTCACATTCAGTAAACTGAATTAAACTTTGAGATATTTATAATAGTTTGGAAATAGTTAATTGTCAATAAAAAACACTTTACTACAATCATATTTCTCTATCTTAGTGTTATTTGGTTTTATTATAACACATTTACTCAAATATTCTGTCATGTTTACTGTTGTTTTCTTTAATATTTTGTCCTCGCTTTGAAATACACATTATTAAAAATTTTAGAACAAACAATAATATTTATGACTCAGGCTTATTTTCCCAATTTTAGTTCATGGATTTTGTTATACTTGCATGTGTCAAAATATAAATTGAACGACAAATTAGTTCATACTTTTCCTTGCTTTCCTACAACTTATTGGATGCAGTATCTGAGAACTAATGGCAACGATACTTCTGAAGTAAGAAGTAGCTGGAGCTGGGTCTGAAATTGTTAGAAGATAAAAATAAAATAATAAATCTTAAAAATATGAAATTTGACTTTAAGATTTTAGGAAAATACTTTATTTAAATGTACAGAGTGGTAAGGCTAAAATGGGCGTGCTTAATTTGAATTTATTCCAGAAATACTATACCTTTTGATTTTAAATTTATATTCAATATTTGATGAGAAAAGGATCCGTTCAAGTTGCAGAAATTATTTATACAAGCCAAACTTAATTCTTCATGAAGTATGCATAAGAGCTAGATAAAGAAAGACATATTTAAATTTAAATTTAAAAGATTTTCAAAATAATTTATATCATTTTTTTTTAATATTTAGTCGTTAAAATAGGAAATAAAATATATGCACATTTTTTTTTGAAATACAGAATTGAATGTTAGAACAGTTCGATATTCAATTAAGTTGTGAGCAAGATCCGTTGAATTTTTTAAAAAAAAATGTGAAGGAAACGACAATTGATTTTTTTTAAGAATCTTTAATGAGTGATTTGGGGTATGCGGACTTAAAGTGTCGGATTATACAATTCCAAGTACATATAGATATACAAAGGAATCAATGTATAGAGAGAACATAGATAAAAATATGGGACAAAAATTTTCAGGGAATTTCAAAACAGATCTAGGAATGTAGGATATGGAGAAAGATCAGGATAACGGTGTAACCAATTTTTGCTCTATTTTAAACATAATCATTCAATGAAATTAAATGTCATTAGTCTATAAAGACTATCACTGGCATGCAAATACAGACCATAAATTGGTGATTTGGAGACCTTGAAGAGGGTAATTTAAATAGAAAGATACAACGTACAATTTTAATCCAACATGGAAATAAAAGTTGGACTTGAAAAACTTTTATCTCCTTCTATCAATATATGTCTAGAGAAAGCTTCAATCAGAATTTTTTATCTTTTTGCTTTTTTAATCAATTCAATAGATGAATTATTATGGAGCAATGTGAGCTGTTTTATGTATTTTATTTATCTTCAGAATGGCTGCCATCTGTATGAGAATCAATGATGTAATTCACTGTCATCATTCTCCTTGTTTTTTCTACAAAGAGCAACAACCAGCTGCCAAGTGTGCTTAAAAAGTACAATCATAAACCGAAAGTTTGTACTCCCATGTCACTGATTTCATCACCAGAAGGGCGTCATGTATAACAAAAAATACAAGGTAAAAATACAACAATTTTTTTAGTTATAGTGTGGGGTTCAGCTTCATAAATTTATATTGTTTATGATGCCTTTTTGGTTTGGGGCTCAGCCTTATTTATTTAATGAATGAACAAAATGTTTCCGCTTCTCCATGTGTGTATTTTTAACATTAGCAAAGCTAGGTTTTAGATTTTGATGTCTGTCATTTGGACCTATATAAACTACATTGGCTAAAGTTTTTTTACTGAATAAGAAATATATCAACTACTAAGGCACTAGGACATTGTACGTTATTATTTTGTTATGATCAGAATAGGACACATAGAGGTGCAATCTCAAAATTTAATTCAAGGCTTGTATGCATATGGTGTATTCTGCATGTGATGATGTGCTGACAATGATTCAATGTACTAAGAGGTGATATATGTCTGAAATATGTTTCTTTCATCAAATTAAGATTCAATTATTTCGTGAGTCCTGCTTGTTTTTTATCTTTATTGCCAACACAAAAAAGATTCAGATTCACCTGGTTGAACTATTTTACTTGTACTTTAATGTCCAGGACAAACCTTCAAAAGGAAAATGATTAGACCTGTTGGATGGTATGCCCAGCTCAAGAGGGTAAATCAGATTAGGATTGATTTGCTTAAAAATGATATAATAAAAAAATCAATACTTTTGCTATATGTGGAAAGGTTACAATTACGAGAACTATAATGGATAAGTTTCAATTTCTTAATGGTGGATGGAGGTTGATAAATTAATGATATAATTTAAGGTTAGGAAATGTCAGAAATTATACAAAGATCAGTATGTGGATAGTGGAGCTCAACTTTTTCATATAAAATATGGTATCTTTAGAACACTATTTTATATGAACAGGCTGAGATAATCCATAAAACCTAAAAAATAGTTGTTCGTTTAATATGAGAAATACATTGACTGGATAGGACTTGCGGTTGTAATTTGATGAAGTAAACTATAGGTATAATTTTCTGTTGTGATTAGTTCCTTTTTCACATACTAATATTCATAAGTATGTTACCTGACTCAGTGATGTAGAGCATCAAGTAGGTTTGTCTCCTTTGGGACTGGCATGCAGATGGAATTAATTAAATAATCAAGAGATTGGACAGAAAAACATTAACATAATAAATATTTGAAGGAATTTAATGGTGAGAGCGAATATATATATGGCTAGAAGTCATGCAAGAATTTATCATATATTGATAAGTGGAAGAAAGTAAAACAATAGGGGTGAGGAGAGGCAGTCCAAGGAACAAAATAAATAAAAAACGTAAGCACATTACGATGGCACTCCAGTTGGTTGTAGAAATGTTTGAACGTGCAAGAAATATTTCAATGGATTTTTAAACTGAGATCAGATTAATATATTTTTTTAAAGGCTACAAAAAGTTGGTAGAATATGATGGTAGTTAACCCTAAGTATTTATGCTACATTTATTGTTTTTTGTGGTAATTGGTTTATAAGGGGAAAATAAAGAAAACATTTAAAAGTAAGTAACTCAATATTTGATAAAATGCATAGAAGGAGAATTAAATTAATTTGTGTAATATTATGTTCATAATTATTCATTACTTTGATTTTGGTATTTACAGAAGCGTTACCTACATTTCTTTGATACAAAGTTTTCGGAATGGGCTCCCATGGAGAAGGGTTACCATTGGCTTCAGACCTCATGCAGTGATATGTTTTAAAATGAGTAAATGGATATCCATCCTTCAATCTATATTGCCCTGATCTATCCTACAATTTTTTTTAGAATGACATGCTCTTAACTAGAGGGGTCAATGAAGAACATGACATAAAGGGAGAGTCTTCCCCTATTGAAATATCAGAAATCAATTTTGATTTCCTACATGAGAGCTCATTGGAAAAGTGAACATAAGAGATTTTTATAAGTTAGGATATGGCACCTTTCATTTTTTAGTCAATGGGGGTTGACTCCAGTAACTTCATTTTCTCTTTGGACCACTTCCTTTGACTATGTGATTCTTGAATCCACCATCTGCTGTGAATTTGGCAACCATCATGTAAGGAGCTCACCACCCCCTTTTGAACTGTGGAATATCCATTCTGGGGGGGGTTCTACTGCGATGAGTAAATTTTAGCAGTGCACCCATTTACCTATGATTGTTTAATAATGCATGGTTATCGTAGGTGAATATGAGCCCAATTACGCTCTCATTTCACTTGCTTGATAGTGACCCCCACTTGTGTATTACTCATCTAAATATTCTAGAATAGGATTTATCCCATACTCTGATAACTATCTTCACCCTATTGCTATCTCTTGCATTACATAAATTCCTTATCACCGGCTCGAATTCACATTATCTGGAAAGCTATCTCCCTCAGATGCGTTCCCTGTGGGGACGACCCTTATTTATTACTAAGTAATCAAATTATTTTAGGAGTAAATAATTATAAATATTACTAAGTAAACTCCAATTCACAACGACATAATTTTATCCCTATTTTGAGTTTATCATTGTCATCAATCCTCATCATCAATTCCTTATCAGCCCCTTCAGTAAAATTTTGCTTCCAGTTTATCCTCATCACGTGATATATTTTCAACTTATAGTCTATAACCAAATATTAAAAACAGAATATAAAAGGGGCAGAAATGTTGTTCCAGAATATAGGCCTTTTTAAAAAGACCCATAATGTTTTTGCTTATGGCCCAATTAGCTTGTAGCCCGTTTATAATTTCCTTTATTCATTTAGTTATTCTTTGCTCAGCCCATTTTTTCAGGTAAAAATACAAAACATTCAATCAACTAATGAAAGATTCCATAGAATCTGAGACATAATAAATTATGAATTGATTTTAATTTAAAAAGATAATTCTTGAGGCAGTCTCATGTGTTTCCTTGGGTGCACGTTGTGTGGTTGTACGACTGCAGTTGCTGCAAACCCATTTTCCTTGAATTATAATTCTTTATAGAAATGTCTCACCAAGAGAAGCGTAAGTCAAATAAAATATAGATAATTACTTTCATTTTCATATTCATACATAAATCATCAAAAATTTAGGACAAACAGAAAAATGCTTCAGAAAAGTGGTGGGAATATATTTCGAGGGGCCTAGTGTAACTATGCTGATCTATCTATTATTGCTTACATTCGTACATATAGATGTACTAACTATAGGTGCATACCCAGCCATCTACCTTCCAAGTAAATCATTGAATCTTAATCCATGTGTTTCGTAAAATAAAATAAACACAACTTCAAAGATTACATAGTGTGGAAAGTCCAGCCTATGAGATGAGGCAGTACTCAGATAAGTTTAAATGAACGACTAAATGTTATAGATTTTATTTGTGTCCAATTTATATATTTTAAATACTTCTTTTTAAAAAACAAAATATATAGTCTTCGAAAGGGCTGTCTTTTAGAAAGACAGTTTTCTTATATGAAAAGGGAGTAGGATTAGAGTATTTTTTTATGAAACTTCAGAATCCAAACAATCAAAACCACACTATGTCTGGAGTCACTTCTGAAATCAATCAGATTTATGTCAAAGAACTTTAAATATGTAGGAGAGATGACCAGACGACATGATCATAACATTGGACATTATGAAGCAACCACATGTTGGAACAGTGTATCTGAAATATGTCAATCTTTGACCTATCAAAAGACTACGGTTGTCCTCTAATTGATACAGATATTAAAATCATGTGAGATATGTTTTTGACATATTAAGAAGACACGATAACAAATTTATTATTTCTGGAGACGATTAATTGAAACATAAAGAATATACAAAATAGAGTTTACAATGATATCCAAATGATAGGAAGTCTCCATTTTATGCGTACTTATATGACATGGAGGTATAACCAATTTTAAAGCATGTAAGTAGAGGAAGCTTAAAGTTTGATGACAAAACCACTTACAACACTAAAAAAATGTCTCTTATGGAGAAAGAGGGGTTGAAATATTCATCAGAAACCTTAGGGTCATCTATTTCATCATGGACACTATTTATATTTTTATGGCACCAATCATGCTCTTTGCACAAATGAATTGGTTAAGATCTCGTGAGAAGCTAATGAACTTATTAAACACTTCACATGACCAGGAAGAACATCTATAAATGAGATGAAATATAGAAAGATGAATTATTTTTAATCGGTTTCTTATTGGTATGAGATAGTAAGACATCTGAAAGTAGATTTTTATCAACTCACTCACTGAAACACCAATAGTTTCAGCGTGATTCAATCTTCGTAAGTTTGCTTTAAAAATGAATATGTGTATCAGTACATGCCTTGGAAATGCCAAAAAATGAAGAGAACCAAGGTAACTTAAAATGAATGACCAGTAAATTAACTAAATAAATCTTAAGCGTAGATAGCGTTAGGATGGGTGGTAATCAAATATTTGCCCCTTTCTTGTTAGTTGCTGATATTGAACAATCTCCTCGTGGTAAACATAATTATGGCTCTAATGTGAATTGCAGGAGATTAGTGCCCCTTTCTGATATCCAATAGATCCTTTGAAGTATATAGCATCATTCATCTATAGACACACATTTTAAAATATGTGTGTGAATATGCATGAGAAGTGAATCCCAAATAAGCATACAAATTTCCCAACATTTGAATATCAATACGACACTAGATACAACCCATTTTTTTAGAAATTCATTCATCAACTCTAAAGTTGACTATAATGCTATTAGTTCTGATGGCAAGAGCAACAATCTGCGTAGTGATTTCCAGCAGAAAGATGCATGGTCCCCATTACATGTCACAAAACCATAAGGTATCATAATACCAATCATTATAACAAACCACATGTATGCTTCAGACTACAATGGGCACTGTCCAAGGTGCAGAAATTAAAAGTCCCAGCTAAGTCCAATTCCCTGACTTGTTTTGCATATAAACATAGAATCACAAGTTGTCGTAGAGAGATTTTTCACTTACCTAAAAAATGTAGCATATAAGCAGAGTAAAATGCCATCATAAAATTACGCCTATGATGTTGGGATGCATCACTAGAATGCATGTATCTGCATATTCCATCTCATCACCCTATAATATTAGTCAGGCTTTTTTGAAACTGGGAATGCCAGTGAGTTTGGAGTGGAGAGTAATAACACATCTACAAGTATCAACATCAGTAGTAGTCAGGCAACGAGCTTACTATCAATTATCAATTTTCTTTGAAGTCCATAGCTTTCAGCATAACTTTACGATACAAATTGTAACTTAAATTATATGTGAGGCTAATATAATTACATGATAAATTGTGTGGAGTCGATGATGATACTTCACAGAGTTAGAAAAAGTATAAAGGGTGTACAAGCATTGATGTTTTACAAAATCAGGGAACATGTAAAGGTAACTAGGTTGAAACGATGTTGATGATATTTTGCTTCTTGTGGATTTTGAATAACTCGTGGATAAGGATGCCCGAGTAGGATTCATCACCAAAAGTATTAGTATTTCTAAGGATGACTGTGATTGCCTCACACAATAGTAGATAGAGGTCAAAACATAAATAAAACAGGTGAGATTGATGTCAACAAGGGTTAGAGGGCCATTTTAATAAGAATAATGCAGGAGTTGTCAGAAACTACGGTTCTTGAATTGTAAAGATTATTTAGATGAGACATTAAAGAACGTGTAGGATTAATAGGAGCAACTAAACAGTGATTGAGAATTAGAAATAAAAAACATTAATCTGAACTATCTGTAGAAACGATACTAAGAAACCATTACTTTTTGGTACACAACTCTTATGAATTATAAAGGAATACCATAACATGTGTATGATCCCTAATCCAAATAGTGTCCGCTTTTGCCTGTACTGTGGCAAGAAGGTTAATGATTAAGTATTCATATTTAATAGACACACACATTCATATGCAGCTCATTACATACAGATTTTCAGGCCACATTTTTCTTAGAGGCTGACATCTTGAGACTAGGATAACATCATACCTCATGAAAAGTAAGTTTCTGTTCCCATGAATGACACAATTTTCCAGCACTACAAGGAACTTGGTCATGATTGATTTAGTATTTCATCGGGATATTCAGACTTAGCCTTGAAGTTGACATCTTTAGCAGTTTATAATCATTTATTTCTACTTCAATAATAGAAGAATGCTTCAAGGTAAATAAAAAAGGCATTGTTTCGCACTTGGCAATGAACTGCCTTGTGCAAAATTGATAATATAATAAATGTTTCCTGTGCATATTACAGGTATTTGACATTAACCAAATTACATATGCGCCAAATTAAAATTTTACAATTTTACGAAACATTTTTGAAGTTCATGTGAATGATTTTTTATTTATTTGACTATTACAAATCACATTCATTACTTAAAAATATTGTGATGTGTGGTACATACAGAAAATTGAATGAATAATTGAGTGGAATGATTATCAACTAGCTGTATTATTTCATGTGATTTTTAATTATACTTATTTGTGCTAATGCTCCAGGTTATAAGTTCCTTTTGTTTAGGGTGAATCATGTAATGAGACGGGTGTGTACCATATTCTAGATCCCTTTAGTAACTCCTATAGTTTTTCTGATTAAGATTGGCATGAAATTAAACTTTTGGATCCCTAAAACAATTGTTAAATAAGAATAAATGTCACGGATAAATTTAGGTACATGAATAGACACTTTATTATTTGAACAGACTGGAGAAGGGTTTTGTTGATGCCTGAATAAAGCTTTGTTCTTTGAAAGTCTAATACATCTTAATAAGCCCCATTATCATCTTCCATTAGTACACAACATTTACTTGTTTCCTTATTCTGAATTCATCAAGGGGCAGGGCACAACGGAGATAGGATGGAAGAAGGATTGTCAACTAAAGAAATCTTCTATGGATGATTTTATTTTGTTGTCTAGTTTACCATTTTGTTGTGACCATCTAAGGCCTGATGTTAGTGAAGCTTAAATCTGATGGCTAAGTAACCTTTATGGCTTACCTCATTAATAACTAAATCAAGATAAATTAATGAGTTAAAAGACTACTAAGATGAGTTGATATATTGAGCTACCAGCCCAT
The DNA here is from genome assembly GCF_029677425.1 of Wolffia australiana. Lineage (NCBI taxonomy): Eukaryota > Viridiplantae > Streptophyta > Magnoliopsida > Alismatales > Araceae > Wolffia > Wolffia australiana. Next base: position 8,233,692 of record NC_135839.1, on the reverse strand, counting down.
GGGGTGTGGAGCTACACCTTGTGCTATAGAAGGTACAAATGAGTATATGAACTATCCCAAGGAACCTTATTATGCACCAATACTACCTTACATGCTTTTCAGTCCTAGGACAATCTAACAAACAGTCAAGTGTGAAACAGTAATTGTTTATTTCATTTGTAAACTCTTCATAAATATTGTATTTTATTGGTAAAGGACTCCTCATCATATTTATTATGCTCTCTCCATTACACAAATGAAGGAGAATCCTATGTTGATCACTCAGTTGCCTCTGTACACTATTTCGTGCATCTTATTTTAAACAAAATTATATTATAAAGTTCACAGTTCAAAGTCCTATTAAAAACATCCATCTACCGGGTGTTTTCTATCTTGGTATAAGGATTACTCACATACATATGACATTAATTAGCTTGATTGACAGTTTAGTATGATATAGCATTTGCGGATTCAGACATGTAAAGTGTATGAAACTATTTTTCTAAATAAAACTAGTATTTCTGTTTAATGACCCCAAGTTAATCTCAATGGGATCAGCCATATTATACTAACTATATTGTATCCTGATATTTTAATGACATACTTGAGTATCAGCTGACTCGCTATATTTAGTACACATTTCTAACGACAGAGATATATGTTTTGTGACCATCGTAGTTAATATAACTATAGTGTCCATTGATCAACTTTTCTATAAGTTATGCGCACAGATAATTTGAATATTTGTTGTATCAATGAATACAGAATGACTTATGGGATCTTTATGTGGCTACCTCTATTTATAATTTTCCTTATTTTCTCTATTACCCTGAACTCAAGTTTCATAAAAAATTTTATTGGACCCTTCAAAATTCATTCTGGGATCTAACACAATTTATCATAATCAAGAATTTCTGAATTTGTCAGCATTTCAAGGGCACATCTTCATATTGTTGGGCTTTACGGTTATGATTAAATGATTGATATTACTGCGAATGATTCGAAAAAAGTGGTGAATCTGATAGAGACTTGTGAAGAACAAGTGATAACACGCATGTTTAGCGCTTTAATATGATCATATGTACATGTATATTTGCGCTTTAAATCTATCTTTACAACAAATTTCTGAATTTCTTCATTTGTTTAGATTTTTCTACAAATATATTCTAAAAGAATATACCTTCTGACACATAATATGATTTTTATGGAATTTTTTAACATTAAATTTGGAAAGTCATTATTTTTGTAAGTAGAAATATATATTTAAATGTATTTTTTGGGCTTGTATATTATATAATATGAATTTTTAATTATATTTTAGCCCTTGTATTCGCACTGCCACGTGGCACCGTTCGATTTGTCGAACGGAGTTGAATCGTAGGGATCAATGATAATCCAGGCAATCATTGCATCATAATTCGCGAAGTAATGATTGCATTGATGAGTGACATGTCGATGTTTATTTTTTCTCTGCGTAGGATCACGTGGACGAATAAAAAAATTCCTTTTTTGCAATAAATACTATGTGGACCAAGGAGCGAAAGACGCCAAATCACTTTTTTAGCCTTCTCTCTTTTGATTCTAATGAAGACGACGTGGGCGCATTATGGGGTGCCATGTGTACACGTGGCGCACTCGCATCCTTTGTTAAAAACATGAAAATAAAAATTGAGAAAGAGACGATGTGACGTGCCTTGACGTGCTACCACGTCAGCCTCGAGAAAGATTCTTTTATTGTTTTATTTTTTTGGTCCTTTTTGCAGGTACACGCAACTCCTAAAAGTTCACGCACAGAAGTGGAAATGACACTGAATCTCAAGCGATTGGACTATTTAATGAAAATGGAAAACAAGGATGATGATGAGGAGAAAGAAGGAAATTGAGGGCTAGGGTTGCTTCAACTTCAAACGGCCATAACTATTGATCTACAACTCTGACTTCGCTGAAACTTTCAGCGCTACTTTCTCTTCCTCTCCTCTTTCCATCCATACCATCTAATATATGAATAGATGTCTGGATCATTGTTAAATTCATCTTGAAATTGCTTCATATTTGTGTATGCTGATTGAAAGGTAGTGAGTTTTGAGATCCATCAAGTGTGTTTTTGGTGTCCTGGGTGTGTGGGGGGAAACATTGGAGAAGAGGGAGAGCTTACTGGCACTCGTAAATCACCATGATCTTGGAGGAATGTAAGGATATAAGGTAATTGTCTTCGTCATACATTGTCTCTTTCTCGACACCATATTTAATGTAATTAGGGTTCATCATCGTATCTTCACTCACATTTTACTCTCTTATCTCGCATCTTTATCATCTCCATCGTACCACTCCACATCCAATCTCTATCCTCATTCATATCATTCTCCATCATTGTGTCAATCACATTCGCTTACTATTTTCTCTAAGTTAAATTAACACATAACTTACTCATTTTTAATCAACATCACTAGCTGATATATTTGAACCTTATACTCATCTATCCCCTCGTCGATCATCACTAGCACAAGAAATTTATTCCTTAATCATCATTCCTTGTAGAGACGATCTGTACTCATCACTAAGTGTTCTTAAGTACGGTTCAATATAATTTTATTAAATAATATCAATTACCAACGATGAATTAAACCCCTAGAACTGACATTATCAAAAAGCACCAGTAGATAAATTAGGAATGGGATGACAATCTTAGTGTCATATTATCCTTTTTTCAACTCTACTTTGTTACTCGTTTATCCTTGATTATCTTTATAAATGATTGCCTAGGTCATCAATTTTATCCAGGACATCCTCAATTCTACAACTGGTAGAGTTGTATCAGCCTCCCATTTGGTCGTAAATAGACGTGGTCGTTCTGTTCTTTTGGTACGAATCTGTGCGAATTATTCGTTTCATTCAGTTTTCCGAACAAAACAAAAACGAATTCGAACAGAACATCGAACAGACCCATGTTCTGTTCTTTTGTTCGCTTTGTGCGAATTTTAGTCTAATTTTGTGCAAATGTGCGACTCTGCAAATTTTGTTCGTTTTTGAAAAAGAAAAAGAACCGAACAAAGAACAAGGACCTGTGCGGTTCTTTTGTGCGAATTTTGTGTTCGTTTCAAACGAACAGAACAGAACGACCATGTCTCCTACCATTACTCGCCAACACGAATCAGACAGCGACCATGGCGTAGGTCCGGGGGTAAGGTGATGGTGTGAGAGGTCCACGAATCAGACAGCGACCAGGGCGAAGGCCCGGGCGTCATCTTTAGAGCACCATAACGTCGGGTAGAATCCCGGCGGTCAGGCCTCAACTCGAGTGGGGAAATTCACCCCGGGCGGCAAACACAGTCGGAGAAGACGGATTGCAGTCAACTCGCCGGGCTAGAAAAGAAACGATCAACCTCACCGTGATTGGAGAGATCGACGGTAAATTCAGAGCTCTGACGGTAAGCTGGCCGTTCTTCCGCTCCTTTGTCCTATCTTGATCTGCCACGCGCGGCCGGTCGTATCTGGCGAATTTCCGCATACGGGCGACATGGGGCACACCGTCGCCCTTTGGGAAGGTGAACGGGCGACGGAAATTCACCGTATCTATCCTCTCTGTCCGTCCAGGGCTAGAAGAAGGGGTTTGGGAGAGGGAACGCACAGGCAGCAATTCCTGCCGCTCTCACCAGGCGCAGGATGTTCTTCTTGCGCCAGATATTGTGCCCTCCTTCCTCCTCCCGATCCTCAAAATTCTCCGGATCCGATTGTTTCTCGCCCCTTCTTCTCGTTCTCCCTATAGAAGGGGGAGACCTGTCTACTTTGAAAATTGAACTCAATAAAAAAAACAAGTCTGAGTCTCTTAGGGAGTCCACTGTTCCATTAAGTAGGGGAATTAATGGGCCCCTGATGGGCTCTTAAGCAAGGGAAAAGGGGGGTACGTCCACTAAGGAGAGCCCTTATATAGTGGGCCCCCTCTTTTACAACAATAAAGGGGAATAAAGCAAATAAAATAAAGGGAAAGGCAAGAAAGGTGGTCCGAATGTTTGGGCCCCTTCCATGACGGAAAAAACAGACATACGGGATGCGTCACATACGCGACGAAAACACAGTGACGAGAACATGAGAACACAAAACACGAGAGAAGAACGGTGAAAAAAAACACGATAATTGAGCATCTTTCACGCGATCTTCGACGACGGCAGCGGGCGGCGCGGATGATGTGGTCAACGATCTTGGATGGCGTGCACCATCACCTTGTTACCCTATTTTCTAGTTTTAGCATGTTTTACTCCATACTCCAAACTTGTGTGCACTACAACCATGCACGTAGCACCCCACAAATACTCACACACCAAGAAGAATAACTATATTCACATCTGGTGCATGAGCCACGTATTCATGCGCCTATCAGTGGAGCTGTTTCCTAGTACTGTGACCAAATCCCATTTTGTTTGCTGAGTATATAGCAAGTTTGAGTTATTCGTAACACTATCAACTCTTCTAACTTGGCTGACAAGGACCAGATGCTTTCCATCTGCATTGGACATTAACTAGAGCCAATGAGTCCTGATATATTTATTTATACATTTCAAAGTATATAAAAATAAGAATACAAGCAAAAGTATTGAAACTAATATGATAATATATATGTTCCCTGTATAAAAAGAACTCCAATAAGAGTTCCAAAACATTAAAAACACTAAAAGTATACTTTACAGTGATAATTGTAGATAAATAACAAATAAAATTTATAACCATGACAACATTTTGTACTTAGTTATTTCTGAAACTTATTTTCTCAAAAATATAAGTCCCATAGAATTAGAGATATATCTATTTAATCTAAAAATATGAGTGAATATTGCATTGTGATTTCCTGACGGCTGAATTTATTTCTCTTTTTTTATATGATTTATAATGATCTCCAATATTTTATTTCTGCTCATGCATTAACCCCTTACCCAATGACATTTATAGTGTATTGAAGTGGAAACTCTTCCAATAATTTTTGCCATTTCCTAAAGTAAAAAACCAGCTGAATGTATATAAATTTGAACTTATCAAGTAGCCATTATGTCAGGGAGGAAAGCAAAGTCTGATTGTAAAATCTTCTGTTCAAAATATTTCCTTGTTAGATTTTAATCTCTTTTACACTATAATAGTAATTTGCCATGTTGGGAATAGTTAGCCGAAGAAGTACCCAAACTTCCTACATTTTAAATTTTGTTGGCTTACTATTTTACCATTTGAAATAATAACTATAATCAAAATTATTAGGGCCAAAAGCAGCATCATGCTTTGTACCAAAGACATTATGGTTATGACACGAACTTTTATGAACACATAAGGTTTAATTGCATTACAAATCTCGATATGTTAGTTCTCGAGACTATCATTTATCTCCTAAAAAATAACTATTTTTCCATATACTTTTGTACCTGTTACTAAATTGCATGAGCACTCATCACTTCGTGAAAACTAATAAAAAATAGAATGAATATTTTACGTTAAGTCATAGTTGCCAGACTTTTCATCAAATGGAAGTGATTTCTGAAAAACAATAATTTTATGTGTATTAAAGTAATAACTTCATGAAATATTAAAATAGTACTTTCCAGAATTATGAATTGTATTGTTGCTACAAGTCACGCCAAAAGCAACATGTTAGTAAACCATAATCTGGGTTATGCAGAAAACAGTTATAAAGCTTTTGTTACGTAATACAATGTTATTAAGGATCGAATCCAATTTTAAAGATATTTGAAATAATTTTTAGTTGACTGTAGTTTTTTTCCTCAATTTAAAATTACCTCTAAAGTGCAAAATCAATGAAGTGAAGAAATAGTAGTACAAACTATTTGTTAATAAGTGAACTGAATATTTAATTTATCTTGAATACGTTCTATTTATATTATATCACTTTATAGAATTTTGGGGATTTTTTCCGATAAGACATAAATTTTAAGGCTAAATAGAACTTTGGGCTTCTTTTCCTACATTCATGTCTCTGTGCGGCTGCATTGCTTGAGTGCAAATTTGTGCGCGGTGATGCACTACAAGGGGGCCGAATTGCGCAGTGATGGGTAATGTATAAATATTGTGCTGACATTTCTATTGGGATTTTTTTGGAATCTCTTCATGGAGAAAATGGTGAGAAAGTAGAATAGAATATTCATAACATCATACAAACCTTGTCGTTATTTTCCCCAAAGCTCAAGTTGCACTTTTTGTCCAAGAAACTTGGTCACACTTGACCTCTTTCTCCCATAATCAAGTAGAGCAAGAATGGATGAAAGAAATGTGAAGCACTTGGCCTCCTATGACAAGGTGGGAGCTTAAATCCAACAAGAGATACAGAGATATAATAGAAGAGATTAAAAAGAAGCACCTTGCTTCTCCCCGTCAATGGATTTCATTCGAAGGGTTAAAATGGCTACAGTTAATTGATTTTTAGCATTGATCCACATTCTCCCCCTTCCCAGGTTTTAAAATAGGTCTTTCAAATTCAAATTTTTTTTATTTCCACACTTCTTCCCTTTAAATGACTTGGTTCTTAAAGAGATTTGGTAGGGTTCCTGTGTATGGGGTGTATTTCAATTCTCCACGGAATGGAGTGGGTTTCTCCTTCGCTCATATTTCTATCCCGTGTTCACCAAAATTCAATTTTTTTTTTATGATATACAAAATCCACTTCATTTGAATGAGTTAAACTTGGTCAGGCTAAAAAGTAAATGAAATACAATAAAATAGAGGTTGGAAAATGTATCGTAAAATTTTAATTTTATACATAGCTACTGAATAATGCGAGTACACAAAAGAAGTATAAAGAATTATTTTAATTATCTAATTTTCTATTATCAATGTACCACATATCTGTTTTATTCGGTAAATGGTTTATCCTAATCAGAAAATTCTATGTGAAATACCAATTTATAATGCGTAATGTTTAAATGAAAGTAAAACCTACTTCCACTTACCCTGATGATACCTAATATTTTACCCATGTTGTGTACATCTGTGCCAAAATGTATTTTTCAAGCTTAATATGACCATATTTACATGGGTATTTGCATTATATCGATTGTATATAAATTTTATCATAAGATTATTTAATATCTGTTAAGATTGAAATGGGGAGGGGACTTTGGGGATTGCATGGTGAGAATAAGACAAATGAAGGGGGTACTCTTTTGAATTTGTTTCCAATGCTGTGGACTTCATGTATTTTTCTATACCAAAAATTTGTTGATTTTTCTCTTGTGGTAACATTCTCTAATATTCATATACAAGTATGAAGACAATGGAAGGGAGAGATTTCCCTAAATCGTTATGGGCCATGACTAGTGATGCCATAAGGGCAATTAATGCTTAATGGTTTCCCTTTTACTTTTTCTAATGCACGGTGATGTGGACAAATCAAATAAAAAGGACATATTTTTTTGTAATAAATGCAGCGGGGGAATCTGAGGCTTGATAATTAAAAATAATGGTTTTTTGTTCTTTTTTACCAATCGATTCATACGGCAGCACCAACTGTTAACAACACATGCCACCATGTGTACACATGGTGCACATACGTAGCCCCTTTATTGGATTTAAAGGGGAACGTGTTGATGTGGCACTTGATGGTATGCCGCCACATGAGCTGCGACATAGATATTTAAATACTATGTTTAATAATATAACATTATTTCATTTATACTGTTCCCATGTCAGCATGTGAAGAGAGAAGAGGCATCAATCCCAGATGACGTGTGGTAGATAACATTTAAGACAATCATCACAAAAAATTTTAGGACATGAGAGACACTAATCAAACGACGTGACAATGCTGATGAGGATGAGGAGATAAATCGTTTGATTAAATCAACATGTAGGAGTGATGAAACTTTCAAGGTCATTATCTGAGGATCTAGAACTATGACTGATCTAAAATTTTAGGGTAGCTTTATATTTATATGCTCTATCAACCCATACGGTTGGATCTTAAATTGAGCCCTAGGCTTAAAAAAAAGATATTTTTTGTTTACTTCTCAAGAGATAGTTTGAAATAAAGTGAAGTATTGAACGTTCATCAAGGGTGTCTTGGTGTCTCTAGTGATTGAAAGGGTCAACAGAGAAGTAGGGAGGTTGATATGTGTCATGAAGATGACTTGATCCCCACAGAACATATGGATCTTAAATTAGCATCTTGCCTTACAATGATTGGTTTTCAATACACTTAGGTAGTTCAACTATAATCGTCATCTATCTTGTTCATTATTCAGCATCACTCCATCCTCAACCATTATCTTCCCTCTTTGTCCTCATTTATGATTCATTTCATGCGTCTCGTACAGCGTCACGATCCTGTCTCATCTTCCCTTACTCCCACATTATAAACCCAAGTTCACAAAACCCTTAATTGGATAACTCTTTTAATTCACTCCTATCTCATTTCACGTCACTACTTCCTGGCTCCTTACCCTCTAGCTCTGGCTTATTTGATAGCAAGCCTCTACTAGTATTCTACTCATCCTCTTAAATTTCCTCTATTGTGATTACTATCTCTTCCCATTTATTACGCGCCATGGTAAATGCAACTCTTTCTCACATTCTAAAATTTATTCGAATGAGACAAATAGTTCCCTAACATCCGTACCCTATGGAGATAATCCTTCTATGACACGTACTAATTAAATAATGTTATGAGTATATGTTATAAATATTATTGATTCAACTCAAGTTGAAGTCAATATAACTTTAACACCTAACTTTGATTTTATCATTAGACATCAATCTTCTAAGTTATTACTTCATTTCTAATTAAATAACTAGTAATTAGACCTGGTAAGATGTATGATCCATCAAACTCCTAATGTGCTCAAAAGACAGGACGATACATTAGGTGTAATTCCAATACAAGTTTGGATGATTTTGACAATGCCAACAGGGACGACCAATGCCGCTTAAAAGATAATGCATGGATTCACATGGGTGCCTACAATGACCAAGGCACAATCTGAAAAAATCCCCTCTAAATGGTGGTGAGAGTAATAAATGGAATATCAATAATATTAGAGACAAAACCTAGGCTGCATTATGAAATAAACTAAAATACAAATTTTACCTAAGAATTCATTTCAACAAATGGGCTAGCTTATAGGGGCTTCGAAGCAAGATAAAATACAAATCAAAATTACAAAGTAAAGTAACAATGGGACTGATAACCCGCATTTTTAATAGGTCAATTTGGTAATATTCACAATATTCACATGATCATTTGCATTATATTTATTATATATACATATGATCAAACCTAAGATGATTATTATTTTTAGAATGTTCTTTGGAATTTGTGAGTTTTTAGGTATTTTTCCAAGTTCTTGTGTTATCACAATAGGAATAAAAATGATTTTTTGGCATCATAATATGTTTTTTTAAATGGAATGACATTAGATTTGTAAAGTTATCATTTGTTTCGGTCAAAATCTTATTCCCTTATATTTATATTATTTAATATATATAGGAAATATTTAATGCCTCTTCAACTTTTTTTGATCTTTCAAAAATAGAAGAGAGGGAAAGTAGAGGGCTGAATATGAGTCACCTTCAAATTACAGTATAATATGATCCAGAATCTGTCTCATGCTGAAATAGTGAATATAGCTTCCCCTTTCGGTGCCTATGATTGGAACTATAAATAATTCCAAGGACTTTTCAAACTCAATTTTTATCTGGAGGAGCTAAGAAAAAGGGAGTGATATTTATAAGATCAGGTGAGAAGAAGAGAGGCTCACCAGCATCAGAAAAATTCCAGGGTCCAGATGGAGCATAAGATCCTATGGTAAGTACTGTTATCTTACATGGATTTATCTCCATAAAATTAATTAGTTTTGTTCATAGTGAATTCTAGATTTTGATCTCAATATACTATCATTTATCATCAGCATAAAATATTTTGAGATTTTCTATTGTCTCTATGTATGTCATTGCTATCAGGCTAGCAATGCTGAAGTACAAGGCTATTTTCAAATTATTGATAAATATATGCAGTGCATCCATGATTTTTACTTTCATATATTATCTAAAACACTAAATAATGAAATAGTCATATTTGTATGTGATAAATAAATCCCATTCCATCCATTAATCCGTATATTATATAAAGTTCTTATTCCCATGAGTATATCATGAACTATCCATGATTCAGGTAATGATAATAAGATAAAACCTTTTGGTGCATTGTAGCCGAAGAATTTTATTGGAAAGACAAAAGGTTTTCCAAATGGTAGGAAAGGCACTAAAAAGGAGTTCCTGCACAGCAATCTGAAGGTGTTAAAGCAGCACTACAAGCCCCAAACTGTGGGTCTAGATATTGAGTTAAAAGATGCACTAGGACATAAGGTTCCCAATTAATGCGAAAGCTTACTAGTGCAAGGACCAACATGCGCATGCCCAGAAAAGTTATTTTTAAATTTAAATACCATATGATTTAACTTTTATATATCGCTTTTTTCTTTGACATATTTTGATATGGGATTTGTTGATTAGATTTATCAGCATAAATGCAGGCCAGTCCAAAGCTGCTTAGAGGACAAGCTAACTAAGGTCCATTTCCTAATGCAGTTGATATGCAGGCTTTGAGCAAACCCCACCCAAAACCCATCTCAAAACAGTCTTTTTTAAACCAAAGAGTATTAATATTGACCACGGATCTTCTTAATTTTAGATCAAATAGAAAATATCGATTCTTACGCCATCTTATCTCCCCGTTTCTTTTTAGGCAGAAATCCAGCAATGAGGACCCCCAACATGGACCAAGGGAATGGCAACAGCTGGCAAAAGAGGTTGATGTGGCAGTGATGAGGTGATCTTAAGTCCAACAGTATTCAGATAGGTCCATGGCTCATGTTTAATCTCACACGTTAATCTTACAACAGAGGACATTGAACAATTGAGGAAAAAGCTGTCAGTATTATCTCCAAAATTTTCCTCGCTGCTTGAAAAATGTTTCCAGAACTGATGTAGAAATGCATCCCCTAGACACCATAAATCTGTCAAGATCGATACCACATTGACAAAAGATGATGTAAGATGAGTCATACCCCATAAATATGCCAACAATTTATCTAAATGGAAATCCCGTTGCATTAACTTACAATTACTTCTTAAGTCTTTTGCTAAAGATTAATTTATTTCTTCATTACTATTTTGATAAATCTATTCAGTTGAGAGTGTCACACCAGTTTGGTTTCAAGGAGAGATTAACAAGGCAGAGTAAGAAGAAAAAAAAGAGCATTTGACTTACTGGAAGAAAAACATCACCGTTGACTTTGTGTCTATAGAATGATAACCACCCAATAAGGAAGCAAAAATCAGTACGCCTACATATTAAATAAAAAAGTTAAATCTAAAAATCTTGTGAACTGATAGGAGATATTAACTGAAGATCTTTTGAACTGGAATTTCTCCTATTTTCAAACTGTTGTTTTCCATGCATTTTAAGTGCAGCTTTTTAAAATACCTTATGTCTGTGGTAGTATACATATCAGACATCTCTATTTTTTCGAAGTAGTCTCTCATTATTAGTATTTCACCAAATATTTTCGGAATGTCCCTAGAAAATTACTTCCACGTTTCAGATTCCTTTAAATTCCTCTGGACAATTCTTCCTCACTCCAAATACCCCATTATCACCTACATATCTGTCTACATATCTTTCTACAAATTATTATCCAGAACTTCTCTAATAATACAACTCAAATTTATTACTGGTATTATTACTCAAACACTACACTTCAACATCTTTGAGTTTCATGATTATTATTCTCTAAATGCTAATCCCAAAGGAGTTGACCTCGATCAGTGTTATAAGTATTCAATATTATTACATTTTTATAAATATTATTTGGTATGGGAGAAAGTTAATCACAAGGAAAAATTAATACAGTTAATTTGTATCTCACGAGGATACGGAGGACATTGGAAAAGGCGTGTTCAATGATCTCCCTTACACATCAATACCATATCATTGATATAAATCATTTCACAGTTAACCATATTCGAAGTCATTTGGGAACTCACATGCAAATGAAGGATTATAAGTACATGGTAACCAATGATTGTAAGTCTTCCATGAGAGGCTTCACTTTATACCCTATATTTTCTACCACAATAGGTGTAGTTGGCATTCCATGGGCTAGAAACTTGATCCGATCCATAGGTTTAAATTGATTCATGGTTAAATAATATATATTTATATATATTGGTATAGTTAATTAAAAATGTTGGATAATAATTGTTATAGGACCAATAAAATTATTCATGGAATGATACATGGACCTATAGGGTAATACACAAAAGATAAAAATTGAAGTAAAGTATAAATAGAGGAAAGGAAACCCATTTTTAAGCCTAGCCGTCCAGGGATGTGTGCCCCCTTTCTTCCATCTCACTTTCTCCTTAAACCAACACGAGAGTCTTGGTACTGAGGAGATCAAAGTTCTCAAAAAGAGTCAAAGAGGAACAAGTGGAGGTCCAACAGTCCTTAGTCTTGTAGATACTTTTTGAAGTATACATGGAAACAAGTCCAAGGTGGAACAAGTTCTCCATAAGTTGCAATAATTTTGATCATTTTAGATTTTAATTAAGATTTATTTAACGTTCTCCATCTTGAAAAGTTGTTGCCAACCCTCACTTCATGGCCTAGAACACAAAAGTGGCAATCTTATGAGATGGTCAATCTTAAAGTAAAATGTATAAGCTATAAAATGTATGGTTGGAATATGATAGTTACATGAAGGTTCAAAAATATATCTACCACCTTCAAACATTTAATGTACTTCTTGGTTAAAATGTTCAATCAGACTTTTGATAGCCAAATTTATAGGTCAATGGCAGAAAAAGCTTCCTTTATTTGATATAGATATTGAAAACATTAAATGGCTCACAAGACATACTTCCTTTATATCCAATCTCCTTTTATGATTTAGCATGTGACTTCAGATATTTTTATAGTTCACTAACATAGATGGGCTTCAATTTGTATCATAGTTTCAATTATACGCCATTCAAACTTAATTTTAATATGTAAACTTCAAAAATATGTGAGAAAATTCTACTCGACTCTAAGATCTTGGATTTAATAAGTCTTAGAGTTTACTAAAAATATGGAAAATATATATTTTCCAATGTTCACATATTCTAATTTAAGTCGGAATGGCGTATAATTGAAATGAAACATATTAAATAAATGGGAAGATGAAGTAAAGAGCATTATTTTGTTGAGTTGATTTTATGTTCAGAAAAAAAACGATGCATTAAATACCAACACACTGCTACTGATGTGCTCAATGATATTTTTTAATTGAAAGAAATATGTATTTTACATTATAAAATTATTAAAATTAGAAATCTAATCTACACATTTTGTGAAATCGTGTTTAAAAGGGTGAGTATTTACAACACTATTCCAATTTTGTAGGTTTTGCTAGTTTTTATGCATTTAATTATATCTAGGTATAGACTTGAGTAACGGTTCAACCACAACGAAGCAGAAATCAATTATTGAGTTTTTTCCATGATATAATATCATAGATCAAACCTGAAGCTGTCGGTAAGAAAATAAATAGTTTTTAAGGAGAATAGAATGATGGAAAGCCCAAACTTTGGTGAAAATAATGTTAAATATTTTGATAGAGCCATTGTAAATGTTGAAGTATTTTAAAATCACAAAAACATTATTTATAATTGCATATGGTGGTTTCTGGTAGAGGCAACATGGGTTTGGGTCCAGGCATTATCCGACTTGGCGTAACAATGTTAAAAAAACAGTTGCAGATCTTTGTTTTTAATGTTTACTCAAAATGCAATAACATGAGATGTAAGACTACCTTTCTAGTACATTTTGTAGCATCGGAAGGCCCTTGGTCTTCAATAGCACGTCCAATACTTCAAGTCAGAAAATTGAGAATGGGATGTGGGAACCTCCGAGATGCACAAAACACTTGTGTCACTACTTTGCAGGCCAAGGACGCACTCTTCCTTAGCGTCCTCTAAATTTGATGAACTAGTTCCCTTCTCTCCGCCCGACACTCAAACAGACAGATATAAAAAACACCGCTGCACTCAAAGCTGCCAAAACAGAGTTTTGGACAGAAGTCCAATGATAATTACAATGAGAAAAGGGGTATAAGTGGGGCTATCAGATTCAATATGAGAAACCTAGAATGTGTGGCTAGGATGTGGCAATCTGGCGAGTAAATTTTGCACATCATCTAAAAAGTCGGCCTGCCTTTGATTGGGTTTTGGATTGGGCATGCTCCATGGTGGGCTTGATTGTACGTTAGATCCATCATTAATACAGTATTACTGTATTAATTACCGAAGTCTGAAAATCCATGGAAATCTTCACAACAGTTCACTTGATTCAAGACAATCATGTGGGGTTAGTTCATAAGAGCACTGGAGGACCCAAATTTGGTCGCCCACCGCAACTTGCCACTATCCACCAACAAACAGGTGAAATAGGGTACTTTATTCATTATAAAGAACTAAAATATATTAGAAACAGATCCTTAAAATCAGTATGATGAATTTCTAGATATTCAATCGGTTAAAAGTTGCAAGAAATTATTTAAGTGTTATTTTTATCTTTTTTTAGTATAAAACTAGTTTGAAAATATATACATAAATCCATAAAAATATTTTTCCTCTCGAGTACCAAATAAGATTACGAAACATGATCTAAGTTATCACTGATTCGGCTTGCATTTCTGCTTGAAAATGCATCCTATAAATTTTAGATGTCCCTACAATATGTTAATAGATTTACAATACTTATGACGTCATACCTTCCATTCTCCAGCTGAAGAAAAATTTGAAATGGATGTTTTACCTCCCTGTAGATCTAACCCTTACGTGCCCTCTATTTACTCGGAATACTCTAAACATAGGGTGATAAGCCATTTTTAAACTGTCTTATTTGACATGCTATTCTCAATTTCCTATGTTTCGCTTGAATAGAAACATAAATGGATGAAAGGACGACTTATTCCTACGCAGGTGGGCTATAATCTTCTTTAGGGCCCATGAGGACGTTGCCCATGTGAATTGGCCTGAATTTCGACCCTCTTTTTCGTCCACTACTGAGCCATCCAACCAAGTGATCGCTATATTTTTGGCACTTTCTCGGTCATCATATGCGCAAGCGACTGCATTGGTTGTCAGGTCCGTCCTGACCCACATTTTATACTTGAGAGCATGTCAAATAGAGCGTTCCTGGGAGACGAATCTGCAGTGGGGGCGTGTTCTTTAGAGTGGCCTAAATGAGCGTCTTCCAATTCGCTTGGGGCGCTCAGACACGCTGGCTGGCGTTATGCCTGAAAACAATGCTATTGAATCCTTTCTTCCACTTGCGCTGGCACGCTAAGCTGCTGGCATCTGTAAGCGTCCCAAAGACGGCCGCCTCTGCTGCGCACGGGCGCATCGAGATAACCTTGGATCATGCCATTTCGGAGCCGGTCGTACTCCTTTTTCATCTCTCTCATCGATACATATTATTCTGTCGTTTCTCATCTCTCTGTGTCTCCCTATATCTTGCTGAAGTTGCTCATCCATAGGATCTGGCTCTCGCTCTCTCACCCGTTGCTTAGCTCTGTGTTATCTCGCCCTCTCCCTTCCATTCTATCGTATCACTTCGCAACGGGTTCGGAGCAGTCAAAATGCACTACCATCCGAAGGACAATTACAACTTTACCGCCAGCGCAAACTCATAAAAAGAAGCAGTGATTTGACCGACTTGAACCATCGTCCCCCCATACCGCTGTTCTGGCCAAACCCGAAGAGTGCTGCAGAGAAAGGCCTGACAGCTATTCCTCTCGGGCAAGTGATTGTGAACGTACACCATCTCTGGTGAAAAAGAAAACTTCGCATATCTCAGGCAGATGACCGAGGATCGATGCGTCGCCCCTTTGCTCTTTCTTCAACAAAGAGGATAAATAAATGCTGCTGCGCACAAAATACTCTGAGAGTCCATCACTGTCCACAAATTACAAGTCTTTGGGTATAAGGAGAATGCTTTCTTGCCATAGTTTTGATTAGTCTCCACAAAATTGGTAAATGCTACTGGTGAGTAATATTCGTCCAAAACAAATGACGCGAGGGATCAGTTATGACATGTTATGGTATAAGGAGAATATGAGCTACTTTTCAATAATGAGCCATACAAATGAGCCCAAATCATACCTTGGACCACAGCATCTTTTATAGAGAAATCAAATGTTTCTGAGCCGAGGCCTCTGAATGACAATCTTTACTCTTTGGGTGAGGGAAGAACGAGAACAATCAAACACAATTGTGACCCAAGAACCATGCCCCACGTTTGTAGGAAAACAGAGGCTTTTGCTCTATGGCCAACGATAAGTCAGTTCTATCTTCGTACTACATATAGACGTAGCCTCTAAGGAGTTAATCAACATCCTATTTTAATTGTGTTGACCTAATCATTATCGTAAATCAATCTAATAAATATGTTTTTTAAATGAGACCCTTCAATGATAACTTAATAATTGCAGTTATCTGTACATTTAGAGTTGTTGACATTATGAAATGAAACAAACAGACCTTTCCCACGGGTGGTGTGCCGACGTTGTGGTAGATTGCTAAGTAGGCTTTTACCTGTTGTTATTCCCCCAAAACATTCATTACCATTACCGACTATCTTCTGAGCAATATGGTAGCATTTTTGCTACGTTAATTTCGGAAATTATAAT
The DNA here is from genome assembly GCF_029677425.1 of Wolffia australiana. Taxonomy (NCBI): domain Eukaryota; kingdom Viridiplantae; phylum Streptophyta; class Magnoliopsida; order Alismatales; family Araceae; genus Wolffia; species Wolffia australiana. The sequence continues at coordinate 8,216,992 of NC_135839.1, read as the reverse complement.
TTTGATATCGCCGTATTTGCTTCCTCGACGCGGACTGTGGTCCCTGTGGCTGAAAGGCCCCGGTCGAGAGAATCGACTGCGCCGTAGGGCCGATGAACATGGCGGATAACGCGGCGCCAAGTGAACTTCTGCAGAAAGCACGGAACAAGGCCGCCGGAATGAAAATAGTGTTTTAGAGAGATGAGGAGAAAACTTAAGGTCACACCCCACAAGATCGGTAAGTGAAATAGAGATTAAGAGAGTGTACTAGAAAAGAAATCGGAAAGAGGGACACTGATTTATAGAGACCATGCCACAATTGTATAAAGAGAGATGGGAAGAATAGTTACGCGAAGGGTAAAGAGAATAAGAGAGATACCTTGAAATAACGAGAGGTAGATAATGCGTAAGAGAATAATATATATAGCGAGAAACAGATAGATGGATGGAGAGAAAAGGGAGAGATATAGAATGACGTATTACCATTGAGAAAAAGAGAGCATATAGCGAGATACATGTATAGAATAAAGATATGTATATATTTAACTCGAGAGATGGATAGAGAGCGAAAAAGAGATAAGTAGAGAATGAGATATATACATATAGCGACAGAGAGAGAGCGAGACAGAGAGGGAACAGAATAGCGGGCCCGAGAAAGCGTGAGACACATGACTTGTGATCCCATAACCCCATCTCTATAAAGTACGAGATAATCCTTAAAAGTTGTATTCATTTGATTTGCCGACATCACACCGGTAGGCCCTTAACGCGTGTCCCGCATTGTCGCGTCCCGTTCGCTATCTGAACGCCGGACGGGATGCTGTGTATGAAGGCACCCGAGGACGGAAGTGACTTTGACAACGCTGAAATTTAAACCGAAAAGTGCCCTGCGTTTACTAACTATAATTCCGATGTCGCCTCTAGTTCTGCAATAAAAAACTTATGCTTATGTTCTTCAAACACAGGTCGCTTAAAGGACCTTACAAAGGTGGGCAAGGAGACAACTCAATACTCTAAAAGTACAATGAAAAGTTGGAGAATTGAACGTTATTCTAGTATTCGACGGTCTTAATACTCAGCATCCAGTTTTCTTCGACGAGACTAATCAGCTGCGGTAACGAGGGAGAGAAACCCTGCCCGATTCGATAAGAAAAACGTCGGAGATGAGATCATCGTAGTGTTTCTTCACTTCCTCCGCAGACTTACCCTTAACGGCGCGCGCCACCTTCACCCAGCGATCAGCAGTGCCCTCGTCGTACACTGCCAGTGCCTTTTCAAACTGTTTATTCTGCTCCGCCGTCCAGGAAGAGATGCCGCTGCGTTGTCCACGGGATGCCATGGCCGGTCAGGAAAGAAAAGCCAGTGCTTGAATCTTAAGTGGACTGAAATAATAGAAAAAGGTCGGTTCGAGAGATTTCTGATGCTGTGTTTAGAAGAAAGATCGGTGAGAGAAGAAAAAATAAAATCCTCTTCCGGGGGCAGACTCCACAGTCAAAAGAAGAATGAGCTTCTTGGATGGACAATGGACGCAATTAGGAAAAAAATACGACTGTGTTATGTTTCCCTACTGGCGAGACCGAGCGTTTGGATGATGCTCTACCATTAAATAGGAACAAGTGGGAAGGTGAGATGGCCCAGTGAGTCAGTGCTTTCCATTCGCTCCGCCAATTGAACGCAGAATCATATCATTATTGCCTTCTAATAACAGTCTATCTAAAAGAAAGACGCAACATGAATTCTCTTAATTATAGAGCGAACGGTGCAGGACGAGGCATAAAAATTTTGTACCCTTCCTTTCATCCCATGTTCGACAAACCCGTCTCCATTTCAATCCCTTGTAGCCTACGTCGCTTGAAAGTTACAATACAGATTATGCCGCGGAAAATATTAAAAATGGTATAAAATTTAGGCAAGTTCAGACGGCCTCTTCATGTAAGGTGTATTGCTCGCCGACGGCAAGGTACTGGCATATAATAACCCCTTTAGTCTATGAGCTAGAGAAAAAAGATGTACATCACAAATAGATCTAATAATCAATAGATACTCCTATAGTCATCTTGAGTGGGAGAATCCACGTGCCTGAAAATGGATAAAGGCACTCAATCAAACCTGGACGATGGCACACACAATCGGACGCCGAAGAAAGTGACGGCGCATCAAGAAAGGTTAAGATGACCTTGTTTATCCGCTAAGGTAGGAGAGAGAAAATAGAACGTAAGCGGAGGAGGATGGAAGATCGAAAATAATCTTCCTCAACATCGGTTATTTTCTATCATCCACTCTTGGACAAATTGGGGAAGAGAAGGGATAATAAGAAATACCCCCATCATAAAAAATGATGGTCAGAGGGCTTTTTGATATAAGAGTGTTCTACACTAGACATCAACGGACATTGTGAACTACAGCGAGGACAAAAAATATAATTTGTAAGCAACGCTCGGAAAGAGAAAATTTATTAATCTCTCGGCGAAGACTATATTAGATATTGTCAACGTGGCCTCCAGATGAAAATTGTCGTTCTGTAGTCGAAAGGTTTTACAAAATATCAAGTTGATGTCAGCATATTCACTTCAGTCTGGACTGATTCTCCCAGACTAAGGCAGTAAGGTGGGAGGTGGTTTCCTTTTTAATCTACTGTAAATGACAAGACAGAAAGGACTGGTCAAGAGGTATGAATGATTTGCACGGAGGCTAATGCGAATTCTGCTATCCTGTTTTCAAAGTGGATGTTCGGACAGCTACTTCAGCAACTTGCAGGTCTCCAACAAAAATTAACACTTGAATTGAAAGGCACGTTCGTCATCTGCAGTTCAGATTGCTATGACTGTGAGTTGAGGTCTGGATGCCATGGACACATGCCATGCGTGGGCACTACGCCTGCAGGTGTAAGATACTCTTTGACGAAACCGCACGCGTCGAGTTTTCTGCATAACAACGGATGACGCAGCTTCGGCATCTCGTACGAACGTATGTTCCTAATCGTCATCGTCTCGAACCTTTCTCTACCATATTAACGAGAGGCCAACGATAGCCATTGGACGTATCTACAGCCACCATGCAACTTGGACGGAATTAACCTGGCCTGCCCTTTCTGTGTTCAAAAGTTTGATGTGTTCATCCTTTCTATATTTATAATATCCGCTTGTTGTGGCATGACATAATAAAACGTCAGCTAACACTCTGACTTGGGTCGTCTTAATCTGTGGGCCCCGGAAACCCGGAGCCCACTCTTGGTCCCAATATCACTTGTCTACTTTTACCTAATGATACCAATTGCGTTGTGTCTCTTAATTTATGCTTTGAAGATATTAATGTAATTTTTTTCAACTGGCTTTATTAGCTTGCAAATGCATGCTCTACCAAAGGAGGAAAAGCCGATGCGTTTTACTTAAGAACGCCCGTATAGTCTGTCCTTAGATTCAACACAGATCGGTTGCAGTACCGGAGAATCAAATTGACGTATCCTTCCAGCATACAAGAGGCGTAGGTATCGAGTCTCCACCCACCAATGTGAGTGGTATCTCTGACATTTTGTCCATTAAAAAAAGCTTGTTTCGAAATACCAAAGCCCATTCTTGACTCGAAGATTTATGCTCATATATAAAACGACAATAGCTTCAATTTGGTATGGGGCAAACTTTAGCTATATACAACAAGCACGGCCTCATAATTTCTATAGCTTACCTTTAAGGAACCAGTTGTGTTTTTCTGAATGGCCCATTCAAGCGTTTTTTTTTAACTGTATCGAAAGCTTAAAGAGAATTTTCAGGCTTCTGTACGTTCAGAGATACCCTAAATATATTTACCATTCGAAAGGGTTTAACAATTAGGTACAGAAAACCTTTGGCCCAGTACATGTTACAAAATTTTTCGATTTTTCGTACATCAAAATTATAAATAACTTATTTTAACAATATTTCTACAGGGTATTATGTCCGTGAATATTCCAGGAGATACGACTCGAGTTCAAATTTTGAAATCAATAAATGTGTAGCCAAATCCATGTCTCAAAATGCTGTGAAACCAAATGCCATGTATGAAGTATGTTTAAGGAACATCTATTTACTTTCCAGACAAAGACATAATTGTTGTTATAAATCAGAAAACATGAGGCTTCTCTCCACATTCTTCCATTCAAAAAATAAGAAGTCAAAATCTTACATCTTACTGTGATATCTTATCCATGGTGTTAAATATTTTTAATAAATTGTATATACTTCAATTTGATTATTCTCGGTTTCAAATGAATCATTATTTTTATTTAATGAACTTACACAACCTTAACAAACCACAAAATTGTTCATAATCAACGAATTGAGACTTTACTAGGAATTTATTTGTACAACTTTGGATGTGTCAGCAATGGTAACGAATATTATTGGTATTTCATATATATATCTGCAGAGTTCATAAAATTTTTGGCATTATTTGCCTTGAAAAATATTACCAACAAATAAATGCATTCTTAGTTACCACGTTTTTTCAGCTACCACATTTTTGGCAGCAACTGTTTTATAGAAAAAATGTTTTCATCTACTCCTTAGAATTCCCAATTTTCACGTATTTTCTTTTCAATAAGAATCACTTTTTGTTTGTAGAACCGAATGAATAAACTATACTTAATGCCTGTGTGTTAATTCGTTATAAAAGGCTTTTTTTAGACAAATGCTACAAACTTTAGGCACTCAACTTGTAGGCATACATTTTGGGCAGGGGCAGATAGAACTAAAAACTTGGAAATATATTTTCTGCAAAATATTACAATCTGAGTCAGGACATTTCGCTTTGCAGCCTATTTATATTTAGTCCACACAGAGCATGTTAAAAACCTTATGTGAGCACTACAATGATGATCCAACTATAATTATGTTAACGTATCATGACGTACATTGTTTTATCTCAAAAAGGATTATGCTTGTTAAGTAACTAGTTGGATTACTTATTTTCTATACATTTTGCTTGTAGTGTAGTGAGAAAACTTTTTATCGTCTTTCACTAAAAAGAAAAAATAAAACCTTTTCTAATGGGTCTTCATTAAAGCTTGTGCTTCAGGAGGAGAATAAGAGGTATACTGTGCATTTATTATATATTATCATTCATCATCAGTTATGACATAAAATGTACACATCGTATACTTTTTCCCTTATAAGGAGCACATTAATATTATTTCATGAGGGCTGTTATCTAGGTTTGAAAGCTGGTATTTTTTAATACTTTGTTGCCAAATGATTTTAGTGTAATAATAAAAATAAATACATAAAAATGAAGTTTTGGTTTAACTACCATATTTTTCCATCTAGCTCTTTGACATGTTCATGATAAAAACTATGGTTTAGATATATGAAAAGTAAATTTAATAGAAACACTTACAACACTATATCCCCATTGAACCAATGAATGTTTATTTAAAGGAGGTAATTTATCTATTCAACGAAGGCAAAATTAACGGTCTTTGATGTGATTGAACTCGGATATATGCATGCTCTTGCTTGACAAGAAAACGCACGAAGAGCAAAACTAGATATTTTTTTGTAGAATCGCCAGTGTTATAACATGATACACAGAGAAAAATATACAGTGATTATGATGAAACATAGAACAGTCTATCAAATGATACAAAATAGATTCAATTTAAGCGTGGAAAAATCAATTCGATAAATTTATTTCCTAGTGGACATATCATAGATGGATCAAAAGTTTCTTAAGGTTGAGGGTTATACAAATTGATGTCGGACATTGTCGATGGCATCGTCTGATGGATAAGATCACTAAGTGAATGTAACTACGTGATGCAATGTGACCTAGGAGAATGTATGTGCAGGCCCTGACTCGTGATGATTCGTCGAATTCCAAGCTTCGAAGCAGACAATCGATGACGGTAATGGTGACCTTCTGACCCTCGTCGGAGTGATGATCGCGACTACGGTGCCGAATGAAACAAGTCCATAGGGGCTCACAAGTAACTGACGGGCTCGGCCCGTGCCTCGTAAGACGCTCAACTTTGTAGTTTTCTCGATAAGTGTCCTCGCCCAATCTAACCCGAGCGCGGTGGAGTGCAGCCAAAAATATATGATAGAATGTAATATTACGGACGAGCAAGGGATGGCGTACCTCGTTGGTGGCGTTGTTCGTCATTGGCTGTCTGTCGTTGCAAGTGTTGGAGGGGATTGATGTAGGGAGAGGTGTATCGTAGAGAGGTATGGTTGGCTCGACTGGCTGGAATGAATTGGAGCAGGAGCATAATAGCGGAGAGCAGAGGCAAGGGGCCGACCACGGTAGTTGGAAGTGGTCAAGTGAAGGCTGGTCGAAACTAGTGTTCCTTTACGGTAGAGCGATGCACACGGAGGCCAGTAGCGGTGAAGAACGATAAAGGCAACTCCGGCTGGGGCAGGCGACGATATGACGGGATGCTAAGCTAGGGTGATCACACAAGGCTTCAAGATAGTGGTCAAGAAGGACTGTGACGTAGTCGATAATGCTTTAACCGAGCAGACTTGGGCTTCTAGCAGGATTCAGCATACCCTTCAGCGTGTAGTTGTGGCTCTATAGAAGGAGCAACACACCGTAGTTGACAACTTCATCACCGAGCAGATGTGGACCTCGGATCCTTCGTAGGCATCGCTCGTCGTAGGGAAATGCCTACGATGGTTGACCGAGTGGGAATGACCCTATGCACAAGCATAGATCGTGGGTGGAATAAAGCCCCTTGAATGCTGGGAAGGCGATTCTGCAGCGCATCGCGTCGGGAGGTAGATAGATCAATGTGCTGCGGGTCAACGGATGACCTAGCAATGGTGAGCGATTTTGTGATGGGTTGATGGCGAGGTGTGCAATCGCGGTGGTCAGCTAGGTGTAGCGGTAGCCAAACGCAAACCAAGACATGACGGCTATGGGCGTCGCCTGGGCAGTCTGTAGTCGATTTCTGCGGGCGAGTGCAATCGCTAAGCAGGAACCACGGAGGATCAATCAGGAGCATCCACACGGTAAGTGCGTCCTCCGATTTTGTTGTTGCTAGATCAATCCCGGCGTGCGGGGGTTGACCTCACGGTCCTGTGGCAATCTTTTGCGTGGACGTTTGGTCACACAGTGACATAGCAAGAGTCTGGACCGAGTGTGTAGCCACAAGATGGAGATACAATCGTCTATGGTGACACGAAGCTATTGCCCAGCGTTGACAGGCGAGACCAACAATGGAGTCAATGACCAAACTCAATGCATAGTGGCTGGCCTCCCTACCTCTCTTTCTTCCTCGTCCTTTCCCCTCTTCCTTCCCCTTATTCTCTTTTGCTTGAGCATGAGATCTGAATGAGACTTATAGCTGCCAAAAATGCAAAATCCAATTCTGAGATTGAACGTGGTCCCATCATGGCCTTATATAGGGCCATGATGGCCCCTTACGTGGAGTTCAGAAAGGAGAGTCCACTAAGGATCTCCCCCTTCATTTACAACAAAAATAAGAAACAACGGACACAACGACGTGAACATAAAACGAGAAAAATGAATGAAAACAGAAATCAAGACGACTGAAAAAGGGGGAACGAAAACACAAAGATATGAACACGGATGTGGTGTACCCGGGGTATTTAAACCCGGGCGTCTTCATGGATGCTTTGGGGTACCGGCCGGGCTGGACAGGGATCAGCAGTGATGCTAATGTCAACGAAGAGGGCTCCGATGATGCGTTGTTGTTTATGCTTGGGCACACTCCATCAATGCTCCTGAGGTTTTAAGAACTCCAGTCCAATGAGTTGGTGGTGGCGTCGGGCAATGGCTGAGGGAGATCCGGCCGTATGCATCGTAGATCGTCCTCCATGATCCAAGAGTCATCCGCACTAGTGCATCCCTGCCAACACACCAAAAACCTCCGCGATGGCTCGTCCCTTGCATAGTTAATTACTTCCTGTAATATATAATCGACTGACTCATGCCAATCGGGCAAAATGATCGGGGGAGTGGTCACGCCAAACTCACTTACATTGAAGGGGCCTATAAAGGCTGGGTTGGAGGGGGGAGAAGGGGCTCGATACGGAACCAGGTTTGCCATGTTAATCGTAGAGCTGATCCCCAACATAGGAGGGATTTCGATGACGTAGGCATTATCGCCCACTCTTTGGAGGATCGAGAACGGGCCGCCACTACGAGCATGCAGTTTAGTTGCCGTCACGGAAGAATATCTCTCTATTCTAAGTCTCACCATCACACAGTCTCCCAAGTTGAACACTTGGGGTTGGCAATGCAAGTCGGCAGCCTGCTTGTACAGTGCATTTTGACTCATGATTATATAATGAATATGCTTATGCAACGAAGAAACATGCTGGACGAATGCAAGACAATCTTCAAAAACCCTAACATGAGGATCTACGGGTGCTAAGTCGAGGGGTCGACGAGGAGCCTAGCCATAAGCAATCTCAAAAAGACTCAACCCGATGGTTCAATTCACCGAGGATTTGTACGAAAACTCAGCGCGCGGAATAATCAAGTCCCACGTCGTGAGGTGCTCGCATACTAGAGACCGAAGGAGGTTACCCAAGCTTCAATCGACAACCTCCATCTGACCATCGGTATGAGGGTGGTAAGCTGTCAAAAACTTGAGTTTTGTGGCGAGGAGACTCCAAAAGGTCTTCCATAACTAGCTAGTGAAGCAAACGACCTGTTTGGAGACGATCAAAGCGGGCAATCCGTGTAGATGCACAATTTCTTGGAAGGATAATTGTGCGATCTGAGTGACGTTGGATATCTTCGCGCAAGGCACAAAGTGTGCCATCTTGGAGAACCTATCAACAATGACCATGATAGAAGCATGTCGTCGTATGGTCTGGGGTAACCCTAGGACGAAGTCCATACTGACATTGTCCCATGGACGCTTGGGCATCGACAGCGGGGTGTATAACCCAGCGCTATTCTTGATCTGTTTGGTCAAGGCACATACACGGCACTAGACGAGGATGTTACCAACGTCGCGCTTCATATTAGGTTAGTAGAATTTGCATTCTGCGGCAGCTATGGTCTTATCACGGCCAAAGTGGCCACTAAGACCTCCTGCATGACATTTCCAAGTTAGAAAGTCATGAAGTGACGTGCATGGTACGCACAGCCTGTTTCGAAAGAACAGGTAACCATTGGTGATGACATAGTCCCTGAGCTCGCGGGATGGTCCTCGCTGGATCTCCATGACGATAGGCCCGAAGTGAGGGCAGCGAGTGTACCCTATGATCTTTACCTTCATGACATTAAGCACATGCGCTCGTTGGCTGAGTGTGTTGGCGATGATGTTATCTTTTCCCTTCTTGTGCTTGATGACGAAGCTAAAATCATGTAAGTACTCGATCCACCTCGCATGGCAGTCGCTCAACTTCTGCTTTGAATTTAGGTACTTGAGCGCCTTGTGATCTGAGAAAAGTACAAACTTCTTCGATAGGAGATAGTGCCTCAAATGCTTCAATGCATGGACGATGGCATAGAACTCCTTGTTGTAGGTCGAGTAGCGGAGTCTTGCATCATTCAGCTTCTCGCTAAAGAACTCCACGGGTTGTCCTTCCTGGCTGAGCGCACCGCCGATTCTGACGCCAGAAGCGTCACAAGTAACCTTGAAGACCTCCCCAAAGTCCAGTAGGTGAAGGACGCGCGCCTAAGTCATCATGAGCTTCACTCGCTAGAAAGCTCAATATGCTGCCTATGTCCATGTGAAGGGCTCTACCTTCAGGCAGTCAGTGATGGGAGCCATGACAGAACTAAAGTTCTATATAAATCACCGGTAGAATGTGGCGAGTCTGATGAAACTCCGTACATCATGGACGTTAGCTTGCGGACGCCATGACATGATGGCTCGGACCTTCTCTGGATCGGCGGTTACGCCTTGAGCTGGTACGATAAAACCTTGGAAGTTAACTTTTGGGGTAAGGAAGCTACATTTCTTCAAATGGGCGTATAATTGTTCTCATCAAAAAACTGTACAGACCTGTCGAAGATGCTCGAGATGGTCATCTCGCGTGCAACTATCTATGAGAATGTCGTCAAAGTAGATGACAACAAACTTGTTGATGAACGCGCGGAGTACCTCGTTCATGAGCCAGTGGAAGGTACTTGGCGCGTTGGAGAGGCAGAAGGGCATGACTCTCCACTCATACAACCCATCTTTAATCTTAAATGTGGTGTTACATTCGTCACAGGGACGGATCCGCTCTTGGTGGTACCCACTACAGAGATCTATCTTCGAGAAGATAGTGTATCCTACCATCATGTCAAAGAGGTCCTATGTACAGGGAATGGGAAAATGGTACTTCACCGTTATCTTGTTGATGGTTCGACTATCTCAGCACATACACCACGTGCCATCCTTCTTTGGGGCCAAAAGTGCAGGTACCACACACGGGCTAAGGCTCTCCTAGATGAGGCCTTTCGCGAGTAGGTCCTAGACCTGTCGTAGAATTTCCTTGTACTAAGTTCCTTGTACTTCTGGGCTCCATTCGGTAATGGGGCAGATAAGACAATGATGCTCCGAGCACGAGATCAATCGCGTGTTGTATGTGACGCATCGGCCATAATTCGTCAAGTAACTCGTCGGGGAATACGTCACTAAACTCCGATATGAGGGTCTCGACTTCGGGTGGTCAGGGAGCTACTGGTGCATCTGGAGATGCGTCGAGAGTGCCGGCTAGACACACTAGCGTGACATCAATCTCGCGTCCAACATCTTTTGCGAACAAGGTGCCACGTACGACCACTAAACCTATTGGGTTGGTCGGGAACGTCTTGTTCGTCGGCTTCATGGTATACGTGTACCATGTGACCTTATGTCACTAGTACATGAATGAACACATGTTCGTCCTTTTGGCTAGAGTGACGTCATGGTCATATAGCCAAGGACGGCCTAAGATGATGCTCCCTACTTTCATAGGAAGTACGTCACAGAGGACACTCTCATTGTAGGAGCTCACCTTCAACGGGACGCAGCATTGGCGTTTCACTAGTAAGGATGAAGCGCCAATCCATAGCATGTTGTAGGAAGTCGGAAGGGGTTAGCCGCCAACCCAAGTCGGGCGACCATTGATAAGCCTAAAAAATGTACGTAAAATATGTCGTTGTTTGGGCTTTTAGACTTATGCAATAAAATTTATAATTTCCCCTAATCACTAAATATGAATATAGAGCAAGTAAGAGGTCGAACCACAGGGAGGCAACAAATGAGAATTTTTATCCAATTTTAATAAATTAATTCAAGAATGAATTAATTTTGCAATTAATAAATCTTAATTATCCTCAATAATATTCTTTAATTAATCAAAATTAAGTAAAACTTAATTTTGATTTTTTTTAATATTTCGGTCAGAAAATTCAAGATAGGAATTTTATAATTTTAAGCTCAGATTAATTCACATGATTAATTTCCCAATTATTATAAATTTTAAAACAATTTTATGAATTAAAATTCAGAATTAAATAATCAAGAAAGAGATCTTTAAATTGGAGTTCAAGATAGATGAATTTTTTATTCAAATTTTATTTTTAGGTTTTTTAATATATTAAATTAAATTCCTAAACAATAAAATCGAAATCTAGAGAGAGAAACTAAACAAATTAACCTAGAGAGAAAAAGTGAAGAAATTGGGGAAAAGATGAAATCCGACCCTAAATCAAAAATCTAATAAAGCAGAAATGTTTTAAATTGATCTAGAATTAAGGATAAAAAATCAGATCTTGGATCAGAATCAAAACAAAGTGCTAATTTCATTCAAAACACACTTCTAGGGCATGTACATTCTGCCCATGCCTGGGCGTTTTAGAATCGTTCAAGAAGATTGTTAAAATATAAATCAGAAACTTACAGTTTTGAGTGCAGAAGCAAGATCTGTCGACTTCAAGAACCCCTCCTGTGTCCTTCCTGGCCAATTTCTTGGGGGAGAGCATCCAAAAGTGATTTTTTCCCTTTTCCAGACCTCCATTTAAAGATCCAATCGTCTGGATTGTAGAGGGGGAAAAGACGAACCTACCCTCAAAATTTCAGCCCAATCGGAAGATATCAAGGTTTTAGTGAGAAAAAATCTGAGCCGTTGGATTTATTTATCTCTCTTCTAATAAGCTTGGAAATGGCGCGTTTTGATTGGCTAGCATAATTATTTCTCGTTTTCCGCTTTCTCGGATCACGCCCTGACACGTTGTTGTGCGCGTCGTCAGCCCGCAATCATTGGCAAGTGATTTCGTCATTTGAATGGCTAGGAATGCTCCACGTCACCCTGAAATAATAAAAACAAAACAAAAGGACAAAAGGTCTTTGACCATTCTTCTCTCTCTCTTCTCTCTTTTATTTTAAATCATAAGCCGCTATTGTTCTCTCTCTTCTCTCTTTAAATATTTTAAATCATAGCCACTTATGTTGACTATTCTTCTCTCTCTCTTCTCTCTTTTATATATTTTAAATCATAGCCGCTTATGTTGACTATTGTTCTCTCTCTCTTCTCTCTATTTATTATATAATAATCACCACTCATTCTCTCTCTCTCTCTCTCTCTCTCTTTATTCTTATTTAAATAAATATATCCATTTATTCACCCGAATTTCGGGCGAATGATGTGGATACTCCTTACTAAATATTTAAATATATTATAAATGCCAAATAAATAATATATGTGTTATTTAAATATGTAAAAATCATTTCTTGGCTATATAATGGTCAAACAATTATATAAAAATATGGGAAAATTCCAGAAAAATCATGGAAACACTTACCAACCTTTAGCCAAGTATTTAAAGCCTTGTAAAAAATATTTCTTCACTGAAATGAAGTTAAATTCCATAAAAAATTGATAAAAAATCAGAATTAATAATAAAATGAAAAGTTATATGATCTATCTTTATTTTAATATGATAACATGCAAATATAGTCATTAAAACACATAAATATAATATTAAATTCATTAATTAATCATGTTAATTTGCAAGTTATCAACCATCACATCGGAGATGGCATTGATGCAACTCCCACTGTCTACGATCAACTTACATACCTTGTCATTGATCTTAACATAGGTATAGAAGATCGAAGAGCAAAGGTTTGCATCTGCCAATGGGGGAGACCGTTGTACTATAGGTGCAGATCAAGTCAGTGGGGCGGCTCGAGGTGGTGGCCGTGTTCCACTAGTGCCGGGGTGACATACGACGATAGTGGCCAACTAACGGCTGGTCCATCAAGGTCTTCGCACTCCTATGTGAACTCCTTGTCTACACAATACTCGTTGTCGTGTAGGGGCTCCATCTCGCCCATCAGGTCGGGGTCGATGTCTCTAAAAGCACATGATATGTGCTTGGCAAGCATTAGCTGGCTCCGTGCCCTTTCCCTTGGCACTTAAAGCACGTGATATGTGCTTGGCTCACCGTAGCGCTACGGGCCGTGGTATTAGTTGTGATGGCTCGAGCAGGTGGTGCAGATCCCACTAAGGTACTGGGGTGTTTCCTTGCCCTTTGACATTCTGTAAAGTCTGAGCAGACGTGGATGGAGTGGATCGAGTAAGTGTAGCCCGCTGTGGTGCTGGGGTAGCATGTGTAATGGTCTCCTCGCCAGGATGCTCTAGGTGCTCCACAATATGATAGGCTTCATCGACCTTGACAGGGTTGCACTTAAGCACCTAATTGTGCAAGGTCAGTCGAGGCTCATGAGCAAACAGGCTGATGACGATTTGCGGATCCTCCACAAACCGGCACCGCATCCGGCACTCCTTGAAAGCCTCGATGTATTCTGTCACGGATTGTCGATCTTGTTGTAGATCAAACCATGAAAGGAATAATATCATCTGGTAATACCGTGGTACGTGCTTGCTCCTTAGCTTCTGAACCATCTCGGTCCACGACATGCTTGGTCGTCCTTGTCGCTCAGCTGTGACGCAATACTTCTCCTAGAAAATCTTGGCCTATCTGCCAAGTCTCGCCTCTACATATTCGACGCACAAGTCGTCGTCCATGCAATACCATAAAAAATAAGAGTTCATACTCGACTCCCAGTCGATGAACTCCTTTGGCTTCCTCGACCCTTCGAGGATGGCGACGTCGGCTCTTATGCTCTTATGGATCTTGGCACGATGCTCCTCTCGTCGGCATTCGTAGTCGTCTGAACGTCGATCGGGTATGGAGTATCCTGCATATCGCGGTTCGATATGTCCGGTAGTCTTCGTGGTCAACCCATCGTCATGGTTGACCGTCATGCAGAGTGTGGTGATCAGGTATCACATGCGGCGGGTATCAAGGAAACTCATCAGGTTCGTCGTACCATCAATCATAGGGCCGGACGTAATCGTCTCGACGGACCGGTAGATCAGCCTCGTACCCACGGTGATAGTGGTCTCGTGGGTATCGTTCATCCTGAACACGGACATCTTGTGAGGCACATGTAGGATATCGGTTGGGATGTCGATCTTGAAGCATCTCGTCATGTAACCTGTCGTCGGGGTACCCATCGTCTTCAACGGGCATTCGTGGTCGCTCTTGGGGATGCGCGACCTTTGGTGGGTCGTGGGCTTGTTTCGGCGTCACGGGCTCGGGCACAATGATAGGTACAGGAGGTACCGTGGGTCGTGCTAGTAGCTTTTCTACGTGATTCGTGACTGCAGTCAAGGTGTGGAGGTACGCTCCGCGCTCCTCGTTCGGCTCCTCCTGGTGTTGATATTGCTGCTGCATCCTCCATTGTCCATGTCTTGCTCCTCGGCCGCGTGCAGAAGGAACACAGGGTGTAGGCTTGTCCACGACATCTTTCTCTTCGGGGCGACCACTCGTCGTCGCGTTGCCCTCGACGTCACTAGGGTAGGTAGCACCTAGTGACCATGAGGCACTGTGGTGGGATCGAGCTCGTCCATGGCATCCACGAACGTGTCCGCATGGATCGAGTGATCTATCTGCACACTATTGTCAGGTGTAGTTTGTTCGGGCTCTGAAGGAGGTGGTGGTACACCACCTTCGGGCATGATAGGACGGGGCTCTAAGAGTCGTATAGGGCTGACTCTTTTGAGCAGCGATGATTCGTCTCCCCACGGTGAAGGCGAACATTCTAAGTGCATCCTTCTACTTGAATCGCTTCTTGACGACCATGGCCAGTTCCTCGATGGGACACCTAGATGGTTTTTTTTGAAAACGGATGAATGCAGATGTTATGATGCGACGGTACGGAGATGTACTGTGGGCATCCACAACCTGGGCTGATACCAAAATGATGTTAGACATCGTGGATGGCGTCATCTGACGGATAAGATCACTAAGTGAATGTAACTACGCGATGCGATGTGACCTAGGAGAATGTAAGTGCAGGCTCTGACTCCAGATGATTCGCCGAATTCCAAGCTCCGAAGCAGACGATCGATGACACTAACTGGTGGCAACAACGTCAACGCATCATCTTAGGATGCACCGCCACCTTCACCCGAGATGCCCCGCATCCTGACTCGTCGCCAACATCAACTGAAGAACTGCCTTGATAACGACCAAGTCAACACATCGGCATTAGAGGCGTCGGCATTAGAGGCATTAGCATCAGACGCGTCTCCTCTTACACACAACACGTCCAACATCATGACACATCATTAATGCCAGATCTAGAACAGCCCTTTGACGTGACACGATAACACGTCGTCTACTTTATTTTATTTTTTGTATTTTCTCTTTCATCCAAGGCCTATATGTAGGCCAATGTTGCAAGAAACATTTGGCGAATTGATTTTCAGGAATTGAAGTTTCTTTCATCTCGGAAGATTTGCCCTAGCCCGCTCCCCTCATGAACTGCAACTACCGCTGTTGTGGCTGCCACATCGACGGTCGTGTGCCCTTGTAGGCAACCCCTCACCTGCGGTCAGTTGCTACCCACCCAGGTCGCTGCCCTTCCAAGCCGTCCGCTGTTCGTGCAGACCGCCACCGGTGTAGCTAGCCGCCCGCATAGGCCGCTGCCTGCGCATGCCACCTGCGTGCGCAGGCTACCACCTGTGTAGGGAGTCATCGCCCACACAAGACGCTGCCCGCGTAGGCCACCGCCACCCGCACAAGCTGCAGCCTGCGTAGGCTGCCACCTCCACACAAGTTGTGGCCCCCGTAGGCTGTCGCCACCTGCACAAGCCGCGGCCCATGCAGGCCCCCACTGCCCACACAGGCCGCGGCCCCCGTAGGGCGCCACTGCCCACACAAGCCGCAACCATGCAGGTCGCCGCCGCACGCATAGGCTGTAGCCCGCGCAGACCGCCGCCACCCACAAAGGCTACAACCCCCGTAGGCCGCTGCCTTCCACGCAGGCCGCAGCTCGTGCAAGCCGCCGCTGCCCACATTCTGCAAGCGTACGCCCACATTCAGATCCTTCATTCTGCAAGCGTACACCCCATTTATCGTTTAGGTTTTGGGCCGACTCCCCCTTTGAGCCCCTGCCAACTGACCGCGCAGTTGGATTGGCGACACCCTGTCGAAGCGCACGTCAATTGTCCCGCCAACGACGTATCAAAAATTTCCCACAACCTTTTCATGCACTATCTAGTACCGAGGTACTTCTACACTCTTTGGTGTCAGTGTTCTTCTTCCGGTGTTCCTCGAGTGTTCATCCACCGCCATCAGATTTGATTGGGTTTTCAATCTTCAAGTGACTAGTGGAATATGTCTTTGAATCTTCTAGGAATCACCCTTCAGATTTATTGAATGGGTTGCTTTGTTTTCACTGCGGTAGTTGTAAGACAGTACTCCCGCCCTCGAGGATGAAAGGGGCTGCACCATCATTACTTTCACCGGTTTTAAATCTACAAATTCGATCGTGTGATTTGTGGTCTGTTTTATCCCATCCTTTCCCCAGTAATCCTAGTATCCGGTTCCCATTGCCACCCTATCCTCGTCTCCTCTAGCCACCATGCATCACCCCATCATTCCCTAGTTATCCTGCATCAATAACGGTGACCTTCTGACCTTCGTCGTAGTGATGATGGCAAGTAAGGTGTGGAACGGAACATGTTCGTAGGGGCTCGCATGTAACGGGTGGGCTCGGCCCGTGCCTCGTAAGACGCTCAACTTTGTAGTTTTCTCGATAAGTTTCCTCGCCCAATCTAACCCGAGCGCAGTGGAGTGCAGCCAAAAATATACGGTAGAATGTAATATAACGGACGAGCAAGGGATGGCGTACCTCGTTGGTGGCGTTGTTCGTCATTGGCTGTCTGTCGTTGCAAGTGTTGGAGGGGACTGATGTAGGGAGGTATGGTTGGCTCGACTGGCTGGAATGAATTGGAGCAGGAGCATAATAGCAGAGAGCAGAGGCAAGGGGCCGACCACGGTAGTTGGAAGTGGTCAAGTGAAGGCTGGTCGAAACTAGTGTTCCTTTACGGTAGAGCGATGCACACGGAGGCCAGTAGCGGTGAAGAACGATAAAGGCAACTCCGGCTGGGGCAGGCGACGATATGACGGGATGCTAAGCTAGGGTGATCACACAAGGCTTCAAGATAGTGGTCAAGAAGGACTGTGACGTAGTCGATAATGCTTTAACCGAGCAGACTTGGGCTTCTAGCAGGATTCAGCATACCCTTCAGCGTGTAGTTGTGGCTCTATAGCAGGAGCAACACACCGTAGTTGACAACTTCATCACCGAGCAGATGTGGACCTCGGATCCTTCGTAGGCATCGCTCGTCGTAGGGAAATGCCTACGATGGTTGACCGAGTGGGAATGACCCTATGCACAAGCATAGATCGTGGGTGGAATAAAGCCCCTTGAATGCTGGGAAGGCGATTCTGCAGCGCATCGCGTCGGGAGGTAGATAGATCAATGTGCTGCGGGTCAACGGATGACCTAGCAATGGTGAGCGATTTTGTGATGGGTTGATGGCGAGGTGTGCAATCGCGGTGGTCAGCTAGGTGTAGCGGTAGCCAAACGCAAACCAAGACACGATGGTTATGGGTGTTGTACGTGGAGTGTGGAGTCAATTTCCATGGACGAGTGCGTGCGTTAAGCTGGAACCGCAGAGGGTTGACCGTGAGCTTGCACACTGCAAGTGCCTCCTTCGATTTTGTTGTTGCTGGGTCAACCCTGGTGTTTGTTGGTTGACCTCGCGGTCTTGCGGCAATCTTTTGCGTGGCAAGCGTGTAGGCACAAGATGGAGATGCAATCATCTGTGGCGACACAAAGCTATTGCCCAGTGGTGATGGGCGAGACCAACAGCGGGAGTCAATGACCGAACTAAGTGCATAGTGGCTGGCCTCCCTACTTCTCTTCCTTTCTCCTCCTTTCCCCTCTTCCTTCCTCTTCTTCTCTTTTGCTTGAGCGTGAGATCTGAATGAGGCTTGTAACTGCCAAGAATGCAAAATCTAGATTTGAGATTGAACGTGGTCCCATCATGGCCTTATATAGGGCCATGATGGGCCCTTACATGGAGTTCAGAAAGGAGAGTCCAATAAGGATCTCCTCCTTCATTTACAACACAAGTAAGAAACAATGGACAAGATGACTTGAACATAAAATGATACGAGTGACTGAAAACAGAAATCATGATGACTGAAAACAAGGACCGAAAGCACAAAGATACGAACACGGACGTGGTATACCCGGGGGTATTTAAACCTGGGCATCTTCACGGATGGTTTGGCGTGCCGGTCGGGATGGACACGGACTGGTGGTGATGCTGATGTCGACAAAGAGGGCTCCAATGATGTGTTCTCGATGACGCTTGCGCGCGCTCCATCACAAATGGATCGAAATATATGGAGCAAAATTTATACAAATCGATTGAAATTTATACCAATTTCATCTAAAGACCTACCACTTTAAGTTTCAGCGAATGCTTTCTTAAGTCATTCTTGACTTGTTCACGGCCCTTTTGTTTGAAAGGATACCTATGGACTCTAACCATGTTATTGCTTCTATTGGTTAATAAAGATTGAGTAAAACTCAATCATTATGTTACAATTGTGTGAAGTTCATTTTACTAATGGGTAGTATTATTTGGTGGATGAAAGGGAGATAATCTATCTTCAAAATTTTGTTCATGTCTCCTGCATTCTCGCAATATAAGTCTTAAATTCATAATAATATGAACTATTTCCTCTTTATATATCAAATAGTTTCATGAAACATTTAGCTGTTGGACCCCAGAACTTCAATAACTACATAAAAAAAACTTGAGTGATTGATGTTGCATGATTTTCCATCTTCCCATGCCATCTAAAAAATAATACTTTATGAAAGGGGAATTTGACACGCTGTAAATAAGGTAAGATTCAACATTTTTCTGATTCATGTATATATTCCCATGCTTCGTAAGTGCAATGAACTATCAGTGCATTGTTTTGTGGGTAACGTATCTTTTTTCATCTTGGTTCATAAATCGATGTGGTAACAGGCTTAACACGGGAATAATGTAGAACACAGTATCATTTCACGAACAGTGTTCCACATGAATTTCTGAAATACTGATTTAGTATAACAGGCCTATCCATGCATTGAGTCCACCGGGAGGGATTGTATTTACATTCAGAAGCAGCAATGTAATATCTAGAAGGAGAACAGTGTGAGGAAGAGACACACTCCTTAAAAATCTGTAATATTTGTTGTGCCTTTAAGGTTAACATGGGAATAATGTTGATATTACATTGGGAACAGGCTTAACATGGGAATAATGTAGAACACAATATCATTTCACGAACAGTATTCCACATGAAGTTCTGAAATACTGAATCAGTATAACTGGCCTATCCATGTATTGAGCCCACCTGGAGGGATTGTATCTGCATTCACAAGCAGCAATGTAATATCTAGAAGGAGAACAGTGTGAGTAAGAGACATGCTCCTTAAAAATATGTAATATTTGTTATGCCTTTAAGGTTACCATTGTGTCTGATATAAAGGGTCCCCATATTGATATTGTAATTGAAAGACAACATAAAATCATTGAACACATTGCAGTCTCTTATCGACCCATCACATGTAAAGGGGGTTTGTGAAATGGGATTTTGATTAACATCAGGCACCACTCCTTCAACAGAATCTTCCCCAAGTTTGTTACATTATTCGAATACAACTAGTTTGACTCACCCTCTTTAAATTATTATCATGTATTGGGTAATATCTATATATTTGTTAAAATCATGTTATTCAAGTGTTATATCCCATTGTTTTAATTTGTAGAGGCTCTCAATTCAAATAATCACGGTTTAATTCATTGCTTCTCTAGTTGACTTTCTTGTTGTGGTAAATGTTGCAATGATCCAAGATTTCTTAACAAATCTCTTGAGCTGTTGTGAACACAATCATGCATCAAGAAAATGAAGCATCTTGTACCATCTATAGAGGTCACCAAAATGAAGTTCCTCAAGCATTTATCATTTGAAGGTGAAACATTGTAATGTCTATGCCCACCAACCAAGAAGTCTTGTTACATAATGCAGAGATGACTGAATTGGATTTTTAGAGTTTAATTTTTGGACAACACAAACTGCTGCAAGAAAGAACATAAAGCAAACTGATAGAAGCAAAGTATCCGATCAATCTACAACATGTTTAGTAAATAAAAAATTTACTTCTTAATTAACAAACATGTATAAGCAGAGTAGAATGATGTGTGAAGGTCCAATCCATGGAGATCAACCAAATATTAGTGTATGGTGTGTTGGGAATGTTTACACCATAACCACAGAAACTTAGTCACATTATACCCTCTATGCATGGTGTGGTGCACACTTGTGTAAAAGATTGCACTCCACATCACACAAAATGCACAATTCAGGTAGAGAAAAAAAGTGTGACAATGAGGGGGAAGATAGAAAAATGTGTAAAAGGAGCAGAAAGATAAAGATAGAAGCGATTTACTGAGATCGGGAAACATCATTATTGAAATCAAATCAGATCAACAAAGTTATGTTTTAATACTTACTTTTTTGCACATATTCTTAGATTTGCACATACATTATTCACCATATAGAGATATAACGAGAAATTTATTATTTATTTTTATTGAAAATAAGCAGAGGCCAATGCACATGAAAGCCACTCTAGATGCCTATACAAACCTTTATAAGAACGGGATCCACAAAAGGGAAAAATTGTGGAACTAACCGACAACTTGACTTTCAAAGGCCAGTTTTCAAATTTAGCAAGTAAGGAACATGGATCCAGCATGGAAATCAAGTAATCCTAGCCCTCTAACCCTTCGAACTAAATCCAATTGCTGGAAGAGATAGAGCACTTTATATTATCTTTTCTTTGCTCTCATTGCATATCATCAATGGATTTCATCTCCCAATCTGTTGTTGGATGCCTAGTGTATCAGATTTCTTTGATCCATTCTTGTTTTATATGATTTTAGGATAGAGAATTCAAGTGTAACATGATAATCACAAATCTCGAGCTTCAATTTCCTATTGGTTTGAGATTATTGAATAACAGTATAAACCTGTACAAAGCAAGCTTGAGCTAGTTATGTGTACGGGTTGTATCCTCAGCGAAAAATGATTAAGGTTTTAAAACTCTAAAGATGGTGATTATCTAGTTCAGAATAGATAGTTCTATATACAAAATCAAGTGATGAGGAATTACAAAGTGAGATAGTCATATTGAGTCGAAGATAGTAGTTAGTAAAAGTGATAATTCAAATTTGAGACGAAAAAGTGAATACAAAAATGAAATTATGAGGACACAAGGTGCAACGTCATTATGGTAGATGAAGATTTGAATGTGTTACTTGGCGGGTAAGTTAATGATATGAGGATGGTAAGTTAACATTGAGGAGGTTGTGTAGAGGCGAGATGAGATTGTGAAATAAAATTACGCTATGCACAAGGTCTAGAAAGAGCAATGTAAGCCAAATATACTTATCAAAGATCATTACTTCTACTAGACTCATTACGACTTATGAGTGTCGGTGAGCTCCCCCTCTTATCTGTTGATTCTTCCCACACACTTAGAGCATCAAGAACACTCTTGACAGATCTCAAAAACTCATTATGTTTCAATTTTCCCACATGAGTACCAAAAAAATTTAAGGATGATTTTGACTGTGACCCACCCCTCTTTTTATAGATAGGAGTATAGAGATAGAAATAGGAGGGGGAGACGAAGCAACTGTGAAAGTTTCAGCTCAATCAGACCAATGGTTTGTCTGATATCGGGTATTGAAATTGGAGCAATACTAGCCTTCTAGTGTTTGCTCTCCTCATCAGCAATCTCAGGACTTTGATGTGTCCTTTTTATTAATTTTTCATTGCGCTGTTCAGTTGTCAAATATTTGCATTGCTCCCAATTATCTTGTCTTCTGAGTTCATGTGCTTCAAAAGCAACAATGTGTACATACATGAGAAAAGACAAATACTTCCTTTTTATAATTCCACTAGTGTGTTCGTGGCGTCGCATCCTCGCGCACCAGGCTAGGCGATCCTCCTCTTTTTTCTCACTTTTTAAAGTTAGTGACACCGTGATGTACATCATTCACATTAGAAAAAAAGAATATTATTTTTTCTTTATATGGTATGACATGTATTCTAGATGCTGCATTAACAAAGTTTTTATTTTTAATCAATTGCAAGGTTACATTATGGTGCCACAAATACCACCGTAACTATTGTCGTTGTTTTTCATCCCTCTTAAATTATTTTCTCCATCGAATTCTTAGACTGAATTTATGATAATTTCAATTACTTATTTTTTCATTGGTTCACATCCTGACCTATGAAACAAGGGTTTACTATGTCAGCTAATGATTGACACATGGCATTGTGACTTGGGATGCCATAAGTGCACCTTTTTAGAATGATTAGGAAACATAATCTTTGCGGGAGTGCCTGATTGGTCCCCATTAGATGAATGGAATGACGACACCTGGCGTGTGCATTTTAAAGACCAAAAATATTTAAAGAATGCATTATTAATAATAAATGTATACTTTGACATAGAAAGGTCACATCCCTTTGTAAATAAGTTCTAAGATCGGATAGAAAAATATAATGATGTCGGGCAAATCAATATAATTTTCATTCAATACAAACAAATCAGACCATCAATCTATTACTAGAATTAATCATCTTAAGCCAGATGACACATATGTTTGAATATTTAAGTGCATTAAATATGTAAATTTCCTTGAATGCAACCAATAGATAGTTTATAACCATGACCAAGATTCTTAGAGAAAGAACGTCTTTTGGGGCTTAGGGGAAATAACAACAAGCTTCTATGTGATCTACTGAATGTTTGATTTGAATTTTCCCCCATTTGATCTATTACAATTAATAGCTGGCCTTCGAGCATTTGTGATGCATCAAAGAGTGCGCAATTTTTTCTCTTGTTGCAAAAGTTTCAGCATTTTTTCATCCACTATTTGTTTCCACCCCAAAATTGTGGTGCCGCCCACAAATCTAGCCGTGGGAATGGCCGCCTAAGTTTTATTTGTCCTTAAAATGTTTTCTAACCGTGACAAAAAGCCAAAACATTATTTGAAGTCATAATAAATTATTAGAACTTAATAGAAACAACATAAATCATTATTTCCTTTATTTAAACAAGTTTTGACTTGTTAGCTTTCACTTACTGATTTACTATGCAGAAAATATAGTTTTAAGAAAAAATATATATATATATAAAATTTATTTTTAAATACATTGAAATTGCAATTTACCATTTCATTACCTGGTCTTTGTGGAATAGATTATTACATACCTTATTTTAAGTAAGGAAAAAAATATGAATATTCTTGCAGAAGACAAAATCTTAATGTATCATCTCTAACCCCAAATTATTGTTTATCAAAGAACAATGAAGAAAGAGATATGAGTGATAAAGACAGAGAGAGGGGAGAGAAGAATGACTGAGATTAATATAAAGATAGAAAGAGGGGGGAGTGGGTGAGATGGAGAGAGAAGAATGAAGACAAAACAAAAGAAAATAATGAAAGAGCAAGAGAGAGGAGTATTTCTTGATTGACTGGACCTGTTTCATTGGTCAACATAATTTGTATTGTCAATTAGTCAACTATCAAAAGACTTTCCAAACTAGACGTTTCATTACATATCAATCCATGATGCAAATACAACTTTCACAATGGAAGATGTTGTGTAATTCTAGCCAAACAAAGGTTGTTACGTGCCTTCTCCATATTTTTCCCATTATTCCCACTTGTATTTTACCATTAGAATTGGGGTGCCATGAAACAATTGGATTTTGGTTACCATCAGTCATTGTGTAGCGTTTGTATTTCCTTGATGGAATGCCACCGGGATCTATGCTTTGATTCGGCGAGCCACTCACCCTCTTGTCATTTCCCAGAAACTGATAGGCACAACGAGTCTAGTGGGCTAAGAAAAGAGCAATCATGAAATTTGTTAAATAGAAGTTATAACTTACATATGCAACTGATTTGCCAACCAAGTAGGTGCCTCAGTGGGCCACTAAGAATGTGGCACGTAGGCACATCCATGAAAACAAAAAAGTAGAGCTTCATTTTTTAAAATTATTGAACAATTGATGCCTCATTAATGATGACAGACTGACAACATTTTGTTGGTCATCCACCTTGCCCTGTCATTATTGTATTCAAAATCAAACCCCCGGGCGTTGTGTGAAAATAAAAAAAAAGAAAGTAATAGATTAATTACTTGAGTGCCAAACATATGCTTAAAATGAGTTTGTAGATATGACCACATGTAGCTAATTGTAGTTTAAAAACATGCACTGGTGAAAAAGTACTTGTTAAGAAATCTAGAATATATTTTCTGACTAGTTAACATATTTTATGCACCAATCACTATTTAGAAAACTTCAAACAAATACAAAAATGAAGAAACATAGCTAGACACAGTCCTTTAAAATAAATATTATCGCAGATAAAAATAATATATTAATGAAATGAATGTCAGAAAATGTATAATGTGGTGAATACTCTGGAACATTAATTAACACATGACGGAGGTTATTAATATTTCAAATTAAAATAACATTTAAATATTAACGTTTTCATATCATATTCACGTAATATCATTTTTTATGTAAATTTGCATTTATCAAATACTACATAGCATAACTTAGAGACTAGTGGGAAACATTTAACCACATTGTTTCCAATATAAATTACATTGATCATCATTAAATAGATTCCAAAATTCTAACTATTAGTTGACATTTTATATGGCATTTATCAGTAAAACAAGCACATCTATCAATGTTCAGCAGCTTATAAAATTCTGCATGATTAATTATTACACTTTTATCCAAGAGACATAGTATGGTTTGAACATAATTGATGGACTCAAATGCAACAAATACACCCTAGGTGTTAAATCGTTTTGATGTACTTGTTAAATGTGTCAAATGTAACTTGGTGAGGGGGAGAAATTCAATTAATACATTACATTTATTTCATTTTCCAATCAAGGTGGAAATTTTTATTAGAGAGAAAGTCTAAAAACAAAAATGTTTATAACAATCTTTGGATCCCTTATGGGAGTTCCATGGACAATTATGTGTAGTGGAATAAAGGAGTATGGAATGGCAGATTTGCATGAGTGCAAATATGTAGTTCCTGCACTTCTGTGACTACACATAATGTGGAGGCATGCATAGAGAAAACTAATCCTTCGGGTTCTTTTACTGTAGACGATATTATCTAATTATCTAGTATCTTATTTTTGGATGCCATGTAGAGGGGTATTTCTGTGTCTCCCCATACATGCAATAAACCACAAATTGGAAGTGGAAGTAACAATGGATATAAGTAGCTGGAAAAAGAGCTAAAATCGATGTGGTCCAACTGTACCTACCCATTCACTCAATTATAGAGAAGCACTATAATGCAATAGTCAACACGTGAATGAAAATTTATGATACTTTAAATTTATGTCTAGAATATGTTGACCATCAGATGGCTATACTGTCTGGCTCCACAACCTTTTTCCATATGTTGGATCCCGAAAAATCAGAACCAGACATTCCAAATCTTAATTTATTGGTCAGTTCCACAAGTTTTTCTGTCATTTAATGCTGCTCTTCAAATGAAATTGAAGAAATTTTAAAATGGACGTTTTGTCTATGTGTCCTGAACATATGGTTTATCTTGTGGCTTGATATCTCAACTCTGATTCAGGAATTAGTATATGTTCAATTGTTTCACATTTTAATTCAATTAACCGCCATTTTCTTTCTTTTGACCAGTATTTAAGTAAACCCTTAAGTTGTGAGGAAAATCTACATATTATTGTAAGAAGTAAAAGTGAGTAAATCTGAAACACAAACTAGGAATACAATTAAAAAGGTTTAATTTCTAACAATATATGCTATGCTTCAGTAGCCTAAGTTTCACCATTGTAATATAGTTCTCTATAGACTGCACCCTTACAGTTTGTGTGTACCAAGTAAATATTATTTAATGCAAAGAAAAATGATACTTTTTATGCAGGTTTTAAATCCTGAAAATAAACCTTTTAACATGTATTATGGGTTTATCCCTCATTAATGTGGAAAATGTGGACAAAAAACCCGCATGAAATGCATGATACATTCTGTCTAACATTGCAAGGTATAAAAAATAGTATATAATGTATGTTGCGGAATAATGAAACATGTGAATATAAAAGATACAGTGGTCTATCAAGTGGAGGCCTTATGAATCTGCATAATTTGGTATTATTCAGTATGGGTTAGGAACTGGATAACAAATATAATATTTAGAAAACCTTATGGCTCAAGAACCAAAAACACTCTGTAGAGTAAGCCACATAGTTAATTATCTTCATGCTACCTTAATAACTAATTTCTGTTATATTTACGACATTGGTGAAATGATAAATGCACTTTATTTACTCTGATTTGCATACATTGATATGATTTTGTAGTCATTCATTATTATTTTATCATTTTATAACTTCAATGAACAATATATTCATATATCTCTTGAACTTTCAGTTTCCAGAAAATATGGCCCTTTAAAGACAATCAGTATACTTGAGTATGCATGACTTATTCGAAGACAATCAGTTTATTACTAATATTTGTTTTTTTGTTCAACCTGTGTAGGAATAGACATGGTCTGATTTTGGTCTCATTCTATGGAAAACCTAAACTGAGACCTGAAGTCCAATCTTGATGTAATACGATGTGCATGCCGGGATCGAGCGGCTCGTATTACGCCACAGGATGGAGTGAATTAATTCGTAAGAATTTATGAGATGAATGTCGGGAGTAAGAAATCCGGTTAATGAGCAATAATCTGTGACCACGGATAGGGAAGGAGGCCAACACCAATCAATAACGAGATATTGATCCTAGTGAGACTCCCAATGACCCTTAGGATCAACTAAGATGCCTAAGTAGTGAGGGGCGTTTGACGGCCCAAAGGAGTTCGTCGCCTAGATCAGCAATTAACCCTCTACCACAAGAAAGTTCCTACCCCTCGTCGAAGGTGGCTATCCTATCAGTAAGATAGTGAAAATTGGCAGAGGATGTGATAACGAAAGACGCGACGGTAGAAAGTAATAATACTGGTACTAATGGAGAGGAGACGAGTGGGTACCTGTTTTGTCGATAGTCCACGGAACGGCCAAACGAGTAGAATCCCCGAGGCGGTGTGGATCGTCGGTAGGCCGCAGATTGGGGGTTCACAGTCGTTGTCGGAGAAGACGCACACGACACGGTCCGGCGTAGGATCTGGCGCAAGCGGGCACCAAACGTAAGCAGATGTTGGCAGGCGGTTACCGTCGAAGGGCGCACAGGGTGCGCTGGGGCTGTGTGCAGACGCGCGCACACGAGGGTGCACGTGCGCTCAGGCGGACGGGTGCGGGCTGTGCACAGACGGTCGGGCGCGGGCGCTCACAGTCGGGGTGCACGAAGCGCACGCAAGCGGGTGCACATGGAGGCGCACGCAGGGCGGTCGTGCGAGGGTGCGCGCCGGGCGGATGTCATGCGGAGCCGCGTGAGGGCTCACACTAGCGCGCACAGGCGGGTGCCCGCGGGTGCGCGATGGTGTGCGCACACGGGGTCCGCGCTCAGGCGGGCGTACGCGGGACTGCATCCAGGCAGACTTACGCGGGTTCGCGCGCGGGCTGTCGGAGGTAGGGAGTGTACGAGGGTGGAGCTGGGCGGGTGCCGGGCAAGCGTGGGGCATGCAGAGAGATGACGAAGGTGACGACAGGCATGGTGGATGGCAGAGCGTGGCGGCGGAACCGGTGGTGGAGCGGCGGTGAGGTTCTTGGGGTTCAATAAAAGGACTTTCTTGAAATGTAACCACCCAAAAAGCTTCCCAGTGCTGGATTTCTTGAACTTCTTGGAGGGCCCTTGGAAGTGTTGGGTTCTACAGGCCTTGAGTTGGATGAACATAACAATAATGATGCGCATCGGAAGACTTTTGCGAATCGAACGGCATCAACGAAAACATTAAAACGAAGTACCTTTGCACGAATCTGATTCGTGATTTCTTCGATCCTAGAGCGAGATGAGTCGAGCTGCTCAAGTGTGCAGCCTCTAGACGTATCCACACGGTCCTCGGCACGTCGGATCTCCTTCTCGTTGACGAGACTCATTATTTCTCCGTCGGCATCGTTACGTCGTCCCGATTACATCAGGGATGGAGAGGGGGTGTGGGGAGAGTGGAGAAGAAAGGGAAAGGCCCCTGAACAATTCTGGCGTGGGTGAATTTTGTTCAGAACCTTCCCCTATTTATACTAAGTGGGTATTTTTCATAAAAACCCCCAAAACTTAAGTATATCTTCCAATGTCCAAAAGACCATTTGCGTGTGACCCTTTAGGCCCATGTATCAGTCTAGTTAATGACTCTAGCAGCCCAGTAACCTTTATTGGCCTTCCAAACTAATTAACTATATCATCATATAGATTAATTTATGTCGGATCGATTTAACCCAATCGATAAGTCGAGACTCCTACACGTGGGGTGCCAAGCTACACCTCGCGTCCTAGATGATACAAAGGAGTGTGTATCAACTGACTCATGGAACCTGTTCGTCATCGGTTCCCGTGTATGTATAATCCCTCATCCACTTGACGCTCCTTGGACGACCTAGGGTATGGTCAACTGTCAAACCCTAATCGGTCATCCGAGTTAGTACTGATGCATTTGGAAATCATCGGAGAACTCTTCTCTGATATTTCACTGCCTTGGCCAAGGACTTCATTGCATCATCTTTCTTGAGCTGTCACCTCTTATACCGAGGGTGGACGATCCTATCTTGACAACTCAATTGCCTTTGTGTACTTCTTGATGCACCTGAACTAAGACCGTTTAGAATCCCATGATTAGAGACTCGTTGGCCATAGCTAAAGTACAACCGTCCGTCCACAAGACGTCTTTGGTGTCTCAGGTCTAAGGACCACTTACACAACCGTGACGTAAATCAACCTTATTGACAGTTCGGTATAATACCATTCAGAGATTTTTACGGATCAATTCAGTGAACTCTTTTCACTAAAGAGCACCCACTATCTATCCTTAGTGTCGCCACACTAATGGCTACGGGATCGGCCATACTCATCATATGAGTGAGGCTAGATAGTGCTATTCTATCCGGATACTTTGATGTCCTTCTCGTGTATCTGATGGGGGACCATCACGATGACGCCGACACTAACACGGGATGCACCCGACCGCTCCAAGCTGCTCGTGCTGATGTACATGATCTCGCATTTAAGTATTCCAAGTAAGTTCCTTTTATTACTCGTCTAATTGTAATACCGGATCGGGTCGCGTATCGAACCGATCCCGTCTTTTATGTTTGTTTTCCATTTGAAATGCCGTGTAAAGAGGAGGGCCACATCACGTAACGGACCCTCCTCCAATCTTAGTCTCTTGCCACCCTCCCCCCCCTCTCCTATATAAAGGGGAGGCATGCCCAAGGACAGAGTTAGAGAGTCTTGAAAATTCACATCCAGAATTAGAAAGGGGGGTCTCCCTCTACCTCTCGCCAACCTCAGGAAGACTGTACTTCTTCCCATCCTCCCTACGTGAGGTTGATCGACGATGCAGTTTTCCCTCCCGGGTCACCACGTCTAAGCTCGCTCCTCTACCGATCGGATCAGGCTCCCGCCGATCCAAGGGATTCTTCCCCCCCCGCCGCTGCTACAGCCGCCGTCGTCCCACGTTCGCAGACCAAGCCCGCAGCTGCTGCCGCTAGGCACTCGACCGACCGCCTGCGCGCACCCTGAAGGCCATCCATCGCGGCCCCTCGCATTTCGTGGTCGCGTGCACGCCCGCACGCCGTCCGTGCGCATCCCTTTGCCTGACGACACCCGCCCACCGCACCGGTCATAGTGCGGTCAACCCCGCTACCGCGCCCCTGCCTTACTCCGGGCGAACAACGCTCCACCCCTCGCTCCACAGGCGCCCACGTCCCGTCGTTGTGCACCTCAGCGCGGACCGCCAACCGCCACCGCCGTCGGTGCATCTCGCCCCACTGCGCGCTGCCCCTGGCAGTCTCGCGCGCCTGCGACCATCGAGAGAAGTGTCGCCTGGGTCTACTGCCGTTCCCGAGCTTGCTATGACCTGTCAACATTGTCTGACGGGCCGCGGGTCTCCACGGTCCCAGAGGTCCTCTCCGGCACGACTGCTGGCTGATTCGTGCATCCGACGTGGGCCTTCTCTTGATTGTTCATCGTTGACGGAGCGACACTAGGTTCCACCATGTCCCTTCCTGGTTTACAGTATTATTACTCCTTATAGTGCTGTCTTTCTCTATCGGTTTCCTCTATCGCTTGTTAGCGTAATCGTCCAGTTAGGCTAGCCACCTTCATCGAGTGATAGGGTTTCTTTGAGATTGACGATCAGATTATAGTCGTCGAGGGTGAACTCCTGTGGGCAGTAACACACCCCTCACGTCGAGCTCGATCGTGAGGTTCGGCGGGTCACTTGGAGTCAACCCTGACCTAGTCATTACCCTAGGAATTACTGAATCGTCGCCCCACCGTCGGTTCATCCTCTTCGCTCTTGAGGATTTTAACGCGCATTCATTGACATTTTAAACATCCATCGAGCACCTCTGTGACGTAATACAAGCCGTCGATCCCGGCGTTACCGTATTACATCATATTGGTATCAGAGCCGGTCGTGTTAGCATTTGCTTAACACGGTCGGACGAATATCAGTTTCTCGTTTTCGCATTCATTACTTGTCGTTTCATAACTCATCGCATATTTGAAAATTCACTTGCAGACGCAAAAAAAAAAAGAAGCACATCATAGCATTCTTTTCATCTTGTTGCATCATCTAGATAGAACCCGTAGTTAATTCTAAGGAAGTTGACAGTAGAATGGTTCGGACACAGGCCTAGATGCAGGATGCCGACGCGGAAGATTTCGGCGCGGATCATGAATTTGATCCTAAGTTAGAGGATCTCCCTCCCCAAGATCCGTTAGACCTAGTATATCAGGAGGGCCCGATAGTGAATGAGGAGGTACCAATACCTCCCCTCCTCCGGTTAGGGAACCCGTCCCTCGGGTCCCTACTCCTAATGGGGGGATAGCATCCCCCCGCCAAACGGAGGACCGTGTGTCCTCCTCTAGGGCCAGCCCTAGAGCGTCGCCTAGTGGTCACCGGACCACTAGTTCGTCGGGAGATGTTCCCCGATGACCGGGCAAGGCTCCTATGCCGAGCAGCCCCGCTCCAGTCCCGGCGTACGTCCCTCCAAGACCGACAGCATCACGGCACCACGATCAGCTGGCGTACCAACCTCGGCATCACAAGCACCGGAGCTGGGAGAATCACCGACGGAGATCGCCACCACCCGACGGGTATTGCACCCAACGCTACCCCGAGGAATGACCTTTTCAGCACGATAGGGGTCACTACCCATCGGAGGCGAGAGCGCCTCCTCATTATGACCCTCCCGGTCAGCATCATGGGGTTCCTCCTGTGCACACGCCACCTACCATGGCCCCACAGTACCCCACGGGGTACCCTCCGGCACCGCAGCCGACCTATCCGGTAGGCACACGTGGACAGCCCACCGCTACCCATACTTACACTTCCCATCCGTATCAGGAGCCAGCGGCCCGTGCCGGACCACCAGCGCCGACCGCAGCCTATCCACACCCGGGCTACGCCCAGGAGGCGGTCTACTACCCTTAGCCGGCCCTACCGGCTGCGGCCGTCCTGGACTACATAGGGCAAGTAGGCCCTTGGGAGGTCCCTCGACCCCCACCAGCTCGTCATCTTGATGATGAACGAGAGAGACGGCATGAAGCGCATCGCGCCATAATTCAGAAGAGCGTACGCATGGAAGTACCCATCTTCGAAGGATCCCGGAACTCGAAGGACTACACGGATTGGGAATCGGATTTGGAGAGCTACTTCCAGTGGTACGATATGGATGACGACCTCTGCGTATCCTACGCCGAAGCTCATCTCGGAGGGCAAGCCAAGATCTTCTGGAGGAACGAGAAGGAAGCTGCCCGACACCGTGGAGACCCACCCCACACATGGGACGAGATGTCTCGCAAGCTTAAGGACAAGTACATCCCTAAGCTCTACATGACCCGCGTGTTGCTCAAGTGGATGGACCTAAAGCAAGGTCGACGACGGGTCAGCTAATACATTGAGGAATTTGAGGAGTACCGCATGAGGTGCAAGTTCGTAGAAAGCCCTCAAATTCAGATTGCTTTCTTCATCCACGGATTACGGTCAGACCTAGGGGTTAGAGTTCTAGAGTAGAACCCCAGCGGCGTAGACCTAGCGTACAACCTAGAGGAGAGCAACGAATACTCTCATGATGACACTACCCCGACGAATACCATCGCACCCCAGACGAGCAGCAGTAGCTCATCCGCAAGTTCCACCCCTAGAGCGACGTCCGGATGGACACGAGGGACCCAAGCCACGCCACGCCCAGCCGCTCCGGCTCCCACCCCGGTACCCGCTCCGGTACCGCCGACCCCCTCCGCGGTGTCGACCGCTAGGGCACCGGTAGCCGCCCGCGAGCCCATGCAGTGCTTCAAGTGCAAGGGGTTCGGACACCGCCGCACTGAGTGTCCTTCCCTCCTACACATGGACATCCACGGGAACCCGGTAGACGCCCCACCGGAGGATGACTTGGAGGTAGATGAGTACCCAGGGAGTGACCCGAAGGGGAGGACTACGAGGAACCCCTCAGCTACATCCAGATTACCTCGGGTACCCCCCCGACCCCCGCTCAGCCCGTCGCGACCCTTCGCATACAGCAGGGCGCCCAGTATAGGGACTCTAGCACCCGAGCACGTTCGGCCACTACCACACCAGCGGGGTTGGCCCAAGTGGCCATCGCCATCCCCCGGACGAACACACGTCCCGTCGGTCCCGCTCCGGCACCGCTCCCGCGCGCTCCAACCCCGGCCCCAAAGTTGCCGACTCAGCACACTTCCATCTTTTATCTGTACGTGAAGATCGCCGAACGCACGTACAAGCTCATCGTGGATAGCGGGAGCTGTGTCAATGCCATATCCGAGGACACAGCTCGCAAGCTAGGACTCACGTTGGTACCGCACCCGACGCCGTACAACGTCTCTTGGATTGACGCATCCACCCTCCCGGTACAGATGCAATGCCATGTCCCTTTGAAGATGAGCACGTATGACGAGCAGTTGCTCTGTGACGTACTACCAATGAAAATTGGTAGTATCATTCTCGGACGACCATGGTTGTTTGACCATGACGTCCAACTAGCAGGACGAGCGAACACATGCTCGTTTGTTTATGGGGGTAGGCAGCTCATATGGTACCCCTCGACTCGTGCCCATAGCCCCCAGCCAGCGCCCACTGTCGGACAGGCAGTCCCACCACCGACACCGGTCATCACCAATGGGTGCATATTTAGGCGAGGCCTAGAGCCCATCGAGGACACACTACCGGTCTGCTTTGCACTCGCCATATCACCATCATCGGCACCGGAAGAGACGGAGCCCAAGGACCCTGAGGCGTCCCAGATAGTAGCGGAGTTCGCGGGCGTATTTCCTGATGAGCTCCCTCGTGAGCTTCCACCACTCAGGAACATCCAGCATGCGATAGACTTAGTTCCAAGAGCATCTCTCCTGAATCTACCTCACTATCGGATGGACCCGGTCAAGTACAAGGAACTGCACGGGCAGGTGAAGGAGCTGCTCTCCAAAGGATTGATCAGGGAGAGCCTTAGCCCGTGTGCCGTACCGGCCCTACTCGCGCCCAAGAAGGACGGGACTTGGCGCATGTGTTGTGACTCTAGGGCCATCAACAAGATCACGGTGAAATACCGTTTCCCGATCCCTAGAGTACAGGATTTGTTCAATGAGATGGTCGGAGCCACTATCTTTTCGAAGATAGACCTACGGAGTGGATATCACCAGGTCAGGATCCGACCCGGAGACAAGTGGAAGACGGCGTTCAAAATCAAGGACGGACTATACAAGTGGAATGTCATGCCATTCGGGCTCTCGAACGCCCCGAGTACTTTTCAGAGGCTCATGAACGAAGTACTCCGCCCGTTCATAGGGAAGTTTGTCGTCGTATATTTCGACGACATCTTGGTTTATAGTGCTACGAGGGACGAGCACCTCCAGCACCTTCGACAAGTGTGCATCACGCTGCGTCAGGAGAAGCTATATGCTCACCCGAAGAAGTGTAGCTTCTTCGTACCCGAGGTATCCTTTCTAGGATTCATTTTGTCATCGAGA
Organism: Wolffia australiana; assembly: GCF_029677425.1. Classification (NCBI taxonomy): domain Eukaryota; kingdom Viridiplantae; phylum Streptophyta; class Magnoliopsida; order Alismatales; family Araceae; genus Wolffia; species Wolffia australiana. The sequence continues at coordinate 8,182,416 of NC_135839.1, read as the reverse complement.
GGAGTCGCCGCCGACCCAGCCAAAGTGGAGGCGGTTACCACTTGGCCGAAACTGAAGAACGTGCACGACGTTCACAGTTTCATAGGACTCGCCACCTTCTACAGGAGATTCGTGCCAGGCTTTAGCGGTGTAACTGCACCCCTCACGGACCTCCTCAAGAAGGAGCATTTCGAGTGGACCCCAGTTGCGGATCATGCCTTCAAGCTAGTGAAGAAGCTCATCACGGAGGCACCGGTACTCCGGTTACCTGACTTTGCCAAAGTCTTCGAGGTGTCATGCGACGCCTCGGGAGTCGGGATAGGGGGAGTCCTCAGCCAAGAAGGACACCCCATAGAGTATTTCAGCGAGAAGTTGAACGACACGCGCCGGGGATACGACAACTACGACAGGGAATTCTACGCCCTAGTCCAGTCATTACGCAATTGGCGTCACTACCTCCTCCCGAAGGAGTTCGTCCTCTTCTCGGACCATAGTGCCTTGCGCCATCTCCACGATCAGCGCAAGGTCAGTGATTGTCATGCGCGTTGGATCGCGTATTCATAGGATTTTACATTTGTCGTTCGACACAAGAAGGGCAAGGAGAATGTAGTAGCCGATGCCCTAAGTGGGAGACCGTTAGTCCTGAACATGATGAAGTCTCAAGTCCTCGGATTTGAGTAACTACGTGACGGCTACCTGGACTGTCCCAACAACGGGAAAATCTTTGCGCAGGTCCGCGACGATACAATTCCAAAATCCCGGGATTATTACATCGACGACGGGTACCTCTTCCATGGTAGGAGGCTTTGCATACCCCAGACATCACTCCGAGATTTCCTCATATGGGAAACGCACGCCGGCGGGTTGAGTGGACACTTCGGCATCAACAAGACTATCAATGAGATGGAGCATCGGTTCTTCTAGCCATCTCTGAAGCGAGATGTGGGAAAGATCATTTCCCAATGTTCAACGTGCACGAGGGCCAAGATGACGAAGCAGAACACGGGCCTCTACACGCCACTACCGGTCCCCGACAAGCGGTGGGAAGACGTCAGCATTGACTTCGTCTTAGGCCTGCCTAAGACACTTAGGAACCATGATTCTATCATGGTTGTTGTTGACCGTTTCTCAAAGATGGCACACTTCGTGTCATGCTCGAAAACATCCGACGCCTCCCGAGTCGCTCGACTCTTCTTCGATAGCATAGTCAGGCTACATGGCGTACCGAAGACCATCGTCTCCGAACGAGATGTTAGATTTAGCAGTTACTTCTGGAAAACACTTTGGGTCCTCATAGGAACCAAACTGAAGTTTTCCACAGCCGATCATCCTCAGACGGATGGTCAGACGGAGCTCAACAACCGTAGTTTGGGTAACCTCCTTAGGTCACTAGTAGGGGAGAACCTCAAGACGTTGGATCAAGTCCTACCCCGCGCTGAATTTGCATTCAACCATTCGGTGAACCGCACAACGGGAAAGGCCCCGTTTGAAATAGTGTACACGGTCAACTTCCGAGGAAGCCCATTGACCTCCTCCCTTTAGACGCATGTAGTAGAATTTATAACGAAGCATATGATTTCACAAACAAACTTAGGGGCATGCATGAGCATATTCATTCACGCATATCATCCCTCAATGAGCACTACAAGGCTGCCGCCGACAAGGGAGGAAGGTCCAGTATATTCTCGGAGGGTGATCTAGTGATGGTTATATTGAGGCCTAAGAGACATTCTTCAGGGGTTGTTACGAAGCTTCATGCTTCAGGGGTTTCCGAGTAGCCCAACGGATCAACGACAATGCATATGTCGTGAGCATTCCTCCTAGTTGGGGAATTAGTTCAATCTCAACGTCTGTGATTTGCTCCGATATCATTCCTTGCCACCCATCGAAAAGCCTCACAGCTACTTGAAGATTGATAGTGAAGTGAGTGATAGCACACAGATTCCATTTCCACTACCTACCCGTATGCGGCAAGAAAAGATAGAAACAGTACTGCAGGAAGTAATTAACGCTGTAGGGGATCGAGTGGAGCGCACATTCCTGGTGCACTGGCAGGGGCGACCGACATCGGATGACACGTGGATCACGGAGGACAATCTACGGCGACATCGACCCGACCTGCTCCAGCCTATCGACGACATCATGTAGGCTAGCTCGACAGAGTGGAGCTCTTCCCACCCCGGGAGGATGATGGGGGACCATCGCGACGATGCCGACACCGACACGGGATGCACTCGACCACTCCGAGCCGCTCGTGCTGACATACATGATCTCGCATTCAAGTATTCCAAGTAAGTTCCTTTTATTACTTGTCTAATTGTAATACCGGATCGGGTCCCGTATCGAACCGATCCCGTCTTTTATGTTTGTTTTCTGTTTGAAATGCCGTGTAAAGAGGAGGGCCACGTCACGTAACGGACCCTCCTCCAGTCTTAGTGATGCCGGACGTCGTCTCAACGGCGTCCGACCGTCACCGAGGGTAGGAACTCGGTGTCGGATCACTAACTAGTCAGTTCACGTCCGCGACGTCAACCGATGGGTATGCGGAAAACAGGAATGTATGTATGACGATAACGAGAATGATGGCCCTAATCTGGTACGTACAATGCGCCGACAAGCGATGGTATGCCAACCCGGGGCAGGGACGGAGTCGCCAAGTGGGGCCGAACCGGTCTTCCAAGTCGTCCGAGAGGGGTCGAGGGCGCGCACGCCGTCGAATGGGGGGTAGTCCCCACTGGGTTGCTCACACGCGTCTGGGTGTCCCGACTCGTACCGGACGGGTAAGACGCTCGTTTGGTTTTCGTCGTTCGCTCAACATGTCCCACTCACCTATCTAACCCGAGCGCGGTGGAGGCAATACGAAAGAATACTGAAGGAAATAAATGACGTAAAGAAGCGAGGGAAGCAGAGTACCTTCGTTGCGAGGCGACGGTTGACTCGTGTATGAGCTTCCACGAGAAGGACCAGAGGTGTGGGTGTACGCCAGTCGCAAACACCGGGCAGGGAAGGCAGTCAGGTGCGGCGATGCCGGTCATCAAGGCAGCAGCACAGAGGGTCGGCGGCCGGGCGGCTAGTCGCGCGGTCGGCGGCTCGGGCTGGCCGCGCGAGGGGCGGTGTGAGGCGGCGGCGCGGCGGCGGTGCAGCCCGGCCGCGCGGGGGCGGCCGGGGGGCTGGCCACGCGGTCGGCGGCTGGGGGTCGCCGCGCGAGCAGAGGCGCGAATGGCTGGCGTGGCAGCGGTGCAATCCCGGGCGGCTGGTCGGGCAGTCGGCGGCTCGAGTTGGCCGTGCGAGCAGCGGCGCGAAGAGGCTGCGCCGCGGCGGTACAACCCAGTCGCGCGCGCGGTGCAACCCGGTTGCCAGCGCGGCGCGGCTCGAATGGCGCCGCGCGGGCTCGTCGGCGCTCGGGCAGGCCGCGCGAGCAGAGGCGCGGGGGGGTTGCGCGGCGGCGGTGCAGTCCCGGGCGGCTGGTCGCGCGGTCGGCGGCTCGGACTGGCTGCGCGAGCGGCGGCGCGAAGAGGCTGCGCCGCGGCGGTGCAACCGGCGCGCGCGCAGTGCAACCGGTCGCGCGGCGGCAACCCGTCGCGCGGCGCGGCTCGAACGGCGGCCGCGCGGGCTCGGTCGGCGGCCGTGCGATCTCGACCGGGGTGGCACGGCAGCGGTTCCCTTCCCGTCCCCTCTTTCCCCTTCCTTCTCCTCCCTCTCCTTCTTCTTCCTTCTTCTTCTTTCTTCTCCTCTTCTCCCACGACCTGACGCTTTTCTTTCAACGTACGATTCTTCAAATTAGGTTAAGCGTCTGGGGAAGCGCCCACCTCTTCCCCTTATATATGGGTGAAGATGGGCCCTTCCTTAAGTCCAAAAACAACAAAACAAAAACAAAAAAGGAAAGGAAATAAGGAAAGGAAATAAGGAAAACAGGCTTGTCAGGCCCAACATAGAAAAGGGGGGGGGAAGAGTTCCTCATATGGGCCCTTCCCCCGCTACACGACAACACGATAAGAGCGAAAAGCTATAGAATAAAGTAACCGAAGGTGTCGGTGTGCTCCGGTGATCGGCGTCCGCGTCATGCCGTATAACGGAATCCGGGATCTCGTGTTGCTGCGGCGGCTCGTCGTGGTGGCTGGATCCGTCTCGGTGGCGAGCTGGGTAGTGACGGCTCCTCGTGTGCTGGGTCGGTGACGTCCTGCTGCTCCTCTGCTGCTGGCTCGATGACGATCGGTGGCGACGCGCCATCACTTAGTCTCTCGGCACCCTCCCCCCCTCTCCTATATAAAGGGGAGGGATGCCCAAGGACAGAGTTAGAGAGTCTTGAAAATCCACATGCAGAATTAGCAAGGGGGGTCTCCCTCTACCTCTCGCCAACCTTAGGAAGACTGTACGTCTTCCCATCCTCCCTGCGTGAGGTTGATCGACGGTGGAGTTTGCCGTCCCGGGTCACCACGTCTATGCTCGCTCCTCTACTGATCGGATCAGGCTCCCGCCGATCCAAGGGATTCTCCCCCCCCCCCCCCGCCGCAGCTGCGAGCCGCCGTCGTCCCACGTTCGCCGACAAGGGCCGCAGCTGCTACCGCTAGGCACTCGACCGACCGCCTACGCGCACCGCAGAAGGCCATCCATCGCGGCCCCTCGTGTTTCGTGGTCGCGTGCATGCCCGCAAGCCGTCAGTGCGCGTCCCTTTGCACGGTGACACCTGCCCACCGCACCAGTCATAGTGCGGTCAACCCCGCTACCGCGCCCCTGCCTTACTCCGGGCGAACAACGCTCCACCCCTCGCTCCACAGGCGCCCACGTCCCGTCGCTGTGCACCTCAGTGTGCCCCGCTAACCGCCACCACCGCCGGTGCGTCTCGCCCCACTACGCGCTGCCCCTGGCGGTCTCGCGCGCCTGCGACCATCGAGCGAAGTGTCGCCTGGGTCTACTGCCGTTCCCGAGCTTGCTATGACCTGTCAACATTGTCTGACCGGCCGCGGGTCTCCACGGTCCCAGAGGTCCTCTCCGGCACGACTGCTGGCTGATTCGTGCATCCGACGTGGGCCTTCTCTTGATTGTTCATCGTTGACGGAGCGACACTAGGTTCCACCATGTCCCTTCCTGGTTTACAGTATTATTACTCCTTATAGTGCTGTCTTTCTCTATCGGTTTCCTCTATCGCTTGTTAGCGTAATCGTCCAGTTAGGCTAGCCACCTTCATCGAGTGATAGGGTTTCTTTGAGATTGACGATCAGGTTTTAGTCGTCGAGGGTGAACTCCTGTGGGCAGTAACGCACCCCTCACGTCGAGCTCGATCGTGAGGTTCGGCGGGTCACTTGGAGTCGACCCGGACCTAGTCGTTACCCTAGGAATTACTGAATCGTCGCCCCATCGTCACCCCTTCCTCTCTGCTCTCGAGGATTTTAACGCACATTCATTGACATTTTAAACATCCATTGAGCATCTCTGTGACGTAATACGAGCCGTCGATCCCGGCGTTACCGTATTACATCAGTATCCTTTGAATAGGAATGTTTAGGACACATGCTTAAAGACTAGTGACCTCCGTATTACGATCTCATCATAATTCACTAAGTCCGATCATGTATTCATGGACTTCATTATGAGCATCACACGTGCACTATAATGAATATGTTCTATTAATGAATATGGAACGAGATGCGGAATGTGTGATTGGCTTGCCGGCCACATAGACTTCCATCAGGAAGAATCCTGAGTTTCCCTTGGAAGGAGGGCGTTGGCGGCGCTTCTCAAACTTCTGGCACCATCGGAGTGATCTCGACGAAGGGTCCTTCAGCTCCATGCAGCGTCGACTTCTTGAATCTTTACTCATTCCGGAGTGATCTCGATGGAACGTTGGGACACGTCATCACGGAGTAATCTCGAAATGAGGGCAAGGGCTCTATCCACGCAGTGATCTCGACGTGGGTGAGGCTAGTTGAACCCCTCTACAAGCTACTCTCTAAGATAGGAGGAGACAAAGGTTGGAATTTCTCTTCAACAAATGACTCAACTCTCTACTTGGGTATGCTAGCCCCTTATATAATGAGGATAGGTGCCAAGTGAGAACGTGGGGGAGGACGAACCGTCACGAGACGTGGTTCGGGCTCTCCTTACAATTAAAAATACAAATTGAAAATAAAGAAACAGGACAAGGACAAGGGCCAACACCGGCCTAGTCCATGAAATCTATGAATGATAAAAAGACAAAACAAGATAAAAGATAGGATACTTACGCGGGGTACTTAAACCCCGGGTGGCAAGCATCGACGCGAGCGGCTCGGCGAGGCTGATGTGGTCCCTTCGTCACGTCTCCTGGATTGTCCTTCATCATCCTCCTGGGTGGGAGGAACTCGACTCCGGCGATTGAAACTCCATGATGTCCTTGAGTGGCTGGATCAGGTATGGTCGGAGTCATCCTTGGTCGTCCTCGGAGATCCACGTGTTGCCCGATAACGGGCGCCCCTACCAGTGGACTAGGAAAGTGTGACCTACCCGCTCCCCCTCAGCGTGAATTACCTCCTGCCGTATCGTTTCTATCTCGTCTTGCCGTACAAGGGTGGGAAACGAAGAAGGGGCTGGATGACACTCACTCTCTTTACTAAGGCTCGAGTGGCTGTGAGGCTCCGTGATGGGTGGCCAAGGGATGTATCGGGATAGATTGCTGACATTGAATGTTGAACTAATCCCCCAAGTTGGCGGGATGCTCACAACATAGGCATTGTCGTTGATCTTTTGGGCTATCTGGAAAGGCCCGGCACTACGAGCATGGAGCTTCGTAGCAACCCCTGGAGAGTACCTCTCAAGCCTCAATCTAACCAGGACTAATTCTCCTTCAGAGAATGATATTGACCTACGAGCCTTATCAACAGATGTCTTATATTGCTCAGTCATGGATGCAATGCATGTATGAATGATGTCATGCATGTCCCTAATTTGTTCGGCAAATTCTAATGCATTATCTGAGATCCTATGTTGCACATCTAATGGCATGAGGTCAAGGGGTCGACGTGGAAGTTGACCATATATGATCTCAAACAGGGCCTTCCCAGTGGTGCGATTCACCGAGTAGTTGAAGGCGAACTCCGCTCAAGGGAGTACTTGATCCCATGTGGCTACGTTATCGCCAAAAATAGATCTCAGTAGATTGCCGATGCTGCGATTAACAACCTCGGTGTGGCCATCCGTTTTGGGATGGTAGGCTGATGAAAACTTGAGTTGTGTGCCCATGAGGACCCACAACATTTTCCAGAAATAGCTAGTGAGTTTGACGTCTCGATCCGAGACGATTGTCTTGGGCACCCCATGTAGTTTGACGACGTTATCGAAGAAAAGACGAGCTATCCGTGAGGCGTCGGCGGTCTTGGAGCATGGAATGAAATGTGCCATCTTGGAAAAGCGGTCTACCACGACCATGATTGAGTCGTGGTGGCGCGCGGTTTTGGGTAGTCCCAAAACGAAATCGAGGCTAACATCCTCCCATGGTCTCTCCGGGACTGGTAAGGGGGTATATAGTCCTGTGTTCTGCTTGGTGAGCTTCGCACGAAAGCATGTGAGGCATCGTGAGACAAATCCCCCAATGTCCCTTTTCAAGGACGGCTAGTGAAATCGATGCTCCAGGGCTTGGATGGTCTTGTTGATCCCGTAGTGTCCACTAAGCCCACCTGCGTGTGTTTCATAGATAAGGAAGTCACGCATGGAGGTCCAGGGATGCACAGCCTCTTGCCATAGAAGAGGTAGCCATCGTCGATGAAAAAGTCCTTGGACTTTGGGATGGTCAGGTCCTTGAGCGAGGAGTAGACTTTAGAAAAGTCTGGGCACTCGGCATACTCGTCACAAATTTTCTCGAACCCAAGGACTTGGGTCTTCATTACATTGAGGACTAGTGGCCGCTGGCTCAAGGCGTCGGGGACGACATTGGCTTTCCCCTTCTTGTGGCAGATAACGAATGTGAAATCTTGGAGGTATGCAATCCACCGGGCGTGTCGGTCGCTGACCTTCCTCTGGTCTTGCAAGTGTCGTAAGGCACCATGATCTGAGTATAGCACAAACTCCTTGGGGAGTAGGTAGTGGCGCCAATGGCGGAGGGACTGTACGAGAGCATAGAACTCTCGGTCGTAGTTGTCGTACTGCCGTCGAGTATCATTCAGCTTCTCACTGGAGTACTCGATCGGGTGCCCTTCCTGGCTGAGGACTCCTCCAATCCCGACCCCTGATGCATCGCACGCAACCTCAAAGACTTTGTTGAAATCCGGTAACTGAAGTACCGGAGCCTCGGTCATGAGCTTCTTTAGGAGCTCAAAGGCTTAGTCCGCAGAGGGAGTCCATTCAAGTTTTTTGCCCTTTAGAATGTCCGTGATGGGAGCGGTGACTCCACTAAACCCTAGAATAAACCTCCGATAGAAGGTTGCGAGTCCTATAAAGCTGCGGACGTCGTGAATGCTTTTGAGCTTGGGCCAAGCGGTGATGGCGTCGATCTTGGCCGGGTCGGCGGCTACTCCGTGTGCGGATAATATGAATCCGAGGAAGGAGACCTCGGAGGTGAAGAAGGTGCACTTCTTTGGATCTGCATACAGCTTTTCCTGGCGTAGAGCTATGCACACGTGTCGCAAATGTTGGGCGTGCTCCTCCCTGGTTTTTCTATATACTAGAATGTCGTCGAAGTATACGACAACAAACCTGACGATGTAAGGCCGTGGTACCTCATTCATCAATCTTTGAAAGGTACTAGGTGCGTTTGATAACCCGAATGGCATGATGTTCCATTCAAAGAGACCATCCTTTATCTTGAATGCCGTCTTCTATTCGTCTCTGGGTCTTATTCGTACCTGATGGTAGCCGCTCCGTAAATCTATCTTGGAGAAGATAGGCGCGCCTACCATCTCGTCGAATAAGTCTTGGACCCGTGGAATTGGAAATTGGTATTTCACCGTGATCTTATTGATGGCTCGCGAGTCGCAGCACATCCTCCGAGTGCCATCTTTCTTTGGAGCGAGCAAGGCCGGTACTGCACATGGGCTAAGGCTTTCCCGAATTAAGCCTTTAGCTAATAAATCATTCACTTGGGTGTACAATTCCTCATACTTAACCGGGTCCATCCGGTAGTGTGGAAGGTTGGGGAGGGCTGCTCTCGGGACCAAGTCGATGGCGTGCTGAATGTGGCGTAACGGTGGGAGCTCATTCTGCAGCTCGACCGGGAACACATCCGCATACTCCTTGAGGAGTTAAATGATCTCCGGTGGTGGTATCTCGTGATACGACTCGGCAGCTCCATTGGATAAAGTAACGGCTTAGCACACGGGAGTGAGCTCTCTGTTCTGTTCCAACTCTCGGCGGAAGATGCAGCCATTAGGGATAATGGCGGGAGGTGTAGGACGCGACGGGGTCGTCGACGACTGTGTGGGTAGCGATGGTAGTTGCACCGATGGATACCATATTAGTCATCGACCGCCATAGATGGAAGAGCACGTGTTTGCTCTTCTGGCCAACTGTACGTCATGGTCATACAACCATGGTCGACCAAGTATAATACTACCAATTTTCATTGGTAGTACGTCGCATAGCACTTTCTCGTCGTACGTGCTCATCTTCAACGGCACGTAACATTGCATCTTCACCGGGATTGTTGACGCGTCGATCCAAGACACATTGTACGGGGTCGGATGTGGTAACAATGGAAGCCCAAGATGCGTGGCTGTATCCTCGGAAATGCCATTGATACAGCTATCACTGTCGACCATCAACTTATACGTACGCCTACCAATCTTGACGTATGTATAGAAGATGGACGTGCGCTGGGCAACGTCAATGGGCCGAGTCGGTGTCGTAGCGAGGGTAGGGGTAGGGACCGTTTGGGCTGTTTGGTTGGGGCCCTTTACCCCGGCGGTCTCCAAGGTAGCGACGTGATGTGTCGGGGTTGGGGTAATAGGGGTGATTTGGATGTATCCAAGTGGATCATCCACGTCCTCGTCATCGGGACACTCGGTCAGATACTCATCTACTTCGAGGTCATCCTCGGGCTGTTCTTCCACCGGTTGCCAATGTATGTCCATCACCATGAGAGTGGGGCAATCAGTCCGTCGATGCCCAAAGCCCTTGCACTTAAAGCATTGGATGGGCTCACGTGGGGCATTCGGGGCCCTAGCAGTCGATATCGCTGAAGGCGTGGGTGGTGCCGGCGTCGGGATTGATGTCACCGCAGGGGCAGTGGAACGGGGAACCGAGGTGATGCTTCGGCTCCAGGTTGTAGAGGTCCGCGTTGTCGTAGACGTTGTCGTCGACTGAGTGGGTCATGGTGCAGTGGGTGTAGTTGCCACAACGTCGTTGTGGCTGAGCTCATTGCTCTCTACGAGACTGTACGCTAGGTCGACTGTCAGTGGATTCTGCTCTAAGACCCGAGCTCCTAGGTCAGGGTGAAGTCCATGGACAAAGAATGCAATCTGGATTTGTGGACTTTCCACAAATTTACATCGCATTCGATACTCCTCGAATTCCTCAATGTATTCGGAGACCTTGCGCTCCCCTTACTTGAGATCCATCCATTTCAGCAGGAGACGAGTCATGTAGAGCTTTGGGATATACTTATCCTCTAGCTTTCGTGACATCTCGTCCCAGGTGAAGGGTGGATCTCCACGTCGTCGAGCAGCCTCCTTCTCGTTCTTCCAAAAGATTGTGGCTTGGCCTCCAAGGCGAGCCTCACCGTATGACACACATAGGTCATCATCCATGTCGTACCATTGGAATAACTTTCCAGGTCCGACTCCCAATCGGAGTAATCCTTCGGGTTTCGTGATCCCTCGAAGATAGGCACTTCTATTCTAACACTCTTTTGGATCATGGCGTGATGTGCCTCCCTTCGGTCTATCATGATCGTCCTTGTGGTGCCGAGTGGGGGGTCGACGGGGTGCATCTCGCTGGTAAGCATGATCATGTGTCTCCGGGTAGTATGTCACTCGGCGAGGTGCCTGGTGGTAGTGTGGACGCTCCTCTGGATATCCATAGTGTTGGTGATGTCTCGGCGGCACCGAGGGAGGTGCTGAGTACGCATAATCGGGATGTGGTGGGTACGTGTCCGGTCTCCTAGCTTTGGGCGGGTTGTCGGGCGGGTATTCCCGACGAGGTGCGTAGTCGTAGTCGGCGTGGTATCTCGGTGCCGCTCGAGGTGGTGCCGGGGCCTCCTTGTAGGGGGCCGGTGCGGGCGCTGGCGCCATCCCATAATAGGGCGGATAGGTTGAGCTACTACCATGCGTGGTGGCCTCCCGTTGATGGGTAACAGGCGGTCACCGAGGGCTACCTGGTCGGGACGAGTAGTGTGGGGCATTCGGCACCGGTATCTGGTTAGGGTTACGGACCCCCTCATGGGGAGGCTCATGACGGTCGTGATGTCGAGAACTCCTGTTCTCGGGTGGGTAGTAGTTCCTATCCGGAGGATAGGAGCGATCATCATAATTGCGTTGTGCCGACTACTCCTCCCGGGGGGGAGGAGTTCTTCGTCATTCGCCGTAGTCCTGCTCCCAGTCTTCCCGTAGGTGGTAGCGAGGTGGAGGCGCCTCGGGATCCCGTGGTCGGTATGTCGGATCGGGAGGATCCGGCATTGGAGCCTTGCCGGGGCGTTGGGGAACCTCGCTGGCTGAGGGGTCATGATAAGGCTCATTCACCGAGGCCCTTTGTGGTGCAGCGGTGACGGATCGCTGGTCTTTGAAAGCTCGGTGTGCTGGGGGCGCCGTTTCATCGCGAGGCATCGAAACCCGAGGAGCGGGTTCCCTAGGTAGTGGCGGAGGAGGTAGAACTGCCTCCTCGTTCTCCATATGATCCAAGGGGAACCGTTCGCCTAATGGATCCTCGGGAAGAAGATCCCCTATGACGAGATCATGGTCATGATCCTCGTCTCATTCAATAAGGTCGGTATCCCGACACTGGGCTCGCGTACGAACCATCCTATAATCAACCATCCACAACCTAAATTTCTACGGGTATTCACATGATGGATGCAATGATATGACAAGTATAATGCAAATGAATTTCGAAATATGACGTGCGTAATAGAAATGAAATTTGAATTATAGGCTACCGACCGTGTTAAGCAAGAGCTAACACGACTGGCTCTGATACCAATATGATGTAATACCATGTGCGTGCCGGGATCGGACGGCTCGTATTACGTCACAGGACGAAGTGAATTAATTCGTAAGTATTTATGAGATGAATGCCGCGAGTAAGAAATCCCGTTAATGAGCAATAATCTTTGACCACGGATAGGTAAGGAGGCCAACACCAATCAATAACGAGATATTGATCCTACTTAGACTCCCAATGACCCTTAGGATCGACTAAGATGCCTAAGTAGTCAGGGGCGTTTGACGGCCCAAAGGAGTTCGTCGCCTAGATCAGCAATTAACCCTCTACCACAAGAAAGTTACTACCCCTCGTCAAAGGTGGCTATCCTAACAGTAAGATAGTGAAAATTGGCAGAGGACGTGATAGCAGAAGACGAGACGGCAAAAAGTAATAATACTGGTACTAATGGAGAAGAGACGAGTGGGTACCTTTTTTGTCGATAGTCCACGGAACGGCCAAACGAGTAGAATCCCAGAGGTGGTGTGGATCGTCGGTAGGCCGCAGATTGGGGGCTCACGGATGTTGTCAGAGAAGACGCACGCGACAGAGTCCGGCGCAGGATCTGGCGCAAGCTGGCACCAAACGTAAGCAGGTGTTGCAGGCGGTTACCGTCGAAGGGCGCACAGGGTGCACTAGGGCCGTGCGCAGATGCGCGCACACGAGGGTACGCAAACGGACAGGCGCAGGCACTCGTAGTGGGGGCGCACGAAGCACACGCAGTCGGGGCGCACGAAGCGCACATACGCAGGCGCACCTGGAGGCACGCGTAGGGCGGTCGTGCGAGGGTGCGCGCCGGGCGGAATCACACGGAGCCATGTGAGGGGTCGCACTGGCACGCACACGCAGGTGCCCGCGGGTGCGAGATGGCGTGCGCACGTGGGGTTCGTGCTCAGGCAGGCGTACGCGGGACCACGTGCGGGCGGCCTCATGCGGGGCCGCGCGCGGGCTGTCGGATGGAGGGACAGTACGAGGGCGGAGCTGGGCGGGCGCCGGGCGAGCGCGGGGCACGCGGAGAGATGTTGAAGTCGGCGACAGGCGTGGTAGATGGGGGAGCGTGGCGGCGAAACCTGTGGTGGAGCGGCAGTGAGGTTCTTGGGGTTCAAGAAAAGGACTTTCTTGAAATATAACCGCCCAAGAAGCTTCCTAGTGCTGGATTTCTTGAACTTCTTGGAGGGCCCTTGGAAGAATCCTGAGTTTCCCTTGGAAGGAGGGCGTCGGCGGCGCTTCTCAAACTTCTGGCACCATCGGAGTGATCTCGACGAAGGGTCCTTCAGCTCCATGCAGCGTCGACTTCTTGAATATTTACTCGTCCCGGAGTGATCTCGATGGAACGTTGGGACACGTCATCACGGAGTAATCTCGACATGAGGACGAGGGCTCTATCCACGCAGTGATCTCAACGTGGGTGAGGCTAGTTGAACCCCTCTACAAGCTACTCTCTAAGATAGGTGGAGACAAAGGTTGGAATTTCTCTTCAGCAAATGACTCAACTCTCTACTTGGGCATGCTATCCCCTTATATAATGAGGATAGGTGCCAAATGAGAACGTGGGGGAGGACGAACTGTTGCGAGACGTGGTTCGACGTCTCCTTACAATTGAAAATACAAATTGAAAATAAAGAAACAGGACAAGGACAAGGGCAAACACCGGCCTAGTCCATGAAATCCATGAACGATAAAAAGGCAAAACAAAAGACAAAATAAGATAAAAGATAGGATACTTACGCGGGGTACTTAAACCATGGGTGGCGAGCATCGGCGCGAGCAGCTCGACGAGGTTGATGTCGTCCCTTCGTCACGTCTCTTGGATGGTCCTCCATCAAATCTTGTCTCAGATTCAGGGTTATATCAACAAGTCCAATTGACTAATAAATGTGAAAGTCAATGTTCAGTGGACTTGCTTGTCTCAATGCATTTAACTAGACTTCATCTAAATGTCTCAGTTGGTGCCAGAATAGTGTTCTATAATGAGAGAGTGAGAGTGGCATAGAAAGAGTGAGAGGAATATAATAAGAGACTGAGAGACTATGAGGAAATAAGAGGGGGAGACAATGAGAGATTGAGATAGGGATAGTAAGAGGGAGATAATGAGCGAGGAAAAGAGGGAGAGACTGAAACAATGAAACTGGGAGAGAATGAGAGTGAGAAAAGGATAGTGTGGGAGAAAGATAGAGGGAGAGTGAGAGAATGAGATTGAGATTGTGAAACATGAAAAGAATAGGCGAAGGACAAAGAGAGCAGGAGAGAATCAGATATCAATAAGGCAATACTGAGAGACAGCAAGAGGGAGAGAGTGGTAGACGGGTAGAGGGAGTGGGGAAAGAGGAAGAGTGCAAGAGGGAGAGATGGATATGGTGATAGAGGGGGAGAGGGGGAACATAGAGGGAGAAAGTGTGTGAGGGAGAGAGAGAGAGAATAAGAGGTCGAGAAAGGGAGAGTTCGAGAGGGAGGGACTATGAAGGGCGAGAGTGAGAGAGTAAGGGAATGTGAGAGATAAAGATGAATAGTGGGACAGAGGGCCAGAACGTGAAACACAGAGAGAGAGAGAGAGAGAGAGAGAGAGAGAGAGAGAGAGAAAGCAAGAGTGCGAGAGGGAGAGAGTGACAACAAAAGATAGGGTGAGCGATAAAGAGATACTGACATGGATATAAGGGGAGAGCAAGAGAAAGAAAGTAAGTCATAAAGAGAATGAGAGAGGGTGAGAGAGACAGGTTGAAAGAGGGATAGGGGGAGAGAGGGAGAGGGATAGGGGGGAGAGAGGGAGAGTGAGGATGGGAGAGAGGGTGAGAGAGGTAGGGTGAGAGAGGGAGAGTGAGAGCGGGAGAGTAGGTGAGAGAGACAAGGCGAGAGAGGGAGAATGAGAGCCCAAGAGAGGGCGATAGAGAAAGAGAGGGAGAGAGGAAGAGCACAAGAGAGGGGGAGAGTGAGAGTGGGAGGTGATGGAAATATATGTGGCCGGCAAGCCAATCACACATTCCACATCTTGTTCCATGTTCACTGATAAAGAAGACAATGATGCTTATAAAGAAGACAATGAATACATGACTAGACTTTGTGAATTATGATGAGATCCTAATACGAAGATCACTAGCCTTTAAGCATGTGCTCTGAACATTCCTATTCGAAGGATGCACGAGAAGGACGTCCAAGTATCCGCATAGAATAACACTATCTAGCCTCACTCATATGATGAGTATGGTCAGTCCCATACCCATTTGTGTGGAGACACTAAGGATACATAGTGGATGCTATTTAGTGGAAATAGTTCACTGAATTGATCTGTATGAATCCCTACATGGGTTTATACCAAACTATCAATCAGCTTGATTCACGTCATGGTTGTGTAAGTGTTCCTTAAACTTGAGACACCAAAGATGCATTGTGGACGGATGGTTGTACTTTGACTATGGCCAACGAGTCTCTAATCATGCGATTCTAAATGGTCTTAGTTCGGGTGCATCAAGAAGGTCACGAATATGATTGATTAGTCAAGATGGGATCATCCACCCTTGGTCTAAGAGGTGACAGATCAAGGAAGACAATGCAATGAAGTCCTTAGCCCAGGTAGTGGAATATCAGAGAAGAGTTATCCAACAATTTCAAATTGCATTAGTACTAACTCGGATGACCGATTAGGGTTTGACAGTTGACGTTACCCTAAGTCATCGAAGAATCATCAAGTTGATGAGGGATTATACGTGTACGGTAACCGACGATGAATAGGTTCCATGCGTGAGTCCATATACACACCTTTGTATCTTCTAGAACACGAGGTGTAGATTGGCCCCCCAGATGTTAGAGACTCGACCTTTTGATTGGGTTAAATCAATTTGACATTAATCAATCTATATGATGATATAGTTAACTAATTTGGAATGCCAAGAAAGGTTATTGTGCCACTAAAGTCGTTAACTAAACTGATACATGGGCCTAGGGGATCACATGCAAATGGTCTTTTGGACGTCAAAAAAATATACTTCAGTTTTGAGAGTTTTTATTTAAAAAACCAACTTAGTTTAATTAGGGGAAGGCCGTGAACAAAATTCGCCCACGCCAAAATTTTTCAAGGGCCTTTCCCCTTCTTCTCCCTTCTCCCTACAACGCCTCTCCATCCCCGATGCGATTGGGACAATCTAAGAATGATGACAGAGATTGAATGGGGATCAACAACTAGAAGGAGGAGATTCAGCATGTCGAGGATTGCATGGATACGTCTAGAGGTTGCACACTTGAGCAACTCGACTCGTCTCGCTCCAGAATACCGTAAATCATGGATAAGTAGTTATCTATTTGCATATTTGTATATTCATGTCACTTGGTTATCGGTGCATTTATATTATTTGTTTATTTTTATATTTATACCATTTTCATGGTTTATGTATTTTTCATACGTGTTATTTGTCTCATCCTCACATTTGTGTATTTTGTGTACACTTTTGTAGTACTCGCACATTTACGTTATTTTCATATTTATATATTTCTTGTATATGTTATTTCATAATTGATGTTATTTTCATGTTCATGCATTGTTTTATGAGCTATTTGAATATTCATATCATTGGCTAATATGTGTTATTTTTTTATATTTATGAATTTTTTGTTTATGTTATTTGTGTGTTTATCGTATTTTTGTACTTACACATGTTTAATATTTTATTAATTTCACTTTAGGGTTAAGGTTAGTAGGGCAGTAAATATCAGACACTTGTTTAAGTGTGCCTGAACCAAGTTCATATCCAACTCTTCTTGTATTTCTTAAATAGTTTTTGCTTATGATTTTCCCTACCTGTGTTTGGCTCGTGAAACAAGTCCTGCACGAAACTATTGGTAAGCGCGATATTCCTGAATTGATGGTATCCGTTCAGTCCGATATTATGAAAATTTGGTAAAAAGTAGTGATGGTGCATGCCATCGAAGATCGTCGACAACGTTGTCCATGCCGCCCGTCACCGTCGTCGAAGATCGGGTGAAATCGCTTGATTACACTGTTTTGATTTTCGTCATTTTCCTAGTCGTGTCTCGTGTTTTCCATATTCGCCATCCTGTTTTCGTCGCACTGCGACACGCCGTGCCCGCGTTTTCATCATTGTGGAAAGGGGCCTTCCCCTTCCCCTTTTCTGTCCTTTATTTTAATTTTCTCCCCCTTCTACGTGTAATGGGGGCTCATTCTATAAGGGCATCTATTGGATTCCTCTTTGTGTCTTGTTGACCCACTAAGGGGGAGGCCCCATTGACCTCTTCCCCATTATAAGGGAAGAGGGGGGCGCCTTAGCCCCCTTAGACCAGGAATTTTGAAGTTTGTTGTCAGCATTTTCTTGGTCTCACCCCCCTCGCTTCAGAGAGAAAATCAGAAAGTGAGGGGAGAAGAGGAAGCCGAGAAGGTTGGGAAAGGGAATTCCTATCTACGCGCAGATTTTCCTGACTCCTCATCAAAGGCGTGCATGTGGGAATCTCCTGTTGGGTGAGGGGTAGCTCCCAGCCATCGTCGGATGTCAACGAATGCAAGAGGAACATCACCGATCATCTCAATCGGCATGGCCGAACATCACCGCCTGGAGTCGCCGATTGAGACCCGTGCGGCTTATTTGTATGGACTGGAACCCGTGAGCGACATCCCTACAGTGAACTGGGTCACCCCCCCTGATCGAAAATTCCGCGGCCGACCTGGACGAGAGTTCTCCTTGGTCGAGAATTCCAACTTGTTTGTGAGTCCGGCAGACCAAGACTTACGTCCTGGTCTAAGCTCTGACTGATCAGTATCCCATTACTGTCGTGATTCGTACAGACTGAGACTCCAATTTGATCGAGATTTGTGCTGACTGGGATCTGTTGAAGCAGCCGTTTGACTACGCGGTGAAATTGCGGCGGAGGTCGCTGCTCAACTCCTGGTGGGGCGAGGGTGTATCTGTTAGGTCCTCGACAAATTCCTCCTGCCGTCACTAAGTCGCTGTCGCCCTATGGAACTCTCCCTATTGGGTTCCTCCACCACGAACGTCCGCCTGGTTTGCTGAACCGCCCGTTTATGGTACTCTACTCACCAAGTGTTTGATTCTGGTCAACACTGAGCTGAGATACCCTGCCCGCTCGCGTTGCGCCATCAAGCGTCCCCGGTGGGTATTCTACTACTAAGGCGATTCAACCCATGGCCGGCCGCTCGCCGTAGCTGCCCTTTGTGTTGGTGTTTTGCGTCCTCCACAAGCGCGCCGATTATGACCAGTTGCAGGCTAGAGCTGCAGCTGCAGCCTCTCCCTACGCCCCTTTACCTATAGCTCTGGCATTGCCCTTTGCTCATCGAGCCACTGTGATCTCACTAGTGACTCTCTACCACACCCGCTCTGATTGCCGTCGACAGTCGATGACACTGCACGACGAGGCACACGCCGATGACAGTGCGCAAATTAAATCTACACATGTATCTTCGTACTTATAGAATTAAATGCGATAACAATAGAAGTAAGTATGTATGATATAATCCTGACCATTATAACAATGTATTATGGCATCATTGGATTAGATCTGAGCCATCTAGTTGAATCCTATCTATATTTGATCCTAACCGTCTATCTTTACCTATCTATGTTAGTCCTATATATCTAACTTTTCCTGTATTTAATTCTTGGCACTAGATCTCTCTCAACACTCATATTGTCCATGGATCAGTAGCCGCCACGATTCCAAAGAGAACATAAATGATGGAGAAATGTTCTCTCCCGATGACTTCTATTATTTGCTAAAATACTGACTGTACCCATAAACTATATTCCTGCAGAAGAAATTTCGTGATGCCTAAGAAAATATGTGTTGGATCTTGGGGAGAATATAAGTCATTTCTCAATGATGAGCACCATGAATTATCCGAAAATATACATTGGTCCTTTTCTTATGAGATTGCCCGAGTTTCACGAGCCAAAAAGAAGAAGTAAGAAAGAGAGACAGAGGATATGAGGCGAGACGAAGAGAATCACAATAACAGAAAGGAGTTAATCATTAAGATCGTTGTATTCTGTAGATGAAGTAGATACATGTTATTTCTTAGTTATAGTGACTTATGTAATAACAATATAAATGCTCATGTTGTTCGAATGATCGTAGCCATTATAACAAATTATGACGGCTATAAAGGATTGTATCCTAACCATCTATATGTTTTCTGATGGCGCGGGCCCAAACGACATCGAAGGAACATCATCGGAGCCATCCTCACCGTTGACAATATCACCGTCGACAACATCACCGTCGGTCTGTGTCCAGCCCAAACAGCACACCAAAGCATCCTTGACGATTCCTGGGTTTAAATACCCGGGTAATGCAAGTCCGCACACGTGCTCCTGTTTTAATTCTCTGCTTTTCATTTGTCTGATTTTCATACTTCTGTTGTCACAGCGAGTTCATCGTACTCATCGTGACGCGTTTGTATCATTATCTTTTCCCGTGTACATATCGTCGTATCCGTCTGTATCATTTATTTTTTGCATCGTTTTGATTTAGCAAGTTTTTATCTATGTCGTAAAAGGGGGACATTTAATGGGCCTCCATAATGGACTTTGTGTAAGGGTCCCATCATGGCCCTATATAAGGCCATGATGGGCATCATGTTCATGCTCAGATCTGTTTTGTGTATTGTGGAAGTTACACACCTTTTCAGATCTCATTAAAAGGAAAAAGGAAGGAGGAAAGAAAGTGGGAAGAAGGAAGAATGCTTCACCCTAGATCTGCCACGCATTGCTAGACCTTCCCGAGTATCTTCTTATGGGCCCAAGCCCCAGCGGACTCACCGCGTCATGAGGCCTCCACTGCCACATGAGGCCCACAATGAGGACTGGTACACCATGCAATTATCGCACTAGAAGTGCTCACGACAGTCCACATGGACAGACAATCGCCTGGTATGGTCATCCTACATCCTACATCGCCATAGAGATCAGCGCTATCTATCCGCTTCCCTCACATCCGCTGCACACTCTTGCGGATGCAGACGACGGTTCCATGATGTGGCGAACATACACGTCGCTGGTCAATGATCCGTCTCGTTTGACCAAGTTCCAACCAACAGTGCAACATTCATTTGAATCTATGAACAACGCTAGGAGACTCCTTGATGCCCAACGCCATCCACACGGTCGTCGGTGGTTTCCCCTTGTCTATAGATATGACGGCCGCCTCACGTTCAACAAGGTTGGGTAGTGCAATGACCGTGCGACCAATGATGACTCCCTCCCAGTATGCGCGACTGAGCAATCTGTCCCGACCGCACTCGGTGCTCTCCTACAGGCCCTTCTATGTGTGGACAATTGTCGCGACCGCTTCTCACGACGATCTCTTTACTCTCAATGAGTTTGACTCGTTCATTGGCTAGGTCGATGCCAAAAAGGACCACGCGGTTATATGATTTATCTGATGTCAGTTCCATCTATCGCTCACCCTCACGGTTGATAAATGGGATACGCCAGCTAGTGTGCCCCTCTACCAACAGTCAAGCTGACGACCCAACACCCAAAAGTGCTGCTGTTCCGACAGCCCCTGACCAGTTTGATGTGACTGTTCTCTAGCCTCCACTTGCCTGTGATGAATCCCAACATGGTGGATGCATCGTTACACTGTTCAAGCTGCTAGCACCATTGGCCCCGCCCTTTGAGCCTCTGTCCGTAGTCGCTAATAACTGCCGCATCATCGTCTACTGTGGAGCTACTCCGGACCTCCTCCTGAACTCTTGCACCATTCCAATCCGCACCGGTCCCATCATCGAGGAAGATACCAATGAAAACACCACCACCGATGAGGTACGTCATTCCCTAGATAATCCGTTAAATTACATCCTCTTGTATACTTTCAACTGCACTCCACCGCGCTCGCGTTAAAATAGGTGAGAGAAATTATCGAGAAAACTACATCACGAGTGATTCCCAAGGTACGGGTCGAGCACTTCCA
Source organism: Wolffia australiana (assembly GCF_029677425.1). Lineage (NCBI taxonomy): Eukaryota > Viridiplantae > Streptophyta > Magnoliopsida > Alismatales > Araceae > Wolffia > Wolffia australiana. The sequence goes on along the minus strand of NC_135839.1, from coordinate 8,161,404 downwards.
TTACATGTGAGCCCCTACGGAATTCTTCCGCTCGGTGACGTAGTCGTCGTCACTGTAGTGACGAGGGTCAGAAGGTCACTCTCATCATCCTCTGTCGCACACCTTAGAGCTCAGAACTCGGCAACTTCCCCGCAGCTCGGAGCTCCATGTACACTCAACTTGGGCTTCATCGCATCTCGTAGTTACATTCATCTTAGTGAATTACCCATCAAACGATGCCATAAAAGACGTTCGGCATCATTTTCTTGTTTTTGTTGAATCCAAGTCATCCAGCTATTTTTCCTATCTATGTTGAATTCTAGAAATCTACCTTTTCCTATCTATGTTGAATCCTTGCAGTCTATCTTTTCCTATCTATGTTGAATCCTAGCCATCTATCTTTTCCAATATTCAACGTAACAAAAAAATCTCTTAACGAGTATAGGGTATGTGTCCTTTTATTTCTAGTCTAACCTTATAATAAGTCCTATTGGATGTTGCTTTGCTGACGTAAAGAGTCCACGACGAGTAAAAATCCCCAATACCCCACTTCCTCCCCGTTATCATGGCCGTTGCAGACGACATTGTGCTTATTCCTTAGAGAATAAAAATGGTCGTTTGCAAGCAGTTTTGGTTAGAGAGTATGCCAATTTTTTATAAGTGTTGATGAATTATATGTGGAGAGCTTTATCTGCAACTTGTTCTCAATATGAAATAATAGTTAGTCTATATGTGATTCATCTGTGCATGAAACACATGATCGGCAGCCAGATACATAGCACCCATGCTGTCGCATGATAATGTTGGGATTGATTCATATGGTATTTTGAGTTCTTATAGTAGCAATCAAATCCATAGAACTTCAGGAGTTGCGTTTGCAACTGCTTTATATTTAGCGTTGGTGCTTGATTTGGATACTGTAGACTATGTGTTTGAGCTCCATGATAGAATAGTTTTTTCAACGTAGATTAGATAAGCTCTTGTTGATATTCTATCCTATCTGTCACCTGCCCAGTCAGAATCGCTAAACGCACAAATATTTAAGTTAGAGCTCTTATAAACAAGTAACCCATGAAGAATGCTCCATTTGAGATCGCAAAGCATGTGTTTCAGAGCACCCCAGACGTTTGAGTAGGGTGAGTGCATTTTTCTAGCATGCTTTGTTTACTGTAGAATCTATATCAGGTACTGTAAGTGTTAGAGATTGAAGAGCTACACAAATTTGTCTCTACAATGTATCACATAAATTATCCGTTGTTTTGTTTTCTACTTTGACTATTGAACACAGAGGAAATGGAAAAGGTAACTGTTTATAATTTTCTATTTGTAATTTTTTAAGTATAGACAAAAGATACCTTGACTGAGTCAGGATAAACCTTTTTTGATGGGTACTAATTCTATTCCAATAAAGTATTTAGCAGGCCCCTGACCTAGAACTGCAAATTGTTGATTTAATTTGAAGACAATATTTTAAATTTCAATAAGTTCAACAGATATTATCAATATATCATCAACATATATTAAGATAAAAATTGGATTTCCAACAGATCTGAAAAATAGAGATGTTTCAATTTTCAAACCGATAAAACTAATAGCTTGAAGTGATGGTAAAAATTTATGAAACCATGCTCAAGGTGACTATTTTAAACCATATAATGATTTCTTAAATAAACAGATAAAATCAGGGTGGGATGTGTTTTTGAAACTTGGAAGTTGTTCCATGTAGGCTTTTTCTTCTAGCTCCCCATGTAGAAATGTATGATACATCAAGCTGATAAATTTTCCAATTGGTGCTAGTAGACAATGACAAAAGTAACTGTACTGTAGTGTGTATAATCACAGGACAACATTTTTGTAGAATCATACCGTTCTTTCTGATTAAATCCCTTAGCTACTAATTGAGCCTTATATTTCTTAATAGTTCCATCTGGTTTATATTTACTTTGTATACCCATTTACAGCCTATTATATGTAAATTTTGATCCATTGGAACTAATTCCCAAGTTTTATTCTGGATATGAGCATCATATTCAAACTTCATTCCTTGCATCGAAATCTTGTTTTTAGATGCCGTGGTGTTGGAGGTTGGTTATGGAACACTTAGCCAAGTAGATAAACCAGGTCAAATAGGATGTCTAATAGCTGTAAATGTTAGATATCTGTTTTTCCGAACTGTATCATCTTGAAGATACACATCACTGAGATTCCTTATTTTAATCTGAACTCCAGGTTCAGGGCTATGACTAAGTGTGTTGGAGATATCCCATATATTAGGATTTATTTTATCTAGATGCTGAATATCTATCGATCTGAGAAACTTTCTTCTCGATCAATATCATTATTCAGAAGTGAATTCGATATTAATAATGGCTGATTACCATTTTAAAATACCATACTTGGTGTTGATGATGATATTGTTTTGGTTCTTTCAATATTTAAAACATCTATATAACAAAATGAGAAGGTCCAATTATTAAAGATTTTTACCTGCGTGTATGGAGAAAAATATGGAAAAATATGTGTCAAAAAATAGGATGTCCAATTATTAAAGGTCCAATTATGTGTCAAAAAATATAAGCAAATGGAAAAATATGTTCCTCAAAATAGAACATGTCTCGAAATGTAAATTTTACCTGCGTGTATGGAGAAGCACCTGTAGCTGAAGTGTATTGAGCCATACCACAATAAACACATTTCTACAGCCGTGAGTCCAGCTTATGATGTGCAAAACATGACCTTAGAAGTGAATAGTAGGGACATACAAGAGTTCCATGGTAATAACACACAATAAGAGCTAATAAAGGGTATTTTCATCATATTTGTAGGTTTTTAACGTTGAAAAATATTAAATTCTTGTACATGTTGTCATGATTTTATGTTAAAACACCACTTTCCATAATTTCCAAGAAGACAATACTTTTGACAAAGAATGAGATTAATTAAAACATTTTAAATGTCTTAAAATTGAACTTTATAAGCAATTAAATGCTTTTAATTAACCTATTTCTATTAATAAACAGAAATTAATAATAAAACTTATTTTTGGTACAAATAAAGCATTTTCTATGTATTACTAAAGGGTTTTTGCGATTTATTTCAAGTTACTTTCAAAGAACATTTTTTAAAATAAAACTAGCCCATTTTGGGTCAGTTTAAGCTCTAACAGCGTTGTTGAGTGGCGCACAGCACAAGCAAATTGCGCATGCCAATCAGAAGGCACAACGGGGCCTATGGTGTGTGACGCGCACGTACGCAACTCCGTGCAATTCGCGCACTACAGGAAACCATGCGTGGCACCAAATGGGCCTATCATAATGCTCTATGTCTCCTGCGTACAAAGCAAAAAGGATAAGAGTTAGTGACGGAATCAGAAGAACAAGTTCTTCCAATCCCGCGGGAATAAAATATGGAAAAAATGAAATTGAGATACGTCTTGATTTTCAAGCTCGAGGAAAGCTAGCCCACCTTCCTGGACGACTCACAAACAGCCCTGGGTGCATTTTGGAGCTAAATTTGGAGAGAAACTTGACGATCCGGCACTGCAATTATTCCCAAAATTCAAGCCTAAAGTCGTGAAAATTTGGTTGTTCATGCGCGGATTCTTCTCAATTTAGCTCTTAAATTATTTCGGGTATCTCTAGGCCCAACCCAAATTTATTTTACGCTTGAATTTTACATCTAATTTTAGCAATTTCTTAGTTCCATTGACGTGCGAATTTTTTAATGAATTCCCGATTTTCATTTTGTTCATTCCGGAATTTCTCTGATTTTTTATAGTTGAATATTTAGTACTCCAAGTTACATAACCTTGAATTCAAATTGTATGTTAGTCAACTCATTTTAGATCTCATTTACCTCAATTGGCAAACCGTGTTCACCATTTGCCAATATACGGAAGCTGTTAATTTCAAAAGAAAAAAAGCGAAAAACACTGACTTCGATCAGTTAATTTTTGGGGTTTACCGTGTTCAATAATTGGTTAGCGTTGTGTTCAGCAATTGAATCAAATCAGAATTTCCCTCCACCGTATTAGCTTTGAATTGTCCTGATTAGCAAATCGTAGTCACAATTTGCAAATTAAGGACATGTTTGCAATTTCAAAATATTTGGGGTAAAACTGCAAAATGCCATAAATATTACCTTATGATTTCATATCACGAGGCATTTGCACTAATTTTGCAAAAAAAATTCAACAAACCAATTAGAACCTAAAAAAAATTCCTTAATCATTCCCAATTCACTAGTTAGGCCGGGAACTTAATTCAACTAAATCACATTTTGGGTAAAATAATTGAGGCAAGAATGGGCCAAACGTTGATTTAATATTAAGTGATTAACACAATTAAGTGAAAAGTAGTGCTAATATTCTAAAACCTAAGATCAAATGGACATATGGTCACTCTACTTAGGGGATCATTTAACGATTTCCGGCAATAATTGTTAACTAATCACAAATCTGACTCTCAAGGACAATAAAACTTATAGGAATTACATCTTTGATTAATTGAGAAAATTTGAATTCAAACAGGGTAAAAGATTAAATATAATTTTACTAGCATATTTTATCTCGATGAAAAGGAGATCATAGTAGTTCAAATACGAGTTCTAACCCCAACGTCGATAAGAAGTATAGTTTACCATGGCATCCTTAGAATTCGACCCCTTACTTAAGCACTAAGGGATAAATAAATTTTACTGAATAACTTCAAAAACCCTTAAATAACAACATATAAACACATATTTTTAACTTATCAATTGAGAAGAGCAGTTAGATATATTTTTTAACATAATTTCGAAGGGATTTTGTTTTTCAAATGAAGAGTTGGTAATCTCTCGATAAGATATGTTGTAGTACGTACATCTTCATCGCAGACTGTTTTTGACATGGACGCATGACGAAGCATTCCCAAATCTGTTTCTACTATATATGCGTGGTTTCTCTCTGTTGTTCCTTTTTGTTGATGGGTACGAGGACAAGATTCCCTATAAAAATATATTATGTTTTTACAAATGAGTAAATATACTAATATTGTTCACTCCGATCTGACTAAAAATACTTATTTTTAGTAGAAAACTGGTTTGCTACTCTCTTTTGAAATTCAATAAATTTGTCTAGTACCGTACTTTTTTCATTTCAGGGGATATAACCATGCATATTTACTTTAATTGTTGATGAAAATAACATAATATAAAAAACCAAGATTTGGTAAGACAGGGGAGGGACCCCATAAATCGGAGTGAACAATTTAATGTGGTTGTTTACAAACATTATTAGTAAGAGCAAACATAAGTTTACATGACATGGAGACTCTACGAGAACCACAAACAAATTGTTTTGAAAAATGTGTAAATGGAAGCCCAAACTTTCTAATTACATGTAAAATTCAAAATGGGGTTTTCCACGTCGAGAGTGCCAGATGTTTGAAGTTGTGCTTTCTCCGACCAGTGCAGCTGGTTGGTTTGTCTGTTGATCCAAACAATAAAATTAATTTTTAATTGTTCCCTTGAGCAGGATGCCATTGGTTTTCTTGTCCTTTACAAGCTAATAAGAAGGATGAAATTCCACAAAACATCATTCTCTATTCTTAGTTTATGGATAAATAATAGGGTTTTTGTAATTTTAGGCACGTGTAATACATCTCTGGGAAAGAAATTTTTTATCAAAAGTCAAAATTTTAGAAGCACCAATGGACACAATTTTTAAACATGTACCATGATGTAACACGGTAACGCCGGGATCGACGGCTCGTGCTACATCACAGCGATGCACGATGCGTGGCGATTAAGAAGATGAATGCACGTTCAAAATTCCTCTTAGAGCGATGAGGAGGGCCAAGGGAGGGGCGATGGTACAGAAAAATCAGGGGGGAGCGACCAGATCCGGATCGACTCCGAATGACCCGCGGGATCTGCACGATCTAGCACGACGAGAGGGGCATGTGACGGCCCGGGGGAGTTCACCTTCGACGCCTATGATCAGTTCGTCTATCTCAAAGAAACCCTATCACTCGACGAGGAGTGGCTAGCCTATCCAGACGTTAAAACTAAGCGGCGGGATGATAGGGGACGACAGCACTGAAGAAAGTAATCATACTGTAAAATTCAGGGGAGGAGAGAGTAGAGCTAGCACCTGGACTAAGCGCTCCGAAACTCCCCAGTCAATGATCAGTTTGGAGGGCAGAGTCGGCATCCTGGGCTGATGATCCGAAATTCCCCAGTCAATGATCAGCTTTGAGGGCAGAGTCGGCGACCTGGGCCAACGATCCGTAATTCCCCAGTCAGAGATCAATTTTGATGGCAGCGAGGGGGGAGCGGCTGCCGGTCTTGATGGGCAAGCGGGCGGTTGCAACAGGGGTGGGCGACGTCGCGGTCGGCCACAAAGCACAGGGTTAACGGAGATGAGGCTCACCGGCACCCGGGCGGGGACGGGTGAGGATGCCTGAGAAAAAGGGGGGGGGGGGGGAGGTCGTCGCCGGTGACTATGGGGCACTGGGAGACTCGGGCGCGGGCGGCAGGTGATTTGGCAGCAAGGGTCGCTGGCAAGCGGGAATTCTGGGCCAGACGTCGAGGTACGGCTCAGCGGTAGCGGGAAGGAAACGGGGTCGGTCGTGGCGCGGTCGTGCAGTCCACGGCGTGGACGAGGATGCTCAACGGTGGGCGCGGGCGGCCGGAGGAAGAAAATGCAAAAAGCCGTCGGAGGATGCTTCGGATGAGGGACGAACGAGGGAAAACGACTGGAGAATCGACGGCGAAATTTGTGAGGGAAGGTCGAGGGCGGCGGGGCCTGATGCGAGGGAGAAATCAGCTCGGGATACGGGGGTTCTTTGGTGGCGGTGCCTGATCCCGATGGAGGGCGAGGAGCCGGCGTATGTCCGGAAATCAATCGGAGAGTCCTCTTCTCGCGAGAGAGGAGCGGAGCTCCTTGCAGGTGTTACGGTGAGGAATGGATGGGGAGAAAACGGAGGGGAATGCGGGTCGCGGCAGGCGACTGGGTCACCGTAGATGGTCTGGCCGGCAGAGGGTTCACGCACGGGTGTTGTGGTTCCTATGGTTTGAGGAGTCAAACTAGGAACCAGAATTCGCAATGGCAGGTGGGAGGTCAACAGTCGGCCGGAGGAAGAAGACGATGAAAAGAAACACTTACTATCTTTGACTACGACGGGAAAGCCAAAAGAAAAACATGGTTTGTTGTCAAAATCTCACTAAGGGCTCTTGGGGCATGCCTTCCCCTTATATAGGGGGGGGGAGGGTGCCAAGAAGCCCTAAGGGGAGGAGGGTTCCGTCACGTGACGTGGCCCTCCTCTTACACGCAACAAGAGACGGGACGTAACAAAAGAGAGAGAGGACGAGGCCTAACACATGGCCGGGTCCGAACGTTTATCACAACAAGCAAAAAAAAGAGAAAATAATAAAGACTTACGACGAATACTTAAAGGCGGGGTCGCGGGCGTCGGCACGAGCGGCTTGGAGAGGTCTGACGCGTCCCGTGGCGGTGTCGTCGCGATGGTCCCCCATCATACCAAATCTTGGTTTTTTATATTACGTTATTTTCATCAACAATTAAAGTAAATATGCATGGTTATATCCCCTGAAATGAAAAAGTACGGTACTAGACAAATTTATTGGATTTCAAAAGAGAGTAGCAAACCCGTTTTCTACTAAAAATAAGTATTTTTAGTCAGATCGGGGTGAACAATATTAGTATATTTACTCATTTGTAAAAACAGAATATATTTTTCTATTCTTGAGGGTTCGGCTACCCCAGCTGACGAGGCTCCTGGAGACAAAATTCATGGGGCCAGATTAAGGAGACTCTTAGGGAGAGAGTGTCATAGATGCTCGCATCGTCGCAGTATCAATATGTGACAAAGAAAGATTCAGAAAGAGCGTAAGAAAGAAAGGAAAAGCGAGAGAGGGAGGCCGACAGAGAGAGAGTAAATGGAAAAGAGAGAACGTGGGGGATTAAGGTAAGGAGAGATATAAATAGCGGGAGAGAGAGAAAGAGAGAGAGAAGGAAAGGTAGAAAGAGTGCGAAAGAGGAAGAATAGGAGAGGTAATGGAGAAAAAGATTTGCTTATTTAGCGAGATAAGTTGATTGATAAATAAAGGAAAGGGAAAGTGAGGAAGAGATATATGTATAGCGAGAGATATATAGAAAGGGACAACGGAGGACGAAAGAGAATGACTTTTTGGGCCTGATTAACAAAGAGACTTAAAGAAAGACCAAACAAAAGATATTCGGACGGTCTTTAGATCGACACTTGATAAAGAGGGGTAAGGAGACAAAGTAAGACAGAGGAGGCCGACATAGTGAGCAGGATAGATGTAGATATCGTGAGACATAAAGAGGATAGATATGAAGTGCAATAGAGAGAGATAGAGATATAGGGAGTGAAAAAGAGAAAGAGAAATAAATATTTATAGAGTGAAGAAAGACGGAGAAATATATAAATGTTTATAGCATGACGGGTAGATAGATGAATGGAAGTTATTAATATGTAGCCAGAGATAGATAAATACAGGCCAAAGAGAGAGATTTATAACGATAGAGAAAGATATTATGAGAGAGTTAGAGAGAGAGAGAGTGAGAAAGTGAGATAGTATAAGAGATATATGTATCTAGTAGAATAGATATGTTGATAGACAGATAGATTACTAGGTAAAAGGAGAAAGAAAGTGAGATTGGGAAAAAGGTACGTATGTGGCGAGACCTAGCGTGAAAGAAGAAAGAGAGAAAGAGGTAGAGAGTTTAGCAAGAAAACGAAAGAAAAGTGGCGAGAAAGCGTGAGAGAGAGAAACTTAGGTTTCATCCCGTAGCACCGTCTAAAGAAAGTAAGGTGCCAGCCGAAACAGTTCATATTTGATTTGCCGACATGACACGGGTAATTCCAAAGCGTCTGGGGCGTCGCGTTTGCCCTTGCACGCTGGATGGGAAGCTGCGGATGACGGGGGCCCCAAAGAACGGCAGATCCAGACGCCGCCCTACTCCCACTGCAATTTGCTTTGACCCCACTGAAATACAAACGGAAAAGTGTTCCTCTTCTACTTCATATTACCTCGAATTTCGCTAAGACATCTTCACCGAAAGTTTTTAGCTTATTACATCAAATCCAGGCTCTTCGAATGGCCCAACGAATGCACTCCACGCTGCTATCGCTGCGTAGGTCGCCAGCGAGACAACACAATATTCTATAACTAGAAGGAAATGAGGGAGAAGAAGAAGTTGGGATTCCAGAATTCGGTACTCATAATCGACAGTATTTGGTATTCTTCACATGGACTAGTCAGGTGCGGTAATAAGGGAGGGAAACCCTGCCTGATTCGATCAGAAGAACGTCGGATATGAGGTCGTCGTAGTGGTTCTTCACCTCCTCCGCAGACTTGCCTTTCACGGCCCGCGCAACCTTCACCCAACGATCAGCGGTGCCCTCGTCGTAGACAGCCAGTGCCTTTTCAAACTGTTTATTTTGCTCCGCTGTCCAATTAGAGATGCTGCTGCGTTGTCCGCGCGATGCCATGCCCGGTAAGCAGACGAATACGTTGCTCTTGAATCTTCAGTGCACTGGAATATTTGACAAAATTCCGGTCTACTGATTGTTGATCTTGTGTGCAGTCGACAGGTAGAAGTAGAATATTAAAACCTTCTCGTGGGGGAGAACTCCACGGAGAAGTGATGAATAAGCTTCTTGGGTGAGTAGTAACGCAATGAATACAAAAAAGAAGAACAATGGTAAGTTCGCTTACTCCGGGGAATGAGAGTTTGGCTCATGCACTGACCTTAAATAGGCTGAAGCCTGAAAGTGAGATGGCCCACAAAGTCATTGCCCTGCGCACTCTGCGCCAGTTGTACGCGAAACAATGACATTATTGAATTCTAAAAATAATCCATCTGAAAGAAAGAAACAAAATAGATTCCCGTAATTTAAGATCGAACGGTGCAAGATAAGCCAGATAATTTTTTTTCCCCACCTTGTATGCTATGTTCGACAAACCCGTCTCCGTTGCAATGCCTTATCAACTACGTGGCTTGAAAGCTACAAGGCATATCAAGCCACAAAAAAAATATTTAAAAAATTTCAAAACTTTTTTTGATGTAATATCCTTCGAGCCAGGTGTCTACTTATTAACTGCTACGTGCCGGTTTTTCCCAAAAGATAAACAAATACCCTAAACCCAAGAGGTTTCAATGAAAATGAGGAAGAAACTTCAGATTATCTTTAGGGAAATAGACGTTACGAATATTTCGAAACTAGTCCATATAGGCTACTCGCGATGTCGTGGGCTTGTGGGATTAAGAGCTCTCTCACAGCTAGTTACTTACCAATAATACACCCCGTCATGAAGTACGAGTTTCTTAAACCAGATGCATCATAAAGAAATTCGACCGACAGTAGATCTTTCGATATTCACCCCGCGTGGGGGAATCCACGTGCCTGAAAAAAGTTAAAAGACTAGTTAGTCAAACCTGGACTGTAGCTGATACAGTGACACTCACAAGAAAGCGATGGGTCATCCACAAAGGTAGATGACCTAAAAAATCTACTAAATGAATGATAGAGAAAATCCAACGTCAATAAAGAAGATAGAGGAAAGGTGGACTAAAACTCTTCCACGACATCGGCTTTTTTCCATCGTCCACTTTCGGAAAATAACAAAATGGAAGGGACGTAAGCTGATAGAAATTATAAGAAAAGGCCAGCGACGTGTCATTTTCTATAGTACAGTAGACGTCAAGTGGAGCCTGACAACGTTTCTTCTCTCACGAAGATAAAACGTATTGATCCCTTTACGAAGACTAAAATAGATGTTATCAACCCATCTTTCCGGTGGGCCTTGTCGTTAATACTCGAAATGCTTTAGAAAATATAAAGTTTATGTCGGCACAATGACATCAGTCTTCTTTGGTTCAACCTTAAATATATAAATATCGTGGAAAAGATCTCCCTTTCTTAATCTACAGTAATAAACAATGAAGAAAAGGCTGACGACAAGGAACGAATAATTCTCAACGAGACTAATGAGATTCCTGTCAACTTGTTTTCACTGTTGATTTTTACAGGGCTACTTCAACAACTTGCAGGTCGCAGACAAAACTGACATTTGAATTCTAAACGGGCGATCGTCCGCTATGGTAGGGATAACTTAGACTACTAGTTGAGGTTCGGATTCCCTGAACCCATCCTGTTTGTGGCTACTACGGCTTCAGGCGTAAGACAATCCCAGATGAGGACTCACACGTCGAGTTTTCTGCATACCAACGGATGACGCAGCTTCGCCATTCTCCTACGCACGCATGTTCGCCTTCGTCGTCCTTCTCGAGCATTTCTCTGCCAGGCCAGCGAGATGCTAATGGCAACAGAGATTGGAACGTATGGACATATCTACACCCACCGTGCAACTTGCACGGAACCAACGTGCCGTGCCTTTCTGTATTCAAAAGATTGATGTGTACGTCTTGTCCGCAACTTTTCGTATTCGCCATTCGTTGTGGCCCACAACTTGTGGAATGGGCTAATCAGAAAGGCAGGTGGCACACTGACTGGTGAGATAGACTCGCTCGTCTTAATCAGTGGGCGCCAGAAAGTCAGAAGCCATTCGTGGTGCCCACTTCACACCTACGTTTTTCCTTGTGACGTCAATTCTGTTGTGCCTTGATGTTTATGCTTTTAAAGTATGAATTCCACCTTCTTGGGTGGCCTTTATGATCTTGGAAATCCATGTTCTTCCAGAAAAAGAAAAAGCCGATGCGTTCGGTCCAAGGTCGGCCGTGGAATGTGCTCTAAGGGTCAATAGAGATCGGCTGCACTATTTGAGGATCAATTAGTTTTTCCTTGCTAGGGATGGGAAGTTCGTGTTTCGTCCACGAACGAACACTGTTCGTTGACGAACGAACAGCCGAAGATCCATGTTCGTGTTCGTGTTCGGTTCGTTAAATGACTAATAAAAAGGTTGATTGGTCCACTAATATTTGACTAATCAAATGCATTGTTATGCCTCACTTGAATTAAATAATCAGCTAAAATATTTACTTAACCATTTGTAATCAATTAGTTGTACACGGGATTTCCAATATTCAGGGAAAAATGGTACGGGTAAAATATGTATAAATAATAAATACAATCATAACTAAATACGTCTTTAAACAGATGAAAAAAAAATTAAACTGGTCAGTTTATATTACAATGAAAATCTTCTAGCTTTCATTCAATCTGTTATCACTGTACTTCAGCTTTATGCCCTTCTATGTTGTGTTATAAGAATTCACAGAAAATAATGGGATGCATCTACATTGCATGGGTGAGCTGCAATGCTTATAAAATGATGTATTTGTCAAGGATCAGAAAAATATAACTCCGATCAATTCTGCTGTGAAATAATGTGCAATTTTAATTAGAAAACCACGTCGGTTAATACCAAAAATAAAGGTTTAAAACCAGAATCGCTTATACTAGTTCCAATTTTTTTACAATTATTAGTATTATCATTCATTAGAAAAACTCACACTCACAAACTGTTTAAAGTTTTTTTAGTCAAAAGAGCTTACGAAAAATTACTGTTCATACAAGTCTGGTATCTAAAAATATATCTATATGCATCTGAAACTTTATGCGCAAGTATTATTCCTGTTCATCATCTCATATTTATATGCATCTCAAACTATATCCACAAGTATTATGCATGTTTATCATCTCATATTTATATGCTTCCGAAAGTATATCGACACGTATTATTCATGTTCATCATCTCATATTTATATACATCTGAAATTATATCCACAATTATTATTCACGCTTTTATCAGTTTCAACAGTAAGTCCATTGCTTTAATTTTTAAGCTTAAAGTTCTTAATTATCAAAGGAGTTGGTTTCTTAAATATTATGTTAATATTAATTAGATGGAGAAATCTCAGTGAAATTTGAAAACAGAAAACAATGTTCGGCCAACTTACTGTTATAAACATCAAAGGAGTCAGTTTGCAAAATGACTAACATTACGTTGGACAACAAGATTCATTGCTGGAGTGAAGTTGTGACACTTCCAAAATGTGATGTCATTCCATTGAGTACTCACCACTTGTCTTCCATGTGTTTCAGGATTTTGGGGCTCTAATATTAAGTCTGTTAGTTTGAGAGGAAGTATTTATGTAAGGATGAGCTTGGTACTTACCCCAAGAAGTATGTCTTGAACTAGAAAAAATTGCTCTGTGTTGCCTCCATTTGTATCGTTTGTGTGTTCGTGTTGTCATCATCGTCTGGTTCGGTGTCTGAGTTGATGAAAATAGGAGTCAGGTCTTGGGGTTGCTGTACCAGTCTTCGTCAGAATAGTTGCATACTCCTCTGGGGTGCGGACCTGTTTCCGGCTCTTGCTCCCTCCATTGCCTCCGCGCGGCTAGCAATGCACCTGTTTTTTGTGACTTTACATAAATTTTATGCGTAATGATTTTCCAACTCAGTCAAATAAGGTTCAGAAAGAGTTGTATTTAAAACCAATGACATCCAAATGTCATTTATACCAAAATTTTGTAATGCGACTTATGATGATATTTGGTACCTAGCAAGAAATTGAAAAGTAAAGGATCAAAGTTTTTTTACCTCGAAGAAATAAAAATATGCATGATTAAATATGAAATATACCTGGAATCCTTGCACTTCCATCCTTCAGTTACATTTTCTTCGTTCAAATTCTCTTCGACTAATTCAACCTCTTCAATCCCAGGCGATGTCTCTGATATGTCACTTTCTGGTTGTTGTTGTCTCAACCAACATTTTAGAGTCATTAGTATGGATATGTAATCCGCCAAAAGTTGTGAACGTTTATACGTGCAAATTCCACGTCCACTGGAGAAGAAGCGTTCAACGAGTACACTGGATGGGCATACGGGAAGGAAATCTCATGCCACAACAGAGAGCTTAGGGAATCTTTTGCAGTCATCACCATGCCACCATAGGAGAGCACCAAACGAGACATGAGACATTTGTAGATAACTCAGTAACTTGTTCTCCATGGATGGACTGACATATTCTTGTCGCGAGAACACCTGTGCAAGCCTTGTCTTAATGGATGGTATGTCGCTCTCATCCATCCCGGTCTCCTCGTCATGATTCATGCGTTGTTGTTGACTCACTCCTTGGCCTCCACTGTTGTCGTCATCCCTCAAATTTGTGAATTCCTCCTCATTAACATCGTTCAGAAGTCTCTGTACATATGCCACCAAGGTGTCACATTCTTCCGGAGCAATGGAGTCTAATTTAATATGTGGGTCCACAACTTATGCAACTGGGAAGGCAGTATTTCCTCGAATGCGAGCCTCGTACTTGGAAAGTTGTGCTCTCATGGCTCTACATGTGATTTGGATGGAGGCACGTTGTTCTACCGTGAGGACAACACCGTTTGGGAAAAGGCATCCTTGGTCTATGGCATCAATATGTTCCCGAAGGTGTTCATCAAGAACTTGGAGCAATGATAAAACTGTTTCCACCATCACACATTTGGAGCTGCAAACAATATCTGATCCTTCATAGAACGGCTTTAAAATTTGAGCAAGATGTGCCACCATTTGCCACTCATGTTCATCTATCACAAAGTTCTTCTCCGTCGTGCTCTCTAGCTCAAAAATTGCCATATTATACAACGCCTTCCTTTTCTGATATGCGACTTGCAACATTTTATGCGTGGAGTTCCATCTAGTCTTTACATCCAACACTAAATTTCTTGTATTTGACATCCTTAATTGAGTACACCGTTGGACATAGCTCCTCCGTCTTTTATCTGAAGAACGAACGACTGCAACAATTTGAAGCACTCGTGTAACTAGTTCTCCCAAAGAGGTGGATCGGCCAACCCATCGCCTTCGTACTTCTTCGGACTCATTGTCCACTAGCACTGTTGCCCCATCGGGTATTAGTGGTGGTGGAATTCCTAGTGTCTTCAAACCATCCTGCACCGCAAGGTTTATCATATGCGCAATACAAGGCATGTTCCGGTTTTGAGTAAAGTTGGGATTAACTTTGTGTACTGCATTCGTCAAGGAGGTAATGATCGATCTATTGTTACTTGCGTTGTCCGTCATAATAGCAGCTACTTTCTTACCTAGTCCAAAGTCAACCAACACCTCTAGAAGAAGTTGTGCGAGGTGACTCACGCTATGTGGACCATCAGTTTTCTTTGCCGCCAGAACTCATTCTTCAAGTTTACACTTGTCCATGCATCTACTATTAGGCAAACACTTCTAACATTTGATAGTGAACGTACTAGCTTTTGCTTCTCCGCCCAAAGAAGACCTTCGCGTATTCACGAATGGTCTTCGAGCATGGTATTCTGAGCTTGTGTTGCGCACAATAAAGCAACACCTCTCTGAAACTTATGTCATCTACTATGGACCCTGCATGGTCAGTGAGACACATAAATCTGGTGAGCATCTCCTTTGTTCTCTCAAATGTGATACATAGTAAGAAGGTATTCTGCCTGCCGGGCGAACCCAGCATTCCAATAATAGATCGTTGACCTCCAGAAGTCGGCTCCTCCTCTAACTCTAGCAGGTCCTTACGGCTATTATGCAAGTGCCTCCAAAACATTGTTGTCATCCCCTCATTGTTTCTCTCAATAGTTGTAATTCCTGGAGGAGTGTTCTCCTTGCATAAAATACATTCATACTGGTTTACATCAATCTCTTCAAAATAATGCATAGCCTTTGATTCTTGACCATGATGCTTCCTCTACGAGGTTATCGGAGTAGTTGTGCTTGAGGCTCGTTTATAGCTACGCTCTTGTGCCATTTCAACATTTACATTCATCTGATTTAAATTACTGCACGTCCGACATTCGTCACCATTCATAGATGAAAATCTTTTCCAAGATTTCTCCACTAAGAACAAAGAATAACGCAATTGTTCATCTATTTCATAACTAAGATTTCTCAACAAATCTGCGTATCACTTGGAACATGCACTACCATCAGAACAGCAAGTACTAAAAATAAATCAGATATTCTCGTAAACTGTAAAAGAAAATATTACAATATTTTTTGAAGCAAACAAAACATTTTGGATCTCAAAACTGATCAATCAATCCAATATTTTTAAAATGATGAATGATCACTTGCTAGATCAACAGTCGATCCAATAGCTAAAAGTTACATTGCAATGAAACTATCATGGCATCACGGAAACTCACGCCTATTGAGAATTGTAGATACATTCAATGGGGAGTCAAAGTTATGCTCGACAAGAGGGATTGTTTCCTCATTGGAACAAGTGGAAGAGAAACACAGACGTGAAGGCTTTGAGGTTGGGAATGCATACAAGATCTTTGAGATTAATGGGTTGCGTCTATGGCAAGAGAACTTGGGAGAGAAACTTATCGACTATTCAATTATTTGATGAAAAAAGAGGATTCCTGGGTCTCAAGCTTACCAGCACTGAAGTAACCTTCGTTTGTCTTCGTTTTCACCGTCGGAGACAATAGAGGCGGCTCGGCCGCACGGGCAAGGGAGAGAGAGGGGGGGCTCGGCGGCACGATCGAGGGGGGCTGCGCCGCACGGTAGAGTGAGGGGGGAGAATGAGCCAGGGGAGAGAGGAGGACGGGCCGATGTTTCTCTTGAACGCCAGCTGTTCCGGAATGGTTCGTTTATTCGCGAACCGTTCGTGAATATGTTCGTATCTGAATTTTCATATTCGTGTTCGCATTTGCGTTCGTGTTCATTCGTTTGCATGTTCGCGAACGAACAAAACTTTTTTACCCATCCCGAATCCTTGCCGACATCCAAGAAATATAGGTTAAGATTTATTCTAATGTTCAGGGCCCATCTGTGTGACTTATTTATCTAATCTATTATCCATTAAACATTCATTTTAAAAATATTAAATCTCAGATTTGACACTACGATTAATTCTAATGTTTGAAACCACGAAAAATCTAAGCCATTGTCATGCGGACCACAGAATTCCTAATTATGTTTCTCGGTTGACACAATCAAGTTTTTCATACCCTGGAACAAAACATATAAAGAACAGTTGCATGGTTTTGCACTAAAATAGAATGCCAATCC
Organism: Wolffia australiana; assembly: GCF_029677425.1. Taxonomy (NCBI): domain Eukaryota; kingdom Viridiplantae; phylum Streptophyta; class Magnoliopsida; order Alismatales; family Araceae; genus Wolffia; species Wolffia australiana. The sequence continues at coordinate 8,144,378 of NC_135839.1, read as the reverse complement.
ACATCTAACATTACAAATGCTTTAAAACGTATTGGAAACAAACTTTTGGAAGCTTATGCCCATAAATTTTACTAAAGCCCTAATAGTTACATAATTGTCTAATTATATACCTACAAGTTTCAAACATTTTGTATTTGCTCTCTGTGTATTATCAAATATAATCTAAATATCAGGAATCATATGTTTGTTGCCAAATATTACAATTTGAGTCAACAGTTTGCCTTTAGGGCAATTTTCTAGAAAAAAATACATTAATAACATCGTTTCAATGCTGAAAACAGTAACCCATGATAAGCAACTTTGAGTATCTAGGCGTCGGTCTTTTGATTTCTACTAACATTTTGCTTTTATGATTTCTACTATGATGACTTAGGAAGTAACTATCTTGGTAAGGATCTTTGGAGAAAGTTCATTTGTTAATCTGCTTTGAATGTGAGTAAAAAAAGGATAATTCTGATGGGGTATCATTATTATTTTCTATATTCAAGATACCAAATAATAATTATAATATACACCTATAGAAAGTATTATTGAGAATTTTTAAAAAATGATACGTATGAATTTTAAATGTTCAAGACTGTAACCTATACTTGAGTTGTTATTAGCTATTCGTTAAAAGAGTATCGTGTGAATAATTTTCAAAATTCCAACTATTTTTGGAATAATATGTTATAATGATTCACGTTTTGGTAATTATTGAAACATGAAAATATATGCTGATAAATATGAAGAATCAATGAAATAAAGCTACTTACAACCATAAACCACCATAGAAATAATGAAGATATGTGTTTGAATATGAAAGGGGTGTATCCAATGTATGAAGAAAAAATAAAGGAAATAGATCATACAATTGGACATGATGAAAGATGGAATAACTTTTCAGATCACATCGAAATGTTAATACTAAAATGATCTAAAGTGTGTAATAACTGGCTGGATAATAGTTCCCAATTGATAGAATAGTACCGACCGAATTGAGGTTATGAAAATAATACTGACATGGCCTTGGGTGAGGCATAAATTTTCTTCCTTGCTCTTGATTCATTCATTTGAATTATGTTTTGGATCGAAAATAAAAGTTTCTTTTCCCCATGTGTCTAACATCAAATCCTCTGGCATACTTAGTGTTTGAATGAATTAAAAATTTTGGATCGATACCTCCTGATTGTCAAATGTTAAATGTTAAAATTTGGGAAACATAGTACAATTGTTTACATTGGAAGAAACTTTTAACAGGTTGTCTATTGAAACTATAGTTATATTCCGTGGAACACGTACAATGCCATTGTTTGCATTTAAATCTGAATTTCACCTCCAGCATTTACAATATCTTTATTGAAATGGTACTTTGAAACCTTATATGCACATAATTTCAACAGTTCTTTTGACTCCACATATAATATCATGAAACTGATTGCGCTCCCCCTAGTTCTCTTATATACACATGGTGCATTTTCATTCTTAATGAATTCATAAGATTGGATTGGCTCATTTAATCCGATATTCCAGTTCCTCAAAACTTGCTCTAATCCATATGAGGATCTTTGCAACTTGCTTACATTATCTGGAAATTCCTTGGATGCATAACCCTCGGGTTGTACCATGTATGCTTCTCCCGCAAGGTTTTCATTTTGGAAAGGAGTTTTGCCATCCATTTGCCACATTTGTAGTCATGACTTTATCATGGCAACTGGCAAAAAGGTTTTTTCATAGTTAAGTGTTCGTTGTTGATGATAACCTTTTGCGACTAGACTTCCTTTGTACATGTCAACTTTTCTATACGCACCAATCTTTTCCTTAAAGATCCACTTACACCTGATATGTACTATACCTTCAAGAAGGTCAACAAAGTACCCTATTTTGTTTTGGTGCATAGACGGGATTTCACAATCCATGGCTTATGACCATAGTTGAGAGTCACAATGTCAAAATATATCATCGTATGTCAAAAGATTGTCATCCTTAAGATGTAGTTCATTACTTCACCTGATGCAATATGTCCAATATAGTGATTAAGTTGTCTTACTACTGTTTCTGACTTACACTACTCCAGTGTATTTTCCTGAAGATGCTCATGAAGATAGTATTTGTGTCTTGACTTAGAACTTGCTCCAATATTATTTTACTCCCACTATATTCTTTTAGAAGATATCCATCCTTTGTAAAAAAAGCCTTTTTGGAAACAGGAATGTTTTTTTCCCTCGGGACGGCAAACGTAGTATCAATGTGTCTTTTTTGGATTTCCCACAGATCGACACAACTTAGTTTTGGGTTCCTACTTTACAAGGTGGTGCCTCTTCACATGAGTAGGACATATATGTACTCTAGTATACTGGTGGCGACGACGTCAACGCATCGACATCAGATGCGTCACCACCATCATCTGAAGTCAACACGACCGTTGAAGACATGCCACCATCGTCACCGGATCAAGTCAACACGCCAGCATTAGACACAGCTCCACCTACGCACGCCCCCTTACGCGTCCTGACACATCGTCAAAGGTAGATCCAGAACTGCCCTTTCACGTGACACAAAATCGCGTCGCTCATCACGTTGCTCGTCTTCATTTTTATTTCTTTTAACTGTATTTTCTCTTTCCTCCAAGGCCTATACGTATAGGCAAATATTTTAAGAAACAGTTAGGCAAGTCATAATTCAAGAATTTAGTTTTTGTTAGACTCTTCTTGGAGGACTTGCCCTAGCCTCCCTTGTCCCATTCCCTCCTTTTGATCACCGCCATCACCGCCTCGCGTCGTCGGCCAACTCCTCCTTCTCTCTCTCTCTTTCTCGCCCTCTCTTCTCTTCTCCTTTCCGCCCAGCGCCCTCGCATTAGGCCGCCCAGCGTTTGAAGCACCAGGCCCCCCAGCGCCCCAGCACAAGGCCGCCTAGCACTCACGCACCTGGCCGCCTCGCGCCCTAGTGCCCGGCCACCCCGCGCCCAGGCGCAAGGCCACCCAGCGCCTTAGCGCAAGGCCGCCCCCGCACCCTAGTGCCAGGCCGCCCCCCACCCTAGTGCCAGATCGGCCCGCGCCCAGGCGCAAGGCCGCCCACTGCCCTATCGCCAAGCCACTCGTGCGCCCTACCACCTGGCTGCCCTGCGCCAAGGCGCTAGGCCGCCCAACTCCCCAGGCGTCACCACGGACCACCGGGGCAAGCCACACCGTGCAGCTTGCCAACACAGCTGCCCACGGCCCGGACGCTCTCGCCGCCACAGGTCGTCGTGCATACCGTTTTGGTGTCGGGGTGCTGCCCGCACCCCACAAGGGGGCGACTCTCCCCTTGACCCCCCGCCAACTGATCGCGCAGTTGGATCCGCGACACCCTATCGAAGCGCACGTCAATCGTCCCGCCAACAGCGCCCCACGCCAAAGCACTCCGGCCATTGAGCAACCAGGCCTAGTACGCCCGTCCCACTGCCACGGCCGCTAAATGCCCCGAACGCCTAGATATTTCGTCCAGTGGGCCATACAATGCCCAGATTGCCCAGTTGCATCATGACCTGAATTTTCCACAGCCTCATCACGCACTACGGTGCTGACGTACGCCGGAACCCCTTTTGGTGTCGTGTGTTATTCGTCGAGTGTTCCACGAGGATTCTTCCACCGCCGTCAAATTTGATTTGATTTTCTTGAAACTTCCGCAAATTCTTCCTTTCATGAGATTTCCCGCGAACGTGAATTCGTGTATTGGATTTGGTGCTTAGTCATCGTCGCGGTGGTTGAAGATAGTACTTCCCCCCTCGACAAGGAACGGGGCTACACCACTATTATTTCATCGGATTGAGGTTTTCAAATTTGATCGTGTGAATTTTGTGGCCTGTTTTATCCCTCTACCCAAACCCGTCCTACATGCTCCACCATCATTATCATTCACGTCTTCCTAGTCGTCAGCCCCCCTAGTTGTCCTGCGTCACATACATAACATTTTGTTTTCTTTGTCTCCGTATCTCATATGGTACAAAAGTTACTGACGTTCAAAGTAATGTGTTAAGTATATGTGTTGATATTTCAAGCACATATCCCTAGACGAACAGTGGTAATTTTGAAAAGCTTATTATTGATCTTACCATGTCCACAACGTTCAGTTTCTCCTTTGCGAAAACCCATTAGTTTGTAGTGTGTATGGAGGAGTCAACTTAATTATGGAACCATTATCCTTCATGCAATAAGTGTAACCTATGCGATGGAACACGTAATCGGCTGGGATCAATGGACACGTGTTACAACACAAGGGGTAATAATTTTGAGCCAGAGATGCGATGTCGATGAAATGCAAATTTCTAAAATCAATGAAACAATATTCAGCAACAACAACCAATTGGGCAATCAATTAAACTGACGGAGTTTGATTGATCACAATCAGTCTCCTCAATGTCCCTTTGCACCAACTAGACATCAACGACATCGAGGGGCAAAATGAGTTACCCGATATCGTCCAATCCTTCTTCGGTAATAACTAGTGATACCACAAAATAATTTTCTCTATCTCTCTCACAATGATGGTGGCTAAATCATGTATATTGAGTTTAATCAATCGGAGGCTTTTGGAAACACACTTTCAACAGCACTTAGCAAAGTAAACGAACTGCAAGCGTAAGGAGGCGATAGAACTTGTAGGGCAGGGCCCGATGTCAGTGGATCAGAGCACAGTTCATGCACGAGGCAGGGTGCGAAGTCGTGCAGAGAGAGAGGCGAGGGCAACAGTGGAATGCGCGGGCTCCAAGGGACTCGCACAAGAGACTCATGAGGCGCATGCGATGAGCCAATAGTCTGGCGGGCTGGAGGCACCAGGTGCGTGACACGGGCATGTGATGGTGCTAGAGTGTGGTGTACGTAGAGCGCTGCATGCAGCAGCACGACACATGTGAGCGGCGCGCGTGGCAACGATGGTGCGTAGCGGCGCGGGCGCGCGGCAGCACGGGCGTGCGGCAAACGGCGAGCGGCACGTGCCGCAGCGAGGGCATAGGGTGAGCGTGGGCAAGCGTGCATGGCCGATGGTGCAAGCACGTGGTAGTGCGGGAGTGCGGCGAGTGATGAGTGGCGCGTGCGGCAGCAGCAGCGCGCGGCATGCGCAGGCGAGCCCGTAGGACAGGCGGTGCACACAGGTGTATAGGGCGCTCGGCACAAGAAGCAATGGGGTATTGGAGGCGGTGGCTGTGATGGCGACAACGGCAGCGGCAATGGCAGCGGCGACCTCAATGGCGGCGGCCCCGGCTGCTATGATGGCTAGAATGACGTTTACAAGAACCAGACAGGAGAATGATTCTTGGCACTTTATTGGACCCAAACAACCTAAGAAGGGGCCTTTCTTGACGAATGGCTTCAAGAATGATGAAGGGGTGTCAGAGACGGTTTCTCCATGGGGATAGGACGTGGTTGGATGTATGAATGACGTGCTCCCATGATCTATGATAGAGAACTGTAAACACTCCCAAGGAAATGAGCAATACATAGGATGATGCTTAAAACACAAATAGGCCTGTCTTTAATCCAAAAAGAAAATGACACGTGCACAATTACAAAACGAAAGATAAAGTGTCCGCCGACTCATCATTAAGACGAGTACTTGAATGATGGGTCGCTGACGTTGGCTCATGCTGCTCAATGTGGCTGCTGGCATTCGATTGTGTCGGTGGCGAGATGGTCCCCTGCCACTATATTTCAGTATTCTCCTCATCAATATGATCAAAGTATTTTAGTACTCTTTCCATATTGTTTCTCATTTTCATTCATAAGCTCCTTGAATTTCTCAAAAACTTGAGATTTATACTTCATAAAGTAAACCCATCGGTATCTAAAAAAAGCACCAGTGAAAGTAATGATGTAAGAACAACTGCCTTTAGCTTGGATAGGCATAAGTACCACAAACGTCAGAATGTACAATTTCCATATTGCCCTTGGCACATTCCCAACTTCCCGAGAATGATGATTCAGTTTGTTTAACCATAATGCAAGATTCACATGTTGTGTATGATTCCAAATCAAACCAACCTTTGTATGCATCCTCATGCAACTTAAGTAATCTTCCATTTCCAACATGCGCAAGATGACAGTGCCATAAATTGGTTGTGTTCATAGAGTGTTAACTCTTCGTATGAGCAACACCTACTTGGACATCATAACAAGAAACGTCCATCAAGTAGAATCCAATCACTAGCGGTGTTGATGCTACCAATTTATTCTTAAAATAAACGGAACATCATTTGTTCATAATAGTTGTAGGGTACCTGAGTCTATCCAAAAAAGAAACAGAGACGATGTCATTATTATGCAAAGAACATAAAAGAAGTCTTCCAAAGATAGAAAATTTCCGGATGGAAGCTTGAGGTTTACTGTCCCCAAAGTGGTAGTAGAAACTCTAGTGTCGTTCCCCACTCTCAGCTCCACCTCGGCTTTCCTCAGATTTCTTCTACCTCCGCATCCACTATCCAATACCCAAGATTTTGAATCTTTAAAAGACAAGTAAGAATCTACCACATTGAAGCCTCGCCATGCTTCTTCTGAGCTATCTTGTTGTGATACTTCCTATTGTTCCTCTTCTAGTGGCGCTTTGTCCACACTGGAAGCACATGCCTTTCTCGTTGTTGTTCTTTGTTGCTGGTGCTTCCACTTGCTCCATCCCTTTGTCTCACCTTGACGCAGAAATTACCTTTCTCTTATTGTCGGTCCTACTACCAACAAAGATAACATGAAGTTTGTCCTTTGAAGGTTGTCCTTGGCCGTGATAAGCACATTAAGTAGCTTTAGTACAGTAGTTGAAATTAACAATAAATTGGTGGAATGAATCGCCTATTGATATTATCAGATTCTAGAATAGTCTTGAACCTGGTAACCACATGTTAACGGTCTCAAGGAAATGGTTTTTTGCGTTACATCAGGTGCCCCTCCAAGAAAACACGACCCCATAACTTTAATGGTTATAAAATATCCATAGATTTCCGACACCGAGTGGTATTCAAAATAGCCATGTTATTTTGAAACCCATGTTATTTGAAACCTTGATGATTGGGCCTTATGTTTTATTTTTCTTTACAATGATTTGGACCCTTAATTTTTTTGGCTTGATTTCTCTATAAATGCCATCTTCAAGCATAGCCTTATAAAGAGAAACTATTCTCTCTGTAAAGATTTTCTTATGAGCTATTTTATTCATTGTGATATGTTTTAGAATTTAAATAATGTACTTGGTGGATACTACTATGCAGCAAGATGAGGTACTAATTCGTGTTGCATGTAGCTATGGTTCTTTCGTTATTTTGATGTTAGTGTAGGATGTCTAAATTTATTTTCTACGAAGTAGATGTAAAAAATAAAGTGAGTAATTTTTGGTAGAGAAATTGCAGAGTTTTACAATAACTCAACCTGTGAGTCTATTAGATCTCACTAACTTGGTATGACAACTAACCCACCAACTAACAATTCCAATGGTTTTTTAGGATCTCCACTTCAACCTTTTTTGGGCCTCACATTTATAACATATATGTAGCGTGGTGTTGAGTACTAAGCAATGAATGCAAATTAAGATCTTAATTTTAATAGCTTTAATATTTTTGTTATGCTGAATTTTAAAATATCTTATCAGCCAGAAATATTTATTGCAAGATAGAGGTCTTCTCTAGGTAGACTGTCCTTTAGAGCTTTATCTAATATGTTAGCTAGACTTAGGCAAATAACATGATAATATAAAAAACCAGTAAAATTAGTTTTGTAATTCAATTAGAACAGATCGAATGATATAATGAAAAACTGGAAAAATCAACCACAATAGAAGAAGTAAAGTGACGAGAATAGGATAGTGAAAGATGGGAAGGTAAGTAACAATGGGAACAAAGTGGTTGGACCAAGGTATGATTTCACGTGTTTTAGAATGAAAAACAATAAAAGGCACTGGGAGAATCACAGGAAGGGACATCAATAGGAAGTGGAATGGTATTAAGATTTTTAACAATATACAAGAATTAAAATCTGGGGAGAGGTTAATCAAGATACTACTGGTACTAGACCACAGGTTTATCACTATATACATTTTAGGTGATATTAATATTATACGTAGGGTTGGATATATAGAAAAGGTAATGGAAATATGATACATAAGTCCAAAATTGTAAAAAATGAGTATTTGATCTCTAGAAAAGTATAAGGATGATGACGAAGATAAATGGGAACAAGAATATCAGTGAAACGAAGATAAAGACTCTTAATTATATGTACATTAATGATGTGATGTCAATTGTAGGTGCAATGTTGAAGCAGAAAAGTAAACGGATGGTTTGATAATACATTCCAATTTGATAAAAATTTATGATTTTTAAATAATAGAGGGTTCATGAGAGAATCTACAGTCAAATGATAATAGTAATTGATAGGTATTTGTATTATAATATCATTAATGGTAAATTGTAAAAAAAATGGTCTATGAAATATGAAACTGAAATATGGGAAAATCAGAGAACATTTTAAATGAGTCTTGAATGTTTGATCATTTGGCCGAACAAAGCGAGACTACAAAACACAATTTTAATCCAGGTTTCAACCTACATGTTTAAAAAAAAAAACAATATTACCCGGAACATAAAGTAAATATATAATAGAGTTTGTTTATAACATAAGTAGAAATGCCTTTATTTGGATTGATGTGGAATCGGGCACTGTTTGCCTTCCCTCACTTCTGTGAGTGTCAAAGCCATTCTTCTTCGAGCTGGTACACTTCTCAGTGCTTCTATGCAGTAAGACGCACTCTTGGTAGTTGAAGCAGGAAGAGAGGCATCACACCTCTCTTTAGTCTTTCCATACCATTTGAAGGCTCTCTTGTTGCTGATGTAACTGCTGGTAAGAAAGCATGTTGGCTACTGTAAATGGAACAGCCAAGCCATGGGGTAGTCCATGCTTTGTTGGATCATCTTTGCTGGCCCCCCTTGCTTAGGAAATGTCATCTACCTAGATGAGAAACTGCCAAGGATAAAGCTGGACATATCTACCACCGCCAAGTAGATTTATCTTAAGTAGGGTTCAATAGCAGTGATTAAATTGGAGCCTTACATTACTGTTACTTTATTGTACTGTTTATCTGCATTAGCATCCGCATCAGCCACCCTTCTTCTAGATTGGTCCATCAAGGGGTCCCCCCCATCATCCTTAGCAGTAGATACCAATCCTCACCTATAAGAACAATAATGTTAAAATACAATCCAAGGTGCAAAATAGAGCATCTAATCTTCCCCCAGTGGATCAAACGGTCAAGATACAAATACGACTAATAAAATGACACTTTTGCATTTGGGTTTTCGATTGACATGGCTCAAGGCCTCGACATATTTTCATTCTTCTTTTAAAATCATCACGCCTTGTTGAGTCATGCTCATTTCCGAGTCGTATAGGTGCGATCAGAATGAAACTAAAAGAAAACTATTAGAGAGTTGTCTCACACTAGAAGAATCACAAAACACAATTCATGTTCAAATATCAAGTGGGATTGTAATATTTGAAGTGAAAGACCTTCCCACTCCTAACCGGATAGCAGTATCTGGAAAATGAGCATTCTATCTGGCCCACTATGGGTTTCTCCTAGGTTACAAATTGCACGTAGGAGCTTGCCAGCTCTGGGCTAGCTTCAACACTTGATGTTCGCTGTCCTGAAATTGCTGAGTGTGGTGTTGTGCCTAGATGGTTTGAACCATAAAGATACAAATATAAGATTTTGTCTTCCATGCTGTATTTTTCTACCTTCCGTAGTAAAAAAAAACAAATTACACAGTTTTAACAAATAATGAGACCTATCAAACCACTGATCTTTAAACATACTGCAAATGAAAAATATTGGGACTGTATATTGTGAAAGGTTTACACTAAAACATTTTGATTTAACAAAATGGTGTCCAATTAATGCATGACTCATAGATTCAACTTGAAATTAATATATTATTTCTAAATAATACCAGAAATACCTCAAAGTAGGCAGGATTGCATGCATCAAAATGGATTCATTATTCACTAATGTGCAACACGAAAGTGCAAGAGGTCATGTGAATCATTATCAAGAGTACATATCTGAGGGCCATCGTGGTGTATATTTCCTGATTGATGAAAATCTTTACTACTTGAACTGCATCATTTGTTATCGAAGTGAAATGTCTGATATTAGAAAACTTTCAACAACAGAAAATGTATAATATGCACCAGATCGCTTCTAGTGCAACTTTAATATAAGTGGGATTGCTATATATGATAGATAATTTATGAGAGAGGTGCTAATATATACAAGGCTGGGTTTTGTGACTGCTACATTCTGCCCTAGAAAATGTTACAATGCTACAAATGGTATCAACCTCCTTTTTGAGCCATGTCTAGTTCAGAAGTGCCTCGACGAATTATAGGTACTGCCTTGCCCGTTATATTCAAAACGAACCCACAGGGGTGCTCTATTAAAATAATGTTTTTCACTTAAACCCCAAAATTAGGTCGTCAAGATGTTTTGACCATTATTTATTGACTAATAGTTTTCAGGACTTGGATTTGTCAACATGAAAATGGTGACACGTTGGATGAGGGGGACCCAACAGGCATTGATGTGATAAAATATTGCAATCCGCTGAGCACAGTATTCATAGCAATAAAGTACCAATTCAATACAAGGCACAAGCCTAAGTACAATAAAGAGTTTGAGTCAGTTCTGCATAAAACAAGGTTTAATCCAAAATTTCAAATCAGTCAGTTTTAAATAAATTAGAAGACAAAATCGTTTATCAGTATTAAACTGCAGTATTTATTTTACATATTAAAATATATTAAACAAAAGGGTTAAAAATAAGCTTATACTAAGATAACAAATAGGTAAGAAAGACAAAACAAGAAAATAAAATTCCCAGCTGAACCTCTGAATTATGTATATAAATTTTTGAGTATAATATTCATATAAAAGAAGAATATAAGATTTATCGTAACGATTTAAAATATTGAATAAATTTTATTAAAACATTTAACTAAATCAATGGATGAATGCATTGAGTTTGGCCTAGCATCAAATAAGGGTAAATAATGAAAAAACATTATTAAATTTTGAAACAATATAATGATATAGATAATGAGCAGAACAATAATAGAATATTTTATGATAGGGAGTCTGTTTGAATTTTAAAAGAATGTTTAAAAAAGATGTCCGCTTATGAAATTAAGTGTATGTAAATAAGTTGTCCGAGCTAATTAGATCAAAATTGGAGGACTAGTATATGAGTATCAAGCTTAGAAATAATTGAGTTAAATCAGGCCAACAATAAGCAATTGAGAGCTGGACATATCAAGATAATTCTCTAAATTAAACACTAGGAAGGCTTACCCTCAACAAGGAGCTGGGCAAATGTACATTTTGAAAATCAGCATCAATAGAAATGGTCCAAATATTACCCACAAATAGAAAACTCCATAAAAACTAAACTCCAATTCAAATGATTAGACATGATTATGAAATAGGGCACAAAGGTATGGATAAATCTCTTATAAAATGAAACTTTGGAAAAAATATTGATGATTGAATGCATATGTTTATAGATTTCTAATTGAATCACAAGACATAATATAGAGATGCCACATGACACAGTTACTAGATATTCAAACAGAAGAAGAATCCCCAAAGATACCCTGAAATGAGGATAGTACGTTATTAGTTGTCTTCTTATTCTATCTAGATATTTTAAACTTGATAAATGGATACTATTTTTGCACGAGGACATCCATGAATGGGTCCATGATCAAGTTTTTACAGTATCACAGAAAACACTACACACTAGACTCATTAGGGTTATATATGCTATCTTTGTTTTCAAATATATACATATGGGATTAGAAGAAGCAATTGTGGCTTTTCTCTCAGGAAAATCTCGTTGAGGTAATGATTTCGTAAGTCAAAGGGAGCGGGCATGTTGTACATGTCACGGGGCATACAAAGTTTTCATCCTTCAAAATATAATAGATAACGAGACCTTCATCTAATGCATCTCTTAATCCCTTGAGTCACTTCACATGGGTATAATTACAAGGCTTAAGTTGAGATCCAGATCAATGTGGGCCGGTTATGCACCTAAACTTATTAATTCACCAGAAAAGTTGATCTATGATATTCGTGAGGTACATAACCATGTTCAGTCACATTTACATGTTATATAAATGGAAAGAAAACTAAACAAGCTACTCCATGATATTCAGACTGCGTGACTGGTGGATATAAGACATAGTTGACTTTTTTTGCATATTTCTAATTATCAAACCAATAGTATGATGTATTGTCCTAATGTCCAGGACCTTATGTGTATGTTGCACTCTTGTGGTGTACACATCAGCTACCATTTTTAGATAACTGTTGTATTACCTCCAGCTTAGCCTGCACTATGGTTGAAACATTTTATCGAATATTCCAAATTTTGAATATGAATGCACCAAAAATTTAAATATGTATAGTATCATATATTATAATTTATAATTATTTCATTTGTAGTTTATGTCAGTTCTCGGATAAAGTGGCTATAAAATAATCTAAGAGCAGGTTGAATTATATTTTTTAGCTATATTATATTGTTTTCCTCAAATAACCTATAATGTTACTAGTTAGGAAACGAAGTAGAGGAAATGAGAGTCATTAGTTATTTTTTCCAACCGCGTAGTGCTCTTGGATTGGTTTTCTCCCAAGGTTATGACATGGCAAAATTGTACTTGTGTGAATGGCCCCAAGCATATTACTTGGAAATATGGCTGAACAAGGATACCAAAACAAAGAAAAAGTCGCAGCACCTCTATCTTCCTTAATCTCTAAAGTATTGCATAGAGCAACGACCATACTTCAAGATGGGCCGTGACGCTTTGTCTACATTGGTGTCTAAAGCCATCTTATTATGGCCCCCAATGCCCTAACCTTATCTACTAATAAACCAAGATTTTGGTTAAATAAGCTGTTTTAAGGCTCTGATTTAGGCAACAATATTTATAATTTTAACATTGATTAAAATAGGGTAAGCAAGGATCAAATCCACAAGCAGCAGATAATGAGAATAAAATCTAATTCAAATATATTTAAAATAATTATTTTAGGTGATAAATATTGTTCCACATGTTTGTGTAGTTTATTAATAGGAAACTAAATGAAATAAATGAAAACTAGTTCAAAATATTTTAAATAATTGAAATAGATATTTATTTAATTTTTGATAAGCACTAAAAATTAAATGTAATTTTTGGGGAAGTTTTACAGGAAAAATTAAGATTTAACATTGAAAAAAAACTTCGGCTGCCATTTGTGCGCGGCGCCGTTCAACTGGGCAGGTAGTTCAGTGAAAACACATTATCTTTTGCATGAGGAAGAATGCTTGGGTGTTGCTTGATACGTTGGAAATTCAAATGATGAGAAAATTCAAATTGAACGCTGGGGACATCACATGAACCTTGTTGTCACTTCCCCGAAAGGTCAAGTGGTGCTATTTCTCCTATAATATTGATCACCCTTGAACTCTTTCTCTCACAGTGGATCAATGAAATCTGATGCCCTAGCCCTCAAAAACATGTTCGGATAATGAACTCCAATATGACGTATTAAGAGAGGGGAGAAGAGAGTAAATAGAAATGACCGAACTTTCCAAGCCATTGGATTTAGTTGCCACACACTACGGGGCTAGGATTTCTTGTTCCAGCCTGGACCCATCTGTCCTCTGATTTAAAAATATACATTTCAAATTTAAATTATGTTTGAATTAAACAAATCTTGAATTTAGTTGACCCTGTATTTTAGGAGGTTTGAATGGGCTTCAAGAATTGGCTTTTTGTGTATCCGGTTCCCTCTTATCATCTATTAGATTCTTCTTTCCTTCGATCTATATCTGAAGTTCACCATATTATTTTCCTATGTCCTGCTTTTATACCTCTTTTTAAACCTATATTTATCGATATTTGGTAGAAATCCACTTGATTTCAAAGAGTCGAGTGGGGTTAGTTTAAAAAATTTATATCAAATATTGAAATAGAGATTAGAAAAATAAATCATAAATAATTAATGCTAGAAAATATTGATAAATATGGGTTAAAAAAGAGGTATAAAAGCAAAATTTTATTGATCTAATTTGATGTTATCACGAACCATGCAATTTGAATAAGAACAATATATTTATTTCATCAACACATTCTAGGCCTACCCGTTATCTACACATCACCATATTATACTTTATATATTTGGTATGGAAAGGGCAAAATTATTTTTGTTTTGCACTGTCTACAATGAGCACACTAGATGTCCAGTGATACGTGAAGCAAGGGCTAGGAAGAACACATCGTTAAATACTGCCCATTGCCCAGGGCTCACCATTTACTTGCAATACACTACGCACCTATGGAATTTTTGATGGCACTCCACTATAGAGAGTCGATTGGCACCCACCATCAATGGGCTCTGTGAAGCTCAATGTGGAGCTGGTATCGTCTAAGGTTGCATATGGAGTACCATCTTTGCATTCTCACATTTATATGGAGTTCAAACTAACATAGCAGCTAAATCTATGGAAATAGGTGATGCCTTGTTCCATTACAAGGAGTGAAACCTTCACAATATCATCATAGAATCGACATACATTTTGTTGGTCAATATGCTCCGTGTACGCTCATGCTCCACTAGTGTCTCTAGAGCATATGTCAGGATCTAATATCGTGTCGTCCATGCTTGGCCATCATTCGCCATCCGATGTGAGAGAGGAACCAGTCAGTAGATGCACTTACTAACTATGTGGTATGCTCTATACACTTCATGGTGGGATATTCCCTAGGAGGCCAATGACTACCATGGAGTTGAGAGACCCCGCCAACCTACTCTCTACGCATGCCCACCCCTTGGGATTGCTGGCCCGTGCGAGTGGTGTAATATGCGGAGCACTGGAGGAAGAAGTGCATAATATCTTGCGTAAATATTGCACCCTTCACACACTTCAACAATGACATCTGTTGATGGTGAAAGGAATGCACATACTTCATGCATCCCCAACTCTAAGGGACAATAACAAGTTATAGGTTCCTAACGTATCCTCCATGACAGCAACAGTATCACAATTGTATCCTTTTTCCTTTGCATCATGGGCGTGGTTGAGTAGGGTCCATGTGTAATTGGGATATCCTCCATGTCTACAATTGAGATAGCCACTAAAAAGTCACTTGTTTTTAATGATGTCTTCTAGTCGTCACTTTGGCAGCTGAAAACTTATGAACACAATATTCAAGAATCTTTTTGTTCCGTAAAGTATATATTGCATCACCTAAGAATGGAATTATAAATTCCCAATTTAATATACTTTCATTCATTTCAGGTTTCTTGATCCACGTTCTTCAACTACTCTCTTTTTTTATGAACAAAGACTTCTTGAAAGTGTTATGGGGCCCATCCTAAAATCGATTTGGGTAAAAATATTCAAACTATTTCTAGAGAAGTTGACTTCCATTGAGGTTGGTATATAATGAGGTAATTTGAAAGCTGAATCATAGGGTGATGCAAATGGCACTTATGCAGCATGATCCGCACCTGAAAGAGTTCTCACGACACATCCTTAGTACTAGAACATTATAATAAGAGCCTATCTGCACGTTTACAACTACTTGAGAGCCACAAAATTTTGTAACCAGCTTCTAAGTAATTGCTAATAAATCAGAAGTTTCAATAAAAAGAGCCCTTATGGTCAATCAGCTGAGTCTTGACTTTATTTTGCAAGGAGTATGTTTGTAAGACCAGATTAGGCATCTATTTATGCCTATTACTGAATAAGGTGAAATAGTTGCTTTACGTCTATGGTTCGTACCATTATTAAATGGCAACTTTTGTCTACAGTTGATACATCATACATACAATCCACCAATATCAAGCTTCACAAAATAATTCTCATGTAACCGAGATTCCAAACAAAAATGGATTGTGATGAAACAATAGATGATCAATCTCTTTGTTCTGAAAGGATTTTAATTTTAATTTGTTTAGTTGAAGGTTCATTCAACCCATTTAAGTATATGTCTTCTAGGCATACCAATATGACATTTAAGATTTTGGAACTCCTCTGGAACTTGTTAAATGCTCATGAATGATCCATTTGAAATTTGCACAAACAAGTTTCAATAGAAAGTGTGGGGTTTTATCATAGGTATAAGATAGGGGATTGCACAGATCTGCTCGGTATGGATACAAAATTGATGCCCCTCTATTTTTCCTTAATTTGGAACTCTTCAAATATATTGTACAAATTCATTTTATTTAAATGCTCAGTAGATTGTTTTATTCTATAACATAAACTATTTATTGATTTATTATTTTTTGCTCAAACTCATGAGCTAAATTTATATTAATCACTACTACCTGTAGATAGAAGCTCGATAAATATCTTAATTTTAGTAAAAAAATATTAAAATTTCAAAATACGTACCAACCAGCACATGAACTTGTAAACTCTTTTATATTTGCACGACTCTGAATTAAATATCCTTACATATAAAGGCCTGCTGAGCTCATCATCGCCATTTGATCACATTTGTATACTTTTTGCATCACCCAATGTTAGACTTACTTGAACTGCATGTTTACGAACTCAGAATTCGTAGTCGAAGCATCATAACATGGTTTGTGATATAAACTAACCTGTTGATGAAAATGGCGATACAATTCTGGAACTTACATCGCTCTACAGTTCACTGATTTTTATTCTTAAATAACACCCACACTCTATCCATTCAGGTCCTACACTGAATGGGCATATGCTGGGCCATATTAAACATATAAGTTGTGGTATATAATTTTAAGTATACATTATTTAGAACTATTTAAAATATATAATTAGAGAGCAAAGAGCACGCCCTAGTGAACTCACTCTTAGTATTAGTTATGAATAACAATGAATCAATAAGCATATTAATGAGCATGCATATGTAATTAAAGTTGGATGGATTTAGGAATATGATAACATGCAAACTTTTGCAGAAATATCATGCATAATCATAAATATCTACATCCAGATGTCCATATTTGCATGTTACCATGCTTTAAACTGATTAAACTTGGCTTTATAGTGCATTTATGGGTTTGCAATATTTTCTCAAATTTTCACAGATTTTTTTGACCTTAGTTTCATAGAGAAGGCAAAGACTACCTATTTAAAACTACTAATGGTGTTTTCTACCTTTTCTTGATTTTTTTCCAAATTTTCTCACATTTTCCTACACCAGATTCAATTATATATTATTTCTTTCACGTTGAAGGCAAGATGAGTTGGTAACACCTTGATGAGAGAGAAAGTGAAGAAATCAGATGCCCATAATTCAAGTAAATTGAAACCTTCATATCTCAAGATCTGACTGTCAGGTGGGCCTGACATTTTGAGGGTAGTTTTGTCTTTTTTCTGTTTTTTCAATCTAACATGTGAGTCATAAAGCAATGTCGGGAAGGGAGAAAAACTACTTTGAACTTGTCCCAACCCTAGTCGCCCAAGAAGGATACATCAAGCTTTTAGAGCAAACGTTTTATGCTTTTTTTTAGTTGGTCTAGTGAGTTTCTCCTTCCCCGCTCGTTCTTCTTCTTGTTTGTTGCCAAACATTTCAAGCATAGCCAAAATAGTCATGCTCTAAGAGGAGTTATTCAAGGGAGAGTATCCCCTTAGTTTAAGAGTGTAATAAAAAATGAAAATAAAAAATTAGGTAGGTCATCTACCATTTCCAGGAACTCATTGGGATTGAATCTATTAGTAACTACATATTGTTTCGCTCTTATATTTAGTTTCCCTTAAAGATATTGATCCCTTCAAGGGAGCATGGATATCAAAAAGGGAAGGAATTCTTTCCATCTATTTATTAACATAGGTATTAATAATTCAAGAGGACTAGACCCTAAGCAATCCAACCATTCTCATCATTCATTTAGGTAATCCTAATCGTTAGGAGAAGTTTCAAATTGCTTGATCTCACTCTCTCATTTAGAATCATCAGTCTATTTATTAGGCGTTCCATTAGTTTATACAACTTCTAGCTCCTAGAAACATAAAATAAATTCAGAATTTAAGGACAGTTGCCTCCTTGTGGATCGACCACTTTCTCATTCTACACTTTCTATATTGTGACAAAGGAAATTTTATAAACCTATTGCATAAGCCTGAATTCAAGCGACACACTTAAACTTGCATTTGAAAACCCCAGTTTGAGGCTTGTGAAATGATGGAGCAAGAGATCCCCCTCCATCAAGATTGACACCAAAGCCCATTCTGTTGTTGGTGACAGCCCTTGGCTTGAGCCCCGGCTGATCGGCACCTTAAGAGGAAGGATTAGGCACTTCATCACTTCTAAGTTTCGGGCCATATCCCCCCATACAGGCCTTTTACATTTCAAACCTCTGATTTCATCTTGTTTTATTTGTTTGTTTTAGGGGACCCTATGTCTAATGAGCCGCCTTTTGTGGACCTCTATGAAGGGTCCCATTACCATCCTATATATAAGGGATGGAGTGGGCACCCTAGCAACTTGGTCAAGATAGAAAGAAGGTCATAGTTTATTTTTGATAGGGACCCACTACCCCACGATTGAGTGCAAGGAGGAGAAGAAGGAAGACAAAAGAGAGAGATAACAAATGGAAGGGAAGGAGACGGAGGCTACTGCCAGATCCGTCAACTCGCCTCCATCAGGTCCCCACTCCGCAGCCATGTGCCGTTCTTCTTGCCGCAGTCGCACCTGCTCCACACCGTGCGCGCTTGAGCCACTGTCGTCACAGCTGCCACGAGCGGCCGCTGCCAGCAAGTGTGGCCAGTCACCATTTGCAACTGTCAAAAATAGCCCAGGCCGTCGATATCAGTGGCAACTACCCAGACCAGCCTGATCAACCCCACTACAGCCACGACTAGTGACCACAATCCATTGCAGCCCGCGATCGCGCCTAGTGCAACCCACGGCCAACTGTAGCCCGTGATCACGACCAGTCACAACCCACAACCGCGACCAGTGACTATGACCAGCGACCACTATCGGTCACAGCTCGCGACTGTGACTAACTACAGCCACTAGAAACCGCAGCCTACAGCCGTAGTCAGCGGCTGCAACTAGTCACGACCCATTGCTACGACCACCGTAGCTTGCAGCCGCAACTGGCCGCTACCAGCACCTGGGATCAGCTGCACTTCGCGGCCGTGACCAGCCACTCTGTGCGGTTGCTATAACTTGTCGTTGCATGCCATGCAACGGCCTCATCACCGCACATCAGACCATCATTGTTGGCACCCCCACGTTGCCATTGAGCCTTTGCCGAGTGCCATTGAGCTGCTTATCAAACAGTGTTTATTCAACGTTGAACAAGGAATTTTCCAACTAGTTGGAGTTTTTAATTGCAGATTGCTGAACTCACTATTTGATTAAATATGATTTATAATATTTTTTCATTCCTCAACTATTTGTAAAACCTAATACATAAAACTGATGGGGGACCATCCATATGATCCCGGATGGGACGAGTCCAACCACACTAGGTGCTCGCACCGATGCTTGCCAACCGGGATTCAAATACCCCGCGTAAGTATCATTTTATTTCGCGCTTTATTTGTTTTGTTGTATCTCCGTTCATGGACCTTACGGACTGGGCCGGTGTTTGGACCTTGTCCATGTTATCTTTCATTTCCTTGTGTAACCGTTGAATAGAGGATGAGCCACATCTCACGGCGGTTCATCCTCTAACAACGTCACTTGGCACCTATCCTCCCTATGTAAGGGGATAGCATGCCCAAGTGAAAGGAGGCTTTTGATGAATTGAAATTTGTGTTTTATTTTCTACCATAGTGTTAGAGAGATTTACATAGAAGTTAGAGATAGTAGTGGGAACGTGGTTGCTCCCTTTCCTCACGTTGAGACCACTTCGTGAACCGCCGCCATACGACCTCGTCGAGACCACTTCGGGGCCGTTTCATAAAGAATCAAGCTTTGCAGGTCATGGGTTTGTCACCGCGGCCTCGCCGAGATAACTCCGAGGATGCTTATTGAAGATCCAAGAATTGCAGCTTTGGGTGTTGCCATCGCCTTCATTCCTTGTCGAGATCACTCCAGGGATGCGTGACGTCACCGCCGCCCTCTGCCATATTCCCTAGAATCCAGCCGTTCAAGCCAACAAGATCCTCTAAGAATCAAGAAACAGTTATATTTCTTGGAGTTCTTGATCGGTTAGCGTCCAAGAAGCCCTGTTCCTTGTCGTCATCTATGCCATCACCACCATCACACCGCCAACGCCGACGCCCGCCCAGTGCTCTTGCACTCCCGCAACCAGCGTGCCCGCCCTCGCGTCGCTCACCGCATGTACCCGCGGCCCCGCGCACCCGCTCCGCCTGTAGCCTGCACACCGACGTGCCCCAAGCTCCGCGCCCCGCGCCTTGTGTGTCCGCGAGTGCAGATCCTTGCGCCAGCACACTTGCACCCGGCATCCGTGGCCCCGCGCGCCTAACCCCACTCGTGCTCCGTGTGTCCAGGCCTAACACTGCACGCCCCAGCCCACGCCCACGCTGGGTGCGCCCATGCGCCCTCACCCTATGCCAGTGCGCCAGCACCCGAGCCCCGCAGACCAGCCATCCAAGACCAGCACGCACGCGCGTGCCTGCACCTGCACCCCCACGCACCGGTGTGCCCAAGCCCCGCACCCGTGCACCGTGCGCCCCAGACCCAAGCCTCTGCACCCCGCGCCGTGGTCCTCTACTATGCCTTCGGCTCCCTTCCAACGGTGTCTCGCTGTGTTTGGTGTTGTGTCGTCACCATTGATTACACCATACTAGGATATTTTGCCGTGGACACCGCCAATCAAGTATCTTCTCATCATTCCCCATTATATTTCAGTATTATTACTTAGTGCAATGCCATCTTCCCCCATCGATTCCGCTGCCTTGGACGAAGATGCTACTTGATATAGGATAGCCACCGGTCGAGAGAGTTAGGATTTCATTGTGGTAAAACGACTACTCGTTCATCTCTTAGGCTTGGAACAACTTAGGGTCATCAAACGCCCCTCACATCGTAGTCGTCTTTAATTGGTCTTAAGGGTCATTGGGAGTCCAACTTGATCATTATCTCTCTTAGGGGAAACCATCGACCATTCACCCTCATTCGTAGTCGTCTCGTATTGCTCAATTGGGGTTTTCTTATCAACATTCATATCACCTAAACAGACCTATCGAACTCGATTCATCATCTTTATTGTGACGTAACACGAACCGTCGATCCCGGTGGAGTCCTATTACATAAAAAATGAGCTACAACTTTCTGCACATCGGACTTTGTACATATTTCCATCACATGATTTGCACCTTCTACTGCCAAGATAAGTTTAGTCAGTCTATGAAAAATTGAACATGCACCTTCTATTTTGTATCCAAATTTCCCAAGCTTGGAGTTCGTTTAAGTTAAGCATCAACCATTATTGATGAAATTCCTGTACATTTGCATGAATTGATCTAGTTAGGCATTTAATTATTTCATATTATTTCTAACCATAGTGGAAGAAACTGTGTTCTAACAACTTTCTTCATTAGTTGAAAATATAAACTTGGTTTCTTTAGCTAACTATTGTGCTGCCGCCTGCTCCTGCCAATAAGGTGGACATCCCTTTACATTGTATGATGCCTCTCTAATGTTCTCCTATATTTAGGGTGTTTTTTATTTTAGGTAGCCAATAAAGTAGTTTCTAGTTTGCACTGCACTGCTGAAATGAGATGGATCCATTTTCATGAAAATAACTTTCAACAATTTTAATTGATTTATGTGTGAAAGTCATACAATGTTATAGTCTACTAGGGTATTATTCATTCAGTATCGATAAACGGTATTCTGCCACACCATCTTGAAGTAGCAAAACTATTAGAGGGTTGCTGAAAAACATAGTTATAAGACAAAATATTTTTCAGGGTATGAATTTAAATATCAAACTATTGTTTGAGCATATTCTTCAACTTAAAATGACGTTCTTTGAATATAGTGCATACCCTAGGCAAGCAAGCATCGGAAATAAACAAAACCTTATTTTTTGACATACTTGCATGTTAATCTCACTTAATGCATCAATATGAAAGTAATGGTGTTGAAATATGTTTTCACTCTACGAGTCCTCAAATATTACTATCATCTTCATCCATCGCGTCTACAAGGGGAGATGGTACTTAAGTCCTCAATCACTAAAGCTCTATTTCACAAAGAGGATACATAAAGAAAATAAACATGTTTCTTAGAAACATAGAAGAGAGAGAAAGCACAGCCGTCCACATCATGGGAGAGAAGAAAATGACTATCCCAAAATCTTTCAATCACAAAAGAGTCCACAATAATTGCAGAAGAATCAATTTGGAGTGGGAATTTAAAGTTCATAAATTTTCATAGATGTGTGGGATTTTTGAAATCTACGGTAATCATGAAAATCGATGTGGCGACGCTCACGGTTTCCTGATTCTACAAAAGAATCTTTCTTTAGCCCTTGGCCAAACCGGTGGCAGGATTGGCAGAGCGGAGAACCCCTACAATGTACAAAATGTTATCAATCTCTTGAGAGCCCTTGGCTTCTGAAATCACGGCAGAAGAAGTAAACTCTCACCTGCACTGTGGATAAAGGAGTAAAAAAAATGTCGTCTTAGACCTGGCTGGATGAGGTAAAAGAACTGATAAATTTAAAATCTACGGATGACTTATCAATGCATATCGTCATCCACGATTGTAGATTTTAGATTTTTGAAATCTACGGAATCGTGAAAATTTGTGTAGCTTTTCGATTTCTTATTCGATTTCGAATACAAAATTTTTGATCTATTTTAGATTCCATATTTCAATATGATTCCCATTGACTCATTTATTGATTTTAAATCCAATACACAAAGTTTGATCAATTTTAGATTTCATATTCGAATTTGAATTTCCATTGATTTTGTTTCATACATTTTGAATCCAATAGTGAGTATAACAGATGAATTGAAAATCTTGAATCCAATAGACAATCGATTTCATTATATTTTGAAGCTTTTCTAAAATCAAAAATAGGTTTCAATTTTTGATTTCATATTTGACTTTCGAATACATGATTATTGATTGTGTATTCATAGACGTTGATTTTGAAGAATTTCGTAAATTTCCATACATAAAAAATTATGTAGATTTCGGTAGATCTAAAATTCAGAATCGAATGAAATCGAGATTGAATTTAAAGAACAGATAATCATATCTAAAATTACAGAACAGGGAAGAAAAAATAAAAAACACCAACAATTCCAAGGACAGGATCGCACTCACCAAGCGAGTCGATGCAGGCCTGAATCTCTTTTCTCCATGCCTCCAAGACCGGCTCCCTGGCAGCCTCGAGAATAATCTATAATATGATAATTACTCTGCAGCGCCTTCTCTTTGCCGTGGGTGACGCCCCTCCGCATCGCACTCTATCTTCCTCCGTACTGCACCGCATAGGCCTCCAAACTCCTCATCCTAGCAGATTCCATCAACAAAACTCCAGCTTTGCCACTAAGAAGCTCAATCATCTTTCCAATTGTCATCCGACTGCAAATCAAAAGTTCAAAGAGTCAAATAAATTTATAATCATCTCAACTTTTAAACAGTACATGCTTGATCTAGAAAACAACCCTCTTGTACTAGTAAGTTCATCATAATGATATTAGAGTACATTAATGACTAGTACTGACTGATATGTTTAAGTAGAACCCAGTGGGATAGATGGATGCAAACCAATTATAAGTGGTGAAATATACGTTCAAATAGAAAGCAACTAATGGATTGAAAGATAATGGGGTATGTTGGCTGCAAACTCCAGCCATCATCCCAAATTCATCATTTTATAATGACCAACAATAAGAAATTGATGGATAAAGAAGGTCTCCATCAGATATGACATTAGAAGGGTAGAGAAGGATAGAGAAAAATAAAGAAGTTATAAAAATGTCAATTGGACGGGATCAGCAACTATCCCCTCTCCCTTTGCAAGGATCTCCCACCCAATGGAAAAGATACATATATAATTTATGTATAAAGTGAATTACTGAAATGAAAATTATGGAATTAGCATTGGTAGATGTTAGGCTTGTACAAGATACAGATATAAATTATCTAACTAGGGTATCAATGGGGATTCATGATCAAATCAGGGCAGATTCCACGTTCCAGAAATGGAAAGTCTTGCTGCTGAGCAATGGTACAACAAACTCCCTTCTGCTTGTGTCTGATGCTAAATTTGTCTCCAACCTACATTCACCGGGAAACATAAAGCAGAAACTACAGCTACAACGAAAATATAACCAACACAAATAGATAACTACCTCAAGTCTATGGGTACGACGAATAATAAATTTGATGCATAGGCTATTGTTCACATCTATTGTCAGATCGACACGATCAACAACAGTTGTATGTCTTTTAAGACCTTTGTATGTCATAGGCGTTGGCCTGTAATCACTATAGTTGACAAAAGGACATAGCATAAGCGAAGTTTTATGGGAAAAAAAAATGATATGAGACAGGTGAAACATACGTTCCCCGTAGTTCTCTAGGCTTATATTGGTCTTTGACAACCTTCGGGCCCAAGATCTAGGGTTTCCCCGGCCTTCAAACTCCTCATCCTAGCAGAGTCCACCAACAAAACTCTCCTTCTACCCGCGATCCAGTTCTCTCCCTAGCGATAAATTCCAGGTCTCGGATTTATGCAACCAAACGCAACAACTCAACCATACGAAAATGAGGAACAAACTCCAAAACGCATAACAACCCAGACAACTCACACCAGATCTTACCACCGATCGAGATCAATCTTATCTTTCTTCCTTGTTCATCAGCACGAGTCTAAATCCACCGCCGACAATCCTCCCACATGGTGACATCTCCGCCATCGACCTCCACACCCTCCACCGCCTTCTCGAGCTCGGCCTCCTACCTAACTCTGTTCACCTTCACATCATCCCGCGCCATGGCCAGAGCAGCTTGCTAGAGAGAGAGAGAGATAGAGAGTAGAGGTAGAGAGAGAGAGGGAGAGAATGAAGAAACAGAGGAGTCAAGTTTGGGTTACGTGGGCCCCCTCTTCTCTCTCACTCTCTCTCTTCTCTCTCACTCTCTTTCCAGTCAATCAGAGTCCAGAAGGTACACCAAGTCTTATTATAGTAGTAGAGATGATACAAATTCCTCCAATGAGTTTACTTAAAAAATCAAAGAGATGGATTAAGAACTTGATCAATATGTTGAATGCAGCAGACATAATATTCAGTTATTAGACATAGATCATATAGATTGAAGTTTATTGATTATGATTTAGGACATTAATGTAAGAGCTTAGGCTACTGAAGGTGGTGAACATATATTTATGATGATTTCCAGTCCAAGATAATAATGATAGTGTCTTTCAATGAAATTTCAATAACATGAAATGGCTTTTGCATAAAAGATACGCTATTAACTATATTGCACCCATAGATTCAAGCATACCATCACAGAATAAAGTAACTCAGAACTAGATGAAAAAGGGTGAAGAATAAAAATTGAAAGTTTGAGTTGGCTTTTCTTTGATCAATTGGGATGTGTGATATAACGCAAATTTTAGTTTATCAGATAACTTGTTTTTTATTTTGGGGAAATTATAAGAAGTGAACATACTATATGATTCTTCATCACATGAATGTAATTTAATATGTGATCATTCACAAATATTACTTTGGTGATCACAATCGAATGATTTTATATTTTTATCTGCTAACACAATTAAAAGTCCCATTGGCAAATATTTATATGCATATCTAGAGGGACATGCTCATAAAATATGAATGTTCCCTTTGTTTCTTTGAAATGCATATATTTGTGTTAGTGAATGGTTAAAATGTATAATTTACTACTGGGACCTTTCGGCTCGAGACAACCGCAATACATCTCACTCATTGTCATCTTGAATCATTTGGAATGTCTACATACACGTAAGTAAGACTAGAAAACTATGAAAATAGTTGAATACAAATTCAAGTTGATAAAAGATAAAGAAGTATTAGTAAAAATATTATTTCTTAGAAAAAGAGAAAATAAATTAATTTAAACTGTACATCAACTATTTTATATGCAAACTTAGTTTTACATACAAAGACAATGATTGAAACATTTCAAATATGGAATATGATTGATATCAGATATGGGAATCTATCTGTAATTGATTGGAGGTTACGGCTCTGGCCTACAAAAAGACTATAAAATATACACTACGTATAAATAAAGCCTTCCATTACATAATTCACTACTTAAGTAAAATAAAAAACTATAAACTAATACAGATTCGTAAAAACTATAAAATATACACTAATTCACTACTTAAGTACTAACCAATTCGTAATTTTGTTTTTCACCGGAGCGATCTTTTTAGAAAAAAATCAAATCTTTGTTTGAATGAGAACTGATAAAATTTAAAGATACTTCTGATATTGGTTACAATTAAGTACTTAGTGGTGAAAGTTTTTATAACCTATATATTAAGAGGGTAGTGGTGAAAGTGCTAAGATTCGAAACTTTTTGCAAGATTTGTGGTTGCCAGAGCCTGAATTCTGCTAGTTGTGACTATGGCTGTGGGTGTGATGTACTCGTAAATGTGGAATGTCCTTTCCTATTTTCTGCACACCAACTGATGACACAGCATTGTCATCTCCTGCATTCGTATGTTCTGTTCGTCATCATCTGGGCGGCCTGGGGTTGGCGACCCTAGGTGGCCAGGAGGTGGGGCCCTTGGCCTGAGATTGGCGACCCTGGGCGGCCTGGGGGTTGTGCCCTGCCGGCCTGGGGTAGCGCCTTGGGTGGCCTAGGGGTGGCGTCCCTGGGCGGGCTGGGGTTAGCGGCCCTGGGTGCTTGGGGTTGGCGGCCCTGGGCGGCCTAGGGCTGGCGAGGTCCAAGAAAGAGAAAGATGGACAGAGTGGAGGGAGGCTGGCCACGGAAGGCAACGGCGGCGGCGACGGAGGCGATGCTAGGGTTAGAGGAAGGATAGGGGAGGCTGGGCAGTCCTCCACGAAGAGTTGAAACATACTCAATTCTTGAATAATGACTGCCTAACCGTTTCTTGAAATAATGGCCTATGTTTATAGGCCTTGGAGGAAAGAGAAAACACAACTTAACGACGAGAAATTAAAGACGAGAGACGTGCTTCGTGTCACGCCAAGGGACAGTTGTTGATCTGCCATTGGCGATGTGTCATGATGCGCGAAGGAGCGTGCGTGCGTGGGGACGTGCGTAACGCCAGTGTGTTGAAGTTGTCTGATGATGGTTGCGTCGTGTCGATGGCGGAGGTGTTGACTTCGGTTGACTGTGGCGGTGTGTCCGTAGTGGCATCGTTGACTTCGGTTGACGGCGGCGACGCGTCCGGTGACGATGTGTTGGCGTCCTCGCCATCACCTACAGAATGAGAGGGTAGAGCAGAACGTCTCAGATATTTACGGGCAGAGCACCGTAAATATTTGTGGGACCGATTTCAAGAAACGAATCTTGACAGTCATATCTTATTTAATGGTGGATACGAAGTGCAAAACAGGTCACCCTTAATATATTCAAATTTCCAGCTTTATACGCACCTCCAAGACCTTCGAACTTCTGAGAGACTTTGTGAATATGTGAATCATATAATAGATGGAATCTAAAACAAGAGCCATGTAGTCCAAAAAAGAGCTATGGAATCCATAACACTGATCTCAAACAGGATTAGCATGTTTGTTGAACGCCTCTTGATGACAGCCCCATGGTATTGTCGCCATCACATCATCAACATAGACACCCGTTAGGAAATTGCGTACTGCCTATAATCTTCATGTATTTTGCATTTTAAGATTTAATGTTATTGCTACGTCTCGATGGTCGCATGGATATTTGTTAGGTTTGGACATTTCCCGGCTTGAGAACAGTCATTCATGAATGACATTATAATTTAACTCTATGTATGCTGATTTTATTTTCCTATGTTTTTTTGAACTTTTGAAACGCGTTACATAAATTAATGAGTGTAATTTCTTGATAAATTTTATGCTTGTATGGTTTATATCTGAGGAAGCTTATGAACGAAATCCCGAAATACCACGTTTTCTCTTTGTAACTGAAAAAAATGTTTTGGACGTAGCACCATTATTTCGTCTTCCAGAATTGTGTCTACTCTAGGAGATTTTTGCTCGTGTCAGCCGTTATGGTACTCATTCATATTTTCAAGTTATTTATTGTTGGAACTAATGATATTTCACGTGTTTAACTCTTTAATAGTTCACGTGTTTAAAATAGTTTTTCCATACTTGTTTTGCTGAAGTACGACTGGTAAAAGATGAGAAAAAGCCGTCCGACTTTTTCTGTTAAATGCTCTCCTTGTAATGAGCATATGCTTTCCCACTTTGTTTATTGTAACCTTTTTATTATTTTCTATTCTTCTACTGCAGAATACCCTATTAATATATAGGTTATAAAAACTTTCACCTGTAAGTACTTAATTGTATCCAATATCAGAAGTATCTTTAAATTTCATCAGTTCTCATTCGGACAAAGATTTGATTTTTTTCTAAAAAGATCGCGTGGTGAAAAAAAAAATTACGAATTGGTTAGTACTTAAGTAGTGAATTAGTGTATATTTTATAGTTTTTACGAATCTGTATTAGTTTATAGTTTTTTTTATTTTAGTTAAGTAGTGAATTATGTAATGCAAGGCTTCATTTATATGCGTTCATACTTTTTGTAGGCCAGAGCTGTAACCTCCAATCAATTACAGATAGATTCCCATATCTGAAATCAATCATATTTCATATGCGAAATGTTTCAATCATTGTCTTTTTATCTAAAACTAAGTTTGGATATAAAATAGTTGATGTACACTGACCACAACCATTATTTTATATGCGTTAATGGGTTTATCATTTTATAAAACCACCCATTATGGTTATGTAACTGACCCACTTTCTGCAATTATATGCAACCATAGCAATGTGAGTGATGTCTTAATCCCAAACATAATTGAACCATATCAAAGGGGATAAATAACATTGATAATAACAATGGATATACCGTACAATGTACAGTACTATAAGTTGGTGGCGAGTATGATGCGTGTGGTGCCGGCATGGTAGTGTGTATCGGCTGGTATGTATGCTCCTGTACCAGAGGTAAGTCCATATCATACGGCGGTGGTGCCATCGTTGGGTCCAGCATATCTCCGTACGTAGTCAGCATAGGAGTAGGCGGTGGTCCATAATTCTGCGCATGTCCATGAGGTGGACCGTATTGGTCCAATCGGGAAGGCATCCCAGTGGAATAAGGCGGTCCACCTAGTTCCATCGAGTAAGTCTGCGTGCAATGCGTATCAGGCAGGATGGGACGCTCATATGGAGCGGGCATCACTCCACAAAGATACCCTTGAGAGTTATGTCAGGGTTCCGTCAAATCATACCCGGTGGGACGGGTCTATCCATTAGAGCGGAATGTCTCACTTCTGGTTGACATCAATTCCTATCCGATAAATGGGCACGTTCGTCATATATCGCTGATTGCGATACTGATCAGGTGGTGACAATCTACGCCGATGATTCTCCCAATGCTGCTTGCGTTGATATTGCTGATGAAATGTTGGAGACAAATTTTGACGCAGCAGAAGTGGTGCTTCGCGTGCTGGAGAGGTGTTGGGCTACTCCTCATCGGGGCCTTGCCCGCCTTTCAGGGAACTTCGTGCACCGGAGGCAACACGTGCGGACCGTTGGAGTGTGGCCTGGGTATGGGAGCCGAGGCGGCTGAAATCTTGTCTTCGAACCGGGTAGGGGGAATGGGCATAGAGGACCCACTAGCCGGAGTAGGGACCCCTTGTGCGGTGTCCCTAATGAATCACGGAGGAAGTTCAGCCTCGGTGTCAACGGGATGCTTATCACGGTAATGTTCATTTTGGGGATCTTCAGGTGGAAGATCCATAATACTGGGATGATATATTGGATGCTCTTTAACGTAATTGTCGCATACGGGAGACTGTAGCTGAGAACGTTTTCTCGCCATTGTATGGTCAACTATCGGATCTAGAAACTACAGATTCTATATAAATGAGATGACGTGATATATGGATGCATATGAACTTTGAGAAATGATGCTACTGAGCGTGTTAAGCAACAACTAACACAACCAGCTCTAATACCAATATGATGTAACACGGAGAACACCAGGATCCGTCGGCTCATTTTACAATATAATGACACTATATGATTCTACTCTAGCAATTCTGATGGAGGACCATCTTGCCGACGACAGCCTGACGACGATAACGACACCTGCCGGACGACTGACGATGACACGCCAACAGCCACGTCGGACAGCTCGTGCCGACGTCCGCAACCCGGGGTTTAAGTACTCCGGGTAGGTTCGAATAATTTACGCTTTTCTTATGTGTATTTCTTTTCATTTCGAATTATGGGATTGGGCCAATATCGTAGGGCCCATCCTCGTCTTTTCTTTTATTTTAAGATTGTATTTTGAATTTGTAAGGAGAGGTCGAACCACGTCTCATGACGGTTCAACCTCTCCCCACGTCTCCTTGGCACCCCTCCTCCCTATATAAGGGGAGGGCATGCCCAAGGGACTACTTGGAAGTTTTTGAATTGAAAAGTGTTTCAAGAATCTTCCCCCTTATCGTAGTTGTAGCGTAGGGGGTTTGGCTAGCCCCATCTCTTCGTCGAGACCACTCCGAAGAGTAGAGCCCACGTCCTGTCCGTCGAGATCACTCCGGGCGTTGCGTGTTCAACCGTGCCGTCGAGATCACTCCGGTACGTTAAAGATTTTCAAGAAGCTGTCGTGATCAAGAATCGAGAGAGCACCCATCGAGATCACTCTAGGTGCCCTCAAGGTTCGAGACGACGACGGCACCGCGCTGCATCGGGACATCTGCCTCCGTTGGAAAGGAACGCCCGCGACCATCAAGAATCGGCCTCGCAAGGTTCTTGATTTCTCTTGCCATTGCCCCTTCCATTCCCCCCCCCCCTTCCTTCCCCTCCTTATTGATCATCTTCTGCCACGTTCTTGACCATCCCCCACCCTTTTCCATCGTTTCTTGAACCTTCTCCTTCACCCTCATCGTTCTTGACCATCCCCCACCCTTCTCCATCGTTTCTTGAATCTTCTTCTTCACCCTCAACTTTCTTGACCATTCCCCTCCATCCTCCATTGTCTTGAACCATACTCTCGTCCTTCTTGATTCCCCATTCCTCGCCCTACTGCTTCTTGCACCTCCCAACCACACCCCAACGCTGCTTCGCAGCTCCTCTTTCCGATCACCTATCTCCGCCCCCCCGACCCCATCACCGCGCCCGCATCACCATCGCGACTCGGTCCCGCACGGCCGCACCGATCGGTGCCGCCGCACCGCTGCGCCGCGGCCCCCGTCTCGCACCGCTACAACGAGCTCGCGCCGCAAATCTGCTTCGTCTTGCGGTACTGTGCCGCACCGCCGTCCCGCACCAATCTGGCCCTGCCCACGCCGCGACCTCGTCCCGCGCTGCCGCCCCGCCTGTGGCGCGGGTTCGCGCGCCCGCGGCCTGCTACGCACCGTGGCCAATCCTACACGCGGCCCTTTCCACTCACCGTGAATCCTCTGCACCGCCGACCGCCTCGCATTACAGGTCCAACCGCGCCGTGGCCCGCATCCCGCTGCCCGCCCACGCCGTGGTCCTCGCCGCGCCGCAACTCCGCCAGCACCGTGAATGCTCGCGCGCCGCCGTGATCCGACCGCGCGCCGTGGCCTCACCAATCCCACGCTCGGTCATCACCGCCCTGCCGAACCGCCGTGGACTACACGACTCAAGGTCAAATCTCGTCTCCTCTCCCTCTTAATCCAGTATCATTACTGCTTGCAGTCCCGTCGTCCGCTATCGCGTCCTCTGCCAAGATCTCCGGAACGAACATCGAAATAGGCCTAGCCACCGACGTCGAGAGCAGGACTCTTTGGAGGTAAACGGATTGTCTCTGATTGATTAAATATCGAACTCTCCAGGGCCGTTAGACGCCCCTCCCGTCCTAGTCGTCTAGTAGATTCTGCGGGTCAACGGGAGTCCGATCTCTGGATCGTTCTACCCCGTAGATCGTCCCAATCTACGACGCTTACTCACCCGCGTCTTATCTGCTCGTTTATAAATTCAATTCCAAATTTCGACAAGTCATATCATATCATCATTCTCACTTGTGACGCGAGACGCGCCGCTCGATCCCGGCCGTAGTCGTTTTGCATCATATTGGTATCAGAGCCGGTCGTGTTAGCTCTTGCTTAACACGGTCGGTTGAATATTTTTTACGCTTTGATATATTGCGCACATCATACTTTGAAAATCCATTCGCATATTACACGTCATAGCATCTCATCCATCACGTGCACACCCCTAGAACATTTTTAGGACGTGAATGGTTGATCATAGAATGGTTCGCACGCGAGCCCAATGTCGGGACACTGAATACCTTGATAGAGACGAGGATCGTGAATACGATCCCGTCATGGTTGATCCTCGCCTCGAGAATCCCTTTAGCGAACAATCACCAGATGAACCCCTGGATCCGGAGGAGGCATATGTTCCTCCTCCCCTATCTCGAGGTCCCGCCCCTTGGGACTCGAACGACGGAGCTGAACCGGCACCCGCAGCGCACCGATCTTCCGAAGACCGGCATTCCTCCGTTGCTGTCCCTATCCGTAGGGTCACGGCGACTGAGCATTATGACGAGCCCATGGCTCGTGAGGTGAACCAACGACCGGGTAAGGCTCCCATGAGGGACCCTCCTGTCCAGGAGCAGCCGCTGCGTTATCCCGAGGCACCACCGACTGCCTACGCCTACCCGGAGGAACGAGTGGACCGCCGACGATCCCCACCTAGGGATCACTACCGTGGAGACCGCCGGAGAAGCCCAGTCCGGGGTTATGATGAACACCGCAACGACCGACGCCGCTCCCCACTACCGGATGAGAGGCGAGACCCTGGACATCATGATGATTATCCCTATCCTCAGAATAGGCGCGCTTTTCCCGTAGGAGGCCACGGCAGACAGCAGCGCGACCCTCGTATCGTTGGGGCCCACAACCCCAACCGCATCCCGGTGCGCAATGCACCTCATTACTCATCCCGCCCGGGGAGTCCGCAGGACCCACCACCCGTCCGACGTCCGGACGCCGTCGCTTACGGTGGTAACTCCGCCTATCCACCGCACCATAGTGCCGCACCCGTCCACATGCCGGATCGTTACCGGGATGCCCCAGATCCTCCCCGAGCTCCATCGAGGCACGGCACCGAGTATGACCCACTACCTCGACGAGACCCATACTCGGATGATGATCATCGATATCCCCGATATCCTGATCATACACATCATCAGGATGATGGATACCCACCACGATATGCATCTCCCCCGAGACACCACCATCGTGATGAGTACCACGATGAGAGACGACACCGACCTGCCCCGCCCCGACGAGACGACTACCGTTATGAGGATCAACATGACTATGATCATCCCCGAGGTGCTCCCCACCACCTTCCTGCACGCCGTCACGACGATGAGCATGAACGACGACGTGAGGCACACCGAGCGATGATACAGAAGAGCGTCCGCTTGGAAGTCCCCATTTTCGATGGGTCCCGAAACCCGAAAGATTACACTGATTGGGAGTCGGACTTGGAGAGTTACTTCCAGTGGTACAAGATGGACGACGATCTATGTGTTGAGTACGCCGAAGCACGGCTTGGAGGGCAGGCCAAAATCTTTTGGAAGAACGAGAAGGAATCTGCACGACAGCGCCGAGATCCGCCCTTCACTTGGGCTGAGATGTCACGTAAGCTTACGGACAAATACGTCCCTAAGCTGTACATGACGCATCTGATGCTGTGCTGGATGAACTTGTGTCAAGGAAAACGCAAGGTCTCCGAGTACATCGTAGAGTTCGAGGAGTACAGAATGCGATGCAAATTTGTGGACAGCCCACAAATCCAGATCGCCTTCTTTATTCACGGGTTACGGCAGGACTTGGGCACCTGAGTCTTGGAACAGAACCCGGCTACGGTCGACTTAGCATACAGTCTCGTTGAAAGCAACGAGTTTAGCACCGAGAGTATCGCCGCCGCCGCGCTACCTACTCCTCAACCAGCATCATCAGTGATCTCAGCAGCCCCGTCACGCACCACTTGGACTCGGAACTCGGGATCTGCGCCCAGGACGACCAGTACCACCCCGACTCCAACCGCACCGGCCGGCGTTGCCAACTACCGCCCGACACGGCCACCTCGTCGGCCCTATCTACGGCTCGAGCTCCGACCGCCCCCAGAGAGCCCATGCAGTGCTTTAAGTGCAAGGGGTTCGGACACCGACGTAGTGATTGCCCGTCACTTATGATCATGGACATGCACGGGCAACCCGCCGAAGACCAACAGGACGACTACCTTGAGGTCGACGAGTATCCGGGCGATGACCCCGATGGTGATGAGCTGGATGATCCCCTAGGGTACATCCAGATCACGCTGATCGCTCTACCGTTACCTACCCCGTCGCCTCCGTGGACACTCGAGAGATTGGGGGATCCACTAGCACACCGCGAGTGGGTTCCACTTCCTCCGCTACCACTGTGGCTACTCGACCAGTCGACGTTGCGCAGCGAACGTCGATCTTTCACACATACGTCAAGATTGGAGGACGTACCTACAAACTGATGGTCGACAGTGGGAGCTGCATCAACGGGATTTCAGAGGATACGGCGACCCGCCTAGGATCACCCTTGATTCCTCATCCGACGCCGTACCAGGTTTCGTGGATTGACGCATCGACCATACCGGTCAAGATGCAATGCTATGTGCCGCTGAAGATGAGTACTTACGACGAGAGGGTCCTGTGCGATGTCCTACCAATGAAAATTGGTAGCATCATCTTGGGCAGACCGTGGCTATTTGACCACGACGTGCAGCTATCCGGACGAGCAAACACTTGCTCGTTCATCTACGGTGGACGCCGACTCGTTTGGTATCCCTCGGTGCGGATTCCCTCGTTACCCACGCAATCGGCAACCGCGGCCCCGTGCCCCACTCCTTCTGCCATTGTCACCAATGGCTTGATCTTCCGACGGGAGCTGGAGGACGGCGACGACCCGCCAGCGGTTTGTTATGCAGTCGCCTTAGCCGACGGACCCACCATGCCAGATCATGACGTTCCGCCCTCGGAAGTCGTCCAACTCCTTGAGGAGTATGGTGATGTGTTTCCGGCAGAGCTCCCTAGCGAGCTCCCACCTCTCCGACATATCCAGCATGCCATTGATTTAGTTCCCGGAGCTACCCTCCCAAACCTGCCACACTACCGGATGGACCCGGTTAAGTACGAGGAGTTATATTCGCAGGTGAAAGAGCTCCTAGCGAAGGGCCTGATCAGGGAGAGCCTCAGCCCTTGCGCCGTTCCGGCACTGCTCGCTCCCAAGAAGGATGGCACTTGGAGGATGTGTTGTGACTCACGGGCCATCAACAAAATCACGGTAAAATACCGTTTTCCGATCCCGCGAGTACAGGATTTATTCGACGAGATGGTCAGCGCGTCTATCTTCTCCAAGATAGACTTACGGAGTGGCTATCATCAGGTCCGAATCCGACCAGGAGACGAGTGGAAGACGGCATTCAAGATCAAAGACGGACTATTTGAGTGGAACATGATGCCCTTTGGGTTGTCCAATGCACCAAGCACCTTCCAGAGATTGATGAATGAGGTGCTTAGGCCATTCATCGGACGATTTGTAAATGCGTCTATTTTGACGACATCCTAGTCTATAGTAAGACTAGGACGGAGCACGCCCAGCACCTTAGGCACGTGTGCGAGTCACTACGTCATGAGAAGTTATACGCACACCCAAAGAAGTGCTCATTCTTCACGACCGAGGTCTCCTTCCTCGGTTTTATCCTAACAGCACAAGGAGTGGCCGTCGACCCAGCCAAAGTCGATGCCATAGTCGCGTGGCCTAAGCTGAAGAGCATACACGATGTACGGAGCTTCATCGGATTGGCGACCTTTTATCGACGTTTCATACTAGGTTTTAGTGGCATCACCGCCCCCATTACGGACATCCTCAAGAGCGACAAATTCGAGTGGACCGGCATGGCCGACCAGGCTTTTGAACTTTTGAAGAAACTCATGACGGAGGCCCCGGTCCTGAAATTACCGGATTTTAGTGACGTCTTCGAGGTCACCTGCGACGCGTCAGGAGTTGGCATTGGCGGTGTCCTTAGTCAACGAGGCCACCCGATTGAGTATTTCAGCGAGAAGCTGAATGACACGAGGAAGCGTTATGACAATTACGATCGGGAGTTCTAAGCCTTAGTACAGACACTCCGCCACTGGCGCCACTACCTGCTGCCAAAGGAATTTTTCCTCTTCTCGGATCACGAAGCTCTACGTCACTTACACGACCAGAAGAAGGTCAGCGATCGCCACGCACGGTGGATCGCTTACCTACAAGACTTCACCTTCATCATCCGCCACAAGAAGGGCAAGGACAACGTAGTCGCCGACGCCCTTAGTCGGCGGCCCACCATACTAAGCATCATGACGACCCAGGTCTTAGGTTTTGAAAAGATGAAGGAGGATTACACGGACTGCCCCGATTTCTCATCCCTCTATTCCTCCATCACAGATGCCTCGCCTAATCGGTCGAGAGATTACTTCCTCGAGGACGGCTACCTCTTCGACGGGAAGAGAATATGCATCCCACGCACGTCTCTCAGAGACTTCTTGATTCATGAAGTCCACGCGGGAGGGCTAAGTGGCCACTTTGGAGTCATGAAGACCATCCAAGCCCTTGAAGAGAAGTTCTACTGGCCATCTCTCAAGCGAGATGTCGGGAGATTCGTATCACGGTGCCTTACGTGTTCTCGTGCCAAACTCACGAAGCAAAATACCGGGTTATATACTCCCCTTCCAGTTCCCGATCAGCCTTGGGAAGATGTCAGCTTAGATTTTGTCTTAGGGTTACCTAAGACAATCCGGCGTCACGACTCCATCATGGTCGTGGTCGATCATTTTTCGAAGATGGCTCATTTCCTTCCGTGCTCGAAAACCTTCGATGCATCGAGGGTCGCCCGACTCTTCTTTCACCACGTCGTCAAGCTACATGGCGTACCAAAGACTATCGTCTCTGACTGAGAGGTTAAATTCACTAGTTACTTTTGGAAGACGTTGTGGGTTCTCATGGGCACACAACTTAAATTCTCATCAGCCTATCATCCTCAGACGGATGGTCAGACCGAGGTTGTGAATCGCAGCCTTGGTAACTTATTGAGATCCATTGTTGGCGACCATGTCGTTGCATGGGATCAGGTTCTGCCTCGTGCAGAATTTGCTTACAATTACTCGGTGAACTGCACTACGGGCAAGGCGCCATTCGAGATCATCTATGGTCAACTACCGCGTAGGCCCCTTGACCTCATACCATTGCACGAAAAACATAGAATTTCAGATTATGCATTAGAATTTGCCGAGTATATTAGAAACATGCATCATGACATTCATTCATGCATATCATCTATGAACGAGCAGTATAAGTCTAAGGCAGATAAGAGTCGTAGGTCTGTGACGTTCTCCGAGGGAGAACTGGTCCTGGTCAGATTGAGGCCCGAGAGGTACTCTCCTGGGGTCCCTACGAAGCTCCATGCTCGTAGCGCCGGGCCTTTCCCGATAGCCCAACGGATCAACGACAATGCCTATGTCGTGAGCATCCCGCCAACTTGGGGGATTAGTTCAACGTTTAATGTCAGTGACTTATCCCGCTACCAACCCTCGCCACCCATCATCGAGCCTCACAGCTAGTCGAGCCTTAGTAGCAAAGAGAGTGAGAGTTCACCCGCTACCTCCCCGTTTCCAACCCTTGTACGGCACGACGCGATAGAAATGGTACTGCAGGAGGTACTTAACGCTGAGGGGGAGCGAGTTGGCCGCACTTTTCTAGTCCATTGGCAGGGGCGCCCATCTTCCGACGATACATGGATCTCCGATGACGACTTGCGACAACTTCGGCCGGACCTGCTGCAGCCGCTGGAGGACCTTGCGGAGCTTTGCTCGCCGGAGTCGAGCTCCTCCCACCCCGGGAGGATGATGGAGGACCATCTTGCCGACGACAGCCTGACGATGATAACGACACCTGCCGGACGACTGACGATGACACGCCAACAGCCACGTCGGACAGCTCGTGCCGACGTCCGCAACCCGGGGTTTAAGTACTCCGGGTAGGTTCGAATAATTTACGCTTTTCTTATGTGTATTTCTTTTCATTTCGAATTATGGGATTGGGCCAATATCGTAGGGCCCATCCTCGTCTTTTCTTTTATTTTAAGATTGTATTTTGAATTTGTAAGGAGAGGTCGAACCACGTCTCATGACGGTTCAACCTCTCCCCACGTCTCCTTGGCACCCCTCCTCCCTATATAAGGGGAGGGCATGCCCAAGGGACTACTTGGAAGTTTTTGAATTGAAAAGTGTTTCAAGAATCTTCCCCCTTATCGTAGTTGTAGCGTAGGGGGTTTGGCTAGCCCCATCTCTTCGTCGAGACCACTCCGAAGAGTAGAGCCCACGTCCTGTCCGTCGAGATCACTCCGGGCGTTGCGTGTTCAACCGTGCCGTTGAGATCACTCCGGTACGTTAAAGATTTTCAAGAAGCTGTCGTGATCAAGAATCGAGAGAGCACCCATCGAGATCACTCTGGGCGCCCTCAAGGTTCGAGACGACGACGGCGCCGCGCTGCATCGGGACATCTGCCTCCGTTGGGAAGGAACGCCCGCGACCATCAAGAACCGGCCCCGCAAGGTTCTTGATTTCTCTTGCCATTGCCCCTTCCATTCCCCCCCCTTCCTTCCCCTCCATATTGATCATCTTCTGCCACGTTCTTGACCATCCCCCACCCTTTTCCATCGTTTCTTGAACCTTCTCCTTCACCCTCATCGTTCTTGACCATCCCCCACCCTTCTCCATCGTTTCTTGAATCTTCTTCTTCACCCTCAACGTTCTTGACCATTCCCCTCCATCCTCCATTGTCTTAAACCATACTCTCGTCCTTCTTGATTCCCCATTCCTCGCCCTACTGCTTCTTGCACCTCCCAACCACGCCCCAACGCTGCTGCGCAGCTCCTCTTTCCGATCACCTATCTCCGCCCCCCGACCCCATCACCGCGCCCGCATCACCGTCGCGACTCGGTCCCGCACGGCCGCACCGCCGCGCCGAGGCCCCCGTCTCGCACCGCTACAACGAGCTCGCGCCGCAAATCTGCCTCGTCTTGCGGTACTGTGCCGCACCGCCGTCCCGCACCAATCTGGCCCTGCCCACGCCGCGACCTCGTCCCGCGCTGCCGCCCCGCCTCTGGCGCAGGTTCGCGCCGCCCCGCCTGTGGCGCGGGTTCGCGCCGCCCCGCGGCCCCTGCTAGGCACCGCGGCCAATCCTACACCGCGGCCCTGTCCACTCACCGTGAATCCTCTCTGCACCGCCGACCCGCCTCGCATTACAGGTCCAACCCGCGCCGTGGCCCCGCATCCCCGCTGCCCGTCCACGCCGTGGTCCCTCGCCGCGCCGCAACTCCGCCAGCACCGTGAATGCTCGCGCGCCGCCGTGATCCGACCGCGCGCCGTGGCCTCACCAATCCCACGCTCGGTCATCACCGCCCTGCCGAACCGCCGTGGACTACACGACTCAAGGTCAAATCTCGTCTCCTCTCCCTCTTAATCCAGTATCATTACTGCTTGCAGTCCCGTCGTCCGCTATCGCGTCCTCTGCCAAGATCTCCGGAACGAACATCGAAATAGGCCTAGCCACCGACGTCGAGAGCAGGACTCTTTGGAGGTAAACGGATTGTCTCTGATTGATTAAATATCAAACTCTCTAGGGCCGTTAGACGCCCCTCCCGTCCTAGTCGTCTAGTAGATTCTGCGGGTCAACGGGAGTCCGATCTCTGGATCGTTCTACCCCGTAGATCGTCCCAATCTACGACGCTTACTCACCCGCGTCTTATCTGCTCGTTTATAAATTCAATTCCAAATTTCGACAAGTCATATCATATCATCATTCTCACTTGTGACGCGAGACGCGCCGCTCGATCCCGGCCGTAGTCGTTTCGCATCAAATTCAAAATGACAAATAGATGATGCAAGTAAATTTGATAAGGAAATAAGCGGCATTGCTAATTGCTCGGTAGACCAGTTAAAGACATGAAAGTGTGACTAATGAAACTCAGACTTCTATACGTCCCTTTGGACCTACTAAACATCTAAGCAATGCGGGCCAGTTTAATACCCAGAGGCGTCCACGTCCTCTGCTGTTAATGTCTAGGTGTATCACAATAATGTCCTATCTCCCCACAAATGGTGGCTAATCCTACAACAACGTCTCATTTTTAGGCGTAGGAACACATAAACAACAGCACTTAGATAAGTGATTTGACTGCATACGTAAAGGAGTTGATGGAACATGATTGAAGATCGATGTAGTAATCCGTGATGAATGGCAAGGATACGACAAGTGCACGGAGGCTGCGGCCTGCTCGGCGTGCATAGCCGGCACGGAGGAGCACGTTTGCAGGGGGAGGACGTACGAGGTTGGCGTGCAAATGACGACACAAAGGTTAGCGCGTGATCGCTAGCATGCAGATGTTGGTGCATGAGCACGAGCACACGGAGCTGATGTGCAAATGCTCGTGCAGGGGCGCTAGCGGGCAGCAACGATGTGTGGGCACTAGCACGCTGGTGTTGGCATGCAGCGCTGGCGCATGAGTGCTGGCGCATGTGAGTTGGAATGCAGCGTGGGTGGGCAAGCAGATGCGCTGCCGCATCAACAAGAGACGAATCTGCGCAGAGGCATGGTGGCGATGGTGGGAAATCTGTGCCATAGGGAGGGAGCGAGCATTGCTGACTATGAATAGATGGTGGTGGCATGCTCAAGACGGCACTAGCGGGGATTCAAGAAAATTGATTTCTTGAAATCCAACTGCTCAAGAATCTTTGTTATAGAATAACTAACATTTTCAGATGATTGAATTCTTTTGTCATTTGAACTAGGTGTGCAATTTTTTTTTGAAAATCCACACATATGGAAATATGTTGTATTGCTTTAGTAACTCGAATATTAATAGTTACTTGCTGAAAAATCTATACAAAACGTTCATTAGCAGGGTATGGTTTAAGGTGGGAATTTTTGGAAGGACTAGGGCAAGTAATAGGTGGAGCATAATATTTTGGATTAGGCTCTACTTTTGTATAATCATCTATTTCTTTGTGACATACATCTACTTTTTCTCTTTGAACTTTAAAAAAATCAGGAACATTTATTTCATTTATCAATTTAGATATTGTATGCATGGTTTCGTGATTACTCATAAAAAAAATTATGAGTTTGAATCACTTGTTAGTTCCTTGGATTAATTTTAGGTTGAGTTGTGAGTCAACATGTTTCATGGACAGCTAATCAATTATCATCCATTTTGCCTTTTGTGTTTGAGGTCTGCCTTGACTGACATTCTTATCTGATTTGCTTCATGTCCCTCTGAGGGTCTTGAAGCAATCTGACCATTTGAGCTTGCATTTGCTTATTTTATCTTGAGTCTCTTGCACATTCCTACTGAACTAATCATACAAAGGGTTGCGAGGTTGATGAAAGTTACTGTAATTGGCCCTTGAATAAACTGTTCCTTGTTCTTGTTGGAAAGGCGGAGGGCTATTATATGTGTTTATTTGCATGTTATTCCTAGGGTATCCACTACCTCTAGGATCCATAGAATTTTGAGCTATAGTTCCATTCATCATAGACCAATCAATAGACATAACTTGCTCACGGAATGGACAATCGACTTGTACATGATCAGTGCTGGATTAATAATACGAAGGTGAAGTGTCTTTTCCAGAAGGATCTAAAGAATCTGATTATTTAAATTATAATTGTGTCTAGTTAAACGAGAAGCAACTTTTACTGATTGTTCAACTGACCTATCTGGCTCAATAGCCATCACATCAGTTATCCCACCTTTCTTAGAATTTTCATTTGCCCATTATGATTAAGAGCAACATAATGAGCGTCCTTATCTGCTAATGTGTCTAAAAGGCCAAGTGCTTCTCCCAAATATGCATGCATCAATATACCTCCACGCTGTGTGTATTATATTTATCTATTTATCTGTTAATTCTGCATAAAACCTTTTAAACATTTTCCCAATAGCCTGTCCGATGGTGTGGAAGTTCTCAAGTTAACGTATTTAGTTATTCTCATGGGTTACCTAGGGAATCATCAGGCCCTTCAAAATAAGTTTACTATCATTCTATGATATAAAGTTGTTTGTCCAATAGAATACATTTTATTCAGGATTGTGATTTTGATTTCCTTCTATGAATCAAAGTACACCTATAGAGATGTAAACCATTTTCTAGATTTATCGTTCATACTGAAGGGAAATAATTGGATACATACCGCACTTGTAACCCTACAGAACTTGAATATTTTAGAAATGGATGTAAATCCAACCAAGTGTTTATATTGTTCCGTGGGAGATAAACCATGAAAGCTATGGAGACAATGAGTCATATTATAATTAAGTCTGAAATTTAATCCCTCGCCTATATGAGCATTCATCTTATTAACTGGCTCTTGTCCTAGGTGAAGTAAATACTTTTTTAATCTTGATTGTCCATTTCGGCCATTTTATTTATATAAAATATTTAGGGTGATCAACTTTATTATTTGAAGACTCCCCTTTATATCCTCCACTTTTATTTTCATGTTGCTTATGTGGTCGTCTACCACTCATAATAAGAGATGTTATAGAAAATATATAAATTATAGAGGGATCAAGAAAAGAACTTCACCTTCTCTCTTTATATCCGTCATATCATGGAGCTGATAGGAGTTCTTTAATCAAGATAAGTTGTGGTACCACAATCATATAAAATAAAGATATACAATCCTTAGTGGCTACCATCTCCTGGCAATGACACCAATGGATAGTCTCAATATCAGGGTTTTAACTTATTGTTTGCATTTGATATTACTTAATAAATATAAAAACATGAACTTTCTATATTTAGCAAGTGGTGAGTATGGAAAATAAAAGTGAAGAGGTGATGAGTATGATGTACTTATTTTTAATAAAATATAGAAGAGGTGATGCGGCTATTAAACGAGTGTGTTCAGCAGGATTACCCCACATCAGATGAAAGTGGAAAAGATGTGGTTAAGAGACCAAACAAGGACAATGTGGTGATAAATAGGACACTTAAGGGGTCTAGGTTTGTGCATGCAAGGAAAGCATATCAACATACAAAATTCAATAAGATCCCTGCACTATAAAATTTTCGGCAAAAGAAAAATATGTGCGACAAGTACTAAAGCAAGGGAGCAAAGCATAGAAAACTAGGCGGCTTTTAAGGATATATTAACCTAACAGTCCAAGAGTTTTGCCTTTTATGTTTACAATACTTTCCCATCAATGGTTAGGCGATAAACAAAATTAGCAATATGGTACGGACATTAAGATCTAAAGTTTTGTCCGCTTAAAAAGTAATAAAGGGCAGGGCTTATATCACCATTTGTGAAACCCTTTAAAAAAGAACTAAATCATAGCAACAAAGTAGAACAGACTAACCCAGATATTTGCACAAAACACAGAATTAAGGAGGGGATACATCACTCCGTTTTAGATATAGTAAGTTTGATTATTACCAAATTCATGACTGAGATCCCAATAAGAGTGTACACAATGCATAGGGGATTTAAATGGTAACCTTCACAGAAAAAAAGTTACGTGAATTGGAAAATCATTTGTGGATACCATCGTTAGAAAATTTACATATGTGTGGCCCCA
The DNA here is from genome assembly GCF_029677425.1 of Wolffia australiana. NCBI lineage: Eukaryota > Viridiplantae > Streptophyta > Magnoliopsida > Alismatales > Araceae > Wolffia > Wolffia australiana. The sequence continues at coordinate 8,100,517 of NC_135839.1, read as the reverse complement.
TATTAAAGTTTTTAATGGAGACATTAGAGTAGTTAAATAATTTTATGGTCAAGTTCTTAATAGAAACTATACATGAAATGCATGTGATATTGCTGCTCAAGAACCGCATGAATTTGTAATAGCTTGGAGTCATAATTTTTTGCACCTAGATTACATGATTGTACGAACTTTTCATTTGACACCACATGTTTCCCGAGAGAAAGAGTCCACATTGGTCCCCATGTAGGTGAGATTTCCTGGTCTTTAGTCACAAAGAATCAACCCATAACCTTTTTGATCCATAGCATCTATGTTATTGACGATGGCGTAAAAAAAATTACTGGACTACAATAAGCTCGAATTTGTGTTGAAGTTGACATCTCAAAGTCGATTCCAGATTGCACATTGTTCTTGAAGGGCTTAAAATAAATTATTTTAAAAAATATACTTTTAGAGATATGGATAATGTTTTGCTCGGATTGCTCAAGGATTGGAAATAACCAGGATGACTATAGGAAAAGAGAGGATAAACATAAGCTTTTAGGAGACACCAATGACATGCTTAGTAAAAAAATACCTTCCCTCTATGGATTTATCGTAAAGAATCAGATCAACATCCAGCCAAGAAAAACTACCACAAATACAAAACAACAGTAGTATACAACAACAGCATAAAGTCAGACTACCAGCTCCAAAAGATATACGTTGAAATTTAAAATATGTTTCAGCTACTGAGTAAACCCCAAGAAGTGACATACGTCATGAAGGAACAAGGGAAAAACAAGGAGTATCAACCTGATGCGAGTGAAAGAAAGTGGAAAAAGGAAACTAACAACTAAAGGAGGGAAGAGAAATACTAATTTAGGAGAATTATATCCCTTGACAGTTTATCTTGCACAAGTATAAAACCATTTCAATATACAAGGATGACATCAGTATTAAATGAGGAATATTGCATATCCACTAGAAGAACATAATTTAACCCATTTGAAGTTCAATGGCTATATTTGATCGAGGATAATGATTAACACTCTGTTTTTAAACTGTGGATACATAGCAAAAGCAGACTTGTGAGTTAGAATAAAGCTACTTACTCAAGAAAATCACTTGGAAATTGTAGCTATCATCAACATACCTAGCCCAAACAAGGTTAGTAGCTATAAGATAAGAAGAGGACTATATCAATGTTTGACCCACTCTAAAGGGAATACAGTGGGTTTTTTGGAATGAGGACACTTGTCTTCATATTATAGGTAACTTTGCAGAAAGTATCACAATATAGGCTCCAAAAGGATGGACATTATAATTTTACCATCATTTATGCATCTTATCATAGTGAAATTAAAAAACAAACTATGGTAGAATTTATTGCATAAATTCAGTGGTAGACCATTACCATGAATCATAGAGGGAGACTTCAATATGGTACACAACCTGTTAGAAAAAAAAGGAAGAAATGCTATGAATCCTAAGGTATGGAGTAAATCAATTATACTATCAAGCAGTTGGACCTTTTGGAACCTCACCATGCAGGCTACCATCTGACATGGGGCAATAGGAGGTACAGATTATATCAAATTTATGGACGGGTTGATAAAAATGTGATGAATATGCATGCAAATTTATTTCAACCATATACAATACAATACATTCCAAAATAACTTTTGGACCATGGACCCATGATATTAACACTTCAACAACTACAACCCAAGGAAAGAAGACCCCATTTCAGATTTCTAGCTATTTGGATCGAACATCCTAGTTATTGCGCACTCGTAGAAAAAATATAGGATCATGGTGAGTGAAGTGGAGCATATGCCTAATTTGAGTACCCGACTAAGAGTAACAAAACAATCTCTTATAAATTGGAATACTAAATCAATTTGGTAACATTTGTCTTGAGAAAAGACGAAATACATAGCCTTGAAATTGGACTCTAAATCCAATGGGATGAACAAAAAAGAGTTCCATGGAACTAATCAAGACAAGTTGTCCCTGCAAGAGGAACAATATGAAATGTTTCTGAAGCAAAGGGCAAACAAAAAGTGGTTAGCAAAGGGAAACCAGAATAGAACATATTTCCATTTTACTGTAAACTCTTGAGAAAAATGAGATTACCAGTCCCACAAAAGAGACACTCATGACAATGGCCCACAACAATGAGACTGTGCACCTATGAACTTCTACCAAAATATTCTAACTTTAGAATCAATACGGAGAAACCTATGTTACAGGAGCTTATAACAAGCAACATATTGGTGGAAGACAATATTATGTTACGTAAACCACCTGATATGAAAGAAAATTTTGATACATTTAGACATGGTATAAACCGTGCGAGCGAATCCCGCTCGTGCGGTTGGGCGCATGTGCGGTGCGATTCTGCGGTCAATGGCACAGGATTTTAGCACAACGCACCGCACACTGCACAGGGGTCGGTGCGGTGCGAAAATTCGCCGTTGTGCGAATTTTCACTGTCACTGCCTCCCCCCCCCCCCCCCCCCCAGCCCGCGCCGCACCGCCAGCTTCCCCCTCTACCCCGCCCCGCGCCTCCTCCAGCCTCCCCCTATAGCCCGCTCCGGTCGTCCTCGCCCTCGTCCCCTCTCCTGCTCCGCCGCGCCGCCCCCCTTCCCCTTGGCCCGTCGTCTGGGCGGCGGGCTGTGCCACCCTGGCCCGTCGTCTGATGGCGCCACGTCATATTCTTTTTTATTATTAATGATTCATTATATTAATAATTAAATATAGTAATTATACCACTTATATTAAGAATTAAATATAGTTATTCTTTTTATTACATGTAGTAAAACAACATGTAATAAGGGGTTATGAAGTCATTTTAAATGAAATGAACATGCCTTTTAGGTTAAAATCCCACTTTTATGCAAAGATCCATTCATGGTGTAAAACTTCACATTGGTGTGCTTTTTGCGTTTATAAGCATATTAAGGAATTTGACGGTTAAATAAAAGAATAAAAATTATAAAAGAAAAAAATATTAATAACAGAAATGTAAAAACAAAAAAATAAAAATAAAAGATGGGCCGTAGCCAAGGCGCAACCTTAACCAAGCGCATTGCACGCACTGCTCGCAGCGACCGGACAGTACGCGCAGCACAAGCCTAGCCAACGGCCACGCCTCAAAGCAAGTCAGCCGCCAGCGCCCAAGGGTTATTGCGGGATTAAGTTCATTTTTATAGGAAGTGCAGGGTTCATAAACCAATCTGTATTTTCAAAACCGTCAATATGGGATTGCAAAATCCCATATCTCACATGCGATCGGGCTGGGCCAATATGGGAAGAGAACGATGGCGCCCCATCGGGCCGCAATCTAAGGGGAATGACATTAAAATATTGAACGGGCTTCGAGCTGACCTGGCCCGAAGCCCGTGTCAGTTCAGGCTTTACTTATAAGCCATGTCTTAATCTTGACCGTCGATCTTTCTTCTGAAGATCGAACGGTCAAGATCGTCCTTATATTTTGTATTTGTTTTCTTTTATTACAGGTTGACAGCTCAGCGCCGCACTCCATCCTGGACGAATCGGGGGCGAACAAGCAGGCAGTTGACGCTGACATGGAATCGCTCACGGAGCAAGGGTCCACCGAAAATAAAGTGGTCCACGGCTACAATTTAATCGTAGCCGTTGGACCCACTAAACGGGAGATCGGACGGTCAAAATGACCGCCAATCATCCCCTTCTTCAGATCACCACCTCCGTCGCCGACGAAGTCAATCTGGCGACGAGAAGGCGGATTTCTGCTGATTCGCCGCCAGAAAGTTTGCCGGAATAATCCCATACAGGTCAGGAAGGTCGTCCGACCATTCCAGACCTATAAAAGGATCATGAATCACTGAAAACAATATCTTTTGCCACTAGAGTATTGAATTGAACATTTTTTAATTTTCGTCACCGGAGGAGAAGCTCCTCCGCCTGCTTATCAATCTCCTCGGTGTTTCGGTCGACGGCGGTGACAGAGCCGCGACCTGAAGGGAGATTAGAAGAGAGAAATTAAGAAGACGGAGCAGACAAGCTTACCTGAAGGACGACGCAGCCAAGGAAGGATCAGGAGCCTCCGGCGATCCCGAATCGGCGCAAAAATCCAGTAAGCATTTCAATCATTCCAGGATTAAGTTCAATCACTTATATTTTAGCATAATAGATAAAAAAAAATCTTTTATCAATTTTCCTCGAAATTGAATGGAATCGATTTTGAACAAAAACCCAAACTATCCCAAATCGCCTCTGAGGCAATTCTTTAAACACCTTGTGTGCAGTCTTTTAATTCAAACTTTCAATGATCTTTTAACTACTTTTTAAACCTATTAAAAAAATCCCCAAAAATATGTAATACAATTTGGAAAGATATGCTTCGTATTACAAATCCATCTTGAAGTAAAATACAATGAAATCGATCTAGTTCTTTATAAAAGAAATCATAAAAATATGGAATCCTCTTTTAGACATTTCATCAAACACTTAAATTCCAGAATTTACTCCTGCATTTTCTCTTATAATTCCACCTCTAAAAATTCTAGAAAAGTTTGCTAAAATCACTATTATGCTTCCTATATCCATCTGTAAATTTGGAGGTCGAAATAAAATCATTAAAGATATCTTCCTTTATAATCTCCATTTAATCTTTCCTTACTTTCCCGTTGAGATTATAATAAACACCTAGTCGTGTTTGTTAGCCGTGATACTCATTAGTTAAGTCTAACTCTAAGAACCCAATCCCTGTGGAGACGACCTTACTCACCTCTATACATATCTGAGTAAGTCTACTATTAAAAATTTTATTTGATTGAAAGCGAAAATAACAACGACGATTTAAACCCCATTTTCGCCTTTCATCATAAATCCTTCTAAATGTGCAAATTTAGTGCGCCGTGCGATGCGCTTTTCCACACAAAAGCGCACCGCACACTGCGCAGGGCATTTTGTGTTTGCGAAAATTTGCACACTCGGTGCGAATTTTTGCACCGCACCGCACGACCATCTCTAGATACATTACATCCATGAAACCCAAAAGTGCACTAGGTCCAGATGCCTTTACTTTATACTTTTCATTTTCTACTATTTTATTATTAAAAATCATGTATTTGCCGCAATACATTCTTTTATTGTTTGAATCTTATTTCTGAGATCATAGAGGGGAACATGTCTATCCCTGATACTCAAAACCAAAATGCTTGATTCATTCTGTGATTTAAGATGGACGAGTTTATGCAATGCAGCCTATCGAATAAACACAAAACTTTTAAATCAAAGGTTGAGCACATACTCCCAAAAGTCATCTTCAAAAAACAATTTGGCATGGTCAAGTCTACATTGATCTATGACATTGTTGCACGTGTAGAAAAACTTTCTCAATCCATACATCACAAAATACACGGAAAAAATGTGGTTATGAAACTACATATCAAAATAGCAAATGATACACTTGAATGGAGCTTTCTGTTTTAAGTTTTGTATAAATTGGATTCAGTGAGGCATGGATGGATATGATTAAATCTTGTGTAGAACATAATAATTTCTCAGTGCTTGTTGGTGGGAATTCCACCCAATTGTTTCAAGCATTGTGACGCCTTTGACAATGTGATCCAATTTCACATAGTTTTTCATACTTGCAGAAGCTTTATTTGTCACAATATTAAAAAAAAGGTATGGCTACTAATCAGGTTGGTCATTTTTTTACGAAATGCGGAGCACCACTCATATCTCGTTGCGTTATTTGCAGATGATTCTGCCATATTCCTCAAGGAGAAAAGAAAATCATCGATAAATATGATGTATCTATTAGACTTTGATGAGCTCAAGGCAGATAATTAATAGAACAAAAAAAGCATGTATATTGCTAAAAAAACATCTTTACTTGGCAAAAGTAAAATAAAAAACAAATATTTCTTTTTATGTTTTTTGTTTTCTTTTGGTCTATTGTGGTTGTCCAATATTTACAGGTCAAGCTAAAAGCATATATTTGATGATATACTAACAAAATATCATAAGAGTGTTAGAGGTGTGGAGAGGTAAATGGCTATCGCTTGGAGGACAGCTTACTTTGTTAAGGCCAGTACAAAACAACATTCCTATTAACACACTCTCTGTATATGATTTTATCCAAAAGTTTATTGTAATGATCAGTATGACTGTAGCATAGTTATTATGGTCAAGCAATGAGAGAGCCAGGAACAGACAATGAATGAGAATGTACTTGGCATATGTTTATTAGATAACATAATTCATACATTTCATATGAAACAGGCAAGGGTCTTTCATAAAAATATTTATTTTCCAGCCAGGCTTATTAGCGCTACGTTTGGAAGCAAGGGGATGATGCAATCTAGCCAACATCTGCCCCTAACATTACAAAACCTCAAGATCATATGGAAAACGATGGGGGATGCCTTGCTAGGGAATCCATGTCACGAAAATGTCAAAGTGGACTAAGAGCTGGAATGCATTGTGTCAGGTTGAACAGTTTCCGTGCTGCACCAAGCAAGAGTCAATACTAAAAGTTAAAGATCTAATCCCCCATGGGTTGGAATTTTACCTTGTAATGCATGGTATTTCTGAATGAGAATTCACACGCATTAAAACAAGGGAGTAGACTTGTCCAATGTTCTCGATTTAACAGTTTGGACACTTAATACACACTAGGAATTGATTAAAATGTCATCATGTTAATACTTCTGCAGCAAGAAGCCCCAAGACATCCTAAATACAATAGTATGGAAAGTTAGCATGCATACTAAGGTTAAGTTTGTGTGTGAGATTTTCTCATTGATGTCTTGCCCGTGGCCAAGATAATAGTGAAATTTTGGGTTCACGTTGCTTGTGGAATCCTTGAAAAGAGGGTAGAGATCACATTTTATTTGTAGGTTCATGGGCTGGATATCTTTGGATTTAGCTAAAGCATAAGTGGTATGATACTAACAATTTACGCTTGCCAAGTTGAATGGTTGATAAGGAAAAGGAGACATAAATCCAAACAAAGTAAAGCACCTATCTTACAGAAATGTGTAGACAAACTACTATTATGGGAATATGGAAGAAGATAAATGTAAGGAATTGGAAAAATGAAGATAACGGATACTGGTGTCTCACTCAAAAGCTGCAAGCTTTGATAAAAATTACTGCATTCTCAACAGCATGTTGGGATATTTTAGGCACGGAATTGGTGCTTGCTATCAAGGAGATCATCAAACGTAAAGTCTTAGCTTGAAGCTGGAAATCCACTGTCTTGGCGCTTATCCGAAAAGTGGACAATCCAACATCATTTAGACACTTTTCTCCTATCACTCTTTTTAATGTATGCTATAAAGTGGCATTTAAGATCATTACAAATCGACTATGGACCTTGTTTGATAGACTTATCTCATCTGAACAGTGGGGTTTTGTCAAGTGTCGATATATCCATGACAGTATCATGCTAGTTCATGAGCTAGCCCAGTCCTAAACACACATATTCCTGGTTCGAATGTCATCATCAAATAGGACATGGAAAAGGCTTTTGATGGAGTCGAGTGGAGTTTTCCTACCGAAGTGTTACATCTCATAGTATTCACCTATGCATTCATCGTTCTTGTCGCTGCCTGCATTAGAGATAATCACTTCTCTCTCAGGGTGTACGGAAACTCCTCTGGCTTCTTCACAACCACAAGGGGTCTATGACAATGTGATCCTATCTCACCCATTCTTGTCATATATATGGAGGAGGTCTTCAGCCAATCGCTCACACGAGCGATTGCCCGCGGCCTTGTCCAACCATATTTAACGAAAGGGGGTGACCAATCCTCTCGTACTCCTTATTTGCTCATGATGCCAAACGTTTCCTTAATGGATCTAAAAAGTCAATTAAGGAACTCATGAGTGTTCTCATTACATATAACAGGCTTATGGCTAGCTAGTCAATGGCTCAAAGAGCAGCTTTATGGTCGGTTCGTCCACCATTGTAAAGCGTTCTCAGATTATCTAACACTATACCTTATACACACGAGGATGCCTCCCTTCTGATTATCTTGGATGTCCTATCTTTCTCGGTCCCGCTTGGCATTATTATTTTGATGCCTTGCTGGCCAACTTGAGAAAGAAACTAGATGGATGAAAACTTCATATTCTGTCCATTGGAGGACGCATCCAACTTATTCGACATGTCCTCATGAATATCTCGGTGCATACTCTATCGGTCCATTCATTATTGCTCACATTCCTCCGCTTTGTGGAGCGACTATGTGCACGTTTTTTATGGTCATGGCACATAGAGGGAGAGAGTGACCACTGAGTTTCTTGGGGAAAAGCTTGTCGAGCAATGGAAGAGTGGGTGTCTAGGGATCAGACGCATTCAGGATATAAAGGACAAGCTTAGGAAGAAGCTTGTGTGGCGTACGCGTACCACGCACTGCCCATTGGGAGTTTCTTCTTAATCAAGTATTTTATGTTCATAACTGATATGAAATTAAACCCACTCACGCAGTAAACATTATATAGTCAAACCATATAAGATCTTTGAAGTTCACTGGCAAATTACCTTTTCAGGGATTCGATCAGTTATTTTATAACTTAAAGAGAAACGCGTGTTGAGATTTTGTGTTAAAGAGATCATAGTGTAAACATGTGAACTATGAATTACATATCCTAATGTTTATGTTGATAGTATGCTCAACCCCAAACTCGGACCAAGCCTTAACTACATGAAAATATATATAGTTTTTTAAGGCGATATAACCCTCAATAATGTTTTATTTAAGATTAATAGTGGTATATCTGATTGCAAGGTAAAATACATAAAAACTATAGTTCTTACTGAACTGCACCTGATTTTCAAATTTAGTTCCAAGTATCGATATACTATTCCAATGTTTCAGATATTTGCCCAGAATTATCCATTTGACTCGTCTAATGTATACTTATTACATATAGTGTATCGTTTTTCATTTATAAGTTGATCAAGATCATTTTACTGCCAACCATATCATTTATCTGTTTTTTCTTGTGTACAACAACTTGTACATCCTAATTAAATCCAATCTAAAAATCTTCAATTTTCCTTTCATTTATTACATAAACCCCTATCTCATAATATTAATAAGTTATTATCCAAATGTCGATTCTAGGTTATGAATCTCGGTGTTTCATTTATTTATTGGATAGCCGAGTAAAACTGTTTATCTATATCATAACGATAAGATAAAAACTTCTATAACGGGAAAATGGATTAAAATAGTTCTATGATATATTGACATTAAAAACTATGAGTTTTCATGTGATGAACAATAAAAGATTAGGATAACACTTTTTTACAAATGCCAAATAAGGGTCAAATATATAAAGTCTTCCTCAAATCAAATTTATGTGTTTTGTACAATTGAACATCTAAATCATGATATTTGTACCTTGGTATAATTACAAAGTTAGAACAAAATTATCATTATAATTTATATCATAGTTATATATTAGTTGGAAACTATTTTATTACAGGCCTAATCAGTATTAAATAATATGTCGCAGTATTTATAAACTCAGACTGATGCATTTCATATAGGGGAACATCTGAACCATGACAATATAAAATATAAAGTGTACAACCCTCCTGTATAATCCCAAATAGATAAACTCAAAAGAATATGATGCAGGAAAACTAGAAGAACGGGAGCAGACGACTAAGGAGATGGGAATGACGACAATGGGTGTAGGGTACAGGAATGGTTTAGGATTGGAGGGATGAAACAAACCTCAAATCCACACGATCGGTTTCGTAAACATAAATCCGATGAAATGATGGTGGTGCAACCCCTTTCCTCGCCGAGGGCGGGAGTACTGTCTTCAACCACCACGACGATGCCAAAGCACCAAATCCAAAACTCCGAATTTGCATTTGTGGGAAAACTCACAAAAAGACCTAATCCACTAGTCGAGGAAAATTCCAAGAAGTTCTGAACAAATCTGACAGCGGTGGAAGAATTCTCATGGAATACTGGACAAAGAACACACGACACGAAAGAGTTCAGCTGTTGAGGCTGCGGGGAATCCTGGTCATAACGTGGCTCGGTGATCCAGGCGTTGTGTGGCCCCGCTTGGATGATAACTCGGCAATTCTGGGCGTTGAGCGGCTCTGGCGAGGATACCAACAGTGAAAGCGACAGACGAGCAATGGACATGGCTGGCGCGGGCAATCCAAGTGCGGGTGTCAAGCGGCGCCCTACGCGGCTAATGCTGGCGCGGGCGGCCGAATAGGCTGTCTGTGCGGGCGACTCTAGGACCTGCGTGGGCGGCCGAAGTGGCGGTCTGTGCGGGTGGTCATGGCATAGGTGGCCGCGGTAAGGGGCCTGCGTTGGCGTGTGCGGGCGCATGCAAACGCAGGCGTCTGCGGGCTCCAGCAGGCACAGGCGCGTGGGGGTGTTGGCGGTGGCTGGTGTGCACGGGCACCAACGGTCGCTGGCGTGCAAGGGTGCTGGCGTACGCTGACGTGTGTGGGCGGCGCCATGCACAGGAGTGCGCGGACGTGGGCGTGCACTAGCGCGCGCGGGCATCGGTGGCCCTGGTGTGAGCGGGCACCGACGTGCGCTACCGTGTGCAGGCGGCGGTGGTCGCTGGCGTGCGCGGGCGCCGGTGGGCACAAGCGGGCACAAGTGCTGGTTGGTGCAGGCATGTGCGGGCGCTGGTGGACCGGCGTTTGGCTGGGGCCGGCATGCGTGTGCGCTCGTAGTGCGGGCGTCGACGAACTAGCGGCCGGAGGGCGTGCGATGGCGGGGAGAGATATCTCCTCGTTGATGGCGGTGGCTGCGGAGACGAAGACACCGTAGGGGTAGGGTTGGGGCAAATCTCCCAAGAAGATAAATCAATTCTTGAAAATAACTTGCCTAAAGGTTTCTTACACCTTTGTCCTTCATATAGGCCTTGGAGGAAAGGAAAATGTGAGAAATGATGTAAAAATAAAACGTGGGAGACTTGTAATCATGTCACGTCAATGGGCAGTTATGGATCTGTCATTGAAAATGTGTTATGACGTGGGACGTCTCGAGAGGCGGTGGTGGCACGTCTGAAGTCTGGCGGTTATTTGGTTGATGTCGTTGATGATTCTTCGTGCTTGGCGTGTTGGATGTCATTGGTGGCGCCTCCGCTGTCGATGCAGTGACGTCGTCGCCACCAATTCCCGGGGTGAGGAGAACTCGACTCCGTCGAGTGAATGTCAGAAGACTCCACCGGGATCATCAAGTCAGGGCGGAGATGAGCAAGGTCCTCCTTCGTGATCCACGTGTCGTCGGTCGATGGTTTGTCCTGCCAACGAGCAAGAAACTTTTGCACCGTTCCACCTCTGGTGAAGGTGATTACTTCGTCCAGTATAGCCTTGATATTCTCTTGCCAATCGGAAGGTAGTGAGGGAGGAGTGGATAAGTCAAACTCGCTCACCGAAAAGTCCATGGGTAGAAAAGAGTCAACAGATGAAGGAGGTGGGGCTTTAAATTCGACCAAATCTGAAATATTAAAGGTAATGCTTATCCCCCATGCAGAGGGTATGTTGATGGCATAGGCATTTTCCCCTACTCGTTTGAGCATGAAGCTTAGCAGCCCGCTTGGAAGAGAATCTCTCTAGCCTAACCCTCACCATCACCATGTCACCTTCCTTAAATTTGCGAAAACGATGGTGTAAATCTACGGTCTCTTTACATGCAGTGTTGCTACTCATGATGCGTTTATAAATGTCCTCATGCAGACTTCTAGTATGATTTGCAAATTCATGACCATGTTCTGAGACCCTAGCATGCGGCAACATAGGTATGAGATCGGTAGGTTTGCGAGGTGTATGACCATGAATGACTTCAAGAGGATTCGTGCCAGTGGTACAGTTGACATGTGTTATAGGCAAACTCGGCACGCGAAATGATAGTGTCCCAAGATTTGAGGTTGTCCCCAACCAAAGATTGTAATAGCTTGCCGAGGCTTCTATTAACGACTTTAGTCTGCCTGTCAGCTTGCGGATTAAAAGCTGTGGAAAATGTAAGCTTCGTTCCCAAAAGATGCCAAAGAGTCTTCCAAAAAAAGCTAGTAAATCTGACATCTCTGTCTGATACTATGCTCTTGGGAAGCCCATGTAGACGAACAACTTCATTAAAATAAAGCTAAGCGACGTGCGAAGCATCAGAAGTTTTAAAACAAGGAACGAAATGAGCCATTTTCGAAAAACGATCTACGACCACCAAGATAGAATCATGACATTTGAGAGTTCTCGGAAGTCCTAGAACAAAGTCGATGCTCACGTCATCCCAAGGTTTATGAGGGTCTGGTAGAGGGCTGTAGCCGCCAATGTTTTGCTTAACCTGTTTAGTGAGAGCACTTACAAGGCATTGGGAAACGATATTAGCTACATCTTGCTTTAGGGATGGCCAAACGAACCTATGCTCTATAGTGGCGATCGTCTTATCTCTCCCAAAATGTCCACTTAGACCTGCGGTATGTGTTTCCCAAACAAGGAAGTCCCTAAGGGAAGACTACTAGATGCATAGGCGGCGGTCGTAGAATAAGAATCTCCCTTCTAAGATATAATCCTGGGTCTTGGGATCGGGTAATTTCCTATGGCCTGGATGATGGGTGCAAAGTCCGGACAATCGGGATAAAGGTCCTTCATTTGATCAAAACCAATAACTTCAATCTTCATTACATTCAAGAGGTGGATGCGTCTACTAAGGGCATCGGTCACTCGGTTCTTGACCCCTCTCTTATGTTTAAGGACAAAAGTATACGACTGTATATATTCGACCAATCTAACATGTCTAGGATTTAGCTTTCTAAGAGTTGAGATACTTCAATGCCTCATGGTCGGAATAGAGAACGAATTCTTTAGAGAGTAAATAATGACGCCAATGACGTAGGGATTGAACAATAGCATAGAACTCTTTGTCATAGGTGGAATATTTGAGCTTGGCGTCGTTCACCTTTTCACTAAAGAAGGCGATGGAATGATTTTCCTGACTTAACACTCCTCCAATTCCTAACCCCGATGCATCACAAGCAATCTCAAATACTTTACTAAAATCTGGTAAACGCAAGATGGGGGCTTGTGTCATTCTAAGCTTTATGTCATCAAAGGATTTCTGCGCCAATTCGGTCCACTCAAAGTGAGTCCCCTTTAGGCACTCGGTCATTGGTGCCATATCAGTACTAAAGTTAGATATGAAACGTCTATAGAAGGTGGCTAAGCCATGGAAGCTACAAACATCATGGACATGACGTAGGACGACTATGGGATGGACGATTTAGGGCGGATGACGAGGCTATGGGTAGGAATGGGTAAGGGATAAAACAATCCACAGAAATCACGGTCGATTCTCGGACTTAAAACCGATGAAATCTGGTGGTGCAGCTCCGACCCTTATCGAGGGCGGGAGTACTGTCTTCCCCCACCGCGACGATGCCTAAGCACCGAAATCAATACCTCGAATTCACGTCGCGAAGAAACACTCGAGAAAAGGAGAGAAGAAGAGGAAATCCAAGTCTAATTCTGACGGCGGTGGAAACTTCCCGAGAAAATACTGAGTGGAGAACACGTCGACACCACAGGGTTCAGGTATACCTCAGCACCGTAGTGCGTGTAGAGGCTGCAGGTAATTCTGCTCGTGGCGACGAAGGCGGCGTGATACTGGAACGGGCGCTCCGGGCGTTGTCCGGCCCTGGTTGACGTTATGAAGCGGGGACGCCGGGTCGGGCGCGACGAACTCCGGCGCTGCGCGCGAAAGGTGCGCGAGCGCCGCGAGCAGCTGAGCAGCGCTGGCGCGCGCGCTCGCACTCGGCGCTGCGCGCCTCGCGCTGCGCGCCTCGCGCTCGCGCCTCGCGCTCGCGCGCTCCGCGCGCTCGCGCCGCGCGCGCGCGTGCGGCGAGCGCAGCGCCTTGCGCGCAACAGCGCCGCCCGGCAGCGCGCAGCGCCGCGCGACCGCCAGCGTCTGAGGCGCACCCGCGCGAGGATAACGCGGTGGCGTCGCGGTCGGCGTGTGACCCAGCGGCTGCGCGCGCGGTGATGACGGCAGCGGCGGCAGCGCGATGGCGGCGGCGGCGGCGGCAGCGGTGATGACGGCGACGGCGGCGGCGGGAAGGTTAGGGCAAGATGAGGGGTAGGGCAATCCTCCAAGAAGAGTTAGAAAGAAAACTCAATTCTTGAATTATGATTGCGTAATGAGTTCTTGAAACAAATGACCTTATATAGGCCTTGGAGGAAAGAGAAAATAACTAGAAAATAAGACGCAAGGGAAAACGTGCATCACGTCACGCCAAAGGGCAGTTGTGGATCTGCCTTTGGCGTCGTGTCATGACGCGCGTGGAGACGTGCGTGGGTGGTGACGTGGCGGACGACGGTTGTGGCGTGTTGACTTCTTCGTTGACTCCTGTTGACCGAGGTGGGTTGACTTCTGTTGACTTCATCTTTGGATCCGTAACGTCTGTGTTGACCCCGACTGCCTGCGGTGACGTGTCCCAGGCTGATGCATTGGCGTCCTCGCCATCAGGACATTTCTAGTGGTCGGCCATTGTGTTATGGCCTCTATCTTGGTTGGATTGACGGATACACCGTGTGCCGATAGAATAAAACCTAGGAATGAGATATGATCAACAAGGAACGAGCATTTCTTTGGGTGGGCATATAATTGCTCGGTCTTTAAGACCTCACACACTAGGCGTAGGTGATGGATGTGGTCGGGTTTGGATTTGTTGTAAATGAGTCTATTATCAAAATAAACCACGACAAAATTTCCTATGAATGATCTAAGAATGTGGTTCATTAACCACTGGAAGGTGCTAGATGCGTTCAACAAACCAAGTGGCATAACCTTCCATTCATATAATCCATCCTTGATTTTAAACGCAGTTTTCCACTCATCCCCAGGACGGATTCAGACTTGATGATAACCACTCTTGAGATCAATTTTTGAGAAAATCCACGAACCAGCCATCATGTCAAACATATCATCAATGCGAGGAATAGGAAACCTATACTTGATGGTGATCTTCTTTATGGCTCTACTATCACTGCACATGCGCCAACTCCCATCCTTTTTGGGAGCCAACAACGCAGGTACGGCGCATGGGCTAAGGCTCTCTTGGATGAATCCCTTGTTCAAGAGGTTCTGGACTTGACGCTAAAGTTCCTGGTACTGCGTGGGATCCGTACGGTAACGAGGAAGATTCGGTAGAGATGATCGAGAGATGAAATCGATGGCGTGCTGGATCTCACGCATGTGTGGGAGGTCATTGGGTAAGCCTTCGGGAAAGACACAATCAAATTCAGCTAGTAATTCGGAAATCTCTAGTCGCGAGGGCATGGAACTCTCAAGGGAATGATAGGGAATCATGGCTAGACAAGTGGACATCTCACTATCTATCTCCTTTTGAAATTGGCGCCCGTTGAGAATGCATAGACCCAAATGACGTAGACTTTGGTGAAGATTTATGTGGGTTGTGAGTATATAGGTGCCATGTATTTTTATTACCCTGATAGACGAATGAACAAGTATTACTCCTACCAAAAATGTGTACGTCATTATCATATAACCAAGGGAGACGTAGGATAATGCTTCCTACCTTCATGGGTAACACATCGCATAATACTTCTTCCACGTACGATTGGACTTTTAGGGGAAGTAGACATTGATTCTTCAGAGAAATCGAGGTAGCATCAATCCAAAATATATAATAAGGGTGATGATGCTCAATCAGCGGTAATCCCAAACGTGAAGTCATGACATCAGATACGGCATTGATACAACTACTGCTCTCTTCAATCGTTTTACACATCTTATCACCTATCTTAAACCAAGTGTAAAATATGAATGTCTTAAAGCAGAATTATCAATGGACGGTTGAATAAGGTTGCACTGAATGATTCCTCTAATCGACATAGATGGATCACTACGAGGATGGGAAGGAGGCAATTAGTGATGCCAATGAAGCTAACTAAACAATCCTCGTGCACAAACTCATCTACCACAACTGTCAACTCAGTATTCCTCTTCGTCAATAGGTTGCTCGTCTATAGTAGGCTCAATATCAAAGGGTCCCAATTCCATAAGAAGGGCTCGTGAAGGGCATTGACAAGCTCTATGGCCACGTCCTTCACACTTAAAGCAGGTCATGCCAGAAGGGCTGATTTGTGCTGGATTGGTTTGAGGTGGAGGTCTCGCGGTGGAATCGAGGGATGATGACGAGCGGGTGTTAGGTGTAGTGGATGATGGTGTCTGGACTGGAGGACGATGTTGGGTAGGGGTACGAGTGGAAACAGGTGCCGATGGGGGGGGGAGAGCCAACAATGGGTTACGCGGTGCTAATCTGTTAGAATAAGCGGGGTTGGATGAATGACCACGATCTGTAAGAGTGGGACAACCACTGATGATGGGAGTATTGTATAGGGTTTGACAGAGTTGAAGGTCTTCTACGATCTGATAGGCCTGCTAAAGTGTAGCAGCATTGGGAAATATGGATTAAGACCAGTTCTAAATTGGGAAATAACAACTTAGGGGTTCTCCCCAACTCGGCACCTCATGTAAAATTCGTCAAACTGAGTTATGTAGTTGGAGATGGGACACCTACCATGTCGTAACTTATACCATTGATCTAGAAGATTATCTAACTAAGCAATAGGAACATATTTCTCACAAAATTTGTCCTTCATTTGGGGCCAAGTATCGATGGGTGCCTCTCGTTAGTTAAAGATAAAAAATTCAAGATTTTCCCAAAAGATTTTGGCTTGACCTCCTAGTCTCATCTCGGCGTACCGAACTTTCTGCCGCTCAAGCATGTTGTACCATTTAAAATAACTATTAATCTTAGATTCCGAATCTAGATAGTCTCTAGGGTCCCTAGGTCCCTCATAATACGGAACATCGACTTTGGGACTTCTCTGAATTTGCTGCCACTAGTTGTCGTGATCCGCACGACGCTGATCAAGAGGAGGTGCCCGATCCTTAAGTGGATAAGGATTGTTCAGTTCTGGAGGATTCCCGTTTCACCGTTGGTGTCTCTCATAAGGTTGATAGGGATCCTTCGGTGGGAGATGATTCCTGTCACGCTCTGGGATCCTCTCCTCCGCTAGATAGTTATTGTCACGGGTTGGACAATTTCGATCATGTACCGGGTTTCTATCCACGGGTGGATAGGTATCATTACGCGAGGGACGATTCCTATCTTGGCCTAGGGTTCTAGGCTCCGGCGGATAGTAACCGTCTCAATGATTCCTATCTTGGATTGACGTTCTATTCTCGGGAGGAATCGGATCGTCCCGTTCATGACGATTCTGATTGTGTCCCCCGAACCTAACATCGGGTCGATAGGGATCATATGGGGCGTGGTGATTCCTATCGTGTTCCCGATATCTAGGTTGAAAAAGGTATGGTTCATCGCGATCACGCTGATGCCTATCATGACCTCGATTCTCTAATTCAAAAGTTCACTATCTAACCGCATCGATAGAAATGGATAGACCATTGTCCATGTTGGTTAATCGTGTATTAACATCACAAAAACCATTCTCAACAGTGTTTAACATACGGTCAACATCCCCATGGGAGGAGGACGGGGGAGCGGGTGGAGACAAATCTTGGTTAGGGACACACATCTCACGATTATCTAAGGACGGTTCATTCATTGGCGCGGAGACGCGTTTGCCTGAACACAGATGCATGCAATGGTAATGATGAATAGACGACGTCTACGATGGCAGAATAGGCAGGCGGACACAGGTTAGGCTCTGATACCAATTTGATGCACGACAACTAGAAGACCGGGAGTAGACGACTAAGCAGATGGGAAGGACGATGATGGGTGTAGGGTACAAGAATGGTTTAGGATTGGAGGGATAAAACATACCACAAATCCCCACGATCCAATGAAATGATGGTGGTGCAGTCCCTTTCCTCGTTGAGGGTGGGAGTACTGTCTTCAACCACCGCAACACTGCCAAAGCACCAAGTCAAAAACTCTGAATTTGCGTTCGCGAGAAAACTCACGAAAATACCTAATCCACTAGTCGAGGAAAACTCCAAGAAGTACAGAACAAATCCGACGGCGGTGGAAGAATTCTCGTTGAATGCTGGACGAAGAACACACGACACCAAAGAGTTCAGGCGTACCTCGGCACCGGAGTGCGTGTTGAGGCTGCGGGGAATTCTGGTCGTAACGTGGCTCGGCGAACTAGGCATTGTATGGCCCCGCATGGATGATAACTCGGCAATTTTGGACATTGAGCGGCCCTGACAAGGGGACGAATAGTGAAAGTGATATACGAGCAGTGGACGTGGCTGGCGCGTGCGATCCAAGTGCGGACGTCGCACAGCGGCCTATGTGGCTGATGGTGGTGCGGGCGGCCAGATAGGCTCTCCGCACGGGCGACTCAGGTACCTGCGCGGGTGGCCGGAGTGGCGGCCTGCGCAGGTGGCCAGGGCACATGGGGCTGGGGTTAGCGGCGTGCGTTGGCGTGTGCGGGCATCTATAGATGTAGGCATTTGCAGGCCCCGACGAGCTCAGGCGCGCGCAGGTGCCGGCGGTGCCCGGCGTGCGCGGGCGCCGGCGGTCGCTGGCGTGCGAGGGAGCCAGGGTGCGCTGACGTTCACGAGCACCGGTGATGTAGTATGAAGGAAGTGCTGAGATCGGGCAGCTCGTATAACGTCATAGAAAAGATAACGAGTTAAGTTCATACGCTTGTTTAGACGGAATGAATGCCGAAGAAAGATCCCAATGGGCAATTAGAGACATCTACGGATGAGGAGTGACGACCGATGATGTTCACTAAAAGAGATATTAATCAAATTAAACTCCTAATGACCCTTAGGACCGATTAAAGACAACTACAGTGTAAAATGCGTCTAACGGCCTTGATGTGTTCCAAGTCTTTACGTCTTGTCCTTGGCAATGGAAGCGATAGGAGACGACGTTACTGCAGCAAGTAATGATACTGAAAATTAATGGAGGAGAGATGAGTAAGAACCTATTTGTATTTACTCCACGGTAGCATGACTCAATTCGGGGATCTGATCGCTGACCGACTTTGAAGGCGGTGAGCCGAAGCGAGGGATGATGTCAAGCCAGTCGGTGGCGTCGAGCAATTGGAGGGAGGGCTCGCGGGACACGGCGTGTGGCGTGCGTGCACGGGCACGACCACGGACGCGCAGATGTGGGGCGCAGGCGCTGGCGCACGCGGTGGGGAGAGTTTGCAGCGCGTGCAAGGCACGGGTGCAGCGTGAGGGCGCTAGCGCGCACAGCATGAGGGAGGCTGCGGGCACGGAGTCCCCCTGAAAGGGTGCGCGAGCACTCGACGGACGACGCAGGCACACTGGACGGTCACACGGGCTGAGCGCTCGAACAACGGCTTGCAGGGTGCGGCACGTGGTGAGGGGCGCGCGTGGGCGCAAGTAGATGGCGCGCAGGCGCGTGGTGCACCTGGCGATGGTGGCGGCGGCGTTGGCAAATGGCGGAGGATGCAGGGCGGCGGCGGCCGCAGCTCGAGGGTCTTGGAGGCGGTGATGGTGATCAAGATGCTTGGTTTCTTGATTCTAACCAACCAAGATCTCCTCAAGAGGATGCAGGGATCTTGAAGCTTGGAGAGTCTTGTGGAGCAACGGGCGGCTTCCGCGGGATGGAATGATGAAGACGAAGGACAACACACACCCTGGTAGTGGTCTCGATCAGGGAGAGATGAAGCCAACGCGGATTTTGCAAATCTTGGTTCTTCAAGGGAGACCCGGGAGTAGTCTCGACGAGGAATTCGTTGAGAGCCCTAAGAGATGTTGATTCTTGAATTCTTAAGGCGACCTCGGAGTAGTCTCGACGAGGGCGATGGAGGATGTCTCACGGAGTGATCTCGACGTGAAGACGTGAGGCTCTAGCCCACGGAGTAGTCTCCACGTGGGGTGAGAGTAGCCACTTCCTCTCTCTACACTCTAACTCCTATCTATCTCTATCTCTCTAAGAACTAAGGTAGAGGAACACACAATTTTCAATTCAACAAGCCTCCCTTCACTTGGGCATGCTATCCCTTATATAGTGAGGATAGGTGCCAAGTGATGTCATGTAGAGGATGAACCGTCGTGAGACGTGGTTCGACCTCTATTCAACGGTTACAACCGAAAGGAAAACATAACATGGACGAGGCCCTAAAAACACCAGCCCCGTCCGTAAGATCCACGAACGAAAATTACAACAGGACAAAATAAAATACGAAAAGGGAAGATGCTTACGTGGAGTATTTAAACCCCGGATGGCGAGCATCGGTGCGAGCATTCTGGCGTGGTTTGACTCATCCCGTCCTGGCATCAACTGGATGGTCGCCCATCAGCCGGCAGGCGCAGGCATGCGCAGACATCGGTGTGCGCTCGCGTGCGGGGGCACCGGCAGGCATTGGCATGCGCGGCCTACAGCGGGCGCTGGTGTGCACGGGCGCCCACTACACTGGCGGGGGCAGGCATAGGCCGCGCTGGTGTGCGCAGGGCCTGGCGTGCGCTGATGTGTGCAGGCGCCGCCGGGCGTTGGTGTGCGCGAGCGCTAGCGGGAGCTGGGGGGCGCGGGCACTGGCGGCGCTGGTGTGCGCGGGCGACGGTGTACGCTGGTGTGTGCAGGCACTGACGGTCGTTGGCGTGCGCGGGCGCTGGTGGGCGTAGGCGTGCGCCGGCGTCGGTGGGTGCAAGCGTGCGCGGGCGCCGGTGGACCGGCGTTCGGCTTGCGCCCGCGTGCGCGTACGCTGGCGGTGCATGCATCGGCGAACCGGCGGTCGGAGGGTACGCGGGTGGCGGGGAGGGATATGTCCTCGTCGATGGTGGCGGCGGCGGAGACGAAGATTCCGTAGGGCTAGGGTTGGGACAAGTCTTCCAAGAAGAGAAATCAATTCTTGAAAATAACTTGCCTAAAGGTTTATTACAGATTTGGCCTTCATATAGGCCTTGGAGGAAAAGAGAAAATATGGGAAATGACGTAAAAATAAAACGTGGGAGACGTGTAATCATGTCATATCAATGGGCAGTTATGGATCTGTGGTTGACGACGTGTCATGACGCGGGACGTCTCGAGAGGTGGTGGTGGCACGTCTGAAGTGTGGCGGTTATTTGGTTGATGTCGTTGATGATTCTGCGTGCCTGGTGTGTCGGATGACGTTGGTGGCGCGTCCGGTGTAGATGCAGTGACGTCGTCACCACCAGAATACCATACCAGAAATGGATTTTTATCTTTGCATACTTTATAGGTTAACCAAGTAAAATTTGAATATTACAATTTCATTTGAATTCAACAGATGTACAGAAAGAGAGTGAAACCTATGTACAATGAAGGTTATTATTTGTAATATTTGACAAAGGGTAACTTATAAGTTTTTTCTGCGCTAAATGGACTGCGAGCAGGAGTGTCATGACTAGAATAGTAATATTTAGACTCCAGTATATATTTCCAATGTTTTGGATCAGATCTCCTCTCACAAAAAAATGTAAACATGCAACTTTAGGTGCCTAACCATCAAGTTATGTTTAATTTCCTGATCTGTATTTGACCAAATTTTGTGTATTTATAACTGCTACACCTTCTATGACGATGGACCTGTTTAGGGCTTCTCTGAAGTTAAAAAAGCGTTCAGTTATTATCTCTAGGATTTTTCAGATGAAAATGATCTACAATATGTCGACTGGAAAATATAACTAATTCCGCAAATGTAAAATTGATGTTCGATGAAGTTTCGCATCTTCTATATAATCACACAAGCTGAGGTCTTTCGTCTTTGCATCCATGAGCATAACTCGTGAAGAGTAAAACGCAAGTTAGTCTTTGTAAACAACGTTTGTTTAATGGCTCAAATCCATGAGAAAAAGTCACATGGATCGGCCCCGATTCCAAAACTACGTCTCTTGGAATTGCGAAAGAGTAAACAAATTTGATCCTCCGGTACCGCAGCCGATCTATAACTTCTTTAGGAAGGATTCTCCGGGTGATCTCAATCTAAATTAATGGGCTGATACTTTTTTCCTGGAGCATAAATTTTCAAGCTGAAAAAGTCTGGTGGTCAAAATTTTCATTACTACCTTAAAGCGTAACAAAGAGACATAATTCAACTGACATTACAAGCTGAAAATAGACAGGCGAACAGATAACTATGAGTGGCTTCCCGCTTTCCAGCGCTCACTAATTAAAACGAACCATGTCTATATCACCCGTCACGGTGCCTGGCATGTTTATTTTTTTATGGCATTCCACAACAAGTGGCTCTTACAAATTTTTGGGTGAAGGATGCACGCATAAACCTTTTGATGACCGAAAAGGGTAGACATGTTGATTCAGTGTAAGTCGCATGGTGGGTCTAGATATGTCCAAACGCTCCATTCTCCGTTATCAGTGGCCTCTCGAAAGTTATCGTATGGAAGGAAAAGGTTCGAAAGGATGACGAACGGGTACATGCGTGCGAAGGAGTTCGCGAAGTTACGTCATCCTCTCTTATGCAGAAAACTTGCCATCTGCGTTTTCATATAAGAGTATCTTACGCCTGAAAGCTCAGTTGTCACAAATAGCATGGGTTCGTGGCATCTAGACTGCAACTCACACTCAATGTAATCCGAACCACAGCCCAGGAGCTTACCTTCTAATTAAAGTTATAACTTTATTCGAGCAATGCAAGCTGTTGAAGTAGCCCATGCAACATCTAGTTAACAGGAGTTGCATTAGTGTCGGTGTGAATTATTCTTTCATTTTCACGCTCTTTTCCTTCTTGTCACCAACTGTAGATTGAAAAAAACCACCTCCCACCATATTTTTCTATTTAAGGGAAAGCCAGTCAAGACAGTAGCGAATGTCCCCTCATCAACTTTATTTATTTTAAAATAATTAGACTGTAGAACGATAAAGTCCATCGGGAGGCCAGGTTGACAACATCTAATATAGTATTCGCGGACAGATCAATACGTTTTGTCTTTCAGAGAGAACAAACAACGCCGCGGTCACTTAGAAGTATTTTTTCCCTCGTAGTTTATCAAGTCTGTTGACATATAGTGTAGATAACCCATCCGTATTATCGACGAGGGGTATCTGGCTATATTTTATATGACGAAGTGTTTTTTATGTCCTTTTGCTTTCACAATTCTACGAAAGTGGACGATAGAAAAACACCGATATTGTGGAAGATTCTTTTCGGTCATCTCTGCACCTACTTCCTTCTGCTTCCTCTCGCCTTTATTACTAGGTGAATTAGGTCAGCTTAAGCTTTCTGAATGCGCCGTCACTTTCTTGTGGGTTACAATGTATCTTCCACCGTCCATGTTTGACCGAGTGCCTTTAACTTTTTTCAGGCTCGTGGATTCTCCATGGAGTATCTATTGATTGTCAAGTCAAGTTTCTTTATGAGTACGTCATTTCACAATTTCGCATAGCCTGAAGGGGATTCATTAAAGGTCAATAACTTGCCGTTAAGGAGCTCTTCATCCTACAATCCGACGGCATCACTGGTGGCGTACATTAACCCCAAGATAGTCTGAAGTTTTTCATCCTTTTCATGGAATCTTTCTTGGGTTTAAGGTTTTCGCTAACCCGAGGACAAAACAAGGCAACAAAAATGTTTACCAACAGACGAATGGCACATGTACTTTGTGTTCCCATTTTTTTTATACTTGTTTCGTATTCTATTTCTTGGCTTAATCTGTATTGTAGCTTTCAAGCCACGTACGTTATAAGCCTTGAAGTGGAGGAAAATTTGTCGAACATATGATGCAATGTATAGTACAAAATTTGGTCTGTCTCATACAGCACCGTTCGCTATTAAATTGCCATAATTTATCTTGCTTCCCTCTTTGCGATGTATAATTTCTACAGGCCAATAGTGTTATTATTTTACGCCCAGTTGGCGGCGAGTTCTAAGGCCACTGACTAACTGGGCCATCCCACTTTCGCGCTTCGTCCTATTTAAAGGAGGGCATCGTCCAAACGCTTAGTCCCTGCAGTGAAGTAAACACAACGCACTCGTTTTATTTCTAGTCATCGAGTCTATTGCCGACCCAAGAAGGCTATCCATCTCTTCTCTGTGGAGTTCCCCCCAGCAAGAAGGCTTGAATTTTCTACTTCCAGCTATCGTTCTTCTGTATACAGGATCGGCAATCTCTCGAACCGACTTTTGGCTACTATCCCAGTGCACTCAAGTTTCAAGCAGTATATTTTTCTTTCCTGTCCGGCCATGGCATCCCGTGGACAACGCAGCAGCATCTCTTCCTGGACGGCGGAACAGAATAAGCAGTTTGAAAAGGCGCTGGCCTTGTACGACGAGGGGACCGCTGATCGTTGGGTGAAGGTAGCGCAGGCTGTAAAGGGTCAGTCTGCAGAGGAAGTGAAGAAGCACTACGACGATCTCATCTCCGACGTTCTTCTCATCGAATCCGGCGGAATTTCTCTCCCTAGCTACCGCAGCTAAGAAGTGTCGCTGAAGGAAACCGGAGACCAAGTATTAAGAGAGCGGAATACTAGAAATGCGTCATTTTGAACCCTGATTTCCGTCGTACTCTAAGTACCATGGAATGTATTTGTTACGTACTTCGACGAGACTCTTTAAACAAAATAATCTTACGTCTCTAATTAAAGAAGTATCGGTGAAATGGGGGGGAACTAGGTAGTAGAAGCGGAAAAATTTTCGGTTAGTATTTCAGTGGGCCCGAAGCCACTTGCCGTGAGAATGAACGGCATTTCGGGTCGTCCGACGTTGACTAGGTAGGAGGCGATGAAGCACCCCAGTTTTATTCCCCTACGAGTGTTATGTCGGCCATTCACACAATGACAAACTGTTACGGGTTCCGTCTCCAACGCATTCTCTGTCTCTCTTTCTTTTTCTCCACCTTCTATCTCTCCTTTTACTCTGTCTCTCTCTATCTACGTATCTCTCGCTATATACATATAAACATCTTTTTTTATATCTCTTCATATTTTCTACCTTATCATTATATATCTATGTAACTATGTGTCCCTTATCATTACATACTCTTATCAATCTAACAATCTCCGCTGATTCGGCTATCTATTTATCGATCGTGTAGAGAGGGACGAGATCGACGTTAAATTTTGAAAAATGAAAGTAGCAAAAAGTTGGACGATAGAGGTCAGAAGCGATTGTCGCTGTACAAAATGGGATATAATATTTTAGCCGAGTAAAAATAGGGTCAAAACCTACTTACTACTGAAGGGGTGCAAAAGATCTGTTAGATTAACTTATTAGTGTCTAGAACTCTATGGGTACCGAAAATAGCGTATTATTTAAATACCATTCCTAGAAAGATCTAGTAATCCCAATTACTGGACAAAAACTTTTCTATTAGGATGACAATTATCATTACTATGGAGAGGCGCAGTCTATGAGTACCAAAAAGATAGAACTAATTTATAATCGGCTATTCGGGATTAAGTCGATATTCTTCTTTAAACGGGCGCCTTGTTCATTGATTCATAAAGCTTTTTTATTTTTCTCTTTTGCATCCCGTCCCCAAAGAAACTTAGCGACGCTAATCACTTGACTAAGATTTTTATATTAGGATGGTGATTAATATTAAATATGTAGAGTCGCACTCTGCCCTGACTAAAACAAGGAAACTAATTTATCATAGCCTATCAGGGCTTACGTGTATATTTCTCTTTAAACGAAGGCGTTGGTCGTTGATTCATTGAGCACTTTCAATGATCTCTTGTGTATTCCTTCCCCAAAGAGACTCAATACTGTCGTCCAAAGGTCTCTCCTTAATACTCCTTGACTTCTCTGTTGAAGATACCGTCGACCAAGGGATGTTTCAGATTCATTTCTATCGCTCACCGATTAGAAGTAGCCTGTTGTACCAGTGCACTCGAGTAATTTCTTTCGGACTAATATAGTTAACTGTACCGTCCACTATTCGTTTATTCTTTTGGTCAACATTTATGTGCAATGAATACCAATTGTTCCTTGAAATGAATTTGCCGTCTTCATTTTATCCTTGCAATATAGGTGACTAGTTGTTCCTTGACAGTCATAGATTTGTTAAGACGATCCATGGTTCTTGACCGTGAAGAGTGAAGGAGGTAATCTAGAAGGAATCTGTTACAAGAACAGTTTGTTTTTGTTGTTGTTTCTGTTTCAAGATAGGTTTTCTGTTTCTGAATGGATGGCTGAGATAATCACAGGTATGTGACTCTAACTGAATGGTAGTTAAGTGTCCTACCAAGGTGGTAGCCCCCTGAGTTGTATAAATACCTGTGTGGATCAAAGATGAAATATAGCAACAAGGGGCCCTTGTGTTGTCTCCTGGAGTTCTATCCAACAAGTGGTATCAGAGCAAGGTTCGTGGCCCTAGAAGCGTGGTGATGTGGAGACGAGGAGCGGTGCCGGTATCAGAGGCTAGTGAAGGGTCCTGTGTGGACGGAGACGGAGTCAACATGGGTGTGCCCAGAGCGACGGGTACGTGGGTGTCTCTAGTGCCTTCCCTACTCTTTCTAGGACGAACTATCCTCTATGGGCGAAGACGATGAAGATATTGCTCGAGGCATACAGGTTGTGGAGCGCCGTCATCGAGGATGATGTGCCAAGAACGAAGGATCGTCTTGCTATGGCGACCATTTTTGGAACGATATCCGAAGATCTTCAGCTTCAGCTTGACGAAGACAAAAGCTCGAATGAGACGTGGGAGACTCTTCGAGTGATGAACATCGGTGTTGACCGAGTAAAGCAAGCTCGCATTCATGTGTTGAAGCGAGAGTACAAGAACCCGAAGATGGCGGACTGTCTCAGTGATGACGCCGAAGACAAGCAAGATGGAAGGGCCAATCTAATGGATACAGGACAGGGGCATGTATCTGCTCACTTGTAAGCCATCAGAGAAGAACAAGACTTGGAGTCCAGAATGTGATTAGTCTTCAAGATTAAGGGGGAGATTGAAGGAGGTAATCTAGAAGGAATCTGTTACAAGAACAGTTTGTTTTTGTTGTTGTTTCTGTTTCAAGATAGGTTTTCTGTTTCTGAATGGATGGCTGAGATAATCACAGGTATGTGACTCTAACTGAATGGTAGTTAAGTGTCCTACCAAGGTGGTAGCCCCCTGAGTTGTATAAATACGTATGTGGATCAAAGATGAAATACAGCAACAAGTGTTTTCCTTTCTTTTTTTCTGTGTGAGTGAGAAGGGGCCCTTGTGTTGTCTCATGGAGCTCTATCCAACAAAGAGAAGATAAAATAATGAGAGAGAAAGAGAGAGAAGAAGATTAAGACACAGGCAAGACACAATGTGGTAGATCGTTGTTTAATCCTCAAGAAGTACATTATTAGTTGGTTCGTATTTATATTTTAGATGATTATGGTTATAACGTATATAGTTAGTTTGTTATAATCGTAGCCGTTATAACAAGCTATAACGGCTAGTTTACAACAAATAAGAGCGGTTGGAACTTGGCGATATACATCCGGATCGTCCCGGACGAGGACGCTGGACGAGACGGGACGAACTTCGTCCCGGCAAACGTCCAGCAATTCCCCCGGGACGAAGGACGGGACGATATGTCATCCGGGGCCGTCCCGTCCAACATATCCTGGACGAAGTTTCGGCCCGTCCAAAGGCTCAGGGACAAAATTCCGTCCCCTAGGGACGAAATTAAAGAGAGAAACACGGCGCCAGCCCTAGTCCATTGAAAGCAAATCGGGGGGAGCACGATTCTTCCCTTGGAGAGTTGAAGTATCACGCTGGACTCTTGGTTTTCTTTCTTTCTTCCAAATCGGTGTCATCGTCTTCAACCTCGAGCGAGCTCGTGACAGAGAAGCAAAAGCGCGCCGCCGGCAAGGTACGTATGTGTCGATCTTTCTTGCGGATTTTTCTATCGATCTGTCTGTCTAATGTTCTATCTATCTATGTATCTATCTGAAGATCTTTCTATCTATCTATCTGTTGATGTACCCATCGATGTAAAAAGAGGATGTTTGAATTATTTCACCGTCATTCTCACAATTAAAAAAAACATCGTCCAGGTCGGTCGTCCACCGTCCGAACACCCCGGACGAACGAACTTTCCGTCCTACTGGATGAAAAATTGTCTCGTCCGCAATACCCCGGACGAAATTTCGTCCGGGATTTCGTCCGGACCGCTGGACGGGACGAAAATTTTGTCCCGGGACAAAAACTTTGTCCCGTCCCCGTCCCAGATGTATACTTGGCGATCAATGTGAGGCCTATCTATGTGTATTCCTATCTACGTGTAATCATATCCATGTGTATTCCTATATATATTTAATCGTATGCAATGTTTAAACTTATATTCAATCCTATATCTAATTCTGTAACGAGTATATGGGGTACGTGTTCATTTATTACTAGCTACTCTTTATTAAAGTCCCTGTTGGGCCACGTAATAGTGACTTTGATCCTCTAGACCCCATTTTGCTGATGTGGAGCTCGAACCCCGTTCTAATGTGGTGATGGCGTAGAATTAAGATCCAAACCCCGTGTTGATGTGGCGAGTAGAACTCCTTATCAAGATCCTCATAATCTTTTATATGTGCAGAATTATATATTTACCCTATTTTCTTAAGAGAGGGAAAAAGGGCCCCGTAGGGATCATTGCCCATCTGCTGTAAAGCGTAGATGGTTTTATTTCATAGGCGATGCGGCATGCAGACAATGACAAGTCCAACAGGAATAGCTGTCAGGCTTTTCTCCACAGCACTCTTCGTATTTGGCCACAGCAGCGGTTTCACTGCATTTTCCAATGTTTAGCGGTGTCAGTGAAGTTGTATTTGTCCGAGAGATGGTGGCGGAGTATGACCGCGTCAAATCCCTTCTGCGGTGAGGCGAGAAATCGCCGGATAGAGACGAGCAATGAGATAAAGGGGAGCGAAGAAAGAGATGGAGAATAAATTGGGGAGGTGAGCCATGAGAGGTTTGATATAAAGATGAGGAACACGAGAGTAATGAGAAGTGATCAGAGAGAGATGAAAAAATGACTGAGAGACACTCCGATTTTGCGTAATTCAGGGGTATCTCAGGGCGCATCGTACACGTGAGGGGCCCTCTAATGAGGTTGCTATTGACAAAGTTTAAGAACGTAGTAGAGAAGAGAGGAACAACTTATGGAAAGAAGAGATAAGCATAGACTTGAAGAGAAGAGGGACTAGAAGAAAATCCCATAAAATACAGTGAGTGATTGGGTGGGCATTTATAGAGATAAGAAAAGAGCTGTTAGGTGGCTAGCCGTTTAATGACACCATGGCTGCCATAGTCATGATGACACGCATAGCTGCTATGTCATCATGACTGCTCCGCCGCCTGCTGGTTCAACAATAATCATTGCAGATGATTGATGTCGTGGTAGCCGCTTGCTGTACACCTAGCAGCATTCCAACATTCGAGGGAGGCGTCACTTGTACGGCTAACAGATATGTAAGTTTCAAATGAAAATTTTGTGTCTTCGTAGCATGTCCTTTGTCAGAGGGAGGCGCTCGAGGTGAGACAAGCACTCGAGGTGAGACAGTGGGGATCTCTCGAGAATTCTGAGCAACTAGTGCTTCAACAACCCCCCGCAAAACGAAGGTGGGAAGCACACTCAGTTTTGAGCATATCCATTGAAACCGTGGCGTGGATAAAGCTTAGTCAATAAATCTGCAAGTTGATCATGAGTAGATAAGAAGGAAACATTTAGTAAGCCAGTAGCAACACGTTCACGAACAAAATGAAAGGCAATTTCAATATGTATTGTGCGTGAATGAAAGACAGGATTTTTTATTAGATAAGCTGCCCCAAGATTATCATATCACAAGGTAGGTGATGATTTTGGATGTAAATTAACCTTGGAAAGTAAGGATTCGATCCAAATGAACTCTACTATAGCATGAGCAACAGATTTATATTCGGCCTCGGTGCTGGAGAGAGACACTATAGCTTGTTTCTTGGACGACCAACTTACCAGATTAGGTCCAAGATACACCAGGTACCCTTGTTGCGAACGACGATCAGTGGAATCTCCAGCCCAGCCAGAATCTGAGAAAACATTGAGGCTCATATTTGTTGACTTAGTAAAAGATAAAGATAGATCAGATGTACCTTTAAGTATCTGAGAAGGTGTTTTACCGCGACCCAATGGTTACCTGTTGGGGCATGCATATGTTGGCAGGCCTGATTAATAGCATATGTAATATCCGGACGAGTAAGTGTGAGGTATTGTAAACTACCAACTACTTTCCTATACATTGTAGGCTGTGGAGAATCTAAACAACTTCATGATGATGAGGAAATGCTAAATGGTGTAGCTTTGGGATTACATGTGTCCATTTTTGCAGTAGCTAATATTTGATTAAGATATTTTTTTTGAGATAATTGAACACCATTCGGAGACTTAACAAGTTCAATTCCAAGAATATATTTTGCCGGTCCTATGTCACGAACAGGAAATGCACCTTTTAAAGTATGAATGGTTGAATGAACTTCACTTTGATTGGAACCTAAAATGAGAATATCATCAATGTAGACAAGAATAAATAAATGAGAATGCGATGTGGTTTTATAAAATAATGAAGCATCAGTTTTGGAACTTTGAATATTTAACGTGTCTAGAAAGGCCGAAACTTTTTGATGCCACATGCTAGGTGCTTGCTTTAACTCGTATATGGATTTCTTGAGCAAACAAACATGATTGGAATATCTAGAATCAGTAAAACCAGGTGGCTGTTTCATATAGATTGTTTCAAGAATATCACCATGAAGAAATGCATTGGAGATGTCTAATTGGTAGATACCCCAGTTTTTAGAGACAGCGATGGATAATAAAAGATGAATTGTAGTCATTTTAATGACATGACTAAATGTATCATGATAATCTAGACCTGGTGATTGACTAAATCCTTGAGCCAATACCCGAGCTTTAAATCGTTCTATGGTGCCATCAGCATGAAGTTTAGTTTTAAATACCCATTTTGAGCCGAAAATGTTGGCACTTGGTGGTGGAGTAGTTAGCAACCATGTTTGATTCCGATGCAGCGCACTCGTTTCTTCTTCCATGGCCTGCTTCCACCCGGGCAGTCGAAGGGCCTGCGATACAGATGTTGGTTCAAGTGATCAGAGAAGGCTGGTCGTACCTGGGCTTGATATGCATTCATGGTTTTGAGAAGTCTTTTCCATTCCTTTGATGCTGATGGTACTTCTAGCAGCTCATAGAGTGCGCGTGTTTTGCGAGGAGGAGTACACTGCGGTGAAGATTCAGGCGAGAAGGAGACATTTGGTTCTTCAACTTGTGATGAGAGCAAGGGTGTAGTAGGCAAGGAGATTGGGGGAGACATTTCCCTTCGCAAGGGTTCGGTCGAAACAGCTGTAGAATTTGATGATGATAGAGACTCATTAGTTGAGACTAATTTTGAACTATTAAGTGGATTAATAATCAAGCATTCAACTGGTCTGACTCCAAGAATTCCATTTGATGCTCGAGACGAATTGAACTCTGAGGAGAACGGAAACACTGCTTCATCAAAAATTACATCTTGCAAAATATAGAGGCAACTAGTGCTTAGGGAGAGACGTCGATGACCTTTATGCAAGGGACTATAACCTACAAACACACATCTTTCCGAACGAGGTGAAAGCTTATTTTTAGCATAACAGGGGAGATTTGGAAAACAAAGGGTACCGAATACTTTCAGAAACTTATAACCAGGTACCTTGGAGTGAAGCTTTTCAAAGGGTGACTTGTTACCTAAGAGGGGTGAAATCATTCGATCGATAAGAAAAGTTGCAGTAGCGACAGCCTTATCCCAATAGTTGTTAGGGATGGATGCTTGTTGTAACATGCATAACGCAGTTTCTATTATATGTCAATGCTTACGCTCCGCGCTTCCATTTTGCTCAGGGGTGTGTGGACATGAAACTTCATGCTTAATACCGTATGTCTGAAAATATTTTAAAAGTGATTGAAACTCCCTACCCCAATCTGAGCCAAATACCTGGATCTTTGTAGAATGCTGACGTTCCACTAACTATTGGAAGTTGATGAATGCAGACAGGACGTCACTTTTAGCCTTTAACGGATACAGCCATGTATACCTGCTATACTCGTCAATGAAAGTAACATAATATGTGTATCCGAGATAAGATTTCATCGGTGAAGGTCCCCGCAAATCAGAATGTATGATTTGAAGAGATCGAACATAAGAGTTTTGATGTAAAGAAAAGGGCAACTTGTGTGCCTTACTTAAACAACATCCAGAACATGAAGAAAGAGATAAGTTTTGTGATAAAGTAACCCAAAACGTGCAATTGTTCTTTTAAAACACGAAATGCTGGATGTCCTAATCGAAGATGCCACACATCGGCAGTTTGTCTTTCGCCAAAAAATGCCTTTGCTTGATTAGGTTCGATACAGTAGAGACCATCACCCCCCTGTCCCGTGAGAAGAAGCTCCCCCGTCATGCGATCCTTAATGTAACAAATATTTCGATGAAACTCAACATAGATATGATTATCAGAAGTAAGTTTTTGAATAGACAACAAATTTTTAGCTATTTGTGGAACGTGAAGAACATTACAAAGCTCAAGTGAGCAATTTTTGTTATGTGACAAAATAGAAGAAAATCCAAAAGAGGAAATAGCCAAACCTGTACCGTCTCCGACGTAGAGACGATCGGATCCGGCATATGGAGATGTTCTGTAGATATTGTGTATGTTGGATGTGACATGATGCGTGGGCCCGCTATCAGGATACCAGGACATAGGAGTCTGATGAGCTTGAGGAGGAGCAAAGGGACCTCTGAAACTTCCATGTTGAGCCATATAGCCTTGCGGATGTGGATGAGGATGAGGTGACATGGCTGGAGAAAATGGTGGTGGTGTTTGCTTGGGTGCTCCAGGATAGTGAAGTTGTTGATTCTATAGAACAGATCGACATTCGGGTGCTCGATGGCCTTGCTTAAGGCATAACTGGCATCTAGGAACAAAGCGACCACCACGACCATAGCGGCCCCTCCTATCGACAGTTCTTCCATAGTATCATTGTCAACGGTTGTGGGAAGCATAATAATTGAAATTGGAATTAGAGTTCAGAGCTGGATTTACCGGAGCAGTTTATACTTGATTTGCCATTGGTGTCGTTGCTGGGTCCAATCGCTCGTCATCACTTCCAAAATTATCCAAGGTGACTTCAGAGAGGAGAGCAGCCACTGTATCATCAAAGGATGGATTTTCATTTCTGGTTGTAATACATGTTCTGAAAGAACGGAATTTGGATCTGAGTCCTCGGATGAACACGAATTTTGCAGTACGTTCAGCCACATGTTCTCCCGCAATGATCAGTTCCGCCATTATCGTCTTGAACTCAGATATATAGTCATCAAGCGATCAGTTTCCCTTTTTAAAATAATGGAACTGTGTGGTTAATTCCATGATTTGGGATTTCGATGCAGACGACAATTCTGTCATAAGCTTTTCCTAGGCTTCCCGAGCAGTGAGATAGCCTGAGACTAAGGGCAGAAGTTCAGTGCTCATTGAGGATATGATAGTGGAGAGTACCTGCTGATCATTGCGTTTCCACGGCATATTCTCATCATCATTGTCGATTTCTTCAGGCGGTGGTCGGTGCGTCAGATGTTGCCCAAGGCCTTGTGACTTGATTATCGGCACGATCTGAATCTTCCATAGAAAATATTTGTGCTTCGTCAATTTGATGGTCATCCCTGGAGCGGGATGAGGAAGGTTGACTGGAGTGACCATATGCTGACGAGGTGGAGGAGAAGACCAGTTAGGCACTAGATTTTGTGTCACAACAGCTCCTTGGATTGAGGCACTCGGACCTTCAGTTGGGTCCTTGGATTGGGTCAGATGTTGCCCAAGGCCCCCTGCTGGTTCAACGGTAATTATTGCAGGAGATCGATGTCGTGGTAGCCGCTTGCTGTACACCTGGGGGCGTTCCAACATTCGAGGGAGCCGTCACTTGTACGACTGACGAATATGTCAGTTTCCAATTATGATTTTATGTCTTCGTAGCATGTCCTTTGTCACAGGGAGGCGCTCAAGGTGAGACAGTGGGGATCTCTCGAGAATTCTGAGCATTAAGTGCTTTAACAGCTTTCACCTAGACTGGCCCTGAAAGTAACAAAAATATAGCCTGCCATATGTTGGAAAGAGAAAGGCGGTTTAAAATGCAGGCCAGTTCACATGGGCAACGTCCGGATGGGCCTTAAATAAGACTAAAGCCCACCCTTCTTCCTTTTTGTTTCTACGAAAGAGAAATAGGAAGTTTTCAGAAGCACTGAAAGTTACAAAATCAAAAGATATCGATTTAGAAAGAACATAAGGAAACCTGTTCACTAAATGTCACTTTGTTGCGTCTTCTAGTCATTGGAGTTTTCGTTGAGTGGAGCATGTTGTGGATTTTTTTGTTATATGGCCTAACTGTGATCTGTGTTAAATATTAAATGACCAACCCCGAAGTGAGTCATTTAGTCATGAAAGACCAGTCGATGAAGATTTTTCATCTTGAATACTCACATGGAGTCTCGATAAAGCGAGGATATGCTATTCTGATGCGAATTTGGGTTTCAATGTAAATTATATTCTAATAATTTATGGAGTAAATTAAGTTTACACCTATTTTTGCCATTCTTCACAAACCCTAGTTGATCTGTAATAAGAATATGGAGAACTCAACAGGAAACGTACATATATGAATCTCATACCCTTTATGTTCTATGCCCCACATTAAAGTTTCATTTGTTTTCTTCATTCAAACTGTGTTTCCAATCATTTTTTGGCTTTAGTCACATATCATCTAACTCTTTCCATCTCTGTTCTCAACTCGTTATTTGGTGGATTACGTAAGTTGAATGGTCATCGGTAATGATACAGTAATTTTGAAATCTGTGATGACAGCGAGGTATGTACACATTTTCAATGTCACTGATTGTACTTTTAATTTTTTAATATCCACTAAATAATATATGATGTTACGTTACAAAGATTTCAATCATGAATCACAAATATCATTATTTTGTAATGTTCATTATCAGACTAAGATAATAAAATTAGCATAGTAATTATAATCGAGTGTGTAGAGTACCGTAATTACAATGAAGTGGTCTTTTAGGACATGCCAGCGATAAATAAGTGTATATCTTACAATAAATTGGTTTGACAGTCCTTTAGCCATAAAAGTCTCAAAGTATTGTCTGTGGGCTTCCATTACTATGAGAATCATAATATTATTAACCAGTACGGACCCCATAATAAATGGCCAATTTTTTTATGATTGCGTCGATTTGAAATTGAGGTTAAATGTATTTTTTCGCTTCTCTTGCTCATGAAACAATATATATCAACATCCTTACATGCACAGCAAAAGAAATAATAGAATCAATTTATAATACAAATTGAAAATGTGAAATTCTAGTTTATTGAAAGATTGTTTACTTTTTTGCAGTAAATTCATTTTTAAAAAAGATATGTACAAGAATGTTGCAAATGTTTATCATTTCAAAACCTAATCTATCAAAATCTATATAACAATCACACACATTATTTAAAATACATGATAAAAATAATATAAGTAGATACTGCGGCAGTCAAAGCAACAGATAAGAGTAGGGATGTACTGAAAACATCAACGTGAGTCAACTGAAATATGTAGTATTCACGATTTAAACTTAAATAAGAGACACGTTAATTGAAATATTAGATTCAAATAGAAGTTTTATCATTAATTTTTTCATTTTATGTAAAATAAATATTAGGTGAATAAAAATAATGATTCCTTTAAATAAATTGGATATAAATAATATCCTAACCCACAGCATGAATGAGTCAAAATATATGAGGGTCAAAGGCTGCACCATGGGAAGAGGGTGGATAAATGAAAAACCTATTTTTAAGCCATTAGAGGCCCTCAA
Organism: Wolffia australiana; assembly: GCF_029677425.1. Taxonomy (NCBI): domain Eukaryota; kingdom Viridiplantae; phylum Streptophyta; class Magnoliopsida; order Alismatales; family Araceae; genus Wolffia; species Wolffia australiana. The sequence goes on along the minus strand of NC_135839.1, from coordinate 8,064,681 downwards.
ATAAAGGAAATAATTATGAGAATCACCCATAAATTTGCTTTCAGAAAAGGCTGGTTTTGAAATTCTGCCATAAAGGACATTAAGGAAAATAGATGAATAAGATAATCAGGCCCATTAAATTAGATCCAAAATATCAGAACGAGCTCCACTTAACCCTTGGAGAAAATTGCAATGAAATATGAGTGCGCTCTTGCATGGTTGAAATCTCCTCCATCACAATTTTCTGTAAGGCAACACTTTAGAGGACAAGGTTTGCAAAGCCTCATGTGATAATAAAAAATAATTCTGTTGGCCAAAATTACTTCAGCTGCTGAACCATACAAGGACCACCACATGAAAATAGACCATTTGAGGAATAATTGCGGCGGGTGACATCAAAAGTTAGTGCCTAAATATAAGAACTCGCATCAAGATGTAGCTGTGGACTAACAGTCCTGGGGTCAAGAAACCTCTTTGAATAATAATAGATTTAATACCCATAGTTAAATGACTTAAACCAAAACTCACCAAAGATATTTTTATTTTGCTTATGAACTTGAAAATGAAACATATTAAGGGGAAATACTATTTTCCATTAAATCCAAGCTAATTACGATGGAGCATTCCAAAATGACATCGACGAAACGTCATTGGAGCCCTCCTCCCTGACATCAGCATCACCGCCGAATTGTGTCCAGCCCGACCAGCACGGCAAAGCGTTTATGAAGATGCCCAGGTTTCTATCCTAGGTAATACACATCGACACATGAACTCGTGTTTTAATTCTCTGTGTTTTTTTGTCCAATTTCATGTTGTGTTCATTGCGACAAGTTCACCGTACTCATCACAAACATGTAATATGTGAGCACTTAAATAATGTGTGAGAAATTAATAGTGGTAGATGAAGCTACCATAAAGCTTATCATTAAGCCATTAATGAGCTCGCCTGGTGTTCTCTCATACATACCAAGTACCGTTAATGGAATTTTTTGAGCCATCAAGGATTGCATGATCTGCAAATAGAGAATGTGAGATGACCAGTAACCCCTCTTTAAAAAGTATGGTTGATGTGACATGAAGTGCCATGATCGAAGGACTCGTGTCACACCATAGGGAGTGAGAAATAATGCATAAACCAACGTTAAAGAATATGATGCGCCGTTTGAAGGAAAAAAAAAAAGAGGACTACGGAATAACTACTTCCTCAAAATTGTAGTCTAGGTCATCGACACTAAAGCTCTTGGCAACAGACATGCTCCCAATAACCCGAGTGATCAGCTTGATGGATAATCGAGAGGGGGAACAGCCACTGTCCGTGAGCGTCCACGATCGTCACCGAGAGCGATACAAGTCTGACACTGAGAATAAAATCGTTGACACAAGCTCAATGCTAATCCTTCGACTAGAAAATTATATTAGAGGAGTAGACGAGGATGACATTAATGAAGACAGTAAAACTAAATATAAGGGGAAGGGATGTGTGACCTGTGGGCCAGGCCCCAAGAAGCTTGCAACATCTGTGATTTCTGCCCAATGCCAAGTTAACGAGGTTGACATAAATGGTTGTGCTCGACAAGGCAGAAAGGAAGCTTGAGAGTAGGCGAGAATATGAGTACAAGATCAGAAGTGATTCTATAGTGATGAGCCCACAACCAGTCGGGCGAGAAGGCTCGTAATCAGCAGTTGACTTGAGTTCAGATGATTAGGTGGAGGCGGAAGAAGACAACCAGCCACTGCAAGCACCACCTTGGCTGAAAGGGTTGTAGTTAGTGAGAACAAGGTACATAAGCATGATGCTTCGATCAATGGGGTTAGAGGGCTTACTCAGGCAGGAAGGGAGGAGCAGGTGGCTGGCATGGGACCAAGTGATTTGAGAGACTCTAGAGTCTCATGCTGATCGCCGCAGAGCGGTCACAGATTCAGGCAATGGGGTGGACTAGCAGGTTGTAGTCAGCGCTAGTCGGTCACCCGTAGTCAATGGTGAAACAATTTGCAGTCGAGGTAGAAGTGTATGGTAGTTGGTGTAGTTATGCACGTGGAAGCTGACCGGCGTCGTGGAGTGACAACATGAGCGAGAGCGAGAAGATTGTTAGAGGGAGGGCAGTGCTCACGTCGGGAGTTGACAAGGCCTCGATGTAGGTGTCTCGGGCTGCAAAATCTAGGTCGATAAGGTTGGGCAAGGGGAGGTGGGTGGCAGGCTTCATGTCCTTGGGATGGACGAGGTCGGATCCTGGCAGTGGTAGCAGCAACAGCTTGTCAGGCAACTTCGAGGGTGGCTCAACGGTGAGCCAGTGGCAGAGACCTCCTCCGAGATGGTAGCCACAATGCTGGCACTTCTCATGTGATAACGTAAACCAGAAATGATAAATAGCCCCCTTGAAAGGGAGGAAAATGAAAAGACCCATTGAAAAGCAATAGGTTTAGTTTTTATCCATTAAATCTCTAAAAGAAAACCTACGATCACTCTTCCCATTTATAGTGGGGGGGGGGGATGTCGGTGCCCTAATAAGCCATCTTGGGGAGATGTACAAACAAGGATTCCCCCCTAAGGACCTGATTATAACCAAACACACACAAAACACAAATGTGTGGAGGCTCGTACACATCAGGGGGGGGGGGGGGGGGGGGGGGGGGTCTCAATAAAGTCAAAGGGAAATTACATGTGCAAGAACTAAACAACACTAGGAAGCTGTCATCAAACCTGATATTGAAAATTTTGGTTCTTCACGTGGGCTTGAGCTCCATGATGTAGCTGTTGACATGCTTGGGCTTGGTCTTCCGGATGGTCCTCCATCAATGGTCGTATGAGAGCTCAAGCAATTGCTCATGCGAGTGAGATACCAAGGACCTCTTCCACCATTATCAGGGACTACTCTCGAGAGACTAAGGCTGCGATTATTTAGGATCACACTGTGATAATTTGTGTGTACCAATGAAGAAGAGAGTGGGATTCTCATCTATCAAGATCAAGAAATTGTTATTTCTAAGCTGTGCCTCAAGAGGCCTATGAAGGCAATGCCAAAACTTAAGACTCATAACACTCTATTAAGGGAATTCCATTTGACTCTATCAAAGCCTTCACCATTTTGAGTTGGATGATGACATTCGATGCAGGAATATGATAGTCGAATGACTGTGCTAACTCCTGAACTAGCATGATATTATCAAAGATCCTACGGTCTTTATCAAAGCCACACTACTCAAAGGAGATGAGTATATGAAGAAAGTTCCACAGGTGGTCTGCAAAGAATTTAGATTCTACTTTATAGCATACAGCACAGAGGTGAATGGGTAAAAATTTGTGAAAATAAGCTAGGTTACCCATTTTTGCAACAAGCATAAGGAAAGTGGATTTCCAACCTCTAGGACAGACTTTATGGATGAAGGCCTCTATGATAAACTTTACTTAGTCTGTGCCAATGATATAACAGCAAGCTATATAGAACTTAACGAAAAATCTGTCTTCCCCCGGGTCTTCTTCCTACTGAGTAATAAAACCACATCCCTGATCTATATTCAAATTGGGACAATGATAATAATAGTGTTTTCCTGATCACTCAACAAATGTGGGATGGAGGAGAGGATATCCTTAGTCAGGTCTATTACTTGAGTGGTGAGCTAAGTATGAAAATAGTCAATGCCACTAACTACAAATTAGTCAAGAACCTGATTGTATGTCTCTAGTAGGGATGCATAAATCGACATAGATCTATGTCAGATTGAGGCATGAAAGAAACTTGAGTTTCTACCACCTGCACAAAGCTACTTGGTACACGATTTCTGGAGCTAAAATATTTTTTATCGTCAAAAGGCCTTGGCAAGCTGCTTTTCAGTCATGATGTTTTGGTATAAATATGCGTTAGTCCATGAATTTTGAAGTTGCTGATTTTCCACATAAATTTCCATCTTTAGCGTATCAACCTATGCATTCAAGTCCCTAAAAAGATGAATATTTCATCATTTGAAGAGGAATTTGAGATTCCTTAGCCGATAATTGATGTTCTCAGTTTGTGAGGTAGATATCTCCCCATGTCAGTAGTGTTTGAGAATGTTCTTAAAGGCCTCATGCTGAATCCACGTGGTCTAAAACCAAAAATGAGGTATATGAATGCTAGATCTTGTGTCGATGAGGACAATCTAAGATTGATGATAGTAATGACATGGAAGAACTGTGAGTGTGATGGCGCATTACCATAGTGTAATGTTGTTAGTAAAACAACAATTAATACTCTCATAGATCCAAGGACTAGGTACGTGTTCATTGCACCAAGTCCAATTTGTTTTCCGAGTAAGCGGCTCAACTAGCAATGTCTGGTGGATAAAGTCATTGAGCACCTGCATGGACTGTATCTAAGAGGGTTATCCTCCTTGCTGTTCTTTGACTACACAGATGTATTGTAATGTATACCTGAAACCCAAGGAAGCTCTACGACCAACGGTACTTCTGAAAATGTTGTGTCCATTCCCTCCGTAGGGCCTAGTACATCGAGTAGCAATGTGATGCACAAATGATTGTGAGTGTGGACGACTGTGGGCTTCATGGTATAGTAACAATTTCATATGATTCTCTTCGTTAAGGTGTTCAAAGGAATAATATGTGATCCAGAATAACTAAATATTATTCGAATAGTGGCAGTCAAACAGGTTCATCATAGACTTACATAGTGAGTTTCCTCGTGATGAAATGGATAGTGTTTGATGTAATCATAGGTTCAACATGCCCCTGTATTTCTGGCTTAGAATTATTGATGAATGAAAATATATGTGATATGAGTGAGAAGGTTACAAAGCCCTCTACAATCCGAGAAGGTGTTTGGAATCATTATGCTATCTGATCGAGAGACGCACTCGTGATCAGGTGTTGTAGATGCGACATAGTGGAGGGCTGTGTGAGGAATGACCAATATGGCAGATCATATCAGCATCTGAGTGCTCAAATATATATACATCATCGTCTTCTTCATGTGTGGATTCTAGTCTTGTAGTATCCGCGTAAGTATCCTTGCTAGTTGAGGAAGTAAGAGATGTTAGAAGATCAATTGAGGAGATGAGGGGGTCATGTTATTGGGTTAGAGGTGGGGCGTGATGGAAGATGTGGAGAAGGGTGGAGGGCATAAGGGAGTAGAGAAGGTTGTCCTATCTATAAAGATAACATATAGAGAGTAAGGAGTATCAGGCAAGTGGGGGCGGGAGATGATATTGAAGTAGAAGATATAGGTGAAGGCAAGTGTGTATGGCTTGGGGGGGCTGACTGGAAGGGATGTTCGGGTAAGAGCTGAACAGACGTGAGAAGGTTAAAGGGGAAGCAAACAGTATCTCTAGCAGGGCGGAGGGATGCTTGACTATATTGACCCTTGTCTACGTTGATACATCCACTAGTGTGACATCCGTCTGATGTGTCTAAGAGAGAAAACTCACTTGATGTTAGTGTGGGGGTCATAATCTATTTGCCCTTAGCCAAGGGTGGGCCAGGAGGTAATATCTCTTCGCCATTGATGAGCTACATATGATGGTAAGGAAGGGGAAGTGACAACCTGTAGCGAAAGTAGAGGGGGTGCGTCTGGTGGGCAGCTCATCGCACATTTCAGCGTAGGATATTATTGTGTGGTAGGTTGAAGACGCTTATTTTGGCAAAGCCCTTGTGTTTTGCGCCTTGCTTATTCAATATGCATAACATAGGGCGAGGGTGAAGAAAGAGGGGAGTCCTAAATTGTGCAACCTAGGGTGCCATGTGGCGAAAAATATATACTGCACACCAAAGAAGAGTGTAGTGTGTACAAAACAGTGGTAATTTCCTATACAGTGTGTGTCCTCATTCCTTGTATAATTGTACAACGTATAATGGCTAATAGCATTTAACAATAGTTTAGTGTAGAGGGCGTAAAGAGATGTGAACGAAGGCCTGGGAACCCAATACATTTTACGACAAAGTGTGGGTGCTCATCAGGTGTATAAAAAACCATTCACATAAAGCATCTCCGTGCCTTCCCAAAATCCTCCTTGATATAAAATCTGATAAAAAATGTTGTGTTGGTGGTAGGCACCTGTGACCACAGGTTTGCTGAAATTACCAGGTGCCAAATTCATCTTCATTGTGTCCTGCATAGGAGGATGATTGGTGGCAAATCTACCCACCAAGGTATATTTCAAGGTACATCCATCTATGTAATATCCTCATTGGAAAATGCGAAAAAGTCAACTTAGTCGGATTCCATAAAAACCACGCATCAGGATGGAAGTAATAAGCATGATGGAGTGTGATCCTTTGGGATCCCTGAACTATAGGCCTTGGTAAGCCAATGACTCTTGCGGGCTAAGCCATCATGGGGGATCAACATGACAAGTGGTAGTAGAAGTTGACGGCAGAGACATTGGCTTACATACAAGTGAGATAGCATGCACATTATATGGTGAGCGAGCAAGGTCAACTCTATAGCCGCGTGTGGCAATGCTGTCCTTAGTAGTTGTGGTTCTTGTCGGCGAGAAGTCTATAGTCAAGTCACGAAGACCCAAAAGTACAATGACAGTGGTGACAGCATTAGAAGGATTACCATCGCTCGGGACCTTTGTATCCTTATCAATTAGAGCGATTAGAGCTTGGTCAGATTGATTGATCTAATCGTCATCCATAAATTTAATCTGATACATTACACATCAATCTACTAGGCCAGTCAACTCCATATCAACTGGATCAGTAAATAATTGATTGATTGGTTTGATCTGATTTGATCCCGGTTGAGTGGCCAGACCAATAGGGTGCAGATCGACAACTTTGGCTGACATGGGTTCTACCTGGTCGGTTTAAGTCAAATCAATTGATTCAACCCAATCGATTGATTAAACTCGTTAAAGTTGATCAACCTGGTCAACTAGGTGGATTAAATTTACCCAATCGGGCTGAACTGTATTAAGATCAGGTGATAACTCATATTTGTAGTAGTTTGGCGACAGGTGACTCACCAAAGATGAGTGGTGTACCACCATCTAAGTCATTCAAGGTTTCTATGTCATACTGTCTATGTGGAGGTATCCAAGGTTTCCATATAGACAATGTCGCTACTTATATAGAATCTGAGAAATTGCCACCATCTACAACATTACTTTGCAAAATCCAACCGCAAATACTGAACATAAAATACCATTGTAGGACTTGGATTATATTTTTTATTAAGCATTTTACTTCCGTAATATAATGGAAACTAATATATTTTCCTAGCTTTCCATTTTTTTGGGTTTGCGTTCACCATTTATTTCCAGGAATAAACGAGAACAAGTACAAATTTCTACATAACTACTACCAACAATGAGACGGCAGCTCAACATTAGTTAGCTCTGCAAAAATCAAGGATCACGCCTACCCGGGTTTATAATTCTGAACCTCTAAATCATGTTTATCATCCTATATATTCATTTAGGATATTGCATGTTTCAGTATGGGGGGGGGAGGGAAGATTTCATGTTCTTTTTAGAATCGCAAGCATTTTTAATCATGTTGTACTAATCTAATCATTTTGGTCTTTGTCTCATAAATTCCATTTTCAAATATGGACTTTGGCTTTATTGCGCACATTACCATGAAAAGGTGAAACACACCTATATTTTGGAATAATGTGGGAGTCAATTTCCAAGCGGCTAGGGTATCTAGTGGGTCTGTAGGGGTAAGAAAATCAACGGATTGAATTATTATGAATCAAAAAGGTAGAGAGCTGAGTGATCTAAGGACCCCCCTTACGCCGCTATTTCATCGAGTCGATCCTACTTGAATGTTCTGTTCCCTCCCTAAATGAATCATACTATGGGGTGGAAGATGGGCTTTTCTCCATGTTTTGTAGCACATAATTTCCCTCTTTACTTGTTTCTCAAAAAAATATATACCTACTTCCATTCGCCATACACTTGCCATTCCATTCTAATGAACCTTTCTCTAACCAGAGCCTATCATGGATGGTAGCTATCCCCCAAGTCATTCTATCTCCATTTCTACGAGATCATGATGATATCCCATCTCTGTCACCACCACTGTTTAATTTAGCAAATCAACTTCTCAACACCTTCTATTCTCTCCCTTGAGTTTGCCTAATGCCCTCGCTATATTTGATTATCACCCTCTTCTCAAATATCATTCCTACTTAGTTTCATGTTCTTTACCCCCACACAAAAAAAACGATGAAGAACAAAGGGGAAAGGGTGCTCAATTTAGGCAAAATCTGAGGAGTTAAAAAAATGACTTTTCATCATTTGAAATATGGGGTTCTATTTTTGATAAGAAGTTTACCGTATCAATCTGCCTATAAATGATTTTTCATAGAATCTAGTGAGAGCATCGTACACCATCATTATTTTTCAGCTAGTTCTTCTATGTATTGGGCAAAGGCAACCTAAAATGTTGTCTCCTGTACAAAACCATACAAACCAGCGTCATCTCATTTTGTTTTGAGCATTCCTTTTTTTCTATTGTTCTCTTACCCACGCTATCTTTTCTGGAGTCAACCTCATCGCACATATCTAATTTGCACCACATTTTTTATATTCTGTGCTAAATGAGGGGGCATAGAATGTCTAGATTTTATCATAAAGATAGGAGGAAGGTTAGTAAAGAATTTTAGCATCAGGTAGCCCCTACCCGCATGAGAGTGACCTTGATATGAGAGGTAAAAGGACCACCGCGTAAAGCGTGTAGTGTGGAACCTTCAGATCATAATGTAAAATCTGAAGAGAAGCACACCCTTCTACCTCATTTCATTCCTCAAAAGGTGGAATCCAAAATATCAATGGGAGTTTCCTTTCAAGCATGTTATTCATATCTATAACACTTCATGCAAATGCACTAGGATTGATGGATAAAGAGGTAACCTAACAAAAACAATGGTACATTGTTAAGGGGACTAGCAACGATTTAAGGGGGGGATATAATAACTTGCAAGTTATACTATAAAATTGATCAATATTACATAAATATATGTATTCTATTGGCCATATTTACATGTTAGCAGAATTATATGGGAATAAATAGCTTGCACATATAGTTTCATGATTTGGACATAAACTAAATGGGCATATCGTTTCATGATTTGTTTTTAATTTTTGGTATTTTTACATGGCATCTTGATCCTAGCGCAGTAAATATTTATTTTTTATAGGGCATAATATACTCGGCTAGAGGCTGTTAAGGCATTTACTAATTGTTTTGGAATTTATCCATATTTGTTGATAATTGTCTAACCAGTATTTAGCCAAGATTTTTTTTTTAAGTTAGTAGCATAAATTTTATGATTTATTTGCATTTAACAATGATTTTAGCTAAATCAAGTGGGTTTTTCATATCATTCCGCCCAAAAAATATGGTGAATGAATGGGTTTCCCAATCATTTGCAATCAGATAAATATGGCATCATGACGTGCGGTGACATAATTATCCAATAATGGTTCTCGTTATCGTGCGGCGCAGTGGGCTTTAGGAGATTCTTCTTTGTCTTTTCTGCACATAAAATTCATCCAGAAAATCGTAGACACGTGCATTCATTATATTAAAAGTAATATTTTTTATTAAAAATGACGCAGGGTGACGCAGATCGGGTGACGTGGCATGCTACCATCTTTGCACAAGGTATATTTTCTTTCTCTTTTTAGGATAGCTAATTCATCTTTTTGAGTGAGCAATGATGTGACAGCATGTGATTTGAGTGTAAAGAAAATAAGGAAGGCGCTTGTATGCATCAAAGGTCACATTGTTTCTCCTTGCTGCCGCCTATGTCGAAGAGAGATAAAATAATCAAGTGCATAGATTAATCGACAGGAAAATGATGGTATCCTGAGATCTAATCGTCTAATTGTGCCCAAATTTTGAGGGTAGGTTTGCCTTTTAACTGTGTAGGATATTGACGGTTGGATTATAAAATAGATGTTGGGAGAATGAGGAATAACACTAAGGAAGGTCTTCTCCAACTTGTTTGGCCAGTAAGGACACATGAACTGCATCCGAAGTCCATATTTCTTGTTTCACGGATCGCAATTGTAAGCTTCTTCTTTACTATTTAAACAACTTCTTGAATGATTTGAAAATGCCAAAGCTTCAGCAAAGTATACATGCCCTTGGAGGTGAACTGAATTTTCATTAGCACTACATTTTGGTTTTGATTCAAAATCCGAGTTTAAATTTCTATTTCTAAACTGTTTCACATATTATCTTACATTTTAGATCCACATATCAAAGTTGAATTTCACCTACAACTAATTGGCCCCAATTTTCCGCACTTTATGCTTCTTTCTCTCCCTATATTTGGAAATCAATTCCTGCCAAATTTAGTTTCTTGCCTAAAATACCTAAATCAAAAAATACACCAAAATATTTGCCCATCTTGAAATCCAATTTTTAAATCAATAACTTAGCATAATACCAATTAAATACATAAAAATTTGCTTATTGATAAATCACATTTCATTGCATTCAAGTATTTCAATTGTTTTAACAAAGGCAAGAAAATCATCATATTTACTGTGTTCTGACTAAAAATATAAATACAAAGATAAATATTCTAAGTACCTTTAAGTAATTAGAGAACAAAATTAAGCATAATGAGGGCTCACTAAGTATACAGTCAACTTATTCTTGAAATAAATTCAGAAAACATAGAATGAAAAATCCTTGTGAAAGTGCCTCATTATAGTTCGACCCCTTTCTCATCCTATATTATGAAAATTGTGATAAAGGATAAATAGTAGAAATTGTATTGCATAAGCCTCATTCTAACGACATTATTAACTGAATTTTCTTACCCAATTTTAGTCTTAGCAATAGGGTTCTTGAAAATGGAGTTTTCTTTGTGGCTTTCTTCTAGGATACAAAGCCATTTTTTAAAGCATGTCTGAAATACCAATATACAACTAAAAGATCTAATTGTGATGAATGAAACTCTAGCAGATTCTGAAAGTAAAATTTTTGATTTATGGAGAATTAATTTTATGCAAATATTTTCAGATTATGAATAAAACATGTATATGTTGTCCATGTGAGAGTCTAGCATGGTTGAAATGGATGAAATCTATGCAGATACAAAAAATAAGTATGCAATGTTTATTAACTTTATCACTTGAAAAATGTTTAATCATCTTCGATAACACCTTATCAAATTGCTTTTCATTACTTGAATAATACAGTTATCGTCGTGACATTTGAACCCAATATTACTCCAAAATAAATTTGTGAGGTTGAATTCACCAAGAGATAACCCAACAATATTATGAAAGAATTCCTTAAATGGACCACAAGATTGAACAGGATAGTATTTTAATTTTGACATATAAATGTAGGGCTGTTCGATTTAGCTCTTTCCATCAATAGAGATGGATTGTTGAGTATAATCCCAGAAATAAATAAAACTAAGGAAAACCTAGAGGCAAAAGTATAATTGTGCAACGCCGTGTATAAATTCCTAATTTTCTCCCCCTCTTTCCTTTTTAGGTGCTTCTTCATACATTTTACTAAAGTGAGAGCTGGCCTTGGATCAAATTCTATCCCACTGCAGTTGATTTTCAATTTATTTCATCCATAAGTTTGAATTTTGTTCGCTTATAAGCTTGGGTAAATTTCTATTACCATATGTTAAAAAAACATAAAAAATAGATGAATTATCAACTCCTTACCTTCCTCTAAATCCTTACATTCATCATCAACTATTATTGTTTAAAATAAATATGTTTTCATACTGAGAAAAAAGGTGGTTCGGTGATAGATGTTAAAGCTGAGATTCCTAAAAGAATGTGTGAACATTTGTTCTTTGAATCTGGGGCGTGGATGATAATTTAACCCACCACATCAAAATAGTTGATTTGTCTGTTGTATTGAAGTTCCTAGGTGAGGGAATTCCATGGTCCAAGCGTTTAGATGGATCATTCTTTGTTCTATTTGTGCGTTGTTTATCCCATTATATCTTCTATTCATTTCCAACTATTTATGGACTATCCAAAGAAAAAGTTTAGGCGCTTAGATACCCTACCGCCATAGCATCATCTAAAACTTACTACCAATATTATAAGATCACAATATCATAAAGTAATTTATATTATTCAGTTCATAGTATTTGACAGGATGATGTCAAACCAACCACAAAGAACATTGTAGTGCTGAGAAGCTTAAGCCAAAAATTCTACACCCTAGTGTCGTCTTTGGCTCTATTTTCAGATTAGTTCATCACTGTCTTTGTAATACAGTATTTGTCCGGCAAAAGAGCACTAAAAATTAGAAAAAAGGTTGCTGAAAATATCACTCCATCCTAATCTACAAAAGTAAATTAGATTAATATTCAAATTTGGAGGGAAATTCAGATTTGATTATGAAATCATCAGACTGTTTCAGAATTTAATTTTGTATTTGTATTATATTTAAAACAAAAATAATAAGAAAAATATATATTGCTTACAGGGCAAGTCTCAATTAGCACTTGCTTCTTGCAATGGTAAACATATGATCTGCCGTGTTGATTTATGTGGATATGTTTATACCTAATAAGGCGGCGAATTACATGTTAAATAATTAGTTTTGTCTTCAAAAGTAATTTTGGAGGTAGTAGAGGCTGGAGCAATGGGCTAGACCCTTAGTCTTATCGCAGGGGCATCCGAGACTTGAGTTCTATAAACGACTATTTTGAGCTGAAAACCCGCAACCAATTTATTTTTAGTGGGATTTCAATAGAATATTAAATAAAAGAAAAGTTCATGAACATAATTTCAGTCCTTGTTCTCTTTGGCCTCAAGTGATATGCATCTATTTAGTGTCCTCTTCCGTGGACCATTTAGGTAAGTTCACTTGCCCCACTTAGCCAACATGAATGAGGTTACTACAATTTTTTTATTGACCACACAGGTTTCTAAAGCATGGCCCTTGGCCTAGAACACAAAATTTTTATGCTATATTTAAACCACTCAACGTTATATAACAAATAAAAAACAAAAACAAATATAAAGATATGAGTTCAAAACAATAAATTTACTCAACTAGCATTTTATGCTATAATCAAGTCCAGGCTATGATTTTCCTTTCGATCTTTCGCTCTGCAACTTTGCGAAGTTTAAGTTTACGACAACAGCTCAATTAAATTATCACAACTATTAGATTTATTCCTTACAATTTCTTCCTATTTTCACATAATACCAATGAGATGTCAGAAATGGCCCACTGAGTTTCCCTTTTTTAACTCTCCTAAGTTAAATTAAGATTTCTGAATAAGATCGCTATGTTTAAAAAAATCCTGTGACGTGGATCACAAAGTATTCCTTAAAATAGTATAATAATCTTTTCTAATGACAACCCACTAGGATCAAGAGGTAGATCACAAGAAGTATAATGAGGTTTCCCGACTTAATCCTCAAACATTTCCAGTAACTATCTATTTATATTTTCCGTGATATGTTTATTTTATATCCTCAAGATTGCCTTCTAATACAATCTATTTTGGCCCTTTTGAACTACCCCAATGTCCACTTTCTATCGGTCACACTAAATTCAGTATAAAAAGCCCATAAATGTCATTCTTGTGAATCCATGACTTTCTTCTGCCAATGTTTTCTCAAATATCATAAACAAGTCCCTAAAAACTATCTCATCAAATGTATATTTAATGAAGAACTTTTCCTCTTCAAAGGAAGATTGATAATCACTCCTTTAATATCCTTTTGAGTCACCAAAGTTTCATGATTTTCTATTTTATCACTTGGTCAAGTACTGAAGTGGATGCTTAAAACTTATGAAACTTATAAGTGGAAATGTGTACATGGATTGTTTTTTAAAGAATGAATCTTCATGTCTTCCTTTTGTTTGAAACTCAGTCTATCCTTTAATTATTACTGTTCTGGCTTTTAAAGACCTGGACGTAAGATGTGGAAACAAAGTAATGAAGAACTCGTGTACAACAATGGGAACTAGAGTGGTATTTATTTAGTCCTTGGAGGTCAGAAGAGTCCTACACAATATGTTCCTTGACTCACCCCTTGAATGGAGCTTTGAATAATGTGAGGGCTTTAGAGCTGAATCTATTTCTCCTTCAATATAGACAAGGTGGTGGTGCTTGGAACACAGAGTAACGCTTGCAAGGATACCCGTATGATCCAAATCAGGAGCTCTTAGAGGCTTAAAGACAGAGAAAAATACAAAGGCATTTAATCACTTATTAGCATCAATATCCAAGGGGAATGTTCAGTTGTTTGTGTACTTTGTGAAAATTTTGGAGATAAATGTCATACTCAAAGCTGTATTAAAATTTTTATTATCTGGAGGGTAAGGTCTAAAACCTCTGACTTAGAATACATGGAACAAGAAATTATTTTTTTGCAAGGGAGAGCTAGCGACAATTATAAGTAGATCACTTTTTAAACAAAGAAAGTTGTGGTACTATGCTTGGTCTTTTATTTTCATGATGGCTTCAAATTTGTAGGGGAAGTTATGAAACTTCTAGAAAATAAATTAATTTTTAGGCATGCATATAAATGAAGTTGCATCGTAAAGGGTGAACATATAAGCCTTTCTCTAATGAGGAAGTTATGATTAATTAAAATTTCACATGGACATCATGCATTGGAAGATTAGTTAAATCAATCAAGATAATCTAATTTAATTCATATATTTTGGATCTGAAACATAAATGTGGATATCAATTGATTCTCACAATGTTTCTACCAATCATTGAACTCTTAAAAACAAATCTGAAATAATATTTTTCAGATTTTGTATTTAAATTAAAACAATGCTTATATAAAGAACACGGATTGGCTTTATGTATGTTTTCATGTAATATGGAATTGACTAAAAGACAGAAAGGAATAATTGGTCAATCCTCTATGCTTTTCAGACAAATTTTACATCATCGTAAACTGTGGGTTTTTGTGGCACACTAAGGTCAAGATTGACCATACACATGATTAGTTCATAAAAGTTTACCAATCAGTTTATGAAAGCCAATACATTGACTTCAGTTCAGTGTCATCAAAAACTATTTTCCGAATGTGGCAAGCATTGTATAACATATCATTAGGGTACACATACGTCCATGACAGCCCACTTCACACCACTTGCCAGTCTAGCTACGCATAGGGTCTGTCGCACTTGGTATTTTGAACGCTCTGGTGGGACGGGAAGGACAAGGCGTATAGTCCATTTTAAACCACTTTTTCATAATTTTAAGCCTCCCAATTATCCAACTGTTTTTAATATTTTTTCCTTACATAGCACATCATAATGAATGGTCAAATCCACAATGAGCAGATAATGAAAAGTAAGTCGCACTTTAAAAATTTTCTAAAATAGTATTTTAGGTAACTTAATATTTTAAGTTCTTTCTTTTTCTTAAATATATAAAACAACCAATTGAAGGAAAACCATGTTACAAAAAATAAATAAATATTTAATTTTTTTATATATTTTTTTTATTTTTTCATATGAGGTTTCCAGGTTTTTTGAGCTTGTAATGTAAATAAAAAATTAAAGGTTAAATAGAACCCTGGTCACTCTTCCCGCATTTATATACAAGAAATTGTGCTGGTCGCCATGCAATTTCTGGTCAACAATACGCTGCTGGGCAGTAGAATTAGGTAGCTAAGAGTAGTGGCCAAAAAATGTTGTCGCTTTTGGGATATGACGAACTTTAAGCATCTTTTCATGAGCTGAAAAGCTTGATCCATGAATGCTTACCGACAGCAAAAGTGAGTAAACTTTAATCAAACATTTACGAGATTATGCAAATTTTGTTGTCATTTCCTTAAGGCCCTAGTGGTGCTTTTCCTCCAAGATCCTTGATCATCCTTGATGTCATTCTCCCGCAATCATGTAGAACAATGAAGGATCAAATAAATTTGGGAGAAAATGACCCGTCTGGGATACAAAGAGTAACTAACCTATGATTTCACCTCCACAATATAAATCTGTAGGTTTCTTGTCCTCGCGTTGTCCCAAAACTGATCCCACTGCCTAATCTGAAACATCACAATAAATCTCAAAGGGAAGCCTCCAATTTGGAGCTTGTAAGATGGGAGACATCACAAATTCCTCATTCATTACATTAAAA
Source organism: Wolffia australiana (assembly GCF_029677425.1). NCBI lineage: Eukaryota > Viridiplantae > Streptophyta > Magnoliopsida > Alismatales > Araceae > Wolffia > Wolffia australiana. Next base: position 8,048,647 of record NC_135839.1, on the reverse strand, counting down.
GCCAACTTGCATTCATCATTCAAAATAAGTTATTTTTCTAAATAAATATCAAATACCTCATGAAAGTCCATTAGGTAGGAAAAAAAATTTGTTAATACCATTACAAAATAAAACTAAGCAATAATTTAAGTTCTGGTTCTGCACGGAAACATTAGAACAAATCAATAAACTACGTATTTCTCACTATTTTTATAAATTCAGGAAACATAGTGGTTAAGTCACTACACTTGCAATAAAAGTAACACTACATTAGTTTGGCTCATGAAGGTGATTAAACCTGTATATTTCCAAATTACATTACCCGCATTGTTGTAAGGTCATCATCACCCACAATTAATTTCTGCCTCCATATCTGTTGTGATTAATAATACAGTACAGTAATTAAAAATATGATTCATTCCCTGACATATTGATGCCAAAATGATTATATTTATATGGTATCATATTCACAAGTGATTAACCGGTAAGGTTGTATGACTTTTTCAGATTTTGGTATTCTTGCAGTTTATCAATAGATTCAATCATCATGAAAACTACTTATGAACATTAACATATTTATTTTAAATATCTATGTATTTATAATACAATATTACAATTGGATTTATATAATAATTTATTTTATATGTTATAAAGAGTTAAGCATTGAGTGGTCCAGCATGTAGAGAAGCATCGTTTGGACATTATGATAGGGAAGGTCACATGAAACTTGACAATATAAGGTGTGTCTATCTTTGAACCTATTAGAGAACCTGGTGGAGAGAAAATGATATAAATGAATATAGAATTAAAGCAGGCTATGTAACTCAATGACCAAAGTGATGGCGCACGCCATCTTAAATTGTCGACCATATCATCCGCGCCGCCCGCCACCATTGTAAACAACAGGGTGAAATATGCTCGTTCATCGCTTTTGATTTCATCATCTCCTTCGTCGTATTTTGTGATTTTTTGCATTTGTCGTTTTGTTTTCATCGCACAGCGACGCGACCCATCTATGCCGTGTGTCTTTGTTGACATGTGGGAGGGAGTCCTTAGAGACTTGGACTCCCCGTCCCTTATTCCCATGTGTCTTTTTCTTTTATGTTTTAAATTTTCCCTTTCACTTTGTAATGGGGGGCCCATTATATAAGGCCCCCTAATGGACCAGACTCCCTCTTGTTAACCCATTTAGGGGCCCATTTGACCTTCCCCCTTTATGAGGGAAGAAGGGGCGCCCTAAGTCCTCAGACCAGGAAGAACCAAAAAATGTATTATTTGATTTTTGTTTATGGTCTCCCCCTTCGTTCGGATAAGATATATCAGAAAGGGAGGGGAGAAGAGGAAACGAGAAGGTTGGGAGGGGAATTCCTACCTGCTCGCTGGATTTCCCGACTCCTAATTGGAGGTGCAAGTGTGACCCTCTCACTGGGCGAGCCTGAGCTTCCTAGCCATCGTTGGGCGTCAACGACGGAAGCTGAGCGTCGGCGATCTGTTGCTAGAATATTGTCTGTTGTGTCAGAACAGGATGACGGCTCAGACTGATTGAGCCATTGAGCCCTCGCTTACTTTCCCGATAGATTTCCGAGGGGCCTGAATCCGTAGGAACGCGAAGACAATTCTTCTCAACATCAAAACTGAATTTGGACGCTACTCGCCTGGCGATCCCAAGATACACCTGACGGTCGGGTGAACTTGACCACGAATGCCAACACCGAGGTGCCCGGTTGAGAGACTTCAAGCTCATAGCGGGACTCCTTTTGGAGGATTGTTGGGCGACCCTCTAGTCCCCGCTGATGGACAGAATCTCTTGACTATGCGGTGGATTATGTCGTCGGCCTTTCCTGGCTGGGTTTGGGTGTACCTTCGGTCTTTCCCGACTAGCTCCGCTCGCCGACAGCAAGCCATTGTCCCCCAATGGAGCTCTCCCGTGTCAGGTATACTCCATAACGGAACCCAGCCACCGGGTGTGTTGCTCCGCGCCGTTCGCGGTATTCTGCTCACCAATGTTTTTGACCCTGATCAATACTGGCTGAGACACCTCAACCCGCTCACACTACACCGGACAGCCACCACGACATGGTTCTTCTCCCCGGGTGCTGATTGATTTCGATCGATCTTCCACACCACCTCTGACAGTCCCGCGCCTTGGACGGGCATTCTGCTAATAAGCTGAATCAGCCCGTAGCTATCCCTCGTGTCGGCATTGTGTATCCACCACAAACTCACCGACTACGATCAGTTGCAGGCTGCCACTCTCGTCTTCCTCTCCCCTGCCCCTTTACCAATTACTCCGGCATCCCCTCGCCTGTCCTGCTGCCGTGAGCACTCCAGCGCCTTTCCGCCACACCCGTTTTGACCGCCGTATCCGTCGACGACCACCCTACACGACGAGCTACACTGACGACGAGGTATGCCGTCCTCCTACCAATCATTTAATTATCACTTGTAGTACGCTTTTGACTTGACTCCACCCTGATTGGGCTAGGTAGGCTAGAGAGGCAATTTGAGAGAAACTATGACGTCATGAGTGTCTTACCGCTACAGACAAGTCTTTGTGTTGCGTGTGAGCCCTACGGGTTGATTCTGTTTGGCCATAGACATCCTCGTTGCTCCGATGAGGTTCGAGAGGCCACCGTCACTATCACTCCGGCAACCCCGTCCAAGCTCGGAGCTCGATGCCTCCCTCGAGTCGGAGCCTGCCCGTACAACACATAGGACGCATCTTTCATCACGTTGTGGTTACATCTATCCATTTAGGGCTTATCCATCAGACGACGACACCGTCGACGTTCCATACCACAATCTATCTATCTTTGGTACTGAGTCATCATACTCAGTGCCGACGGAACAACGTCCCCCATTACAAAGTCTCTGCTTGTCGTAAAATAAACACACCTAATGTATCAATAGTTCAGTTAAATTTAAGAAAACCCCTAGCCTCTAGCTTTCGTTGCTCCTTGCCGTTCAATGGAAACCATGACACTTAGCATTACCTTGGGTATTAAAGTGAATAGTCTAAATTATCATCCAATGGTTCAGAATTATTAATCTAACTACAGAAGGAGACGTAAATGTATTGATTTAATTAAACCTGACTTAGAAAAAACCATTATTTTATGTCCCAATCAAGGTGTGTATTTTTTTCACAAACAAGCACAATGAAAACCTGCATAAGCTGGTAACTGACAAGCCAAAATAGGGGATAAATTGTTCAAGTTAAGTTAAATCAATACATCTAACTAAACTTCTACGGGGCTAAGTATTAGAATACGTAAAACACAAACTTAACATTTATAGCGATAAGTATAGGTATTGTCCAATGGAAGCTAGTAAGAAAAAACAATTACTTATCCCTTGTGTTATCCGGCCTAATAAGGGTTAATTTAGTCTTCAATGAAGACCAAATTACCATAATTATATGAAAGTATTTAGAATGGAGGGTAGAATGGATAGGAAGAAAAGAAGAATTATGGATCTCTAAGTTGACTTAGTTGACCCAATAAAAAGCATCACAGTAGTCAAGTAGAGAGCTTAAGAAGGAGATTTAACGTCAACTTTGTATTTTGGGACACTTAGTCATCCAAACTAACACACTGTTTTCTCATAATGTATCTATTATTAAATAGAAACTAATCTCTTTTTTTGTTTTTGGTGTGCAAGTGAAACAGTTACCATAACTCAATAATCACTTTTGTTAATCCTTAGAAGGGTTTGTACATGTGGCTCAAGCCAAGCGATTTATAATTTCAGACAAAGATCAACAAGAACAACAAAAATTTTCATTATGAAATCATCTAGACTACACTAAAATTCAAACACAAATACCGATAGAATGAGGTAAAAAATACCAACTGCATTCGATCTAGGCGGGTTCTCCTCTCTGTCTTGCAATCATGAAAGAACCTCCTCCAGAATGACCTCCTTAACTCAAATTTCTATTTTATGATTATGTTACATGGTAAAAATGACCATTTTGGCCAAAAAATGAATTAATTTTTATCAATTAATGCCGGCTTGATGTGAATGATCCACCATTCACATAGAAGGAAAATGTCGATATGAGGAAGCCCAAATATTTTGCATGCAACCTGATTTCATGATTAAGAGTTATGAATAAATGAATATTCACCAGACTTAGCCATTGAATTACAATAGCACTTTTTAATTTCATTGCATTACACACAACCTTGTATGGCTCCCTGCCTGGCTGGCAAAAATTAGAGATATTTTGGTGCCTCCTCTCTCGGTAAGACATTAAGTAAAGTAAAAAGTAAAAGAAATACATTCCAAAATACACTTACGTGTGTGCTTTTTTTACCACCATCACCCTTTCATATGTCGCCACGTAACATCCCATGAGTGCATCTTTGTATGCACTGCACGGCTGTGCACATATTAGCAAAAAAAGATGCTTCTACGGATCACATTTATGTGTTGGGTTCTCTTTCAACAACCGAGATTTTGCCATGTTGCATGATGAAACCAACTTCTTGACATTTTGCGTCAAAGCCCCTGCTTCTATTGATGCACCCAAACTGACATAGACAAACTTTAACTGTAAATATGCCCCTCTGCCTACCCTTTTCTCCATATTTCTCTAAAAATATAGAAAATCCATGATATTTTGATAAAACACTCATCATATTTTTAATTGGATCTTTACACCTACAATGCACGACAAAGAGCGGTTTTAAGGGTATAATTGCAACCAATTTATAGGAAAAGTCCCTCAGCCTTTAGAAGTAGCTCTAAACTCCTATTTTTGTTATAATTATATTATATTTCTATTAAAAATTTCACTTCTTCCTATAACAGATTCCCAAAAAATTGCAAATATTGTAGAAAAACCAAGAAAGTTCAGTTATTCATCCCCACATTAATTAACATTCAAAATTAGTTTTTGAACCTGCCATTTGCATTTAAATCAAGTAATTCCAAGCTTAAATAAATCCCATTAATTCATAATTTAACAGAATCTACTTGGAATCTTATTTAACAAGTATAGATATGATAGCAGCACTATTTTGAACTCTTAAAATGGGTAGAATTGTGCTAATTACTTGAATTAAGCACATAATTTACAGTGTCATCAGCAATAGCTGCATGATAGGGAACTAATAGACCGTAGATAGCTAGTGTTGGATTTTAGAGGCTCAGATGTCGGTGAGCACGAGGATTCCACATACTAGAAGAAATGTAAACGTCCTGAAACATAAACATTAAAATCATGAAAGGAAGAACCTGTGCATGGATTGCATCCATGATTTCTTGGATCCCAGAGCGAGACAACTCGAGCTAGTCGAGTGTGCAACCTCTAGATGTATCCACACAGTCTTCTTCATGCTGGAACTCATCCTTCTCATTGATGAGCGACGTTCCATCTCCATCAATATCGTTACGCCATCCCGATCACGTTGGGAATGAAGAGGAGTAAAGGGAGAAGTGAGAATAATGGGAACGTCCTAAACAATTTGGGCCTGGTTGAATTTGATTTTAGGGCCTTTTCCTATTTATGCTAAGTATATCTTTTGACATCCAAGAGACCATTTTCATGTGACCCTCTTTGCCATCTATCAATCTAGTTAACGACTCGAGCGGCCCCATAACCTTTATTGCCTTCCAAGTTAGTTATTTGTATCATCATATAGATGAATTAATGTCCGATTGATTTAACCCAATGGATATATTGAATCTCCACCATGTGGGATGCCAAGCTGCACCTCATGCTATAGAAGATACAAAGGCGTGTGTATTGACTCACTCATATATGCAGTTCGTCATCACTTACCATGTTTGTATACTCCCTCACCCACTTGACGCTCCTTGGATGACTTAGGATATGGTCTACTCTTAAACCCTAATCGGTCATCCGAGTTAGTATTGATGCATTTTGAAATCATCGGAGAACTCTTCTAAGATATTTTACTACCTTGGCCAAGGACTTCATCACATCGTCTTGCTGGTGCTTTCCTCCAAGGAATCACGGATGCAATCCATGCACAGGTTCTTTGTTTCATCTTTTATTGTTGCCGATATGATTTCATTTAAGTCTCCCGTCGTGGATCATTATGATTTGTTCATCCATATCAAGGCTTGTACAGTCCAACAAGATCTACATCCTTATTTTCATCTCCACCGTTGGTAAAGCAAAATGGGCTGTATTAATGTCGTTGTTATTACTTTCACTTCTATCACTTAAACTCTATGTATGTGTAACCTTAATCACAGATGTATAACAGAGAGTAAGGTCATTACCTCAAGGATTGTATCTTAGAGATATTAACTAATGAGTTAGAAGGTAGCAGTAATGAAGTCTAGAGTAATAATACTGATAATAAGTTTTATGATTTTTGATGTTTGAATTATAAATAGAAAATTCTGGATGAATTCTCTGAAGACAGTTGAGTATAATAGGAATAGTTCAAGGAGAGAAAATATGCAATCGATGATTAAAATCACGATAGCAAATAGAGAAGATAACAAACAGAACTACTTCTTTGTGTAAATCTCAAGTAAAAACCACTTTTCAATGTTCCTTATAAGATATTTGGATAGTTTTATTTTATCAGAAGAAGGAATTTTTTAGTATAGTATTTTATGTATATAAGAGAATTTAGATGATTTTATCAAGTTTTGAGAAGACAGTTATTGGAAGAAAATTCAGCGTAAAACTTTTGAGAAATAATGAATATGAAGTGTTCGACGACATGCCTAGCTGAAGGAGTCTAGTTATTTAATGTTATGTTATGCCAAATGACAGTGATTTTATGGTTTTCCTTACTAAGGAATCAATAGAGTTAGACATATAACCTGCTATCATTTATTAACTATTTTTTAAGGATTTTAGTTGGATTGCATAAATTTAAGAAAAATCAATCAATTTTTCTTATGAATCAATGTGGATTAGGTGTTTGAGAAAATGTTTAGAATCAATATTTTACGTTTTGTTGTAACACGTATGAAGATATTAAGTGAGTTTAAAATCTTATAGAACCACAACGGTTTGTCTAAAATTTGATGACCAACCATGACAGTGTGTCGTTTGGGGGTTGCTGATGGCCTCAGATCCTTCTTTTGGCCGAGAACTATTTCTACTAAGTTCCCCTTTTCACATTTCTTCCTCTTACACTCTCTTCAATGCAAAGCTCAAATTTGGGCTTTCTCTTTGAGTATGTGTAGCAGCGGCCTGCAGACCTTAAAAGAACCTGTCAAGTATGCGCTGCCACTATGATCGTGCACGCCATCTTGACACGTTGAAAGTGTCATCCATGTGGCTGCCATCATCATCGACTGCCAGATGAATTATGCTTGTTTTATCATGTTTTGGTTTCTCATCTTCTTTGTTAGTTGCGTTTTGTGCTTTTGGACTCATCAAGTCGCCTTCGTCGCATCGCGATGCGCCCGATGCTTTGTTCATGTTTGTGTGTTCTGTTCTTATGTTGAGAGGGGTCTTTATCCATTTGGAGCCCCTTCCTTTTCCCCTTTCTTTTTATGTTTATTTTCCTTTATTTTTGTAATGAGGGCCCATTATCTAAGGGCCTCCTTTATTGACGTCACCTTCCCCTCCCCCTCCCCTCCCAATGGGTCCTCCTAGAGCGCATTAATCTCCCTTATAAAGGAGGAGGGGCGCCCTAGGAGAGCCTCAGACCAAGAAGAAAGAAGTCGTCATTGTGTGTTTCTATCTTGGTCTCACCTCCTTCAGGAAAATGAGAGAAGGAGAAATGGGAGAACAAGTATGCAGAAGAGATTGTGGAAGATTGGGAGTGCGGACGAATCCCTACCCCCAAGGTCCCGAGTTACCTTCCCAATATCCACCCTTTCCTCTAGGGAGCGCACGTCCTTAGCTCACCGACGAGCACCCATGATCGGCGACGAATCTCTGCTGTGTCCGAACTTTCGTGGCGGCCACACGTCGCGTTGGAGACGTCTATGCCCCAATTAAGCTGCGTTCGACGGCCCCCCCCCTCTGTTAGTCACAACCATCGGCAGCCCCTACCTACCGAAGTATCCCAAATTTGGGCATGGTTTCTCTCCACTAGAAGACCCTACATCCATTCGCTCCGGGCCCACCCCTCTGGGTGTTCTGTCAGGTTGTCCGGCGCCAATTGCAGGGTCTTATTAGCCCTCGCTTGTTGCTTCAGGTGAGTGCAGTCTAAGGAAGTCTGTATTCCTTGACGTGGTTAGCAGCATTTTGCGTGGTTGATCAGTCAACTCCAGCCTATGCAATGGTGACCACCATCCCAGCATCACTCTTGGGCTTTGAATTCCTGTGCCACTACAATCTCTATGTTGCCCAGGACGATATGGGATCCCACAAAATTATGGCCTCAACGAGCGCCCTCTTCCTGTCCTTGTAGGCTTGAGTCAATGCCCTTGGGTTGTTGCCCAGGAGTCAACCAACTAAGCGTCGATCCGCGGGCGCGTGGGCGCCCTACGTTGGAGTGCTCATGCCACTACCCTGCCCCCCAGGGCCCCCATCTGCCCTGGTAGTTCCTATTCAGAACTGTCCCATGACGGCTCTTTTGAAGACTTGTCCACCCGGGATGAACGAGCGTTTGGTGAATCCCTACAGCTTGCTCTCCCTCGTTTGACCCCCGTTACTGCTCTTGTGCCCCTTCGCTATTTGAGCTCGTTGTTCCTCTCTGAAACCTTTCCACTGCACCCGTGCTGGTTTGCTGTTCCTCGTTGTTTCTCTCTAGCACCTTTCCTCGTTGTTGATGAAGAACCTGCACACGAGTCACACGCCGACAAGGTACGTCGTCCTCTCTCGTCGCTCGTTATATTACCTTTTTGTAGTATACTTTCGTTCAGTTCCACATCGCTTGGGCTAGGTAGGTGACGGAGGAAAATTGAGTGATAATTACGATTATTGAGCGTCTTCACCGTTACAAGCAAGCCTATTCGTTACTTGCGGGCCCCAACAGACTGACTCCGTATGGAGCCATAGTCGCTTTTGTCCCCTCCTACGAGGCTCGAGAGGTCCACTTCATTCGGCGCCAAAGCTCGGCATCGCCCTCGAGTCGGGGCCTACAAGTACGACATGTAGGACGCATGCACTACATCGTAGTAATATTAACCATTAGGGTTTTGTTTATCCTTGGGATGACGACACCATCAACGTTTGAGAACAGTTTCTACGTACCAAGCAATCGACTAGGTACTGACCAACCGACGTCCTAGATGACGTCCAACACCAAATTGGTATCAGAGCATCGTCTTGATACTCGGCTGATTGACGGCACTACTGTCGTGTATTAAATTGGTATCACAGCTGGGCTGTGGTTACTTATAGCACGTCTCCGATGCCGCATTACCATCATTCTGCATCGCATTGTTTTTCTGAAAATCCCATCTATGTACCCCGAGGACTAGAGTGGCCATAAAGACGGGATCGAGCAGGAGGGCTCAATACACGGGTTCTACCTCTCCACGAGAGTAGACCCCTTGCCCCATGAGAGAGGCAACCCTATGGGCCTCCTCAAACCTAGTCCTCCGACGCCCAAAGGTGGCCTATCACCAACCCCTTCGGAGTCTCTATGAACCACACCCACAAATGAGGGTACCGCCGGATTGCCTAGTTCACGTGGGCACACCCGCGCCCAACGTGGACACCGGCAATCCCCACATAGTTCCCCGCGATCACTAGGTGTCTCGTCACATAGTGACAATGAGGAGAGGGGGGCGACGAGTCATCGCCCACTCGGGAAAGATCCTGTGGATGAGGCCTCACCCCTGGCCTCCACCACTTTTTGTTGAGAAGTAGGATGCAGCCGAGGAAGACCGCACCAACAACACTGACCCAGGGAGGACCCATCCAAAGAGAAAGGGGCTTATCTCGGCACCATGAAGGCCATCATTGAGTGTGTGGAGCACTTATTCGTCTGCCTAGTACCGTGAGTACCCACGTCCTGCACCGGCGCCCATGGCACTAGAGCAAGCCCGCGGCCGGCCTCGAGTTGCGCAACACCCGAAACATCCGAGGAGCTTATATGATGATGACGAGTACGTGGAGCACGACTAGAGGCCAGACGAGGAGCTTCGAGATTGATGCCCCACTCGAAACCCTGCACGTGACCCATAGGACGTCTGTGTATGGGATAGACGATACCCACAAGACAACTACGATCATGGGCATGAGTCTGACATACCGGTCTGTCGTGACGATCATGCTTGGCAACAAGACTGAAGATACGAGGCTGACCTACTGGCCCACTAGGATGACTACATGTTTCACAATGATTGTGGTCATGCAGCCAAGCTACCGGCCCACCGAGATGAACACATGTGGCACCACGATCAAGGGTGCGAGGCCGATCCATCAGCCCATCTAGATGACTACGTATGGCATGAAAATAGTGGTTATGTTGCAACCCTACCACCCAACCAAGGCATACACATTCAGCACCACGTTCAAGACTACGAGGCCAACCCACCAACCCGCAAAGATGGTTACGTCTGACATGACGACTATGGTTATGTGGCCGACCAACCGGCCCGTCGAGATGAACACGTCCGGTGCCACGATTAAGGATGTGAGGCTGATTGACTGGCACATCTAGATGACCACATTTGCCACTATGATCGTGAGTACAATGCCGACCTATCGGCCCGTTGTGATGACCATGCGTAGCCCACAATCATAGGCACGAAGCTGACCCACCGGCCCACGGAGATGACTACGTCCAGCGCTATCCCCACCGGTACAAGGAACCTCACGAGGTTACCTAGTACCTTCAGCGCGTGATGCCAGACATCCCCGAACCGCGTGACGGTCATCCCCGACACTTGGATGACCATGACCGCAGCCCAACCCCGCCTCGAGGACGCACCACCTTGTGTCACGTTGATTACCCGGCGCCTGAACGGTGCCTAGAAAAGGACATCGACTAACGAGATCAGCACCGCGCTTGAATCTAAAAAAGTGTGTGTGCCGACGTCGCTGTCCTCAAGGGATGGGGGAAACCAAAGGTGTTCATATTGGGAGTCCAATATGAACTCCTAGTTGTGGTGGTACTGCATGGACGACAACTTGTGCGTAGAATATGCACTGACGAGACATGGTGGTCAAGCTAAGATCTTTTGGGAGAACAAGCGTGTTGGTCTGAGTGACGAGGATGGTCCACATCATGGTTTGAGATGGAACAAAAGTTGAGGAACAAGTATATGCGTCAATAGTACCAGATGTCATTATTCCTCGTGTGACTCAACCTTAGGCAAGGTTGACTTTCTGTGATAGAGTACATAGATGCATTTGAGAAGTGCCGCATGCGGCGCCTATTTCTGGAGGACACGCAAATCATCATCAGCCTGTTTGCCCATGGCCTACGGCAGACCCTACGCAGCAAGGTGCTTAAGTGCACCTTGCTGAGGTTGATGAAGCCTATCACTGAGTGGAGCATATGGAGCATCCGAGCAATGAGATCACCACGCATACCACTCACACCGCGCCTCGAGTCACGCCTGTTTGAACTACATCGCGCATGACTTTTTGGGCTTCCCAAAACACTAGGGGGCAAGGAAGCACCCCCGCCACCTCAATTAAGTCTTGCCCACCCGCTCAGGCCGTCAAGAATGGCACACCGGCCCATAGCACGATCGTCAGCTAAGCATCGATTATGTGCTTCAAGTGCCAAGGGAAAGGACACTGAGCTAGCCATTGTCCGTCCTTGGTCCTCTTGATCGATATGGGAGAGGTCGAGCAGGACCGGAATGGAGAAATGGAGCCATGACCCAATGACGATTACTACACAAATGAGGAGATCCTGAACGCGTACAGGTAACCTGACACGCGGACTGCATATATCCAGATAGTGGATGCCAGCACGACTTTGGCACCCGCTCCACGCCATCGCGCTGGCGACTCGCTAGCATCGCTGCTAACCACCCAAGCACTAGTAGGATGTCAGTCCTCCCTAGCATTACATTGAAGGTTAACCGTTCCCTTCTCTCATAAAGGACATCTCCCATGGCCGACACGGCTCTACGGACATTGGTTTTCTACACATTTGTCAAAATCAATGACAAAGTGTGCAAGTTGATGGTGGATAATGAAAGTTGTGTCAGCGCCATATCCGACGCGATGGTCGCCCGACTCAGGTTGGTGACCATTCCTCATCCTACCCTTTATGACTTGTCATGGATTGACATTCTGTCATTGCCGGTGAAGCGACAATGCCACGTCCCGTTAAAGATGAGTATGTATGATGAGACCATCATTTGTGACGTCCTTCCTATGAAAATAGGAAGTATCATCTTGGGTCGCCCCTAGATCTATGACCATGACGTTACCATACTCGGTAGAGCAAACATATGTTCGTTCATGCACCATGGACGATGGGTCACGTTGTAACCTTACACCAAAAAAACCGGCATCAAAGAGTGCCCGATTAGAACGATCAGGCTAATGATCATCCGCCATCCTGTGCCCCCCCCCCGAGAATTGAGACGTGGCAACGATGACACGCCATCATCCCCCACCGACTATGCCAGCCGCCCATTTGAACACGCAACCAGTCCCGGACACCTGCGCTGCACAGCGCCGCCTACGTCGCTTGCTCAACTACGAGAACAGCCCACAATAGTCACATGACCACTCGCCTCGCCTGCCACGCCGCTCGCACCATTCACTAAGACCAAGCATGTGTCATTCTTACCAGCTTTGTCTAGGAGATTCCCTGACCCAGGTGCGGATCTCGCACTCTTCTTAGGGAAGGACGACGAGCAATGGACGCATTGCATCCGCTGTGCCTTGCACGAGAAAATGGCGAACCGCCACTACCCCACCCCGCGCGCCTAGCACACGCATGACTCCCTAGAGGCTTACGCGACCGGGTTGAGTCCACCAGAGATCGCCGATGGCCATGTCCCTCTGAGACCCCATACCCTAGAACTCGTAGGTTGTCATCATTATGCATGCGCCCAGCATGTTTTCCTATTGCATAAGCATCACCATGTTAGAACAACGCATATGAAACTTACAAGCAGGCTGCCGACTTGCATCGCCAACTCCGAGTGTTTGATGTGGGGGACCGAGTGATGGTGAGAATTAGGCAAGAGAGTTACTCTCCTAAGTGGGCTACACCGCTACAGGTTCATGGCGCTGGATGGTTCTTGACTCTCCAACGAGTGGGCGGTCACCCGTACATCGTCCAAGTCCCTTCTTCGTAGAGGATGAGCTCCACCTTTAACGTGACATACTTGGCTCCTTCTCTCCCTTCCAATGTGGCCTTTCTAAACCCCTTCAATGTGAGTGAGTTTTCCATGACCACTCCCTTGATGGTTTTGCCCGATTGGCATGAGTTAGTAGATCGTATACTACTTGGGGTAATTAACAATGTAGAGGATGGCGTATCGCAAAGGCTTTTACATGCAAGTGCGGACGACTCGCATACCACGGGAGCAAGTTATGCCATCAACGACTAAGACTTCTCTCGCCGCTGACGCTAGCTACTCAACTCATCGGAGCCAAGTTCCTCCAAGCCTGGAAGGATTGATGGCGAACGCCATCTTGACCCGTCGAAGCCGTCATCCACGCCGCCACCATCATCGTCGACTGCCGGATGAATTATGCTTATTTTATCGTGTATTGGTTTCTCATCTCCTTTGTTAGTTGAGTTTTGAGTTTTCATACTCGTTGACTCATCTTCGTCCCCTTGTGACGCATCCGTTGTTTTGGCCGTGTTTTTGTGTTTTGTCATTATGTTCGAGGGTGTCCTTAGCCATTTGGACGCCCTCACTTTTTCCCTTTCCTTTTATGTCCATTTTCCTTCATTTTTTTAATGGTGGGCCCTTTAATGGACTTCAACTTCTTCCCCCCCCTATGGGTCCTTCTAGGGCCCATTAATCTCCCTTATAAAGGAAGAGGGGCGCCTTAGGAGAGCCTCAGACCAAGAAGAAATAATTATCATGATTGTGTGTTTCTATCTTGGCCTCACCTCCTTGAGGAAAATGAAAAAAGAGAAGAGGGAGCACGAGTGTGCAGATTAGACTGTGGAAGATTGGGAGAGAGGACGCCCAGCGGGAAGATTAATTCCTACCCCCAAGTTCATGATTTACCTTCCCATGATCTCCATCGCCGTTTAGGGAATGCAAGGGCCAGGCTCCCCAACTAGCACCCATGACCGGCGATGAATCTCGGCTACGCCCCACACATTGTGTCCATGCTTCTACAGCAACCACACGTCGCGTTGGACATGTCTATGCCCCAATTGAGCCGCATTCCATCCCCCCCCTCTGCTAGTCACATCCCTCAGCGGCCTTCTCCTCCTGAATTATCCTGAATTCGGGTGTGGTACCTCTCCGTAGAAGACTTTACGGCCGTTCGGATGTTTTAGCCAGGTTGTCTGATGCCAACTGGGTGGTCTAATAATCCTTTGTTTGTTGCTTTGGGTGAGCACAATCGAAGGAAGCCCGTATTCCCTAACTTGGTCAGCAGCATTTTGCGCGGTTGATCGATCAATGCCAGCCTATACAAGGGTGACCAACATCCCAGCATTCCTCTCAGGTGGTGAATTGATGTGCACGTACACTCTCTCCGCCGCCCAGAATAATTTGGGATCCAAAAGAATTATGGCCTCGACGAGTGACCTCAACCCGTCCTTTTGAACTTGAGTCAATGCTCTAACATTGTAGCTCGGGATTAAACCAACTAACAGCCAAACCCCGGGTCATGGCCACCCTGAGTGGGAGTGCTCATACCCATGCCTGCCGCCAAGTGCTGTCATTCGCCCACAATAGTTCCTATTAAGAACCGTCCCTAGCCGGCTGATAACACCCTAAATTGGGTCTCTATTTCATGCTATTAGCACAATTTTATGCATTTAAAGAGTTTACAATGGGGTTGTTATCATCTATTTACACGAAAATACTGTTTTCAAGTGATTTCTGATTTTTCCCTAATTTTCTGTTAATTCTATGAATTTTAAGGGATTTATTTGAGGTTGAAATAATTATTTTCGAATGAAAATGGCAAGTTAAATAATTAATTTGGAGACTTATCAGTACAGGGATAAATCAGTGAATTTCCTAGAATTTTATTAGGATTTTATGCGATTTTTAAAGAATCTTCTGAGATTTATGTGATTTGTTCTAAGAAAAAAAGATATATTTATAAGGAAACAAATGAGTATTTGGATAATTTTTGAACTTTGAAGGTTTTTTGTAATTTTTTTTTGCAATGATACCCTCAAAACAGCTCTCAGCCGTGTTTGCAGGCGTAAAGATGTGATTTAAAGTTTTCTGGGGTTTTATTGCAAATGATTTAATATTTATTTTAATATTTGAGGAAAAAAACAGGATGAGAGAGATTGCAAAAAGGACATATACATCCGTAATTTCGTGTTTTATAATGGGCTTTGCCGCAAAAAGGCCAAAGAGTCTCTCGCGTGTCGACGTGTCGTCATCGTAGCTATCGGATGAGAATCCGACGGCGCTTGAGGAGGGGTCGGCGCCGGGAGATAAGTTCACTGCCCGCGCGGCGCGTACAACGCGCACGCACGGGCGGTAATGTGGCGCTTTCGGATTCGCCCGTGCGGCGAGAAAGGCATGCACCATTTGCATGTTCTATTTATACGCCTAATTTGTTTTACCTTTTTTTGTCTATTTTTATTTTTCGCCAGGGGGTATGTGGCGCAACGAGAAGACACCCACTTCAAGAAGTTGAAACGTCGCCGCCAATGAAAAAATGACACCTCAGCAAGCGGTTAGAAGAAGAAAGAAATTAAATAAATAATTTAATCCAATGGCTAATATTGGTTTAAATTCATTTATTCATAACGTTCAATCCAGAAGTCCGATTGAGATGATCTTTTTATGGATTTGCTCGTCTCGATCCCCTCCTATCTGTATGGTTGGATTATTGAGATCAACCTGCATTCATAGATACAACTTGATTACTCATTAGGGGTAAAATGGTAGTTTTTGCCATTTTACCTAGGTATAAAAGCCGAATTTCGAGAGGAGGGGGTCATTCTTGATGGTGCTCTATCACAGCTGCAAGACAGAGAGGAGCTCCAGCTTGGATCAACCTATTTGGTACTTTTTCCTTCATTGTATTTGAATTTTTTGGTATATTTTGGATGTTGTTAGTTGAATCTCGTAATCGTTATTCTTAATTTCTGTCTGAACTTCTAAATTGCTTGGCTTGAGCGGCATGTACAAGCCCTGACTAGGATTGAGAGGAGAAATTGAGAGATTTACCTGGTTGTTCAAGTGCATTTCAAGAAAACTATAAAAAAACATAAAAGGATTAACTTTCTAGGAGATTGAATTTCCCATTCCATTATTCAACAGAGTAGTTGTTCCTGAATTATCAAATCTACAGAATCAACCAAAACACATCTAAATATTCTTCTTAATCTCTCTAATTGACTTCTTTTATCCTTTCAATTGGATGAATTAATTCAATTTAGAGCCCCTTATTTCTTCTACTTTTCTCATCTATTCTACCCCCCTTTCCAAATTTCTCATCTAATTAGGGTGATTTAATCTCTATTGAAGATTAAATTAACCCCAATTAGGTTCAAATTGTTCAAGAAGAATATCAATTGGACTCTTTACTAGCCTCCCTCGGATGACACTCGTACTTATCACTACACATCTTAAGTTGAGTTTTTATAAAGTTTATTGCATAAGCTAAAATTGACAACGTTAAGGGTTTAAAATTGCATAAAATTTAACCCTATTTTTGGCTTATCACTGGCCCTCCCGAGGACTTGTCCACCTAGGATGACCAAGCGTTTGGCAAATCCCTACACCTCGTTCTCCCTCCTCCGACCTCCGTTACTATTCCTGCTCCCCTTCACTAATTGAGCTCGCTGTTCCTTTCTTGTACCTTTCTACCACACCCGCACCGATTGCCGTTGTTGACGAAGAACCTGCATATGAGTCACGTGCCGACAAGGTATGTTGTCCTCTCTTGTCACTCGTTATATTACCTTTTGTAGTATACGTTTGATCGGTTCCATGGCACTCGGGCTAGGTAGGTGACAGAGGACAATTGAGAGATAATTATGATCAATGAGCAACTTCACCGTTAGGGGTCAGCCCGTTTGTTACGTGTGGGCCCCTACAAATTCACTCTGTTCAGCACCGTAGTTGCTTTCGTCCCCTCCTACAAGGCTCAAGATGCCACCATCGTCGTTACCTGGTGATCTATTCATAGCTCAGAGCTCGGCATCGCCCTCGAGTCGGAGCCTGCTAGTACGACACATAGGGCATATTCATTGCATCATTGTTACATTACTTATTAGGGTTTTGTTTATCCGTCGGATGACGACACCGTCGACATTCAACAACACTATTTAGGTGTCAAGCAATCAACTTGGCACTGACCTTTCTACATCCTTGACGACGTCCGGCATCAAATTGGTATAAGAGCATCATCTTGATACCCGTCGGACGACGACACTACTGTCGTCTTGCATCACGCTGCCTGAACCCCTTTGAAAGATCCAACTATCTTAATCAAAGATTGAACAATAAGAATTCTTGAATTGTTTATAAATGTTGGGGCAATACAACATTTAAAATAAAATAAAGAGAGAAGCACTTCCTTCCGGGCGCGCACGCTGCAAGATGATGCTCACACCTAAGGTACTACTATGTAAGGCTGTTTCTATAGTTGTGCTTGCAAACGTGGTTCTTTGGGGCCCTAAGCGTTCGGGCTGCGACTGCGACCATATCCCATGATGGCTATTTTGGGGTCACATTTCTCATAATTTGATTATAATTTTTATTACTCTTTTACTTTATCAACAGTGTACTTATTATGAAATATTTATGCCAAATTCACATAATCCATCATCTAATCCATCATCATCCTCTCCACGTCACAATCACCTATCTGTTTTTCCACCTCATCCATTAATTGGAGCATTATCATTTATTTTTCCACCATTATATTTCACCATCATGGATCCACATTCCCTCACACATATTCACCCATTTCATCATTCTAGCTTTGTTGTCATTATCTACATCCATCGTCAATTCAAGTCTTCATCTATCTCATACTCTCGGTTCTACTTGATCTATCAATGCCCTCTTACCTACTTATCAGATAATTATTCATAATGTTTATAATGTAATAATTATCATCCTTTCATCACTTTGGATTCATGACATCAAAGTCCCCTATTTTATAAGCATCTCCTCTCATTCCTCGAGAATTATTATTTAAATAGTACCTCCACCCTAACATCAGCTCCCGATGGAGACAACCCTTCATCCTCCTTAACTAGTCAAATTATTTATTAATGATGTTTCACTAATTATTAGTGATCAATTAAAATATAAACAACAAATTAACACTTTAATTTTGAGTTCATCCTCTACGAAGGACACAACATGGGTTTTGAAGTCAAATTTTCTTGCAGCTCTTGGAATAATCTGGTGGGTCCCTTCTTCCATTGATGACCCTCATCTTATAATTCCAGATAGACAAGGCACCCGAAAAATATTTCTGATACATGCAAGGTTACTGGAGGAGAACATGATCTTATATCAAAACTGCATATTGAATTTCCCAAAAAAATGTACATATGGTATTTATGATTTCCACGATAACATTGAACGATGACTGTCTTCATATTTCTCATGTACTTTGGGTTTTTTTCATGTACATATATATTGCATAAGCATATGCAAAATACATGCATGAGTATAAGACAACATGTAAATCGTTATACAAGTATCCAACATTTTGGGATTATTTATAATCAAAATATACATTTTCTTCAACTAATTAATGTAGCCTTCAATCCATTTCTATGATTTCAAAATTTTTGGTGTTTTTATTGATTTTTTCACTATATTTCCTCACAAATGAATTTTGTTTAAGTGATAAATATATATTTTAAATGTCAATAAGCAAATGTATTCCAATTTACGATATCTTTGTTATTTCATTATTTGATAAATCCCAAAACAATGACTTTAATAATTATTCAGAATACTTATATATTTACTTTCTGTGTAATCATATATTTATCTGCTAATTCAAAAACTAACATGTTGTGCCACCACATGGAAACTTTAATTGGGTACTTAATAAGCTCAATGATTATTTTATATAAATATTCAATACTATGTGATTCAAAACTTGCGATGCATTGTGGCAGCCTACATGCGGCAATAAACTAGAATATGGCACTTCATTCCCAATAAATGTACACAAAAGTAAATAACGGTTAAAGGGCACATGGCCCTATGACATTTAAAGAAACATAGTATCTAGTCGGTATGTAATGGCCTTGATATTTCTACATCACACGCACAAGGCACATGGGGGAAGGAAGCTTCGTGATTAAAATTTTTTGGAATTGCTGGTTTTTGTGTTCAATCACTCTATTTATTTTCATACAAATGGCGCTTATCAAAAGCAAGTAATCTGGTGGCATCTGGAGGAGAAAAAAGAATGGAGGAAATGGGACAACTATAATGTAACGATTTTTAAGCTTTGGCACCAGGAGAACCAATTGTTCAATTCACTTAAAATACTCAGGATAGTTTTATATTTTGGCTCCCCATACATTAATATTGCAGGATTGTTAGAATTATTTTGGAAAGAGGGAAAATACACATTGAAGTTGCCCCACCCGTATTTTGCAATAACGAACGCAACAAGCCATTGAAGCCAACTTTTTGTATTTGATTGACCTAATGGTCTGAGTTTCTCATCCCTTTCTTATTTTGATTCATGTTTATTGCAAAATATCTATCTGAATTATGGAGTAAATACTATGCCATGTGCTCAGCTTTTAGTTCTCCAGTTCTTCCCTAATATTTGCTTGTGGTTAATCCATTTTCCCATTAGAAGATAGGGTGAAGGAGTGACTCAATGATGTGATACCACTCATAAGCTTGGGCCTCATTTAACATTCTGTTTCTAAATTTGTGCATTCATTCATTAGTCAACATTACAGGTCAGTAATTCAAAATGAGGAGCAACATACACCCAGCTTTCTCAAGAAATCGGACCTTCGTGGCGAGATGCCATCCTTAACAAAGGTGATCAGAGGCTTCGCCCTGGAATTTAACTCACTGAAGCACATGGGAGATATTCACAGCATTCACAAATAAGTGTCTTCATCATGGGATTCTCCCAATGAATGCGTTTATTTTTTAACAGGTGGTTGAATTATCGAGAGAATTACTTAATAAATATAGCTAGTGATGCTATGTTATTTAACACTCATGAAGATAAATCTAGGTCATTAGTGGAAAAAACAGAAGATGATTAAGCATATCGGCCAAGTTTCCCTGACAATGGCATGAGTTCAGGACAAGAGACAACGGTTGATGGATGTGAAGTAAGTGAGTCCTGAAGACATGATCGATAAGATGTAAAAGTAAATAGGGATGGGTAAGGTGATAAAAGACATTGCTTACTCTATTTGAAATCTCTATTGCAGGTTCATATAAGTCATCCACCATCAATGTAGGACAACACACCTTCTAACATTGTGTCACGTATACTGTTGAAGTGTGACCTATGGTAAGGAGGTTTTACTTACAGGAAAAAAAATGCACAATGAAATCATTGGACTCCGAGGGCAACCATGTCAAAAGAGCATTGAAGAAATGGACTCTAGGACCAATGCATAAATAAATATCACAATTCAAACTCTCGAGTACACAGGGGAAATTACGATGTGCAAGAAGGGGGCAAGGAGCACATATATCTCGGCAAAGTTTGGGAGATTATTTAATGAAGCATAAAACAACAGACATCCCCCAAAAGGGACATTATAAATGTCAACTTCCTACTTCGCCTCATGTTAGTCCTAAAAAATATGTGTATTTAGATGATACTGTAGAATCTGCATGCCATTGATCTTTGGAACATCTGCATAATTGTCTTTCTTGTTAGAATACAACCATTATATTATTCAGTAATGTCATTAGTAGTATCTCAAATTGTTCTAACATGCTAGTGATAATAAATTCAACACAAAGTTTACATGCAGTTTAGAAGCCCATAAATGGAGAAACTTTAATTGATCCTTGTGATAGTAAGTTATACACTGATAACGCAAAGGTTAGCATGGATAAGTTTATGGACCATGATCCAATGAAAATGATAACCCGCCAGAGGTAGGACATCTTAAACTGGCAGATGCTAATCATTAAGAGTATATAGCACTTATTCATCCCTCTAAGGCCTCAAAGGTATCAAGGAAGAAAACCAAAGACAAAATCCTATTAGAGTGTTTTAAAAGTACGAATATGAAAATTCCCTTAGGTGATACATTTCTTAATATTCCTTTATACCGAATTTCTATAAAGGACCTATACAGCACATCCACTAAGAAGCAAGATTCTATAAAGAATATCAGTTTAATTTCTTATCAGAGCTTCCTTTCAATAAATGTGGAAACATAGCAATGATAGTTAGAATATCTTTTTTTGACTCATGAGCCAGTGTTTTCATAATGTCAATGGCTTTATATTGCACCTTCATATAGAGTGATTTAGAACAAATGTTATTTGAAGATAAAAAGTGATTGCACACGCCATCAAAGTGCGTCGACGACGTCCGCGCCGCCTGCCACCATCATCCTCAGCCAGGTGAAGATGCCCGATTATATCATTTTGATTTTCGTCATTTTCCTAGCCGTCATGTTTTCCATATTTGTCCTCCTGTTTTCATCGCACTGTGACGCGTCTCGTGCCCGCGTTTTCACCGTCGTCAGAAGGGCCCTCTAATCCTTCCCCCTTTTACTTTTTTATTTTATCTTTACTTTTCCCTTTATTTTGTAATGAGGGGGCCCATTATATAAGGGCCCCCTAATGGACTCTTTCCTCCTCGTTGACCCACTCAAGGGGGCCCATTGACCTCTTCTCCTTCATAAGGGAAGAGGTCGACGCCTTAGCCCCCTTAGAGTAGGAAGAAATCAGAAACCTCGTGTTTTTTCTTTCTGGTCTCCACTCCTCTCCATCGAGAGAAATCAAAATAGCGGGAGGAGAGGAGCATGATAGAAACAGCCGAGATGGAATTGACGGAAAAAAATAGGATTCCCGATCATCCCCTTCACCCCTCTTGATTTCTCCAACTCGATTCTCCCTCCCGTGGAGAAATTCGCCGTCCGAGAACACGCGGCTGTGGCAGCCGTCCTCCCGCTTCCACCAGTCAACGGATACCAAGCCGTGTCCATCTTCTTGTCCCGATACTCAAGAACGTGACCTGTGGTGCGGTGCTGACGACGAGAAAGGACCAATCCCGATCGGGACATTTCTCCACTTATCTGAGGGCCTCAACAAGGCCGAATCACTATCCGAATCTCCCCCATCTGTGAGACGCGGACGCCACTTCCCGCCTGTCCCAACAGTGGAATCAAACCCCCCCTCCTGAATACTGGCAGTCCGAACCAGGGTTGACCGAATTTCCCCTCCTCGATGTGCTAGATCTCTCCCACCCGTAGGGTAGCCCTGTTGCTGCAGAAATACAAGGCACCTGCGGGGATTCCCTGTGTTGCCGCGGACACCCCCTCTACAACAATTGTCTAGGACCACGGATCGTTGCAGGCCCTTTGAGGAGTCTAGCCGGCCCCAACGCACTGCTTGCGGCATAGGGATTGTATTCATTTACCGCCACCGGGAAGGGGTGTTGCGTATCACGTCGATTACCTGGACTCCACTCACTCCGCATGTGATTGGTTGTTGCCGCTCGCAACCATTACGACCCGCTCGAACCGCTTATTCTTTGTTTGCCTGGACAGGCCTGGCAGAATTGCTGGAACCGCATCGCCATTGTTGATTGCTCCATTGTTGCCTTCCCTCTGACCTTTACCTATAGCTCCGGCATCATCATCGCTCGTTGAGCCACCGCCCGCTCTCCGGCACCTATTCGCCACACCCGCTTTGACCACCACGGACTGTCGACCAGTTCTGCACCATGAGCCTGCCAAAGAGGTACGCCGTCGTCTCCCGTCGCTCGTTTACTTATCTCCTGCAGTATAATTTTGATTTGACTCCACTGCGCTCCGGCTAGGTAGGTGAGAGAGGTTTTGAGAGAAACTACGACATATTTGAGTGTCTTACCGGTACGGACGAGCTCGTCCATTACGTGCAAGCCCTGTAGATTAATTCCATTCGGCTGTAGACATCCTCGTTGCTCCAACAAGGTTCGAGAGGCCACCATTGTCGTCACTTGGCAGCCTGTCCAAGCTCGGAGCTCAACGCCTTCCTCGAGTCGGCACCTACACCCACAACAAGATGGACGCATATTTCATTCGTCGTACTTACATCTACCCATTAAGGTTCATCCGTCTGACGACAACATTGTTGACGTTCTATACCACTATCTATTATCGGCACCAAGCAATCATACTCGGTGCGGACCCGACGACGTCCTCGACGACATCATACATCAAAATGTTAGTGGAGGAGTCTATTATGAAACTTTATAGAAAGTGGATGATGCAACATACGGGTTACAAAACTGTTTATTTCCTATTGATTCTATTGTAGCCAATACAAACATTAACGGGCAACCTAACCCTAGCACCTACTATTTTGGGTACACCCTTCCAAGACAAAGCTGTAACTACTACTGACTGGGGGAAAGGAACGGTCAAACTTAGAGTAGAAACAAAAATATTAAAATTTTAATTTGTTAATTAATGAAATATTCTGAAGAATTAAGTGATGATATTTTTTTATTGAATATGGTTGTTTAAGATGATGAGGATTTTTACACATGTTTCTATGATTTATTTTATGTTGAAAATAATGACAGTACTTTTCCAATTATCATTTGATCACATTCCAAGCGTTTCATGATTCCATAATAATCTTAAATCTGTGACTTCCACTTTAAAACATGCATTTCCGTGTTGTGATGACCATGATACGTAACTATATCATTTAAAGATATCATTACACTAAAATATATTGTCATCCAACCAAGAGTTGTAATTCTCTCATGAAGACTTAATGTTCTATCTTTATAAAACCAAGCTACCCAATGGACTACAAATACCATTGAAGGAGTCAGCCTAGAAGGATGGGAGCCTACAATTTCATCTTCTAAAGTTCTAACACCTATATAATATACCACATTTACCTCTATGATTGTTTCTTTTAAATTTAAAAGAGTGTTGTTTGACATATGAAATGGCCCTGTAACTTTTCTAAATGTGTGACAGCTATATTTTATGATTTAATATTGTTTAGATATAATCATGGACAATCACTTATTTTTTGAACCTCTATTCTAGGAAAGCTATGCGTCGAGTTGACCAAAGACTGGATGAATGTCTAATTCAGTTCTAAGTTTGGAAAGTCATGCTTCACGGAGAAAAAAGGGATTTTCATAGGGCACTACATAACCAAAAATGGGATGGAGGTGGAGAAGGAGAAAGTAGAATTCATTAAGAAACTCAACTTTCCCACCACCCTAAACAAATGTAGTGGTTTCCTTGGCCATGCTGGCTTCTTCAATAGATTCCTAAAAGGACCTTACACCAATATGCTCTTCATAATCCAACTATGTGAACAAGAAGTAATATGATGCGCAATGCTCATCGTTTTAAAACAACATATAAAGTGTTGGTCTTATCTTGTATTTCAAAAACATCATTATTATTAGTACATGGCCCATAAAATTTCAGATGATAATATTTTACAACTTTTGGTCAGACAAGAAAATGAAACTACCTCCGATTAGGCCGATTTCACTCCTTAAAGGATTTAGTGTTTAAATCAAAGATAAAATAGAAGTGGATGATGTTCGTGCATATTGCATTGCCTGACTATCAAGGTGGAGCATCAAATCCCATCCAAGATAAATTTCAGTATGAACAGACTTTGGAAATTCAAAGTAGAAGCCATCAATGGTATACACATAATCCAGAATATATTACTGACCAGTTTAATTCGATAAAACTAGGATTATAATGACAGAAATATAATTTTAAAAGACGTTATTTTTTTATGATGAACCTGAGCTCTATAAACTGGGAGTAAAACTTCTGCTTTGTAGATGCGTTCTGGAAAAAGTAGAAGCAAGCATATTATATGCGTGTCATCCTTTCTACATAGTGGACACTATGCCCCCAAAGTCACACAGCTTACGAAGTTTGAAATTGGCCCATTTTTTTTGTATGCATTTAAATTCTACACATGGTATCTTTATTGTCGGACTAGAATGGAGCTAAAACAGGAAGGATTCAATGCCACTCTAGTCAGTTATTGAGCTAGGAATATTTGATGTGCGGGAATCTGTCTAAATGGGTCCCTTGCCTTAATCTAATCTCCACCTGTACACCCCTATGATGGTAAATATATATCTAAATGCATTGAAGAAATGCCCACAAAGTCAAATGACCGTATCATAGTTATTAAATTCCTCCAACAATACACTTCTTCGTGGAGGAAGTGACTCGATTATCATAAATTCTTTTACATAGTTCAGGATCTGCGGTACAACGTTGGGTTCCCCATATCACCCTTAAGCTAACAAAGAGTTCGAGAATTCAGATAGTAAGAGTAATAATCTTTTTAAAACATCTGTAGGCCTGTCTGGAAATGATCGGTCAACCAGATGATATCATAATTTATGGGCCTACAAAACAGCCTATGTCTGATTCTTAGGAAATCTTTCCATCTTCCCCTGAAAATTAAACACAAAGCTTATCGGGAAATTAAGAAACGTAATATTTGTTTAGACACATTTGATAAAAAATTACTTTTTAGATGTAGGAAGTCCAAGAGTTTGGGGAATTGACTTATGAGCACTCAAGGGTTTATAAAGCGAGTATTTAAACATTTCATTACAGGCTTTTAAATCTTCGGCTGATTTAATGTATGTTTTTATATTTATAAACTTAAAATCTTTATAGCAAAGGATACGTCAAAGTGGGATGGCTCTTTCACCATTAGTCGAGCTTTTGCTAGTGGCGCGATTACAATTTTTCACTCACAAACTAGGAACAAATTCAAGGTGGACCCCAGCATGTAAAGTCTTTCAATACTCTCCTGGATAAACCATATCCAGATACACGTTTTTAAAAACATGGTTATAGACAATATGACGAATGTGCAAATAAATATATGTATTTTCTCTAAATTTAGGTATTTATACATAGACCTTGAATTTATTATGTCCTGAACAAGGATTTTGAATATTCATGAAATTAACATAAACATTACTGATAAATATTTTGGACACTTTTAAGTAATCCTATGCCAAGAAGTTTTTATTTGTCATGAAAACTTTCATGTCCCATGTGTGCAAAAAATTAAGGAATCAAATTGAACCGGAGTCAAGGGGATATGTTTACCATATATCTAAAAAATTGCCAATGAAAACCCACACAAGATCCTATCCAAATTGTCATACTTTTTACGGCACCCTATTAAATTATTTTGTTCAGACTTCATAACATTTTAGCGACGGCGGGCTCGATTTGGCTGGTACCTTTGACCTGCTTCCACGCCTAAAAAAAATTATTGTATGGAGGTCAAGGATAGAATTAGTTTGTTTTAGGATAACATTTTCTTGCACTTTTAAATTTATTTTCATTTTAATAATCATAAATTCACGTTATGCTCATAGAATATTATGGACTTGAAAGAATATGTTTTTGTATTTTCTGGTATTTGCTATTTCTTTTGAACTCAATTTCAGAAATAACTTCTTTTATCACTAAGTAAAATATATCATCGATGTTTACGGATATTTCACGTGGTTTCTTAACTGTTTGTAGCGATGTTATTATTTTCCAAATTCCCTTTATTTAAATAGACATTGCTGAAATTAAATTTACACACAAATAATTTAATATCTGAAAATATTTATTTAAAGAATTTTAAATTTTATTGAATTTTTATAGTTAAATTCATAATTTATATGATTTGTGATTTTGTAGACTTGTCTAAAGTTTAAATTATAAAGAAATTATTTTAACGGGGGATAAAATTATAACTTTAAACTTTAGGGAGATTTGTTTTTCTGCACTTGCAACCGGTTTACGAAGATATACAGTAAGATACAATGGATAGTGAGAGAGGGGAAAATTGTGATTGCTTAAACCTCCAAGTGAATTTGTCGAATGATCCCGAAGTAGTTTGTAGCTGAATACCTGAGTGTAGTTTGGTCTTTCTATGGTCAAATAAACTTGATAAAAAGGAACATTATACTTTGCTCATCCTTGATATATGCAGACAGATACGCTGATTAAAACTCTTGTTTGGTCTGTTCTTTATTTATAGAATGAATGATTCAACGGATGACCTTTACATAGAGATCCCTGAGAAGAAGGCACTACAAGGCTCATTTGGTATATGACAATGAACAGGGGAAGACCCTAAATCAAAATAGGGGATGCCCTAAACTAAAACTCATCTAACCTAGTTAATTAATGACTGTATCTTTCTGTCTCATTCCTTTATTTAATCCTGTCCATATTCTATCTGATGGGGTCGGCATATTGACTAGAGTGGAGTTTTTACGTGCTTATCAAGGTAAGGCGTTTTAACATTGTTGGGTTGCATAGAGATATCTAGAGACTACACACATTAACATATCAAACATTATTGCCCGATGAATGGACAAAATATGAATAAAATTTGTGAATAGGCGATTTGATCAATACACTTTCAAAGGTAATATGATTCAACTACTCATGTTTGGCGGCAGGAATCGATTAAAACTCATTTCAATAGAGGCCATGGAACCTAATGCATCATTTTTTAAACTATTCAAATGGAATAGTAGTGGGATCACATTTCAGTCTCATGGTTGGGATCACATTTCAGTCTCATGGTAGTTGCGAGTTTTGAAATGTTTTTGCATTTTCTAAAACTAAAAAAACATTGGAAAGCAAAATAAAGCACTATCGTTCATCATCAAATGATTTATTTAACTTTCATTGTAATATATATGCTGATCAGCTGATTCATGTAACAAATAATTTGTATTTTAAAATCAAATCATAACTTAATTTCACTTTCAATGTTTTTCAAATAAGTATCCTCATTTTTATTACGTAAACAATTTTATGTATATTTAGAATATTATAATTAAAATGTACAACTTTTCCGTCCGTTTAGGTGGTTCATAGAAAGAATGGAAATCAAGAGTAACATAAAACGATTTGTCATGGAGCGTCATATGAAGTTTTCTAAATATTTTATCCAGGTGATTCTAAAGGTAATGTGGTCAAACTTTGTTTTGAATATGATGAATACAGATTCAAATAATATATTTTGCAGCAGAAAAAAAAGGTTGCGTATAGGAGCTAGTTGTAGTGAAGTGCATATTATTTCCATAATTCTATCGTTGTTGTGGAATACAAAGTTACGTGGCTAATTTGTTTTCTTTTCAAGTCATACATGTCTATCCATACTGGTTGTGTAAGCTTGTCCTTTTGTATTTATTTCCATTTATGCTAGGGCCATTTATACATTTTCCTTTCATCTCCAGAACCGACCATTATTCGTCACCATGATGATGAGCAAATCTGATATAAGAGTAAAGTAAAAACAAGTTTAAAATCTGGTGAGTTCTCTTCCTACTATTTTAATCATGTCTTCATTCAAGCTTAAGTCGTTTCTTTCTTCTTGGTCTTACACTTATTATTCATTGAAATGATAAACATTATGATAGAGAACAATAACTATTTAACTTGCATCATGTCCTACTTCGTCTTGTTTTCCATAATTTTTGTTTTTGTTGGTCTTTAATTTAGATTTATTATAACACAAATATTCTGATAATTATTTATTAATATCACATTTTTGGTCAACACATAGTATTTATAATGGCTGGATTAATTAAAATATTGGGTCAAACAAATTTCATCCACATCTTTCTACATTATTAAAAATGTTTGGTGTCTAATGTGTACAAATTAATTATCTGTATGCTTAAGCCATATTATTAGTTGCCCTCCTCTTAACACCTCCTGATGTATAACCAATCATACTTGCAAATTAACATTCTTAAAGGGTTTATGAAGTCATATTGTGAAATTAACATGCATTTTTAATGAAATATTGCTTTGCTAAAAAATATAATGGGACTCATTGATAGAGTATATAAAAAGAAGAATACAATATATGGAATTAATAAATATTTAGAAAATAATAATAACAATAAGAGTAATGATAAAATAATAACAACAACAACAATAACAACAACAACATAATAATAATAATAATAATAATAATAATAATAATAATAATAATAATAATAATAATGAGATCCTAAGGAGCCGCCAAGGAGCGCAGCCAAGGTCGCATCTGCAGGCGACATGCCGCATGTGCAGCCAAGGCAATAACCCCTCAAAGCATCCCTTAGGTAACAACGTTGAGTTACAAGTTAGTTTATGCTTATTTTAAATCAATTGGTAATCATTTTAGAATTCATATATCCTTTAGGATTTGGATAAAAACTACTATGGGATCAATGAAACTTGGATTTTCAGAGAAGGTCCAGGCCGGGCTAGGGCAGGCTGATAAGCCTTCACTGGGCCCTCGGGCTGCTGTTTTGAAATTTTGTATATGGACAGGGCATGGGACCTTATGTAGTGCTGTTGATCGTGCATGGTCCACCAGAATTAAAGAGGGTCCGTGGCTACGATTTAATCATAGTGACTGAATCCCCAAGGCGTCATCTAATGGTATAGGGGCAGCCACAACCTTTTTGGCTTCCCGCCACCACCTCTGTTGCTAGATCCGTTATTCCAGTGAGGAGAAGACAGATTTCTGTCAATACATCGCCGGAGGTGGTGTGGAAAATGCCCTATATCGAGCAGGTAGGTATTTGGACCATTCTTGACCCATAAAAAGAGCTATAGATCACTGAAAAACCATAATTGTCACCGCATTCAAAATTAAACCATTGAAATAAAAATTGCAGAAGATCCTCATTCTCTTTTCCTTTTCTCTTGATTCTCTTAGTCAACGAGTGTTACAGACTCGCGACCTGAAGAGTGAACACGAATAGAGTGGAAGAAGAGAAGAGAAATCACGAAGATCGTTGACAATTTACCTGGAAGGTGACTCGGTCGGGATTACGACCATAAGCTGAGGGCGACCTTGAATGATAGCGAGTAACCTTGGTAAACCAATGTGTACCTATTCTTGATAAAATTCATAAACAAATCAAGATAGTATTTTCCTATAATAAATATGGAAAATATCTGGCTTCATTGAAGTTTCTTTTCGCATTTTTTCAAACATATGATGTGCTTATCTTCAACCTGATTTTTTAACAAATCTTTTTAAAATACATTGAAGCCAATAGATATCAATGAAAAATATTAAATAAAATTTAGGAAAATAAAAATACCAAAAAAATAAATGTCATACCTTATAAAAATACATATAACTCATTTTTCTTCTATTATGCACTCGATCAAATACCTTTCTTTCACGATTTGACTTGCAAAATCCTCCTATATATGGATTTTTTAAAATTCTGCAAAATTTCATAAGATCAATAATATTACTCCACTATCTATATATAAAATAGTAGCTTCAAATAAAGTCTACAGTTGGAATTCTCTTTATAAAAATATAAATAAGCCTAATAAGAATGATCATACATAAAATTCCATATCCGCATTATCCTTTTAAAATCCTTTCTCTGTACCTCCTGAACTCATTAACTCAGTTACTTATATTCCAAGAGCCAATCCTTGTAGATACGACGTTACTACACCCTTTACATTTCCAAGTAAGAATACGTATAAAAGTTTTATTTGATTGAGGTGAGAAAAATATAATGAAAATATAAACAACTACTTTTTGCTTTATTACGTCCCATTGTTCTTTTAGAATAGGTAACTTAAAAGATAACCATCAAGAAAATAACTTGTTCGAAACAGAATAATAAATCCTCATGGTTATTTTCGTACATTTTAAATGGTCTTGGTCTTACTAATGTAAAACTTATCATGTCCTTATTTGAATTAAACGATTATTTATGCATCAACTTTAAATTCCAATTTCTGCACAGTATGCCTATTTTTAACTAGCCTTCTTGACTTCTTTGAAATCAAGCAGCTTTAGTACTAATGGGTAGTTTGTAGTTCCATTTGTGCAGAAATTTATATGAATCAGAATATACAACTCCCAAGGAGTGGCAAGAATTTGTGGGAGGTTGCTGGTTCTACAAATAGGCTTGAAATGGTCTAATATTGTTGTGGGTCTGGAAAATATTGTTGTGGGTCCAATAGGCCAGGACCTCGCCTGCCTATTGGATTTTCAAACACCTTACATAAGAAATAGGCTGAAAATCACAAAGCAAATATCTCAACCAACAGAGAAAAAGGGGCAACATGGCAAGAGAGAAAATAAAAAATGGCCAAAGGTATGTTTTAGTTGCTCTAGCTACGTATAAATAGTTTTTTTCTACCTCATTTTCCCTCATTGTGGGCGTGCTCTCGTAAGTGGCTGGCCAATAGGACAGGGCAATTTCAGAATCTACGTTACTCAACCTGCTTGATTTAAGTTTCTTGAAGTTTTCATTTAATCTCATCTCTTGTTTGCATTGACCAGTGCCTGATCCGAACAAAATATAAGTATCTAGGCTTGCATTGCTGTTTTCGGAACTTAAGTTCTACTTTCCCATCATTATCTATCCATTTACCCTTTAATCCATCACTCTATCACCCTAAACACTCAGTTCCCTACTATCGCTCTCTCTAATGCACTCATCCTATTTGTAGAGCTATATCCATATACCGAGTTCATCCCTTTGAATTTTCATTAAAAAAACTCACCATTTTGGCCTTCAATGTCGATTTCAAATTCCTTCTACATCATTTATTCACTTTTTTAGTCACCCCATTTCCATAATTTTATTTATCTAGACCCATTCCTATATTTCCATATACCTTTTATTATCTCTCGCCTTTGTCTCTCTTGAAATTCAAGAAATGAATCATTTTTGCTAACACTTTGAAAGCCATATTTCTCATCGCTGATGCTGTTGTGCAGTGGCCTGCGCTGCATGGTAGCATGCGTGCGCCGGTGTAGCCGTTTGCCAGCTGGTTGAGCGGGCACCCAACAACGAGCACACGAGATAGAGACGCACTCCCCACTACGGACTTTGCCTAAGTTGCGCTAAGCCCAAGAGTGTGTCGGCCTGGTTCGAAACAGTCCAAACTGGCTCAACCTGGTAGGTAATTTAAATAAAAATTTCACTGTGTATAGAAATATTAAAGCAATCATGAAAAATCACTGAATTTAATGTAACCAATTTTTATTGATTTGAAAATTTTTTTAAAAAATGTATAAAAATTATAATTATTAGAATTGCTATTTTTAGTAATTTTTGGTATTTATCTTTCATTTTTGGTGTTAATTAAGTTATGAACCACTATTATAAAATACTTTGTGTTTTCTTTATATTCCTGATTCTATTCAAATTATAGAAATTATATAGATAAAAATAAATCTCAGAAGTTATGTTTGTCACTTTTAAACTCTTTTCTTTCATTACAGGTTTAAAAAAACTGAATTTTAATATCTACCTCACTGTGGATTAATCCCTTATGTGCCCTATATTGATTATATAGTGTTTAAGTTGAAATTGTTTAATTCTTGATTGAAATAATGACACTTAACCCCAAAACCATGACTTATCAACTTGTTGTAGTGTTATGAGACAGGTACGGAGGAGTGGATAATCCTACATTTGCAATATTTTTTATGTCATTCTTTTAATTGAAGCTTAATCTGTAGTTTTTAAAAAATACCAATCACTTGAAAAATATAGAAGGGGTCAAAGAAGCAAACATTGAAATTTTAAACTTATTGGCTAAATGAATAGTTAGTATCGTTTTATGCATTCATTCTTGATTTTTTATATTTGGATGGTTTATCTAAATGAGGTAAGAGATAAGTGGTCTATAAACCTTTGGATTTGGATCTGCCTATTTCATTTTTTACCATTTACATGGTGATCCTCTTCCATTGTCATCCTTTCTACATCTTCCTACTGATTACTATATCAGGTAAAATATTTTAATTTCAAAACTAATATTCTAGATGCATACATTTATTATTATTATTAGCCTTAACAGAACGAAATATCCCTCTGAGCACTTTAAATATATTTTTCTATAAGAGTGTCTATATTCACTGATATTTAAACATAATTTCGCAATAATTATGATATTATAGTCATTCAGTGCAGGTAAACTATGTTCACCGGGGAAAACACTATCCTTTCTATATTTGATCCTTCCAATGAATCAGTTATGGATACACTGTATTCATGTTTATTAATTCAGTAACTCATTTGTTGTCCTTGTATGGTTATATTATAACAAGTTCCATTTATTTTTATGTTACTTTAATTACAAGATAAAGACGGATAACCATAAATACGTTTGTATTATGGGTAGTCTAACTTGGAAAGTACTCCTTTTCCAAAATTTATCTTAGATAGTCATCATTTTTTGTCTACACGGCATCAATGTCATCTTTTAGTGCTTTTGGGTTCTGCGCACATGATAGACATAAAACATTGATAATCCATTTGCAAACGATTCTAATACATTCTAAAACTAAGAAACCCACAATCCAAATACCTTAACTTCTATCAGATACATGATTTGTTGATTCAGTAGAGTAAGAGATTCATAGTTTCTTTTGTAGGCATCTTTATGCATATACACGTAATCTATAGCACACAAAACTCTTCATTAGTTTTAGTGGTTGTATAATAGATCCATTAACATCATTATGCCGGTATAATATCATAATGATTGAAATGCCATCCTGTTTTTTAAATGTTAGTAGAGGTTCACAAAAAACCTTAAGTTAATCAAAGGAAATTTACTTTTGATAATAAAGCCCCAGACAGACTAGTTAAGAAATCTAGCGTCAAAAAAATACAATGGCCAACTGAATTAATTATCAAAATTAGTAGTTAGAAACATTTAAAATATGATGTGTCTAACCTAAAAGATGTGGGTCTGTAAATTATGCTTAATAGTCTAGAATAAAGATGGGATTATAATGACAACTTCATTGAAAGATTCAAATATTGGATACTGGATTTGTATAGTTTGTCATCCACTTCCCACTCCCAGGTTTTTTAGCTCAGGTGCATTTTCAAAACCAAGTAAAACGTTTGATTTCATAGTGAGGCGCTCAAAATTTCTTGGAGAAATATTCATTGATATTCAGCTTAATGGGTGAATGGCTTAATCACATTTATTTCCTTAAATTTACTCTCTTATAGTGAGGGTATAGTATGCATCTTGGTTTGTCAATCATCCACTAATGACTCCAGCTATGATACTATATAATAAAATGTTTTATAACTGGTAAGTCGTATCACAAGAATCACCATGTACCCATAACCAGTGTTTATTGCCTATTTTTGAAGCACCATTTTCCAGCCTTTGTGTGAATCATTAAGGATGGGAAAGGAATAAGGAAGTAAAGAAGTTCTTATACCTATTTTCTTAATAATATTTAAAATATTATGGAATTAAGATATTTTTAATTTTAATTTAAAAAATTAATCACAGCAATTTATCCTGAAGTGGAAACTCAAACGAAAAAATTATTCCAGAATGGGACATAATGGGATGGACTTTTCAATGTGATATGTTGAAATCTATAATGCATGAGGATACGAAATCAGACTATAGTTGTGGAGTGTGAAAGTCATAGGGAGTTGGGAAAATGTGTTTTCTTCGGAGTTAAAAAAAGGATCTGGGAATCTAAGATGTGGATATATATCGGAAACATAGCTTGACTGTGAACAAAATGTATTTCTCTTCACCATTAAAAGTTCTGAATGGGCAGCTATATGTTGGCCATGCCTTGGTGTTTTGAAAACACTGAATAAGGAGTTCTAACACAAAGAAGAAGAGTAGTATCATATTTCAAGAAGCAAACAAAATTTCTTATTCATGAAGTTGATGTCTCCTCCTTTACAAACTAGGGTTGGGGAGATTTTTTATCTTGTATTTTCTCTCCCTTTAGGAAACTAAATAAACTATATTGATAGGTGGAGGCTCAGAAGATGAGACTTCCCTCCAAATTCGGGTTCTATCAGATGGTTAGATATCAAGGCATCATCGTTTGACTTTTGCCAAAAATTAACCCCTGTTGATTTTATCACTTACCTCAACGGGTTTCTAGCTTGATCTAGATCACCACCTTGATTGGTTAACAATCATCCCTCATTTACTCAACTAACCAATGGGCTTGTTCCATGCGTGTTGTGATATAAGAAAATACATATGACAGAGAAATAGCTAAATGAAAATGCGATTGTTAAAGTCAGGCCCTATGTTTGCTACGAAAAAGGCTATCACACATGTTATATGCTAAAAGCATATTTTAAAGACTACATGGCTGGACGTTCAATGGGACAAATATTTTTTAGTTCACCCAATCAAAATAAAATGCATTTTACTTAGAATTTTGGCATTTTCAAAATTTGTAAACATTTTTTGTTAAACCAAGCCAGTTCAGTTTCCCTAATGCCTACATGATTTTTGATGGCGCGTCACCACCGGACGTCATCGAGCCAGCAGCAGAGGAGCAGCAGGACTTCCCCGACCCAACACCCGAGGAGCCGGCACTACCCAGCTCGTCACCGAGACGAGTCCAGCCACCACGGCGAGCCGCCGCAGCAACACGGGATTCCGCATTCCGTTACTCGGCATGACGCGGACGCCGACCACCGGAGCACACCGACACCTTCGGTTAATTTATCTTATAGTTTTCCCTTTATTCGTATTGTCGTGTAGCGGGGGAAGGGCCCATGGGAGGAACCCTTTCCCCCCTTTTTCTTATGTTGGGCCTGACAAGCCCGTTTCCTATTTTCTTGCTTATTTTCTCTCCCTTTTATTTTGTGTTATTGGACTTAAGGAAGGGCCATCTTCACCCATATATAAGGGGAAAAGGTGGGCTCTTCCCTTACCTTTGACCTAAATTTTGAAGATTGGTATTTTGAGAAGAAGGTCAGGTCGTGGAGAAGAATAGAAGAAAGAAGAAGAAGAGGAAGAGGAAGAAGAAGAGGGGAGGAAGAGGAGAAGGGGGAGAGGAAGGAGGAAGGGCAGCCGCCGCCGCCGCGCCGCCCACCGCGCGCCGCCACGCCATACGCTGCCGCCGCGCGCCGCACGCCGCCCGCCGCGCCGCGCCGACGCCGCCGCGCCGCGCGCGCCGCCGCTCGCCGCCCGCCGCCAGCAGCGCCGCCGCGCGCCGCCGCGCCGACCGCGGCCCGCCGCCGCGCGCTCACCGCCGCGCGCCCGCCGCCGCGCCGACCGCGCCCGGTCGCGTGCCGGCCTCGCGTGCCCGCCGCCGCGCGCGCCCATCGCCGCGCGCCGTCGCCGCGCGCCATCGCTGCGCAGCGCGCGCGCCGCGCGCCACGCCGCCGCGCGCGCCGGCTGCCGGCCAGCGCGCCGCCGCCGCGCTGCCGCTGCCGCGCCGCCCGCGCGCCGCCGCGCTCGCCCGCCGCGCGCTGACGCGCCGCGCCGCGCCGACCGCGCGCCCACCACCGTCGACCACATCTCCCCGCATCGCTCCGCGCTGACTGCGCACGACCGCCCCTCCGCACCAGTCAACCTCCGGCGCACCCGACAACTCCCTCCTCCGGGACCAGTTGGTGCGAAAATCCCGTCGCCGCCAGCGATTTAAGGTACTCGCTTTCCTAGCCTCTTTACGTCATTTATTTCCGTCAGTATTCTTTCGTATTGCCTCCACCGCGCTCGGGTTAGATAGGTGAGTGGGACAGATTGAGAGAACGACGAAACAAAGACGAGCGTCTTACCTGTCCGGTACGAGTCGGGACGCCCCGACGCGTGTGAGCATTCCAGTGGGAGTTGCCCCATTCGACGGCGTGCGCGCCCTCGACCCACCTCGACGACTTGGAGGGCTGGACCGACCCAGCTTGGCGACCCCGTCCCCGCTCCGGGTTGGCTCTCGTAGCTTGTCGGCGCATTGCACGTACCGTTGTAGAATCATCGTCCTCGTCATCGTCATACATATATTTCTGTTCTCCGCATATCCATCGGTTGACGTCGTGGACGTAATCCGATCAGTTAGCGATACGACACCGAGTTCCTTCCTTCGGTGACGGTCGGACGCCGTTGAGACGACGTCCGGCATCAAATTGGTATCAGAGCCAGGCTGTGGTCGCCCACAGCACGTCTCCGACGTCGCATCGCATCGCATCGCATCGCATCTAGTGCATCGCATCCATCGATTTTACGTGCATCCATATCGGTACCCAGGGAATGGCCGTAGAGACGCGATCCGCACGGATGGCGCAACGCGGAGGTTCTACCTCCCCGCGACGAGTCGAACCGTCGCGAGACGAGAGAGGCAACGAGATTGACCTCTCGGGACCTCAACCGGCCTCACCGGTTGCGGAACCTACCTTACCCCATATCGAGGACACGCCGGTCCCACCCGACGTCACGGGTGCTCCAGGCACATCGAAATCACCGGCATCGCCCGGTGGTTCACGCCGATCCCAGCACTCCCCACGCGGCACACCGCGCGTCCTCGACGACTCCCGGTCGAGTGACTACGAAGACCGGGATACTACGAGGCGACGACCACGCGGGAAATCTCCCGTCGTCGAGTACTCCCCTAGAGCGACCCCTGCACGGGGTAGAGGACGAGGACGACGAAGCGCCACTCGCCAGTACCCGCCAAGAGAAGAACCTCCGGAAGACCAAGGAGCTCAACGTCGCGCATCGGCAGCCAGGACGGAGCGCTTGGAGCGGATGCTCGCCGACACCCGAGTGTCCGAGCACGGAGTTGAGGCGGACCGGTTGCACGAGGCCCTCGCCCCCTTACGGGCTGGTAGACCCAATACCATGGTCACCCGACCGGACCTTGCTGATGATTACGAGGCCCCTGATCGCCCGTTTTACGGCGTACCACCACCGGTACGCCTAGCCAGGGAGCCCATACGCGACCCACAGGATGTCCGCGCTTGGGACATGCATCGCCCGCGGGATGACTACACCGTGGCCACGACGGTCCCTTATGCTCGACCTGATCTCCTATACGTCCAGTACGAGCGCGACCGAGCCGTGACTATCCGGCCCGTCGGTTCGACCCGTTCCTCCCGTGGTCCGCGGTTCGACGAGCCACCGCACGACGCGAGACTACCACGGCCGCCACCCCGCCATATTACGGGGTTGGCGGTGCAAGCCCACCACCACATCACCCGGTGCCTTGGGACCGAGCACCGCGAGATGGTCGTCTCTACCACGGGACGACCGCGACACGACCCATTCCGCCCGTCGCCCCATGGACCCGCGACGAGAAACTACCCGTGCGCCCGGCACTATGATGACGACGAGCGTCGGCGTGAGGAGCATCGTGCACGCATCCAGAGGAGCGTGCGCGCCGACGTACCCGTCTACGAGGGCTCGAGGAAGCCCAAGGAGTTCATTGATTGGGAATCAAAAATGAACTCGTATTTCAGGTGGTACAGGATGGATGACGACCTTTGCGTCGAGTACGCAGAGACACGGCTTGACGGACAAGCCAAGATCTTCTGGGAGAATGAGCAATTCTCGGCCGAACGAAGAGGACAGCCCATTATGTCATGGGCAGAAATGGCGCGGAAGCTAAGGAACAAGTACGTTCCTCGTCAGTACCAGATGACACTCTTCCTCTCGTGGCTCGACCTTAAGCAAGGTCGACTCCCGGTGTCGGAGTACATCGAGGCTTTCGAGGAATGCCGGATGCGTTGCCGTTTCGTGGAGGACCCCCGCGTCATCATCGGCCTCTTTGCCCACGGCCTTCGGCCCGCCTTGCGCAGCAAGGTCCTTGACTGCCAACCGGCAGAGGTCGATGAGGCATACCACCTAGTGGAGCACATGGATCCACCTGTCGAAGACACCCCGGCGCCCAACGCGCACACCACGCCGCGAGTTCCTACGGTTCGGCTTGCACCCGCTCGTTCCACCCTACCCGCGACCACTCGGGTCGCACCGGTCACCGGGGGCCAAGGAACGACCCCAACCACCTCAGTGGGGTCTACCCCGCAAGCCCGGGCCTCGACCGGCGATGCCCCGGCCCGTAGCGCTGCACCAAGTCAAGCACACATCACGTGCTACAAATGCCAAGGACGAGGGCACCGGGCGCACCAATGCCCATCTACACTTTTGATTGATGTCGGGGAAACCGAACAGGATTATTGCGATGGAGCCGACGTACCCCAGGAGGACCACTATCACGGGAACGAGGAATGCGCCCTTGAGTACGAGGAGCCCGATGGACAGATAGGGTTCATCCAGATCATCGAGGCGCGAGGAGCCCCACCCGTGACAGGCCGTGCGTCCGTCCGGCCGTTAGCCAACATCGCTGTCGACACCCCCGGCAGCAGTAGAGATAGGATATCACCGCGGGTTGACAACTCCGCTAGACTGCCACGGGCCGCTCAACAGCCGACACCGTTCGATGATGCGGCCATCCGTACGTCGATCTTCTACACGTACATCAAGATCAACGGCAAGGCATGTAAGGTGATCGTGGATAGCGGTAGTTGCATCAACGCGATCTCAGATACTATGGTCAGCGGCTTAGGGTTGACTTCGATAGAGCACCCCACGCCAGACGGCGTTTCATGGATCGACGCTTCATCACT
Organism: Wolffia australiana; assembly: GCF_029677425.1. Classification (NCBI taxonomy): domain Eukaryota; kingdom Viridiplantae; phylum Streptophyta; class Magnoliopsida; order Alismatales; family Araceae; genus Wolffia; species Wolffia australiana. The sequence continues at coordinate 8,009,082 of NC_135839.1, read as the reverse complement.
ATCTGTGAAGCGTGCCGCGTCCCCCTGAAGGTGAACACATACGCCGAGGACGTACTCTGTGATGTACTACCCATGAAGGTGGGTAGCATCATCCTCGGTCGGCCGTGGTTATATGATCACGACGTCACCTTAGCAGGGCGCGTGAACACCTGCTCCTTTACGCACCAGGGCCGACGAGTTACGTGGCACCCGTACACCACGAAGCCGGCCAGCAAGCCGGCCGCGACCCGACCAGTAGGGTTAGTGATAGTCCGAGGACCCTTATTCACTCGCGACCTTGGCCGCGAGGGTGACGATACACCTATGTGTCTGGCCGTCACCCTTGACGTCCCTGCTGACAGTGCAGTGACCCCTCGCACCCCAGAGGTTGAGGCTCTCATATCGGAGTTCGGAGATATCTTCCCGGAAGAGCTACCAAGCGGATTGTCAACCCGTGGCATGCCATCGACTTGGTGCCCGGCGCGTCGCTTCCGAACCTACCGCATTACCGCATGGAGCCGCCGAAGTACGAGGAGTTGCTACGGCAAGTGAGGGAGCTTTTGGGGAAGGGCCTCATCCAGGAGAGCATGAGCCCTCGCGCTGCACTCCGCCTCCTAGCGCCGAAGAAGGATGGCACGTGGCGCATGTGTTGCGATAGCCGTGCCATCAACAAGATAACGGTCAAGTACCGTTTTCCCATTCCGCGTGTGCAGGATCTATTCGACATGATGGCGGGATCCACTATCTTCTCCAAGATAGACTTGAGGAGTGGGTACCATCAAGTACGGATCCGTCCCGGCGACGAATGGAAGACCGCCTTTAAGATAAAGGACGGTTTATATGAGTGGAGGGTTATGCCGTTCGGCCTCTCCAATGCGCCGAGTACCTTCCGTCGTCTCATGAACGAGGTACTGCGGCGCTTCATAGGGAAGTTCGTGGTCGCCTACTTGGCGACATCCTCGTCTATAGCAGATCCAGAGACGAGCATGCAGACCACCTTCGGCAGGTCTGCACCATCCTACGGCAGGAGCAACTCTACGCCCACCCCAAGAAGTGTAGCTTCCTAGCGTCCGAGGTTGCCTTCTTAGGGTTCATCGTGTCCGCCCAGGGCGTAGCCGCCGACCCGGAGAAGGTCCGGGCCATCACGTCGTGGCCGACCCCGGCAAACATGCACGACGTTAGGAGTTTCATAGGACTGGCGACTTTCTATAGACGATTCATACGGAACTTCAGTTCCGTTACGGCCCCCATCACCGACTGCCTCAAGGAGGAGTCGTTCGCCTGGACACCGGCAGCAGAGAGAGCTTTCCAGCAGATAAAGCTCATGATGACACAGGCGCCGGTACTACGGCTTCCCGACTTTGGGAAAGTGTTCGAGGTTACATGCGATGCCTCAGGTATCGGCATCGGAGGCGTCCTCAGCCAGGAGGGCCACCCCGTGGAGTTCTTCAGCGAGAAGCTGAACGATGCCAGGCTTCGATACTCCACGTACGACAAGGAGTTCTACGCGGTCATCCAAGCCTTACGGCATTGGAGACACTACCTCCTATCATCGGAGTTCGTGCTCTTCTCGGATCACGAGGCGCTCAAGTACCTGCACTCGCAGCAGAAACTGAGCGATCGGCACGCCAGGTGGGTCGAGTACCTACAGGACTACACCTTCGTCATCAAGCACAAGAAGGGCAAGGACAACGTCGTAGCCGACGCCCTCAGCCGGAGAACTCACGTGCTCAACGTCATGAAGGTGACAGTTTTGGGGTTCGAGACCATCCGAGATGGGTACGATAACTGCCCTGATTTCGGCCCCATCAACGCGGAAGTCCGACGAGGACCATCCCACGATTACAAGGACTATGTCCTTACTGACGGATACCTGTTCTTTAAGAACAGATTGTGCGTACCTCGCACATCACTACGTGACTTCCTCACTTGGGAATGTCACGCCGGAGGCCTTAGCGGTCATTTTGGCCGCGACAAGACGATCGCCGCCATGGAAGGCCAATTCTACTAGCCTTCCCTAAAGCGCGATGTTGGCAACATAGTTGCCCAGTGCCGTGTATGTGCCTTGGCCAAGCAGGTCAAGAAGAGCGCCGGACTTTATACCCCATTGCCGACGCCGAGGCGTCCCTGGGACGACGTGAGCATGGACTTCGTCTTGGGACTGCCCCGCACCGCGAGGCACCACGACTCCATCATGGTAGTCGTGGATAGGTTTTCGAAGATGGCCCACTTCGTGCCCTGCGCGAAGACGTCTGACGCCGTGAAGGTCGCCCAGATCTTCTTCCGAGAGATCGTGCGCCTCCATGGCCTGCCATCCTCGATCGTGTCCGATCGTGACGTGCGCTTCACGAGTTACTTCTGGAGGACCCTGTGGAGCCTCTTGGGCACGAAGCTCAAGTTCTCGACTGCCTACCATCCGCAGACCGACGGTCAGACGGAGGTGGTCAATCGTAGCTTGGGCAACCTACTACGTTCCCTCGTAGGTGAACACCTCGCGTCTTGGGATCTTGTCATACCACGCTGAGTTCGCATACAACTCCTCGGTGAACAGAACCACCGGGTTGAGCCCCTTTGAGATCGCCTACGGCCAGGCACCCCGTCGACCCCTAGACCTAGCTCCCATAGATCCTCATGTTAGGGTTTCCGAGGACGCACTTGCATTTGCCCAGCATGTCTCTGCATTACATCATCGCATTCATGATAGGATCACGCAGCAAAATGCATTGTACAAGCAAGCCGACTTGCATCGCCGACCCAGAGCATTTGACGTGGGAGACCTAGTGATGGTCAGACTCAGGCCGGAGAGATACTCTCCCGGGACGGCAACGAAGCTGCATGCTCGCAGCGCCGGCCCGTTCCGGATCCTCCGTAGAGTGGGCGACAACGCGTACGTCGTCGAAATTCCTCCTACGTGGGGAATAGGCTCTACATTCAATGTGGCGGACCTAGCTCAGTACCGGGCCCCTTCTTCCTCCCCACCCCCAACCTCTATAGACCCCTTCAACATGAGTGAGGTTGCCGACACCACTCCCCCCATTGTTTCACCCGATCGGCACGAGGCGATCGATTGGTTACTACAGGGGGTAATTGACCATGCAGGTGGGGAAGCATCGAGAGATTCCTGAAATGCGTTGGGCGGGCCACACCTGCGCGGACGACACGTGGGTTACAGAACAGGAGCTCCGACGCCTCCGTCCCGACCTCCTTCCACCGTCGCCGATCCTCCACCCTGACTCGCCGGAGTCGAGTCCTTCCCACCCCGGGAGGGTTGATGGCGCGTCACCACCGGACGTCATCGAGCCAGCAGCAGAGGAGCAGCAGGACTTCCCCGACCCAACACCCGAGGAGCCGGCACTACCCAGCTCGCCACCGAGACGAGTCCAGCCACCACGGCGAGCCGCCGCAGCAACACGGGATTCCGCATTCCGTTACTCGGCATGACGCGGACGCCGACCACCGGAGCACACCGACACCTTCGGTTAATTTATCTTATAGTTTTCCCTTTATTCGTATTGTCGTGTAGCGGGGGAAGGGCCCATGGGAGGAACCCTTTCCCCCCTTTTTCTTATGTTGGGCCTGACAAGCCCGTTTCCTATTTTCTTGCTTATTTTCTCTCCCTTTTATTTTGTGTTATTGGACTTAAGGAAGGGCCATCTTCACCCATATATAAGGGGAAAAGGTGGGCTCTTCCCTTACCTTTGACCTAAATTTTGAAGATTGGTATTTTGAGAAGAAGGTCAGGTCGTGGAGAAGAATAGAAGAAAGAAGAAGAAGAGGAAGAGGAAGAAGAAGAGGGGAGGAAGAGGAGAAGGGGGAGAGGAAGGAGGAAGGGCAGCCGCCGCCACCGCCGCCGCCGCGCACCCGCCGCCGCACGCCCGCCGCCGCGCGCCCGCAGCGCCCGCCGCCGCCGCGCCGCCGCCCGCCGCCGCCGCGCGCCACGCGCGCCGCCGCGCCCGCGCCGCGCTGCCGCCGCGCGCGCCGCCGCGCGCGCGCCAGCGCCACGCGCCCGCTGCGCGCTGCCCGCAGCGCGCGCGCGCCATCGCGCCCGGCGCCGCGCCCGCTGCGCGCGTCGCGCAGCGCGCCGCCACCGCGCCCGCGCTGCCGCCCGCGCCAGCGCGCGCGCGCGCTGCCCGCGCCGCCGCCCGCGCTGCGCCGCGCGCGCGCCGCCGCCGCGCTGACCACGCGCCCGCCGCCGCGCCGACCGCGCGCCCACCACCGTCGACCACATCTCCCCGCATCGCTCCGCGCTGACTGCGCACGACCGCCCCTCCGCACCAGTCAACCTCCGGCGCACCCGACAACTCCCTCCTCCGGAACCAGTTGGTGCGAAAATCCCGTCGCCAGCGCGACGAAGGTACTCTGCTTTCCCTAGCCTCTTTCGTCATTTATTTCCGTCCAGTATTCTTTCGTATTGCCTCCACCGCGCTCGGGTTAGATAGGTGAGTGGGACAGATTGAGAGAACGACGAAACAAAGACGAGCGTCTTACCTGTCCGGTACGAGTCGGGACGCCCCGACGCGTGTGAGCATTCCAGTGGGAGTTGCCCCATTCGACGGCGTGCGCGCCCTCGACCCACCTCGGACGACTTGGAGGGCTGGACCGACCCAGCTTGGCGACCCCGTCCCCGCTCCGGGTTGGCTCTCGTAGCTTGTCGGCGCATTGCACGTACCGTTGTAGAATCATCGTCCTCGTCATCGTCATACATATATTTCTGTTCTCCGCATATCCATCGGTTGACGTCGTGGACGTAATCCGATCAGTTAGCGATACGACACCGAGTTCCTTCCTTCGGTGACGGTCGGACGCCGTTGAGACGACGTCCGGCATCAATTTTATTGCTTAGAAAACCCTAATTTAGTTGGCCTGATGTCACCATATATAACAAACCTGATATAATCTTTTAGTAAGTATGGCATTTCAACTTGTGCTGCCATGATTATTAGTTTTCTGACAATTTAATGTGTTCATCATTGGCTAGTTTTCAGCAAATAAAAATAGTACATTCCCCGAGTTGTGTACTAAACACATAAAAACATATTGAACACATTTATTCGTCATCTATAAGGAGGAATGACAAAAATTAAATTTGGAACCATTTAAAAAGGCCATTATTAATAACATGTAAACACAATTTTTAAGGATACTGATTTTCTAATACCGAAAAATGATTAAAATGAAGAAATGTGGCATGACGCTTTATAGAGGAGTACCCATGATATTTTTTGATACATACTATGATATTTGTAAAACATATTTAAAAATAGGTTAGCCATGGGGAGATTTTGTATCTTCATATGTAGTGAAGAGTTTTCTAGAAATGAAACACAAAAACTATAATATCTTTTACACATAAAAAGGTAAAATGAAAAGGCTCCATTCATCACATGTTGAATCATATATTAAATATAGAATAAGAGATTAGTATCACAATGGACAATGTGTACACTAGTAGTTTAGGATATCTCTTCATTGAGTATGTATTTTTTCAAGAGGAAACATATACCCCATTGTAAGAGTACTAAAGTTTTCATAAAGTACAAATATGAAGAGCAATTGCCATGTAGTTGTGGTGCGCCTGTAGCATTCTTGTTACAAAAAATATTGTTATTTTCTTGTTTGATGTAATCTGCTTAAAAAATATTTAGATCTTTTGCCATAGTTTGCTAAATGAGTCCTTCCCCTTGCTGATTCGTTCCCCCCTTGCTTTTCACATAATTTTTTTCTCTCATTATTTATATTTTTATCTATTTCTCTGTCACTTTCATGTGAGTCATATTTCATTTGATAAATGTCATTTGATGTAAAACGCTATCAACCGGAATCATTCGGTGTGTTTTACACCACAGGAGACGATGACAATGCACGTGATATGTGGATGAAGTAATGCAGTTTTTGAGAACGAACGACAAGTGCAATGAGCAAACCAGCAAAGTAATAAGTTTAGCTAGGGTGACGGAGTTCGATTGGCACAATCGATTTCCTGATGTCCCCTAAGACCAACTAGACGCGTGAAATGAGAAGTAGTAACACTACCCAGCGGCGTCCAATCCCACAAGTAATTAACTAGCGCGATCAACAAAGGTTATAAACTGTCTCGCTCTAAAGGTGTGATATTCGTGTCAGAGCGTAGGATCCTAACTCTCGACGCACAGAAAATAGTGTGACGAATACTGTATGAAAGGTAATGAACTGCGAATGCTAAGGGGAGGGATCGAATGAACCTAGCATGGACAGGGGCTGCATTTAACAGGCCGACAAAGATACACGATGGGCGCCGACTCGTGCAGCACTCACACGATGGATGCGAGCGCGCGGGGGTGCTGAGACGGGCGTGTCAGGGCAAGCGCGCGAGCCCGCGGGTGGGCGGTACTCGGACTCAAGCCGGCTAGCACCGCGGCGCACAGGCCGGTGCGGCCGGCACGTGTGTGGGAGTGCCGAGTGCCAGGGCACGACCATGCGGTATGGCCGTCAAGCGCGCAGACAAACGGGGCACGACGGCGAACTTGCGGCGGTAAGCACGGCTGTGCAGAGAGATGATGCACGCGTGCAGAAAGAAGACCGTCGAGTGCTTGGGCGGCAGCCAGAGTGTGGTAGCGGCGGTAGGGATGGAAGTGACGACGACAGCGACGGTGTGGTTGATGGAGGCGGCGACAGAAAGATAAACCAAGCTCCAAGAATTCCCAAGGATGGCCCTACTAAGGCGTTTCTTGATCACAACAACCACCAAGAATGGCAATCTTGATGGTAAGATCAAGGCTATAGTACCAGCGGGCAAGGGCAACATCCACGATGATCTCGTCATGGAGAAGTAGGCATGATCCCACGTTCTAGTGTCGACGTCTAAGGCTAGAAAATTCTATCTCTAAGGCTGGAAACTAACGTGTAAAAACAACAACAATACTTTGATTCCAAATCTCAATTCTCTCCGTCCTCTTGGGCATGCGATCCTTATATATGGTCGGAGGCATGCCTTATTGGGCGTAATTGGAGGGAACGGTCCCGAGACGAGCGGTTCTCTCAAAACGATGAGAAAACTAAATCGTTCGAAATGGACGAGGCCAAAACACGACAGGCCCAGTCCAACATGCAATTAAAAAATACCACAAAATACAGAAAATAATAGATGAAGACTGAAGCGGCTTTAATTCATGCAGAATATTTGAACGATGCGTCTTGGGCGTCGGCTCGTGCCGCTCGGTACGATTGCTGGCGTTGTTCCATCTTGTTGGCGAGATGGTCTCCCATCATCATAGCTGATAGTCAAATGACTTGCCTCGAGGAATGGTGATTCTTATAGTCGAGATACCCATTAGTACATTTATCGACGATGAGCATGAATTTTGCCCTTTGATCCTACAATTAGACAAGGCACAAAGGGGTTCTTTGGATATAATTATCATTATCCTCTAGTTTTGTAATTTCAAATGGTCGCACGGTAACGTTTGGTAATGGAAGTAATCTACTTGGGAAATTTTGGGGAAACAAACTTTTGATGTTTTCTTTTATGATGTATATTTTTTATGTGTTCCCTTTTCCAAATGGATGGCTCAAATGATCCCCCATATGCCATTTTTTCTAGTGAGCTGTTAAGCGGCCAACCACTGAGCGCACCACATTGACAATGTAAAAGTGTAATACAGCTAATGATATACACTACGAGAAGTTGTACTTCTTACACCAAAGCAGTCTAACCTACTTCTCTTTGGTGAATCAGAATCATTTCAGTGACCTCTCTCCTTCTATTATTTCCATCATCTAGTATTATAGCTATGGGAAAGATCACGATAGCTTCCAAGGATGCGAAGGAGAGCACATAACTTGTCGCTGGCTGAATCTGGGTCATTCATCAATCAGGAAGTCACAACCCTCAAAGCTGGAAGATTGGCGTTAGTGACGTGAGTACTAGTCTTTTTCTGATTATGATAAAGAGGAACTATCCTATTTGGTCCATGAAAATGGAGATGTTGCCAGAAGTGCATGGAATATGCGATGCCATCAGTGAAGGTATAGTGGAAAGCAAAAAGGGTCAAAAGCCGTTATCTTTTGTTTGCAGGTTTGAAGCTTAGCTAAGGGAAAAGAAGATTAAGTTCCCAAACTGAAGAATGCTATATTTGTTCTTAGAAAAACTGTGTGCTTGGTACACAAAGTTGGACAAGTTTCCAGATTTTCAGCGTTGAGGCTGACTGTAGGTTGATATGTTGAGTATATGACTGGAATTTGAGCTGAAGGTCATCACATTGAAAATTTAAAAAACGGGATGAAGGACACTTTTCACGTGAGTGATAAAAGGTTCCTAGCTTCCAATATTGGAACTGAGGTTATCCAAGAGCTTGAAAAAGATAAGCATGTGGCATAAAGCATGTGTAGGGAAGTTTTTGGGAAAAAAACACTAAAATCCCACGTAGCCACCCAGAACTTATATCACTTTAAACAAGAAAAAGGTTAAAAATGACAAAATGACGCCAATTGAATTTACTGAGTATACAATCATCCTTGGATGCCTCAGATATCTCACACCCACTTGGGCTTATCTGACTTACTATGTTGGTTCCTTAAGCAAACAAATAAAGTTCCTAACTTCAATCATCGATAATACGTCAAGAGGATACCATGGTATATCAAAAGAACCCTAGATCTTGGACTGCACTATAAGAAAGGAGCAGGATTATTGAAACTATGCCCCATCACAGATACCAGTCATGTCGGTGTCTACAATGATGGAAAGATTACTACAGTTGTCGCATTTTCTTTTTGTCAAAATTTGATCAGCTGGAGCCACCAAAGTAGAGGATAGTGGCAATGTCTTCTTCTAAAGTAGTGTATGCAGCCAGTTCTATGATGCCTTGGCAAAGGGTTTGGCTTGCATGATTTATAGGTGAGTTGACCAATTGGAACAAAATAAAAGTGAAGATCATAGAAGTCAGTAAGGTCAAAGGTGTATAAAATGATATTGTATCTAAAGATAAGACATGATGATAAGTCTTGTTTATTCTACTATGGTAGTCTGAGTTTGCTCCTATATGTGGAGAAGAATCGTTATTCTTATCTAGTCCTATTTTTCCATCTTTTCATAAGTAACTAAGTTGGTGTAAGCAAGTTCCACATCACTCAAGAGACTATTAATGTGTCCAGATTGAAAGGTTTCAAATGAATTTATGAAAAAACATATACATTAGTCATCCATCTCCTAGGGCAAAATTTGTGTGTAAATGACAACTAACATGCATATGTCAAATAAGTAGAAACTTACTAGTTCGGGTTTGGTACAAATTTTTGTGTCAGATGTGAGTTTGGAATGTTCATTTGATGAACATGCTATTAAGCAAACCTTATAAGATCACCAGTTTTTCCTTGCACCAGAGCTTTTGTTGTCTCTAGAATTTGGTGCATTTTCTTTTAATCCGACTCCTGCAGCAGAACTAGTGATGCTCTTGTTTAAAGATTAATTGTATCCACTCGCGATTGTTTTGAGGAAGCAATATAACGTGTCACTAAGCACCAAAGATAGCGGCGCATGGTTAGAAGTTTGGTATATCTTGTATTGAAGGGAGAGGAAGATTTCCCTATATCATGAGTACCAAAGATGCAAATTGCGTTATTATTTTCTTTCCTATGGCATTTATTTATACTCTTAGAAACATTCATGTGAAGCTTCGTCCCCGCATATTTAATCATATGGTTTATGGGGCTGTCAAATAAATGTTTAACATAAAACACAAAGCAGCGAACCAGTGCGGTATTGTATCAGTGAACAAACCTGAGAATCTATACAGTTGTACAATGTACAGACCTAGTGAAATAGGAGTTATACGGATATTCAAAAAGGCAAATAGGAGAACGAAAGCCGAAGTAGTTAGAAAATCAGTAAAACTTTGATTATTTTTATCATACATGAATTGTATGTATTAATAATAGGATATAATACCCAGTGTATTATTGAGTTTCTAAAACTTAATCAAGGCTATTTGAACTAAATACGACCCAAAATTTAAGATGCAACAATAACCTTTAAGACTATTTCTGATATATATTTTATCCTTAGCATTATCTATGATCTTATTTAGGTTCAAATGTAGATTGAATTGCAGCCACAAATTCTCATGAGTATCTGGGTATGTTCTCATTTACTTCCTAATGTATATTAAAAGTCCTATTTGTTCAAATGGTGCTGTTTTTGCTGCTCATCGAGTACATAGTTCCAGACTCGTTTTACCCCCCTAGTTAAGTGCAATGGTGGCTCTGAGATCCTGAACTTGTACTTATGCATACTGGTTGATATTTGAAGAATGTCCTTGGGAATGCATCGGATAGCTACTCTGCACAGCACAATACCTTTATTTGTTACCTGATCCTTGTAAAAATAAAATAATTGAAGTCATGATGAGTTTCATCTTGGCATGAAAAGAACCTACAATCTGCGGATACAATGTCTCATCCACTAAAATAGTGTTGCTCATAAGACAGTTATAAAGATCGCAAAGTCTATATAATGTTTTACAGTTGTCCATAATTGAAATATGACTGGTCAAAAAACTCAAGTTGGATTGAGATAAAATGACAATTATTTTGTTGCTGACTAATTAAAGTTCTACAAAATTATATAAAGTGCCCAAGTCACGGGAGCCAAATTTAATGCAGATGATATGCAATATTTTTAATTGCATAGTTATTAAGAGAAATAGGTAAAAGTTTATCTACATTTATTAAATTAAAAATCCGAGCGAATTGTCGTTGGAAGATTGTGATAGATGCACTGAAGATTTATAAAACAAGTGTTGAAAGGTAAGACATTAATTTTTTTAACCAGAGACATAAATATTTTGAAGTCTATTTAGTGCTTTTCAAAGAGAACATCCAGGAGTTTGGTAGTCTTTATTATTAAATATTTGAGGTTGCTAGATATACCTGTTTCATGTAGTTCCTAAGAGAGAGGAATTCGCTACACCTAGTTGATGTATCTGCCGAATAATACTTGCTTTTTAAGTTTGTAGTAAGTAAATATTTGTATGTTTATAGCTCTTTTTGGCCTTATGGTACCAACCAGTTCATGGAGTGCATCCAGCCGACACCAACAAATCATCAGCAGAGCCATCATCGCCGTCATCAACATTGCCACCAGTCTGTGTGGAGCCTGATTGACATACCAAAGCGCCTGTGAAGATGCCCAGGTTTAAATACCGCAGGTAGAGCACATGTGTATTCGTATCATTGTGTTTTCGTTGTCATTTTTGTTTTTCACATCGTTTAATTCCCTATGCCCTTTAGTTGTGTTTTAAAAGGGGGTCTCTTATTGGACTCCCCTTGTTGGACCCTTTGTAAGAGGCCCATCATGGCCCTATATAAGGCCATGATGGCCCCACATTCTTCCGCAGATCTGGAGTTATTATGTGGCAGTTACGTTTGTTTTCCAGATCTCAATGAGAGAAGAGAAGGAGAGCGAGGAGAGGAGAAAGAAGAAGAAGAAAAAGAAGAAAAAGAGAAAATAAAAGGAAAAGAGGGAGCGAAGGAACTGCGCCCTCCACCATCGCTACAGATCGGTCATCGTAGCTGATTGCACTGCTCATCCAGACTGTTACTGATCATCAGCACTCAGAGGAAGTTCATCCATCATGATCTTCTCCTCTTCCCTGTCTATCCATTTGATCGTTGCACCCGCGGATCCCGTCGCTCTGTCGTCGGTCTTTCCACCTCTCACTGGAACCGTACAATGAGACATTGACATTGTTTCCATTAGTTGCTGAATTTACTTGACTGTTAAGACAATGTTAGCCGGCTTATGAGATACTGAACTGTAAGTTATTGTGTTATACCCAACCATCAGCCGTTATAATTTTTCAAAGTTGTATAAGCTTATGACTCATTAAAGTCAAACCTGGGTTAGTTAATAAAAATCTTCCGTGTAAATGTGAACAGGTGCACATAAACATTTATACTTTTGAAGTTGCTGATATAATAATTTCTAATAATTAGGGAGAATAGATTTAGCTTCAAAAGTTTGTTCACATTGTTCCCCTTCCAACTAAGCTCTTTACTGGGTTGAACTTGCATCGCTTGCACCTAGGACTACCAGCATATGCACAACTCTTAAAGTTGTAGGACTAAACTCTAGAACACTTCTCTTGAGAGATCCTTGTGTAATTTGAAAACCTTTCTAGTTACCCTAGCTAGTTCAAGAACTCTATTTTAAATGTGCCATTGTAATGAGGAATGTCCATTTTTTCGTGGCACTCATATTAATGAGTCCTTGTAATGGTTGTTGAAGTGGAAAAACAAAATCATGGCTAACCTTGATTGACTTTGGATTCTATGTACAATTTCTTACATCAGACCCCTTAGTTAGGATTTGAAATACATATGGGACGTTGTAGAGTAGCGATAAAAGGACAATATTTGTTTTATCATATAATAAAGCATATCCAACTAGAACTGAAACCTCTCCCTCCAATCGTTAAGCTCATTTTGGTTAGTGATTTATACCTCGGATGAAGCACATTATTGAATTCATGCAACCTTGGCTCTTCGCATGCTTTGTGCATAAGGTTGTAATTATACATATGCTCAAATACAAGTTAACACAATATTTAGTGTATAGACAATGTAGAAACACGGCTCAAAGCAGCCAAGTCTTGCTATGCTTTAAGCAGCAAAGTCCATATTCCGCGGAACTTTGAACATAGTAGACACAAAACTTATTCTACTTGAAGAAGCTAAGTCATAAATAAACAGAACTAGCTTCTGGAACCCTTGAGTCTACAAGGGGCTGTCTGTGAGTTCACAAGCACTAGCAGGTACAGGGGAAAAAAAATTCTGGAAAGAACAATATACTTCAGTAATGCTCAAGGGAACAGGGGTTTTCTATAGTGACAGTACCCTTGAGACGATAACAGAGAACATTGAGGAAAACAACTTGGATAAGATAAAACAAAAGATCATGAGCCTGACACGTGTGAGCAGATATGCTGTGCAGTTTCTGGACCATATAGAATATTTTTTAAGATACTTGTGGCGCAAGAAGATTCTTATAAGACAAAATATAATATATATGATTCTTTAAAATGGTCTAGCAAATGTATTTTACAGATTCTGGTAATACTAAGAGTATACTAGAGGGTTATGCAAGAGAAAAAAATCTTACAGAATTTTGTTGGTCTCTGTGTATTATTTTGCAGATCTTCTCGGCTTTTAGAACAGTCTTTTCTTGGGTCAACTCAATATAATGAGCATCAAGAAGTGGTCTTCCAGACCACTTATTGGTAATCACCAATTATGTTTAAATCTAAAGTGTCACGTTATGTTTCTCTACTACGAGGATACTAGGCTTGGTTTTCTTAGGAATTTACTTTGTACGTTTATCTGTTGAATCATTCGATGCTACATTGGAATTCTATTGGTACGAACTATTAACATTTATGTGTAGGTCAGTGCTTTCTTTTGCGTTGCGTCCACACTGTGTTGGAGTCTTATGTAATTCCCCCGTCCGCCCCTTTGACTGAGATATAACTCTGTTGAGACAATAATAAATCCATTGAAATAGTTTGATGGTTGAGGCCCTTAGGTCGGACCAATTCATTCCTAAAGAAGGAAAAGGGACTCCATCTCATTCTTGTGACATAGTGAGAAATACGCACTGAACTTTAGCCCCCCTCAAGAAAGTAAATAAAATGAAGGCTTGTTAATTTGCCGCCTTACTAACGCGAGTGACTCAACGATCCTAGTGGTCCAAAGGTAGGTCTTCAATAAAAAAATCATATTTATCCAAATGGTGATTGTTTCGATGCTGACATGGCACCGACTTGCTGAGTCTCTGAATATGCATACCATGCCTTAAAAAAAAATACTACGATATTGTGAGATAGATTTACGTTGATACTTGGCACATGGCATACAGTTTTCACATCCAGCGACGAAGGTTTTGAAAATGAAACAAATCAAGTTTGGAAACTATGCTCCATAATATGTGAAAAAACGTCGCGTACACTCAACATTTCTATAAAAATATGTCGAGTAACCAATGTGAAATAAGTACAATAAGCGCAATAATAGTAACCGAGGTTTGCCCAGTTCAGCATGTTTTTAATATAGAGAAAGTAAAGAGCTCTCGCCGGGTGGTAAAAGTACGTCTGTGTCCTCCTATTTATTTTAAATGTATTGGTAATCGTCCTTTCTGTTGTAATTCGCTGAAGTCCGACCCGAACTATCAGTCCAAGACAACAGGATTTGACGATTTCCGATCATGCCTGCCTTTTTTATTTTATGCCATCTGTAATCTTCTATGTCTCTTTCCAATTTTATTTCACTTTCTCTATACTCCATTTGTTTTGGAATCGGATTACGAATCCTGTGTTGACGCTCCGTCCATTTCACGAGTTTCCTATTAAATCATGGTTCACTGTCCTTTAGTGATGTTTTTGATGAACATCGATTCTTCGACGCAAGATACCCGTTAGATTATTCATCGACGGTCAGTGTTATCTCACGCTACAACTGGAGTGGGCCAGATGGAGTCCTTTGCGCATATACTAGGGTTTCTTTCAATTTCGCCATCTCCAAGTGTCTGACGGCGGGTTGTGATAGATTGGTGAGATGCCGTTAGCGTGCACTGCATCTATCAAGAAAAATGAACCTTCTAGTCTTTAGATGAAGGGTTGTTAAGTTAATATATAGAATAAAAAAAACCTCGTTTGTCATTTTCATGGAAAAGCTTTCGGGTTCTCTTTGCATCACCCGGGACAAAATACGGCCATGCATACGACAAACAACATGCGCACGTAAAAAAAAAATATAATTCACGAAATGGATTTCATACAACTTGTTCTATCAATTTAAAGGCTTAATCGTATTTTATCTATATGCAGCGTATGTGGTAAGGGCTGCAAGTGGTGACATGGGTCACGCCAAAAGGATTAGACAAACGCTCAAAATCACCATTTTCAACATGAACCGTATCCTCCGTTGTTTCCAGAATTCCACTAGCATTCTTGCAAGATAGATTCCTTTAGTACAGCTGATAATGGCACTATTTTAACACAAATTGCTCCTAGTGGGCGTCAGGAACCGACAGCTTGTATCTTCTCGCAATCGTGAAGAGATCAGGAGGTAGACTATACGTTAAAGGCTGTGATTAAGACCGGGACTCATCAGCGAATGATCACATCTTCACTTCATACCACGTTAAAAGGCGGTGTAACTCTAACCTCTGTACCCAGTCATAGAGCTGCAGAGCGGCTTCTTCTTCTCATGCCACCTCTTGCCCCTCAAAGAATCATGTACCTCCCATCTTTCTGAAAATTCTCTTCCACGGAAGTTCGCCATTCCTAGAACAGATTTTTGCCAATTAATCGAGGGGTTTGAAGGCTCAACCTTGACCTTTCGTGTCGCTGACGAGCGATGGCGTCTTTAGGACAACGCAGTGGCAACTCTTCCTGGACGGCGGAGGAGAACAAACTGTTTGAAAAGGCGTTGGCTGTATACGATACGGATACTCCGGATCGCTGGGTCAAAGTGGCGCTTGTCGTGAAGGGCAAGTCTGCAGCCGAAGTGAAGAAGCACTACGATGATCTGGTCGCCGATGTTTCTTTGATCGAATCCGGCAGGATTTCTCTGCCCAACTATAGTAGCTGAGTTCTCTGACCGAGGAATATCAGAGATGTCCAACCGTCTAGCTGTATTGGCTCTGCAGTGAACTTCTGTTGGCTTTGACTAGCCTAGAACCATCTCAAGAAATTGCCAGAAACGGCAAGCAAGAGCAAGAGAGAAAAAGAACAAAAAGAATTCACGTAGAAGAAGCGAACAGCGTTTTCTCGGGTGCACATTTCATCAAACACTTAACCCTTTATATAGGGTCCCACCCGAGCAGACGTAGGACGGAAGACTCTAACTGACTCAGCATGCCAGCTCTCCTCGCATCCCCGTTGGCAGCATCCTAGACGGCTACGATTATCCTGAAAAACAGAAATAACAAACTGACGAACGGAATTCCCAAATTCGTCTATCGGCGGCGAACCACCGGAGACGGCGAAACGTATCGGAGAAGCTTGAGCATCTTCCATCAACTTCTAATATACTTCAGACGGCCAGGATCTAGAGGGATTATACGACAGGTTTCTCCTGTACACTATTTTTTTTAGTATAATTAGTGTGCACCCAAGTAATTTATCATAGACATCAGAACTTGGTTCCTACAACCCTTTCGACAATGAAAGTGGTTAATGTGACCGTTGGTCGCGAAGCTAGCGAGAATATGCACCTTGTTCTATCACCGTGCTCGTTATAGAAATAGAACAGGTTTCTGCAAGATTCTTTACTTTTCTGTATGCCCTGTCTGTTTAATAGTTTACCGCATGTTTTCTCTTTCTTCTTTTCATCATACAGTTTTTAAAGGGTATAATTAAACAGC
This sequence comes from Wolffia australiana, assembly GCF_029677425.1. Classification (NCBI taxonomy): domain Eukaryota; kingdom Viridiplantae; phylum Streptophyta; class Magnoliopsida; order Alismatales; family Araceae; genus Wolffia; species Wolffia australiana. The sequence continues at coordinate 7,992,707 of NC_135839.1, read as the reverse complement.
CAGGTCTCAGTTGCTACGGGAAAAAAACATATAAACTGATTTCGCCCATCACTCCACGCGGCCCGATCGGCACATGCATAAGTCCGTCAATCAATGGGTTCAAAACTGTTCTCCACGATCGACTGGTCCTTTTTATTCCTGATAAAATAAACTAAAAATAAAATCGTTATCTTGTTACATCTGGTCATGTTTCTTCTGATTGGTCCGCCAATGATCTAGATGAACATTCCTTCAATCTCATCCTTGATCCTGGTCATTTGGGTCCAGATATGTTAGGCCCATCTTCTCACATAAATCACTAAAGTTGAGTCTTCCAATTGCGTTTCTAAGGATGTCATGTTGGATCCGCAGGAGGCCTGCATCAATTCTAAAGGATGGTGCAGATCGTACATGAATGTAAGTCAATGTAAAACATACCACGATCCATCGCGTCTTCTCTTAGTCGAATCGAACAAGCTTGAGGGGAGCCCTTTTGGATCAACACTGGATGACTTCTTGAAGTCTCTCTGAGTAATGGGATGCTCAAGAGAAAAGTCAATTACCGTATGACCCAAGGACCTGGCCCCTATTTATAGGAAGAGGAGATACTTGAGCCTCTTTAGCCTATCTTAATTAATCCCATCCTTATAATTAAGACACGCTTAGCCTCTACACAATTATTAACCATACTAATTGTTATAAGTGTCATAATCCCATCATTAAGTGAACCACATATCAAGTGGGACTTGTAACAGATAGCTTAAAAAATATGCAATTATATACATACATATATATGATTGTCCATAGATTAAGAAATTAATCTAACAATCTCCCCCTTGGACAATATAAATATGTTCTTGAAATATTGCATACCACCATTGTAGGAGCTCAAAATTTTGCTATCATTACTCAGACATTTCAACCAATCTCCTCCATCACAAAGTGCCATAGAACCCAAGGGCTTTCGTCATAATAACTGTGACTAAACACGAAAAATTATCACATACACCAATTCAATGAATGACATTGATCAAGTATGGATGTGTGGCATAGAAATTATACAACACGTGACTCATACATGTACATTTCCAGCTTTGTCCTCCGGATTCTGAATGGAGATCAAGTGAAGTTTGTTCATATGTGCTTAAATTTAGGAGATTACTCATGCATGAAAAAAAAACCTTTATAATGTGTTTATTACTAAAAGAGCATCAAAATGCAAACTCTCACTGAGATACATATCCTCATAAGTTATTAAACCCATATGAGCAATGTGCTCATGAAAGACCTTGGGCGGCAGTCCTTTCGTCACTGGATCCACTACCATGGAGTTTGTGCCAATATGCTCAATAGACAACTGCCATGTCTGAACTTTTCCTTTCACGACTAGGAACTTGATATCAATGTGCTTTTACTTCGTTAAGCTCCTGTTGTTATTGGCAAACATAACGGCTGACGGATTATTACAATAGAGCTTCAACGATCTTTATTGCCATCAATGATTCTCAAGCTTGTCACAAATATCTTCAGCCAATTGCCTTGATTTGATGCTTAATAGCATGCTATATATTTTGCTGCCATAGTAGAAGATGCTATCAATGCTTGCTTTGCACTTCTCCAAGATATAGCTCCTCCTGCTAACAGAAAAATATAGCCTGAAGTAGATTTTCTGCTATCAACACACCAAGCAAAATCAGAATCAGAATACCCAATGATCTCCAAGTGATCTGATTTCTTGTATGTGAGCATATGTCATTTTGTTCTCTGAAGGTATCACATTACTCTCTTGGTAGTTTTCCAATGATCCATACCTGGGTTACATAAATATCGGCCAAGTACACCAACAGTATGAGCAATACCTGGGCGTGTACAAACTTGTGCATACATAAGACTCCCCACAGCTCATCCATAAGGAATCTTTTACATTTCTTGGCTTTCAAATTTGTTCTTTGGACACTGATCGAGACTAAACTTGTCTCCCTTAGCAATAGGGTTGTCTAGAGGTTTACAATCTTCCATGCCATATCGTTTAAGGATGTTTTCAATACATCCCTTTTGAGACAAACCTAAGATATTTGGAGAACGATCACGATATATCTGAATGCCCAATACATATGAAGCTTCGCCGAGATCCTTCATTTTAAAATGACTCCACAAAAAATTATTCGTGTTATGAAGTAGGTTTGTATCGTTTGTGGCAAGTAATACGTCATCAACATATAAGACGAGAAATATGTATTTACTCCCACGAAACTTATGGTACACGCATTCATTTGCTAGATTTGCCTCAAAACTGAAAGAGATGATAATTTGATGAAATTTATGATACTATTGACGAGAAGCTTGCTTTAGACCATATATGGACTTCTTGAATTTGTAGACCATTGACTTTGGATCTCCGATCACAAAGTTTTCAGATTGAACCACATATATGGTCTCATTGATATCTCCATTGAGAAACGCAGTCTTCGCATCCATCTGGTCTAGCTCAAGATTAAAATGCCTTCTTGTTGAGTAAAACCTTTTGCAACTTGACGAGCCTTATATCTTTCCATATTTCCCTTTGAATCCCTTTTGGTTTTAAATATCCATTTGCACCCAATGGGCTTCTTACCTTCGGCTAATGGGACAAGATCCCAAACGTCATTCTCAACCATAGATTTCATCTCTTCGTTCATGGCATCTATCCACTTTTGAGAGTTGAAATTCTATATGGCGTGTTTTATATTAAGAGGATCATCTTCCATGATCTCAAAATCAGCCTAATGTTCGTGGAGAGAAACAATATAGTCATCCGAAATTGTAGATTTTTTTTCTCTAGTGGATCTTCTTAAGGGCACCTGTATTTGAGGTTGTGATGTTTGATTAACTAGAATAAAGGATCATGAAGCATTATCCTGAATTAGTGATACCTTTGTTGGTGCACCGACTGTGATTAATTCATCTTTGTGCTCATCAACAATAAATTAAGGGGCATCCTCTAATTCTTCTGCAAAGACAATGTCATGAACTTTATCTCCCCTTGCAAACTCCATATCCTCAAAGAAATGAGCATTTCGTGTCTCGAAATGGCTTTAGTAGTGGGGTCAAAAATTAAAAATCTCTAGCATTTTAGAATATCCAACAAAATAGCAAGTGACAGTTCTGGAGTCAAGCTTCTGTTCATTAGGCAACAAGGGTCGTGCTTTTGCTTGATAACCCCAAATGTGTGAATGTTTCAAACTTGGTTTGTGAGTTGTCGAAAGGTCATTTGGAGTTTTCTTAGTTGCCTTTGTTGGAATTTGATTAAGTAAATAGGCAGCCATCTTGAGTACTTTGCCCTAGAGGTTCATTGGAAGAGGCCATTATGCAAGCATACCTCTAACCATATCTCGGAGTGTTCTCTTTTGCCTCTTGGCAACAGCATTTATGTTGGGTGAACCTAGCACGGTGTATTGAGTAACAATACCACACTCTAATAGATATTTAGCAAAAGGGTCTGGACATTGTTCACCTGATCCATCATATCGGCCACAGAATTCTCCTCCACAATCGGATTTTATGGTCCTAATCCGTTTGTTTAGCTGATGTTCAACTTTAGCTTTATATTTCTGAAACATTTCTAGAGATTCTAATTTCTCATGAATGTGATATAGGTGGTCATATTGAGAATAATCATTTGTGAAAGTAATAAAGTAGCGTTAAACATACCTACTTGCTATAGGGAATGGTCCACATATATATGTATGAATCAACTCCAAGATATCTAAAGCTCAAATGGCCCCTTTTCCCTTAGGTTTTGTTTGTTTTCCCTTCATACGCTTGATGCAAGTGTGGATATTCTTGTCATCAAAGGGATCCAGAATACTATTTGACACAAGGCGATCAATTCTTTGATGAGAAATATGCCCAAGCCTTTTGTGCCATAATGAAATGGAATTCTTGTTCGTTTACTTCCTCTTGGCCCCTTTTGCACTAGTATGGACAATTTTATTGTATGGGATGTCCACATCAAGTATATAAAGGTTGCTATCACTCAATAAAGAGCTGGTGCCAATTAGGCTTGTTTCATAAAAGAGACTAAGTTTACTATTTCTGAATGGACAAGTATAACTGAATTTGTCCAAAACAAAGATAGAAATTAAATTACGTCTAAAAGACGGTACAACAAAAGTATCTATGAAGTCTAAATAACATCCAGACTTTAAGTGCAACCTAAACGTCCTTATGGCCACCACTTCTGCTGAATTTTCATTCCTGGTGTAGTTTAAGCTTTCATCGACACTTGATTTCGAGCAATAGAGGCAACCCTACATAGACACGTTAACATGAATTGTATCCCCAGAGTTGAGCCACCACGTGTCTAAGGGCACAGAGTCAAGATTAACTTCTGAACAAACTAGAGATATCAGATTACATTTCTTTGCTCGCCAGGCATGAAACTAAGGGCAATTCTTTTTAAGATGCCCACTTTTTCTGCAATGGAAACAAGTCACAACTTTGTCCTGCTTCTATTACTTCTTATGATGTGGCCCATTTTCAGCTTGCTTTTGTTTTGGCCGCTTCTTAATTTTCCTCTTTGCATTTGTTGTCAAATTGGAATTTTCATGATGCTCCGTAATTAGTTGTTGTTTTTCTTGAACACATAGCGAAATGAAATGATTGAGACTCATCTTTTCTTGCTAAACCATGTATGCCAATTTGAACTACTTATATGGTGCAGGAAGTGAATATAGCACAAGGTGCACGAGATCGTTTTAAATACATCCATGCCTAGTTGTCTCATTTTAGTGGGTATAGCGGACATTTCCAAAACATGTTCTCTATTGTGACCCTTTTCATGAAATTTCATGGAAATCAACTTGTATAGTAGTTCATGAATTTCAGATTCTTCATGAGTTTCAAACTTCTGTTTAATTTCTGCCATAAACTCTGTTGCTGTGATGGTTTCTCGAATAAGATCTGCTTGATAAGATTCAGGCACAACACATTGCATCGTCGTCAAACATAATCGATTTGATCTTTCCCATGCCTCTAGGTTTTTTTCATCTACTTCCTCTGTTTTTTTAGATCTCATACCATAATCACTATTTGAGTATGTGCGGGAAAGCATTGCCTCTTTCTTCCATGTCTGAAAGTTATTGGGATTTAAAATAGCAATTATATGCCCTTGTACGGTGATGTACTGGTGTGCAGTCACTGTAGACTAGAAAAAATAGCTCACATAAGGAAATTAATTGCAACTAAAGTACAAACCCATTTCAAGACATCAGGCGCAACATTAATGTATCATCTGTGGACAATAACATCAACTGCAATTGACATTTGTTGTGAATAATAACATAGACAAAAAAAGTTCACGTTAACTAGCAAGACTGTCGTTGGATCAACTAACCAATCACAAGAAAATTAACTAAATATTTGTCTCGTGTCATTTATTACGAGTGTACAAAGTCTCGTCCAGAAGTTACCATCCTTTGGGCCAGCTAGTACCGACATTTGACATGTGTACACTACATCCAATGTGTAGAGTAAATGATTTCCACAAAGGAGACCACTTTGACAAGATATTGTTTCCGCCAAAAACTCATTAGATCGAACAATGCACTGAATTTGCATGTACTTGGCTGCTGTTATGTATAAATTCAATTATCCATGACTATGGGTATTTTCAAGTCCAAATACCAATCATAATCTGCCAATCTTGCATTCAACAAATGTAGACCAATACATTTAGGACCTTCTTGGGCCAGCTAGTGGTGAAAATCCATTAAACGTGATTTATCAGCCCTTTAATGGATGATTTGCAACTTAAATGTTGATATTTCTATCTATGAGAGCCCTAATAGGGACTATTATTGCTTTGTAATCGGTGCCGTAGTAGCCCATTTACAAGGGTTTAGGGCAGCCCAAATTGTGCCATCGATAACATACCTAAATTGGCTCTAGAGGTAACCCCGATAAACGTATATATATTTATAGATGTATAGGGGTCCAAGGATGACCCATTTTGGGCCGCCCACATTGGGTCTTTCGGGGCCCCAAGGTGGCCTGGAAATGAGCCGCCTATAATTAGTCACACGGGGCCCTTGGGTGGCCCGAAATAGGCAGCCCCTAATGGGTTTTTGCTAGGCCCCTTGGGTGGCCTGGATTGGGCCGCCCATTAGAGGTCCCGCGGGGCCCCTAGGCAGCCCGACATGGGCTTCCCATTAGGTTCCCGTGGGGCCCCTTGGCGGCCCCTACATGGGCCGCCCAAATTGGTGTCGCGTGAGGCCCTAGGTGGTCCAAAATGGGCCACCCATTTATATCCCGTGTGGTGGTTGGGCGGTCTAGATAGGGCCGCTTATTAGGAGTTCCGTGGGGCCCTTGGGCGGCTCGAAGTGGGCCACGCAATAAGGGTCTTGCAGGGCCCCTGTGCAGTCCATAATGGACCCACCCTATAATGCTCCTATGGTGCCCCTTGGCATCCCAAAATGGGTTGTTTATAAGAGCTCCCGCGGGCCCTTGGGCAGCCCAAAATGGGCTGCCTGTTATGAGTCCCGCGGGGCCCCTACCGGCCCAAATTGGACCAACCCTTAAGGCTCTTTGAGGTGGTGACCGCCTCAAATGTGGTCACCACCTCAAGGCGGATCACTGCCTTAAGACTGGTCACCACCTCAAGGCAGCAACCACCTCAGGGAGGTCAACTTCCTCGCGAGTGGTGAGCGCCTCATGGGGGTCACTCCCTTAGGGTGGCGACCGCCTTAGGGCGGCCCCAGACCCCCTTTGAGGTCGTCAGCCACCAGAGATGCCCTCTGAGGCATCTTCAGTCGTTTAGCCACCTCAGACCGTCTCTCAAGGTTGCTAGAGGCGGTTTGTGCACCACAAAAAAATATGGGAAGAATGAAGCTCCCAGGCATCTTGATTCATGAGAGTTTGTCATCATTCTAAAAGGTGAAAATACTATGCGACGAAAACAAAATCTGATCTGAAAGCATGAATTCCACATGACGACAATTTGAAAAAAGTATCTTGTTTGACTGTACGATGAAGGAGTTTTGGATGAATATGAACACGCAACGGGTACGATAAATAAAATTGTTCATCCCTTAAGAACACATGCATGTTGGCTCTGATACCACTTGTTGAATCCCTAGGAGGCCTGCATCTATTCTAAAGGATGATGAAGATCGTATGTGAATGTAAATCAATGTAAAACATATCACGATCCATTGCGTCTTCTCTTAGTCCAATCCTACAAGCTTGAGGGGAGGCCTTTGGGATCAATACCGGATGACTTTCTGAAGTCTCTCTCAGTAATGGGATGCTCACGATAAAAGTCAATTACCTTATGACCCAAGGACCTGGCCCCTATTTATAGGAAGAGGAGATAATTAAACCTCTTTAGCCTATCTTAATTAATCCCATCATTATAATTAAGACAGGCTTAGCCCCTACAAAATTATTAACCATACTGATTGTTATAAGTGTCATAATCCCATCATTAAGTGAATCACATATAAATTGGGATTTGTAACTGTTAGCTTAAAAAAATATGCAATTATATACATATATATATATAATCATCCAAAGATTTGGAAATTAATCTAACGTGCCAGCTATTTGATTTTCGGTTCTCTCATGTCTCGATATTATCCTTATTCCAACCAGTCTCGAATGAACTAGAACCTTGTGTCAGTTGTGCGGCTGTTTTTCTGCGTAACTCAGTTTACTGATTTATTATCAACACAAATATTAGTGGACCTGGGATATTCACCAATACATTTCAATTTTTCCAGATTTTTGATATTTTTCACAGACAATACTATGATTTAAGATACCTTTTACAACCCTCATAATTCTATTCACTTCAATTATGCGACTTGTATTCAATATGTCCATAAATATGCTGAGATTTCCTTGTTTGTGCATGAAATCAGGATAAGTAAAAGTTAAATAGCTCAAAGTTCTGAAAACTTTTTGAAATGTAGTTGAATCTGCCTCTGATGTATAACCATCCTTGAAGGTCAAATGAACTTCCATAATGTTCTTCGAGGAACCACAATCTCACATACTCAAAAACACTAATACATTTTGTGCCATACCTATTCCACTATAAAGTAATCCATAACTTTCTTTTTGTTTCACTTTGATTCCAATATAAGATCGCAATAGTTCAAGATCTCTCGTCTTAAATACCATGGGTATCTGCCTTTTAAAAAGTTGTAATTCATACTGACTTGACCCTTTGATGATCAAATCATCTACATTGAAACACCCCATTTTTCATACCTTGGATGAACTTCAGGTTAAGGCTTGATTTTCTTAAATCCAAATCACGTTAATTATTTCTCCAACCTGAAATACACTGCCTGAGGAGCTTGTTTAGAGCCCATGAAGGGCATTTTCAATCATATAACATGATTTTGGTTTCTACTTTTGAGAAAATATGTAGGTATTTTTACAGAGTGATCCTTCTTAATTTATCCGTTTATGGAGGCCAATATTAAATCAAGATGATGTATGCTCTAGCTCTCTTCAGCAACACAATTAATTTATGTGATCATTTTTGTTAAGTCCTGCAACTAGTGAAAATATTTCATCATAGACACTATGGGGTTTTGGGAAATAATTATTTCCCACTGAACAAGCCTTATGCCTTATAACTTCTCCACTGCTGTCCTTATTTATCTCTAAACCCACTCCAGCTCGCTAGGTTTGCAATTTTTTAGTAAGATGACCAGTTAATATGTATCAATCCTACTTATTCCAATAATTTATTCCTTCATAGAATTCATCCAAACGTCTTCATTTTGGGCTTCGTTGTAGGTATCATATTCTTCACAAAAAATGAAGCAATATTTGCCTGATGCAACTACAGGGCTTATTCTATCTTGAACATTCTACAGATATGTTCAAGATAGAGTCTGATGAATATTGGCTGTGGTAAATATTGGTAAACGATGAAGGATTCCAAAGTCATCCAATAAATGAAAAACAAATCAAATAATTAAAAAATGAATCGGTACATGGTGAAATTTCATGTTGTTTGATGTAATTAGTCGAGCACAATGGGCATTTTTAAGACAATTTTGTTACATTAAAAAAATATTCATCAACTGAATTTTCCCCTAGCCCTGTTATTCCAGCATCCTTTTCATAGCCAATCTCTTTGATGGAACACTCCATATTTATTTGTGAAGAAAAACAAACTAAAAATGATATCTCTTTGTTCATTACTTATACCAACCTTTCCTCATATTTATTTGAATACAATTATAATCAACGATGACTATACAGGAAAATTTATGTAATGGAAGACTTACTGGCTTGATTTCATATGAGTTATTTATTTCATGCAATACCATGTTTTAATAAACCCATTATTTTGTACAGAAAATGATGAACATTTGATTAGTACCAGGCGTTGAGAGTCAACGGTCACAGTTTACCAACACCTGAAAACTTCTTTATCCTGTAGTTTCAAACTTGATAAATAAAAGATCATTATAATAACTGCCATTAAAATAATTTTTTCTTGTAGTCTAATTGTTTGATTCATAATAACTGAAAAATATATTTAGAGGTCATTAAAATAACTGCCATTAAAATAACTGTCCTTAAATAACAATCATTAAAAATAAAGTAGATATTTTGTTTTCATCTAGCATAACGTCTTATAGTGTTTGGAATTATTTCTATCATAATCAGAATATATTAATTACACTCTTGTTCTTTGTTTCGAATTAGGCACAACATGTGGCATTAACTCCTAAGAATCTAAAATACAAATGCATTGCAAATGAAAAAAAAAAACCACATTTTACACATTTCTAAATGTGAAATGCCTTTTTTATGTAAATATAAGAATAAATTATTTTTCAGATATTATTTGATGATTTGGATGATGTTAGCGAATCGTATTGACTATGACAAACTGAATAGATCATATTTGGAAACCAAGTAATTCACCAATCTGTGTCTTCTCCACATTACTTGGCACACATTGTGGACCCTCCTTGGTGTTTTACAAATAGTAGATTTATAAAGGTGCTTTCTGATTTGGATGAAACTTATGTCAACTCGAACATGGTTAAAGCTCAAGCAATATTACTATGCATTACAATATTTATCATACACACTACATAGTGAAGAAACACATATAGTTTCCATCGTCATATGGTATGAAGAAAATAAGTGAAATTTAAGTGAAGGTAAATGCATGATGAGTGGAAGGTAACCTCCTAAAGTCAATGAAATACATATTTTAAAAAAATGTATGTTGACTTTCTGAGAAATGAACACTAATATTTGAGCAACTAAGCTTAATATTTGGTGACATCAATAGGAGTCTTCCTTGCATTACACAATATTTATTTACAATATGGCGTTATTATTTTCCTTTGGCAAGGACAAATCCAATCCGAATAAAGTCTACAATAAGATATTAAATAAATTACATACTCTTAAACATATTACTCTATGAGTTGGACCATATCTCAATTTGTGCGTGTCATCCTTGTGCAGGGGCCATGTGCAAGATATTACACTATGAGTTGGTAACTTGGAGATTACATTCAATTTTTTGACATTTACAGCCTTCAAATACCTACCTTTTACAAGTCTAATGACAACTATGTTTTTAATCTCTTCAACTACTATTGAATAAATGGTTCATCTTCTTACCATATGATAAAAACTCAAGTGATATAGCTTTATAAATGAAATGAAGAAAGGAGAACAGCAAAGTCAACCTTGTATGGACATCTAAAAGGGATGGCTTTTTTCATTTATTTTGGATCATTGAAAAATAATCATATCCCTTTTACTATATCCACCAACAAGCATAGATCTGATGTGTCTGACTCTCTAGGTAAACACGTGAGTGTAATTGATAAGATTCATGGACCATTCATATTATTCTTAAAAATCATAAATAACCATATCAATGTATTCACTAATTAGTCCCGCATAAACATAACCCAATTGATAGATTGAGTTGGAACTCATGGGCTGCAAACTTATAATTTTTTCTCTAAAAACTACAAACATGTCTATTAGTCATTTCACCCGGGTATTATCATCAGTCTAACAGTATTATGAATAACAATCCATCCACAAAATAATCTTAAGTGAGTTATGATATGGTAATGAGAAAAAGATATTGAGTATCAATTGGTAACCTCTGATGTCAATTGGTAACCTCTGATATCACATAGCACATAGCACATATCACATATCAATTGGTAATCTCTGATAAAATAGTATCCCTGCATCCTTGAATAGGTCCCTGATCTTCCAAAGTGAAACAATTGTATCTTGAGTAGCCAGTCACTTCTATAAGCTTTTTGGTGTATTTGAGCCAAGACAGTTCAGAATCCCACGAGCGAAGACATGTACAAAATAGGACCATCCATCCACAATATATCTTTGACTTTTCATGTCTAAAACCAATGATGAAACTACATTGTACACTAGTTTAGTTAGGTTAAATACAAGTTAGGTACTCAGACGTATGATACCATTTTAGTAAACTGTTTCCCCTAAGAGCAACCCCCATTTATTCTTTGTGCCGTAACAGTAAAGGCCACAATATCTGTCTTAGGCATCATATAGATGACAATATAGCTTTGTCATTTCCAGATATCATGGTATATATCTTTAGAATCTATTGGATAGTAAAACTTATGATACATATTGAAAGTCTAGCGATGCTTATATTATCATTCCACCATAATATGCCCAGCCATTATGTTATCATATTAAGCTTTTCAGTTCATTAAATAGATTATATGATCTTAATAATGAATGAATTTTAACTGCAGGAACTGAGAATTTTAATCCAAGTTTAACTGCCTTTAGTCAACCTAATATCTGTTAGTCCTGGAATATAATCATACAACAACTATGAATAAATATTTTCTATAATCTTGTGTGAATGATGAAAAAAACATTACCTTTTAATTATTTTATGAAACATATGACATGTCTTAAATATGGTCTTTAATGTATTAGTTATATCTTAAAATTTCTCCATCTTATATTAAACCTAGACTTCATCCCAGAAAATTAAATAATTTATTAAGCAATGAAGTCTCAAGTGTAAACCATAGAAAAGTCTAGATGCTTTTGCGGTCATTTATGTCTCAAAGAGTAAGTCCTGAACACATATTTTCCAAGTAATGCTGATCTCAAGTCACTTAATGTTGTTGGGGATATGCAATGATACTCCGAATAAGGAAACAGTAAAATAGAGCCATATAACAGAGATGATGAATATTTTCAATCTTATCCTCTGAATAAAGTAATATATTTATTTATCCCGAAAAGATCGGACATGGTTTCTTCCTCCCCTCCAGTTTGTTCAAACAACCAATCATTGTCACTATCAAAAGATAGTTTATTCAGATAGTATTGGCAGGAATTTAAGACACACTAATCTTTACAAATTGATATCAACTACATCCTTCTGCATGAAAATATGGAAGATATCTATATTAAAAATGTTCATCTTTTGTATAGGTAAATATTTATCAGCCAGAAAATTATATTTATGTGCTGTGTGAAAAGTCATATTAATTATTATATGGGTCACTTATTACTAACTTTTCCATGGAAATATTTATGGCAATCTGATGGAAATAATGAGTCTACCTAAAGATACGTGGCAAGCAACTTTGAAGAATTCTAAACACAAATTATGTTACTCATCTCTACATGTATAGACCATATTTATTGACAGTTTATAAGATTTTACATATTCTCATTGATGACACATTCTCATTGACCATATTTATTGTTAAAAAAAAGGACTTCACTGCATAGTTTATAATATTGATAACTTAACAAGTTTAGTATACGCAAACAAATACCCCTTCTGATTTTGTGAAAACCAGTTTCATATATTATCCCATATTCTTGAAGTTTAGTAAAATGTAAAAAATTGAAGTTGAGAGCAAGAGGCCTAGATTAATTAACGACTAGCTGAGAAGGCCTTTGATCAATTTAGATGTCGGTTAATTCAAATGAACTCCTATTCATTCAAATCATGCAGTGCATTATGGGGGTGTGAAAAAACTTATAATCAGAGTATAAATCATTTTTTGAGGAAAATATGTCATTGTTTTAATTTATAGTCAACAAAATATACTTATGATTTCCACGCCAAACATAGAATTATATGTGCCAGGATAGTAAGGTGTCATCCACTATGGGGATGTAGTTAATATCTGATTTTAAATTGTGGCAAAAAAGGAAAATAAAGTTTCAAGCAGGGAAACATTCAAAATAGTTCTCTAACAGGGTGCTTAGGCTCCAGTACAAGTGCAAGGTAAACCAACGATTATGTTCATGGAGTTTTAAATGGACGTAGCACAAGAATGCGAGCTCCTGTGATCTAAGTGATCGGTAGGATGATGGCACCAGGCATCATGTGCAACATTGGGACCTTCCATAAGGGAGTGAATGAATGCTTTGTAATCATCAGAAATTACATGATAGCTTTCGTAGTAATATCATACATTTCATGTGTTCATAATTATTAAAATGTCAATTGAATCCTACTAAGCAAGATTTTAATGTTTTACAGCATGCTTATACTAACTATGTGAATTTGTTTACTCTCTCATTTTCTCGAGAAATTTATGACATTAACATTTTAGATATGCATTAGTTCTTTTAGTCATAGAAAATGATTTTTTAATTGAACTTGGGCTTTAAAAGTACGTTGGTTTCAATGTATTCCACTCATCGAACTATCAATCTAATTAAGTTGAAGTGTGTCCAATAAATTGTGCACACAAAGGCTTTGGTGCCAACTAAGTCGTAGCAGTAGCTAAAATGGAGCCCCTTGAATATCGAATTAAAACTAAAATGGTAGTAGATGCATTACTGATGTGGAGTCCATGTATCAGACAAATGAAGGTGGATGATTTAATTTCTGAATTGTTTACATGATCTTTAAAATTCAACAAAAGAATACAACCACACTCTACATATTCTAGATTTTTTTGATCATTTTAGTCAAATCGGATAAGCACACTGTTATCTTTTTATATTTATGGTGACTAATTTGATTTCACTAAAAAATAGTTAATATATAAGAAGAATATTAAAAATTCTCCAAAAAAAAACATGAAGTTGAAGTTGATGTGTGGGACACTTGCTCTAGGAGAATTTCTCCTTGACTTGCCCTACACACTTTATGGTAGTTCAAAATAGCTCCAAACATATAAAAAAACTTAATTTTCAGTTTAAATCCCAATTTTATTGCTTATAACTTTCCAAAGTTTGTGGAGAGTCAAACACATAAGGTTGCGTTGGGTCGCACATAGAAGCAGTGGTGAGTACATAATAATGGGTTTCTATGAAATTAATACTGTAGATTCAAGTGGTGCAGTTACACTCCATGCATGCTAGACAACAAGTGGGGTAAGTATCACTCATGAAAGCCGGCAATTGAGCTTTATTACATGATTCATATTCATTGCGTGAGTGCCACACATACTACAGGGCTATTGTATCTGGGCATAACACATGCGTTATAGTAGATTCCAGAAAGGTACAAAGTGAATTTCCCATGGTACTGATGGAGGAACATAGGAGGGAGAATAAGTAATATTCCCTTTGGTGATGCATTTGGAAATCATTAGAAAACTGATAATGATTCACCATCACATACTCGGGAGGAATACATCATGAGATGTATTATTATTTATGGTCATTATGATTGCCTAGTAGTCAGAGATATATCTCAGAAGGTTATTTGATGAGAGTGAGGATGACAGAGGGCTGTGAAATAGTTTAGAACCATGTATGCACAAATATATGTCACCATTCCACGCATATTTTATTTACCACATGTAGTAAAGTCAATCAGACACCCCTTACAAGTAATCCCTGAGGACAAAACACATGGTTCATGTCATCAAGAGATTTGAGACAATCCTGATGTGTATGATCAAATAAATGTAGCAACCAAATATGCTTGATGAAATTAAAATTTGAAATTCTGAGAAGTTTATAAGTCCAAAAACTTTTCAATGAAAAGGAGAAATTAGTACATTTGAATAAGACATTAACAAAAAAAGTTGAATTAGTAATAGAAACCATTGCGATTCACAATTGCAAATTAAAATGTCCCATGCATAAATTGCTTTTTTATTAGTATAATCTAATCATATTTACACATTTATTTACATTAAATGAATTGTAAATGCATGTCATCTATCTTTTAATTATTAAATTTTGTAGTAGAATAAAATACTGATTTTTTTTTATTTTAAAAGTCTTTCTTTTGATTTTCTGACCTTAGATTCCGAAACAATATAAGTTTTTGAGTCATAATATAATTTCATGGAACACTTTGACATGAAATATGTAAAATTATGAGTTTTAGACATTTAAATACACATTATTTTGTAACTTGTTAGATTTTATATAAGTTCATACAAATTTTATGATTTTGAGCCCTTAATTTCTACAATGCCATGTGTCGCCATTTGATTCACCGAATGGTGGCCAACCGCAGGTAGCGATACTGATTGGCGACAACCAATCATTACACCTGGTTTATGATTTTCATGAGCAAATGGTTAACCTAAACCCTCACGGCATCAGGATTAGTGATATGATAATAGTATTCAAGCGTAATGGTTTACTTTTTACATATTTTGACGCATGGTGGCATGGCCCAATCTAAAAAAAAAGGATTAATTATTTTTCTCAATAAATAGGTTGCAGGGACCAAAGTGTGACATAACTTTTAAGCATTACTTTTGCTCTCCCTCCCATCTAATTGGTCAAATATGCCAACGTCATGTGAGCTGTCATGAAACACAGGGCACACATGTTCAAGTGGGATCTATTTTCTGACATGGTGCATGTTGATGTGCTGCTCTCAACTACCACCTACTTATTAAGATAGAATATTTAAATAACATAATGTTATTAATCTATTTTGTCTTTTTTCGTAAGGTGACACGCCGCACAATGAGAGCCTCCGGTCACATTAAATGGTAGGATGACACAAAACCCTAACTAAATGACGTGATGATGCTGAGAAGGATGACAAGAGAAACATAAATTGATTAAAACAATGGCTAGGAATCGTCCAAATTCTAATCTTGATATGGGGCGATTGAGAAATTTGGTAGAGCTTAAATCTTAAGGGTGGCTTTGTCTTTATGTCTTCTTTGCACCCATGTGATCTACAATTCAGCTCCCATCTTTTAGAAAAGACAACTTTAAACTGACTTTCTCCTCGAGATGCTGATTAAAGGAAGGTTATGTTTCGAAGGTCCATCTAGGGTTTCATGTAGTCTTTAGTGCCTGGAGAGGGTCAAAAAATAAGTGAGGAGATTGATCTCCCATAAGAAGATGCCTTGGCCCCATCAGAATATAGAGATCTTAGGTTGGCCACTTGCCTTACTTGGATTGCTCTTTAACACGCTAAGTTGGTTTAACTATCATCGTCATCCACCACCTTAACCCATCACCATCCCTATCTAGAATCAACACACACCACTTTCATCCATTATCAAGACGTTTCTTCATCCATTGTCATTTTTATCTATCATTTCCTATAGTCTATTTCACATATCACCTGCGCCATCGCGATCCCATAATGTTTTTCCTTCCTACTTCTTCAAGAGAATCTAATGCGCTATCCTTGCATTTAGCACCTCATTCTCATTCTTAAAACGTTCCGTATTGGACTTTCTGGCACTTAAGCATATTCTACCATTTGACATAGCTATTCAATTTAGACTCCCAATCAAGGTGCTCTTTAGGGTCCATAGATCCCTCATAGTACGGAACGTCAACTTTGACACTACGTTGGATTTGTTGCCACTGATTGTCGTGATCCGCACGGCGGTGATCACGAGGGGTGCCACATCCTCGGGTGGATAAGGATCATGCCTGTCCGGACGATTCCCGTTCCACCCTCGGTGTATATCATAAGGCGGATAGGGATCATTCCGAGGGGGATGATTCCTATCATGCTCTAGGATCCTCTCCTCCGGAAGATGGTAATCGTCTCGTGGTAGATGATTTCCATCGTGTACCGGGTCTCTATCCACAGGTTGATAGGGACCGTTCCGTGGTGGACGATTCCTGTCTTGGCCTGGGGTTCTAGGCTCAAGCGGATAGTAATCGTCTTGACGATTCCTATAATGGACTGGAGCTCAAACCTCCAGAGGAATCAGATTGTCTCATTCGGGACAATTTCTGATTCGACTCTCGGATCTATTCTCAGGTCATATAGGTTCATGAAAGTCATGATGATTCCTATCACGATCTCGAGGTCTAGGTTTAGGCAGGTAGTTGTCTTCACGATCACAATCATTTCGATCACCACCTCGATTCTTGAGTTGATAAGTTCGTTCACTAACCGTATTGATCAGACTGGTTAAACGGTTGTCCATGAGGCTAATTCGTGTATTCACATCACGAAAACCATCCTGGACAGCGTCTAACACACAATCGATGTCCCCACGTGAGGAAGTTGGTGGGACAGATGAGGACAACTCGTGGATGGGGACGGACACCTCGGGACCATCTTGGGACTGGTCAGCCATTAGAGCGGAGACTCGTTTGCCTGAATGCAGATGCATGCAATGGAGATGATGAATGAAGACGTCTACAATGGCACAAGCTACTAGGCTCACATGATCGAATTTGAAAAGCTAAAATTGATGAAATAATGGTGGTGCAGGCCCATTCCTCGTCGAGGGCGAGAGTACTATCTTCAACCACCGCGACCATGCCAAAGCACCAAATCCGATACTCGAAATCACGTTTACGGGAAATTTCACGAAAGGAAGAATTTTAGGAAAAAAAGAGATACTCAAATCAAATCTGACGGCAGTGGAAGAATCCTCGCAGAACACTAGACGAAGAACACTCGACACCAAAGAGTTCAGGCGTACCTCGGCACCGTAAGTGCTTGATGAGGTTGTGAGAAATTCAGGTCGAGACGTAACTAGGCGATCCGGCATTGCACGGCCCACTGGACGAAAGATCTGGGCATTCGAGGCATTGAGCGGCCCTGGTAATGAGACTGTCGGACTAAGCCTGGTTGCTCAGTGGCCGGAGTGCTTGGGCGTGGGGCCTCATTGGCAGGATGATTGATGTGCGCTTCAACAGGGTGTCACAGATCCAAGTGCGCAGTCAGTTGGTGGGGGGTCAAGGGGGGAGTCGCCCCCTTGAGGAGTTCGGGGTAGCACCTTGAAACGTAAACGGCGTGTACGAAGACTAGCGGCGGTGAGGGTATCCGGGGCGTGGGCGGTTGGTGTGGCAGCCTGCGCTAGCGTTGGCGCAGGCGGTCCTGGATGGGCAGCCGGTGCTAGTGTCTGGCGAAATAGCTTGGCCGGGGCAGCCTGCACTAGGCGTGGGCGCGGGTGGCCCTAAGCGGGCGTCCGATGCCGGCGTTTGGCGCGGGTCGCCTTGGCAGGGGCGGCCTGCGCTGGGATTTTGAGCGGCCGGCCCTAGGTGGGTGGCCGGTGCTGGTGTGTGGCATTGGCAGCCTTGGGCAGGTGTCTTGTGCCGGGCATTGGCGCGGGCGGCCCTAGGTGGGCGGTCAGTGCCAGGCGTCTAGCGTGGCCGGCCCTGGGCAGAGGCCGCCTGCGCTAGAGAGATGGATGCAGGCGGAGAGGAAGAAGGGAAGAGGGAGAGAGAGAGAGAGGTGGTAGCCGGCAGCGGCGACGATGGCGCTAACGGTGGCGGCAACTTGAGGGAGAAAGGGAGGCTAGGGCAAGTCCTCCAAGAAGAGTTAAAGAAACTCAATTCCTGAATTATGACTTGCCTAGCTATTTCTTGAAACATTGGCCTATACATATAGGCCTTGCAGGAAAGAGAAAATACAGTTAAACGAAATAAAACGAAGGCGAGCGAAGTGACGAACAATGCAGTTTTGCGTCATGTCAGGGGGCATTTGGTGACGCGTTAGGATGCGTGAAGGAGCATGCGTTGGTGGAGACGTGCCTGATTCTGGCGTGTTGATTTGATCTGATGATGTGTCTGATGCTGCCTCACATCGGTCTCAACGCTTCCCTAGATACACCCATAGCTCTCCAACAACCCAAAGTGGAGTCCCTCATATCAGAGTTTAGTGACGTATTCCCTGACGTGTTACCTAGTGAATTACTGCCGATACGTCCCATACAGCATGCTATTGATCTCGTGCCTAGAGCATCGCTACTAAATGTGCCCCATTACGTCACGGAGGCAGAGAAGTACGTGGAACTGCTACAACAGGTCCAAGAACTACTATCGAAAGGCCTCATCGAGGAGAGCCTCAGCCCATGTGTAGTCCCTGCACTTATGGCCCTAAAGAGGGATGGCACGTGGTGAATGTGCTGCGATAGTCAAGTCATCAACGAGATAACGGTCAAGTACCATTTTCCCATCCCTTGCGTACAGGATATTTTCCACATGATGGCCATATCCACTATCTTCTTCTAGATAGATCTCCATAGTGGACACCATCAGGTTTGGATTTATCGTGGGAACAAATCGAAAACCGCCTTTAAAATTAAAAATTAGTTGTATGAGTGGAGAGTCATGCCCTTTGACCTATCCAACACGCCGAGTACCTTTCAATGGCTCATGAACAAAGTACTTCGTGCGTTTATCAAAAAGTTTGTCTTCATCTACTTCGACAACATTCTCATATAGAGCCGCACACGAGACGATCATCTCGAGCATCTCGACAAGTCTACATAGTTGGCAAACGAGAACAATTATACACCCACCCAAATAAATGCAGCTTCCTTATACCGGAAGTTACACTCCTAGGATTTATGCTATCAGCCTAGGGCATCGTCGTTGACGCGGAGAAGGACTAAGCCATCACATTATGGCCTCTGCTAGCTAACATCCATGACGTACATATTTCATTTGACTCGCCACATTCTACCGATGATTTATACAAAACTTTAGTTCTGTCACGGCTCCAATCACCGACTGCATTAAGGTGGAGGCGTTCACATGGATACTGGCACCATATTCGGCTTTCAAGTGAGTGAAGCTGATGATGACTCAGGCGCCCGTTCTTCGTGTGCCTGACTTTGGAAAATTCTTCAAGGTTACTTATGACAGTTCCGGCTTTCGAAATGGTAGTGTGCTCACCCAATGACGCCAGACATCGTCAAGACGTCGTCCGATCGACACCGAGGGTAGCGGCTCGGTATCAAATGAGGATCTCAATCGGATAACAACGGGTAGCATCATCCGAGAATGCTGATGGGCAGGTATAAATGATGACGATGATGCGTGAGAACCCTACTATGGTTCGTGCGTGCGCCAAAGTGCGGTGTTGCCGTTCTAGAGAATGACGGGATCTATCTATCTATCTATCTATCTATCTATCTATCTATCTATTTATCTATCTATCTATCCATCTATCTATCTATCTATCTACCTATCTATCTATCTTTATATCTATCTATCTATCTATCTATCTAACCCTTCTGGTGAGGTCAAATGGTCCTCCTGAGCCTCGCCCGAGAGGGTTGAGGGCGAGAACGTTGCCGAACAGGGATACCCCGCTGATATGCTCACACGCGTCAGGAGAACCTGACT
This sequence comes from Wolffia australiana, assembly GCF_029677425.1. Taxonomy (NCBI): domain Eukaryota; kingdom Viridiplantae; phylum Streptophyta; class Magnoliopsida; order Alismatales; family Araceae; genus Wolffia; species Wolffia australiana. The sequence goes on along the minus strand of NC_135839.1, from coordinate 7,972,187 downwards.
CGTACCTGGCAGGTAAGACTCTCGTATGAACTCGTCGTTTTCTCAACCTGTCCCACACACCTATATCTAACCCGGGCGCGGAGGAGGCAATACGAAACTATACTGAAGAAAGAAAAAGACGTAAATAACAGGAGGATATGGGGGTACCTTCATCGCGCTGGCGACGGGTATCTTGTATCAATGAGATCCAGAGTAGGCACATAACAGTGGACGCCGGCGCTTGACTAGTGCGGAGGCGAGGTAAGACGACGGTGCGGACAGGAGCAGGAGGGTGGAGTGGCGGCAGCGTGTAGGGCACTGATTGGGCTCTGGCCCAGCGCAGAGAGGCGTGGCGTGCTGGCGAGCGTGGGGCGTGGCGGGCGTGTGGCACTTGCGGGCGCGCGGCACGCTGGCAGGCGAAGCGCGCAGGCAACGCAGCGTGCGGGCTGGGCGCGGGATGCCGCGTAACAGGTGCGGTGCGGCAGGGTCAAAGTTCCGCGTGGAGTGGGCGGTATCGACAGCGTCTGTGGCGGCAAGAGGAGCTCCTCTATTAGTGGCATCGACAGCGTCCGCGGGGATGGGGCAGCGCGCGCAATGACTGAGGCAGCGGGTGGAGGTGACTGTCACAGTAGTCGGAAGACCGAGCGGTCAGCGGCAACGGCGCACGTGTGGGGACCACCGGTGGGACGGCTGGGGTACCAGGTGGCGGCGGTGACGTTGGGCGCACGGTTGACGTCCGACGGGCGACAAGGATGCTAGCCGGTCATTGGCGAGGATGGTCGTGCGGTGGAGTAGAGGGACAGCGGCGGCGGTGTAGAAGGCGGGGATGGCGCGACCGGTGGAGTGGCGGCGGCGGACAGGGCGGTAAATAGAGTGGCGGCGGCGGGTACTCTCTCCCCTTCCTTCTCCTCTCTCGCTTCTTCTTCTCCTTCTTCTTCTTTTTCCTTCTTCTTCTTCTTTCTTCTTCTTCTTCTTCTTTCTTCTTCTTCTTCTTTCTTCTTCTTCCTCTTCTCATGGTCGTGACTCTTGCTCTCCCAAAATATTAAAACTTTCAAATGAAAAATCAAGAGTTTCTTTGGGGGGGCGCCCTCCCCTCCCTTATATAGGAAGTAAAATGGGCCACCCTTAACCAACAAAGGGAAGAAAGAAAAGACAAGTGAAGAAAATAAAGTTGCTTGTAAGGCCCACTATGGTAGTTGGGAGGGGAAGATATCCTCATATGGGTTCTTCCCCATGCTACAATGACAAAAACGATAAAGATGAAAAGTGATGATGAGAAAATAAGAAATGATAAAGATGAAAAGCTATCCGAAGGTAGCGTGTCATCACGTCGTATATCTGAACCCAGGGTTGCGCGTCGATGCTGCGGCTCATCGTGTCGGCTGGACACGTGTCGGTGGCGGGCTCGATGATGATGCTGGCTCCTCGCGTGATGATCCTGCAGTGTCGGACGGTGCCACGCCATCAATCCTCCCGGGGTGGAAAGGACTCGACTCCCGCGAGTCAGGGTGGATGAACGGCAGCGGTGGAAGTAGATCTGGCCGAAGGCGCTGGAGCTCCTGTTCTGAAATCCACGTGTCGTCCGCGCAAGTCCGCCCCGCCTAGCGCACCCAGAACCTCCTCGATATCCCCTCACCTGCATGGTCAATCGATTGCCTCGTGCCTATCGGGTGAAACAATCGGGGGAGTGGTCGCGGCAAACTCACTCGCGCTAATGGGGTCTAGAGAGGTTGGGTTTGGGGGGTGAGAAGGGGCCCGATACGGAGCTAGGTCCGCCACATTGAATGTAGAGCCTATTCTCCAAGTGGGGGGAATCTCGACGACATACGCATTGTCGGCTACTCTTCGCAGGATCAAGAACGGGCCAGCACTACGAGCATGCAGCTTCGTAGCCGTCCCGGGAGAGTATCTCTCCGGCCTATGTCTAACCATCACTAAGTCTCCCATGTCGAATTCTCTAGGTCGACGATGCAAGTCGGCGGCTTGCTTGTACAATGCATTTTTCTGCGTGATCCTATCATGAATGCAATGATGTAATGCAGAAATATGCTGGCCAAATGCAAGACCGTCTTCGGAAACCCTAACATGCGGATCTATGGGAGCTAGGTCTGATGCCGGATGTCGTCAAGACGTCGTCTGGTCGTCACCGAGGGTAGGGGCTCGGTATCGTATCGAGGTCTCATCGGACTACGTCGATCAACGTTGTCCGACTGATGCTAGTGGACAGGTATGAATGATGACGTGAATTAGTGAAATCCAACGTGTTTTACGTGCGTGCGCCAACGAACGGTGGATGCCGTTCCAGAGAATTGACGGGTTTGCTTTGAGTGGGGTCAGACAGACCTCCTGAACCTCACCCGAGAGGGTCGAGGGCGAGTACGTCATCGAACGGGGAAACCCCGCTGTAATGCTCACAAGCGTCGGGAGAACCCGACTCGTACCGGGCAGGTAAGACTCTCAATAATAGTTCGTCATTTTCTCAACCTGTCTTGCTCTCACCTATCTAACCCGAGCGCGGAGGAGCAAATAGAAAGTATACTGAAGGACGTAAGAGACGAAAATACAGGTAGGGCATAGGAGTACCTTCGTCGCGCTGGCGACAGATATCTCGAGTCGGAGAGAATATTCAGAAATATACGGAGAGTGGTGACGCCGATGTCGGATGGGTGCGCGAGCGGAGTTGGCGAGTGCAGATATCACTGGTGGGCAGGATTGGCCGCGTGTATAGGGCCGAGTAGTTGATCCGAGGCGGGCGTACGAGGGCGACGTGCGGGCGAGTACGGCGCGTAACGGGCACACTCGCGGCCGAGCAGAGCGCTGCATGTAGGAGAGCACGAAGTGCGGTGAGGCGCGCTCGCAGCCGGCGAGGTGCGCGCTAGGCGCCGATGTTGCGGCGCGCGTGAGCGCTACGCGTGGCGAGCTAGGTGCCCGTCGAGAGCGGAGAACCAGCAACTGCTGCCACTTGTCGAAGGCGACGACCTCGGTGGCACGCGTAGCCGGGCTGCGACGGGTGCGAAAACCAGCGGGCGACGGGGAAGCTGTTCGGCAGGACGATCTGCAGTGGCGAACAGATTCGGCAGCAGGTAGACAGGCGGAGACGTCCTGGCGCCCGGAGGTGAAGACGGCGGCGCTCAAGCAGGTAGGAGCGGCTGTGTAAGTGTCCTGACGTCCAGAAATGGGTCAGCGGCGCTCAGGCGATCAGGAGCGGCGGCAAGGTGGTTCCCGCGGCCGAGACGGCAACAGGAATGCTCAGGCGAGCTGAGATCGCGTGGGCGTCGTTCGAGTGCGCGGGAAGCGGGGGATACGGCGTCGAAGGTGGCAACGGTGGCGTCCCGACTTGCAGGGACAGCGGCGATGGCGTCCCGACACCAAGCGGCGGTGGCGGCGGTGGCGCTCCGGCGAGCGGGAGTGCCGGCGAGGCGTTCCGGCGTCCAAGACGGTGGCGGGAGCCGCGGAACGACCGGCAGGTCGGCGGGCGGAGGCAACTGGTGGAGCTCTCCCTTCCTCTTCTCTTCCTCTTATCTCTTCTTCTCTCCCTCTTCTTCTTCTTCTTCTTCTTCTTCTTTCTTCTTCTTCTTCCTCTCCACTCATGGTCGTGACTCTTGGACTCCCACGAGATATAACTTTCAAAATGAAAATCAAGAGTAAAGTGTCTTTGGCGCCCACCCCTCCTTATATAGGATGGATGAAGATGGGCCCCCATAACAACAAAAGGAAAAAAAGAGAAATAAGCTAGGCCTGTTAAGGCCCACTAAAGTGTTGGGAGGGGAAGGAATCCTCATATGGGTTCCTCCCCTCCTTACAAAGGCAAAATGAAATGAAAGAAAATGAAGATAGGAAATAAAACGCGGATAGGCCGAATGCTCCGGCGATAGAGGTGGCGCGTCGTCATGCCGAGTATCGAAACCCAGGATCGATGCAGCAGCTCGTCGTGTCGGCTGGACACGTGTCGGTGGCGGGCTCGATGACGGTGCTGGCTCCTCGTGTGACGGCTCGACAGTCTCGGGCGGTGCCGCGCCATCAAGGTCTAATGGTCGACGGGGTGCCTGGCCGTAGGCGATCTGAAAGGGGCTCAACCCGGTGGTACGGTTCACCGAGGAGTTGTATGCGAACTCGGCGCGCGGTATAATAAGATCCCATGACGCGAGGTGTTTGCCAACTAGGGAATGGAGAAGGTTGCCCAAACTTCGGTTTACTACCTCCGTCTGACCGTCGTTCTGCGAATGGTAGGCAGTCGAAAATTTGAGCTTTGTGCCCAGGAGGCTCCACGAGGTCTTCCAGAAGTAGCTTGTGAAGCGTACGTCACGATCGGACACGATCGAGGATGGCAAGCCGTGGAGGCGTACGATCTCCCTAAAGACGAGCTGGGCGACCTTCATGGTGTCGGATGTCTTCGTGCAAGGCACGAAGTGTGGCATCTTCGAGAACCTATCCACGACTACCATGATAGAGTCGTGGTGCCTCGCGGTGCGAGGCAATCCTAGGATGAAATCCATGCTCACGTCGTCCCAGGGACGATTGGGCGTCGGTAGCAGGGTATACAACCCGGCGCTCTTCTCAAAGCATTCATGGTCCGGTCGTTCCTCTCAAAGCAGATGCTGGCGTGGTGCTCCTCCCCATCCTCGTCCTCGACCCCGTGTGGGGGTCGCTCGGGGGGTGTACTCGACAACGGGAGACTTCCCGTGGGGTCGTCGACCGACGGTCGCCCTATCCTCGTAATCACTAGGCGAGGCGTCGTCGATGAATCGCGGTGAGCCGCGTGGAGGGTGCTGCGGCTCGCAGGACGCAACGGGAAGTTCCGGTGGGCCCAATGTACCCGGAGCGCCTGTACCGTCGGGTGTGGTCCGCATGGCCTTGACATGCGGTAGGGCGTGGGTTAGGGTCCCGAGAGGGCAGTATCATTGCCCCTCTCGTCATGCGACCGTCATGGGGAGGTAGAACCTCCGCATTGTGCCGTCCATGCGGATCGCGTCTATACGGCCATTCTTGGGAATCCCATATAAATTTTCAAAACGATGATGCAATGCGGATGCGAAGTCGGAGACGTGCTGTGGGCGACCACAGCCAGGCTCTAATACCGATTTGATGCCGTACCTCGTCAAGACGTTGTCCGATCGACACCGAGGGTAGTGGCTCAGTATCGAATCAGGATTTCAATTGGAGGACGACGGGTAGCGTCGTCCGAGAATGCTGATGGGCAGGTATAAATGATGACGATGATGCGTGAGAACCCTACTATTGTACGTGCGTGTGCGAAGTGCGGTGTTGTCATTCCAGAGAATGATGAGATCGCTTTTCGTGAGGTCAAACGGACCTCCAGAGCCTCGCCCGAGAGGGTTGAGGGCGAGTACATTGCGGAACGGGGATACCCCGCTGATATGCTCACACGCGTCAGGAGAACCCTACTCGTACCAGGCAGGTAAGACTCTCATATGAACTCCTCATTTTCTCAACGTGTCCCACTCACCTATTGATAAGCCGAAAAATCACGTAAAATTACGTGGTCGTTGCGCTTTTTAGACTTATGCAATAAATTTATAATTCCCTTAATTACTAAATAAGAATATAGAGCAAGCAAGGGGTCGATCCGCAAGGAGGCAACAATTCAGAATTTTCAAACAAATTTAATGAATCAAGTCAAGTAATTTTGAATTTTGCAATATTTAATTCAATTAATATTAAATAATACTCTTAAAATAATCAAAATAAAGTAAAACTTAATTTTGATTTCGGTCAGATAATTCCAGATAAGAATATTATTATTATTTTAAGCTCATAAAAATATAAATTATTAATTTCCCAATTTAATAAAATTTATAATAATTTTCAGAATTAAAATTGGGAATTTAATAATCAAGAAAGTGATTTTTGAATTGGAGTTCAAAATGGATGAATTTTCGGTTCAAATTTTATTTTTGGGTTTTTTATATATTAAATTAAATTCCTAAACAATAAAAACCGAAATCTAGAGAGAGAAACAAATCAAATTAACCTAGAGAGAGAAAGTGAAGAAATTGGGGAAAGCCCCAATTTCGACCCTAAATTAAAAATGTAATGAAGCAGAAATGTCCTAAAATGATTAAGAATTAATTATCAAAAGTCAGATCTCGAATCCAAATCAAAAAGAAGTGCTGATGCATTCAAAACATGAATCTAGGGCATGTACATTTCGCCCATGCCAAGGCGTTTTCGAATCGTTCTAGAAGATGATCAAATACAATTCAGAAACTTACAAATTTGATAAAGAGATCCAGATCTCACGACTTCCAGAATGCCTCCTGTGTCCTTCCTGGCCAATTGCTTGGGGAGACTCAAAATTTCAGCCCAATCGGACATGTAGATCTCAAGATATCAAGGTTTTAGTGAGAAAAAATCTGAACCGTTGGATTTATTTATCTCTCCTCCAATAAGCTTGGAAATGGCGCGTTTTGATTGGCTAGCATGATTATTTCTCGTTTTCCGCTTTCTCGGATCACGCCCTGACACATTGTTGTGCGCGTCGTCCGCCCGCAATCATTGGCAAGTGATTTCGTCATTTGAACGGCTAGGAATTCTCCACGTCACCCTGAAATAATAAAAACAAATGAAAAGGACAAAAGGTCTTTTTTTTAAAAAAAAATATATTTTTTATTCTCTTAGCCGTAATCTTTGACCATTCTTCTCTCTTTTATTTTAAATCATAAGCCGCTATTCTTCTCTCTCTTCTCTCTTTAAATATTTTAAATCATAGCCACTTATGTTGACTATTCTTCTCTCTCTTCTCTCTTTTATATATTTTAAATCATAGCCGCTTATGTTGACTATTCTTCTCTCTCTCTTCTCTCTATTTATTATATAATAATAACCACTCATTCTCTCTCTCTCTTTATTCTTATTTCAATAAATATATCCATTTATTCGCATGGGCGAATGACGTGGATACTCCTTAGTAAATATTTAAATATATTATAAATGCCAACAAAATAATATATGTGTTATTTAAATATGTAAAAATCATTTCTTGGCTATATAATGGTCAAAAAATTATATAAAAATATGGAAAATTCCAGAAAAATCATGGAAACACTTACCAACCTTTAGCCAAGTATTTAAAACCCTGTAAAAAATATTTCTTCACTGAAATGAAGTTAAATTCCATAAAAAATGATAAAAAATCAGAATTAATAATAAAATGAAAGGTTAAATGATCTATCTTTATTTTTATATGATAACATGGAAATATGGTCATTAAAACACATAAATATAATATAAAATTCATTAATTAATCATGTTAATTTGCAAGTTATCACCTATATCTAACCCGAGCATGGAGGAGGCAATACGAAAGTATACCGAAGAAAGTAAAAGACATAGAGAATAGGAGGATTAGGGGGTACCTTCGTGGCGCTGGCGACGGATATCTCGTATCAATGAGATCCAGAGTAGGCACATAACAGTGGACGCCGACGCCTGACTAGTGCGGAGGCGAGGTAAGACGACGATGCGAACAGTAGCAAGAGGGTCGGGTGGCGGCAGTGTGTAGGGCACCGATTGGGCTCCGGCCCAGCGTAGAGCAGCGTGGCGCGCCAGCGAGCGTGGCTCGCGGCGGGCGCATCACGCAGGCGGGCATGGCACACTGGCGGGCGCGCGGCACACCGGCGGGCACAGCGGGCGGGCAGCGCGGCGCGCTGGCAGGCGCAGCACGCGGGCAACATAGCGCGCGGGCTCGGCGCGGGATGCCGCGTAACAGGCGCGGCGCAGCGCGGTCGTAGTTCGGCGCGGAGTGGGCGGTACCGGCAGGGGAAACGGCAAGCTGTTTGCGGCGGTGGCGAGAGGAGCTCCTCTATCAGTGGCGTCGGGAGCATCCCCAAGGATGGGGCAGCGCGCGCAATGACGGAGGCAACGGGGGGAGGTGACTGGCGGAGTGGTCGGAAGATCGAGCGGTCAGCGGCGACGGCAGTCGTGCGGCGATGACCGGCGGGACGGCTGGGGTCATCACGTCGTATATCTGAACCCAGGGTTGCGCGTCGACGTTGCGGCTCATCATGTCGGCTGGACACGTGTCGGTGGCGGGCTCGATGACGATGCTGGCTCCTCGCGTGATGATCCTGCGGTGTCGGACGGTGCCCCGCCATCACCCAGGAAGAGCACTCCGTGGAGTTCTTTAGCGAGAAGCTAAACAACGTGAGACTCTGATGCTGGACTTATGACACGGAGTTCTACGCCGTTATCCAGACATTAAAGAATTGGAGGCACTATCTCCTCTCTAAGGAATTTGTACTTTTCTCAGATCACGAGGCACTCTAGTACCTTCATTCACAACAGTAATTGAGCGACCACCATGCGAGATGGATTGAGTACTTACAGGATTTTACCTTCGTCATCGAGCACAAGAAAGGAAAACATAACATTATCGCTGACGTACTTAATCGAAGAGCACATGTGCTTAACATCGTGAGTGTAAAGATTGTAGGATTTGAGCACATTCGAGAAGGGTACACTAGCTGCCCTGACTTTGGGTCTATCGTCACGGAGATCGAGTGAGGATCGTCCCACGAGTTCAGCGTTTCGATAGTTACCTGTTCTTCTGAAATATGTTGTGCATGGCACGTACGTCACTTTGTGACTTTCTACTTGGGAAAGTCACACGGAAAGTCTTAGTGGCCACTTTGGGCGCGGCAAGACCATAGCTGCCATAGAATACCAATTCTACTAGTAATGCTTGAAACGCGATGTTGGCAATATCGTTGAAGTGCAGCGTATGTGCCTTGGGCAAATAGGTAAAGAAGAACGCCGGATTATACACCTCGCTACCGGTGCCCAAGCAACCGTGGGACGACGTCAATATGGACTTCATCATAGGGTTACCTCGGACTGTATGACTACACGACTCTATCATCGTCGTTGTTGATAAGTTTGCGAATATGGTGCACTACGTACCTTGCGCGAAGACATCCGACGCTACTCAGGTCACACAATTATTCTTGTGAGAAATTGTGCGTCTTCACAGCTTGCCCACTTTGATAGTCTCTGACCGAGATGTCCGCTTCACGAGTAACTTCTAATAGACCTTGTGGAGTCTCCTTGGGACGAAACTTAAGTTGTCGACATCTTACCACCCTCGGACCGATGGTCAGACAAAGGTAGTCAATCGGAGCTTAGGTAACCTACTCCGGTCCCTAGTAGGTGAGCACCTTACAATGTGGGACTTGATAATCCCCCGTGGAGAGTTCTCTTTCTACTCCTTGGTGAATCAAGCCACCGAGTTGAGACATTTCAAGATCGCTTATGGCTAGGCTCCTCGTTGACCCCTCGACTTAGCAGCGTAGATCCTCATGTTAAGGTGTCTGATGGCGGTCTTGCATTCACCTAGTCTTTATCTTCGTTGTATAAGCATATTCATGATAGAAGCAGGCTGCTGACTTGCATCACCGACCTCGAGTGATCGACGTGAGAGACTGCATGATGGTGAGACATAGACCGGAGAGATATTCTCCTAGGACGGCAACTAATCTACATGCTCATAACGCCGTCCATTCTAGATCCTCTGGCCTTCTCTCCCCCTTTACCCAGCCTTTCTAGGCCCCCTTAGTGTGAGGGTGTTTGTCGCGACAACTCCCCCAATTATTTCACCTGATTTGCACGAGTTAGTTGATTGTATACTACAAGAGGTAATTAACTATGCAGGGGAGGAGGTTTTGCGCAGGTTTTTCGTGTGTTGGTAGGGATGCACAAGTGCGGATAACTCAGAGATAAGGGAGGACAATCTATGATGCTTGCAGCCGGATCTACTTAATCCATTAACGTTTGCCACCACAAACTTGTCAGAGCCGAGTTCTTTCGACACCGAGAGGATTGATGGAGCACGCCCAAACATAGCCATGAAATGCCATCATTATCGTCAGCATCCCCGCCGGTCTGTGTCCAGCCTGACCCGCATGCCAAAGCATCTGTGAAGATTTCCAGGTTTGAATACTCCAGGTACGACACGTCCGCGCACATGTTCGCATTTTAATTATCTATTTCCAGTCATTTAAATTTATGTTTTGTCTTCCTTACAATGAGTGCAACCTACTCATTGTTATGCGCCCCTTTCACCGTGTTTTCATATCCGTTTATATCCTTTAATTTCACATTATTTTATCTATTATGTTATTTATTTGTGTTGTAAAAAGGAGGATCTCTTATTGGACTCCCCCTTGTTTGACCCATTGCAAGGGGCCCATCATGGCCCTATAGAAGGCCATTATCGGCACCACATTCAGACTAGATCTGGATTTTTTACTATTGGTAGTTACCATCGTCTAAGATCTTACCAAGAAGAAGAAGAAAGGAGGAGGAAGGAGGAGAGGAAAAGAGAAGCGAGAGGAGGAGGAAGGTTTGGAAGGTTACACAGATTTCTTCTAGCCCGACAACCCTAGCAAAAATCCGCTATCATATGGCCACTCTTAAGCATTGGAATATTGCGACTCTGCCATCGCGAATCTTCATGTGTCGTTCGCATCCACTTGATTGGCTGATTGTTGAAGCAATGGTGATTCTCAACTTCACATCAATGTTAACTCCATCGATGACCTTTTGCTAGATCAAGGACTCTGATCGTTGTGCATCTTCCATCGACAGCTCGGCGACTCCATTTAAGACCATTGCCACTATGCTGCGGGTTTATGACACCTCATGCCGCGTTGATGAAGGCTTCCCGTTGGGTGTCTTTTGCATGGCCATGCCGCTCATCCATAACCTCCCATTGAGCCCTCTCAAGTTGCCTTTGTTTGAACTGACTCCTCCATGGGTTAGAATACAGAATCATTGTGAGAGTGCCATCAGTGGATGCCAGATCCAATAGCCAAATAATCAGGCTGGGTCAAGCTCGTTTGCCAAACTGGTGTAGCTACATCCCCTCTCATCCAAGGCGCTTGAGGTCGCCCGTCATTGTGGCTTCAACAAGGACATATACTATCACTCTAGTTCAGTTGCTCGACTGTTTAGTGACTCTCTGGTGTCATGTCTGGTGATTCTGGTAACACCTACGAGTGTTGTTCCCACCATTCCCGTCACTACAGCCATTCAACGCAACTCTCAGTCTCTCTTTCCTCCTCATCTTCAACCTTCAGCGACATGCTCTTGCGCCACAACATCGTCGTTTGGTGAGCCTCGTCATGCCCTTTTTCAGCGGCACATCTCAACCTACCTGCCTTCACCGGCTCATGCCTAGAAATGTTTTTTAGGGTTAGAAATTAGGATAATACACTAAAGATTTTAAAGTTTCATGTTTCAGAAGTTCCCCTCTATGAAAGACATTAATAGGAGCCCTTAAAGATAATGACAAATGATTGAATAGTTACTAGGTATTTACTAAAATCGCGTGCAACTAATGTAATGATATGATTTGAAAGATGAATGTTTTTTTTTGTTATGACTTTATAATTATACCAAGGTATCAACATCATGATTCACACGTTCAATTGTACAAGCATATTAATTTGGTTTGATGATGACTGTTACATATATTCGACCCATTACTTGGCATTTGTAAAACAATATGATCTTAATATTTTATTGTGGTTCACATTAGAACTGGTAGGTTTTATATAGTTTTATCATAGATCCGTTTTAATCCATTTTTCTCTTTATAGAAGTTTTAATTTTACTATTATGTTATTGAGAAACATTTTTACTTGGGAATCCAATAAATTTTAAAGATTCAAAATCTAACATCAACATTTACATAATAAATTTTTATGCTATGAGATAGGGGTTGATCCAATGAAGGAAATAAATTTCTAATTTTTTTAGATTGGACTCAATTAAGATGTACAAGTTATCCAACATAGGAAAAAACAGAAAATAATATATTGAGCAGTTAAATGTTCAAGGTAAACTTATAAAAGGAAAACCATACACTACATTTAACAAGTATAGAATACACAAATCCTTTTTAGTAGTTCTGGACAAATATGTCTATCAATGGAATATTATATGCATACTTGAAACTGAATTTGAAAATAATATGGTGTTCAGTAAAGTGCATAGTTTTTAAGTATTTTACATTGTAATCAGCTGTATTGTGGTAAACCTGAAATAAAGTTTAGTTAGGGTTCTATAGCCTCAATCATTATACACCTCTTTAATTTACAAATGATTAAGTGAGAGTTTGGGATGAAGTATAGTATCCACGTAACAGTAAGAGAAGTAATTCAAGGCTCGTATATTTTCCTATGATTTTTTCAACATAAATCTCAACACACCTTTGTTTATAAAATAGGAAGTAACTGATCAAATCTACGAAAAAAGTGAATTCCCAATCGACTTGAAAGATCTGGTATGGTTTGATTATATAATGTTTCAGGGATGAGTGTGTTTAATTTCATATCAATTATGGCCATAAAATTCTCAATTTTTTTATTGGGGTACTTTGTGGTATAAACAATAGTAATTATGTGAGCCATGAATTTCATGGATCACAGTTATAACAATTTATTATTTTTAATATGTCATTTAGAAGACATTTCTAAAAATATTTTACTGACCGCATGTTGTGTAGACAAGTACTAACTGATTACGCAAATATCGCTCTTTGGTCTAATTTGGAATGATGGGAAACTGGTAAATGTCCTTGACCCATTGGTAGAAAGGATGGTTGGGATAAGTTTAGAACTCTATAATAATCATGTGTTCTAGCTTGTTGACTAAGATCTTTCGCAAGCCATTAGCGCATTCCATGTGTCCTGAATTTTTATTCAATGCAAACTCTATTTAACATTGTCAATCACACATTTCATATCTTGTTCTCTCGTAATTAATATATGTCTAATGCTTTAATGAATTCTACACATACATGATCTGTTTTATTGAATTCTCATAATACCACAATATCAATATCACCAGCCTTTAAGCATATGTTATGGATATTTAAATTCTACGGATACTCGAGAAAGACATCATGGGACAGTCTTGTTATCCCTATCTAGTTTTACTTGTAAGGTGAGTAGGGACAGTCTTGTTAGCCATTTTTATCGGGACGATAGGAGAGATAATGGGTTCCCTTTAGTGGAAAGTGTTTACTCAACTGGTCTGCATGAATCCCTGAATGGTATTATACAAACTATCAATAATGTCGGTGCACGTCACAATTCTGTACGAGGTTGTTAGACCCAAGACACCAAAGACATATTCTGAATGGATAGTTGTACTTAAAGCAAGATTTGAGAGTTCTTAATCATGGGATTCAAAACCGACTTAGTTTGAATGCATCGAGAAGTTGATGAATATGATTGCCTGATCAAGATGGGACTGTCTACCCTTGGTAGAAAAGGTGCCCCTCATAGAAGACAATGCGATGAACTCCTTGACCAAGGTAGACAAATATGGGTGAAGAGTTCTCAAATGATATTCAAATGCATAAGTATTAGATGGAGGACCATGAATGGAGTTGGTCAAGGTAAAGAAGGAGATTCAACGTGCCAAGCATCGTGTAGATACATGTAGAGGCTTCACACATAAGAAGCTTGGCATGACTCACTTGAGGATCGACCGAATTATGAATGTGATCCGTTCTCAGATGACTCTTTCATGTTTTTGTTGGTGAATGTGATCCGTTCTCAGATGACTCTTTCATGTTTTTGTTGGTGAATGTGATCCATTCTCAGATGACTCTTTCATGTTTTTGTTGGTGAATGTGATCCATTCTCAGATGACTATTTCATGTTTTTGTTGGTGGATGTGATCCAATCTAATATTAGGCTTCATGGCATCCGCTTTGAACCATTCTAAGTATCTATCTTTAGAGACGCCCTAGAACCCATAAATAACATTATTTTGCTTAAGGGTTTATTGCAGTTCCAGCATGCATGGATCAAATGAAAGGATTCCAAGCTGCTACTAGATCCACTCATTTCATGATCAAATTTGTTTTAAAAGTGGAATAAAACTGGGAGGTCCTCAACAAATAAGAAGGTGGTTAAGATAATGAACATAGAAATATAAAAGTCTCAAAGTGTATTCATAGTACTTATCTCCTACTCAGATATTTCCCCCCTTCTTCCCTCGTCATAGATTTGCTCCAATAAAGGCTAACCACAAGGACCTCCCTAGAATCCATATTGTTTAACCTACTTTACACGAGTTGTTTGAAAGATTTGTTCAATCCATTCTAATTTTTCCCTGAAAAATCCTTGATCCTGCTGGATCATAAATATCCATGATTGAGAGGATGCCTCGAGGCCTTAGGGGAAAACTAATAATGTTATGGGAATTTATAGCCACATTTTGTTACTATTTTTACACCATTCCCTGCTACATTCCAATCATTGCATTCCATTTTCTACAGTGGTTTTATCTATCCATCATTCAAACATTGTCCAGTCTCAAAAATAATATCTTCTGCTCTCCAAACCTTAAAACACAGCTTATTTGTTCCCAAACTTTAGCTTAAACTTAACCATTTCCACTTCTTAACTCTACCCTATCGCCATTCACATGATCTTGACCACTTAATCTCAAACTCCTATCCATAATAGTGGTCCCTCCAGATCTTTATATCAGCTATTTCTAGAATAACATACATATGTTGTTCACCACTTCAAAAAGTTCTATCTCATTCCATACAATCTGTATTTTTGTAGAATTTACTGGTAGCAGTCAAATAGTTGGCATAACAGTTCATTATCTAGTCTGGATATAATTTTTCTTTGGGTCTGGTATTCTAATGTGAATCTCCCCTTTGAAGAGCCAAATTCCTATCCCCATGAAGCATCGGAAAATGGGATAAACGATGACTAATCAGCTTCGACCTGCGGGACTCGACCAGATGACCGAAGTAGTGAACGAGATGCCTTCCTCCTTGGTGCTGATCATCACCATCCATAATGACTATTAGAGGAATAACATTTGGTACATTCTAATTAAAAATAGGAACAATAATAATAGCACACCAAAAAAGTTATAGCAGTCAGGTATTATTGTTTAATCTTAACATCAACAAGCTAAAATATCAATAAGCCATTCATAACACTTTTTAGTAGTATCAATCAGTCACATGAATCGTAAATGCATGAATGTGACAAACCAAAAAGTCTTAATTACGGGAAAAATATAACTTCTCCATATTGTTCTTATCAATTGATAAGTGATTGTGTGGCATATTAACTTATGAATACATAAAAATTCTATGAAGTGTCTGCATACATGGTTTTTTGTGGAACTTCCTTCTTTTATTCCTAAGTGAAGGGAAATATCCTAAATTAAATTTATGGCTCCTTTTGGATCACCCACTTACGATATTAATTATAATGTATTCAAATTTCATTTTTTTAAGTGTTACTCCATAACTACACACTTAGATAATGATGTAAAACCATTAAATAACTAGATCCTCCAAATAGTAAATATGGGTACCAAAGGATACTAGTTATGTAGAGTCATGATAGGTGGAAGTACAATGAGACATATAAAGGACAAAAATAATAATCATCCTTTCTTCGATACGATATCATGATAATAAATGTTTAAGTTTTTCAATGTGATTATATTTTCAATTTTTTAAGATAAAAACAAACACTAACACTAAGATACGCAATAGTTATGTTATTTTAAGCAAATGCAACAAATAAAAACTTAACTTATGTCGAGAAAAACTTAAAAATAAACTTTATTTCGACATTGAAATGTTAATAAATTAAAAAATAAATGCTTCAATTAGCTTAAATATTTTTCTGCCAGAGGGCATTACAATTTCCCACATGAGCACCGCGAACTTGATGTGATGCCATCAAAAGATGTGCGGCAAATCTCTGATTTTTTTGGTTTAGTGAAAACTTGAGATGTAGGATGATTTCTTAAGTACCATTTGTGGCGTTGGAAAGCCGTAGGTGTTGGCTATGATTTTTATGGAATAACCGAGTAAGAAAAATGAACTGTGGAAGACAGGAACCTCTGTGTATGCACAAGCCCCAAGCGTGACTCCCTTTTAGGCCAAGGGTTCATTCTTCTTTAGTTTCCTCCACACCTGGTGGTCTGATTCCCTTCTTTCGTCAACCTGACACTCAAATATACTTGATTTAAGAGTTCGCAACAGAAATTCAGGGATAGTTGTGCTGTGGATGAAAAGGGGTATAAATTAGCAAACTACATTCTCAATGCGATAAGCCTAGAATTTGTGACTAAGATTTGGAAATTCGCCCAATCATTTTCATGCCTCCCTTTACATGAAAGAAATAACAACAACCCACTTGAGCTTCACATAAAAATTAGACCTGTCATTTGACTTGGTTTAACCTACTTTTGTGATCTAGACTGGGCATGCTCCACAATGGGATTCATTGTGCTTTGCCTCCCTCAGTTCTGCATCGTAATATATCGACTACCTATGTATTGCTATCAATGAAACTTTAAGGGAATCATGAGAAAAAACCACTTGAGTCAAATGAATCAAGTAGTGTTAGTTCATGAATCTTTAAACCCCATTTGCAAGGACGAATTACAAAACTGAGTGATACTTTCATTTTCAAAATGAACAAGTGATAGTTTTTATGCATCCTATTGATATGAATAGCAATAAAAATCAGAAAAACACATATTTATCACAACACCTTTGGTGCCATCACTCACATTTATAAAATTATGATAATACAATTTTTCATAACTTCACTAAACACAGGTAAATCTTTCAAAAATTGATTTTATTTTTTGTGTATTCATTACATGATATAATTTTGAGCTCAAGTATATGACAAATTAAGTCCTTTTATAAGTATAGTTATTTTGAAATATAAACCCAACTAAATAGCTGTAGGGAGATAAGGTAGTAGCATGGTTTCAAGCACAGCAATATAGTTATCATGTAAAATGACAGGATCAAAATAGATGACTGCCACATGATATAGTGCTCTAGCAAAGCCATAGGGGGGAAACTATAGTGAACCTAGAGATAATTATTGTTGTGACATTTGACATAGCTTACCAACGGTGGGATTAGCTTTATACATCTGAATTTGATACAGTGCACATAGGTGCCGCAAAGGGTTGGTCCAACCAGCAGCTGATTTCTGCACCTTATTTATATTTGTAGTTTTTCCATGCCATGGTTTCATGTTTTCTCAATAGGGCGTTAAGAGGTAAAAAGGGAGAGTCTCATGTGATGATTAATAGGGAGTTCACATTGAAATGGTTATGAGCCTATACAACTCAAAATAAAAAAAACTTATGAGGCTTCAAGCCAACCTACAAAGAAACTTGGTTTGTTGCAAGCTAATCTATGGAGGCATTATTGTAATTAACACAGCTCCCTCTTCAAAGGTAATGTCATATAATCCCAACCCGAAGCCCTAATCTAATTTAGAATTGTCTTTGAAAAAAGTTAGGATATGGGGTAGTAAGTAAGAATAAGACGATCAGCAATAAGTCCAAAATTAATTTAGACCCATTTTTTTAATAAACCTTTATTTACTTCACACTAAAAAATGATCGTGAGCCACATCAAAGGATATTGTATCCAATGCATTAGATGCAGGTACATTTATCTATACACGCTACATATGATTAGTATCTCATATTCAATACTACTATTAAACAACTTATTTTTAGTCGTTACAAAAAACCATTTTCTAGAAGGGCAATACATATTCTGTTAGGATTAATATGAATATCGTGGTGTTAAATACATATATTATTTGGATGGTGTTAAATATATATGTATATTCTTTTGGTTAGTTTCTTATTCCTTAAGTTCTGGGTTCTATTTTTTGTTTCCTTATCATAGTTTTTAGTCATGCAGACTGCTATAGCAATAAAGAGACATTATTTGAATGTAAAGTAAAAAATATGCATCAAAATAATATGGCGAGGTGTTGGATGAAAAAATGTGTTCTCATATTCATTTATATGAGAGTCATTTATTGATGTAACACAGTGCGCAGGGATCAAACCGCTCGTCTTACACCACAAGAGAAGTACAACTAATCTGTACGCGGAGTCGTAGGGAGGCCGCTGCTGTAATGGTGACGGGGTGAGCTTTGGCTACGGTTTGCTATAGGCAACAAAGATATGTGTCGGCAGTGCTGAGCAGTCACTGTTCATCCTGCGGTGGCATGTACTTCTCGGCGGTAAACCAATGGCGGCATGTCGTCTGGTTGATGTTTCCTTTGAAACTACTCTAGGAAACCATAGCGGCGGACCTTGGAAAACGCAAAGGCGCAGCGGCATAGTGCGGCTATAACAGGGATTGTATCGGCCTTCACTGATGGCAATGTGTATGCATCGTTACGATGACAATGAAGGCTGTAAAGCTAGCTATCGGTAGATGGAGGTAGGAATGAGCCGTGATGGCGGCGACTATTCTTCCTATAGTGGCATGTACTTCACGGCGGTAAACACGCAGCAGCGGGTTGCCTTGCGATCGATTCCCGCAAAACTACAATAGAGAACTCTAGACGCTCGTGTGGTGCATGTAGATGCGACGACGCAGGTAGGTGCAGTGGCATAGATAAGCACGATGGCGCATGTAGGCGTGGCGGTATTTGTAGGCGAGATGGTGTAGGTGGAAGAAGCGACGCAGGTTGGCACAGCTACGGGTTCAGACTCAAGCACGATGGCAAGGGTGGCGGCACAAGTAGCCGCAATAACAGGCTTGGAGGCAAGCATGATGGCAAGGAGGGTGACGGCGTAGGTAGGCACAGCCGTTGGCTTAGTGGCAAGGGTGGTGATGAGGATGGCCGCGGTGTAGGTACACACAGCGGCGCGGGCAGGCATGGTGACGAGCGTAGAAGTGAGCGTAGTGATGAAGACGGCAGCGAGCACAGGTTGGCCAGTGGTGCTTGTAAGCGTGGCGGCTGGTGCAATGGCAAGCACGCCAACATGACATGGCAACAAATGCGGGCAAGGCAGGCGGCTACAGCCTAGGCAGGCGACTACGTTTGCGGCTGCAGCTGCTGCTGTGGCTTTGGTTGTGGTCAGGGTTGTGGCGCTGCAGCTACAGTTGTGGCTGCGGTTGCAGATACACCTACGGCTGTAGTTGCAGATACAGCTACGATTGCAGCTACAGTTGTGGCTAGAGCTACTGCGGTTGGCTGTGGATTGCGGCTGTCCTCACTACTACTACTGGCACTACCCCTACTTGGAGTCACAGCTGCTGGTGGCATGGTTGTGGCTAGCGTCCTCGGCTGCTGCTTGCGTGGCCATGACTTGTGCCTACGATCGCGGTTATTGTGGCTTTTGACTATGACTATCGCTACTACAGCTAGTGGCTATGGCAGTGGGTGGCTGCGACTGCGGCTGTCGTGACCGTGGATTGCGGTTGTGGTTGCAACCGGCTGTAATCGTCACTTGCCGCCGCGATCATGTGCGGCCGTAGTGTCAGCGGTTCTGGCTGCATCTTGCGACAACGGCTGCAGGCACAACTTCTATTGTCCTGGCTGTGGCATGAGGGTGCAACCGTGCCGGTGGCAACGGTGGCGGCTACGGCCACGAGCGTGGTGTGCGGCTACGGTCCTGGACAACGGTGGCGGCTGCGGCTGCGGCCATGGCTTGCGGCTGCGGCCCTAATCGGAGGCAGCTGTGGCCCTCGCCAATGGAGGCTGCTATGGCCTTGACCGGCGATAGTGGCTACGGCCGCGGCTGTCTTATCTGCGTTGGAGACGCAAGAGCGCCGATAATGTACATGGCGACGTTGTTTCAAGGGGTACAATGAAACCCTAACTTTCTCGGATCGAGGGGCACTTTCGTAATTCTCTCAAACTCTTAAAAAAAATGAAACCTAAAATAAACCAGAAAAAGTCCCATGGACTACATTATTACAAATCCTTTTTCTTCTCCCTTTTTACAATGGGCACCCCTCCCTCTTATAAGGGAAATATGGGCCTTCCCCTTCTAAATAAAGGGAAAAAGACCTAAAAAGCTTCATAGAGGGCCTAATAAGAAAAAAAATACCACATACATGCCCATAAATGTGCTCTCCTAAGCACAAACATGTAGGACCATACCTGGCCAACACGTGCAAACAAAAACAAAGAACGAGGTCGTCGAGGCTATATGGTCCTCCATTATTTATAAGTTCAACTAATTCAAATGTGCATCTAGAGTGTATAATGTTTTTATTTCTTTGGCTGCGCGTAAGAATATATTTTCCCCAGCATAAAAATGGATGAAAGGAAAACTTATAGTACTTTACTGCAGAAGAATGTATTGACACCTTCTGTGTTCTTGAAATAGAAAGATGCTATTATGATTGTATCTTTTCTGATATTCAAACTTTATGAATGTGCTCTAACTTTCATACATTTGTGTCAACATTAAATCCATCCTTTATGTGATCTTATTAATGTGCTCGTCAGAGGTATTATGCATTTTTTTCATTATATGATGTTTGTAAAGCACAAGAAAATAGAAAAAAACAAATATAGTTGGACCACGAGACGTCAAGTTAGGGATTGACCTTTGGCCAAAACACTTCTTGGATATCAAACAATCTCGATATATATAACATATTTGTTTTTTACTTTTTTTTTTCCCAATGATTGGGCCTTTTTTTTACTGAATTTTCTTACATTTGCATTTGAATAATTGATACTCTCATGATTGGGCCTTTTAATTCGTCATTGACAGTCGAGATTGCACAATTAAAATACAAACCTTTACGTACTTAATAATTTTTGCCACGGATAAGTATTTAATATTCTTTATTCTTTATAATTATGAAGATGAGAAGAGATAAATCTTAATACAAAAATGAGTGACGAGGAAATACGATGATACATAGTGATCTTGAGTCGAGGATAATAGTTAGTAGATAGTGATAATTCAAGTTTGAGATGAGAAAATAAACGTGAGAATGGAATAATGATGATGCGTGGCATGGGAAGAGTAGTGTAGAGAATGACCCAACTGTAATAATAGGCAAGAATTTAACAGCAAAGCGATTGTAAGACATGATTTGAGTGACCTATAAAGATCGTGTAATGTCGAGATGTGATCGTGTAAGTTAACTGCGCTACCAACGATGTCGAGAAATTGCAAGTTACGACATAGATTTAGCATAGATCCTTGCATTCTACTAAGATCATGGCAATTAGTGAGTGCAGGTAAGATGTTTCGCATCTCTGACACTTCTTCCCACACACTCAGGGCACGAAGAACACACTTCATGGAAATCAAAAAAGTCACTTTCTTTCAGTCAGCCCTGATGAATAGGAAGCAAATTTAATCGTAATTTTAAGAGTGATCCACACCTGCATTTGTAGATTACACTATGGATGAAAAGTGGGGAGACAAAAAGATACCATGAAAATTTCAGCTCAATAGGACCTCTAGATAGTCAGATATCCTGCTTTGAACTTGGAGCAATCCTTACCATTCAATTTATTATCTCTCCTTGTCATTATCATTGACGCGTCATCTTTTCCAATATTCGGTTAAGTTGTCCAATCATCAGGTGCTTTAATGATTGCGTGATCAGCTTATCCAATGTGATAGAGCACTTCAAATCATCACGTGTACCTAAAAAAAAGACAAAATTTTTTTTTATAAATCCATTATTTGGCGACGTCGTGCCACGTCATAGTGTGGCACATCACGAGATTTCTTCTTTTTCTATTTTCTTGTAAATGATGAGCCTACGCACAACATCCACATTAGAAATAGAGAAGAGTCCCTTGCCATTATGACACACCGCATGTGTTTCCCCGTGCACCCTTTTTGCTTTTTAATCACCTTTTGGGGTATCCGTGTGTCCCACACGTACTGCAACAATTTTTTATTCTTTTTTCTATTTTGTATCATCTTTTTCATTGGTCCCTGTAACCTGCTACCAAAATATTGGTCAGTTTGCCAGCTAATGATTAGCGCACTATGGTGTAGCAATCTGTGATGCCCTAATTGTGCCTTTTCGCAAGGATTAGTACAACTGATCACTACCATAGATCATGATTGGTCACATTTCGATGGATTGAATGGTGACCTGTGGCGGCTGCATATGAAACTGAAAAATAGATTAATAAATCATGATAAAATATATAGTATGTTATTAAAATATAATAACTAAGTATTTAATCAAAGAAATTCACATCTATAGGAATATAAGTTAAACAATCCAACAAAATATATATTCTAATTCATTAAATTAAGTTTTATATGAATATAATGTTAGAATAATCCTAAATTTTTAATTAAATCCAGAAAAAAACCGGCATATCAGTCTGAAAATATATTTAATCATATTAAGATGGACAATAGACATAATAATTACTTTCATGTATACAAATATGTAAATTTCATAGAAATAGACCAATAATTTTGTGTTATGAAAAATCATGGAAGATCATTACAATAAAAGCCCCAACCATTGGATTGGCATCCAATGAATACTAAATGTATAAAATATATATTCTGTATCCTGTAATTTACGTTATTATGAGTTACTCGGGAAAATTGGGGTGAAAACCTTAAAACTATGATAAAGCCATAATTTTTTCAAATTATACCTTTAAAATACAACTCAGATGATATTATGTGTTATGAACCCTTTGATATTGCTTCCTAAAAAAATATCCCCTTCCATTAATGAGTTTCTTGGAAGATTATCTATTTGAAACTTTCGAGGGATGTGGTTGAGTAAAATTTGATATGGGTGCATTATCGTTGTTGGATCTTGTACCTTAGTGGAGGCTAATCCACTTAACAAACAATTTAATGTAGAGATAAACTAACATGGGGATTTGAAAATTTACAGATTTTCTATCCGAGACTCCCAAGGGATACAATCAATTATATGGATGAATTTGTTTAATAAGTACGAGTACTGCATCTATAAATGATTATTTCACATCCGTCCCTATGCATTGTTGGGGCAAAGAAAAAAATTTACAAGAACTAAAAGCTATAAATTAATCCCCTTTTCGGTAAGTCTCTTACATAACGATTTATATTGTGAACATTCATGTATTTTTTATTCTACTTTCGGTCTAATGGTTTTCGATGACATACTATTTTTGTTAGGTATGCTGAATATTGTTTGTGAGTGAAAGTATAAAACTAAATATTCGATAAGGGAATTAATGATAAGTCGGAAACAAAATAAATATAGCATTAACTTTCTAAGTTGGGTTTTGTACAAAGAACAATCAAAATATATCGTGGTTACACTGTAGGCACTTGAAAGAGGATCCCATGGGCATAATATGGTTAAAGTACACAAATTATATCAATATTTTCTTTGATTTGACATGTTTGTTTCGATTAGCATGGTCATACAATAATCTTGATTATCGTGATTCATCTTATTTTTAGGATCACAATGTGAAATGTATGGTGTTTTAGTATTCTATGGAATTGTTCAATATTGGACTCAGAGGGATATCCTTTTACTTGCCTCCCCACAAACAATGCCCCTCCCAAAAGAAAATTGAAGGTACTGTTTCTCATTATGAACGTTGCATCGACACTAAATTTACGTACTTAAACTACATTCAGCCAATAAAGAGTTGGACCACACTTAGGCAGAAATACAATATTACGAATTACCTATATTTACTCCTTAAAGTCCAATTCATCCTTACAGACTTTTTATATTTTCTGAAATATTTTATATAAAATGTTTTTTAATGAGCACAAAGATAAATAATTTGATGATTACTTTATTTAACTGCACTATTGTCTCGTAATGGAAACAACTAAATATTACTATAGATATGTTATCCAGTTCCTGATATATGAAATATTGAATAATATATATGTATCCTTGTTATGGTTCCAATACCTACGTAACAATAATATAGTTTTTAATATTTTTATACGTGTATTATCTTTTTACATGCTAACAAATTTTTTGGATACTTTTCTATCTAATGCGGGTAGAACTCGTAAAAGTATTTGCAGTAAGCTGTTGTATTATTCCATTTTGATTTTCTGGTTAAATTGGTTATGTACCTTTCTAAAAAGTTTCCAACTCCGCAATTTTTACTTTGTCGACCAATATGAACAATTATGTAATTTTATTTGTGTATTTTTAGAATGGTTTGATAATTTTATTGATTTTAGTTTTTGGTTGTAGAAGTTTAGAACTGCAGTTTAATCTAATAATTTAATGAATCGAAAATCCAACTTGTGATCAGAATGATATTCTATGGAAGACTGAATGGGCATCGATCTAGATGTGAAAGATCAAGATCAATGGATTGTTTACTTATTTTTTATCGAATATTTTGTGGAAAAGGTAATTGATTTTAGATCATTAAAAATCAAGAGTCAGATACATAAAGTGGATATTAATTATTTCTATAGATAAAGTAGATAAAATTAGGCAAAATGGTGATTTCTGAAGATTAAGCTTTAAGGGCATTTTTAGCACAATTCATTAATATGTATTTTGATGTATGTTCAAAATGATGCATGCTTCAATAAGGGTTGTGATCAAAGTATTGTAGTCCCTCAGTCAAGTAGTTGACTGATTATATGTGAAGATAAAATGGGAGCCTTAGATGTATTAAACGGTCTTAGTTAGACAATACGCTGAACAGCACAAATCATGTATTTAGAACATATTTTTTTTGACATGAAGATAATAATAGTTTTAAACACTGTTCAGGTATTTGTGTGAATTTGTCTTCATTTGATTTGTTGATTAACTTATTCAAAATCCTATTCACTAGCTTTGAGTATTTAAGGCTAAATTTACTAATGATTTAATGAAATGGAGTTACATGAAGACATTATTATCCAATGGTGATATTTTCATTTTAATGATGTGGTAAACATTCCAAAAAGTCTTAGATTATTTTAATACTAAAAATATTGGCATAACAGCTAGCTTTTACTTTTTACTCTTGAAAGGCATTTTGAACAGATAGCAAAACTGTGAATATTAAAAAAACAAAGTTAAAACGATTTGATTTTCATATTTCTTAATCATAGTGCATATGACTGTTGGACTTTTGACAGATTACTATTATGCCCTTTCAGATTTCTAAGTCCATAAATACAAATTGGAGCCCAAATTTCAAACTCCCTTCTCCATGCCCTTTCATAATCGCAGTTCAAAAGCTCGAGAGATCTCTGAATTCCTGGAGCAATTTTCAAGCAGTCTTTAAGCATTATTTTAAAAAAGCACTTCAATTCTATAGAACTTAGAATCGTGGTCTTTGGTGCGGGGTATTTTATGATTCGAAGAAAATAGGGCTGGGAACTGAACTTCGCACATCCTCGACCTTGTGATAAGCTTACAAACTTAAGCATAATATTTATACTGATTTTGAGCTCTTTCCCAACATATGAATTGTTATAAAATCCATAAAAACCATAGAACTTGGAATCACATCATTTAGTTGAGTTTGGAAAGAGTTACAGGGGTTTAGAGTTGAAGATGGAGGAATCAGGTAAACTAAGGACTTGGAGAGATTGAGCGCTAGAGATTTATCTGATTTGGTTTTGAAGACTTTCTGTTAGATTACATTTGGTGCAGGATTGAAAAAGATATTTGAGTTTTAAGCAGCAAACGTAAAAAGGGAATTAACAATTTCATCCAATGAAAAATGTGGAGGAGAAGAGGACTGAAGGAAGGATGACAATAAACAACGAGGTATTACTAAATGGAAATCTTAGTTATATTTATCAATCTTTATCTCTGAATTAATAAAATTTTCACATAAAAGTATTATTGTTGAAGTACATAAAATGGATCCTTGTTTTGAATACTATTTTAAAGTAGCTATCGTACTTAGTGTCGTTGAGAATAAGACATTATTCAAAAATACTGTGTTATTGCTAGATATTTGTGATCACTCAGGCTAAAGATGTGGGGGCAATAAGAAGAAGGCTTTCGAGGCCAAGTTGAAGCAGATCAAGCAACTTCATTCTGTGGAAGCACTTGAGGGTTAAGGATGGCAAAGCTTCATCGACTTTTTCTTTTTCATGGTATCCTTGTTCAGCCCTATTTCCAAGTGATTTTTTACGGGGGCATTCACACAAACTTTGTAAGGGCATATTGATGGAGCGTGCCAGATTACTACATCGGAGGTGCCACCAGAGCTGTCATCATCGCTGTCGACACCCTGTCGGTTCACGTCCCACCCAACTGGCATTCCAAAGTGACAGAAAAATCATCCGGGTTTAACACCCCAGGTAAAATAAAAGCACAACCGCGCCATGGACGAATTTGAATTTCTCACCGGCTCCTGTTCATTTTATTCGTCAATATACCGTGCTTGTGTTTTCATTTTCGTCACGTCGTTATCGGTAGCATCGTGTTCATGTTGTTTTCTTATCTTGTTTGTTTTATGATCGATTTATTTTTTGTTGTGTGTTTAAAAGGGGGTCTCTTTGTACAAGGTAGTTCCTTGCACGACCTCCCACCACCGCGTCTTTGCCACCAATATTGTGTCAAAGCCATGCACGAGATCTCCACCGGTTCAAACGCCTTTGCAGGCCTCCCGCAGTCCTATGACTGTCGTCATGAGCGTGTGGATGCTTCGCGTGACCTCCACCTGCGAGGACGTGTCTCACCTAGCCTCCCGGGGTCGTGCGACCACCGCCTTGTGCATGCCCTATCTAGTGCGGTCGCCGATTATTAAGTGGCACTATTAGTGTGCGTACATGCTCTACAAGCGTTGTCTGGGTGTGTCACCAATTGTGGAGCATTTGTGTGTTATCTCTCAATCAAACTGTCACAACGTGTTGATAGTATTGCCCTACATGTATGCTATATCATCCGGCCGTCACTCATCACCCGCCGACCAACTCCTAGTTCAGACGTTGTGTGATTGGTCGTTGCGGGATTCATCTCACACAAGCAAGTGCAACTGTTTCACCAGTTCAGGGTAGGCTGCCGAAGCCCACCACTTGTACAACGACAAAGCCCATTGCAGCCCGCCTTTGCCACCATGGCGATGACCAGCTCTGCACGCTGTTAGTGCTGCTCGAGTCACACACATCGATGACAGTGCACCGACGAACGTTGCTAGATGAGCTCCACCCATGACGACCCACCTAGCCGCCGCACCCACCGAGTAGGATTGTTTGCTGCCACGCTCGGCTGCCGCTCTTCGTGTTTTCCTTGGCTCAGCTCTCTAACACCTCACTCCACTACCGTGCCATCACCTTCTATTGAGCTATATTGTGCTCCCTGTGAGACACCTCCATCACGCCTACCTGCACCAGCCCCTTGCACCGACAAAGAAGCAAACCATGACTAACACCGCTGACGAGGTACATCATTTCCTAAACTCCTTAGTTATATTTTGTCTCTCATTATATTTTTGACTGCACTCCACCGCGCTCGGATTCGTTTATGTGAGAGAATATATCTAGAAAACTACAACATGAGTGATTCCTTAGGTACGGGTCAAGCCTGCCCGTTAGGTGCGAGCGCGAAGGGAACTATTCTGTTCGACGCCATAGTCGCCGACGTCACTACGAGGAGGGTCAGAAGGTCACAATCACCATCACTGGTCTTCCACTTGGAGCTTGGAGCTTGGCGAACCCCTATGAGTAGGGGCCTGCACGTACGTCTGCCTAGGGTTCATTGTGACACCTAGTTACATTTCATTAGGGAATTATCCGTCGAGCTACGTCTCGGATGGCATTTGACATCATCTTGGTATCAGAGCATCGTCTTGATACGCGATTAGGTGATGTCTCTAACAATGTTCTGGCACATTTTGGTATCAGAGCATCATCTCGATACCCGACCGGACAACGTCAAGATGACGTCGAGCATCACATATCATCACATTGGGATGGATACAACCGAACATCATTAAGTATTAGCCTAAGTTGTCTAAGAAAAATAAGTGTGTCCTTCATTTCCTCTACCTCAATTCTTAGGTAGACATATCCTGGGCTCTTTAAAATAACAATATAATATAAATAGATAACCTAATTCATCCCCCCCTTAGGTTATTCCTTGGCCAGCGAAACTAACAAGTGGTATCAGAACTCACCTGGATTTATAACCGTAACTGATGTCTAGGAGTAGATCCTATGGCTAGGGACAGTGACTTTAGACCTCCCTCGATTGATGGAAAAAACTTCTTTTTTTTGGAAGAATAGAATTAGAATGTTTCTAATGGGAATTAATGTTGCACTATTGAAAATAGTGTGTGATGGGTTAGGAGCAGACCTTGATAAGGTCGATGAAACAGAGTAATCTCTTAAATTTAGAGCTATAAACATGATCTTACGTTGCATAGACCCATCTGAACATGAGAAGATCTCATCTCTTATCACAGCTAAGCATATGTGGATTCAATTTACTATCCATGTAGGTACATCAAGGGTAAATCAAATTAGTTTGTCTATTTTAATCATTGTGTTTGGGCTTTTCAGGATGAAGGGGATATGATGGGACTCTAGACAAGTTCCTAAACTACTTGGGGTCATTGGGTAAGACATTTACATTCTTTAATATTGACTGAAAAATCTCGAGTTCCCTTTCACATGAATCGACCATGAAGGTCACCGCAATTGAACAACCAAAGTACTTGGATGAAACACGTGTCCCTGAGCTAGTGGACTCTCTGATCAGACATAAGATGGACAAGTGACTTCCTTCTACGCTCAAGGGTTGAGGATGCCAAAGCTTCATCGACTTTATCGTTTTCTTGGTATCCTTGTTCAGCTCTATTTCTAGGTGATTTGCTTGGGGGAGCATTGACTTAAACTCAGTTAGGGCACATCAACACCTTGAAACAGATACCCCCCAAACATCATTCAGGATTAGCCTAAGCTATCTAAAAGAAATAAATGTGTCTCTCATTTCCTCCACCTCATTTCTTAGGTAGAAACATCCTAGACTATTTAAAATAAAAAATATATATAAATAGAGAACGTAATTCACCCTACCTCTTAGTATATTCCTGGGTCCCCTAAACTAACAGTTTCAATAGAATTTCAAGGAGACCTATGTATCTAAGAATGACGACAAAATGATATTTTATTATTTGTGTAACTTTATTTAGAGAAGATTCAATGCTATTGATTCTTTCAAAACCTTCATGATCTTTGTATATTATGCCCATCCTTATCATTGTGGAAATGTTCAAGTAATAATTAAAAGCCGACAAAGAAACTTTCACATTCAATCCATCACTATGGGGAATTCTTTCAACTACATAAGCTATTTCGTCTTTGTAACTTGACAATTGTTGGACTGAGAGTTCACCATGTTAATTCCCCTCTTCATGATGCTATATTAATAATAAACCAAGCATGGATAAAAAGCCAAAAGATGAAACTATGCCAAAATGTATACCCATTTGCATGATTGGATCTCTGACGCAGCCTTAGTATGAGAACAGTGTAGGAACAGGACTTTAATCCACAAGCCTTGCTCTACTTAAGGGAATCAAGTCCTGAATCTACAGAACTAATTTCTCCAACCCTTGAGTCTACTTGAGGTTTGCTTGAATACAAAATCAACTAAGGACTTTCTAGCAAATATGACACTAAGATGGGAGAAACAACAGTTTCAACAAAACAATATATTTGAATAATACTCATTCAGAGGTACATGGGTGCCTTATTTAGCCCATAACAAGTGCAGGGTCATTCATAATGATTGTACCCATGAAATGATAAGTCAAAACATTGATAAAAATAATTCTACAAGCTAAAACAGAGGATATGCAGCCTGACATGCCGAGATATCATGCAGATTCTAAGGCATATAGAAGCTGTCAGGAGATATTTGTGTGGCACAAGAAGATCCTGATAGGACAAAATGGAAGAAATGCAGCTTTAACACATTAAAGCAGATATCAAGGCAGAAGAAGAATCTGTCTGAAGATTCTGTCAGTAGATCATGTGAGGAAAAATTTGTTAGAGAAAATATTGTCAGAGAAAATCCTCTCAAAAGATCTTGTTAGAGAAAATCCTGTCACAAGATCTCGTCAGAGAAACTCCTGTGAATGGATTTTGAGGAGCTTTAGGTAATTTCTAGAGATCTTGTCAGTTCTAGAAGAATCTCCATCTTGGGCCACAAGTTGCTAATGGGCCTCATAAAATGGGCTTCTGGGCTACGTCAATCTCATTATAGGACAGTTTGAAGTTTGAAGTTTGATTAGATGTAACCATTGAGCCTACTCTCTCTCCTTCACATCGGTGCTATATGATTCATTAGTGATGAGTTTCCATGTTTGCTTTGTCAGAAAATGGTGTACCATTAGATTTCTTAACAATAATACCAGTTATTAATTATCAATTTTCACATATTGCACATCACAAGATGCTATGTGACATAGGACAATGTCGGTGATGCCATCCCGAGGGTACCGGGATGATGCTCGGATACCGGTTTGATCCCAAACCTTATCCAGTTGGGTATCGAGGCATGCTCAAATACCAGGATCATACCTGATGTCAACAAGGACGTCACCCATCGGGTATGGATCTACAGAGATGCGACTACGTGATGTGAATACTCCTAGGCGGATGTACATGCAGGCCCCAACTCATGGGGTTTGCCAAGCTCCCGGCTCCGGGGTAGGTGACCGATGATTCTAATGGTGACCTCCTGACCCTCGTCGGAGCCACGACAGTGTCTACGACACCGAACGGACCGAGTCCATGGGTGCACTCATGTAATGCACGGAGCGAGTCCATGGGCCCCTACCTAGGGAAAATGCTTGTTAGGTTCTCTCGTGTCCATTTATCCTCTCACTTATTCTAACTCATGCATAGTGGAGTGCAATCAAAAGATATACTTCAAAAGATAACTTAACCAGTGGGGGAGGGGAGCGAGGTACCTCTGTGGCGTCGTCGTCCTAGAGTTGTGGTACTTGTCGATGCAGGAACCGGTGAGCAGAGGCGGTAGAGCTGTGTCAGAGACGGCACGACGTCGCTCGACTGGAAGCATTGTCGCGGCTCAAGAGTTGTGATGTAGAAGCGGAGGAGGAAGGGGAGCAAGGCAAGGGGCTTCAAAGCATCATCTTGATATCCGGTCAGACGATGTCCGCGACGTTGACCAGCACCATCTTAGTAATAGAGCATCATCTAGATACCCGACCAAATGATGTATCCGACGGTGTCTGGCATCACTATCTTAATATTATTACCGGAAAGCCAGCCAAATCGGACAACATGAACATGGAGTAGTCTTTTTAAAAAAGATTCATCCATAAAACTGTTGTTTTCAAGCAAAACATTCCCCACTCTAAAGTGGTTTCTTGGGTCCAATAAATATTGAAGGAAGGACAACACATGTCAAGCTGGTATTGAAGCATAAAATATACATTAAATATAGTTTTTATATCTAAAAAGATATTTTCGGGCTTCTTAAAATATTACATTGAGGGTTTATTCATTCAAATAAATCTGCAAAAGGATAAATCAATCCAGAAAAAGTTTGATTAAATCAGCTTGTGTCAGAAAAGCTATAAGAATACTAAATATTATTCAAAAATTACAAAATAAAGCTTAATGATATTTTTATTAGTCTACGTCATAACAACATGCAAATACGGACATTTCAGTGCATATTTTCATGAAATACGCACGAGATTTCCATTTTACCATACCACCCTTCTTAAACGCTGCTATTTCATTATGAATGGACAGTTAGTCCTCTTTGGTCAGTTATTCATCCATGAAAGTAAAAGATATGGGCATAAAGTTTTATAGACATAAATTTCATGCTGAAAATACAAGTTCCAGTGAGAACTTGGATTCGAACCTTTCTAAGAATGTGTAAACTACTAATTTGGGCACTGCTAGTAAATATGTACTTCTCAGTGGAGATTAGACTGAACATAAGATGTTTCACTTCTCTCCGTATGTGGTGAAGTTCACACCTCTCATGCTGAGGTCCCTCTTTCTCTAGTAGTGGCTACCTGGTGCTTAACCTCTATCACTAACCTTCCACCTACCTTAAAATATAAGGAGCATGATCTCTGCCTCCTTTTTCACGCATAATATAAAAATGTGATCATAGCTCCATATAAGCGCTGAGGGTGAGTGATGTAAATATAAATAAGACTGAACATGAGAATACAAAGAAATAAATAGGAACTGCTTAAATAGAGTAGGTGAGGTTGATCAGGCAGAATTCAAAAAACGATTATATCCCAATGGGTAGCCCATTCCCAACAATTAGATGAATATATAGAAGATAAAGAATAAAATGATGATGTATGGATATTGACAAAAAAAAAGACATTAGATAAAGCATATGTCATAGAACCAGCTAAACTATGGCTGTTTGAAACAAAAGGTACCCTATTTATTCTTATGTCCTTTATTTATTTATTCCTTAGTTTTGGTTCATGTTGAAGACATTACATTTTTTTGGATTATGGAAGCACACTCAACATTTGGTCTGTGTATTGTTGTATTTCAAGCGTAAATGGTTATAAAAAGTGATTTTCCAATCTTGTTAAGACATTATGAGAGAGTGGTAGAGGAAAGGGGTCCAGAAGATGAATAATAAAATTAGGTAAATGGGTGACTAGGAGGGATGTCGCAATGATCTTATGTATAAGGTTATATTATGAATATGAGGAGGGTTCCTAAAGGGAGGTGATGATATATGAAATAGAAGAAGATGGTAGATTGGGTATGTCGTGAATGAAGGTTGATAATTTTTAATCCAATTTTGGTGGATCAAAAGAGGGGATTCTTTCTGTTTGGCATTGAAGGAATACCTACTGTCTACCTCAAATTACAATTCATCTATGAGGGAGAATGGCACCAAGTAGGATTGGTTATATGAGATGGTCATGAGGTATGTGCATTGTAGATCACTCAACACTTCATCCATTGCGTCCTAGTATTTCAATCATTAGGTACCATAGATACTTGGAAAGTGACTCCCATATTATCCAAAACAATAGTTTGTGTCATCTAATGATTGTCATGATACAATATTAAAGAAGACCTACCCTAAAAATGCATTCAATATGAAATATGATGTGAGTTTACTACAGTGGGGTTGGAATATCCAATATAAAAATTAAGGTACATATCTAAATAAAAATTAGATCGGGACATGATATGATATAATATTTAAAATTATAGAAAATATGGAGTGCATCCACCCCTACTTCAGCAGGAAATGGCCTTAACGCATATGTGTAAAGTAAAAATTAAAAATAATTTCAAAAAGCTAAGCATTACAAACTGGGGTTCCCATATATATTAGTTAATGGAGCTTGCTTTTGAGCTTCTTCTTGGTTATTCCAAAAGGATATAAAAATACAACCAACACAGAAACTAGGGAAGGACTTTATCTCCCATTATGTTAAGAAAGTAAAATACGACTACCTAGACTTATGAGCTTATTTTAATATATAAAAACCAAAGTTTCCTATCTTTTTGCTTGTAATGATATTATTGCATCCTTAGAGATGAATCAGGTGATGCCTCAGATCCTCTAAATCATTTGCCTTATCAGCTAAATTTTATCCTCATAAGGCATAGGAAAACCCTAAAATGCATCCAGATATAAGCAATTCTGGTTTGTTGGTTTAGAAGAGGCTTGTGTGTTTGGGCAAGAGTTGGCTATTGAATTTCTTCTAATAGATCTTTCCCATTTTCATGCTGCATAATTTTACACTTTGAGCTTACTACTCTCTGTGGGGAATACTGCAAATGTGAACAAGATGAAGCAATAGATTTACATGATGTGGAGTAACTTCTTGGGCTTGGGGGCCTAGGTGGGTTAACTCAGGTAGGATATTGACCACCTCCGCATTGTGGTCTCATAACTCACAGCGATGATGATGTCCACTAATAAGTCTAAAATTGATGTGTAATTACATCCTTGTATTGGCTTTCAGACTTATGCAAAAATATTTATAATAACCCTTAATCAATAAATACTGTGTATAGAGCAAGCAAGGGGTCGAACCACAGGGATGCACGAAGCAAGAAACTTTATCCGACTTTAAATAAATTAATTCAAGAATGAATTAATTTTGCACTTAATATAGCTTAATTATGATTAATTCTGTTTATATTTAATATAAATTAAGTAGAAACTTAGATTTGATCTTAATGTTTTCAGTCAAGGCACTCAACATAAGATAATTTTAATTTTAAGATCAGATTAATTCGGATTACCAATTTCCCAAATAAGATAAAATTTTAAGACAATTTTTATGTATTAAAATTGGGAACTCATAATCAAGAAAGGGATTTTAAAATTGGACTTCAAGATGGATGAATTTTTGTATGAAATTTATATTTAGGTTTTTTATATATTGATTCAAGTTTTCCAAAAGTAAAATTTGAAATCCCTACAGAGAAAATAGGCGATCAAACCTAGGAGAGAAAGTAGACTAATTTTGGGGAAAAATGAAATTTGACCCTGATTTAAAAATCTAAAAATACATAATGGATCCAAATCAATGTACAACTAAATATTAAAAATCAGATCTCAAATCAAAATCAAAATGCATTGCTAATTTCAAGTCAAAACAACTTCAAGGGCATGTACATTTTGTCCATCCCTTGGCATTTTAGAATCGTTCAAGAAGTTTAAAAATCAAATTAGGAACTTACAACTTGCAATGATGAATCAGGATCTATTGACTTCCAAAGCAACTCTTGTGTCAGTCTTGGCCAAATCCTGGGGAGAGCTTCAAAATGTGAATTTTTCCTTCTTCAGACCTCTATTTAAAAATCCAACTGTATTAATTGCAGAGAGGGAAAAGACAAACATGCCCTCAAAATTTCAGCTCGATCGGACGGCTAGATCCCAAGATATTGAAGAAAAATGGATTTTACTTGCGTTTAATATCAACCGGTGGATCATTTCATTATTGAAGAAAAATGGATTTTTCTTATTGGCTGACGCCTCGTTTTTGTTGTTTTTCGCCGCATTGGATCTCGTTTTGACACTTGTTTGAGCACTTCCACAGGTTACAATCATTGGGAAAATGATGCTTCATTTACGCGGAGGAGAATGTGCCCTATTTTTAAAAAAATCGGAAAAGACAAAAGATACTTTTTTGTTACAAATTATTATGCGCAGACTCGATTTCCGCATGCATTAAATGCACGTGGCGAATCAATTTCCGTGTGTAATAAGTACAATGTGGATTCTTTTTTTTTTCTTTTTAAACACACAGTTGCCGCGTGTAATAAATGAACCCGTCCCCCCAACTGCGCGTACACGGAATAATCATACGTGATAAATGCACATTGAGATCAATTCACTTCGTGCATTTATTACATGAAAAAGCTAATAAGAAAAAACAAGAATGTACCTTTTTCCTTGTTGTCTGTGCCATGTAGCCCGCTTTTTTTAAAAAATGTGATTTGCTCATTGTGGCATCGTGCATTGCGATGCAATAATGAGCCAATGAAGTATTATTTTGGCGCTTCCAATCATTCACCCAAAATTTTGGGCGAATGATGTGGATGATACCTATTTAATAACAAATCATGTTTAAAATACTAGATAAATGAAAAAATTAATTATTCTAATTCTAATATTATTTATTGGGTAAATAATGGTAAAACAAATTATTAAAATATGGAAAATTCTAGAAAAACTAAGAAAACATTCACCAACCTTTAGCCAAGTATTTTAGGCTCTGTAAAAAAATATTTCTTCAATGAAATGAGGTTAAATACCATGTAAAAAAAACATAAATTCAAAACAATCAGAAAATCAAACTGCAAGTCATTTATATTCATTTATATATGATAACATGCAAATATGGCCATTAAAACACATAAATGTGATGTAATATACATCAACTTAACATTATAATTTGCAATTTATCATCCATAAAGAACGAGGGGACAGATTGGCAGATGTTCCAGCCATCCTAAAACTAACGTAGTGGCAGTGGAGAAAGACTGTTAGTGGACCCCCGAAGGTCAATGGTGGCCATAAAGAGGGGAGCTTGTCTGTCTTCTTATACAACTTGCAAAGATATTTCAATTTGATGGGCACGCCGAAGAAGGAGAGATTTCACTATCTATCTTCTAACGAACGAGAAATGCCAAGATTTGGTGGTGCTATGTTTGCGGAAAGAAAATTGGCCACAGACAACATTCAAGGAGTTTGTAAGATAATTAGAAGATACCTTCATGTCGTACAATACTTCCTGGATGGTGCGGGATGAGCACAACAACCTCAAGATGACCAGAACTCTGAGGGAGTATGTGAGGAAATTTGCCTCCCTACTTATGTGGATCATTGAGCTGTCTAACGAGCACAATCTCTACTGCTTCGTCAAAGGACTACCCCACTAGATTAGGACAGAACTGAAAATGAGGCACTGCCATGACTTGAAGACTACCTACAAGATAGCAGAGGGCTCCCCGACTTCTACTCCAACAAAGCAGAGAAGCCGGAAGAGAAATCTCAGAAATGGAGTAGGAATTCCCTACACCGTAGCGAGACACCTTCACCCCGAGACAGCTAGGAAGTGGAGAAAAAGTTCAAAGCAAGCTATGGCAAGGGCTCTGAGAAATGCAATAACCCAAAGCTTGTGACGATAACAACAGGTGGTGGGGGTGGCAAGTCGGGGTTTTTCGCTTGCGGAGGGCCCCATTTCATGAGGGATTGCCTGTGGCACGCGGGGGTGGCCACCAATGTCAATGCAATGGTCGTGCCCTCGGCTCAACTAGATATTCCAAAGGGCACCAGCACGGTGATGCTGAACGCTCTTCAATGCCTGGTGGCATTGCACGGGTGTGCTCTAGTCTGGTATGAGGGCCTCGGTCTCCTCCACGCCCAAGTTTTCATCAACACTTATCCTGCCATGGCCATGGTAGACACGAATGTGATGCACAACATCCTCCTGGAATGGAAAGCAAAGTGACTTGGATTGAGTCTTTCTCCAAGTATGGCGAAGATTAAGGCTGTAAGCTAGGAAGCTTGAGATATCATCAGCGTACCCAGGGGGGTGCTTCTATGGGTGGGGACGTGCGGAACCAACTTTGGGGTGTCCACCATGGATGAGTTCACAGTTGTCCTTGGTCTCCATCTCATAGTGAAGCATGTGCGGTTGTGTTTCCCCGGTACCATTGCATTCTATTGTCCAAGGGGTCTCACCCTTGTTTTGTGATAGACCAAAGGGACTCAAGGCTGCAAAACACCAGTTTACTGCCTACGATTCATATCAAGGATGGACGGAGGAAGGGGAAAGGGACCATCCTTGTCATCATAGGAGGGTTGACGTCACAAAAAGGTGCTGGAAGGTAGGGGTGTGTACCAAACTGCTAGGTGATGCCCAATTTAGGCGTGGACGACCATAATAACCCTGTTATTGTCATGGGAGGACTAATTGGACCAATAGCGGACGTAATGCGGGAGTTTGTTGGGATGATGTCCGTGGAACTCCTTGTGCGGCTACCGCCAAGGTGGGACATGGACCACGATATTGAAGCGCTATCAAGTAACTGTCCCTCGCCCACTTGGGCCAGAGTGAGCACCATACAAAATGCCCCTCGCCCACCTGGAAGAGCGGAGGAGGCAACTCTGGCAACTACTTGAATCCTGACTGATCCGGCCCTACAAG
Source organism: Wolffia australiana (assembly GCF_029677425.1). Classification (NCBI taxonomy): domain Eukaryota; kingdom Viridiplantae; phylum Streptophyta; class Magnoliopsida; order Alismatales; family Araceae; genus Wolffia; species Wolffia australiana. Next base: position 7,934,778 of record NC_135839.1, on the reverse strand, counting down.
GCACCCTTCGCTGCCCTAGCATTGTTCTAGAAGGATGGGTCAATCCGAGACTACATGGACTACCGTGCGTTGGACAAGGTCACGATGAAGAACAAATATCCCGATGTTGAATGCGAAGGATCTGTTCAAAAGGCTTGGGGAAGCTCACTTCTTCTCGCATAGGGACTTGAAGAGTGGGTATCACCAGGTGGGGATCACGGAGGGAGATGAACCGAAGACATCATGCGTCATCAGTTATGGTACATTTGAATTTTGTGTCATGCCTTTTGGGCTAACTAACACTCTGTTGACTTTTTATTGCTTAATGAGTTATATTTTTTGGGACTACATTGATGATGTTGTGGTAATATACTTGGATGATATCCTTGGGTAAAGCTGAAGCTTGTATGACCATGTGATGCATTTGATGAAGGTGATAGTAAGGCTGAAGGAGCATCAGCTTTACCTCAACAAGAAGTAATGTGAATTTGCTTTAAAGGAAATCGAAATCGTCGAACATCTAGTCGTGCGGGAAAGTGTGCACATGGATCCGTCTAAGTGCAGGCTATCCGAGACTAGGTGGCACCGAAGGAGGTACCCCAAATCCAGTCCTTACTCGGGTTGGTTAACTACTATCAAAAGTTGGCAAATTGACAAAGGCAGTCAACAATCAGCCAATGCTCCGGCTGCCAAAGTCTCCCCACTAGCTGTTCCATTGAGGGAACTGTTGAAGAAGAATGCAAATTGGAAGTGGACTAAGTGTTGCTAGGGAGCCTTTGACGAATTGACAAAAGCAGTCAACAATCAGCCGGTGCTCCGGCTGCCAAAGTCTGACATGTCATATGAATTACACACCGATGCTTCCGCTTTGCTCTCAAAGACATTTTGATGCATGAGAGGCATCGGGTGGCGTATGAGAACCAAAAGCTGAATGACACAAAAGAGGTACTGTGTGCACGAGAGGGAGATGATAACACTAGTCAATTTTCTACAATTGTGGCACCACTACCTCAATATGGGTAAATTTGTAGTCAACACCGACAATGTGGCCACCAGTTGCTTCGAGTCCCATAAAGAAACTTACCCCAACCAAGCAAGATGACAAGACTTCTTTGTAGAGTTCTAGTTAAACTTGAAGTACAAACTAGGATACACAAATCAAGTGGCGGACGGCCTGAGCAGCAAAGAATTGGAAGTTTTAGTGGTCACTCTTTCAAAAGTCCAAGGGAGCATTTTGGATGAAATAAAGCTCGTGCTACAAAATGATCCTAAAGTCGTGCGCCTCATTAAACGTATTTCCACAGGCAAGAAGATGAGATTATGGATTAAGGATTAAATTATATGTACACATGAGAATTGACCATACGTGGCATGTCCAGGTGGGGTGCGACGCAGGTTTCTCTTCGAGGCTTAGGATGAACCCCACTTCGTGCACCTAGGATAATTGTTAACATTTTGCTCCTATCTAGTAGGTATCATTGACTAAAGATGGTGAAGGATGTGGAGGCATATAACCACTACTGCCTGGTGGGCCAACAAGACAAGGGAGAAAGACGAATGATGGGGGACCATCGAGCCGGCCAAGCCCAGGCTCAACGACAACCATGTCGAGAACCCCGAGCCCACGCCAAGGGCTCGAGTTTCAAGTACCCGGCTTAACAATCGACTCCAATAGTCATTTATGTTGCTTTATATTTTGCCAAATTTTAGGAGGGCCACCGTGGATGGGCTTATATTTTATTTTTGTTTCAGCCACCCGAATTGTTAGGGGAATGTCTCACATTGGACATTTCCCCTAACTGATCCATTAGGGCAACCAACCTCACCCCCAATATAAGGGTGCTGTGCCCTACAACTTTCTTGGACTTCTTGAATTAATTTTAAGATAATTGTAACTTTCCTTCTCCCGTTGAGTTTTCCCCTCTTGCATGAGGAGGTCAGATCAACGCCCGGTCTAGACTTTGGGTCAATAAGCCAATCGAAGGTCAGTCATCTATTCTATTGTGTTGACTCAATCGCTAGGCGCCAGGCCAGCGCCTGAGTCCCTTATCTCTGCCCAAGGGAATCGTAGACTTGGGCGCCCAGTCCACCGCCCGTGTCAAGCCGGCACACGGGTGCCCCGCTAATCGACCAGACGACCGTTCCACAGTTCACAACCCCTCCCAATAAAGATTCCGGCAGGCTCCGTGGTCTGCGCCCACCAGGTTTCATTCCTATCCTCTCCCCTATAATTTGCAATATCATTACCTGTTTTAGTCTCATCCTCGACATTCGCACCATCGGTCATGTCAAAATAGGTTTAGACACCAAAGACATAATGAGGACTGTATTTCTTCTTGATAGTGGTCTGGGACCCCAACGACGAAGGCCAAATGCGCTCGCATAGTGATTGTCAATCTCAAGCGTCTACCTCCTCGTGGACCGTCGGGTCATTGGGAGCTGGATCAGCCCTAGACCCCTTTGTGTTTTCTAACTATCCTGCTCTCTAGTCGGCTGCTCCCAAGTATTGTTCACTATCATATTTCAAAGGATGCATCATTGGACCACCGCCCGTGAATTTTTACCCTGTGGTGTAACCTGACCCTCAGCTTGGTCGGTCATGTTAGATCATATTGGTATCATGGCCAATTGTGCTAACCTTCGCGCTAAGCACCGTTAGTTTAAATTCTCATTTTTGCAATCGGGTTTAAATCGTGCGCATTATAATTTGAAATTTCATCCTCACCATACATCATATTGGCATTGTACCTTCTCTTAAATTTTTCCTCCTAGTTTAAAACCCTAGATATGACCTATCTAGCCATTGGATGTTCCAAGTACACGGTCAAATATGCACCGTCATCGATGACGATTATGACGTCGTGGATCCCACACATGACCTTGACGGTTTTGATCCACTACTGGAGGACCCTCGATTTGTCCCCCTCCAAAACTGAAAGTCAAACTAGCACCAACTGAATCGTCTGCTTGAACCAGTAGGGACTCCGCACCACGGAATCCCACCCCACCTTTTGGATCCCTAGAAGACAAACTTCCCCACCCCAATCAGGTGATCAGGGTTAAACCGCGCGGCCATCGTCTCGCAGATGTACCTCGCCAACTCGGTAAGGCTCTAGTAGAAGACTATGCTTCACTAGTCTGATCACAAGGAATGCCACGGCCATCGCCCAAGCTTTGGCATCAAGACACCCCAACATGACAACCCCAACCACGGCAACATCCCAGAGGACAAGCGAAGAAATGAGCGCCACCGCCGATCAAGAACTCGCCGTACTGGAACCACGAGGAATGGAACTATCCTCAAGATAGGTTTCCACGATACCGCGAGGTGAGATATCCGCCTCGTATATAGGCATTGGCACCATCGGGTTATTACCGTAACGATGTTTAGTACACAAGCCGGGTCATCCTTACGAGCCATCTCCTTCATCCTACATGACGATTTGTCTTGTTTCAAGATCAAGCCTTGGACCAGGAGCTCAACGTCCTAGAGCCTTGGTCAAAGGATGAATTTGTGTAGGATGAAGGAGTTGGTCCTGGAAGGTTAGGACCAACTCCTTCATCCTACACAAATTCATCCTTTGACCAAACTTGGGCGCAAGAATCCTGGGGCAGAACCCTGGGGCAGAACCCTTTGACTATGGATCAAGCCTACAATTTAGTTGAGAGCATTGAGTTCTCCCTCGAGGATATGCTTCTGCCATTGTCTCCTACGACTTGCACGCCTACCACTCCTACCAACACGTCTGTCAGAACCACCTCAACCTCTAGGTGGACCAAGGGGATCTCTTCAGTTTTCAAGAATGTAATACCCTCCACGATCCCCGTTCACACAGTCCAGGACACTTCTTATGTCAAATTGACTGCCTGAGCACCAATGGTAAATCGAGACTCCATCTAGTGCTTCAAGTGTAAGGGTTCCGGGCATCGTAGATCTGTGTGCCCCTCTCTCCTACATGTCAACTTCAGTGGGAACCCGATCGACCCTCCAACTGATGAGGAGCTCAACGTCGACATCTACGAAGGAGAGTACCCAGAAGATGAGATTACCAAGGAACATATCGGGCATATCCAGATTATCCCAGACATCCCGACACCTCGAACACCCATGGTGAATCTACAGAATCGACAAGACGTTTGGGATCTTGTTGTTGTGGGGCATCTACTGACTGTGAACCCTACCCCACAATTGGCCACCCACGTTACAACAAAAACGGCGTCCACGACGACAATGTCATGACCTAGTCTTCCCCCTCAAAAGGTTGCTTCGACAATGCGGGCTCCCACCCGACAGTCATCCACCCACCGCCATCTAACGTGATAGTACTGACTCCAGCTAAGTTAGCTCAATGCACTTCCATCTTTTATGTATATGCGAAAATTGGTGGGAACACATTCAAGTTGATCATAGATAGTGTGAGCAGCATTAATATCATCTCTAGGGTTACCGCCGCCAAACTTGGTTTGACCTTGGTAGCACACCAGACACCATACAATGTGTCATGGATTGATGCCTCAACCCTCTTGGTAAAATACCAGTGCCGCGTATCGTTGAAGATGAGCATGTACAATGAGCAGGTGTTGTGTGACGTACTGCCTATGAAGATTGGCTGTATCATCTTGGGCGGCCCTTGGTTGTTCAATCACGAAGTCCAGTTGGCTGGTCGGGCCATAACGTGTTCCTTCATATACGGAGGACATCGATTACTATGCTACCGGTCGACGTGGGCTCTGACTACTCCGAATCTACCAGCCCTATGTTGGCTCGATCCCTAAATGATTTGGTGCTCACTAACGGGTGTATCTTCAAACAGGAAGGTGAGCGCGACGAGGAAGGAACCCCGGTTAACTTTGCCCTTACTCGAGACCTTCTGTCAAATGACACCTACCCATCTACGGATGCACCTGAGCTTGTCGAGCTCATAGCTAGTTAAAGGAACGTATTCTCGGAAGAACTCCCCCAACGAGCTCATAGCCAGTCCTTCCGCCGTCCCCCCGCACCTCGCTACCAATGGACTTGGCGCATGTGTTGTGACTCGCTTGCTATAAACAAGATAACAGTAACATACCATTTTCACATACCATGGGTGTAGGACTTGTTCGACCAGATGGCTGGAGCAACCATCGTTTAAAAAAGTGATCTTCCTAGTGCATACCATCAGGTCCGCATTGGACCTAGTGACAAATGGAAGATGACATTCAAGATCAAGGATGGCCTATTCGAATGGAGGATTATGTTGTTCCGCCTATCCAATGCCTGATGGAGGACCATCTCGAGGACGACGCCACGATGACGAAGAACCATCTCGAGGATGACGCGACGGGATGTCGTCAGCCACGCCGAGCAGCTCGCGCCGACGCTCGCCACCCGGGGTTTAAGTACCCCGCGTAAGAACTTTTATCTTTTTACTTATGCTCATTTTCATGTGTGTTTGTATTTTTGGATTCGTGGACTGGGCCAATGTTGTTGGGCCCCGTCCTCGTCATTTTTACTTTTTATGTTTGTATTTTGAATTTCTAAGGGAGGCCGAACCACGTCTCGCGACGGTTCATCCTCTCCCACGTTCACTTGGCACCCATCCTCACTATATAAGGGGATGGCATGCCCAACCAACACCTTGGAGTCATTGTTGAAAAGTTTATTCACAATTGTCTCCCCTATCGTGAGAGTAGTGTAGGGGTTTGGCTAGCCCCACCCCACCTTGAGATCACTCCGTGGGTAGAGCCCATGTCTCCCGTCGAGATCACTCCGAGGAGATGTTAAAGCGCGCCGTCGAGATCACTCCGGTGCGAGGAAAGAGTTTCAAGAAGCCGCCGCCATCAAGAATCGAAAGAAGCCTTCGTCGAGATTACTCCGGGGGTCTTGGGAGATTCAAGAAGCGTCGCCGACACGCCATCAACCGGGAAATCTGCTCCGAGGAGCACACCCAGATCCGTCAAGAACTCCTCTTTCTTGGAGGGTTCTTGGTTGTTACAGTTCAAGAAAGCCATTTCTTGGTACCTTTTTCCACCCTTCCACCATTTCTTGATCGCCCACCCCCCTTTCCCCCTCGTTTCTTGATTCCCACCCGCCCCGTCTTGCCTTCCTTGATCGCCACCCCTCCTTTCCCATCGCTTTCTTGATTCCTAACCGCCTCGTCTTGCCTTTCTTGATCGCCCCCTTTCCCCATCATTTCTTGATTCCCAACCGCCTTGTCTTGCCTTTCTCGATCGCCTACCCTCCTTTCTCCCATCGCTTTCTTGATTCCCAACCGCCTGCCTTGCCTTTCTTGATCGCCCACCCTCCTTTCCCCATCGTTTCTTGATCCCCAACCGCATCCTCTTGTCTTTCTTGATCGCCCACTTTCTTTCCCCTTGATTTCTTGATTTCTTGATTTCTTGAATTCTTGATTTCATGATTTCTTGATTTCTTGATCTCACCATATCTCCTTGATTCCCCTTCGTTCTCCCCTTCGCCCTCATCTTTCTTGATTTCTTGCTTCCCTGCCTCTACGCCATAACCGTTTACTTGGTTTTCTGCCCCACCCCCACGACTATTCCCACGATACTTGGTTCGCTGTCTTGCCCGCCCACACGACACGCCGTCGTCAGCTGCCGCGCGCCTTGTGCGCCCTCTGCTCTGACTTTTGTTGCACGCCACCCGTGGACTCAGCTCTCTGCTGGTAGTTACGACCGCACCGTCCGCACCCGGTTTTGTCCTCGCCAACGACACTCGTCCGCACGACCCGACACTAAGCATCCGCTCGACGACTTGGACGCCTTGGACTAAGCGATACAAAGGTCAGTCTCGTCTCCCCTCTATAAACTCCAGTATTATTATCTTCGACAGTCTCGTCTTCCCCTATCGCGTCCGCTACCATGATATTCTCGAACATCATCGGATAGGACTAGCCACCTTGTCGAGCATAGGGATTCTTGTGGTAGACGGACTGTCATCCGACTTGGACGCCGAACGCTCCAGGGCTGTTAGATGCCCCTCACTTAGTAGACGTCTAGTAGGTCCAGCGGGTCATTGGGAGTTTGATCTTAGGTTCACTCGTCTCTCATTGATCGGTACGGCCGACGTCGCTATCCGTCAAGTCCTTATCTGCTCATTCGTATTTTCTCATCATTCGGCTTACATCCCATACATTCGCATCATAACCCTGTGACGTGAAACGCGCCGATCGATCCCGGCCGTCGTCGTATCACATCAATGCCCTTAACATGTTTCAAAGACTGATGAACAAGATCCTCCACCCATTCTTAGGCAAATTTGTCGTCATCTATTTTGACGACATACTGATTTTTAGTCTATCTTGCGAGTAGCACCTCCGCCTATAGGAGGCATGCGCCCCCTTACAATGTGAGAAACTCTACACACATCCAAAGAAGTGTAGCTTTTTCATGATGGAGGTGGCCTTCCTCACGTTTATCCAGTCCCTGCGTGGTGTCTTTGTTGTCGGAGGTGGCCAAGGTGGAGGCCATTACAGCATCGCGACGTCCACAGTGTTTGTAGCTTGATGGGTTTGGCTACCTTCTATCGGAGGTTTTTCCCAGGGTTCAATGGCATCACAGCCCCAATCACAGATCCGATCGGGCTAAAAAAGTTTGAGTGGGCAAAAGCCGTCATTAAGGCTTTCGAGGAACTTAAGCACCTCATGAGCAAGGCCCCAGTATTGTGATTACCTAACTTCAACAAAGTTTTTGAAGTCGCTTGGGATGCGTTTGGCGTAGGAATCAGCGAAGTGCTCAGCCAGGAAGGACATCCAATCGAGTACTTCAGCGAAAAAGCTGAACGACACAAAACGTCGATATGACAAATATGAGCGAGAGTTTTATGCACTCGTCCAATCTCTCCGGCACTAGCAACATTATCTCCTGCCGAAATAATTTGTCCTCTACTCAGATCACAGTGCCCTTCGACACTTATGTGATCAGAAAAAGGTCAGCCATCAACACGCCCACTAGATCACATATCCACAAGATTACACATTTGTGATCAACATGATGAAGATGCAAGTCCTTGGTTTTGAGCAGTTGCCATTGGATTACATTGACTGCCCCGATTTCAATAGAATAGTTAGTGCCCTCTAGGATGGGCCCAAGCCTGACTATCGAGACTACTATCTATTGGAGGGGTACTTAAGGAAGGAAGTTGTGTGTGCCCCGCACATCCCTATGTGATTTTGTCATATGTGAAACGCATGCCGGAGGCCTCACTGGCCACTTCAGTGTCAACAAGACTATTCAGGCCATAGAGTACCAATTATTTTGGCCCTTCCTCAAGAAAGATGTTGGAGACATTGTCTCCCGATGCCTAACTTGCTTCAAGGCCAAGATGACCCGGCAAAACGTCAAACTCTACACCCCCCTTCCAAGGCCCACGCGCCCATGGGATGATGTGAGCATTGACTTCGTCCTGGGCCTGCCTACGACCCAACAATGACATGACTCCATCATGGTAGTTCTCGACCACTTCTTCCAGATGACACATTTTGTGCTCTTCTCTAAGAAGGCGGACACATCGGTACCTCCTTGACCTCTAGACCTCTTGCATGTAGAACCTCATGCTAGAATCTCCAAAGATGGCTTTTCATTCGCTCATCATGTTCGGAATATATATCATGACATTCATTCACGCATTATTTCACAAAAAAGAAAAGTACAAGGTTGCTGCCGACATAGGTCGTAGGTCTATTAGATACATAGGGTGATCTGGTCATGGTCTGGTTGTGGGCTGAGAGATATTCTCCAAGGGTCGTTACGAAGCTTCACGCTTGTAGTATAGGGCTTTTTCCGATAGCCCATGTGATCAATGAGAACGCTTACGTTGTGGGCATTCCTCTTAAAAGGGGGATCTGTTCTACCTTCAACGTTAGCGATCTAGTCCGCTACGATCCCAGGCCACCAAACATAGAGCCTCACAGCCCTTCGAGCCTTAGTTGTGATGAGAGTGAGGGATATCCACGGTCTTCCCCCATCCAAACCCCTTCAAGGCGTAAGAATATCGAGTCCGTATTGGAGGAGGTAATTAATGCTATAGGGAGTAGTGGGAATGCAAATTCCTGGTTCACTGGCAGGGCCGGCTGGCATCAGACGACACCCTAATCTGAAAAGCAGAACTTCAGTACCTCCCCCCGGCACTCATCCACCCGTTCGACAACTTCATGGGCTCTAACAAGCCGGAGCTGAGTTCCTCCCACCTGAGGCAAATGATGGGGCACCATCAAGTGGACCAAGCCCAAGCACGATGACAACCACATCGAGAAGCCTGAGCTGGCACCAAGGACCCGAGTTTCAAGTACCCGGCTTGACTGTCGACCCCAACAGTCATTTACCATGCTTTATAATTTACTGAATTTTACGAGGCCCGCTGTGTTTTGGCCCCTATTTTATATTTTCATTTTTTTGTTTCAGCCATCCGGATCGTTAGGGGAATGTCTCCCGTTGGACATTTCCCATGTGTGATCCATTAGGGAAATCAACCCCACCCCCTATATAAGGGTGGTGTGCCCTAAAACTTGCTTGGACTTCTGACATTAATTTTAAGTTCACTATTATTTTCGTTGTCCCATTGAGTTTTCCACTCTTATATAAGGAGGTCACATCAACCTTAGGTCAATCAACAATGACACAGATCGTCAAATGTGGCTGCCACCCGGTTCTTCCTCCACTGTTGAAGAAGAAGACGCCTCTCCTTGTCGGACAAAACACAGCGTCCTCGCCGCTCGACCTGACTGCACATCGATTGGCTTCTGCCCCTTGTCCTGATCGCCGGTCTGAGCCGCCGTTGTCGTCTTCCTCTGCTAATGAAGAGAGATCGCTGCCTTTCCCGGGACAGACTTGCTGCCGCCGCCACTCGATGACTATCCTCCTAATCATCTGTTGCTTGCGTTCAGATTGTTGCTCCCTACCTCTATCACCACGCGTCCTCCATTATTGGAGAGAAGATCCCCGCTCCTCATCTGGGAATAGGCCGTCACCGCTGTTTACAGATGACTATTGTGGTCGACACTTGCCCCATCTCCAATGACTCCTCCCCGCCCTAAATTCCCTCTTCGGCGAGGTCGACAATCCCCTATCCCTCTAAGAAAAGGGAAGCGGTCATCACCATCACCACCAAGACCCTCTGCCCCTGGTGTGGAAACGTTCGTGCCTCCCCAGGCCCCCTCTCTGTCACCCCCAGTTCACTGCTAGGTCAACCTCCTGCACATAGAAGAGGATCGGATCAATCGAATCTCCATCGGGCCTCGTATCCATCAATGGATCGGGCACATCCTTAGGTCTTTCTGATCGATTGGGCTGAGTCATCAATCGGTCAATGCCCGGTTTAGAGTTTGGGTCAATCGAGCGGACAAAGTACAGTCCTCTATTCTATTTCGCTGACCGAATCGCTTGGCGCTAGGCCAGAGCATGAGCCCCTTGTCTCATCCAAACTAATCATTGTCTTAGGTGCCCGGTCCACCGTCGATGTCGACCTAGCACCCAGATGCCCAATAATCGCCCAGACGACCGCTCCATGACTCAGGACTGCTCCCAATCCATATTCTGGCAGGCTCTATGGTCAGCGCCCACTAGGTTTCATTCCTCCCCTCTCCCCTTCAATTTGCGGTATCATTGCCTTTTTAGTGCCATCCTCGACGTTTGCCCCATTTTGTAGTGACAAAATAGGTTTAGCCACCAAAAATATAGTGAGTATTTTTTTCCTTCTTGGTAGTGGACTGAGTCGCCAACTACGAAGGCCGAACATGCTCGAACAGTGATTATCAATCTCGCGCGTCTACCTCCTTATTGTCTGTCAGGTCATTGGGAACCAGACAGGCCCAAGACACCTCCGTGTTATCTAACAATCATGCTATCTATTCGGCTGCTCCCAAATATTGCTCGTTATCAGATTGCAAAGGACACATCATTGGACTGCCGCCTGTGAATTTTTATCGTGTGGTGTAACCTGACCTTTGGCTTGATCGGTCATGTTACATCAATGAATGCTGTAGGAACCTTGGAATCTCTTCAACGGGGAGTCGATAGTGGGAATCTATCTCGATGGACTTTATTACCTACCTACCACGCGTGAATTGGCACCATGCCATCTTGGTGGTCGTCGACTTTTTTTCCAAGTACATGACGTTTATTCATACTACGGCGGAGATGCATGCCAACGACATGGCTCGAGTCTTCATGTTTCACGTGGTAAAGTACTAGGGCTTACACTTGACATTATTAGTGAACGTAATACATGATTTGCGAGACATTTTTGGAAGTCAATGTCCAATTACATGGGCTCCAAGCTCCATTTTGCAACGAACTTCTGCCACCAAACTGATGGGCAGACAAAGCATGTAAATGTGTTGCTTGAAGAATATCGACGGCACTTTGTCTCGACTAACAATAGAATTGGGTGGAGCTACTAGATGCAGCCCAATTCATACACAACAGCAATTGGAGCTCACCTACAAAGCAGGTGCCATTCGAGATTGTAACTGGAAGGCAGACATTAACCCCTCTAGAAATGGTGAAAAGAAAAGGGAATGGTCATTTCCCTACGGTTTACTGATTTGCTTCTGATTACAATGCCCAGATTGAGAAAGTGCATGCGGCACTAGAGCGAGCTACTCCATGCATGAAAAAGAGTACGGGTCAACACAAACAAGATGTAGAGTTCTAGGTAGGTGATTGAAGAGGAACGCCCAGATGTTAAAGGCAGAGAGGGTGAAGCAACAGCACAAAGGATTGGTACCACATTATGATCATCGTTTCCAGGTGGTAGCACCGGTTAGACGAGTTGTTTACCAGCTCAACATTCCATGATGGCTAGCTGTCCATTCGATCTTTCACGCCTTTGTGCTTAAGAAGTACTAGGTGCACCCTGAAATCGCAGAGAGATCCAGGTCTGGCATGCACCGCCGAATGTGCGGGAACAATTTGACTAGGAGGCAAAGGCAATCCAAACGAAAAGGGATATAGATCGAGGAGGAAGCATGGTTGCTATCACAAGATACACAGTACTGGATTGAGTGGAAGAACCGCCAAGATGAGGCAACAACATGAGAGCATGCTTAGACTTCTGGCAGTTCAAGCAGTTTCTATGAGCGTATGAAGCGCAATTAGCATCGACAAGGGCATCGACAAGGGCATCGACAAGTTGAAATGGTGGGGGCATGTAAGGCACTAAAAAAGGCAGCACATTTTGCAGAGAGGCCTGCGTGGTTATTGGGAGGATGTGTCTATGTACAGGGAATCATGATTTGTGATCGAGTCCTTAAGGGTGAAACACTATATGCATCAGGGAGGTGACACCCCACCCTGATATTTAAAGCCAAGGCCCTTTTGGTGCTTGTATTTGTTGCATGCAATGGTGGTAGATCAGGGCAAGGTGGTGTGTGGGCTACGTGCATGAGGCGCTAGCAGCGCGCATGCATGCAGGATGCAAAAGCTAGGTGATAAGTTCAAAAATACGCGTTATATGTCGTTATTTTAAGGTTTTTTTTGAACTTAGGCAATAATATTTATTTTATCCCTTAGTGTTCAAGTAAGGGGTCGAACCTTAGGGAGGCGATAGGGAAATTCAGTTTTCCTCAAATTGGGGATTAGCACTCTAAGTTTTAATAGCTATGATTTTATAGCTTTTGATATATTTTATGATTAGTTACCAATCCTTGATAAGAATTACTTACTAATCCCCTACTAGATTGTTTAAGTATCCAATGGATCTTAGATTTTTTGGATACTTATTCAGTTCTCTTGAACTGAATTAGATCAACAGTTCTCTTGAAACATGTTTTACTTGTTTATTTAACCTGAATACTTAATTCAGCTTGAATAGTGTTTTTATTTTATTTTATTTTTTATTCACTCAGAAATTATTTCAAGAAGAAAATTGATCCCGATCGTTAATACCAATATTTTTATAAGGGATGATCCAAATCTCTAATGGACTAGAGACCGTAAGGTAAAATTTAGGAGTTAAGATGATTAAAATCAAAATTCAGAAAAATGATGAACGTGAATGGGATTGCAAACCTGAGACCAATAGAATTTAAAATTAATTGTAAATGTGTTCAGAGTGAACCTAGAAGTACCAGGAATGCCAGAGAATCGATCTGGGCAACCTTCAAGCAACGAACACTGAAAATTCTCCACGAATCTGACTTGAAATAGCTAAAAAATGCAGCAACGGATCTTCAAATTTCTTCCCCAAATTGAGCTCCAAATCCTCCCCGGTTGTTTCTTGAGTCTTCGAGAAGGCTAGTGATCACTCCTCAAGCTTAAAAATCAAGTAAAACAATAAATTTCAGTTTTTCCCCTTTTATCGTCGTGGAATCAGAAGAACAGCTCTTCCGATTCCGTTATATTCTTTCTTCTTATGTGCGTTGTACGCAGAGCATACAATGCGTCCTTATTTGCTCTGTGCGTCCGTGTACGGGTCTTCCTTCATGCGTACCACACCGATATGTGCGCTTTGCAAGGTGGAAGACCCGCCTAGTGCAGTGTATGCGCTTAATTTACCGAGTTAAGCTGCGCGCGATTGGTCAGCACATAGGTGCGTGTGGTGCGTGTGATGCCCGACATGCACGGCGCTGCGCATGTGCGCATCATGCACCAAAAGTACCGATCTAAGCATTGATTGGTCCACGCTTGTCTTGCATGCCCTACGCCATATAGCACCCACGTGAGCGTCAAAACTGGCCCAATAAGGGCCAGTTAAAAAAAAACATATTGTAATTATAAAAATACCTAGAGTAAATCCTAAAAAATCTGTATTAATGACTAATTTTTTTATTAATTTCTTAAATTCGTTTTATTTTTTTATAGAAATAGATCAATTCAACATTTAATTCCTCCCAAATTTCATTTTTAAAAATGTTTAAAATGTATGAATTGACCTAGTTATTTATAAAAAATCTTATTTAACTTGAAACTTAAGGAAATTCTTCTTTTGACCACAAATCATGATAACGTGCATTAAAAAATAATGTTTTAAAGCATTAAAAACCCAAAAATATGATGAAATTAGCACTTATTTAGCTCCATTTTGCATGTTATCACTAGGCAGCATAAGTGCGGATGACCCAGGCTGGGCCACTTTGCATCGTGCATGCACGTGTGCTATGGGGAGAGCAAGCAAATGTCGCATGAACTGCATGTGTGGGCCATAGGGTGGGCAACTTATTGCCAAGAGAGTAAGGCATAGGTGCATAGACAGCCCCAAGATGGATGTGGGGGATGTGGCACTCCCGCAGGTAGTGCACACAGTAATAAGTTCAAAAAGTACGTGTATATATGTCATTATTAAAGGGTTTTACGAACTTGATCAATAAAATGTATTTATCCCTTAGTGCTTAAGTAAGGGGTCGAACCCTGGGGGGGTGATAGGGACATTCAATTTCTATCAAATTTGGCTTTAGAACTCTTACTTGAACTAATGATGTGGTTTTACTCAAGTGAAATTAATTTTGTAAGTTACATTTCAAATTCAGTTCATCCCAAGCAACAGATATTAATTGCTAAAATTTTTATCAATGAGAATGAAATTTATGATTAGTTAGCAATTCATGAGAAGAATTACAAACTAACCAGATTGTTTATGTGTTGATTTGATCTTAGATGTTGAGAATCTTAGCATTACTTTTTACCAAATTATTTTAATCACTAACCCAAATCAAAATCTGCCACTAGTATTCCTTGTTTATTATACCCAACAACTTAATTTAGTATGGATTATGTTTTTGGATTATTTAGTGAATTAGAAATAGTTTGGACAAGATAGTAAATCCTGATTAGTTATTACAAATTTTTTCGTAAAGACTAATCCAAACTTCTTACGGACTAGAAGCCCTAAGGTAACATTTTATGGCATTTCGCATATTTATCTAATTTATTTATCACGGTTTTAGAATGATAAGATGGTTTTTATTGAATTTTTATTTCACTCTAGTTAATTAGAAATGGTAAATCTGTCCTAAATTAGCAAATTGTGAATAGGATTTGGTATTTTGAGAACTAAGGGACTAAAATGAGTTTTGGTCGAATATCATTCGAATGATTAATATAGACTCATGGAATACTAATTGAATTGAATAGAAAGTAAATATCAGAATTAAGAGGATTAAAATCTGAATTTTGGAAAAACGGCAAACATGAAGGAAACTACAAAAATTGCGAAAATTGAACGCCAAATCAATTGTAAAATGCAGCATTCAAAATAAGCCTAGAAGTACCAGGGATGATCAGAAAATTGATCTGGGTAGATTCCATGCAACGAACACCCGAATTTCCCAAGAATTTTGGCTTGACTTTGGGGAAGAAATGCCGCGACAGATCTGAAAAATTACTACCTAAAATTGAGCTCCAAATCTCTCCTCGTTGCTTCTTGAGTCTTCAAGGGACCTAGGCCTTCTTTCCTTGAGCTTAAAAATCAAGAATGGCAACTCAATTTCTCCTTTTCCCCTTTTATCGCTGCGGAATTGGAACAACGATTTCTTCCGATTCTGTTATTATTCCCATCTTTCGTGCGTCGTACGCAGCGTGCGCGATGCATCGCGATTGGGCCACTTGGCGCCACAAATGCGTCACCCTCGTACGCACGGCACCCGGTGTACAGGTGCTTCACACGAGCGCTGCTTGCGCATACCATGGCACTCTGCCATCCCATTGGTCCATGCAAGCTCTGAGCAATTTAACTTGCTGCGTCGCTCGCATCGAGATAAGTCACACGAGATTGGTCAGTGCAACATTACGTGTGGTGCGCGACACACATTATGCTGTGTACGAGCGTGTCCAGCACTGAAGATGCCTAGGGCTGCTCTGATTGGCCCGAGCGATGCGGCATGTGGTGCAGGACACTGACGATGTTGTGTACATGTCTGTCCTACACCGAAGACATCTAAGGCTGTTCTGGTTGGCCGCTGCACTTCTTGGTGAGCTTTCTGCGCATTTATCGCCCAATTAGCACTTATACTGGCCCAATAAGGGCCAGTTTTGGTAAAAAACTACTTTTAATCTAAAATGGCTGAAAAAAATCATTAAAAATTTATTAATGCAGAAAAAATTATTAATTTTCTATAAATAAAAAATTATTAACAATAAATTTTCTAAAATAAAATTTATTGTTAATTTATTTTTATTTATAGAAATTGATGAATTAAAACATTTTTTATTATAAACATCATTTTAAAAAAATTAAATGAATAAATTGACCTAATTATTTGTCCAATGTGTTGTTTAACTTCAAATTTTAGAAAATAATTCTTTAACATAAAATCATGATAACATGCATTAAAAATTATTATTTTTAAGAATTAAAAGCCCAATAGTATGATGAAATTCTTACTTTACTTGCTCTTATTTGCATGTTATCATAACCCCCCACTTTACCTATTGCTAGTCCCTTAGCAATAGCTGATATACCAATAGTGAGACAAGTCCAAATTTCCCTTGATGCATTGTAATATCGGGTAGTTTGAGTTTCCCCTTCAAGTGCCATGCAAAATTTTCTTATAAAGAACAGACCTTTAAGGAAAAGATTAAGTAGGTCATAAAGGTTCCTCGTTTTTCTCAACAATAGTCATTGAATCTCAATGCCTAAAGATTATAACAAAATAGAACAATGTTTCTTTTTGCATGATTTTTCACCCTTATCCTTTTGTCTTGGTGTTTAGGGTTTAAACTGGACTCCTATGAGCACTTACGACGAGAGCATCCTCTGTGACATTCTTTCTACGAAAGTAGGAAGTACCATCCTAGGTCATCCTTGGATCTATTACCACGATGCCACCATAGCAAGCAGGATGACCACGTGTTCGTTTATGCATCAGGGATGACGAGTTACATTGTACCCTTACACTATGAAGCCGGCAAAGAAGAGGGCCTCGGCCAACCCAGTTTGGTTAGTGGTCATTAGTCGCCCCTTGATGCCTCAAGAGAGGGAACACGATCGCAACGACACATTGTCATGCTCAGCCAGCCGCGCCATCCACCTGGCCACCCGCAGAATCAGCCAGGCCACTTGCGCCGCACACCGTGCCGCCCGCGCTGCCCGCTCAGCTACCAGCGCCACCCGCCGCTCGTGACGCCTTTGCCACTTGTTTGGCCACTCGTGCCGCCTACCTGGCCACTCACGCTGCCCGCCTGGCCACCAGCACCGCTCGCCCTAAGCAAGCACCGTTCGCCCAAAGGCCTCATCCACACAAGCCTTAGACCTTGTGTGGATCCTGCACCCTTCATCTTAGAGAAGGATGAAAAGTGGCGCACCCGTTGTGAATGTCGTACCACCCATGAGCTCCCTTCCGTGCGCAAAGTATGCGCATAACTCCTCGGAGGCTCGCACCACCGGGTTGAGTCCTTCCAAGATCCCATATGGCCAGATTCCTTGTCGACCCCTCGCCCTAGCACAAATAGAATGCCATGCTCTTGCATTCGCCCAGCATGTTTACCCTTGCATTTGCCCAGCATGTTTACCCTTACATCAACATCGTCATGGTAGAACCACAAGTCATAATGCATCGTACAAGTAGGTTGCCGACTTGCATCGCCAGTTCCAAGTGTTCGACGTGGGAGACCGTATGATGATGATACTTCGACCAGAGAGTTATTCCCCTTGGGTCGGCTAACCTACTACCTGTTTGTAGTGCTGGCCCGTTCTCGATCCCCCAACGAGTGGGTGACCACACCTATGTCGTCAAAATTCCTCCGTCGTGGGGAATAAGCTCCACCTTAATGTAGCGGACCTAGCTCCGTATCGAGCCCATTCTTGCCCCTCTGACCCAGCCTTTCTAGAGCTCTTCAGTGTGAGTGAGTTTGTTGCGACCACTTCCCTTACATTTTCCCCTGATTGCCACGAGTCAATCGATTATATACTGCAAGAGGTAATTAACAATGCATGGGATGAGGTATCACGGAGGGTTTTAGTGCGCTGGCAGGGATGTATAGGGGCAAATGACTTGTGGATCATGGAGAATTTATTATGATGTCTGCTTTTGAATCTTCTTCAGCTGCCACCAATAGCTACCCCAACTCATCGGAGTTGAGTTCTTCTGACCCGAGAAGGCTAATGGAGCACCCCAAACGATACCAAGGATACATCATCGGAGCTGCCCTCGGCGTCATCAGCATCACCACCGGTCCGTGTCCAGCCTGAGCGACACGCCAAAGCGTCTGTGAAGACGCTCGGGTTTAAATACCCTAGATTAAACCCGTACGTGCACGTGCTAGTGTTTAACTCTCCATTTTCGTTTGTCAAATTTATGTTGTGTGTTCATCGTGATGAGTTCACCATACTCATCGTGACGCATTCATATTGCATGCTTTATTCATCTTTTTCATTTTCGAGCCGTTTAAAATTTCCCCTTTTTTAGACTGTGTTGTAAAAAGGGGTCCCCTGTTGGGCCCCTTGTCTAGATGTTTGTAATAGGCCCATCATGGCCCTATATAAGGCCATGATGTGGCACAAACATGTTCAGATCTGGTTTTATTTTGTGGTAGTTATTTTCTTAGAGCCAGGTCTCATCGAGAGGAAAGGAGAAGAAGAGAAGGAAGAAGAGGGAGAACTTAGGAGCAATGTCATCAGTTGCCTATAGCCTTGATGCACCCTCACCTATCTGTTCAAAGATCCATCGCACGTCGCTGGTGGATGCCCCACACGACTTTCGCCATTGGGTCAAGTGCCTAGGGGTGACTCTTCACCCTTCGCGTCGTGCCAACTACGAACCTGCCAAGCATCGCATGTGGAGTCCATCACATCCAATTTGATCTGCCTGCGTTCTGCTAAGCGAGAGGTCTACGGCCAGGCATCAGTTGTTGTTTCACAGTAATCCAATTTCATAGGGGGGGATTCACACGTGTCCCTCTGCTGATCAATGCAGGTTGAATTTGTATAAGTTCTGCTACGTGAGAGGTCAACATACCAAGAATCGGCCATGGTTCGACGATGATCCAATATGTGGGCAGGAGACTTGCACGAGCCCCTCCGTTGGTCAACGTGGGTTGCATACCTGCGTAGGCAGGAGATCTGCAAGGATTCCCTGTGCAGAATGAGCCTTCATTAAGAAGACGACATCATCTTCGGCACACCCGAATGCACCACCACGCCAGATGATCATTCTCCGATTCATTAGGTCCACTAGGACCTTTGACCCAATGTGGCATTGCCGCATTTAACCATTTGGGTACTGGACTTTGCCAGTGTTGCCTCCACGCGTCTGACCACTGCTGTTGCGGACCATTTAAACCTGTCACCCAGATGGTTCTAAGGATGTGTCGTTCATCCCAATGCGCATGAGCCACGCTCCTGGTGCATCACATGTTCATCTCCCCGGCTGAATTCTGATCATCTACGACTACCTCCGTATCTCTTGGGCCCATCCCCGTCAACACACTTGCTGCGCTGCATCCATGATGCACCTCACACTGGTCGCTCCCTGTTATACACACTAAGCAAGTTGCGCCGCGCCAAACAATCATTTTGGTCACACCTACCAAGCCATGGTCACTCGCCCATACTGTTGTGCTGGCTCTCTCTTCTGACTCTATCTTCATCCTGAATATCTCCGACTATCGCTCTTGCGCCTCGACACCACCCCGGTCGAGCCAAGCTGTGCCCATCAATAGCAAGCCTCAGCCTTTCTGCCCACATCGGCTCACACATTGATGAAGACAATGATGAGTAATACCACCGCCGATGAGGTACATCGTTCCCTTTGCATATTTTCAACTGCGTTCCACCACGCTCGGATTATATTAGGTGAGAGAAAATTATCAAAAAAACTACAATGTGAGCGAATTCCAAGGTATGGGTCGAGCCTGTCCGTTACGTGTGAGTCCCTACAAAATTATCCTGTTCGACGCCGTGGTCGCCGTCATCACTCTGACAAGGGTTAGAAGGTCACCCTCATTGTCATTCGGCTGTCGCCCCGGAGCTCGCGATTCAACAATTTCTTCTAAGCCGGACCTACATATTCACTCCACCTAGGTCATTTTCACTAACGTAGTTACATTAACGTTAGAAAATCATCCATCGGACATGCCTTCGATAACATTCGTTTCACTATGTATCTATCTATCTATCTATCTATCTATATCTCTATCTATCTATCTATATCTATCTATCTATATATCTATCTATCAATCTATATATCTATCTATCTATCTATATATCTATCTATATATCTATCTATCTATCTATATATAACTATCTGTCTATTTATCGATCTATCTATCTATTGATAAGCTCGATTTTAGTGGTTTTTACTGGTTATTTATCAGTCTAATCGTGTGAGGATTGAGCTTATGCAACACAATTTATAACCTCACTGCTTTAGGGCAAGTAAGGGTCGAACCTCAGAGAGCAAGGAAAACAGTGGTAGTTCTTTTCAGTTCAATCTGTATATTCAAATCTATATTTTCAAATATCAAACTCTCTTAGAAAATTCTTTAGTAAAAGCTACAGAGATTTCTTTAAAGTATTGGTTCACTCAACTCTTCAATTAGATTATCTTTAGTTAGGTTCCACAGAGTTATCTTGGTTAAAACTCAACTGAGCAGAACCGTCAGCAAGAATTTCTTTGCTGACGGTTTGCTGGTGCTCTATGAAGCAATAGAGCAAACACCCTGCGCGCGGACCGCTGCTTGCGCGCAGGGGTGCCACTCAGTCGCCCTGGCAGCCTGGGCGGCCGATGGCCCTAGCTGCTAGCGGCGTGGGCTGCTAGCAGCGTGGGCTGTTGGCTGCCAACAGCATGCGCTGCTGGCGGGTGAGCGGCTAGCGGCTGTGGCTGCCTACAGCTCGCGCTACTGGCAGCTCACACTACTGGCGCCCTTGGCTGCCCGCAGCTCACGCTGCTGGCAGCTTTGGTTGTCGGCGGCTTGGGTCGCTAGCAGCTTCCACTTCTGGCGGCCTTGGCTGCCTGCAGCTCGGGCTGCTGGCAGCGCAGGCTGCTGGCTACCTAGACTGTTGGCGACCGAGGCTGTTGCCCTGGTCGCTGGCTGTCTTGGCTGCTAACAGCCCAGGCCGCCCACCGTTAGGTAGCTGTAATTGTGTTGTTGGCAACCTAGGCGGTTGCCTTGGTTGTTGGCTGCCTGGAAGCTGCCACCAGAGGTGGTTTCACCTGGACAATGGAGAACAACAGGGTTTATTGGGAGAACGAAAGGGAGATGGATTTGAACAAACAGAAACTCGAAACAAAATCAAAAGCGAAACAATCTCTGCTGGAAATATTGGAAGATCACTGGTGTGAATCTTCCAACCCAATCTAGCTTGTCTGAAATGGAGAGAATTACACCACCGAAACTGGAGATATCGCTCCGACCTAGTGTCACGTCCTTGCGGTGAGGCGGAGGTCTTCAATCCCCAGCTAATCTTCAGCTCGTTCCTCCTCTCCAACTCCAAAGCTCATCAGCTCCTGGAGGGTCTGCAGAAATCCTTCCTCTCCAAGCCCTAGCTTCCTTGAGAGAAATTTTGGACAACCCAAAGTGAACTCTCATAGAGTATTTATAGGTTTCTCTTAACACATGCCCAGGGGCATTTTTGGAATTTTCTTCTTCTTTGAGATTTCGCCAGCTCCTGTTGATCCTTGACGTCCTCCTTGGTTGTCTTAACCTGTTTCTGAACTTACTAACCAAAAAATGTCAAATACAATCCACTTGATTCTTCGAATCAAGTGGGGTTAGTAATTTTATGAAATAATGCATATGCATGACAACTCACATGAATTAACTAGATATTCTTGATGCTTTAATGCTTAAAAGTCTAAATATTTGATGACTTATTGAGAGTCATCAAACACCCCCCAACTTAGATCATTACTAGTCCCTTAGTAATGAAATGCAAGTGAGAATAAATGATGATCCCTAGTTGACTTTCGACTTTTGATAACTTTGACTCATGCTCGTTTCAAGGAGTGTCTTCACCAATTGAACTTGACCAACTTAGGAGAAAACTTAGGATCTATTTCAGCCCTTCTACCTCAACTAAGTGCACTTCTGATTTACGGAGTACATATAGTAAATACATAGTATATGGAGTAAGGTTGAGTCAACACCCCAAGCGCACTACTGAACGAGGCATAGAGAACGGTGCTAGTGCTAGCTCAATACTATGGCTATAGTAGCATCGGCTCAAACACATGGGAGACAGCTTTTCCACCTTTATTTTCACTAACATTTGCTGCTTGTTGGTCATGTTTGATGACAATCAACTTTGGTTGCTTACGATGCAAGCTTATGCTTGTTTTGCGCAGTGCAGCTTTCACTTTGCATTTTGGTGGCGCTTATCCACTACCCATGTGCCGTCCTTAGTAGACCGGCAGCTTATTCCCCCGAAGAAGTTTTGTATCCCTCTTGATTCAGGGAGCTTCACTCACGTCATAATAATATTGCCAATGAACCAACACTAACCCTACTCTCCACTAAAGCTAAAAATTTTGTGCATGTAAGTGCTAACTCAACCCGAGGTGGATGGCCAGATGAGAAAAATATGGTGATAAGATATGCGAGTGTGAATAGTAGGATCATTGTGCACCTAGCTAGGCCTATTTCACCTAGGATTCCCTAATTGGCCAGTCTTTCACTTCTACACCTTTGAACAGAGCCTAATTATCATGCGTATCATTGTACAAGCATCTTCTAGGATCATCAAATATCCATGGTTTGGTGGATGCAAAACGAGAAAAAATTTCATGGATGATAGAGTAGGTATGCATGCAACTCTAATTCCCCCCCTCCCCCCATAAAAAGACATGTTCCTACATGACAGGAAGTAAATAAGAGTAAGGGGAAATGGAGATCAAACCATGGAATGGAGAGCGGCTACCGGCATTCGAGTTGTCCATTTACGGTGTAGGTGAGCTTGGATAGGACTGGCTGCACATGAAGGCGCAAACAAAAACGAAGGAAACAAAAACAGAACCAAATAACAAACAGAGAGAGTAAGAAAGGAAACAAAAATACGAATCAGATCATGCTGCTATCATGCGGTGGTTTCTCTATAGTGATATTCATGGGGCTTTGTAGATCTTCCCCTTCTAAATAAGGTTTGAGCCGTTGCCCATTAACAGTGAAATGCTTTTGAGATGTAGGATCTAAGATTGTGACCGCACCATTCTCAAACACTTGTTGGACAATAAAGGGGCCATCCCATCTAGTTTTCAATTTCCCTGGGAAGAGTTTCAACCTAGAGTTGTAAAGCCATACTTTCTGGTTTTCTACAAAGACTCTTCTCCTTAAGCTTTTATCATGAAACGTTTTCATTTTGTCCTTGTAAATTCTCGAATTTTCATAAGCCTCATTTCGTAATTCTTCCAATTCATTCAACTGAAGAAGTCTATGTTTGCCGGCTTTATCTAGTTCCAGATTGAGCTTTCTAATAGCCCAAAGGGCTTTGTGTTCTAGCTCAAGAGGTAGGTGGCATGCCTTCCCAAAAATAAGTCGAAATGGGGACATGCCTAGAGGGGTTTTGTAGGCTGTCCTATAGGCCCATAATGCATCCTCTAGCTTCCTAGAACAATCTTTACCATCAGGACGCACTATTTTTCTCAAGATTTTCTTGACTTCTCTATTGCACAATTCAACTTGGCCATTGGCTTGAGGGTGATAGGGGGTAGTGACTCGATGATGGACACCAAACTTCTTAAGGAGGTTCCTAAAGTTGTAATTTGTAAAATGGGAACCTCCATCGCCAATGATGGCTCGTGGGCATCCATATCTATAGAAAATATTTTTCTCAATAAAATTGATCACTACCTTACTGTCATTGGTTTTGGAGGGAATGGCTTCTACCCATTTGGAGACATAATCGACAGCCATCAAGATATACTCATATCCATGAGAGTTAGGAAAAGGACCCATAAAATCAATTCCCCATAGATCGAAAATTTCTACTTCTAGGATGGGTTGTAAGGGCATTCTATCCTTCTTGTTCATATTGATGGAGGCTTGGCATGCTAAACAGGTATTGTAAAATTTTTGGGCGTCTTGAAATAAGGTAGGCCAAAAGAAACCCGATTCGACAATTTTATGTGTTGTTACCTTCGCTGAGTAGTGTCCTCCTCCGGGCTTTGCATGACAGAATTCCAGAATGCTTCGTTGCTCGTTCTCGGGGACGCACCACCTCAAGACTTGGTCTTGCCCTTGGTGAAACAGCTATGGATCTTCCCAGAAATAAAATCTTGCATCTTTCAACAGCTTCTTTCTCTCGTGGGATGTCCAACCTATAGGAATTTTTCCTGCAACAAGAAAATTGACAATATGCGCGTACCAAGGAACCAATGTTCCTTGTGCGGTTAGGACGTGTTCATCAGGAAATGTATCATTTATTAGTTCAGGTTGGGCGCCTATGATTCGGGAGAGGTGATCGGCTACTACATTCTCACACCCTCTCTTATCCTTGATTTCCAAATCAAACTCTTGTAATAAAAGCAACCATCTAATAAGCCTAGGTTTGGCCTCCTTCTTTGTTAACAAATATCTAATAGCTGCATGATCAGAAAAAACAGTAATCTTACTATCTAGTAAATAAGACCTAAACTTTTCTAATGCAAAAATAATAGCTAACAGCTCCTTCTTGGTGGTGGTATAATTCAGTTGTGTGTCGACTAAGGTTCTCCTGGCGTAGTAAATGACCACGGGTTTCTTGTCAATTCGTTGACCTAACACTGCACCTACTGCAAAATCTGAAGCATCGCACATTAGTTCAAAAGGAAGGGTCCAATCGGGCCCTTGCAAGATAGGCGCATTTACTAAAGCTTCTTTCAATTTATCAAATGCATTTTTAGCTTCTAGTGTTAGTTCAAAATCATTGTTCTTAGACGATAAAAGATTTGTGAGAGGTTTAGAAATTTTAGCAAAGTCGAGAATAAAACGTCTATAGAAACCCGCATGGCCGAAGAAACCCCTAAGGGTTTTTAGGTTGGTTGGAGGTGGAAGGCCCTGGATGATTTCGATCTTGGCCTTGTCCACTTCCAATCCACGGTTGCTTACCATGTGGCCCAGCACTACTCCCTCCTACACCATGAAATGAGATTTTTCCCAACTTAGGACAAGGTTGGACTCAATGCACCTCTTTAATACTTTGGTGAGGCTTAGGAAGCAGTTTTCAAAAGTAGATCCAAATACAGAAAAATAGTCCATAAAGATTTCTAAACACTCTCCCACCAAATCGAAGAAGAGTGCATTCATACACCGCTGAAATGTGGCGGGAGCATTACATAGCCCGAAGGGCATACGCCTAAAGGCGTATGTCCCTACAGGACTCGTGAAGGTCGTCTTCTCTTGGTCATCTGGATGAATATTCACTTGGTTGTATCCTGAATAACCATCTAGAAAACAGAAATATTGTTGCCCCGACAGTTTTTCTAGTATTTGATCCATGAAGGGTAGTGGATAATGATCTTTCTTGGTCGCTTTGTTTAATTTCCTATAGTCAATGCACACCCTCCATCCCGTGGTTAATCTCTTCTGCACCTCCTCCCCTTTTTCATTCACTTCTACTGTCACTCCAGACTTCTTTGGAACCATGTGTACGGGACTCACCCACCTACTATTGGAGATAGCGTATATAATTCCTGCATTTAACCACTTTAAAATCTCTTTCTCAAGGACTTCTCTCATGTAAGGGTTGAGCCTTCTTTGATGCTCTCTACAAGGTCTAGATTCCTCTTCCAAAAATATCCTATGTTCACATATTGAAGATGGAATTCCTCTAATATCATCAAACGTCCAACCTATGGCGTTCTTATGCTCTCTAAGTACCTTGAGCAAGTCTCCTTCCTGTTTAGGAGTTAGTGATGAAGAAATGATTACAGGTAGGGTTTTCTTCTCATCTAGATATGCATATTTGAGGGATGAGGGTAAAGGTTTTAGTTCTAGGCCTACCTCCACTGAAGGGGAGTCCATGATCTCTTCATCTAGCTCTCTACCCTCTAC
The DNA here is from genome assembly GCF_029677425.1 of Wolffia australiana. NCBI lineage: Eukaryota > Viridiplantae > Streptophyta > Magnoliopsida > Alismatales > Araceae > Wolffia > Wolffia australiana. The sequence continues at coordinate 7,908,903 of NC_135839.1, read as the reverse complement.
ATGTGAGACATATTCCTTTATCACTTCCTCCTCTCCTTCATCTTTTGTACACAGTTTTAATTCTTCATTGCTTCCTAAGGGGCACTTCATCATTTTTGATATGTCAATTTGAACTCTCTCTTTCCCAATCTTAAATTCTACAGTCCCCTTCTCCCAATCCATAGTTGTTTTCGCCGTGACTAAGAATGGTCTTCCTAAGATTATAGGAGCTAAGCTAATGTTCCCCGATATCTTCACATCAATCACTATAAAATCTACAGGTATTTCACAGTTCTCTACAGTGATCATGACATCAATTAACCTTCCCTCAGGTTGCCTAACAGTTCCGTCAGCTAGGAGTAGGTCCATATGTATTTCCTCCAACTCTCCAAACCCACACTCCTCGTATAAGGCTGTTGGAATGATACTTATGCTTGCTCCCGTATCTAATAAAACTTTAGAAAATGTGTTTCCTCCTATTTCACATGTAATGAAAGGGGCTCTGGGATCTCTCATTTTGATAGGGATGGCATTCAAAATGCTAGCGGCATTCTCAGAAAGTTTAACTACTTCCCTAGGCTTCCTAGTGGTGCAAGCATCCTTGAGGTATTTCTTTAGGGAGGGTGCACACCTAAGCATGTCTTCTACAGTAACAGTCATGGTGGCTCTTTTAAAATTCTCTAATAACCTATGTTCATAATCAAGAACAGGTTTTTTTCTATTCAAAGCTGAAGGGTAAGGAACATCTTGCCCACTTGTAGAAGGTAGAGGTTCTTCTGCGTAGGGAAGATCCTCTCCTTCTTCCTCTCTTGGCTCATTCCCCTTCCTAGAATTATCTCCAGAATTCTGATAAGGGTCCTGAAGTTCCTTTCCATTTCTCAACTTTGAGATTGCCAGAACTTCATGATCTTCTCCATTCATCTCATCGTGAGTGGAGTGTTGCACATGATGTAAGTTGCATGGGTTAATTAAAGGTTTCATGGGAAATTTATAATATGCGCAAGGGAGTTCTGTAATTATACCTCGGTGTTCAGAAGGTGCAGGCCTAAAGCTCTCCAACAGCTTCCTCATTTGTTCCTGGGATTCCAACATCTGCTTTGTCTAAAATTCCATCATGACCTGCATCCGCATCTCCATCTCTGCTCGCAACTTTTGGTTTTGCTTCTCTATCATATCTAAAATGACGGGGGTGAATGTAGAAAAATCAGGTTGGTTGTGAGAAGAAACCTGATACTGCTGTTGGGGTCTGGACTGGAACTGCTGTCTTTGTTGGAATGGAGGTTGAGCTGCCGGCTTACTCCCTTGGTGGAAGGTCTCTTCATTTTGAAAATTCGGCCTCTTTTGCCCTGGCCATGGTTGCTGCGGTTGGTTGAAGGCTTTCACATCTAAGAAAACGTTCTTCAAGGTGGAGGTGAGCTCCTCCAATTTCTGGTTGGTTTCTCTTAAACCCGCTTGCAGCTCGCCCTCCTTATCATTAACTTGCAGAACTCCTGCTCTCTTGGGCTGCAGGTTCCTCCCAGTTTCTGCAACTCTCTCCAAAATATCAAACACTTCATCCTCATATGCGGTATAGAAAGTTCCCCCGAAGGCTAAGTTAACCTTATTTTTCATGAAATCTGATAAAGATTCATAGAAAATCTGGGCTAACTGATAATGTTCAATTCCATGATGAGGACATTTCCTCAGCAAGTCATTGAACCTCTCCCATGACTCACTAAAAGCCTCACCTTCATGGGGATGAAAGTTATGAATTTCTCTTCGGTAAAAATTAGTTTTGGAGAGAGGGTAAAATTTCTGCAGAAATTTTCCTTGCATCTCTTCCCAAGAGTTAAACGTGATTCCTAAATTGCGATAGCATGAAAATGCTTTATCTTTTAAGGTAAGAGGAAAATACTTCATTTTCAAGATTTCCGTAGATAGTCCAGGAACGTTTTGAGAAAAACATTTAATATGAAAATCATCGAGGAATTCTAAAGGATTCTGTGCAGGTAGTCCGTTAAATTCAGGTAAAGAGTTAATCAAAGCATTATCATATCTAAATAAAATACCTTCACCTATGTTCAGGTTGACATCGGTTTGTCTAAGGCTACTCGACGGTGTCGACCTGTCCAGCATTGTCCTCCTTCTCTCATTCTGCTGATGTCTCTCTTCTGCCATTGTTTCCTGCTGAATTTCAGGTTCCGTCACTGTAGAATCTGAAGTTACGTCGCGTGCAACGTTCTCTGTAGATCTTTCACCAGCTCTTGAACGTGTCACTACCATAGAACTTCAGCAGAGAATTAGAAAGACAATACGCTGAGGATTTCAAGCCCTGCAGCTTTAGGAGAAGGAGTTGAAGATAACTGAAAACACAGAAAAGATAATTCTACTGTAATACCGTGCTCCCCGGCAACGGCGCCAGTTAATAAGCTCGATTTTAGTGGTTTTTACTGGTTATTTATCAGTCTAATCGTGTGAGGATTGAGCTTATGCAACACAATTTATAACCTCACTGCTTTAGGGCAAGTAAGGGTCGAACCTCAGAGAGCAAGGAAAACAGTGGTAGTTCTTTTCAGTTCAATCTGTATATTCAAATCTATATTTTCAAATATCAAACTCTCTTAGAAGATTCTTCAGTAAAAGCTACAGAGATTTCTTTAAAGTATTGGTTCACTCAACTCTTCAGTTAGATTATCTTTAGTTAGGTTCCACAGAGTTATCTTGGTTAAAACTCAACTGAGCAGAACCGTCAGCAAAGAATTTCTTTGCTGACGGTTTGCTTATGCTCTATGAAGCAATAGAGCAAACACCTTGCGCGCGGACCGCTGCTTGCGCGCAGGGGTGCCACTCAGTCGCCCTGGCAGCCTGGGCGGCCGATGGCCCTAGCTGCTAGCGGCGTGGGCTGCTAGCAGCATTGGCTGTTGGCTGCCAACAGCATGCGTTGCTGGCGGCTGAGCAGCTGGCGGACGTGGCTGCCTGCAGCTCGCGCTGTTGGCGGCTCGCGTTGCTGGCGGCTCACGCTGCTGGCGTCCTTGGCTGCCCGCAGCTCACGCTGCTGGCAGCTTTGGTTGCCGGCGGCTTGGGTCGCTAGCAGCTTCCGCTTCTGGCGGCCTTGGCTGCCTGCAGCTTGGGCTGCTGGCAGCGCAAGCTGCTGGCTACCTAGACTGCTGGCGACCGAGGCTGTTGCCCTGGTCGCTGGCTGTCTTGGCTGCTAACAGCCTAGGCCGCCCACCCGTTAGGTAGCTGTAATTGTGTTGCTGGCAACCTAGGCGGTTGCCTTGGTTGTTGGCTGCCTGGAAGCTGCCACCAGAGGTGGTTTCACCTGGACAATGGAGAACAACAGGGTTTATTGGGAGAACGAAAGGGAGATGGATTTGAACAAACAGAAACTCGAAACAAAATCAAAAGCGAAACAATCTCTGCTGGAAATATTGGAAGATCACTGGTGTGAATCTTCCAACCCAATCTAGCTTGTCTGAAATGGAGAGAATTACACCACCGAAACTGGAGATATCGCTCCGACCTAGTGTCACGTCCTTGCGGTGAGGCGGAGGTCTTCAATCCCCAGCTAATCTTCAGCTCGTTCCTCCTCTCCAACTCCAAAGCTCATCAGCTCCTGGAGGGTCTGCAGAAATCCTTCCTCTCCAAGCCCTAGCTTCCTTGAGAGAAATTTTGGACAACCCAAAGTGAACTCTCATAGAGTATTTATAGGTTTCTCTTAACACATGCCCAGGGGCATTTTTGGAATTTTTTTCTTCTTTGAGATTTCGCCAGCTCCTGTTGATCCTTGACGTCCTCCTTGGTTGTCTTAACCTGTTTCTGAACTTACTAACCAAAAAATGTCAAATACAATCCACTTGATTCTTCTAATCAAGTGGGGTTAGTAATTTTATGAAATAATGCATATGTATGACAACTCACATGAATTAACTAGATATTCTTGATGCTTTAATGCTTAAAAGTCTAAATATTTGATGACTTATTGAGAGTCATCATCTATCTATTTATCTATCTATCTATCTATCTATCTATGTATCTATTGATCTATCTATCTATCTATCTATCTATCTATTGATCTATCTATCTATCTATCTATCTATCTATCTATTATCTATCTATCTATCTATCTATCTATCTATCTATCTATTATCTATTGATCTATCTATCTATCTATCTACCTATCGATCGATCTATCTATCTATCTATCTGTCTATCTATTGATCTATCTATCTATCTATCTATTGGTCTATCTATCTATCTATCTATCTATCGATCTATCTATATATATATATATATATATATCTATCTATCTATATATATATCTATCTATCTATCTATCGATCTATCTATATATATATATATATATATATCTATCTATATATATATCTATCTATCTATCTATCTATCTATCTATCTATCTATTCATGTATTTTGGTATTTATCTATTTATGTTTAAATTTCTCCATCTATGTATCTTGAAATGCTACTATTTATCTATCTTCTTTATCTATGTATCTATCTTCTACATCTATTGACCTATCTATATCTCTATCTGTCTGTCTAGTTGTCTATCTATCTCTATATCCATTTATTTATCAATATATAACTCTATCTATCTATTTATCATAATCCTCTGCATTATCATAATTTTGTCTAATTATCTCTATCTATCTTTTTTATGTAAACATCAAGATATTCATCTATAGTATATTAATGTACCGATGTATCTTTCAAGCTAGATTTCTGCATGCTTGCCTATGATTTTTAATTAGTGATCAGTTTCTGATATGAATCAGGTAATGGATTATTCATATATATGTATCTTTATGTAAATATCTGTTATAATTATTGTCATATTTCCAGTTATGGTGGATTTGTTAACTTATAATTTGTTTGGTCTTTGGGTTTTACTGTTTTGTTGTTTCTAGAATATTTGTTTGTAGTTACTCCTTTATTTTATTGAGTTCTCTCTGGGAAGAGGATTTAGTTCCATTTTTGTGGCTCTCTATTTATTTGTCTAGTCTTTTCATTTATGTAGTTGCATACTTTAGTTATTTGCTTTGCTCCTTTGTATGCTGGGATTGTGTTCATACTTTATTTTATTCTTTGTGAAGGTATTCTTGTCGTTGCCCTCCAACCTAAGTTAATATGATATTTGCTAGTTTTTTTTTCCTTGTATGGACTATATCTGTGAGAATTTTAATCTAGATACTAGACTAAATCTGTGCAGGTTCATCTTAAGCTACAGGAAATAGATGTGCACTTGCTCCTTTGGACATTGTTTCCTATTTCTACAGCTAGACATATCTGTAGCTAGAGACTAGACTATGGTTTTCACTGAGGCCATATAGGTTTATATATCTATTGAATAATCTTAAATACCAACACTGAGTAAAATACCTAATTTGAGATTAATAATTGGCCCCCTTGCTGGGGAGGGGGAGCTTACTTGCACTCGCAAATCACCGTGGTTTATGCAAAACAAAAGGATCTACAGTAAGCATCCTCCATTGATATTGTTATTTATCAACATGGTTGATAGAGTAATTTGATTCTATGTTCACATCTTACCGTCACATCAACTCCATTTAGCTTCAAAATCAAATCTTACCATCGCCACACCATTCACTTACTCACTAGTTCTCATAATTGGCTCATTCTTTAAGCCACTCCTGTCACGCCTCATGTGATCATTATTTTATTCTCGCTTTCACCTATTCATTGTAAACTTGAAATATCACTATCCACTCTCTTTTAATCGATATCAAGACCTCGCCCAGTTATTTCTTGAAACTTGACATCATATTAAGAATTTATCAATCCATATGGAGACGATCTATACTCGTCACTAGCTAGATTTTACTAAGTTCATGTTTATATATTTATTCAGTTATGTCAAATCCAAACAATGAATTAACTCCCAATCATCAATCCATATGGAGACGATCTATACTCGTCACTAGCTAGATTTTACTAAGTTCATGTTTATATATTTATTCAGTTATGTCAAATCCAAACAATGAATTAAAACTCTAGTTTTGAGATTATCCATTGGTGCTGTTGCCATGGAATAGTAGCCACTAAGGATTGTGTAACTTTATTTTGGGGATTTTCTAACGACTACTGAGCTTGATCAGAGAACTGCTATCAGCTCCATGGGACAAGGGACATACATAGATAATGTAAAGTTCTCATCTCAATTACTCTTTAATTTTTGTGTTGTAGAACATATCTCGTCTTGAATGGTAGACGATTACTTATGCAAAATGAAATGAAATTAAAGGATATAAAAGGGAGGCTTCAAATAATAGATGATCCTCTTGAATATTTATTATAAATAAAAATGATGGAATAAGAAGATGAGGATTAAAAAATTTTGAGTTTCCCTGGAATAGGAGCCATTTACTAAGATGAATACTCATAAAGATTAAAGATTAAACTTCAAAATTGATCATAATTTATATCAGGACGAGCTACATAAACTTTTGGTAGAATTTATTTTCATTTGTAAAATATTTCACTTAAATAATGTTACAAATGGGGTTTACAAATATGCAATTATTTCCCTTTAATAGTCAAGATAAAGCTAGAAGTTCATTTACATCTCTATGTGTAAACTTTGATTCGTGGACGGAAATGGAAAATGCATTTCTAATGAAAATTTATTCTGTTGGAAAAATAATGCATACCCAAGAGTGATAAGAGACTTTTGTCAAGGGCCAAATGACTCTATAGGTGAAGCCTGGAATAACTAGATGAGTTAACTCGAAAAGATAGGGAAACCTTTTAAACTGTTTAGGCAGTATTGAGAGATGTGGACAGAAAGATGATAGACACAACCAATGGAGGTAGCTTATGCATAAATATTTGGATGAAGCACTTGCCCTTGTAAAAACATTAGCAAATAATGAAGAAATGTTATTATGTTGCCCTAAATCATAATGGAGAAATGCAAATTCTAAGAGAGGTGACATAATTGATGCGATTAATATTTAGCCTGATATGTGAATTGAACAGCTAGTAAAAGATGTTTCTGATTTAAGTACACGAATTGATAATTTAATTAATCTTATTCTTCTCATCCTTTTCAATTTAACATTTCACATTTTTATTATTGCTCCATCACTGATCATGCAGAAGTAGATTGTCAGTTGGATGAGCAAGTTATGACTATCGGTAGGTCTAAGATGAAAGAACTATAGATCAAAAATCTTAGAATCCTAGAGATAGTGGGTACCCGAGGAATTAGATGCAAAGAAATGCATATAGAAATTCTCCCCCTTTACGACATGAATAATGTACTGTATACTCAAGGCCCAATCACAATAACATTCATCATACTACAAACCCTTTGTATGATCCGTTTAATAGAAACGTGCAGGAGAAGGAAGATAAAACAGAGTGAATGCATACTCAAATGATCGGGACGCTTCAAGAACTTCAAAAGGACATGAAGCATATGAGGTAAGAATTTAAGTCCACGGCAGAGCTCAAACACAAAAGGTAAAATTGACCAGAATGGATTTTATCCATGAAACAGTTTTGACTCCCAACTCAACCCCAAATTTATCCAACGAACTTACATTTGGTTGAAAATCATAGTTTATTACTGAATAATCACAAAGCCATGCATTAATGTCTAAATTGATAAATGAAAATAAATTCCTGATATTTCTAAACTTCAAAGAGAAATAGACGTACCTGTAAAACAAATAGAAGATTCTGTCAAATTTGTGCCTAAGCCAAAATATTTTGTTCCGCCTATTCCTTTCCTTCGTGGTTCCAATAAGTCTCAGCGTAAATCAAACCCTAATGATGTAAGTTTTCCTAAGATTTTTAAGCAAATTAACTATCAATATTCTAGTAACAAATGGAATACATTATATTTCATTCTATGCTAAATGTTTGAAGCATCTGTGAAAACCTAGTTGAAATGACAAAAGAATTGAATCGCCTGAAAATGTTAGTTCTATTTTAAAAAATATTCAAGAAAAGGTTAATGATCCAAGAGTTTCCTTAATCAACTGTGAGATGGTATGAATGATGTTTTCAATATCATTACTTGATTCAGGAGTCAGTCCTGCTATTTTGGCGAAAGCATTGTACGATAAATTTCAATTTGGGTAATTAAAACCTATATTTTTAGAATTATAATTAGCCAACGACTCTGTTAGGCCACCCTATGGATTATTAAAATATATTGCTGTTAAAATATAACCTTTTTATTTCCAGTTGATTGCATCATTGCTAATATGAAGTTGACGAATGATCTTACAAATGCTTCTATCATTCTAGGTAGACCATATTTGCCTACAACTAGGGTAAACACAAATTGGAAAAAAGGTGCTAGTTGAACTTAAAGTTGCAAAAGAGAAAGTGTAAATTAGCATATCTAAATTGATGAAATATGTAGAAAAACCATCTAAAGGTTATGTTTTGTAGATGTCTTTGATCATATTGATTATAAATATTTCTATGCATCATCTCAAGAGCTTCTGGATCCTTAAAATGGTTAGAATCTGGATTTGGTGACTCACTTTCCAACAGTCCTTGGGTAAGCCCTATACATGTAGTCCATGAAAAAGGACAAGTTATTTATACCATAAATGATCAACGGGATGAAATTCAAACTAGACTTGCAGCTAGTTGGAGGTTATGCATCAATTATAAAAAATCAATGTGTTTACAAGAAAGGATCACTATCTGCTGCCTTTCCTTCATCAGATTTTGGAGATATTAGCAGGACAAAACTATGTCTATTTTCTAGATGACTATTCAGGATATATCCCAACAGAAATTCACTTAGAAGATCAAGAAAAGACTATGTTTACTTTCCAATCTAAAAATTGTGTATTTAGAGGAATGCAATTTGGAGTTTGTAATGCATCAACTACATTTCAAATATGGAGGACTGCCTTGTTTTCAGAATTGTCAAAGATTGTCTAGAAATTTTCATGGATGATATTTCGGTCTTTGGTCAAAATTTTGATGCACGTGGGCTAATTTAGAAAAGGTTTTGCAGACATGCATGGAGAGATCGCTAATGCTTGGTTAGGAAAAGTCACACTTCATGGTCCAAGATTGAATAGTAATGGGACACATGGTCAGCTGCCATGGGTTAGAGGTGGCAAGGCCAACCTGGAGTGATGCAAAACATTCCATTCCTCACGAACACCAAGGAACTTAGATGGTTTCTCAGCCACAGAGGCTTGTACAGACGATTCATTTATCATTTTGCTAAATTATCCAAATATTTGATTTACTTAATGGCCAAATATGCGAACTTTCCAAGTAACAGTGCAGGAAAGCATGCCTCCTTACATGTAAAACAATACTTGGTGAAAGAACCAGTTCTACAAAATCCAAACTGGAATCACCCTTTTGAACTTATTTGGGATGCTTCTAACTTTGTAGTAGGGGTGCTGCTTGGTAAACAGATCGGAAATAAGCCAATGGCCATCTACTATGTTACCAAGACCTTAGGAGATTATCAAATCCAAATGCAGGTTGATAATTTAAAGTGAGTGGGCAAATGTTGAAGCCATATCTGGAACTAGAACCTCAACCTATGGAATATGGAACAGACCTTCATGATGAACCACAAGTTTAATCTTGCACTATCAAATTAAGAATAATTCATAGAGTTGCTTCTTTACATATTTTGTTTACTTTAAAACTTTTTAAATAATTGGCTATGAAATTAGCTGCTTGATATTATTAACTATCTTTGTAGAAATTTTTTGGGTTATTAGGAGATTAATCGTGTTGAGGCAAGTTTAGTGAGCACAATAATCCAAGGCAAGAGATTAACATCAACTAATTGGGCATAATAATCATACTTTAACGTCTATTCTCTTTCTATTTTATTTCTCACTTTTCGGGTAATCCAGATGTTTAGTTGGTGGCTGAAAACGGTTGATAATTTCTAATTTATGAATCCATTCAAGTGGGGGGTGAATTGAGTTTCCAAAAATCCACTATTTTTGAAATATTTTCCTTCATTTATTCCAACCCGACCATGGAAAGTTGCTACGCTTTAATATCCTAGAAATATGGGCATACAAGTTAGCCTAGTGTAGCAGATTGAGTACACCCCTTGATGGTAGGAGTCATGATTCTAGAATTATGCTCTCCTCCAGGAGGGGTAGATATCTGATTAGGTAATGAACCAATATGAAAATCAAAATGTTCAATCATTATTTTCCTAGGTTGAGAGCTTCATACCACTTGCCACTACTTGAATCTATCCCATGATAGGGATCTCTATTGGCAGGAATCTTGATTGGGTTATAACTTATCACTTCTTTAAGTCTTAAATGGTAGAATCACATTTTTTGGGTCACCTTCACACATGTTTAAAAACTTTATAAATTAATCCGTTTCTCCTTTCCTCCTAGCCTACCTTAAGACAGTTCACCCATTATTTTTTATCCCTATAGGGACCTATAGATACCATTATCCCCTATTGCTTATGACACAATTTACTCCCATACCTTTCTACCCTTTCCCTTTGTGGTATAATTCTTTCATGATATATTTTGATTTTTATCCTTCCCTTTGTTTTCACCTACATCGTCTCATCTATCATTTTTCTTAGCCGCATGAGACAATTGTCTATAAAAACTACTACTTGATCGAACACCTTTTCTTAGTTTCCATTTTTACTGCAGTATTCAAAAGAAGGGAGGAAAAAATGGGTTTCTTGTTCCGGAAGCGTATGTGCTTATTAGTTAAGGGAAGAATTGGTCAGTCCAGTTATCATCTCATTGTTAGGTGGACATGCAGTTACGTATTCCATTCTGAAATATATCCTCTATTATCATTTATATCTACACCTTTCTGATGCGTTTGGCTCATTCATCTATTGTTAGGAGTAACCTATCTAAGTATTGCCCATTCATCTGTTTTTATCTTGATACAAGTTTCACCATATATGTTTCATGGGAAACAATGGATATTATGTGCTTAAACAAGAGGACAAGAATGTTCAAATTTTACTTTGAAGGAGGAGGAAGGTTAGTAGGCAATTCGAGAGGTAAAAAGTAAGAGAGGGCGATATATAATATATTAAGAAAGAGCATGACCTTGATTATAGTAGCATGCCTGGCGAGAAGTTAGCTCCCCTCCTTAGGACCACCAACACTTTTCAGAGAATCTAAGAGAGTTTGTCATTTGTGGTTCAGTAATGAATGGGGATATTATTATTTAAAAGTGTATTGAGTATTATAAACAGTTTATACTCACGTTTCTAGGATCACAATGTGAAATCAATCCCATGAAACTTTAAAGTCACTCCTAAGGGACTAGTAATGAATTAAGTTGGGGAGGTCTGGTAATAGACAAATTACTGGTTTGATTCTATGATTTTACAAATTTTATGTATTATGAGATAAGTAAATATGTATGCTATCAAGATTAATAGAGTTAAATCTATTTTTTGATTGATAATCTGAGTTTCGTGGATTAATTCAAGTTTTAAATTATTTCTCCATCAACGTATCTTTAATAACCTTAATTTATGATTCAGAATATCTTTTACACTTTTTTGAAGTTATACTTAAATATATGGGAATTTTTCTAAGTCGAGTTATATATTTATTACATTTTATGAAATCATATTATTTGTAATAATTTATTAATCTAGTTTTGGTCTTAAATGTGCTAGCCAAGTGCCGGCATTGGCTTCGTCTAATTGTAACCAATCATGCACTCGCGCAGTGATTGGATATGTTTACTGTGGCATGTTGAGACACACCACATCATGCAAAATTGTAATATTTACAAGCACATGTTTTTCTCGTGTAGGTCGGTGTGATGTGAAGCATGCAAACAAGGATAATATATACTTAAAATCATTGCGGCTATTTGACAATTAAAAAACGCAACTGAAAATGGAAAATAGGAAGTGTTAGTGCCAATTAGGAAGAGAGAAAAAATAAAGGGCAAGGATTGATTAAAATTCAAGACTTGATATCTGATGCTGAACATGCTCAATTGAGCTGACATTTTCAGGGTTTCTTCTTGTCCATCTAATCATCACATCCATAATCTTTGATATATAACTAGAGGTGTGAATCGCTATCAAAATCATACTTAAACTTGCTTCCCACTAATATGGGCTGATTGAAAGATAGTGAGTTTTTGAGATCCCTCAATTATATTCTTCATGGCTTGGGTGTGTGGGAATAAGCATTAGTTAAGAGGGGGAACTTACATACACTCAAATACCCTCGTGATCTCTATAGACGATTAGGATCTACTCTAGGCATCTTCCCTTTTCAGTGCTCTTTCTTGACATGGCCCCTAGCGTAATTTGATCCCACATTCACATCTTGTTGTCACACCACCTTCATATGTCTTCAAAATCACATCTTAGAATCGTCATAACATTCACTTACTTTCAAATTATAGTATTCGACTTGTTCTCTACCTTACTCTCGTCCAGCCTCGTGTCATCATTATTCCATTCTCATTTTTACTTGTTAAGTGGAAACTTGAATTAGCACTCTCTACTGTCCATATCTGGATATCAGTTCTTACATAGTATTTCCTCAAAACTTGACTCCATATTAAGAATTTTCTCTTCTCATCTTGATAATTACCATCCCGAGAATATTAAACTCTTAATTATTATTCCCTGTGGAGACCATCTGTAGTCATCACTAGCTAAAAATTACTAAGTATTTGTTTATATATTTGTTGAGTGATGTCAAATGCAGATACCAAATTAAAACCCTAATTTTGATATTATTGTGATTTATAAGAAAAAATCAGCATGTGACTGTAACAATTTGTTAATATAACCAGTTTATCACCCCATTTTATTATAATGATGAAAAACATCTTTATGCATGTGATTGTCATACTTCATGTGATTTAAGGGAGATAACAGGTGGTCAATCATAATTATGATGGCAGTACCTGCTGACATGTGATTCATTTGGACGATTATGACATGTAATCTATGACTTGTTAGGTACACATAGTCTATTATTTTTCATCCAAAGAGAGGTATGAATATACATGAATTAGATGAGGGTTAGCGACAAGCATCCTTGAGCCAAGACTAAATATTATGATGACAACTGAGCTAGAAGGATTTTGTTCTTTTATTGCTTTTACTGGTTCATGTTTGACCAGCAAAATATTTTGTGCATCTACTCGAAGTAGTTTTTACTTTTGCCATATTCTTACTCTGATGTTTCAGTGCATGCTTTTTGTCTTGGGGTTTTGACTCAAGTCTCTTAGTGCCATTTCTTTGATTTTTTCTATGGTCCCATGTCATGTAATTAGTTCTCCTTTTTTCCCAGTTATGATGTATTGGTTTCCTATTTGCCTACAAAGACGAGGTATAACTAAATATAGAGAAACTGGTGTGCCTTGCCTAAAAACATGATCCGTTCTGATTTTCCATACAACCACTGTAGGTAGATCCATTTCCCACAAAAAACCAGACCATAGTACTGAATTCGGACTAGTGAGAACATTAACAATATAATTCCCTTCAAAAAGAAATATGTGTGATATGTGCTATTCTATGAATATGTGTCACACGGTCAAATCCCGAGCTAGGTCTCTTGCTCGAATTTGGCGTGTGCCGGCCTCAATGTTCAGGGCAAAACACTGAGCAGCCTTGATCTCTTGCAGCGGAAGCTTTGCAATTGTTTAAGATTGCATAGAAGGAGTTAGAGGAGATGGTGGGGACACAGCCACGTAAGGGAATAGGGTCATTGCATTAATATCATAAAAGAGTACATCATCATAGGGATCATTACATCGGGGAAGACGAGGGGTGATACAACGAATGAGACGAGGCGCTTTGCGCTGAGGTAGTCTCGCCACACCGCCTCCAGGCAGTTGCTCCGCACACGCGCGCCCGCTCCTCCGCTAGCAAGTATGCCGGGCTGGGCACCGTGTACCTGCGGGCGTGAAGATCACACATGCCACCCTTGCCTTGACACCAGCTCCCGTGTCTACACTATCGCGCGCAAGCTGCGCGCCGTCGCTGCATTCGACGCCCCCGAGATGGGCGCTACGCGCCCAGCACAACCCGCGGGAGCGCTACGCGCCCTCTATGCCGTCTCGGTGCTCTCAGTGTGCCACATACCTTAGTCTCTTGGAGGGATGTCTCTTGGCCCCGCACCCCGCACACGCAATGTGCGCGCTGCCCGCACGGCCGCTATAGGGTACCCCGCACAACTCCACGCGCTGCAATTGCGCCACGCCGCCTGGCTTGCGCGTCTTGCACCCGCGCGCAGCGCTTCCCGCTCCTGCTCGCAGTGCTTCCCGCTCCCACGGGTAGTGCTCGGGGCTGGCTCATAGCGTTGGTGCCTGCCCGTGGCACTTGCCGTTGGGCTGCGACGCTTGGTGCGCGCACACACACCGATCAGCATGCGCGCCTAGCACACACGGATCCTACCTGATCTGTCCCACCTTGGGCGTGGATGCGCACGTGCACCGTCTGTAGTGTATCAGCACGTACAGGGGCAATGGCCTGATAGATCAGGTATTTGGGCATCGCTAGCCATAATGACTCAGTCCTTTAATGGCGTGAGTTAAAAACACGAACACACCCTCCCCATAAGCACGCAGGCCTCTAGGTAGGGAATGCCCCCTAGTTAGGGGCCTAACACGCCCCCGCCGCCTGAACTTGTCGACACCCTCGTTGACGCCCGTTGCTCCGCTTCATATGCTCGTAGTACGTCCACAAACTGCCATAAGTCCGAGTCGCGCTCCTAGGTGGCTGATTCCTCTGGTCTGTTCTTCTAGTGGATTAGGTACTCGATCTTGTGATAGCAACCGTGCTGTCCTCCCCAGTCAATTTCCCGCTTCGCCACTACTGCATCTACTTCTTGGTCGAAATGTGCCCGCACATTGGGGGCCGCACGCTGGGGTTGGTTCCTCGTCGCGTCTTCGGGATCTGGTATATATTTCTTCAGAACCGACACATGGAAGACCGGATGGACCGCCAGCTGACGGCGAATGTTGAGCCGGTAGGCAACCCCTCCGATCTTCTCCACCACCTCAAAAGCTCCACCATAACGGGGTACCAGACCCTTGTGACACTACTTTGCTTGCTTCATGTTCAACATCTGTGATTTGGTCTTCAACAAGACCCGGTCACCGACTTGGAATTCTACGTCCCTTTTGTGTTGATCGGCATACTCCTTCATTCTTTGAGCAGCACGTTCCAGTGCCTCACGGGCTTCCTCAATGCGAGCATGATAGTCGCGTGCAAATCGGAAGGCCGTAGGGAAATGTCCATTCCCTTTCCTCTTTACAACGTGCGGAGGTGTCAGTGGATGTCTTCCCGTTGCAATCTCGAACAGCGAGTGACCTGTAGCTGAGCTCCGGTTGATGTTGTTGTGCAAATTGTGCTACAGCCAGCAGCTCCACCCAATTCTCATGATTGACCGAAACATAATGCTGGAGGTATTCCTCGAGTATGGAAGTGGCACGTTCCGTTTGACCATCTGTCTAGGGGTGGAAGCCCATAGAAAATTTGAGCTTGGAGCCCATGTACTTGAACAGCGACTCCCAAAAATGACTATTGAACCTTGTGTCTCGATCGCTAATTATGTCCAGTGAAGACCCTAGTACTTTGCCACATAGGACATGAACAGACGAGTCACGCCATCTGCGTGCACCTTTGACATGGTGGGAATGAACGTCGCATATTTGGAGAAACGATCCACGACAACCAGGATGGCGTCGTGCCCACCAACGCGCCAAAGGTAAGTGATGAAATCCATTGAGATAGACTCCCACGATCTGCTTGCCCTCGGAAAAGGATCCAGCGTTCCGGCTGCCTTTGCCTTCTCCGTCTTGTCTTGTGGACACACCAGGCACGAACGAACATAGGCTTCTAAATCACGTTCCATTCCTGGCCAATGATAGCTACTGGAAAAGAGTGCAAGCGTCCGGGCCTGCCCTGGGTGTCTAGCATGGGGAGCGTCGTATGCTTTGTAAAGGAGCTTCCAGCGCAACCCATGCGCACGCGGCACATACCACCTGTTCCCATTTGCGTATATGATGTCGTCCTCAGTCCAAAATCTCCTTGTCTCCCCCCAGCAATGCCCTTCATCAGGCGAACAGCTTCTGGGTCATCTTTTAGCAGCAACTTGATTTCGTCGAGGATACTTCCTTGGACTACTGAAAATGCGGCCACAAACACTTCTGGTTCTTTGTGGCTTAGGGCGTAGACAACTTGATTGGCGCACCCCAGCTTGTACCTCAAATCGAAGTCAAACTCCGCCAGGAAGTCTTGCCATCTCACTTGCTTTGGTGTCAGCTTCTTTTGGGACTCGAAGTAATTGGTGGCCACATTGTCAGTATAGACCACAAATTTCCCTCCGAGGAGATAATGGCGCCAAACTCCCATGCAATGGACCACCGCTGTCATCTCCTTCTCGTGTATTGAGTACCTTCTTTCCGCGTCACTAAGCTTGCGGCACTCGTAACCATCCTATATCAAGACACCTCCAAGTGCGAAATCAGACGCATCAGTGTGTACCTCGTACGGCTTGTAGAACTTGGGCAATCGGAGCACCAGCTCGCTGGAGACTGCACTCTTCAACTTGTCAAATGCTCTTTGACACCGTTCTGTCCACTGCCACTTCACATCTTTATTCAACAAGTCTGTTAGAGGGGCAGCTAGTTGAGATAAGCCTTTGATGAACTTCCGGTAGTAATTAGCCAACCTAAGGAACGATCTCAGCTGTAGCACTCCCTTCGGCTCCTTCCAATTCCTGATGTCCTTCGCCTTCGAGGGATCCATGTGCACACTTCCCTTCATGACTAGGTGTCCGAGGAACTCAATCTCCTACAAGGCAAACTCATACTTTTTCGGGTTGAGGTAGAGCTCATGCTCCTTGAGCTTGGCCATCACCTTCCTCATGTGCCTTACATGGTCATCCAAGCTCTAGTTGTATACAAGAATATCATCCAAGTACACAACAACAAAATCAGCGATATAATCCCAAAAAATATTGTTCATAAGGCAGCAAAATGTCGCAGGAGTGTTCGTGAGCCCAAAGGGCATCACACAAAATTCGAAGGATCCGTAGCGAGTCACACACGCTGTCTTTGGTTCATCCCCCTCCTTGATCTAGACTTGGTGGTACCTGCTCTTCAAGTCCATCCGTGAGAAGTAGCGAGCCTCACCGAGCCTGTCAAACAGCTCTTCAGCATTCGGTACAGGATATTTATTTTTTATTGTTACCTTGTTCAATTCTCGGTACTCCTCACAAAGTCAGAGTGACCCGTCCTTCTTCTGGAAGAGAACTGGAGCGCCGAAGGGAGCCTTGGACGCCCAGATGAGCTTGCTCTCCAGCAATTCTTGAAGCTGCTTCCTCAGCTCCTCCAGGTAATTGGGGGGCATCTTGTAGGGTGCCCGTGCAGGGGGAATTTAACTAGCAAATAACTAGTAAATTTAACCCAAAGTGTCTTCCAAAAATAACTAGTAAATTTAACATCTCAATCGGAGATGATAGTTTTGGGCACCCCGTGTAATTTGACAATGTTGTCAAAGAAAAGTCGGGCGACTCGGGATGCGTCGGATGTCCATGAACATGGCACAAAATGTGCCATCTTCGAAAATCGATCAACTACAACCATGACGGAGTCGTGGTTCCTAGATGTCTTAGGTAATCCTAAGACATAATCAATACTAACCTCTTCCCACGGCTTGTCGGGAACGGGAAGTGGAGTATAGAGTCCGGTGTTTTGTTTGGTAAGTTTGGCCCTAGCGAATGTTAGGCATCGAGATATAATCTTCCCCACATCTCGTTTAAGGGATGGCCAAAAAAACTGCTGCTCCATGGCTTGAATGGTCTTGTTAACTCCAAAGTGTCCGCTCAACCCGCCGGCATATATCTCCCATATTAAGAAATCACGTAGGCAAGTTCGGGGAATGCATAGCCGCTTGCCGTGGAATAAGTACCCGTCATCAATATAGTAATCCCGCAATTTAGGGATTACGTTCTCGCGGACCTGCGCTAAAATTTTCCCAAAATTGGGACAGTTGATGTAATCGTCTCGTAATTGCTCAAATCCGAGGACTTGAGTCTTCATCATGTTCAAGATCAAGGGTCGTCTACTTAAGGCATCGGCCACGACATTATCCTTGCCCTTTTTGTGGCGAATAACAAAGGTAAAATCTTGCAAATATTCTATCCATCGCGCATGGCGGTCGTGGACTTTGTGTTGGTCATGGAGGTGACGTAACGCGCTGTGGTCAGAAAATAGGACGAACTCCTTTGGCAAGAGATAGTGACGCCAATGGCATAAGGACTGCACCAATGAATAGAATTCTCTGTCGTAGTTATCATACCTCTTACGTGTATCATTCAACTTTTCACAAAAATACTCTATGGGATGTCCTTCTTGACTTAGGACTCCCCTTATTCCGACATCGGAAGCATGACATGATACCTCGAAGACTTTGGCAAAGAGGGTAATCTCAGTATTGGTGCCTCCGTCATGAGCTTCTTGACCAGCTCAAACGCGTGATCTGCTGAGGACATCCACTCAAATTGTTCCCTTTTGAGGAGGTCAGTGATAGGTGCAATCACACCACTAAACCCCGGTATGAACCTCCTATAGAAGGTAGCAAGTCCAATGAAACTTCATACATCATGCACATTCTTCAACTTTGGCCAAGAGGTGATCACTTCCACTTTAGCTGTATCGGCCGCTACTCCCTTTGATGACAGTATAAATCCTAAAAAGGATACCTCAGATACGAAGAAACTGCATTTCTTCGGATGCGATACAGCTTTTCTTGGTGTAGGGCGGCGCAGACTTGTCGTAGATGTTGGAGATGATCGCTCCTCGTATAGCTATAAACTAGAATATCATCAAAATAGACTACAACAAATTTTCCTATAAATGGGTGCGAGTACTTCGTTCATCAACCTCTAAAAAGTACTCGGGGCATTAGATAGCCCGAAAGGCATGACGTTCCATTCATAAAGACCATCTTTTATTTTGAACGCCGTTTTCCATTCATCTCTGGGTCAAATCCTGACCTGATGATAGCCACTTCTTAAATCTATCATTGAAAAGATTGGCGCCGACCATTTCGCCGAATAAGTATTGTACTCTAGGTATCGGAAATCGATACTTCGCCGTGATTTTGTTTATAGCCCTAGAATCACAGCACATGCGGCAAGTTTCGTCCAACTTGGGTGCAAGTAAAGTTGGCACAGCACACGGACTGAGGCTCTCTCTAACCAATCCTTTGGAGAGCAGATCTTTTACTTGTTCGTATAGTTCCTCATACTTGATCGGGTCCATCCTATAATGAGGAAGATTTGGGAGGGAAGCTCCCGGAACTAAGTCTATGGCATGCTGAATATTCCTCAATGGAGGAAGCTCGCATGGTAACTCAGTAGGGAAGACGTCCCCAAACTCCTCTTTTAGTTGAACTACCTCAGGGTCCTTCGGCCTTGTCTTTTCCTCTGCCATAGACGGAGATATGGTTAGTGCAAAGCATAGTGGCAAGGTATCATCTACGGGCTCTAGGTCTCGCCTAAAGATACACCCATTGGTGATAACAGGTCATGGTTGTGAATGATCCTATCTAGAAGTGGGAGCCGGTGATGGGACGTGAGGGCGGGTCGAGGGATACCAAATGAGGCATCGACCTCCATAAATGAACGAACAGTTGTTCGCTCATCCGGATAGCTGGTCATTGTGATCAAACAACCAAGGTCGCCCGAGGATAATACTACCAATTTTCATTGGTAGTACATCACAGAGTACCTGTTCATCATATGTGCTCATCTTTAACGGGACATAATATTGCATCCTTACCGGTAGGCTGGATGCGTCAATCCATGACACATTGTACGGCGTTGGGTGCAGTATCAATGTGAGTCCGAATTTCTGAGCTGTGTCTTCGGAGATGGCATTGACACAGCTCCCACTATCTACTATAAGTTTATAAGTACGTCCCGCAATTTTGATGAACAAATAGAAAATAGACGTTCACTGAGTAACATCAGCGTGGCTCGGAATAGGTGGCTTTGGCGACGTGGTAGAGGTGTGAGGTGTGGTTGATGTAGTAGGACCGGAAGGACGTCTGCTCGTCCCTGGAATAGCAATGGCCACAGGACTCGATCGTACCGGTGTGGTGGTAGCTAAACGCAAAGGGGTACTAGAACTGTTCAACTTGGCACCCTGCTGGATGCGTAGGGTCGCAACGGGTTGAGGAGAAGTCGGGGGAACTGGGGTTATCTAGATATAACCAAGGGGCTCCTCTAAGTCCTCTCCTTCAGGGCACTCTCCCGGATATTCATCTACCTCCAAATCATCCTCCGGTGGTATATCTAGTGGGTTCCCATGGATGTCCATATGCAAGAGTGAGGGACATTCAGTGCGGCGATGTCCAAACCCTTTGCATTTAAAGCATTGCATAGGTTCACGAGCAGCCATCGGGGCTCTAGCGGTCGACACTACGGAGGGTGTCAGTGTGGTCGGAACGGGTGTTAGAGTCGGTGCTGGTGCTCCCGGGCGCGGTGTTGCATGGGCTCCTCGGGTCCATCCGGATGTCTCTCGAGTTGTCGAACTCGTGGACGAGTCAGTAACACTCGCCCGAGGTGCAACAGTAATTGGTGTAACTACATCATCATGAGAGTATTCATTACTCTCGACTAGACTATAATCTAAGTCTACGGTGCTAGGGTTTTTCTCTAAGACTCTAACTCCTAAATCTAATCGGAGTCCATGGACGAAAAAGGCAATTTGAATCTGAGGGCTGTCTACGAATTTACACCTCATGCGATATTCCTCAAATTCCTCAAAATACTTGTTGACCTTTTGCCTTCCTTGTTTTAGATCCATCCACTTGAGCAAAAGGTGGGTCATATAAAGCTTAGGGATATATTTATCCTTAAGCTTTTGGGACATCTCGTCCCACGTCATGGGAGGATCACCATGACATCGGGCAGCTTCCTTTTCATTCTTCCAGAAAATCTTAGCTTGCCCTCTGAGACGAGCTTCTGCATAGGATACGCATAGATCATCCTCCATCTCGTACCACTGGAAATAACTTTCCAGATCTGATTCCCAATCCAAATAATCCTTAGGATTTCGTGATCCCTCAAAGATCGGTACTTCTATGCCTACGCTTTTCTGAATCATGGCGCGATGCGCCTCTCGTCGTCTCTCTTGTTCATCATCCTAATGACGAGCAGGTGGCGGCCGGGGAATTTCCCGTTGATCTACGTGGCCTAAATAGTCCTGGACAAGAGCAACCGGTGGAGCCGGTTGGGGATAATAAGCTCCGTCCTGGGCATACCCTTGAGGTGGGTATGGAGCTATCAGTGCTCGGGGCACAGTTTGGGTGATTTGTCCCTGGTACGGGGGTGGTGCATAAGCGGGAGCTAGAGTGGGTTGACTAGACACACCTAGTGGATACACGGGTTGTGGTGCTGGTGGATATCCCGCTGGATATTGCAGCGGTACCGTAGGAGGTGCAGGCATAGTACCTTGGGGCTGGGGCACGGGTACATGTGCTGTACTATAATAAGATTGGGGTCCAAGGTTGGGCCCATAAGGGATAGGAGCGGATGGAGGGACGGTAGCGTATGCTACTCCGTTCGGTACCATCGGTTAAGCCTGCGTGTAGGGTGCAGGAGGACGGGTTTGAGGGGGAACTACTCCATATGGTTGGCTCTGTGGCTCGTATTGGGGAGGTGCTCGTATTTCCGGAGGGTAATAATTCCTATCGTGAGGATAGGACCGATCTTCATGGTATCACTGGTGGCGATACCCTTCAAGGGGCGGCGATCTCCTTTGTTGATGCTCCTAGCTCCATTGCTTGTATTGTCGCGGTTGGTAGGTAGGTTGACCATAGGGGCGTGATGTTGTAGGTCTTGGGGCCACATAGGCTGGAGCCGGAGCGGGACTGCTCGGCATAGGGGCCTTGCCTGGGCATTGAGGGACATCGCTGGTCCAGCTGGTAGTCATGGGACCACCGGATGGAGCTCGAGGACTAGGTGCTGCAGTAGCGGAGTTCCGATCTTCGGATCGGGCACGCTGAGCCGAAATCACTATGCCACTATTTGGAGTGGGGACCCGAGTAACAGGTTCTCTAACCGGAGGAGGAAGAGGCGGTATTGGTATCTCCTCATTCCCTAAGAGTTCCTCTTGATATTGTGCACCTAAGGGATCTTCATGAGGAAGATCCCCCTCGATTGGATCAAATCCATGATCCTCATCATGTTCAACCATGTCTGCGTTCTGCAGTTGGGCTCGCGTACGAACCATATTATGGTCAACTTCTTTCGATTCGACTACGGAAAATTATCTAGATGATGGTATGAAATGAAATGAAATGACATGCTATAATGCAGATGATCTTTGAGGTATGAGGTGCGTAAAAGAAATGAAATTCAAATGATATGCTACCCACCGTGTTAAAGAAGAGTTAACACGACCGGCTCTGATACCAATATGACGTAATACGTTGTCAGCTGGGATCGACGGCACGTATTACGTCACAACTATACGCGAGAGATGATTATTTAAAGCTGATGAGTTATGCAACTTTTTTAAGAAACTCTATTTGAGCGCGAAGGACGGTCTGACTAAGGGGAAATGACTCAATAAATCCTCGAGAAATGACTCGGATAGTAGACTCTAAATGACCCTCAGAATCGACGAACAATTGCATGACGGAGAGGCAGTTCACGGCCCGTCGGAGTTGAACCGTCACTATCAATGGACTGGTCGTCAATCACAAGAAAGTCCCTACATCTCGACAACTGTGGTTATCCTATCGAATCTTAATCAAAGTCGACAGAGGAATTCGATAGGGGGGACGACACTAGAGAAAATAATGATACTGAAATTTAAAAGGGGAGTCGGAAGTAGAACCTGGTAATAATCATTCCTCGGACCGTGAGCGAGAGATACCCAGGAACCACCAGTAGATGCAGACATAGCAGCGTGTGGGCGGTCGATGGGTTGAGTAGTCGGAAGGCTGGAACTCTGGGCGGGGGCACGAATGCGAGGCTCCAAGGAAGGGCGACAAGGCTGGCGAGCGGACGGCAAGGTTCGCTCGCGAGATTCCGACAAGGAGGGCCGCCCACAGTTGGAGTGGCAAGTGTGCTGTCACGTGCGTGTTGGCGGGAATCGGGGCCGACGGCGCGCACACAGTCACACCACATAGGCGGGCGACAAGATCGGGTAAGCGGATGGCAAGTTCGGTGCGAGCGCGCGACCTAGTGTTGTATTCGACGGCGGCGACAACAGGTGGCCAGATCTGCCGACGGCAACGGTGGGCTGTGATGGAGATCCGGCTTCTTGCGGTTTCCAGATGTGAATCCGCCAAGAAAACTGGATCTGGTTGAAGGAGCCTCCAGGCAGCACGATCTCATGACCTAGCTAAAGAAACGAACTGATCACTCAAAGAAAGAATGGACTAAAGGAAAATTAGAACAATTTGATTTTCCAATTCTCAAGTCTACTTCTCCCTTGGGCATACCTTCCCCTTATATAGGGAGGAAGGGTGCGAAGAGACCGTCCTTAGAGGAGGAAACCGTCGCGAGACGTGGTCCTCTTTACAAGTATTTCAAAAGCAGAAATGAAAACATGGACGAGGCCCAAAACAACGGCCCAATCCAATCGTCCTAAAAATTACAAGTAAATGAAATAATAAAGAAACTTACAAAAGATCACGACGAGTACTTGAATCCTGGGTCGCGTACGTCAGCACAAGCAGCTCGAAGTGGTTGGGCTCGTCTAATGTCGGTGTTGGCGCGATGGCCCCCCATCAACGTGTACCGGGGAGCCATTTGATCTCATGGTCCACATCCTGCTTGGGCGGCAGCTTCGAGCAGAGTTGCGCGGGCATCATCCCAGCAAACTCCCGTAGTACGTCCGCAATCGGCCCCGGCAGTCCTCCCGCGGCTGCCCCGGGGTTGTTGTCGTCGTCGTCACTCCAACTAAGTGCTACTGAACGGACTGCCTGCCTTTCACCCTTTTGCCGGGGTGTCAGCCCTCGTATGGTGACGAGGAAGGTCTCTTCCCCCTTCCTCAATCCGTCCTTAATTTGCATGGCAAACAAGAGAGGGGTGTTTCACTGCTTCTGGACCCCTTGGTCCCTCACAAAACATGGGTAAGATCCCTCTGGGAACAGCAAGCCGTGATACTGGGGAAACACAACAGCGCCTGAACCCATTAGGAGGTCGAGACCCAGGACGACCGTTAAGTCATCCATGGGGGACACCATGAAGTTGGTCCCGCCCTCCCACGTTCCCACCTGCACCAGCACCCCCTTGGCCACGCCAACGATGTCTCAGGCCTCCAAATTGGCGGCCTTGATTTTCCCCGTGCTTGGAAAAAGTTTCAAGCCGAGCTTCTTTGCTACCCGTTATACGAGGACGTTGTGTGTCGCCCCCGTGTCGACCATGGCCGTGGAAGGCTTGCCATTTATCAGTACTGAGAGGTGCAAGAGGTTTAGACCCTCATACTGGACTGGGACGCCCCCCTGTAGTGCTGCTAAGCACTGGAGGGGGTTTAGGGTCACCGTACTACTACCCCTTGGAACATCCAGTTGGGCTGGCAGTAGGACCATCGCATTAACGTTGGTGGCCACCGCCATTCCTCTCGGGCAATCCCTCGTGAAGTGGGGGCCTCCGCAAGCAAAACAAGTCAACTTGTTCCCCCCACCTCCTAGATTCTGTTTCCACAGTCTCGGGCTCTTGCCCTTGTCTCGGCTCTTGCCATGGCCTTGCTTGAACTTCTGTTTCAGGCCTTAACTGCTTGTACTGTTGGTGCCTCACCGCATTTCTCGCGCGGCCTGTTCCCCTTCATGGGTTTATCCTCTGCTTTGGCAGGTCTGGCGGGGCGGAGCTTGGTTCCTTCAGCAACTTTGTAGGCCGAGTTTAGGTCTCTACAGTGCCTCCTCTCAGTCTCTATCTAGAGCCAGTGGGGAAGGCCCTTGGCGAAGCGATAGAGCTTGTCTGCCTCAGACATGTCGGTGATCCTCCGGATTATGGACACAATATGGCCCACATATTCCCTTGGATTACCCGTCATCCTAAGGTTTTCAAGTTCTCCCCTCGCAATCCACGTCGTGCTGAGCGGCATGAAGTTTTCCTTTATCTCCCGCATAAAGTCTCCGTATGTGGGAGGTGGCCAATTTCCACACTCCACTCGCTGTCGCCACCACAACTTTGCCTCATCTGTGAGGAATTAGCTAGCCTGCAGTACTTTTTCTCATCTGAGAGATCTCTTTCACCAAAATACCGGTTGCAGTTATATAGGAAATCCGCCACTGCATCTTCCCTAGGGGACCCATCAAACTGCGGTGGAGGGAGTGAGTGTTTCTCTCTGTCGTCGCCATTGGGACGGTTTATGGGGGCCTCTTCCAGCTTTTCCACCTTAAGTTTTAGGGTCAGGACCATCTCGGTCAGCTGGCGGATCGTGTCTTTGTGTTGTCTCAAACCTCTTTGAGAACCTCATGCCTTTGGCGGGTCTCTCCCCGCAAGTCTTTCACATCCGACTTTATCTCGTCATGGTTCTTGTCAATGTGGTCTTCAAACCCAACATGTTCTTGTGCATCAGGCGGGAGGTGAGCCTCTGCTCTTTCTCCTTCAACTATCTCTCTTCATGTAACTGTGTGCGAGACGACTCCATCTCCTCAACTAGAGTTAGAAGCGCAGGGGGAGGCGATCCAACCTGGCTCTGATACCAATTGTCACTAATTTCGGTCTTTATTTCATGTTATTAGCATGATTTATGCATTTAAAAGGCTTAAATTTGGGTTGTTATCATATATTTACACAAGAATAATGCTTCCAAGTAATTTCTGATTTTTCCCTAATTTTCTGTTAATTATATGAATTTTTAAGGATTTATTGAAGCTCGAAATAATTATTTTTGGATGAAAATGGCACATTAAATACACCTATAACTCTTGGCTCTCTTTAGGGGAAAAATCCTCATACCCCGACATGCCGAGGTAAAAAAAATATTAAAAAACAAAACCATGAACATATCATTTTTTACAATGAATCGCATCAACCTCCGAGCGATTGAAATAAGAGGAGGCTATCGCTTGCTTCGAGCGATTAAGAAATGCGGAGTTTTTAACTGTCAGAGTGAAAACATTAATAATATTTTTAGAACGGTGTGTTGTAAAGGATATTCATTCATTGGAAGAGGACTGAGAAAGGAGTTGATTGACTTGAAATTGCAGAGAAAGTGCATGACATTAAATCAAAATAGAAATAATTTTATAAGGGCGTATTCTAATATAAGTAGTGATAATATCATCAATGAATTTTGGGATCAATTGTATAAGGATATAGTGGAAAAGTTACCAGATTTTGTAGAAAAAGAAATATTTAATACACAAGTTTATAGGAAATTGAATGAGTACAAGAATAAGGGAATAAATGATAAATGGAATGAGTCGGATTTAAGAAAATTACAAATGCAGATTGAAGATATAACTAGAAAATTCGATGAAAATACTATATTTACTGAAACTCCTAATTTAATCAAACGATTGATAGGAAAGAATCTTATTAGCGCTAAATACTATTTGAAAAAATACATTACTAAAGAACTTTATGATAGCACTATTGTTCAATTTGGTGAATATACGATAGAAGCTATTCTTATATATGCCTTAAGTGTGTCCTTTCACAGTATTCAAGAGAACTCGGTTGTGAGCGTATCTACATTTTTGGGACTAATAGATAGAATTGTTATGACACAGGCTAATATAATTAATAAGAATAAAATTAAAAATAGTCGAGTTGATAGTAGTAGCGAAGGTGATATCAGTCATAAAAAAGGTAAAGAATTTGAAATAGGTAGAAGATTGCTTGAGTTTATGATTGAAAGAAAATTGATATTTCTTGAATCCATTTCCGCAGATGATAATAAATCTGTAGTTAAAAAGAATGGACAGGCTTATATAGAAAAACATTTATTCGTTGTATGCAACTTTGATTTAAGTATTCTCCCGTTGAAACTCAATCTTCCAATGGTTTGCAAGCCCGTAGATTGGCAACATCCATCTGATGATGATGATTACATTGTATTTAAATTTCTTAATGAAGAAATAAAGAAGCCTTTTGTGTTATCAGACCTGAAAGGTGGTTATTTAAGCTGTCCTTCCTTAAATATACATTACAATCTTCTATCATCTCATAACCTAAATAATTTCAATATAGAATTAGATGATTCTAAGTATAAGGAAATGTGCTCCATATTGAATGGGCTTCAGAACCAAGGATTTAAGATAAATAAAAAGGTATTGGAGTTCATTAAGAAGAATCGTTCTACTTTAGAAAAAATAGGTATTCTTATGCCTAGAATACTAGCCCGCGTGAATCTTAAAGAAGTCTTCGATCTTTTGAGGATATCTTTTTATCAGAATAAGGATATAAAGGTAACTTATCGCCTTGATGCTCTTTTAAAAGAATTATCTATTAAGGTACAAAAAGCTAGGTATGAAGATTTTATAATCACGTTAGCTTCCGCATATGAGGATTTTGTCTTTTATCTGCCTGCATTTATGGACTTCCGTGGTAGAATTTACCGATCAGGTATCTTGCATTTTCATGAACGTGATCTTTCTAGAGCTTTAATAGTCTTTGCTAACAATATTCAAGAAGTAGAAGGGTGCAAAGACTCGGTAAAGGACATAGTAACCTCTTCAGATGCCTTTAAGTATAAGAAATTCTATCTTTATGATGATGCTCTTCAATGGTATAAGAAAATACAGAGTTTAATCTATGCTTCTGATGAGAGTTTAATAAGCTTCGCTAAGGATGATAGCGATCCATTTCAGTTCATATCCAAAGTCCTATGTTACGATGTAGTTCAAGAATATAATAAAATACCAATAACGCAAGATGCCTCTGCTAGTGCCTATCAAATCATGAGTTACTTATTACTTAACGAAGAAATGGCTATGAGAACGAATCTTATTCCTCACCCTGATGGTAAAATACAAGACGTATATACCTACTTGCTCCAGGATTTAAAAGAATTTATTAATCATCGAATAAATGATAAGGTAAAGATGGATATCATTGAATATAAGTTAGATAGAAAGCTCATTAAGCTTATTTTTATGCCATTGATCTATGGAAAGACATTGATTAGTATAGAAAAAGATATTAGGAGTACATATGGACAATTACTAAGTAGAAAAGATACATATAACCTCGCTAAACTTAGCGATGAATTCTGGAATCATAAATATCCAGACATAGTAAATTTAATGAAATTGATCAACATCGTTAGTTGGTTTTGTTCTGCAAAGGATAGAGCTATTTTCTATAGTATACCTTTTTTCACTACAAAACAGGATTATATGGCTTTCAAAAAAGAATGTATAAATGTTTATGAACGGAGTACAAAAAAGAGACGAAAAGCTACTTTAAGTATACCAACCACGATACGGGATAAGCGAAAAACACTATCAGCAACATTCGCAAACTTCATTCATCAAAAGGATGCATACATAGCCATGAAAGTAGTACAATCATTATTGAATCAACAACTTGAAATCTACACAGTACACGATAATTTTATCACAACTCCACCTTATGTAAAAGTAATACCTGATATATATATCAAGGTCTTTATTAATATGGGTCATCCACTTAAAATAATTAATCATTTTATTAATCAAAATCTCATTCTTCCAGAAAAAGGAAACAAAATAAGTAATGAGTCTATCCCATTAACATCTGATTATCTTGAAGATTTCTTTAATACCATTTCACCAGCTAAAAATAAAAAGAAATGGAATATGGTAGTATCACACTTTATTAAGTGTTACAAGAACTATGTTGATTCTGTGTGCGGTAACCAAGTGATTGATTCTGATGAACATTATAATGCTGTGAAGTGGAATCAATTTAAGAAACTTATAGAAAACAGAAGTAACAATTACAGCGTGCATTACTAAAATAAAAGATAGAAGGAGATCCCTGTGGTCATGCCACCCCGGATGTAGTCTACTCTAATTAGTTTTTTAGTTGAAGATTTAGGCGAAGCGGGTTAACAAAAGTCACGATCGGTGGGTTGAAAAGCTAAATGCTGGTTCGAGTCCAGCTCGTGACAAGAACATGACTATAGAGAGGGATAAACTCATCATACTGTAGTCTGCTAGCCTTACAGCACTTCCTTAATCACTCTTGAACTAAAGAAATTCGCTTCAAAGAAGGTTTAGTTTAAAAGTATGATTGGATTTCAAGAGATAGTATCTCCCTCGACGGGAGTCACAAACTCCACCAAAAAGGAAATAAGAGTCAATATGTGTCTTTTTTCAATACTGTATTATTATAATAGGTGTGTTTGAGTTATAGGTGTGAGGTGTGAGGTGTGAGGTGTAAGGTGTAAGGTGTGAGGTGTGAAGTGTGAAGTGAAGTGAAGTGTAAAGTGAAGTGAAGTGAAGTGTGAAGTGAAGTGAAGTGAAGTGTGTGAAGTGAAGTCAAGTGTGTAAAGTGAAGTGTGAAGTGTGAAGTGTAAGGTGTGAGGTGTGAGGTGTAAGGTATGAGGTGTGAGGTGTGAAGTGTGAAGTGTGAGGTGTAAGGTGTAAGGTGTGAGGTGTGAGGTGTGAGGTGTAAGGTGTGAAGTGTGAGGTGTAAGGTGTATTTTTCATTCATTGGAAGAGGACTGAGAAAGGAGTTGATTGACTTGAAATTGCAGAGAAAGTGCATGACATTAAATCAAAATAGAAATAATTTATAAGGGCGTATTCGTCTATTCATAATTATGGTTACTGGGAACGATTAGTAAATTCTATTGGGACTTCAAGAGGGAAGATTAGCTATCCTGGTAAGATATATGCTTATATGCACTTCATAGAACCCTACCCTAGAATTAATGATTTTGAAGTGCTTACATATGGATTTCTACTCTTGCTAGAGCAGTATGCTTCTAAAGTTAAGTCGAAGTACGTAAAATTTACTATGGGTTATATCATGAAATTACCTAATATTAATGAGATCGTATGTACTTTAGGGAAGGCTATTCCATTGTATGATACTTTAAGTAATAATAAAATACCCAAACAAATGATCTATTTTAATGTTGAACAACTTGTGAGGTTATACGGTGAAAAATATCAGGATGTTGTGATCAAAGGTATCTTCATATATATATATTATGAAGTTGATAAAAAAACCGATTCTATTAATTCAGACTTTTTTCCTATTATTACTTTATATGATAATATGATTTCAGATATTATCAAAGTTATGTATTCTGATATTAGAAATGCTAATCTACCTGATGTTAAATCACTTAACTATAAAAAGTGTCGTATATCATCTAAGATAAATGCACTTAAAGCCAAATATAAACAGAAATGTAGGCCTTTCATTGTTGCCGATATAGAGACTGTAATGTTAAATGAAATTCATGTCCCTTATGCAGTTGGTTACTTAGTGGTGAATCTTGATGATGATCTAACTTCCATCCCTTACTATTCGATTAATACATTCTTTAGTGAGGATCACATATTTTCTATCCCAAGTTTGAAGAAAGGAGTGAGAAAATATTATCTGATTTTATCTATAATTTGGAAGAATATGTAAAATCAAATAAGAAATTTCGCACTGTTTATTTTCACAATTTTTCAAGATTTTATGGTATTTTTATTATGA
Source organism: Wolffia australiana (assembly GCF_029677425.1). Lineage (NCBI taxonomy): Eukaryota > Viridiplantae > Streptophyta > Magnoliopsida > Alismatales > Araceae > Wolffia > Wolffia australiana. The sequence continues at coordinate 7,878,301 of NC_135839.1, read as the reverse complement.
AGTATTATACAGATCGTGGTGATAAGTATAAAATAAAAACCTTGATGAGGAATCATAGATTGTACGAGTTGAAAATTTATGTTGGCAATAAATTATTAATCCGTTTTAGAGATTCTTACACATTGCTTCCTAGCAGTCTTGAATCATTGTCTAAAACTTTATGCCCTGAATTAGGCTCCAAAGGTTCTATCCCACATACTTCTTTGACTGTCGAGAATATTAAGGATCATAAAGAAGCTATATTAACTATCTTCGTCAGGATATTCTTGTCTTAGGAGGTGTGATGAAAAAAGCTCAAGATATTTATTGGTCTAATTATGAGATTGATGTCGAAGATGTGATGACAGTCTCAGCCCTTGCCCTTAAAATCTTTCGTAAGAGATATTTTGATGATAAAATATTTCATATCAATATACCTACTAAAAGCCAAGACACCTTTATTAGGCGAGGCTATTATGGAGGGCATGTCGATGTATATAAGCCATATGGTGAAAATCTTTACTACTACGATGTGAACTCTTTCTATCCTTATATTATGAAATCCTATCCGATGCCTTCAGGGATCCCTGTCTGGCATAATAATTTGGAAGATACTGATTTGGAGAACTTATTTGGATTTATTGAAGCCTATGTTGTATGTCCAAGTACTATAGAACATCCATTCTTGCCATATAAGGACAAGTTTGGCACTTTAATCTTTCCTACAGGTAGATTCATTGGAGTCTTTTATAGCGAAGAGTTGAAGTTCGCACGTAATTTAGGTTACGAGATAATTCCTCTTAGGGGCTATTTGTTTGAGAAAAAACCTAGTCCTTTCGAAGTTTTCATCTCAGACCTATATAAAAGCAGACTTGAAGCTAAGAAAAAAGGTGATGTTCCAATGACATATTTTTATAAAATACTAATGAACTCACTCTATGGTAGATTTGGTATGAATCCTGAAAGTACTGTCACGGAAATCTGCAATCAAAAACAATACGAGGAATTGATAATGAAAGACACATTTCAATCTGCAGAGAAACTTACCGATCATTACTATATTGTGAATTCCATTACCAATTGTTACTCTCTACCCGACGATGACTGGAAAGCTCCTAAGATGTCGGCTGTTCACTTGGCAGCTGCTATCACGGCTTATGCTCGTATTCATATGTATCCACACATTGCTAGATCAGACTGTTATTATACTGATACTGACTCCATAGTTCTAGGAAGTCCTCTTTCTGACGATTTAGTATCTTCTACCGAATTGGGTAAGTTTAAACTAGAAAACCATATAAAGAAAGGTATCTTCTTAGCACCTAAAAGCTACATGTTGGAAATAGAAGATGAGGGAACTATTCTTAAACACAAGGGGCCTGCTAAAGATTTAATCACTGCGGATTGGTTTAAAAAGCAATATGAAGATCCATCTATAACAAAGCAAATGTCCACTGAAGCCCATTTCCGAATAGATTGGAAAAAACTACAGATTGGAAAGAAGAATATGAACATAAGACTAGGACTACCAAAGAGTTCGAAAAGAGAGAATGTCTATGATGCAAATGAGGACTGGGTAGGCACACGCCCTATAAATGTCGTTGACCTAAGAACTCAAGATGCTAATACTATTCTTAAATATGAGCTATTTACTAAGAATAAGAAGAAGCCCTGATAAATCTACCCTTTAACTTAATCCGACAAATGAACAACCCCGCTCAAACTGAATCCGAAAGATCGACAAGGTGGGACTAGCCCCCTTTCATCACTCCGACTTACTTATCTTTGGTGGAGTTATAGGTGTATTTGATTTATAGGTGTATTTGATTTTTTTTATAGGTGTATGTGTTATGTGTTATGTGTTATGTCTTATGTATACTATTATATGTGTCTTTTTCAATACTGTATTATTATAATAGGTGTGAAGTGTGTGAAGTGTAAGGTGTGAAGTGTCTTTTTTTTCAATACTGTATTATTATAATAGGTGTGTTTGAGTTATAGGTGTGAGGTGTGAGGTGTGAGGTGTAAGGTGTAAGGTGTGAGGTGTGAAGTGTGAAGTGAAGTGAAGTGAAGTGAAGTGAAGTGTAAAGTGAAGTGAAGTGAAGTGTGAAGTGAAGTGAAGTGAAGTGTGTGAAGTGAAGTGAAGTGTGTAAAGTGAAGTTAAGTGAAGTGTGAAGTGAATTGTGTGAAGTAAAGTGAAGTGTGAAGTGTAAGGTGTGAGGTGTGAGGTGTAAGGTGTGAGGTGTGAGGTGTATGGTGTATGGTGTATGGTGTGAGGTGTGAAGTGTATGGTGTGAAGTGTGAGGTGTATGGTGTATTTTTGGCGGATCCCCACGATCCGAGCTGTTGAAATTGGAATAGGTTCGGCAGCGTATCACGAAATCTTGGTGATCTTCTCTATCTGATGAATGAGGAGTCCGTTTTGACATCGTCTGCCCTGCCCCCCCCCCCCCCCCCGAGTATATGATTCAGCAGTAATCACTTAAGGGTAGATTCATAGAAACCTATGGTAAAATCCCCACCCGTAACCCAGCAGATAAAGTACATTACATAGTCCGTTTTAGGGATTGGTGACTTGACCATTCAGTGACTTTGGCACTGAATGTTCCCAAAACGAGTACTATCTGGTCGGGTGAATTAGAGAATAGACAGACCTCTGTTGGCATTCCAGCCTTCCTTCTCCTTTCAGGCCTATCCGAAAGAGAATCCAGTACCTCTTCTCTTGGTCGTGAATATCTGAATAGGCCGAACTGGCCCCCGTGGATATCTTTCCTTCGGAACATAACAATTAGAATTAGGCTCAGTCAACTGGAATGTGTATTATCCATATGGGAGATCTTCCAATTGAGAAGATGCATCGACCTGAGACGAAGAGAAAGGTCTATCTATTTTCTTTAATGATTCAGTTAAACCAATGATTCGTTATTGGAGCAGATAGCACATTTCATCGGACATGCGTATTTTTTTCCGATGGATTTACATGGTTTCATTAATGGAAATTTTTGGATATAGTGAGTAATAGGCTCTGGTTGTTCGCCATTCAAGAATTCTTGTTCAGGCAGTTCATATCATCCATACATAGTGTTTTGATCTAAGATTTAAATTCTTCCATGTTTCAGCAGTAGCATATTGGTCCATGGAGCTAAGGTCAAAAATATGGAATAAACAAGTGTTTCCACGACTCTACTGCCCGGTCAATTCTGTTCCACTTAATCTCTTTTTCATGGCCACATATCTTTACAGCTAAGGAATGGGAAATCCTCTCCCTGTTACATGAATCAAATGTTTCATTTCATCCGGAAAAGCCATCTCTTTCTCAACAATGTCTTTGTCATTTGATCCAATAGCCTTCCGTTAGATAGGAACAGATTTGATAAATACTGATAACTCTCGGATAGAGTATTAGAACAGAAAGATCTATTAGATAATGAACTATTGGTTCTAAGCCATCTCTGGCGATGAATCAACAATTCAAGTGCTTTTCTTGCGTATTTTTATGAACCAGCGTTTATATATAGATGTAGGAGGATTTTTTGGGAAGTAATAAGCCCTTTGACATCTCTTCATCTGCAAAGAATTCTCGTGAAAACACAGAGACAAAGGGCTGATCTTTGAATAGGAAAAAGAATGGATCCGCAGGTCCCAAATGAATTGGCTTATTCGAAAAGCCTTGTTCTTTGGAAGATCTATCTCGTGTCTGGTACTGCATGGTTCCACTCTGCAAGAACTCCGAATCCTTCTGTTGAAGCTCATTCTCTTTATGAAAAATGATCCGTTTGCCCCGAAATGACCTGGCCCAATATGGAAATCCCAATTCATTGGTCCTTTCAATACAATCAAATAGATTGCCACAAGGGCGCCATATTCTAGGAGCCCAAACTATGTGATTTAATAAATCTTCCTCTATCTGTTATGGTCGAGGCTCCTTCCCCTTCTTCAAACTCCGATTCGTATTTTTCATATAGAAATCTCTGATCAACGATAGAACAAGATCCATTTTGCATCATATCTAACGGATTCCTTGGTTCGGACTGAAGAAGCAATGTCACTCGATTATTATCAAACTGACTGCAATCTTTTTCTTTCCGTGAGAATCCCACCAGAGCGCCTTCTACTTCTAAAAGGCCATGAACTAGATCAGAATCATTCTGAACAAATCCAAACGAAGTAATCCCATTTTTTTCATCGGGTCCGGATGGAGACCAAAGATCTTGAGCGACCGATCCGGCAGAACAACTCAAAAGATAAAGAAGTATCGTTAATTTCTTTATGCTCGTTCCAAGTTCGAAGTACCATTTGTACAAATAAGAATCCCTTTCCTTACATGATTTCTTCTTCATATAGATAGATATAGGATCTATGGGGCAATTACTTAGAAGTACATTTTGTGCAACAGCCCTTCCTATCTGATAGAAAAGGATCCCATGATCCTGAACCGATCTGACCTGGGATCGCAAATCCCAAGTTTGTCTATGAAGAGCTGATCTAATTGTATTAGTTTCTATAATTGATTTCTTCTGTGTAATACTAATTGATAGGGCCTCGTTGATAAGTGCTACAAGATCTCGTGCATTGGAACCCACGGTTATGGACCCGAATCCGTTAGTATGGAACATTTTCTTTTCCAAGTGAAATCCCCTAGTATATGAAAGAATGAAAAAGTGCTTTCGTTGTTGTGGAATAAGAAGCCTTCGTATCTTAATGCATGTATTTGATTTATTCGGAGCTATTAGAGCGGGATCCACTTTTTGGGGAATATGAGTCGAAGCAATAACAAGAATATTTCTAGTGGAACTTCTTTCACAGTCCCTGGAGAGATAGTTCACTAATAAACCGAGGGATAAGTAATTCGACTCATTCACATACAGATCATGAATGTTTGGAATCCATATTATGCAAGGAGACATTGCTTTGGCTAATTCGAATTGAGGGGTGATATCAAATCGGTCTATTTTCGACGTCATATACATAGTTAGCACATTCGTCATAGTTAGCAGCTCCGTCTCAAGGTCATTATCAATATCATCACTATCATCAATATCGATATCGTCAGTATCATCAAGATCAATATCGTTACTATCATCAATATCGATATCATCAATAAGATAACCTTTAGGCTTGTCATCCAGGAACTTGTTCGGAAATACCGTAATGAAAGGAACATAAGAGTTTGTAGCTAGGTATTTGACCAAATATGATCGTCCAGTTCCTATAGAACCTATCACTAAAATACCCCTAGAAGGAGATAGGGCTAAGCGGAGCGAAAAGGGTTTTCCATGAGATGGGAAATGAAAACTATTAGCCCCACACGAGGTTTGTGAATAATGATTGTCTGATAATGAGCAAGGAATATCCGTCTTTCTGCTAAACAGGATCTATTGAACTCATAATTCATTAGAGACTTTTTATGAATGTCAACTAAGTATCGTAAGTAAATTGATCCCAGTTGTTCAATCATTTGATAACCAGAGTCATTCTTTGATAAATGATCACTAAACCGTGCCTGGGACTCGAACCCGGAGCTAGTCGGATGGAGTAGAAAAGTTTTCTTTAATAGAAAAAGAACCCTCCCCAAACCGTGCTTGCAGTTTTCATTGCACACGACTTTCCCTATGTATACATCTAAATTTTAGATTAGATCCCGAAAAGAAAGTGTAAGAAAGCTGACAACTCAATTGATTCAACCACTTATATATGAGCATTTCAGTATAAAGGTGACTTTTTGACGTTTATGTTAGAATTTTTTTTGATTCGATTTAATTTAGAGAGCTTTAGAACAACTGAATCATAAATGATTCACCAAGTCATTGATACGAAAAATATCCAAATACCAAATGGGTTCTTTATATAACTGATGTAAAGGATAAGAAGTTCTTGATAACATTAAAGAAAGAACTTTTTCTTCTTCCATAAAAAATCTTCGAAAAACTCTGAACCTAATCTTTGCAAAAAAGTGCGTACTGTCGTTTTATGTTTACGCGCCAAAGTTCGAGCACATGAAAGTCTAAGTATATACTTTATTCGGTACAAACTTTGTTTTTTTGAAGTCCCACTGTAATAATGCGAAAGGTTTCGACATAATCTACCAAATCGATCAATAATCTCCGAATCTGACAAATCGGTCCAAACTGGCTTGCTAATAGGATTCCCCGATAGATTACAAAATTTAGCTCTGGCCAATGACCCAATAATCGGAATAATGGCTATGATAGTTTGAAATTTTGGAGTAACAGTATCTATTAAAAAGGAATTATCTAACATTTGACTTTTTATGGATGAAGGATTCATTTCTACACTTGAAAGATAACCCAAAAAAGACAAAGAAAAATGTGGAAATTGGTTTATGTGTATCCTACTGTTTGCAGATCAAAAGTGAAAATGAAATTGCCATAAATTCATAAAGTAAAATTTCCATTTCTTCAAAAGAAGATGAGTCCCTCGTGAAGCGATAATGGATTTTCCTTGATACCTAACATAATGCATGAAAGGATCCTTGAAGAACCCTAGAGGTTTCTGAAAATCATTACAACGAATTACTCCAATATCTTTCATTTTTCCATAGAAGTGTGTTCGTTCAAGAAGAGGCCCAAAAGATGTTGAACGTAAATAGCATGATGACTTACGAAGAAAAAGAAATATGGATTCACATTCAACTACATAAGAATTATATAGGAACCTATATAGCCTTGCATTTTCTTTTGAAAAACCATAACTAGATTTATTTGTAGTAATGCAATTACTCCAATTGTGATAGTCATGAAAAAACAATTGTAATAAATGTAAAGTGGGAACATCATGTATCCAGCATTGTAGAATTTGAATCAATTTTTCTAGATGGACCGGATAAGGTATCAGTATATCTGATACATAATTTAAATGTGCAAATTTATCCTCTAAAAATGAAAATATTGAATGAATAGATCGTAAATTCTGATATTTCGGTATTTCTTTTTTTTCTTTGAGCGAGGATACTAATCACAGTGAAAAGGGAATTTCTACAACGATAGCGAAACCCTCTGATAGCATTTGATAATAAAAGTTCTTGTTGTGTCCGACGAATCTTTTTTGCTTAGCATTATTAACAGAATGTATCAAGCTATTCTGTTGGTATAGTCTCTTAATTAACCGTTTGACAAGTAATGAGCTATATTTTTTGGCAGAACCTGAAATATCAACGGGTTCATTAAAAGTTGATGCGTTTACATTTAAACTCTGATCATGAGCAAGTGCATAAATATACTCTTGAAAGAGAAGTGGATATAGCAAGTGTTGTTGTTTAAATCCACCTTTTTGTAAATTTCCTTTGAATTCTTGCATGAAAAATTATAGTTGAACAAGAGATAGGAATCTTTTCTTGGGTGATCAAATGATACATAGTGCGATATGGTCAGAACTAGAACTAGTATGTCTAAAAAAAATAGGCATACAGTAAAGAAAAGTAACCCCCACAAGAGAGTCCAATTCTGAGATTTTCTTCCTCTCTTTCCGTAGAAAATAAATTTATGTTAGTTAACATAACAAGAAAAAGGTGAAAAATCGTTTATTTTTGCAACCCAATCGCTCTTTTGATTTTGGAATTGATTTTAGTTATCAATATGCTCTTTCTTTTACACACTTATATCCACTCTACCGTATCTATAATGGAGAATCGTTAGGATTAAAAAAGTAATTAATGATTCACTACAGAATCCTGTCCCGTATCAGGCACTAATCTATTTTTAATGTATAATTAGATTAGATCGGGTACTCATTCAAATTAAGAACATAAGCTCGTCACTTTTTCTTTTCCTAGAATTCGAGCCATAAAACTCTATCCATTTATTCATTTGACCGAAGAGTAAAATTAAATGTGAACTCATTTTGTCCCCTTACTCATGAAAAACTATCGATTCAGTAATGATGACCTTTTTCAGAGTTCTACATTAATTTTTTATAGTAATTGATGACTATTACGACATGCTATTTTTTCCATTCATTACCTTTCAGGATCAGTCGTGGTCTTATAGACTCTACCAATAGTCTGGACGAATTCGTTCCTTCATCCAAATGTGTAAAAGATTATAGCCGCACTTAAAAGCCGAGTACTCTACCGTTGAGTTAGCAACCCTGTCTGTATAATATATGAATAGAATATGTTAAGTTAAGAGTCGATACACTCCTAATCTAAATACAACCAATTAAACCAATCTAACCAATATAAATATTAATGGAAATCGATGCATTTACTTAGAATTACACTGGAATTATATTTGTTCAATACACCATTGTCAATATGAATTAGATGAAACTAAATCCCATTTTTGTAAAAGAGAAAAGACTTGTGTTGGATTGGCACAACATAAACTCTATGAGAATTTTGTCGAAAATATAAGCAACAAGTGAACAATATCTAAAGTTTCTTTAGTCACTAAAACGACAAAGGATTAACTTAAATACTCTTCCTTACAAAAAAACAAATATTTAGTAAAATACAAAGCTATACGATATAAAGGCTATTAGTGCTAGACTTTATGAACTGCCTTTTAGTTTTTTTAAATACTTCAATTAATTGAAAGTTCTTTTTTAAACAATTCCGCCTTCTTAAAAATATCATGAACAGTTCTTGTGGGTTGAGCCCCTTTTTCAAGAAAATCTAGAATAACCGGAACATTTAAAAAAGTTTGATTCTTTATCGGATCATAAAAACCCACTCTCCGAAGATCTCGTCCTTCTCTTAGGGATCGAACATCAATTGCAACGATTCGATAGATTGCTCATTGGGATAGATAAGCAAAGCCCCCCCCCACAGAAACGTATAAGAGGTTTTTTCCTCATACGGCTCAAGAAAGAATGATTCTAAAACTAAAATGTTTATATTGACTCAAAATAAAAATGCACTGGACATTTTTATTTAGCTTTAAGATTTTTCATTTTAAGTCATTGAATATGTTTAAATATCAATAAAAATCACAAGTCATGTCATAATATCGCCCTCAAATAATACAATATAAAGGTAAACACATTTATCTCTATAATATAAAACTCAAAATATGAACTTAATTAGACTATGATTTAAATTGTTTTATTTTTACATAAAGACAAAAACTTCATTCATTTGTCCTCATAACTCAAGTAGGAAGCTTTGAAAAATTCCAATTCCTTGAATTTATTGAGTTGTCTCTAACACCTTTTTGTCTGTCTCATCTCAAATCTGATTGCTTATTATTCTTTATTCTAATTCCTAAATTTGAGATAATTTAATTGTCAAGACACTTCAAAATTGTGTTTTGTTTCTTGTTACGCAATCCTTAACCTTTATTTTATCGAATCCTTGGGTTTAGACATTACTTGGTGATCTTACTTCTTTGAAAATGGCAGCAACAGACCTTTTCTAGGAAAATGATACGAAAAAATCATTCTCCTGTAATACACTTTTGATCGAAATAGTTTTACCTTACCGATTCTAACAAGTTTGACTTTTTCAGTTTAAAGTAAAATTGTTAGAATTTTATTTTTTTTTCGATTATATATAGAGATATGTTTTACAAAGTAGTCCAGCTTCTTAATTGGCATTAACACTAGATTCGTACACAAGATATGATAAATCAATCATTATTTTATACTCGAGCTTCATCGCGTACTATTTACTTCTAACCCTCGAAATTGGGTCCCTAGTAAATCAGAACAAACCATGTCGAGACAAGAGCATCCTCATTTAGATAGAAAATGGCGGATATAAGAATCCACATAAAGGATCACGTCCTTCAAGTCGCACGTTGCTTTCTACCACATCGTTTCAAACGAAGCTTTACCATAACATTCCTCTAATTTCGAACCGGGATGGAATTGATTCAATATGGAATCATGAATAGTCATTGACTCTGTTTAGTACATACAGACCTTTTTTTTATTTTCTCCATTGACTTTTTAGTTAGTTAGGAATAAAAAAAGTCTTTATCCTAGGAAGGCTCGGCAAGAAAACCAATAAATCCAAAGATTAAAATTAAAGTTTTTTTTAGATGTATGTCAATTGGAAGTAAAGGTATTTTTTTTCTTTTTTATTAAATTAAAGTTCCATTTAAATCAGGGGACTGAATCATTTATTTTATAGTAAATTAGTAAATAAAAATTATATTTTGATTTAAAAATGAGTCATTAAGAAAAAACCCCTATTTAGTCTCCAAACAAAAATTAAAAAAAAAAAAAAAAAAAAATTTAACATACCAAAATTTTATTTTATTTTTTTTATTTTATTATATTTTTATTTTTATTAAAGTGCCAAATAAAAAAAAAACAAAAAAAAAAAAAAATTTTTTTTTTTTAATTTTTTTTTCTTTATCCTCTCTTATTCTTCAAAAAATCTTAAAAAAAAATTTATGTTTTTTGAAAAAACTTAATTTATTCTTCTTTAAAAAAAATAAAAAAAATAAAAAAAATATATTTATATATATGATCCCAATCTAAAAAAAAAAAAAAAAAAAAATAAATAGATAAGATTGAAAAATTTTGAAGAAATTTTGAATTAAAAAAAGATAAAAAAAATAGATAGAAAAAAAAAAAAAAAAAAAAAAAAAAAAAATGGGTATATTATATAATATATATATATATATATATATATATATATAATATTAAATTTTTTTTTTTTTTTTTTTTTTTTTTTTTATTTTTTAAAAAAAAAAAAAAAAAAAAACTATATAATATATATATTATACATATATACATATACAATAACACATTTAATTTTTATTGTTTTTTTTTTTTTTATTATTTTAAAATATAAATTATTTAATAATTTTTTTTTTGAAAAAAGAAAAAAAAAAAAAAAATTATATATAACTAAAAAAAACATATATAATATATAATATATATATGGGTATATATTTTTTTTTGTGTTTTTTTTTTTTTTTTTTCTTTTTTTTTTTTTTTTTTTGATTTAAAAAATATATATTATATTTTATATTTTTCTTTTAATAGCTCTACTAAGTTATTTTTTTTTTTTTTTTTTTTTTTATTAAAAAAAAAAAAAAAAAAAAAAAAAATAAATATGTTTATATTATTTTAATTTTTATCCATTCCATTCTAGTTAGTTTTTTTTTTTTTAAAAAAAAAAAAAAAAAATATAAAGGGGACTCTAATAAAATAAAAAAACCTCTATTCTCTGATTTAGTCTTTCCTCTCTTCTCTGATTAGTCTTTTCCAGAGAAAGACTCTGAGTCCCCTAGTGACTTATTTTTTTTTTTTTAATAAAGGGAATCGATATTTTTTGTATTTTCATTCAGCAGAATGGATCTGGGACGGAAGGATTCGAACCTCCGAATAGCGGGACCAAAACCCGTTGCCTTACCACTTGGCGACGCCCCATTTAGATTTAAATTTGATACTAATCAAAATTATTAGTGTATTGTGGGACATTCGTCAATTCCCTATTTCATTGCAGAGAATATAAGAATAAAAAAAAAAAATAACTATAATATATAGTTCTAGGCAAATCCTCTAATTCCTTCCGGTATTCTAATACGTAAAACGTATGACTATAGAATAACATAGAATTTCATTGATCATTACATATAATTCAATTAAGATATTGTATGAAAGTATAATTCCTTGTATTCTCTTTTGAATTTGAAAATGTAAGGATTTTTGATTTGGATTTTTTGGGGGGAGTTCAAATCAAAGCAAAAGAAGGCTTTTTTAGTTATTACTTACCTTCCTTAGTCAAATTCCCTTATATCCATTAGTCAATAAAAATTTAATAATCTCTAAAAAAAAATCTTTGTTATGCTTAATATATTTTTGAATTTAATCTGTATCTGTCTTAATTCTGCTGTTTCGTCATCAAGTAGTGTTTTCTTGGGAAAATTGCCTGAGGCTTATGCGATTTTTAATCCACTCATAGACATTTTGCCCATTATACCTTTATTTTTCTTTCTCTTAGCATTTGTTTGGCAAGCTGCTGTAAGTTTTCGATGAAAGTTAATTTTTAAATGAAAAGTCTACTGAAAAAATGAAATTCAGCATTTATTTAATAAAAAAATAGTTGAATTGTAAGTCATAATATGAATCTTACGTTCGTTAGACATCCTCATTTAATAAATTCAAAAAAAAAAAATGTGAATTCTTGTAGCTAAAACGAGGGATAAGTTTCAATCTGTGATTTTTGAAGTTATCGCCTCTTTTCCGTGAGCAAGTACTTTACTTTTTTGTATCTTCTGTTTTCCACAAAAATATATAGTTATAGAGTTAATTTTATAGTTATACAGTGAATATAATATTAGAATAAGCTTTTCAGTAACGAAGAAATGATAATCTTGAAAAACAAATGGATTAATTTGAAATTCAAGTTTTTTTAGAAAAAAGACTTAATAAAAAAAAGATTTCTTCTTTATTCTTTTTTAATATTTTTTTTTCGTGACTGCCATGTCAAAAGAATACATGTGTTACATAACTCAAATGGATAATCTATTCCCTTTTACCCCAAAAATGATCCTATTTTGGAGATTGTGTAATGCTTACTCTCAAACTTTTCGTTTACACAGTAGTGATATTCTTTGTTTCTCTGTTCATCTTCGGATTTTTATCTAACGATCCAGGCCGTAATCCAGGTCGAGAGGAATAAAAAAATAAGATATTTTCATTTGAGAATTTATTCTTGCTTTTTCTAAATATTTTTGAAAAATGGCATAATTTAACTATGATAAAAAAAAATATCACAAAGAAAACGATGTATTTTTTTATTGAAGGTTATCAAGTGATCAGAGAAAACGGAGAGAGAGGGATTCGAACCCTCGGTACGAATAATTCGTACAACGGATTAGCAATCCGCCGCTTTAGTCCACTCAGCCATCTCTCCTAATTAGGAATTAGGATTTTTTATCTTTATGTGCTACTTAAAATACTATACGAATTCATTCATAAAAATCTTATTTATTTTATCTAAAATCTCGTTTTATTATAATTTAAAATTATCTATTTGTATATAATATCAATTTTGTATATAAAAGTGTATAAACTCTAGATCTAGATTTTATGAGTTTATTTATATTGTTTATATACGAGTATAATTATAGATTATAATTATACATTTGAATTGAATTACCTAGTAAAATTTACTATTTTGATAGAATACTAAATTATTAGCTAAATAATCTAAAAAAATGTAATAAATTAGTAAAATATTAAGAAAAAAAAAAGGCATATTAACATAGAATATATATAAATACTAAGAAGAGTTAGAATATATAAATTAACTAAGAATAAATTAAATCATCAAAAAGTAAATAGACGATACACGTAAATAGGATACCTATCAATCTGCTTTGACTTGAACACCAAACAGCTATCTCCACTAGAAAACTCCATTTTTTCCTAATTTTTATTGGAGTTCCCCGGCCTGGCTAGTCCTAGCTGGGCCGTTACTTTTTTTACCATTAATTAGTCCGAAATCAATTGATTTTTTTTATTTATTGGCATTTGAAATTGACTTATTTTTGAAGCAACAAAAAGAAACATCACTACAAAAATCTGGGCAATTTTTATTTCTATTACTTAGACTTCTTTAGTTTTTATAGTTTAATTCAAGAAATTTTCTAATCTATGTAGTATATGATTCTCTCACTAATAAATAGACTAGTATATTAGTTTTCTATTCAGATTACAACATTGCATGTTATGTGATGTAGTAAATATATAAGTCGAACTCAACTTTTAATTATATAGAGCCATATATATGTATATATAAGTAGTGTAGTTATAATTATAAACTTATTATAACTCATTGTAGTTATATATAATATAACTCACCGACTTCACTTCTTCAAGTAAGAAATTTTTTTTTTGAAAACTGCAGCTTTATCTAATTCTAACTGACCCTAAATAAATAAAATTTTTAAATACCTACCCTAAGGCTAAGTAGGAACTAAAAAAAAATAGAGTTCGGAGTATTGTCGACTATTAGTATTTCTAACTTAAATAGCTCTTTCAAATCGGAACTTTCAGTACTGACTATCCCTAAACTGAAAAGTCGAGACTGTTTTTACAGTGAAAGAATATTTTATAGAGTATATATTCAGCCATATATATTTTCTTTTGAGGTGATGTTTAATCAAGTGACTGGAAAAAGGCAATACCTCTATACCATTTTTGATCATTCTGATACAATCAGATTATATTTCAATCGTTTAGTCGACAAATAAGTCATTCATAGACAATAATGAAATTGTAGCGGGTATAGTTTAGTGGTAAAAGTGTGATTCGTCCTATTAACAACTTAAATAGTTAAAGGGTCTTTTGGTGAATATTCCAATAGGAAACTTTATTTCTTAAAAAAGGTTAATCCTTTCTCTCTTAATGCTATATTTGAGAATAAATCTAAATTATCGTGATTTGTATCTAAATCGTCAGTATTTATAAACACTTTGGATCATATCGAATCACGAAGCATAATTTTTTTCGAGTTTTTTCAACTCTTCCAAGAAAATGAGTATCAGCAAAGGGATCCATGGATGAATATAAAAAGTTTATTTCTAATCGTAACTAAATCTTCAATTTTTATATTAAAGGATTGGAGCCAAATAGCTAGAAAATAGTGGCTTTGGTTTACTAGAGCCATCAGCATATTTTTCAGCTCGGTAGAAACCAAATTCTTTTTTTCTCAGGATTCCGCGAGTCGAAATAAAGAACGAAGTAACTAGACAGATTTGGTAAAATTTTCCTCTTCTAGAAGGATCATCTATAAAGCAAGTAAAGGAAGCTGACATAGATGTTATGGATATCATTTTTCAGATTTATGATGACTCCCTCTTCATACAATCAATATAGCAAACATAAAATTTTTATGTTTTTCCTTCTTGTATGCGTTAGATCTGAGACAAATTTCCATAAAGGAGCCGAATGAAACGAAAATTTCATGTTCGGTTTTGAATTAGAGACGTTAAAAACAATCAGCTAACGTCGACTATAACCCCTAGCCTTCCAAGCTAACGATGCGGGTTCGATTCCCGCTACCCGCTTTATTTATAATTTTTGTAGATCCAGCATTGATTCATATATACATACTAGACCCTTTTTTTACCAAAACCCTGCGCATGCAATCCAACTCTTTATCTTTCTTTATTTAATATGATTTAATATATTTACATATTAAATCAAAAGAAAACAGGAATTAAAAGCAGCGTCCATTGTCTAATGGATAGGACAGAGGTCTTCTAAACCTTTGGTATAGGTTCAAGTCCTATTGGACGCAATTTATTTCCATCTATTTTTTTTTAGATTATTATACCAAAAACTTTTTTTTGTTTCGTTGAATAAAAATTCGACTGAGAGAAATTTCCACAAATTACTCTTGTAGTAAGAATAACACTATAAGAGTCTTAAAAAAGACTCATAATCTTAGTTTTGCTCCTGTTGTAGAAACAATTCCATGCATTCCTGAATAGCCTCTTTCAAAAGGGCTTCTGCTTCCGAAGTGAATGTCTTGGTGGAAGATATAATTTCTTGGAACTGAGGTTTATTCTTTTTTAAGTAGGTACGCAACTGAACCAGAAATTTCCTTACCTGTCCAAGTTCTAACGAATCAAGATAGCCATTTGCTCCAGTAAAAATAGTAGCTATCTGTTCGTCCACTCCAAGCGGTGCAGATTGGGATTGTTTTAGCAATTCGCGTAATCGTTGGCCTCTTGCCAATTGATTTTGAGTCGCTTTATCAAGATCAGAAGCGAATTGAGCAAAGGCTTCTAATTCTGCAAATTGAGCTAGTTCCAGTTTTAATTTACCAGCGACTTGTTTCATGGCTTTAATTTGAGCCGCGGATCCTACTCGGGACACGGAAATACCTACATTAATAGCAGGTCGGATTCCAGAATTGAACAGATTCGCGGATAAGAAAATTTGGCCATCTGTAATGGAAATGACATTAGTAGGAATATAAGCTGAAACGTCTCCCGATTGAGTCTCAACTATTGGTAAAGCAGTCATACTTCCTTCACCCAACTCATTACTTAATTTAGCGGCTCTTTCCAAAAGGCGGGAATGCAAATAAAAAACATCTCCTGGATAAGCTTCACGACCCGGAGGTCTTCTTAATAGAAGAGACATTTGGCGATACGCTTGTGCCTGTTTTGAGAGATCATCATAAATTATTAAAGTATGTTGTTTTCGGTACATAAAATATTCAGCCAAAGCTGCTCCTGTATATGGAGCAAGATATTGTAATGTAGCAGGCGAATCTGCCGTTTCCGCTACCACAATAGTGTATTCCATAGCTCCGCGTTCCTGTAAAGCAGTTACTACTTGAGCTACAGAAGATGCTTTTTGACCAATAGCTACGTAAACACATATTACATTTTGACCTTTTTGATTTAAAATGGTATCTGTAGCTACTGCTGTTTTACCTGTCTGTCTATCCCCAATAATTAATTCTCGCTGACCGCGTCCTATAGGTATCATAGCATCAATAGCAATAATCCCTGTCTGAAGAGGTTCATATACGGAACGTCTAGCAATAATACCTGGAGCAGGAGCTTCAATTAAACGAGATTCAGAAGCTGCAATTTCCCCCCTTCCATCAATAGGTTTCGCTAGAGCATTTAGAACACGACCCAAATAACCATCACTTACGGGTATTTGAGCAATTCTTCCTGTTGCTTTTACAGAACTGCCCTCTTGTATCAGCAAACCATCCCCCATTAATACAACGCCAACATTAGTTGATTCCAAATTCAAAGCAATACCTACAGTACCCTCTTCAAATTCTACTAACTCACCCGCCATTACTTTATCAAGACCATGAACACGAGCAATGCCGTCACCCACTTGAAGTACGGTACCGGTATTCACAACCTTTACTTCTCTAGTATATTGTTCGATACGTTCACGGATAATACTACTAATTTCGTCAGCTCGAATGGTTACCATTAGCGTCTTTTAACTCTTTTTGGGAAGCAAAGGAAAAAAAATAATGCCTAAATTCTAAACTTTCTAAACTAAAGTGAAAGGACTATTCTTCCATACCCCCTAGAATGCCAATATTAGCACTGATGGTACGAAAATGTAACTCACTATTCAAACAACTATTCAGAGTCCCTAGAGCTCCTTGTAAAGCTTGTTGGAAAACTCGTTGACGGACTTGATTAATCGCTCTTTGTTGTTCAAAAAGAAGAGTTTCATTTTTATAATTTTCTAATCGTTCCAAATTCTCAGAAGTCGCCTTAATCAAATTTTGTTTTTCTCGTTCTATCTCGGAGTATCCATTGACTCGATAGTCATTGGCTTCCGTTTCCACTTTACGTAAGCGTGCCCGGGCTTTTTCAAGCTGTTCAATAGCTGCTTGACGTAACTCTTCTGAATTTCGAATAGTCCTCAAGATCCTCTGTTTTCGATTATCTAATAAATCATTTAATGAAAGTAGATTCTGTTAACATTAATTTCATAACTTACATTATCTCTTCCCGAACCAAACATGAACCTTTCAATTCATTTGGCTCTCACGCTTCATTTTTGAATTTATGGGACTTCCATATATTTAAATGTAATGAGCCTACCCTCTTTTTTATTTCTGTTCGGATTGAAAGATATCAAAAATTATCTTATCCAAGACCAGACTCTTTTTGGAGGACTCTTCTGACTAGACAAGAAATCTTTAATAGTCAGCAAAGTTGTTTTTTTATTCTATTGATTTTTTTTATTCTATTGAGATTATTTTGAATAATTATTAAATTAATTATAATGAGGTTTAGTTTTTTACTTTTATTGATTCAATCAATATCGCTGTCACTATTCAATCCAAAAATAAGTAGTCTATACATAGGTTGTCGATTCAGCATAGCATTAATTAGATAAAAAGGAGGTGACTTTTTATCTAAATGGTTCAATAAATTTTTTTTTATCGATATGAGTGTTCTATATCGGATAAATTATCAACTATGTATTTTTTTGAAACCATCTTAGTAATAACATAGTGGTAGAAAGAATACCATGTTTAGTATGCTTGGACTTCAAGCAGTTTAGCTTTAACCATGTTAATCGTCTCACATTATTGGTTGATAGAGAATCAAAGTCAATTTACCAATGAATCACGAAATGCTATGGTTCTTACATATGATTTCTGAATTTATTCAGAAGTAATTCGTCGAGATCATGCACATTTTTTATCCTATTTTATTAAAAAAATAAATAAAGTGCAGTTGGTTAGATCCAACTTTTTTTTTGAAATACACAACTCGCACACACTCCCTTTCCAAAATAAAAGAGTACACCAATTACTACGCTTAGATTTATTGGATTTGTTGCAAAAATATCGGTATTAAACCCAAAACCTCCGGCGGATGGCCAGTGGCCCAAGGAAACAAAAGAATCAGTGACATTTTTCATATACTCTCCTCTTATAGATAGGACTAACAAAGAACAGAGTTCTTTTTGTATTACTCCCCCCCCTTTGCTTTGGTTGATTTCTTTTTTTATGGGATTTTTTTTTAATAGATTAATTTAATTGATAACTTTTTAATTTTTTCTTTTATAAATAATAAATTAAAAATGACAATTACAAGAATATACTTATTGGGTTAGGTCCTGGGTATTTTGTCAATTGATAAATACCTTGTTTGTTGCGTTGGAACGCATACTAAAAAAGGTTTCCATTAGACTACGAACTAAAAACGGGAAGGAAGAAAGCGAGAGGATCTGCTAATTACTAATCCTAAAATCAGTCCTTCCCGGAGGTATTCTCTCAACGAATAAGTAATTGTTATAGTGCAATTTAGAGCTAATTCGAATAAGCAAAAAGCTAGTATAAGTCAAAAAACACTATTACGTACTATTTTATTCGAGAATTAAACAAATGGATTAGCAAATAAAAGTGCTAACGCCACAACTAGTCCATAAATTGTTAAAGCTTCCATAAAAGCCAAACTTAACAATAAAGTACCTCGTATTTTACCTTCTGCTTCTGGCTGTCTCGCAATACCTTCTACAGCCTGACCCGCTGCAGTACCTTGACCAACTCCAGGTCCAATAGAAGCAAGTCCTACAGCCAATCCAGCAGCAATAACAGAAGCGGCAGAAATCAGTGGATTCATGATAAGCTAAGCTCCTCGCAAAAAAAAAAAAGAAATGGTTAATGATACAATCAAGGAATACATCAGCAGAAAGACATTAAAATATCGCTTTTTGTTGTTATCTGTGATAGAGTTTTTTTGTTTTAGATAAATCTCTATGCATAGCATCTTATTCTAGTTATTACATTTGTTTATTCTAAAACCTTTTTTGATCCAATCAGTCAGTCTTCACTCTTCGACTTCCTTAAGTTCAGAGTTGATCTGGTTATTTGTTCAATCCCCAATTACAGAAAAAACGAAGAACTTTCTAGTTTAATCCCATTTAAGTGCAGTGAGCAACCAAAAATATATAAGACCCTCACTATAACTAGTTAATTTATAATATGACATATACATTTGTTTCTTCTATAACGTAAACCGCTTATTGAAAATAATTATAGAATACGTTTTTTGAACCATTGACGAAGGCTCGTTATAGTGATTTGACTTTTTATATTTATAAGATAAGTGAGTTTTTTATATTTATAAGATAAGTGAGTTTTTTTAGCTTTACGTGGGACAAAGATAACAATTTATAGTGAACTAAACTCAAAAATAATAATATTAATTTAAGAAAAACAAATAAAATACACTATAAATACAATCAAATTTTATAAAAGGAAGAAGTATATAATCTAGACTCGAAGAGAAATAAATAAAAAAATCTTAGGAAAAATCCTAAGATTTTTTTATTTAAATTTCAATGATATGGTATAGCTTTCTTTACTGCTAGGATTCTCTACCTTACCTTATCTATATAAGTAAATTTATATAATCGATTAGAATTCCTATAAAATCGATTACATAAAAAGGAACTTTCTAAAAAAAACCGACTCTTTGTCAACTGGGCTAAGGGTGAGAAAAAACTATCAAAAATTAGTTAATGGTGACCCTCCATAGATTCACCTATATAAGCTGCGGCTAAAGTTGCAAAAATAAGAGCTTGAATACCGCTTGTGAATAACCCAAGAAACATAACAGGTATAGGAACTACTAAAGGTACTAAAGAAACAAGAACAACAACGACTAATTCATCAGCCAATATATTTCCGAAAAGTCGAAAACTAAGTGATAACGGTTTTGTGAAATCTTCTAGGATGTTAATTGGTAAAAGTATTGGAGTTGGTTGAATGTATTTACCAAAATAACTCAAACCTTTTTTGCTAAGACCGGCATAAAAATAGGCGACAGAGGTCAGTAAAGCTAAAGCAACTGTAGTGTTTATATCATTGGTGGGCGCCGCTAATTCCCCATGAGGTAACTCTATAATTTTCCAAGGTAAAAGAGCACCTGACCAGTTAGAAACAAAAATAAATAAGAACATAGTTCCAATAAAGGGAACCCAAGGACCATAGTCTTCTCCAATCTGAGTTTTACTCAAGTCTCGAATGAATTCAAGGAGATATTCGAAGAAATTCTGACCGTCAGCCGGAACGGTTTGTGGATTCCGAACAGCTAAGGTAACTGAACCTAATAAGATAGCAATTACGACCCAAGAAGTAATAAGAACTTGGGCATGGACTTGTAAACCTCCTATTTGCCAATATAAATGTTGGCCTACTTCTACACCCGATATATCATATAACCCTTTGAGTGTGTTAATGGAACATGGTATAACATTCATATTGTCCTCTGACAGAAATCTAACTTAAAAAAAGAATTATTTTGATTTGATTCAACCATCTCTTTCTCAACTGACCCATTTTAATCATAAGTGGTCTATTTAGGATACTAAGTACTTAATAATATCCCAAGTCCGACTATTTTCGTTTTTAGTTTTTTATGAAATACAGGAATAGTAACCGATCCAATAAATCAAATATCTATATAGAGTTTATCGAAGTAATTGACTTATCTTATTAATAATAATAATCAATGATTTCTTATATAGCTAGAACGCCCTTCAATGATTGCAGAGACTAATTTGTTAAGAATCAATCGGATTGACGCGATAGCATCGTCGTTAGCTGGAATCGAAATATCTGCAAGATCTGGGTCACAATTTGTATCAATTAAACAAATCGTCGGAATACCCAAAATGACACATTCTCGGAGAGCCGTATATTCTTCTTGCTGATCAACAATAATTACAATATCAGGTAACCCTGTCATATATTTGATCCCACCCAGATATGTTTGCAGCGTAGATAATTGTCTCTTCAACATTGCTGCATCCCTTTTTGGGAGACTGTTCAGTTTTCCCAGCCTTTGTTCCGCTCTTAAATCCCTGAACTTTTGAAGTCTCGTTTCAGTAGTGGACCAATTCGTTAGCATACCACCAAGCCATTTTTTATTAACAAAATGGCAACGAGCCTTTATTGCAGCGGATGCTACTAAATCAGCTGCTTTATTTTTGTGCCAACGATCAAAAATTGTTTTCCTTTACTTGCTGCATCAAAAACTAAATCACAGGCTTCTGATAAAAAACGCGCAGTTCTCGTAAGATTTATAATATGAATACCTTTACGTTTTGCGGATATGAAAGGTGCCATTCTAGGATTCCATTTCCTAGTCCCATGACCAAAATGAACTCCTGCTTCCAGCATTTCTTCCAAATTGATGTTCCAATATCTTCTTGTCATTTTTCCCCACACTTGCTTCCTCTTTCTTAAAAAAAACTAAAGAGACGAGGTATGTAAAATAAATAATTGTTCCGATGGAACTTTATACGGAAGATTGACCCTTGATATACGCTCCAAAACATTAATGACTTTAAATTCAGTATGATCTACCCCGATCATCAAATAAAAAAATGACCGGCTAATAAAATTATATAAATATAAAATAAATAAACTTATTTTGACTTTAGTTTAGGCATCGTTGAATCGTTTCAATGATTCTTCTGATGTCTACTGAAAATTATTTGGCATGCAAGAACTCAAAAATTCTCTATGGTGAAATAAGATATCTATCATCTTTCCTTCGAACAAATTCTTATTTTTGATTTCCAAATGAATGTTTTTTTGCTGCCTTGAGTGGTGTACTAATTTTTTGAATCCGGTACCAACAGGTATAATTCCCCCTAGAACAACATTTTCTTTCAACCCTTTCAACCAATCAATACGACCTCGTAAAGCAGCTTTTGCTAAAACTCGAGCAGTTTCTTGAAAACTAGCTTCAGATATGAAACTTTGAGTATTAAGAGATGCCCTCGTTATTCCCAATAAGATTGCTCGATAACAGATTGCTTCATCCAAAGCACGCCCTGCTCGCTCCGCTCGCAACAATCCTATAAGTTCTCCGGGTAAAAAAACATTAGACATTCCATCTTCTGAAACCACGACTTTTGATGTTACTTGACGTACAATAATTTCTATATGTCTATTATGGATCTGTACCCCTTGGGATCGATAAACCTTTTGGATCTTATTAACCAAGGAGATCCGGCTTTGGGCGATCGTTAGCTCAGTACTAATCAAGAACCCCCAAGGTGTGGCCAGAATTCTTGATATACGTTCATTCCATGCTTTAACCCTCTTTTCCAGATTTCTTGATATTGACTCAATCGAACGCACTTCTAAAACTTGTTCCACTTTTGGAAGACCTTGCGTTATGTCACCCGATCTTGATTTTTCATATATAAATGTAACCAATGTATCTCCCTGATGAAGGGTTTCTCCATAATGACCGTGAACCGTCGCTCCTGGAGTAGCCAAATAAGGTTTAGCTGATCTTATAACTAAGTAGTCAACATCAACAATTAGAACTTGACCCGATTTTTTCTGTGATCCGTATTTAAGTAGAGATACATTTTCACAAAAAAATTGTCCAAGGCTAATAAGTGTGGCTGTTTCATCACAAAAAGCGGGATGGAAAAAATGCCAATTTAAATGAAATAAATTAAAAACTATCTTACGGGCTGGCTCAGGATTATAAATACCCTTATTTTCATCTATAATAAAAAATTTAAGTCCTTCAAAAGTCTGACTAAATTTGTTAAGTAAGAAATATTTTTTTAACAAAGTGTTATTATAAGTTATTAAATGGCAAGATGAATAAAAGTTGGCAATTTTGAATACTACTGTACCTAAAGGACCTAAACAATTCCTAATTGGAGCTACGGGATCCGCTTTAATTGATTGTTTTGTCACAGTGGTAGTGTTAGATTTCAAACCTTTGAATGGACCAATTCGAGAATAGTTCGATGATAACAAAATTTTCAAAGATTGAGATTCCTTATTTCTATTCAACAACGTACCGCCTGTTCCTTTATGTGTGGGAAATGATGGAATCTTTGTTTTAGAAAAAAAAGGATTCATATTGTTGTAATCTAATCCATTATCGCTAATCAATCCTGAACCCACCTTACTATTTCTTTTTCCGGTGTACAAAAGGGGGGAGTTACCTAACTCAATTCTTATGAAATCGCAAATTAGATCATTTGTCTTTATTTCAACAAAAGAAGCATGACTACCTTCTATAGAACTATTTTGTTCTTGGTCCCAATTCAATACTAAGCAAGTCCGAACTAATTGAATACTTGTATTAGAAATGTCTCGAATTGGCTTGCCATTTCCATAAAGGATATAATTGACAACTCTAAGTTGGATGTTATCGCCTTCCTGCAAAAGATCTTGTGGATAAATTTTGGCTAAATTGATGCCATCCGCGATTTCATATGTGACTACGGGTCGAACTGAAACAAAATACTTTTTCTTAGTAGGTGTGATCCGTTGGACATAGATCCAATTTTTCAAATGTTTGTATTCCTTGGAATCCATTTTTCCCGTTCCCGGTGGTATCAAGATGCCGCTATGCCTGGATATCTTATCTGTCTCCCCAGGAAAATGGATATCCCCAGAAAATATTTTTAGTTCTATTATTTTTTTTTTTCTCTCCACTCGAACCAATCCACCTACTCGGCTTCTTATATTTAAAGTGAGTGGTGTATCCACTCCTATAATACTATTGTTCCGGACCATTATCAACGAAGATCCTGGTAAGACATGCACTTCCTCGGGAATGAAAAAAAATCGATCTACTTTTTTTAGACTCAATTCTTTTGCTCCTCGGTATTCAATCAAATCCTCTTTTTTAAGGATTGAATCGACCTCTATAGCCCCATATTTAGTAATTCCAGAACTGTTTCTTCGGTATCGGGGATCGTCGAAATAAGCAAGAATACTATTTCTACGTAAAATACCATTTATGGGTATTTCAATCGAAACACCAAAATGGGGTAGGAGTTCTTTATCACATTCGTGATCATATTGTACTGGAATTATGAATTTATTTCTTCGCCTCTTGGCTAAAAAATCAGCATTTTGGTGCAGAATTAAAGGATATTGTTCTAAATTCGACTGACCATTGGATATGCTACGATCAGGTCTTGAATAATGACGAGTCCTCCCCTTTTTTTTACTAGAAGAATCCGAACTAAACAATGGATGTCTCGCTAGATCCTTAGTTATTGCTAGGTCAGAAATATATCTTTCTTCGAGAGAAACAGAATCAGCATTTATTTGATCTTGATCCTTGTGAAGGGAAAAAGAAACAATACTGTATCTTGACGTACCTACCGCTAATATCCATAAATGACTTGTTTTTGGTAATAGATGCACATTACCATAAGTATATTCAGGTGCATGGTAGACATCGGTACTCCAGTGCATTTCTCCTTCTGATTCTGAATAAATATGTTTTCGAACCTTCTCTTTAAAATTTAAAGTGGCTACTCCGGAACGAATCTCAGCAATCACTTGTTCTGATTCTACGTATTGATCATTTTGCACTAAAATCAAACTTTTAGCAGGAATATTTACATTATGAATAATCTCCTGACTTTCAATAATTACATACAGATCTGTTGAACATAGAAAAGCAGGATGCCCATGACGGGTACGCGTGGGATGAACTAAATCCTCGTTGAATTTGATTTTTCCATTAAAGGGAGCTCGTACATGTTCAGCAGTCCCCCCCGTGAATACTCCGCCCGTATGAAAAGTTCTTAATGTTAGTTGAGTCCCTGGTTCCCCAATTGACTGACCCGCAATAATACCTACCGCTTCTCCCAATTCGACCAGGTCACCGTGAGTGGGACTACGACCATAACATAATTGACAGATCCAAGAGGTACTCCTACAAGTAAATGGAGTTCGAATACGTATTGGTTGTGCTCGAAAACTTATGAATCGATTGACAAGTCCAATCCCAATA
The DNA here is from genome assembly GCF_029677425.1 of Wolffia australiana. NCBI lineage: Eukaryota > Viridiplantae > Streptophyta > Magnoliopsida > Alismatales > Araceae > Wolffia > Wolffia australiana. Next base: position 7,853,099 of record NC_135839.1, on the reverse strand, counting down.
TCTTGATTTCGGGCGGCAATGCATCGCGGCCCGATATATATATCGTCTGCTAAAACACGACCAATTAGTGTTTGGATAAAAATGCGTTCTGGCATCCCCTTTCTCGGACTTACGGAAATACTTCGAATAGTACCACAATCTGTTCTACGTACTATAATGTGTTGAACCACTTCAACAAGTCTACGTGTCAGGTAGCCAGCATCTGATGTTCGTACAGCAGTATCTACAACTCCTTTGCGGGCCCCGTAGCAAGAAATTATATATTCCGTCAAAGAGAGCCCTTCCCGTAAATTGCTTTGAATGGGTAAATCAATCATTTGTCCTTGGGGATCGGACATTAAGCCTCTCATACCTACTAATTGGTGTACCTGAGATGCATTTCCTCTAGCTCCCGAAAAGGACATTAAATAGACTGGATTAGAGGGATCAGTCATCCGAAAATTAGGATTCATTTCGTGTCTCAAATATTCGCTGGTAGCATACCATATTTCAATGGATTGACGTAATTTTTCTACCGCGTGTACATTGCCATAATGATGGTGTTTTTCCAAAATTGAACTTTGTTGTTCAGCATCTTGCACTAACCAGCCCTTAGAGGGTATTGTTAAAAGATCATCAATTCCTAATGAAATAGATGTAGCAGTGGCTTGCTGGAAACCCAGAGTTTTCACTTGATCTAGAATGTGTGATGTATAAGCCATCCCGAAGTGATCTATTAATCTGCTAATAAGTCGTTTCATGGCAGCTCCATCTATCACTTTATTGTGAAAGACCAGATCGGCCCGTTCTGCCATAAGTACCTCCCTATTCTGCTGAGTAGGATTCTACAATAGGTCTGAGTCAGTGATTCAAAAACTTCCTTTACTCAATCTTGATTCACATAAAAATTCAGGAATTATGATATCATTAAAGCTCCAATTCTCATGAGTCTCCCCTAATTACTTAGTTTAGCTAGGATACGAGTAGGCTCGATAAAATCCTTGTATCGCTTCTTCTATTTCTCGATAAAAAGAAATATGACCAACAGTGGTTCGAATGTATATAGAACTTATTTCTTTTTTGACACTTCTTACTATTAAATAGTGTCTATAAATTTCATGGTAGGTACCAAAAGATTCATATTGAACTTCCAGCGGAACTTCCCTGGATCCAATAATGACACGTTGATCTAGTCGCCAACGGAGCCACAAAGGACTATCCAAATTGATTCGTTTTCGCCGATAAGCTCCAAGTGCGTCATAGGAACTGGAAAAAAAGGGTTCCTTATCTTTCGTCGCATGAGAATTATTATTGCCAAGAGTTTGATTTTGATCGTTTTTGCAATTAGAGAAATTATAGCGATTTGCACAAATTCCTCGACGATTCCCCAGCGTTAATACATAAAGTCCAATTAGCATGTCTTGAGTTGGTACAGAAATGGGATCACCAATAGCTGGAGACAATAGATTCATATGAGAAAACATAAGTAACCGAGCCTCTGCTTGAGCTTCTAACGATAAGGGTACATGAACAGCCATTTGATCTCCATCAAAGTCTGCATTAAAACCCTTACAAACTAATGGATGTAAACATATAGCACGACCTTCCACTAAAATGGGTTGAAACGCCTGTATGCCCAATCTATGCAAGGTCGGTGCTCTATTGAGTAACACAGGATGCCCCTGCATGACTTCTTGAAGTATCTCCCATACAATGGGATCTTTTTCTCGAATTTTACTTTTAGCAATCCCGATGTTGGAAGCAACGTGTTGTCTTATTAAACCACGAATTACAAATGTCTGGAAAAGTTCTATTGCTATTTCTCTAGGTAATCCACATTGATGTAAGGAAAGTGACGGACCTACAACAATGACGGAACGACCCGAATAATCGACTCGTTTACCAAGCAAAGTCTCGCGGAATCTTCCCTCTTTTCCTTCAATTACATCTGAAAATGATTTGTAAACTTTATTATGCCCGTCCCTCATTGGTTGTCCACGTATACCATTATCCAGAAGTGTATCTACGGCTTCTTGTACCAATTTCTCCTGACACATTACTAATTCACCCGGTGTAGATCTACTTGTTGTTAGTAGATCAGTAAGAGTATTGTTGCGATAAATAACTCTTCTGTAGAGTTCATTAATATCCGAACTCATTAATTTACCCCCATCTATCTGAATGATAGGTCTTAACTCAGGAGGAAGAACAGGTAATAGGCACAAAACCATCCATTCTGGTTCTACATTTGTTCGAATAAAATGTTTAGCTAATTCCATGCGTCTAACCAAAAAATCCTTTCTTCTTCGAATTTTTCTATCTTCCCATTCATTTCCGGTGGACCCTTCATCTCCTAATTCTTTCCATTCTATCAATGAATTATCTGTAATAATGCGTAAATCCAAATCGGCTAATTGTTCTCTAATAGCACCTGCGCCAGTCGAGATTTCTCTATTTCGAAATGTTTCAAAGCCTTGGGTAGTAAAAAAAAGTGGGATGCTGTATTTCCAGGATTGGATTTCATATTCGAATGAACCTCGTAATCGTAAGAAAGTAGGTTTTTTAGCTATTGGCCTAGCAAAAGAAAAATCAAGATAGGTTCCTCAAGGATTCCCCCCTTCAAAATCGGACGTGAGGGTTTACTCTCATCCGGCTCAAGTAGTTAAGTCAACTAAACAAAGCGATTATTTATCATTTTTCTGGCTTTGTTTAAAAAAACCCCAAAAGAACTACTCTTTACTCAAGTTCTCAGTAAATAAAGGGAACCTATATTTGATTGATTCATTGTTCATCGGAAATGAAAATTTTCTAAATGACTTATTCAATTACGACATACTAAATGAAATCTAAAAATTTTGAGTAGTCTACTTCCTCCGAATGATGAATCTTTTTTTGAAAAGAATAGTTTTAAATTCGGAAGGGATTTACTTGTCGATATATTATATATGCTATCCGATCTTTTAGGTCCCTACTCACCTCGATGGTTAGGCCGTGATGTCCCTTGAAGCATATATGCGATGGATAAACTCCTATAACCATGCTATATTTGCTTACTTAAACTTGAACTGAACAGAAAAAGTTTTTTTGTCACGAGGTAGAACTAGCAATTCTTTTTTATCTGGTAAAGAATCGACCATAGATCAATTCCCCTTTTTTTGGAAGTATTGAATACACCCATAAATCTGAGCTTCATGTTACTCGTCCCAATAGACATGTCAAACTAGGGGCATCCCAATCAGATTCAATGGGATGACAGTTTCTCAGTTCGAATCTGTAAAATGCTAATTTCGATCAAATCACACATCGCAGTATACTAGGCCCTCTAATTCCTTAAGTGGTTTATCTAAAAGATTCGCGATATAACTAGGAAGGCGTTTTAAATACCACACATGAGTTACTGGACAGGCGAGTTTTATGTATCCCATTTGATATCTTCGTACACGAGAATCAACAAACTCGACTCCACATTGTTCACAAAATTTTGGGTCTTCCTTTTCAGCTCCGATCACTCGATAATTTCCACAAGCACAAATTCCACTTTTTATAGGTCCAAATATTCTTTCACAAAACAATCCGTCTTTTTCTGGTTTATTGGTTTTGTAATGAAAAGTGTAGGGTTTTGTCACCTCTCCGACTACCTCCCCATTAGGTAGAATTTTGTTAGCCCAAGCACTTATTTGTTCAGGAGAAACTAGTCCAATTCGAAGTTGTTGATGTTTATACCGGTCAATCATAGAATAGAAATTCTGATTCATTCAGATCAGATCAAGCTTCCTTCCTATTAATCTGAAAATTTTTCTCAGATACAAGAAAATGATTCAGTTCCAGAGCCAAAGATCGTAGTTCTCTAACAAGCAATCGAAAAGATTCTGGGGCATCCTCAGGAGTAACTATTGTTCCTCCAATAATCGTAGTACCAAGTACTTCCTGACGAGCTCTAATATGATCTGATTTATAAGTAAGCATCTCTTGTAAAATATGAGCAACGCCAAATCCCTCTAAAGCCCAAACTTCCATTTCTCCCACTCGTTGGCCACCTTGTTTTGCCCTTCCTCTAAGGGGTTGTTGTGTAACAAGTGCATAATGTCCACTGGAACGTCCATGGATTTTATCATCAACTTGATGAATTAATTTAAGTATATAGGACCTGCCTATTAGGACAGGTTGTTCAAAAGGATCTCCAGTTCTTCCATCAAATATTTTACTTTTTCCTGGATATTCGGGTTCAAATACCCATGGATTTTTTGTTTGCTTACTTGCCTCATATAATTCTGAAAACACTAGTTTTCTTGAAGCCTCTTGCTCGTATCTCTCATCAAAAGGGGCTATTCTATAATGTCTATTTAAAAGATCTCCCGCTAAGCCGAGCGAACATTCAAATATCTGTCCAACATTCATTCGTGAGGGTACTCCTAAAGGGTTGAAGACCATATCAACCGGAGTTCCATCTTGTAAATAGGGCATGTCTTGTCTAGGCAAAATTTTAGAAATAATACCCTTATTCCCATGTCTTCCTGCTACTTTATCACCCACTTTGATTTCACGTTTCTGTGAAATATATACACGAATCATTTCTGGGTTATAACTGGAACCCCCTTTTTTCTGGATCCATCTCACATCAATTACTCGACCCCTTCCACCTATAGGTAGTTTTAGAGAAGTCTCCTTTGCAGTGGAAACCTGAATACCAAGTATGGCTCGTAATAATCTATCCTCTGGTGCATACGACGATTCATTCGCTATCTGAGGCGTTAATTTACCTACTAAAATATCACCTGTTTCCACCCAAGATCCGAGCAGCACGATGCCATTTCTGTCTAAATTGCGGAGTAAATGAGCTTCTAAATGAGGTATTTCGTTAGTAATTCTTTCAGGGCCCTGACTTGTCATATGAGTTTGAATTTCATATTTTCGGATGTGAAAAGAAGTATAAATATCGCTATAGACCAAACGCTCACTTATAAGTACCGCATCTTCAAAATTGTAGCCTTCCCATGGCATATAAGCTACTAATACATTTTTTCCCAAAGCGAGTTCTCCCCCAACGGTAGCCGCCCCGTCGGCTAAAATTTGTCCCTTTTTAACATATTTACCCCGTTGAACCTGAGGTTTTTGGTGCATACAAGTATTTTTGTTCGAACGTTCATACATAACTAATGGAATAGTTAGAGTGTTTCCATTACCTGAGAAAACAATTTGGTGAGTATCCGTAGAAATAACTTTACCCTCATGTTCGGCTATAACTGAAACTCCCGAATCTAAAGCCGCTTGGCGTTCTAGTCCGGTTCCTACAATGCACTTCTCGGACCGAGAAAGCGGAACTGCTTGACGCTGCATATTAGAACTCATTAACGCCCTATTGGCATCATTATGCTCAATAAAAGGAATGAGAGAGGCTCCAATCGAAAAATATTGAAAGGGAAAAATGCTTCGAAGATGAACCTGTTCCCAGGCAATAGTCAGGAATTCTTGACGGTATCGAGCAGGAACAACCTGTTCTTCCTGAATACCTCGATTTAAGGCCAAAGAATTGCCTGCCGCTATCATATAATATTCATCTCTACTTGGTGATAAATAAACCATCCGTGCTTCTTTTTCTTTTGATCTCTCAGAGATTTCATAAAATGGAGTCTCTATGGATCCCCAATGACCAATCCTTACATGAATAGCTAAGGATCCAATAAGTCCAACATTAATTCCTTCGGAGGTGTCAATTGGGCAAATACGTCCATAGTGACTAGGGTGGATATCTCGTATCCGAAAACTTGCAGTTCGACCTGTCACCCCTCCAGGACCTAAATAACTCAATTTTCGACCATGAACAATTTGGGTTAATGGATTAGTTCGATCCAAAACTTGAGATAAAGGGTGTAGACCGAAAAATGATTCATAAGTGGTTGTTAATGAAGTTGAAGTTACCAAATTTTGAGGAGTTGGTATCAATTTATGCCTGATTGCTCCAGATATAGTTCCTCGAACCGCATTTTCTAAACGACCAAGAGCCAGTCCGAATTGATCCTGCAACAGATCTGCTACAGAACGAATACGTTTATTTTTCAAGTGATTCATATCGTCAAGTGTACCCATTCCAAATTTCATTCCAATCAAATGATCTGCAGCAGCCAATACATCTCGTGGTAACAAAAATGTATTGTTCTCAGGTATATCAAGATTTAATCTTTGGTTGATATTTCGCCGCCCAATTCTTCCTAATTCACATCTTTGTTGAAAAAATTTCTTTTGTAATTCCTTACACAAGGACTCAGAAAATACTGGATCCCCACCTACACAAGCAAATTGTTGATAAAACTCCAAAATAGCATTTTCTTTTGACCCGATCTTTTTTTTTTCCTTATCATTTAGGAAAGACAAGAAAATTTCAGGATAACAAACATTATCTAGAATTTCTCTTAGATTTAAACCCATAGCTGATAATAGAACGAGAATGGAGATTTTTTGTTTTCTACTTACACGGGCCCAGATCCTTGCTTTTCTATCAATTTCTAATTCTAATCTGCCTCCCCAATCTGATATTATGGTGCTGGTATAGACCGAGATGCCGTTATGGTCCAATTCAGAACGGTAATAAATACCAGGACTTTGCAATATTTGATTAATTACAATTCTGTAAATTCCATTTACGATAAAGGTTCCGAGGGAATTCATTATAGGAATGTTTCCAATAAATACTGTTTGTTCTTTCATATCTCTATTGGTTTTCCAAATTAATCCCGCAAGGACATATAATTCAGACGAATATGTGAGTGATTCATACACAGCATCTCTTTCTTTTCTCAAGGGTTCTGCCAATTGATATGTTTCCACAAATAATTTAAATTCAATTTCTTGATCTGTATCTTCAATTTTTGGAAACTTATTAAATTCTTCCATTAAACCCTGATTAATAAACCTACAAAATCCCTCAAATTGTATCTGACTAAATCCAGGTATTGTGAACATTCCCTCATTTCCATCGCGGAGCATTTTAATCTTAAGTTTCCTGTTTATCGAAAAATCCCATTATTAGTTCGCCTCTTCATCGATCCATATGGATCGCTCTAGCAATGATGGAATATATATTCTGTTTACTGAATTACATAAAATTTTAGACAACTCCATATATGTATTTCCGACATATCAACGGATCTGAGAAAAAGAGGTTGAATAAAAAGAAAATAAAGAGAATTTTCGGCGCAAATTTGACTCGAATTTGCGAAAGATACAAATGGAAATAAATTGATAAATTCCTGGAAAATCTTCTGCCGCTTTGTAAACTTAACTTAGGGAGTCTTGTATAGACTATCCAAATTTATCCAATTTCGACTTATTATTTATGATATTATGATGAGATTGGGTACCAAAAAAGGGAGTTAATTGGCTTTCACGTAATGCGAGAAAGCCATATTATAATAATAGGGAGGAGTAAAGAGTTTTTTGAACATGACATACTCAACAAATGATTAGAAGCTTCTTTTGTAGAATTCGAATTCATACAATACAATTAAAATACATAAGACGTTTTTCTTGTATTTATGAATTAAGTACAGTGAGCTAGTCGTAAATTTGATCTGTTATGATAGTTCTACTCAGGGCAACACAGGTTGTGCCATATCATAAATTTTCTAGTTAAGGAAAAATTAAAGCACCATAATTCTAATATTTCTAGAAATATACAAAGAAGATACCCGCTCGCTCTGTATCTATTACTTGTGTTCTGGGGTTTATATTTATATATGTACTTAATATACATAATTAGTGTTATGAGTCAAAATCACAATTGAAAAAGGGATTTATGTATATTCTATAGTCTATTACTTATATTATATATATAAATAAAATATTTTTTGAGTTTAGTACTTAATACTAATTTATATATGTAATAATATAAAATGAGTAGTAATTTCTTCATTTTTTAAGATTTTATTGAAAATGGTATTGATATTTTTAGAATTATATTATATAATAGAGTTTACTTGAGTTTATCTCCAGTAATATTCTACTGGGATAATATTGATACTTAGTGAGACTTTTTTCTCATCAAAAAAAAAGAAGCTAATCTCTATTTATAATAAATACTAATAGACAATTTATATTTCTAATATAAATAGCATTTATATCTAGCGTTTATTCTTTTTATTTGGCGACATGGCCAAGTGGTAAGGCGGGGGACTGCAAATCCTTTATCCCCAGTTCAAATCTGGGTGTCGCCTGATCAAGAAAAAATCGCGATTTCTTAGACTATCCTGCTGGTCTAAACCTAATTCTTCGTAAAGAGAAACAGACAGAGCGAAAGGTTTAGGCCTTTTTTTTTTTAATACTTAATTCTAAGTAACCATCGGTTCTCAAAAAGCAAAGCCTGTAATTCTTCAAACTAGGTAGTTTTCAGTATGTTACGAACAAACCAAACTTGATAAGTAACTAACAAACAGAAAAAAAAATATTAAGAGACAACTATGAGATTCATATCCACCATAGTAAGAGATAGGAAATACTATTTTAGTCATGACTGAAAGAGCAGAGTCGAAAAATAACAAAAAAGAGACTCCTTTTTTATTTTAGTTTTCGGCTTAGGTTTAATAGGAAACACTATCAAATCTTCATACTTTCATTAGTTGACTATACAATCAATATTAAGTTAAGTGAGTAAGTTTCTACTGAGTCAATTGGCTAGGCTGAGGGGAAATTGATTTCTCAGTTATGTAAGTAACTAAAAAAAGATACGTTGTCTCTAAACTGGAAAATCCTAGTGATAAATAATCACTAGTCATTCTTGATTGATTGTACCCTCTCCTCTAGAAATAGAATAAAGGTTCAATTTTGACATTATAGGAGATTGGAAAACAACAAGACTATAAGAACGCATCATATTTCAAATTGTTTCACAGAATGATAATAGGTTTAGATAAAATAGAATTATGAAATAGCAATTTATATACCTTACCTTGCTGGTGAGGTAGTTATATCTCTGTTTTTATTTTGTTGCTTATAAAAGTGAACAAAAATGTAAGTCTTACTATTCCTCTATCTTTATCTTAGGATAAAAGCCTTGGCTTGATATTTAGAAAGTATGTCTATCTTATTTGTGTCTAATCTTTATTGAATTCATATAACAGAAATGTTCTAACTATAGGAACTTGTTACAAATCTATTTATTGGATGATCAATAGGGGTAAGTCATAATTCCATTTTGACTCTGCCCCATTGATTCTACTATGATTAGTAATCAATAATGGAATAATTCTTTCATATGATAAGGATAGGAGATATATCACATGGATATAGTAAGTCTCGCTTGGGCTGCTTTAATGGTAGTCTTTACATTTTCTCTTTCACTAGTAGTCTGGGGTAGGAGTGGACTTTAGAGGTACTTTTTATTGAGTCATAAAATTGTATCAGCTGTTTAATGTTTTACGACCTGTTTGTTTGAAATCAAGATGTCTATGCTTTCAAATTCTGCTACAGTGAAATAGCAATAATAAACTACAATACACTAATAAACACTAACCATTTGAGCAGAAAATGAAATAACTAAATTCTCTAGGTGTATTTGTAAAAAAGGCAACGGAATATATTTATATTAATAAGATTTTTCATGATAGGCTTTTTTTCAACCAAGTTGTTACTATATCTATTTTTTTCTATTTTTTGATTTGTTGAACAGGTTCTTACGGCTATTATAATAACTAAGAACCAAGCCAACGTTCTTTTTTGCTTTATGTGATTTCTTCTTTGTTTACTTTTACTCTTCTGAGATAAATTTGTTCTGTTATTACTATTTTAATACATACTTTCTACTCAAGCTTGTAGTAGTGAACACAGCCACCAGGGATAAAACTTTTTGTGTTGAGCGATCTACGTCTCATAATTTAACATTTAAAATTTCTAGAAATTTTCTTTATTTAGGCTTTATCAACAAATCTCAAAATCTGATGTAATGTCATGTTTAAGTATGACTTAACAAATGGGCCAATTGACTCCTCTTTTACAGATATAAAGAAGTGATCATACAAGGTGGCATCGATTATCAGTTTCTAGATTGATGAATGACTTCTTTATAACGCTAAAAAAAGAAGAATGATTCGAGTTCTTTATTTCATTTTTTTTATATGTTTTATAGAAAACTAGCCCCCATTTTTTTTTTTTTTAATTGAACAGTTTTCATCTATCTCGGGATACTCAGTATAAATTAAAAGAGAGCTAGAAAAATCTCTGGACCTTAAATTATGATTTATTTTTGATTGGTCAAAATTCAAAAGCGACGAAAATACGAAATAACTCGAAATTTGAGTTTAGTTGAATTTATATATTTATTTCCCTAATTAAAAAGTCTGTGTACAGACGTATTGGAGATTGATCTCCGTTGTCAAGCCCATATCTGTCTACAAATATATAGTCTCTAAATATAGAGATGCTACAATAGAACACACGATAGTGTGGTAGAAAGATTTATATTATATCATTTAGTTCTTTCTACCATACTATCTCCACTAGTGTCGATTCCAGTCCAATCATTCCATTTAAGACTTGGAGTTTAAATCCCTTTCTTTAATGACGGATAAGAAATCAAAGTCTCAGTTAACTTAATCATTTTGGCTCACTGTTTTCACGTAGATGATAAGTAAAAAAGCAGTAGGAACTAGAATGAACAGTGCAGTAGCAATAAATGCGAGAATATTTACTTCCATAATCTTATTGTTTTTTTCTTCGCAATAACTCGGGATCTAATCCCATAGAGGTAATAAATTTGACTGCTATAATCTAATTTGGATTAATTGTATCCTAATGATACTAAATGAAATCCGTGTATGAATAACAATATCTAATCTATCAAAGAGATTCATCATCGAGAATTGAATAGACTAGTATAACATAGGAAGATCTTTTATCCATACCAAGTAAAAAAAGGGATTCCTGATTCTCTAACGAATTCATTGAGTTTATGTTTTCACTCTTTCTTTTTTAGACTAGACTATAAAAAAAGGTCCCTTCATTTTTTTTTGTTAGATTTCTCCCATTAATTAGCTCATGAGATATCATATGACCGACCGGTATTCCATTGGCCATCCAAACAAACAGTAGAAGTGCAAGAAAAAAAGTCATTAATATAATACAATTAATATAATACTAATAACTTATTTAATAATAATAAACTACTAATTATAACTTAATATATATCATTTTTTTGTAGATGAAAAATTCTCTGTCAAGCTGATTTTGGTAAGATCATTAGGTATCATGCAATAAATACCATATATAGACTCCTTATATGTGTACTCCTATCCTACTAAAAATATTAATACTCTATAAAAATATTAATACTCTAATATATTTCATGGATTAAGAGCAATCGAAAACGTCATGTCAGACCTTTCCTTTAGAGTATCCATCAAACTAATAAATAGAGTGATACCACCAATTCAATTGTCCCAATCCACATAGATATGTCTCCTTGTTCTGAAATTGTTAATGGCTAGTAAGTATAAATTGTTCTATTTGTGTGATACTAAATCGAACATTAAAACAAAAAAAGAGAGAAAGATGCCTACCTAGAATTATATGTTGCTCCCCGTTTTATCCTTGTGCGTCGGGAACAATACAGACAGAAATTCAAAGATTTATCGGGTCGTCGGATCTTAGTTCGGGACTGACGGGGCTCGAACCCGCAGCTTCCGCCTTGACAGGGCGGTGCTCTGACCAATTGAACTACAATCCCAGCAGGCTGGACAGTATGTCTATTCTGTCTATTCTTAGGGTTTCCTAAGAACACTCTATTTGCTGTATTATAACATAAACACGAATGCTATAGGGATATCCAGCTAGACTAGATATAGCCTATACTATATCTAGTGATTCATATAGTAATCATAACACTGGTTAAATAGTAACCTGTAATAATTACTATTGCTTTAATATTTATTAGTTATTTTTAATATAATAATGATAAAAAAGAACACAAATTAGACTTTTATTTATTCTTACATACATATCAGGTATTTCTAGAAAAAGGTGATGTCATACTCAAAAGAAAGCGGAAAGGCAAACTTTTGGGCCGAGCTGGATTTGAACCAGCGTAGACAATTGCCAACGAATTTACAGTCCGTCCCCATTAACCACTCGGGCATCGACCCAGGAAGAATCCATATCATATACATATATAATAGATAATTGATATGGATATGGGCTTCTCAATTATTACTAAGCCACGATGAACTTACTTTCCCAGTACCCTACCCCTAGGGGAATTCGAATCCCCGCTGCCTCCTTGAAAGAGAGATGTCCTGAACCGCTAGACGATAGGGGCATATCCGCCCGACCACCATCATACTATGATCATAATATGATCAGTTTTTTGGAATTGTCAATACAATAAATAGAATCTAAAAAAATGGAAAAATATACAAAAAGGACCTAGTAATTGTAAAAATGTAAGTACTGGTCTGATTATAAAGAGCTTTTCAACTTTGATGATTCCCGACCGACCCTCTAGGTAGGAGGTCATAAATGTGTCATCCGCTATGATCTATTTATTATACTCATATAATATAGTCATATATACTATATAATACAATAGTGTAGACTTATTTAATAGGTCAAATTTGAGATTTTATTATTTGAGAATTCTTTCCTTATATAATCTAATTAGGTTCGGTTCAATATTCATTATTTATTTAGTTAGACTAAATATAATAGGAAAAGATAATAGGAAAGTTCCCTACCTATTCTCTTTAATGAACTAGACGATATTAAATTAAGTTTATATTAAGCTAGCTAATAAGCTAGATAAGTTTAGTAAAAGTCATAATAAAAAAATGAATTATAAATTTCTTTTCTTTTAATTTAATATTAAACTCAATTATAATATTCAACTTTTAATTAATATAAAAGTCCTTACATGAATATAAAAATTCAGAATAGATAAATATTAAGTAAGATATATGTTTTTTCTATTAAAGAAATATGTCTTAAAATCATATGTATTAATATGTTTCTATAATATATTCTATTATTTATATATTAATATATTTATCTAATATTATAGAATTTAATTAATATATTAAATAAAAAAAAAAAGAAAAAATATTCAAAAATATTAGTAGATTAACAAATAAAAAAAGTAGTATATCAAATTAGTTGAAGTAGTGATTGATCGAAGATCAAAAGTATAGAAATTTTAGTTATTGAATTTAATTTACCCTAATAGATTTCTTTAAATAAAATACGATTTGATCTCATACATCTCTGTAAGATTTGTATATGTAGGAATTAATTCAATATTGTTCTCATGATCCCTCAAAAGCAAAGACAATAGATCAAATACAATAGCTAAAGTAACATTGAAACAATTCACTTTAGTTTATTGGTAAGGTTTTTGACGAACTTTCTGCTAGACTTGACTTAGGACTTCAACCCTTTAGTTTTAAATCTATATAATTTCTTGTTCCTGCATAAGTTCCTATACATCTATATGTAGATGTAATATATGGACATATATACCCGCGGTAGACTCATAATGGAAAATTGAGAATTTAGTGAGTTTTAAGCCCTTTTAACTCAGTGGTAGAGTAACGCCATGGTAAGGCGTAAGTCATCGGTTCAAATCCGATAAGGGGCTTTTTTTTTGACCCAAATTTGAATCTTCATTTTTTAGGGGAGAGTATAATAGATGGATCTTGTTGATATTTGTGAAAAAGATAACCATATTAGAAACATAAAACACCTTTTATCATGAATAGTTCTAGTTATGATTAAAACCTAGTTATAAAGTTGTTCACTATATTTTAGATAATAAAAAATCTTTAAACCTTTTAGGGGAGGAGGAGTCGATCCTCTATTGATCTAATAATTGTTACCAGACTTCCTTTGCTTTTTTAGATCTATTTTTCGTCCTAACCCTAGGACATTGCTATTCTAGATCTCTGATCTATTAGATATTAATCACCAAACCAAAGTCTTCCTAATCTCTACAGTCTCCCAATCAAAGCCATAGTTAAAGTAACAAAAAAAAATAAGTGGACCTGACACGTTGAATCATGACTATATTGGCTATTCTGATATTCAAATTCTATAGAGATGAAATTCTAAAAGCGGACTCTTTTTTTTTGACTTTTTTTTTTAACTTTAACCATCCAAGAATTTGTCGATATCTCCCGTTTTCATCTTCTTTTTACTGGATGCTCCATAGGAATAATTTGCTATTCCTTTTCCCCAAAAAGAAAACTTTATTTCACTAATAAATTTTTCAATCTCTTTCTTTGATTACAAAATAAGATATTTTTTTTGAGCCAAGTCAATAGAGAACAAATACAATAAGGGGGTTTTCATTTCTAGTTTACCTTTATTTAATATTGAGTTTAGTATTTCAAATTTAATTTAGATTTAGGAGAAAAAAAAACTACAATACGATATTTTTTGATCTAACGAGTAAAGGTAAAGTCAAAAGATACATATTCGAAGTTTCTTTTTTTCTTGGTTAGGCCCGCTAAAAAAGTACTCTGCATTCGAGTTAGAGGACAATTCGGGGTTCAGTTCAAAATTGTTGTTTTTAAGAAAAAAAAGTAATAGTAAAGACTAATCAAATCAAACTAACTGATGGATTTACCTAGGTCGGTTTGTAGTCTACTAATTTGTAGTCTACTATTAGTAGTCTACTAAAGGAAGAGTTTGTATCTTCGAAACCCATTCGAAGGGGTATTGGGCGATTCTTGGTATCGTCTATATAAAATCGAAATATGATATACCCTGGAAATAAAATGAGATGAGGTGTTCGAAAATGGTTGAAGTAGTTAAATAGGAGGATCACTATGACTATAGCCCTTGGTAGATTTACCAAAGAAGAAAATGATTTATTTGATATTATGGATGACTGGTTACGTAGGGACCGTTTCGTTTTTGTGGGTTGGTCCGGCCTATTGCTATTTCCTTGTGCCTATTTCGCCGTAGGCGGTTGGTTCACAGGTACAACTTTTGTCACTTCATGGTATACCCATGGATTGGCGAGTTCCTATTTGGAAGGTTGCAATTTTTTAACTGCTGCAGTTTCTACTCCTGCGAATAGTTTAGCTCACTCTTTATTGCTTCTGTGGGGACCAGAAGCTCAAGGAGATTTTACTCGTTGGTGTCAATTGGGTGGTCTGTGGACTTTTGTTGCTCTTCATGGGGCTTTTGGGCTAATAGGTTTCATGTTACGTCAATTTGAACTTGCTCGATCTGTTCAATTGCGACCTTATAACGCAATCGCTTTTTCCGGTCCAATTGCAGTTTTTGTTTCTGTATTCTTGATTTATCCACTGGGTCAGTCTGGTTGGTTCTTTGCACCTAGTTTTGGTGTAGCAGCAATCTTTAGATTCATCCTTTTCTTCCAAGGGTTTCATAATTGGACGTTGAATCCATTTCATATGATGGGAGTTGCTGGAGTATTAGGCGCTGCTTTGCTATGCGCTATTCATGGTGCTACTGTAGAAAATACTTTATTCGAAGACGGTGACGGTGCAAATACATTCCGTGCTTTTAACCCAACTCAGGCTGAAGAGACTTATTCAATGGTAACTGCTAACCGCTTCTGGTCCCAAATCTTTGGGGTTGCTTTTTCCAACAAACGTTGGTTACATTTCTTTATGTTATTTGTACCAGTAACTGGTTTATGGATGAGTGCTCTTGGAGTAGTCGGTCTGGCTCTGAACCTACGTGCCTATGACTTCGTTTCCCAAGAAATCCGTGCAGCAGAAGATCCTGAATTTGAGACTTTCTACACCAAAAATATTCTATTAAATGAAGGTATTCGTGCTTGGATGGCGGCTCAGGATCAGCCTCATGAAAATCTTATATTCCCTGAGGAGGTTCTACCACGTGGAAACGCTCTTTAATGGAACTTTAGCTTTAGCAGGTCGTGACCAAGAAACCACCGGTTTTGCTTGGTGGGCCGGTAATGCCAGACTTATCAATTTGTCCGGTAAACTACTTGGAGCTCACGTAGCCCATGCCGGATTAATTGTATTTTGGGCCGGAGCAATGAACCTATTTGAAGTGGCTCATTTCGTACCGGAAAAGCCGATGTATGAACAAGGATTGATTTTACTTCCCCATCTAGCTACTTTAGGTTGGGGGGTAGGTCCGGGAGGAGAAGTTATAGATACTTTTCCATACTTTGTGTCTGGAGTACTTCACTTAATTTCCTCTGCAGTCTTAGGCTTTGGCGGCATTTATCATGCGCTTCTGGGACCTGAAACTCTTGAAGAATCTTTTCCATTCTTTGGTTATGTATGGAAAGATAGAAATAAAATGACCACAATTTTAGGTATTCACTTAATTTTGTTAGGTCTAGGTGCTTTTCTTTTAGTATTCAAAGCTGTTTATTTTGGTGGTGTATATGATACCTGGGCTCCAGGAGGGGGAGATGTAAGAAAAATTACCAACTTGACCCTTAGCCCAAGTGTTATATTTGGTTATTTACTAAAATCTCCTTTTGGAGGAGAAGGTTGGATTGTTAGTGTGGACGATTTAGAAGATATAATTGGCGGACATGTATGGTTAGGTTTCACTTGTATACTTGGTGGAATTTGGCATATCTTAACCAAGCCTTTTGCGTGGGCTCGCCGCGCATTTGTCTGGTCTGGAGAGGCTTACTTGTCTTATAGTTTAGCTGCTTTATCTGTATTTGGTTTTATAGCTTGTTGTTTTGTCTGGTTCAATAATACTGCTTACCCTAGTGAATTTTATGGTCCAACCGGACCAGAAGCTTCTCAAGCTCAAGCTTTTACTTTTCTAGTTAGAGACCAACGCCTTGGGGCTAATGTGGGCTCCGCTCAAGGACCTACTGGTTTAGGTAAATATCTAATGCGTTCCCCAACTGGAGAGATCATTTTTGGAGGGGAAACCATGCGTTTTTGGGATCTACGAGCTCCTTGGTTAGAACCTCTAAGAGGTCCAAATGGGTTGGACTTGAGCAGGCTGAAAAAAGACATACAACCTTGGCAAGAACGCCGTTCAGCGGAATATATGACTCACGCTCCTCTAGGTTCTTTAAATTCCGTGGGTGGCGTAGCTACCGAAATCAATGCAGTCAATTATGTATCTCCTAGAAGTTGGTTAGCTACTTCTCATTTTGTTCTAGGCTTCTTCTTTTTTGTGGGTCATTTGTGGCATGCGGGAAGAGCCCGTGCAGCTGCAGCAGGATTTGAAAAGGGAATCGATCGTGAATTGGAACCTGTTCTATTCATGACCCCTCTTAATTAATTGAATTGATATTTTTTGATTTATATATCTTTTTTTGTTCTGGCTCGGCTAGACGTAGGATAGCCGAGCCAGAACAATTTATAACAGTATATTAGGCCAATAAAAAAAGATTCAACAAGAAAAAGGAGAGAGAGGGATTCGAACCCTCGATAGTTCTTTAGAACTATACCGGTTTTCAAGACCGGAGCTATCAACCACTCGGCCATCTCTCCAAAAGACAATTTCTATTTTATTTCTACAAATAGAACATGGCCATATGAATTGATACACTACCCTGTTAAAGTGACATTCTAGATAGGGTCTATATATGTATTCATTTGTATGTATCTATGTGTATATTGATAGGTATATACAGGATCTAGTATATCTATTTGTTAGTTAAATATATAGTAAACTAAATCAAATACTAAATAAAGTGGTAATAACTTTTAATGAATGAATTGATTCATGGTTAAATCCCGCCATGATGCATTTTCTCAAAATTTTAACTAAATAAGGGATCAAATGGTATAGTTTATTTGTTGGTAGCTTGGAGGATTACAAGCATGACTATTGCTTTCCAATTGGCTGTTTTTGCATTAATTGCGACTTCATCAGTCTTACTGATTAGTGTACCTGTTGTATTTGCTTCTTCTGATGGTTGGTCAAGTAACAAAAATATTGTATTTTCTGCTACTTCATTATGGATTGGATTAGTTTTTTTGGTAGCTATCCTCAATTCTCTCATCTCTTGAACTTTTTCTCCGGCATTTCTTCCATCCAAAACACAGCTACTTCTAATAAAATTCTTCTTTTGAGATAGATTTGAATTAAAGTTTGAAAACAAAAAGAAAGATATTTCTTTTGTTTTATTTTCAATCATATCGTTGATATCATTTTTTGATTACTTATTTTATCGTATCTATCGGTTTTTTGGAATCGGAATCTTCCTGAAAGAAGAAGAAGAAATAGTATCAGGTCCTGCACAAATATGATCCAAACGCATATATGATATATCATATATGTCATATATGTGTGGACATATGTGTGCGTATCAAAAAAGCGGATATGGTTTAATGGTAAAATTTCTCCTTGCCAAGGAGAAGTCGCGGGTTCGATTCCCGCTATCCGCCCATGGGGAAGTCATTTACTATGATTACTAATTTAGTCTAGTTTACTACTAGAGTGTCGTCGTTAGATGATTCTGTTTCTTTATCTACCCGCCAATCGAAAAACAAAACCTACCATCCAAAAACAAAAAGCTTATTAAGAACTAGATACTAGAATAATACCACACCTAAAATAAGAAAATAGTGAGATTATCTAGATATGTATATTTCTTTTATCTATTTTGATTTGATCAAAAAACAATGTTGCGGAGACAGGATTTGAACCCGTGACCTCAAGGTTATGAGCCTTGCGAGCTACCAAACTGCTCTACTCCGCGTTGAAGAACTAAGTGGACAAAAAGAATATACGCCCCTTTACCATATCTATATAATTAGAATAGTCCATTTATACAGAATGGTAAAGAGGGGCCACTCCATGATCATGGATCATAGAGATTTATAAAAACAAAAGTGAACGGTATTTTTATCCTTACCAACTAGACCTTGTAGCGCCCGGTAACAAACATGTATTAACCATTTCTCGAAGTATGTGTCCGGATAGTCCAAAGTGTCGATAGTTACCCCTAGGTCGTCCCGTCAAAAAACAACGTCGATGAAGCCGTGTGGGTGCACTATTACGTGGTAGGGATTGCAATTTTCCATGAATTTCCCATTTTTCACTCAACGACGGAATTTGGCTTATTTCTTTTTTTAAGGATTGACGAATCAAATGATATTTCTGCTCCAATTTCTGTCTCTTGCTCTCCCTCTGAATCAAACTTTTTCTTGCCATAATTTTCAGTTCCTATTATTTTATTATCAAAAATATAGTTCGGATCTTAGATGTAGAAATATAATAAGGGGGCTTCCCCTTATTCATCAAAATAAAAGGAATGAAATTCTTGACGATACAATACAGGACATAAAACGAATAACTAAATTAACCAAATTTTCCTGATGTAGAGGCAATCAAGAAAGCCGCATAAGTGAATATATAACCTACAGAAAAATGGGCCAATCCGACCAATCTTGCTTGGACAATAGAAAGGGCCACTGGTTTATCTCTCCATCGAATCAAATTTGCTAAAGGTGTGCGCTCATGAGCCCATGCTAAAGTTTCAATTAATTCCTGCCAATAACCGCGCCAGGAAATTAAAAACATAAAGCCAGTAGCCCAGACAAGATGTCCAAATAAGAACATCCAGGCCCAAACCGATAAACTATTCATACCAAAAGGGTTATATCCGTTGATAAGTTGTGAAGAGTTTAACCATAGATAATCTCTTAACCATCCCATCAAATAAGTGGAGGATTCATTAAATTGTGAAACATTACCTTGCCATAGTGTAATGTGTTTCCAATGCCAATAAAAAGTAACCCATCCAATGGTATTTAACATCCAGAAAACTGCCAAATAAAAAGCGTCCCAAGCCGAAATATCACAAGTACCACCTCGTCCCGGGCCGTCGCAAGGAAAACTATAACCGAAATCCTTTTTATCCGGCATTAATTTAGAACCACGTGCATCTAAAGCACCTTTTACTAAAATCAAGGTAGTTGTATGCAAACCTAGAGCAATAGCATGATGAACCAAGAAATCTCCAGGACCTATCGTTAAGAAGAGTGAATTACTACTCTCATTAACAGCATTCAACCAGCCAGGTAACCATATGCTTTTACCGGCATTAAATGCGGGGCCAGTCGTTGAAGATAAGAGTACATCAAAACCATATGAAGTCTTACCATGAGCGGATTGTATCCATTGGGCAAATATAGGTTCAATTAAGATTTGTTTTTCCGGAGTACCAAAGGCAAGCATCACGTCGTTATGAACATAAAGGCCTAAAGTATGGAATCCTAAAAACAAGCTGGCCCAACTTAAATGAGATATGATCGCTTCTTTATGGGCTAACATTCTTGCCAATACATTATCTTCATTCTGTTCCGGATTATAATCTCTAATGAAGAATATAGCTCCATGAGCAAATGCTCCTGTCATGATGAACCCTGCGATGTATTGGTGATGAGTATATAACGCAGCTTGAGTAGTAAAGTCTTGGGCTATAAATGCATAAGCAGGTAAGGCGTACATGTGTTGAGCTACTAAAGAAGTAATAACACCTAAAGAAGCTAGAGCAAGACCTAATTGAAAATGAAGGGAATTATTGATTGTGTCATAAAGACCTTTATGACCACGTCCTAATCGACCTCCCGGTGGGTTATGCGCTTCTAAAAGATCTTTTATACTATGCCCAATCCCAAAGTTAGTTCTATACATATGCCCAGCAATCAGAAAAATAAATGCAATAGCTAAATGATGATGAGCCATATCAGTTAGCCATAAACTTTGGGTTTGTGGATGGAATCCACCAAGAAGAGTTAAAATAGCCGTTCCCGCTCCTTCGGAGGTACCAAATAAATGACTACTAGAATCCGGGTTTTGGGCATAAAGATTCCATTGACCTGTAAAAAGTGGGCCCAACCCTTGCGGATATGGTAATACATCTAAGAAATTATTCCATCTGACATATTGCCCCCTCGATGCAGGAATTGCTACATGAACTAAATGTCCTGCCCAAGCCAAGGAACTTACTCCGAAAAGTCCTGACAAATGATGATTAAGACGAGATTCGGCATTTTTGAACCACGAAACACTTGGTTTCCATTTAGGTTGTAGGTGTAACCAACCTGCTATTAAAGAGATAGCAGAAAGAAATAATAGAAAAAGAGCTCCAGTATAAAGATCCTCGTTGGTGCGTAATCCGATTGTATACCACCACTGATAAACACCAGAATAAGCAATGTTAACTGGGCCGAGAGCACCTCCTCTAGTAAAGGCTTCTACAGCCGGTTGACCAAAATGAGGATCCCAAATTGCATGAGCAATGGGTCTTACATGTAAAGGGTCCTTTCCCCATAACTCAAAGTTTCCTTGCCAAGCTACGTGAAACAAATTTCCGGACGTCCACAGAAAGATTATTGCTAACTGACCAAAGTGAGAAGCAAAAATGTTCTGATAAAGACGTTCCTCAGTAATATCATCATGACTCTCGAAGTCATGCGCGGTAGCAATACCAAACCAAATACGACGAGTAGTGGGGTCCTGAGCTAAACCTTGGCTAAACCTTGGAAATCTTACTGCCATAATGCCTTTCAAATCCTCCTAGCCATTATCCTACTGAAATAATTCTTGCTAAGAAGAATGCCCATGTTGTGGCAATTCCACCCAGAAGGTAATGGGTTACTCCTACAGCACGTCCTTGTATAATACTCAAGGCTCTAGGCTGAGTAGCAGGAGCAACTTTTAATTTGTTATGTGCCCAAACAATAGATTCAATAAGTTCTTGCCAATAACCACGACCACTGAATAGAAACATTAAGCTGAAAGCCCATACAAAATGAGCACCTAAGAAGAAAAGACCATATGCAGATAATGAAGAACCATAAGACTGAATTACTTGAACTGCCTGTGCCCATAAAAAGTCTCGAAGCCAGCCATTAATAGTAGTGGAACTCTGTGCAAAGTTTCCGCCTGTGATATGAGTTACGACCCCTTGATCACTTACAGTGCCCCAAACATCCGATTGCATTTTCCAACTGAAATGGAAAATGACTATCGAAATCGAATTGTACATCCAGAATAGACCTAAGAAAACATGATCCCATGCGGATACTTGACATGTACCCCCTCTTCCAGGACCATCACAAGGGAAACGAAAACCAAGATTTGCTTTATCAGGTATTAAACGGGAGCTACGAGCAAATAGAACACCTTTTAGTAGTATCAATACAGTCACATGGATCGTAAATGCATGAATGTGATGAACCAAAAAGTCTGCGGTACCTAACGGAATAGGTAATAAAGCTACTTTTCCGCCTACTGCTACTAAGTCACCTCCCCCCCAAGTTAAGCTCGTACTTGCTGTTGCACCAGGAGCGGTTGTACCAGGTGCTAAAGCATGGGTATTTTGTATCCATTGTGCAAAGATGGGTTGTAATTGTATAGCGGTATCTGAAAACATATCTTGAGGACGCCCTAAAGCACTCATGGTATCATTATGAATATACAAGCCGAAACTGTGAAAACCTAGAAATATACAGACCCAGTTCAGATGTGATATGATTGCATCACGGTGTCTAAGGACACGATCTAATAGATCGTTGTATCGAGTAGTTGGATCGTAGTCTCTTACCATAAAAATGGCTGCATGTGCAGCAGCTCCAACTATGAGAAATCCACCAATCCACATATGATGTGTGAACAATGAAAGTTGTGTACCATAGTCAGTAGCTAGGTATGGATAAGGGGGCATGGCGTACATGTGGTGAGCTACAATAATGGTTAAAGAGCCTAACATAGCCAGGTTAATAGCTAATTGAGCATGCCATGACGTTGTTAGGATTTCATAAAGACCTTTATGGCCCTGACCGGTAAATGGACCTTTATGAGCCTCTAAAATGTCTTTCAAGCCATGACCAATACCCCAGTTGGTCCTATACATATGACCAGCTATCAGGAAAAGAATAGCAATGGCTAAATGATGGTGTGCAATATCGCTCAGCCATAGACCTCCTGTTACTGGATCTAATCCTCCACGAAAACTCAGAAAATCTGAGTATTTTGACCAATTCAAGGTAAAAAATGGAGTTGCTCCCTCAGCAAAACTAGGATAAAGCTGAGCCAAAAGATCCCGATTCAAGATAAATTCATGAGGAAGTGGTATCTCCTTAGGATCTACTCCAGCATTAAGAAATTGGTTAATCGGCAAAGATACATGAATTTGGTGTCCCGCCCAAGAGAGAGAACCAAGTCCTAGTAACCCCGCTAAGTGGTGATTCAACATAGATTCTACATCTTGGAACCAAGCCAGTTTTGGGGCAGCTTTGTGATAATGGAACCAACCCGCAAAAAGCATTAATGCTGAAAAGACCAATGCACCAATTGCAGTACAATATAGTTGTAATTCACTAGTTATTCCAGATGCGCGCCAAAGCTGAAAAAACCCAGAGGTTATTTGTATTCCTCGGAAACCGCCGCCCACATCACCATTTAATATTTCTTGACCCACTATTGGCCAAACCACCTGGGCACTAGGTGCAATGTGAGTTGGATCACTTAGCCATGCTTCATAATTAGAAAAACGAGCGCCATGGAAGTACATGCCACTCAGCCAAAGAAAGATAATGGAGAGTTGACCGAAATGAGCACTAAATACTTTTCGAGAGATCTCCTCCAAATCATTGGTATGACTATCAAAATCGTGAGCATCAGCATGTAGGTTCCAGATCCAAGTGGTAGTTTCAGGGCCCTTGGCTATTGTTCTTGAGAAATGGCCGGGTTTGGCCCATTGCTCAAAAGACGTTTTTACGGGATTCCTATCCACCAAAATTTTAACTTCTGGTTCCGGCGAACTAATAATCATTGAGTCCTCCTCTTTCCGGACAACACATACAAAGAGACCTGCCAACAGTCAAGTTTTTAGTGAACCTCTGAGAGATAGATATTTATGATTAGTTCCCTTTTTCTTACTTACCATCTATCTATTTATTTTTTTAGTTATTCACTAGAGCAATTATGATATTGAAGTCAATTCGGGGCAAGTGTTCGGATCTATTATGACATAGCGATTAGGTGCTCAACGGACCTTTTTAAATCTTTAACCACTTTCCAGGTCTCACGAAAAAACGCTTTTTTTTATAATCTCGCGCATTCCTATCCTATATAAATAGGTAAGTGTCATATGCATCCAAGTGGATGCATATAAGAAATGAAATAGTTTAATTACTCTACTCTAATTAGAACTACTTTAATTAGAAATCAAAACATAACCTCATTGATAATTAATACCATCAGGATCATTCCAATATCTTGTCTTTATCTCTATTTATAGATTTAGTTAACTTTAAAAATGACTAAAAGTCTCTAGTCTCTTTTTAGCTATAGTCTCTACTCTACTCGATTCCTACATCCTTCTTGCTACCCTATATATATGACACGATAAAAAACTCAATATAATTTTTTTGTTACAAAAGGAAGGGATATAATGAAATTTCTTGATTGGATCTTTATCAGGGCGAGAATACTGTTATTTGATTTTATTTATTTAATAACCATTTGCAGGACGCAACAAACCTATTGTGATGAATTAAAAAGGGAGAGTGGTATTATTCGAACCGTCTCGTTATCTTCAACCAATTTTGTGCTTCAATATAATTACCTGGAGTAAGCGCTATAGCTTGTTTCCAATACTCAGCAGCTTGATCGGACCAAGCCTCTGCAATTTCAGAATCACCCTGTCGAATGGCCTGTTCTCCACGGTCGGAATAGGTAAATCAATTCCTTTCCTTAGAACCGTACTTGAGAGTTTCCTACCTCATACGGCTCAGCAATCAGTTATTTAGACGGACGTTGCATCTTACTCTACCCTATCTAACTTAACTGAATGAAATTTCTGATAAATTTATCCCTTTTTTTGGGGGGGGGTAAACAGAAGAAATTACTGACATAAGTTTCAAACTCTAATTTAAATCATTAAATTAGTTTTATCTTTTCTCCCACCTTCAGAAGAATGAAATATAGGTTAGGTATGGTATTTCCCATATCGTTATATTTTTCTGAAAGGTAACTATCTCGGTTTCATAGATGAAATTTATATAGAATTTTGGAAAAAGACTTTCTTCTATTTCTTCTAGAGTATATATAAGAAAAAAGACTTACTATCTTTGGGATCTGATGCTACACCGCTGCTCAATACCTTAGTGGATCAACTCTATTACATAAGTTGATTCCTAATTTTTTATCTCATCATGTTATCTCATCATGTAAGATAAATAAGCAGTTTTTATTTTATTAACTGAGAACCTTGCTAATGGATCTTTACGGTGCTTCTTTTATCAATTGGATCCTTTATCCATAGAAAGAGTATATAGGCTTCATATTATGTTGGTATTTATTTTGTTCCCCTGAAATCTCTTTCTTTGCTACAGCTTATAAAAATCGTTGCTTTCAACGATGCCTATGTAGAAAGCCTATTTCTTTTTCTAGTATTTCTCTTTGATTTACTAGCCGATTTGATCCTTTTTTCTTTCTTTCTATAGTGGAGATAGTCGCACGTAATGACAGATCACGGCCATATTATTAAATGCTTGTGGTAAGAATGGATTGCGTTCTAGTGCCCGAAAATAATATTCCAAAGCTTTTGTATGCTCCCCATTACTTGTGTGTATAAGGCCTATATTATAGAGTATATAACTTCGATCATAAGGATCAATTTCTGGTCGCATAGCTTCATAATAATTTTGTAAAGCTTCCGCATAATTTCCTTCAGATTGAGCCGACATCCGTTACGGTTGTCATTCTATTCAAAGAATCCCCGTTCCAGAACCGTACGTGAGATTTTCACCTCATACGGCTCCTCCTTTCTGTGCATACTCTTAAAAGGAATAATCCGTGGGATCTATAAATCAAAATATCCTTTTTTATGAACTGATAGGGACTGGTATTTTTACAAGAAATCTCTAGCCATCCTTCCTGCAAGAGGTTTTTATATTACCAACAATCATATAAGTGTTAGTTAGATAGAAAAGGTAACTCCAACAATTTCTTTGTCCCTAACGCCCCATTTTCAGGAATTAGTCACTTCAACGATCTTCGATGGTTATATGGGTATCCAAAATACAAACGAGATGGATGTTTGTTGTCCCAACCATTTTTTTGATTAGTCCCGATACCGATAAGTAAGTAAAAGGGGTCATTTATAACAAAGTTTTCGCGTTGTTGATTTCTAAGTGTAGTGCTTCTTCCCCTATGCCACCCATTCATACTACTAATGTAATGTAAACTAGAATTGACCTGCCTGCCATTGCAATATCTATAGGTATAACCTTTCGCTCAATACTCAAATCAACGATTCAAGCATCTGAGGCCGCATCAATCGAGGATACACGACAGAAGGCATTGTTTTCTCTCCAAGATTAACTTCACCTTCACGAAGGGTAGGTTTATTTACATAAAATATTTTCTTTCTATCTTGAACCCCAGAAATGTCTCTTTCTAGTAAGACTGATAGCTAAAAAAAAAAATCAAATCGCACCATCTCTGTAATAGGTAAATGCTTCTTTTTCTCCTGAAGTTGTCGGAATTACTCGTAATAAGATATTGGCTACAATTGAAAAGGTCTTATCAATAAAATTTCCATTTATCCGAGATCTAGGCATAATTAGCAACCCATTCTACAATTCTTCTCATTTACCTTAAGGCAAATGATCTAACAAACAAGTGAATTGTACAGTACGAAATAACATAAAAACAGACTAATTCTAAAAAGATAGACTAGACTTTACACTCAAATTGTGCCCTTTGTCGGGCGAGATAAGATTTACTATAATTGTAATTTCATCTAAATTTGGCAGTATCTCAATGAATAGAACTATGTATGACCCGTTTAATTTAACTAAGTTTTTAATTTAAAGAATCAAGAGCTTTATATTCCTCCACTCCAGATTCTGAGAACTTAAGTTAAGAAGTTTTATTTCATCATGATTCAAAGAAAAGAGAAAAAAAGAAATATTCTCTATTCACCTGTTTGTTTTTATAATGTGTCTAATACACTATAAAGTCGAAATAGAAAAACTTACGGAAGAATTCATCCATTTGTAATAGATCCATGGGGTAGATAATTAGAGGAGTTGCCATTGAGACATCAGGGGTTGACTCGAAAAAGCGTTTTTTACAATAGAACCATAGTCTAAATCTAACCATAGTCTAAAATAGCGATACTTCAGTCAGTTGATTTAGTTGAGGTTAAGTCATTGGTATTATTCAGTCTAATATATATATTATATATATATATAATAAAAAAATATTTTCGTCTTACCAAATTGTAATGTCTATCCCCTTTTCCTTAATTCTAAAAATCTATTGACTGTTTTTTTTTTTGAGTATTTTATGTGTGGAAAAGTTTTTCTATTTCCATCATTAGAATGGATTGGCTATACCTATACTGCAAAAATAGGAATTACTCGCTATTCAGTCGGTTTGTGGTCAATAATAAGATTATGTTATGTAGGAGAGATGGCCGAGTGGTTGAAGGCGTAGCATTGGAACTGCTATGTAGGCTTTTGTTTACCGAGGGTTCGAATCCCTCTCTTTCCTTTTCTCTACCTTCACTTAATTTACCACGGCTACTTAACACAATTTATTAAATAATGATTTATACCTTTATTTCTCCTCTATTAGATTTCTACCTTTATTTGAGATGAAAGATGATATTTTCTATTCCCAATTACTGTAGTATAAAAATACCAAAAAACGCGAAAAAGGAATGAAAATTTTACTCCTGATTCTTGTAATACAGAATTAGGAAAAATCTAGATCAAAAAGACCTTAGCTTAAACTTGGATTTCCCTTAGCTATTTTTCTCTCTCCGAAAAGGGGACAAAATTATCCAAGCCTTTCCTTGTGATTTTTGTTTGTTTAAGTCTGACGAGAATAATATTCTACAACTAAGAGCTCATTTATTTTCAAACCGAGCCACTTACTATCTATTATTTGGTTTACTAATCCTTTATTCTCGATTGAATCAAGAGTCAAATGTTTTGGTACTTCCTCATGGGGGGATGAAGAAATATTATTTTGAATCAGAGCTTTTGATCTTTGATTATCCTTTGTTGAAATAATATCCTGGGGTTTGCAACGATAACTTGGTATATCTACTATACGACCATTAACTAAAACATGTCTATGGTTAACTAATTGTCTGGCTGCAGGAATAGTCGAAGCCATGCCCAATCGAAAAAGGATGTTATCCAAACGCATCTCAAGTAGTTGTAGTAAAACCTGTCCTGTTGATCCTTTGGCTTTTCCAGCGATATGCACATATCTAAGTAATTGGCGCTCTGTCAAACCATAATGAAAGCGCAATTTTTGTTTTTCTTCTAAACGAATACGATATTGTGATCTTTTACCGGAACGCAATTGGTTTTTAAGATCACTTCCGGATTTAGGCCTTTTACTAGTTAGTCCTGGTAAAGCCCCCAGACGGCGTATTTTTTTGAAACGAGGTCCTCGGTAACGAGACATAAAAACTCCTTTATGTTATTATTTTATTGAAATTTCATAGAAAAAAATCTAAATTAAGGCTGAACTAAAGCATAAACAAAGCAAAGAAAAATCTACGTAAGTATTAGAAACAAGAACGAAATGGAATTGTATCTATATATACGCATTTTTTTACATGTTTTATTAGAATTAGATATTTTCTATTATAGTTTATTTAGATTTTATAGTTATAGATAGATATCCATATATATTGAGATACATGTATAGAGATATAGATACGAGATTAAGACTACGTTTTATGATGGGTGTTCTTTCTAGAGTTGTTGGATAGAAATCTAATTACTCCAATTTTTGATTCATAGGTGGAAGTTAATGT
This sequence comes from Wolffia australiana, assembly GCF_029677425.1. NCBI lineage: Eukaryota > Viridiplantae > Streptophyta > Magnoliopsida > Alismatales > Araceae > Wolffia > Wolffia australiana. The sequence continues at coordinate 7,824,364 of NC_135839.1, read as the reverse complement.
CGCATAATATAATAAATGAGCAACTCAACATTTCACGAAAGGAAAAAAAGAGCAGTCTTTTGACTTTTTTTGATGTCAAGAGGGTATCATCAATCATCAAAAAATCAGATAATAGGGAAAAAGCCAGCTATCGGAGTCGAACCGATGACCATCGCATTACAAATGCGAAGCTCTAACCTCTGAGCTAAGCGGGCTCACATAACCAAACTAACTTATAGCACGCAAATTATGAGTATCTTGACTATTTACAATTCAGTTTATTTTCTTCTTATCTTCTCTTCATTTCAGAATTATTGTATAGTCTTTTCTTTGTATGTTATATTTTTTGTCTATTATTATCTTATATATAGCCTATATTATATATATCTCTCTAGTCTAGTATTAGAGTCCTTTTTGTCTAATGTAATAGTATATAGTTGTGTATTTATTCTTATCTTAAACATTGATTAGCATAAAAAAAAATATATTACTTAACTATATTATAGTTAATTACAAAAAAAAAACAAATAAGTTAACTTAACTATTATAACTAGACTATTTATTAGCTAATCTACTTAATTCTATAAGAACTCTATTAGACCTTATATATTATAAGAATATAAGTTTTATATAACAATACCAAAACTTACTAAAATCCAATTTGACTATATTAAAAAGTACTAATAAATTTTTTGAATAAATTAGTTAAATTAGTAATGGAAGGAACTAATATATATATAATTTTAATATATAATCAAAATTCATAAGATAAGAATGAAATACTTAAATTGATAATTAAATAGAACTATAAAAAATTATAAAAATGTATTCAATATGAATTGAGAAATTCAATAAAAACTTTTTTTAATCTAAAAAAAAGAAAAAAAAATGAAATTAAATTAGAACAATTAGAGTTATACTAGGGTCTTATTATATATAGTCTTTTCTTTAGTCCCATCTCTTTTATTCGGCATATAGCAGATCTAGTCTAAGATAAGGATAAAGATACAATCCAGATCATAGTTTTCTGGTTTCATTTGTAAAGTAAGTAAATAGGACAAAACAGAGAAGATTAAATATCGACCGTTGCAGTATTCCATGTACCGATGTAAAAATCAAGTGGGTAGAGACATAGATCTAGGGATATATCTTATCACTATTGAATTGCAGATATATCAATGATAGAATCAATTTCGATTGGGATATGGATCATTTGATAAGGTTAAAACGAGAGAATAGATCAAAAAAGAGCCGTAAATACTTTTTCGCTATACTATAGAAATCAGTAGCTAATTTAATTAACTCCACATTTGGATTTCTAAAATAGAAATAAAAGAAGTGGAAGGGATGACAATGGAATTCCAGTCTGAAATAAAAAGAAAGGGGATATGGCGAAATAGGTAGACGCTACGGACTTAATTGCATTGAGCCTTGGTATGGAAACCTACTAAGTGGTAACTTCCAAACTCAGAGAAACCCTGGAATTAAAAATGGGCAATCCTGAGCCAAATCCTTGTTTTGAGAAAAAGGATAGGTGCAGAGACTCAATGGAAGATGTTCTAACAAATGGAGTTGATTGCATTACGTTGGTATCTGGAATTATTCTTTCTATCTAAGAAAGGCTAACCCTCTATACCAAACACACACGTATATATACTGATATTTCAACTGATTAATCAGGACCCGAATCCAGAATATTAATTTAAATATTTAATATATCTATAAATAGATAAATTAAAATAAAAAATTTTTTAATTTCAGATTTAAAAGTTATTCTGAATTCATTCCAATTTAAAGTAATAGTGGAATATTCAGTAATCAAATCATTCACTCCAGAATCTGATTTATTCTTATTTTGACAATAAAATAAATTGGACGAGAATAAAGAGAGAGTCCCATTCTACATGTCACTACTGACAACAATGAAATTTATAGTAAGAGGAAAATCCGTCGACTTTAGAAATCGTGAGGGTTCAAGTCCCTCTATCCCCAAAAAAACGATTTGACTTCCTAAGTTTTTTTCCTCTTTTTCATCGGTGACTCAAAATTGACTGTATTTTACATTTACTCTACTCCTTCACTAAAAGATCCGAGCACTTTATGTTTAGACCAAGGGTTTTTGTATACGTACAAATGAAGATATATGGACAAATAGTCGAGAATAGTGAAGTGACTTATTCACTAGTAACAATTTCTAGTGTTAGGTTATCCTTTCACTTATAATATCAATCTTGAAATTCCTATTTACGTTAAGACCAAAAAAGTCAAAAAAGTTTTAAACGCCTATTATTTTTTTTTGTCCTGTTATTTTAATGAACACAAACAGAAGTACTAGATGGAGTAAGATAAGGTGATGCATGTCAAATAGTATAGTCGGGATAGCTCAGTTGGTAGAGCAGAGGACTGAAAATCCTCGTGTCACCAGTTCAAACCTGGTTCCTGACAACTAATTAATTCTCGGAAGAATAGAATACAAATTCAGCAAGAAAGAAAGGTCTGAGTACATTAATAGAACTTGATACGTACTTATTCATCCTTATAGCTTATAGTTAGATAAAGAGGAGGATTTGATGACTTTAAGATAAGTGCTGTGGGTGTGGGGTTAAAAATTCCATTATACTCACTTTTTTGTCTTTAAATTATGACTGATCTCATTGATTCAAAAAGTTTCGTTTTTCATTTTTTACCATTATATTTCTTATATTTTCTAATTCTATTATTATTATGTACTTAGATTAATATTATTAGATCTAATTATATTACTAATAAAAGAAATTTATTAATGAATAAAAATAACAAAAATGCATAATAATTCCAAGAAAAAAGTTCACTAACTTTATCTATATTTTAAGTAATATATAAATCAAAAAAGTCAAAATAGCACCCTAACTTATAGGGGTTGAAAGATAAAAAGAGATCAAATTAATTATCCTTTTTATAGACAGTACAAATTAAATCTGATTCTTTTTGATTAGTGAATTTTTTTTTTCGATGTATTTTTAATTTATTCTTACTTGTTTTACTTTACTTTATTTTATGGGATTTATCTATGTGATATGCATGGTACAAAGTTCATAGTACAGAACCCTTTTCATTCATTCTATTGTGTCTCCTTATCAAAAACGAAGAGCATTTTAAATGGGGTTAGGAATAATATAAATTAACTCTTTTTAACTGATGCAGAATACGAATTAGAATCAAGTAACTCTGTTTTATAGGGAACAGACCTTAAAGTAAAAGTATTCTTTGACTTGAAATATGAAGTTGTATCATCTAAGTGACATAAGTTTCTTATCATTTAATGAGCATCTTGTATTTCATAGAAATTGGGAGTAATATAGTCCTTACGTAAAGGCCAACCTATCCAACTTTCAGGCATCAAAATACGTTTAAGGCGTGGATGATTATCATAAGAAATTCCTAACATATCATAGGATTCACGTTCTTGAAAATCTGCACTCCTCCAAACCCAGAAAACAGATGGGACTATAGGATTTTCCCTTGGGACAAAAACTTTTATACATACTTCCTCCGGTTGATCAACCCCATACTGTATTCTCGTAAGATGATATACACTAGCTAAAAATCCACCTGGTGCGACATCATAAGCACACTGAGAACGTAAGTAATTGTAACCATACACATATAAAATGACAGCAATGGAATCCCAATCTTCGGGTTTTATTTGTAAAGTCTCTATTCCTTGATAATCAAAGCCCAAGGATCTATGAACAAGCTCATACTTGACTAGCCAAGCAGATAAATGACTCTGCATCTTCTTGATCTCTCCCACATTTGGATTTATAGAAGTCTTTCATATTGACAATGAAATTTATACAGATTGAAGCTTTTTATGATTCTCCTTAACAAAAATAACCTGCTCAATTGACTCTTTTTTGTGAAGATATTGAACTTTTGGATCTAAATAATTCTTCAGAAGTTATTTCTGAAGTAGATGATGATTGATAAAGCAATTCTTGATTGTAATTTCCAGTATGAATACTGCGTTGAACATTAAATTTATGATTGGTAGTAAAACATCGATTTTCTTGTTGATAACCAATTCTATCTTCATAGATTTCTCGAGATATCTTCTTACGAAGTTTCGTTATTGCATCTATAACTGCCTCTGGTTTAGGCGGGCAACCCGGCAAATAGACATCAACTGGAATTAACTTATCGACTCCCCGAACGGTACTATAAGAATCGGTACTAAACATCCCTCCCGTAATAGTACAGGCCCCCATGGCAATGACATATTTAGGTTCAGGCATTTGTTCATATAATCTGACTAAAGAAGGAGCCATTTTCATTGTTACTGTGCCGGCTGTTAAAATTAGGTCCGCTTGCCTAGGACTTGATCTTGGTACTAATCCATAACGATCAAAGTCAAATCGCGAGCCTATTAATGCAGCAAATTCAATAAAACAACAACTGGTACCATATAAAAGTGGCCATAAACTCGAGAGTCTTGACCAATTTGAAAGATCATTCAAGGTAGTTGAAATAACTGAATTGGGTATTGTTTGGTCAAGTGACGGCAACTCAATCAAATTCATAACTGTCTCAATAGACTCTTTTTTATTATTTGAATATTCATGAGCTAAGACCATTCCAATGCTCCTTTTCGCCATGCATAAACTAAACCAACAATTAGGATAAGCACAAAAATTAAAGCTTCTATAAATACGGATACACCTAATACATCAAAACTCATTGCCCACGGATAAAGAAAGACGGTTTCAACATCAAAAACAACAAAAACTAAAGCAAACATATAATAGCGAATTCGGAATTGTACCCAAGCATCCCCTATAGGTTCTATACCCGATTCATAACTAGATAGCTTCTCCGGTCCTTCACTAAGGGGAGCTAAAACTCCAGAAACAAGAAATGCCAAGATAGGAATAACACTTGATATTATGAGAAATGCCCAGAAAATATCATATTCGTAAAGCAGAAACATAGATGCACTCCTATTAATTAATGTGGAATAGACTGAATTAGTCGATTCGAATTAGAATTAATTGTCAATTCGTCCAGAACAGTTTAACTTAAGTCAAATAAGGATTCTATTATTCTTAGCCTTAGTGATATAACATATAGGCATTAACAAAAGAGGAATTTCTAATCTATTTAATTCTTTTTTTGAATAAAAAAAGTCAGGTATAGAATGTGGCTATTGAGTCAATACAACTATATACAAAAAGGAATACATGCAATAATTATATTATCTCTTTGTGACCTATCCTAAATTTCTATTCTTTTATAAAATACTAGAATTCTTATCTGTAAAATGGAGATAATTTTTGTAAAATGGAGATAATTCTTAATTTTGTTAATTAAATCTCTTTAAGGGCTAGGAACCAAACTAGAATTTTTTTCCATATAAAAAACATTAGTTGGATCTCGACTGTCCCCACCGACTTTATAACAAAAAATAAAAAGAAAGGTGTTTTGTAGAGTTATAATGCAAAAATATTTTGAATAGTAATACTAAAGTAAAAAAAAAAGGTCATTTGTAATGAACCGACTTCTTTTTTTTACAGGAATATCACTTAGTCAGATTAACCCCTATTCATATTAGTAAGGCGAATCTTAATTTTTACTACAAGATAAATAAAGTAAGTTTGTTTTGAGGCAAACCCATATAAGTCTAGTAGAGTGGACTAATAAGTGGACTCAGAAATTTGACATAAGATACTTTCTAATAGTAATAGAAAATAATAACATATTAGCAAAATCGAAAGATTTGAGAAATGAAATATCGAAACCAACTGAATTCATAGAAATCGAAGAGGCTTAGATTTGTTTGAGTAGGTTTGTCGTTTTTAACCGAGATCATGTGACGATTTTGAGTTAACTTAAAAACAAAGGGATTAGGGATACATACCAAAGTCAAAAAAGACTATCACAAACCAAACTCTTTGATGAAGGTACTATAATATAAAATGGTTTTATCTCATTTCATTCGACGATTAACAAAAAAAAAGAATGAATTTTTTAGCGGATCAGAGATTTTATAAAATAAATAGAACTATTAATTGTATCAATTGAAGTCAAATAAATAAAATTTGGGTTTGCATTTTCTTGTACATATGACTCGATGTTATGAGAAGGTAATACTTCTAGGTCTAGGGACTCACCAACTAACTAGTAAAAAACTAGTAGTAATAAGATTAGGAAAAAAGAATATGTAAATATTCAATATAAGGTATAGGGCTATACGGACTTGAACCGTAGACCTTCTCGGTAAAACAGCTCAAACTTTTTATTATCAAAATGATTCGAACTGTTTCAAAGACCCAACATGCATTTTTTTATTGCATTGGGCTCTTTCATTAACTGATAAAAGGATCAGTTAGTCCACCATGTTTTTTCTTCAACAAAAACAGGAAGATAATCAGATGGCTCCACTTGCTCTGATTCATTATCATTAGTCGAATCATGATCTAAGAGCAATACCAAAGTGTTTCAAAGAAGGATTACTTTGACGTAGGTCTGTTTAGGGTTATGGCCTAGATCCAACTAAGTGAAAGTTTAATGGAGTCTCTATCGTTCCGCTCTAAGAGTCAAATATGAGACTTCTTACACCTTAAAGTTCATAGGACGAAAAGAGGTTTTTAAGGCCCTTATACTCGTTATACCTAACATTGAATAGACTGGGTATTCACCTTATCAATTCTCAAATCAATGATGGGCTTTATTTGGCATCAGAATTCACACTCGAATCGGACTGACCAAATAGTTGTTATGTCAGGCTATTGTTCTCTTGTTCTCTTGAATCCATGGAGTAAGACATTACTTTATCAATAAGATCAATTATTTGATTACTTGATTGACTCCTTTGAAAAAACATTGGCGCACGTGTAAACGAGTTGCTCTACCAACTGAGCTATAGCCCTTGTGATAAACATCTTAACATATAGATAATTTCTTGTCAAGATGGGTATTTGATGATCTCCATAATAATTCTTTGCCCATTGCTTTTTAATTAATTTAAGGATTGGTATTGCTTAGAAATCCTATTCTATATATAATCCCAAAAGTGATAAGTTGAATTTTTCTTTGTAGTGATAAAAGACCTACTTAACTCAGTGGTTAGAGTATTGCTTTCATACGGCGGGAGTCATTGGTTCAAATCCAATAGTAGGTACAACTTATTAGATACCAGTTATTCCGGTATCTAATAAGTTTTTATACTCATTTCATTTTTTTGTTGTATTTCTTAGATTAGACTTAATCTCATTGTTTTCCATTTTTGGGCTCAAAATAGACAGTCTTGTCTAATAAAGAACTTCTTTTTATTGTTCCGATGCATCAACATCAACTAGCGGAAATAACATTGATAGCCTCTACTCGTGTCTTAGCTCGTCTTAGAGCTAGATTAGCCTCAATTGCTTGTCTTTTACCTTCTGCTTTACGCAAATTTTCTTCCGCTTTTTCAAGAGCTTCTTGAGCTTCTTGCGGATCAATATCAGTACTTATCTCTGCATCATTTCCTAGAATGGTGATCTCATTATTACCTACTCTAGCAAATCCGCCCATCAAAGCCACCGTTACCCATTGGTCTGTTAGGCGTATTCTCAATAGACCTATATCTACAGCTGTGGCAATAGGAGCGTGGTTTGGTAATATACCAATTTGGCCACTATTAGTCGATAAAATTATTTCTTTAACTTCTGAATCCCAAACAATTCGAGTAGGCGTCAGTACACTAAGATTTAAGGTCATTTCTTCAAATTGCTCTCCACTTCTAAGTTTATAGCTTTCGCAGTAGCTTCATCGATGTTACCCACCAAATAAAAGGCCTGTTCAGGAAGACTGTCTAATTCGCCTGAGAGAATAAGTTTAAAGCCCCTAATGGTTTCTTCAAGGCCAACATATTTCCCTGGAGAACCAGTAAATACTTCCGCTACAAAGAAGGGTTGTGATAAGAAACGCTCAATTTTTCGTGCTCGTGCTACGGTTAAACGATCCTCTTCGGATAATTCGTCTAATCCAAGGATAGCGATAATGTCCTGCAGTTCTTTGTAACGTTGTAAAGTTTCCTTGACTCTTTGCGCAGTTTCATAATGTTCCTCACCAACGATTGCAGGTTGTAGCATGGTTGACGTTGAATCTAAAGGATCCACTGCTGGATAAATACCTTTAGCAGCTAATCCTCTTGATAGTACGGTAGTCGCATCTAAATGCGCAAATGTCGTTGCTGGCGCAGGGTCAGTCAAATCGTCTGCAGGTACATAAACTGCTTGAATAGAAGTTATAGATCCCTCCTTTGTAGACGTAATTCTTTCTTGCAAAGAACCCATTTCTGTACTAAGGGTAGGTTGATAACCCACCGCAGACGGCATTCTACCTAATAAAGCCGATACTTCGGATCCTGCTTGGACGAATCTAAAAATATTGTCAATGAATAGCAGTACGTCTTGTTCATTAACATCTCGGAAATATTCCGCCATAGTTAGAGCGGTCAAACCAACTCTCATACGAGCTCCAGGCGGTTCATTCATCTGACCATAGACGAGAGCTACTTTTGATTCTGCAATATTTTTTTCATTAATGACTCCGGATTCTTTCATTTCCATGTAAAGGTCATTTCCTTCACGAGTACGTTCGCCTACTCCACCAAATACGGATACACCTCCATGAGCTTTAGCAATGTTGTTGATCAATTCCATAATCAGGACTGTTTTACCCACTCCAGCTCCCCCAAATAGTCCAATTTTTCCTCCACGGCGATAAGGGGCTAAAAGATCCACTACTTTAATCCCAGTTTCAAAGATTGCTAATTTCGTATCTAACTGGATAAAGGCGGGTGCGGATCTATGAATAGGAGATGTTGTGCGAGTATCTACAGGACCTAAATTATCAACAGGCTCACCAAGAACATTGAAAATTCGTCCCAGAGTGGCTCCACCGACTGGAACGCTTAGAGCAGCTCCCGTATCAATCACGTCCATTCCTCTCGTTAGACCATCTGTAGCACTCATAGCTACAGCTCGAACTCGATTATTTCCTAATAATTGCTGTACCTCACAAGTAACTTTAATTTCCTGACCATCCGCATCTTGACCTTGAACTACCAAGGCATTATAAATATTGGGCATTTTACCCGGGGAAAAAACGATATCCAGTACTGGGCCAATAATTTGAGCAATACGCCCTAGGTTTTTTTCTTCCAATTGTGAAACCGCAGTCCCAGAAGTAGTAGGATTTATTTGCATAATGATGATAAAGTGAAATATGTCGAAATTTTTTGGAATATTATATTTCCGAATAAAAAAATGTCCGATAGCAAGTTGATCGGTTAATTCAATAATAAATGAAAGTTAGCACTTTATTTAGTTGGTACTATCCAACTGAATCTAATTCAATCATTTACTCATTCAATGAATGAATTTTCAAGTTTAACCACAATTTTGTTTTTCAACTAAAGTAGATGAAGATGACTAAGAAGCATGAAGAAGTGTGTTTCTTTTATCTACCATTATAGATAATTCCATACATATCATATCTTATTTTATGATTTATGTAATTATGTAATTCGAACCTGAACTCTATCTATTATTCATTTTTTCTATCTCATTGTTCATTTTTTTTTATTTTTTCAGAAGGATTTTTGCCCATTTGTGGGTTAGACTATACCTTTTTGATGGATGAGTTAGGTTAATTTTTACATCTAGGATTTACATATACAAGATATATCACTGTCAAGAGGGATTTTTTTGAGTATTTAGAAAATATTTAATATTGAAATAAGACAGTTAGATAACTATTTAGATAAGAAAGACATTTAAATAAAACCAAGAAAGCGATAAACTACAAACTTGCAAATCAAAGGTTGGGTTGCGCCATACATATCAAAGAGTATACAATAATGATGTATTTGACGAATCAAATACATGGTATTATTAATTAATTGAGAATATTAATTGATAATTGAAATTGAATTGAAAAAATTTGTAAAAGAATTGATTTTCTTTTCAAATGTTTCATTCACGCCCAATCCATGTCGAGTAGACCTTGTCGTTGTGAGAATTCTTAATTCATGAGTTGTAGGGAGGGACTTATGTCACCACAAACAGAGACTAAAGCAAGTGCTGGATTCAAAGCTGGGGTTAAAGATTACAAATTGACTTATTATACTCCTGAGTATGAGACAAAAGATACTGATATCTTGGCAGCATTCCGAGTAACTCCTCAACCTGGAGTTCCACCTGAAGAAGCAGGGGCTGCAGTAGCTGCGGAATCTTCTACTGGTACATGGACAACTGTGTGGACTGATGGTCTTACCAGTCTTGACCGTTACAAAGGACGATGCTACCATATCGAACCTGTTGCTGGAGAAGAAAATCAATATATTGCTTATGTAGCTTACCCATTAGACCTTTTTGAAGAAGGTTCTGTTACTAACATGTTTACTTCCATTGTAGGTAACGTATTTGGGTTTAAAGCTTTACGAGCTCTACGTCTGGAAGATTTGAGAATTCCTCCTGCTTATTCCAAAACTTTCCAAGGCCCACCTCACGGGATCCAAGTTGAAAGAGATAAATTGAACAAGTATGGTCGTCCTCTATTAGGATGTACCATCAAACCAAAATTGGGATTATCTGCGAAAAACTACGGTAGAGCGGTTTATGAATGTCTACGTGGTGGACTTGATTTTACCAAGGATGATGAAAACGTAAACTCACAACCATTTATGCGTTGGAGAGACCGTTTCTTATTCTGTGCTGAAGCAATTTATAAAGCACAAGCTGAAACTGGTGAAATTAAAGGGCATTACCTAAATGCTACCGCAGGTACTTGTGAAGAAATGATCAAGAGAGCTGTGTTTGCTAGAGAATTGGGTGTCCCAATTGTTATGCATGACTACTTAACTGGTGGATTCACTGCAAATACTAGTTTGGCACATTATTGCCGAGACAACGGTCTACTTCTTCACATTCACCGTGCAATGCATGCGGTTATTGATAGACAGAAAAACCATGGTATGCATTTCCGTGTACTAGCTAAAGCATTACGTATGTCTGGTGGTGACCATATTCACTCTGGTACCGTAGTAGGTAAGCTAGAAGGTGAGCGTGAGATGACTTTAGGTTTTGTTGATTTATTACGTGATGATTTTATTGAAAAAGACAGAAGTCGTGGTATTTTCTTCACTCAAGATTGGGTATCTATGCCTGGTGTTATCCCTGTAGCTTCAGGTGGTATTCACGTTTGGCATATGCCTGCACTGACCGAGATCTTTGGAGATGATTCCGTACTACAGTTTGGTGGCGGAACTTTAGGACACCCTTGGGGTAATGCACCAGGTGCAGTAGCTAACCGTGTAGCTTTAGAAGCTTGTGTACAAGCTCGTAATGAGGGACGTGACCTTGCTCGTGAAGGTAATGAAATTATCCGTGAAGCTTGCAAATGGAGTCCTGAATTAGCCGCTGCTTGTGAAGTTTGGAAAGCGATCAAATTTGAATTCGAACCAGTAGATAAGCTAGATGTTAAATAAAAACTAAGCTTACCTAATTCAGTAATTCCTGTTTGTTCTCCTAATTGCAATTAAACTCGGCTCAATCCTTTATTAGTAAAAGATTGGGCCGAAAAAATGAGGATCTTTTGTATTTACATATATCTTTTTTGCATATATCTTTTCTTTTATGTATCAATATATACAGAATGTACAGGGACAAGGACCTTACTTAGAATCAATATATCCACGATATAAATCCAAGACTAAGTTAAGGTTAAAAAAAAAGACTTCTTTTTTTCTTATGTTCTATACATAATAAATCCTATGGATCCTTGGGATTGGTGGATTAGTTAATATACCAGAGTTGCAGACCATAGCTCAAGCTAGGGAAACGTGCCTTCCACTGATCCTGTATATTGTCTTTTTCGTTCCGTGTCGCGTAGACGAGAATGAAGTCAGTAAACTAGTATTTATACTTTGAATAAGATGATAATTTGTACACAATATGAGAATAAATCCTTCTTTTGTATTATAATTGAGCAAAAGATTCGATGATTTAAATCCTAAACCTAAATATGATAAATCAGAATCTAGATTGATATTAGACCCCGTATTCCAGAACACTCTAATTAGTTCTTTAAATTAAATAAATACTTAACTTATTCGTATTACTTAACGTAGCGGTCCAAACAAAAGGGCTGAATCTCTATTAATTCTAAATCCAACAAAAAATTGTTTATCGAATGACTATTCATCTATTAGATTTTTAAATAAGCGGTGGTAATACTATATGGAAAACCCTTGGTTCAACTCGATCTTCTCTTCTCTACTGATAAATTAGAAACAAGTCTAGGTTAAGTAGATCGATGGATAGTCTTGGTCCTATTAGATATACCAATGCAAGTGAAGACCCGGTTTAAAATACTATGGATAAGAACGTTTCCAGTTGGAATGAGAGTGGGAGTTGTAATTTCAGTAATGTTGACCAGTTTTTGGATATCATAGACATTTGGAGTTTCATTTCTGACGACACTTTTTTAGTTAGGGATAGTAACGGGGACAGTTTTTCTATATATTTTGATAGTGAAAATCAGATTTTTGAGATTGACAATGAGAGTACTTTTATCACTGAACTAGAACGTTCTTTTTCTAGTTCCCCGAATTCGAGTTATATGAATAGTGGATCTAAAAATACTAGTCGATACTCTTATCGTTACATGTATGATACTCAATCTAGTTGGAATAATCATATAAATAGTTGCATTGATAGTTATCTGCGTTATGAAATCAGTAGTGAGAGTTACATTTCAGGCGAGACCCATAACTACAGTGATAATTATGTTTATAATTTTATTTCTAATGAAAGTATAAGTGTTAGTGAAAGTAGTAATTCTACTATCAGAACTAGTATTAATGCCAGTGATTTTAATATAAGAGGAAGATCTAATGATTTAGATATAAATAAAAAATACCGACATTTATGGGTTCAGTGCGAAAATTGTTATGGATTAAATTATAAGAAATTTTTTAGGTCAAGACTGAATATTTGCGAACACTGTGGATATCATTTGAAAATGAGTAGTTCAGAGAGAATCGAACTTTTGATTGATCCGGGCACCTGGGATCCTATGGATGAGAATATGGTCTCGACAGACCCCATTGAATTTCATTCAGAGGAAGAACCGTATAGAGATCGTATTGATTCTTATCAAAAAAAGACAGGTTTAACTGACGCTGTTCAAACAGGCATAGGTCAACTAAACGGTATTCCTATAGCTATTGGAGTCATGGATTTTCAGTTCATGGGAGGTAGTATGGGATCTGTAGTCGGTGAGAAAATCACCCGTTTGATCGAATATGCGACTAATAAGTCTCTACCTGTTATTATTGTATGTGCTTCTGGCGGAGCACGCATGCAAGAAGGAAGTTTGAGTTTGATGCAAATGGCTAAAATATCTTCTGCTTTATATAATTATCAATTAAATAAAAAGTTATTCTATGTACCAATTCTTACATCGCCGACAACAGGTGGGGTTACAGCCAGTTTTGGTATGTTGGGAGATATCATAATTGCTGAACCTAATGCCTACATTGCATTTGCAGGTAAAAGAGTAATTGAACAAACATTGAATAAGACAGTACCCGACGGTTCACAAGCAGCTGAGTATTTATTTCAGAAGGGATTATTTGATCTAATCGTACCACGGAATCTTTTAAAGGGTGTTCTGGCTGAGTTATTTCAGCTCCACGGTTTCTTTCCTTTGACTTAAATTTTTTGTTAGTTATTCTTTTTTTTTTGTTTGTTATTTTTTTTTTTATTTACTTAATCTAATTAGATTAATCTTATTTATATTTTATCTGTTTGATTTTTTTTTAGGTCAAAAAAAGAGAAATTTAATGTAAATGTACTAGTGTTAATGTAATATATCAAAATAAAAGTGAATATATAACCAAATTTAAGATATAAATGAATAAATATCTAGTAATGAAAATTATATTATATATAAATAGTGTTTTTAGATATTAATATAAATTATACTAATATAAATAAAAGATAAAATATAGATAAATTTAAACTATAAATAAGAATTGAATTTCAATAGCCTAAAAAAATAGAATGTCAAAATTTTATTATATTATATATAATTAAAAAAAAAATAGATTTAATTTCATAATTTATATAAAATTATATATAGAATAGAATTTATAAAGTACTAAATAATAATTAAATATCATAATGAACTAAGAATTATTTTTATTTTCTAGATAATATAAGAAACTAAATATGAAATAAAAAAAGATTAAATATACCTATGATATACCTATTTGATAAAATACAAAAGTAGGTAGTAATTGATGTAACCTCTCTAACGTCCGAAACTTTTTTGACTATCAATCCCCCTGGAATTAGTTAGAGTCGCGAACTTATAAAAAGTTAGTAGTATTTTAGTTTTCTTTTAGAAAGAAGATAAGAAAAAAAAACGAATAAGTTTATTAAATGGAATTATCATACATATTCGTGTCAAAAAAAAGGGTCCACTTAACGTAGTTTTACATTTGTTGCATTTATTAACTACTTTATAGGACTTTTTATATTACTTTCCATTTATTAACTACTAAATATTACTTATAATAGATATATATTTATCATAAGATATCTTTATCAGAGGTTAAAATATTAAATCGAGGCACCCATTCTATGACAGATTTCAACTTACCCTCTATTTTTGTGCCTTTAGTAGGCCTAGTATTTCCGGCATTTGCAATGGCTTCTTTATTTCTTTATGTTCAAAAAAATAAGATTGTATAACTCATCTATGGGACCAAATCTCACAAAGTTATTTTAATCAACACTGAATCATTTTTTTAGTATCTATTTTTGAGTAGAATGTCGATATGATATGGGATTGCTTGTAACGACAAATTCATAAAAAAACCTTTTCCACGTGTATACATTATATCCGTATAAATGCATGTATATGCAGGTCTAGCTGGTTAAAAAAGCATCATCCGATATTTTTGGTTTCATATAAAGTGGAAAATCAATGTATCTAACCAATTACTCTTAATGGTTCACATGAAGTGCTAGTTGATGAGAGTTACCTCGGGAGCAGGAAAATAAAAGTCAAATTTATTTGGTTTATTCTCCGAATTCCAATCGAATGCAATTGGATCTAGTATAGTATGAACTGGCGATCAGACCATATATGGATAGAATTTATAACAGGGTCTCGAAAAACAAGTAATTTTTTCTGGGCCTGTATCCTTTTTTTAGGTTCACTAGGATTCTTAGTTGTTGGAACCTCTAGTTATCTTGGTAGGAATCTGATATCTTTATTTCCATCTCAGGAAATCTCTTTTTTTCCACAAGGGATTGTAATGTCTTTCTATGGAATTGCGGGTCTATTTATTAGTTCCTATTTGTGGTCCACTATTTTGTGGAATGTAGGTAGTGGTTATGATCGATTCGATACAAAAGAAGGAATAGTGTCTATTTTTCGTTGGGGATTTCCGGGAAAAAATCGTCGTATATTCCTTCGATTCCTTATGAGTGATGTTCAATCAATCAGAGTGGAGGTTAAAGAAGGCCTTTATACTCGACGTGTGCTTTATATGGAAGTCAGGGGCCAAGGAACTATTCCCTTAACTCGGACTGATGAAAATTTAACTCCACGAGAAATTGAACAAAAAGCTGCGGAATTAGCCTATTTCTTGCGCGTACCAATTGAAGGTTTTTGAACTAAAATGGGGGTGCAATGACTACTTTCTAAGCTAAGTATAAGGGAAGGAATTCAGGAATACTCTTCGTCTTTTTTTAATACAACTCAAGTTTATCTTCACAACGCTTGTTCGAGTAGAACATGTTATATTGTATATATTTGTTGGGTTGATGTGGTGACCTATAGAAAAAATCAAAGAAACAGGGAGGGGGCGCATCTGCAATAAAACGACTAAAATATAATAAGAATTCCTTTTTCGTCTGCCCTTTTTTATGTGTATGTAATTCAACTCAAGTTTTTCAGACTATTAACAAGTCTAATAAGACTAGATTGATCACATATACCCCAACCGGAGATTTTTAAATAGAGAATTCATGTTTTGTTTTTAGTTGAGCAAAATATGCCATTTTAGAATTGATAGATTAAGTACATAAAAAGAAAATTTCAGTGAATTTATTTATTTTTTTTGTCAACTGATCTTTTATCTTCTTGGTTTTGACGAAAGAAATACTTGGATCTCTGATCATCATAAAATTAATCTTTACTTTAGTTTTACCACCTGTTTCCGATTTGATCATCACTATTTTTCATAAATCTGAAATATCTTCTTTCCTCGGTGTATAACTTTTTCAAAAAATGAGTTGATCCACAGATGGAGTTTTTTTGTCTTGAAATAAAACTCAAACAAAGACTAGTCTTTATTTGAGTTTTGTTTCGAGCAGTAATTGAAAAGAGAACAAAAAAGGATGCAAGACATTTGTTTCTTGTTCAATTCAAATAGCTCAGAACTCTATTCGCTTATTTTTTATACGAAACAAAAGCCTATTTTTCTAGTTCTCTATTTTAGATCTAAAGACTAAAGAAATGAACTAAATAATTATCTCTATATAAAAAATGGAAATAGATCCATAGGTTCCATACCTTGCTTGTTATATAACTCATGCTTCAAGAAAAGATCATATAAGAGAAATCAACAAATGAAGCAGGTTTAGTAACAATTCAAAAAAATGAAAAAGAACAAAGTGAAAAAAAAAAAAATAAAGCTTTTATTTTCCTTCCATATATTGCAGCTATAGTATTTTTACCCTGGTGGGTCTCTCTCTCATTTACTAAATGTCTGGAACCTTGGATTACTGATTGGTTAAATAACAGGCAATCGGAAACTTTCTTGAATGATATTCAAGAGAAGAACATTCTAGAAAAATTCATAGAATTAGAAGAACTTTTTCTGTTGGATGAAATGATAAAGGAGTACCCCGAGATAAATTTACAAAAGGTTCGTATAGGGATCCACAAAGAAACAGTACAATTGGTCAAAATGCATAATGAATATAATTTAAATAGTATTTTGCATTTCTCGACAAATATAATCTGTTTCGCTATTCTAAGTGGTTATTTTATTCTGAGTAATAAAAAACTTGTCATTCTTAATTCTTGGATTCAGGAATTCTTATATAACTTAAGTGACACAATAAAAGCCTTTTCGATTCTTTTAGTCACGGATTTATGGATCGGATTCCATTCTCCACATGGTTGGGAATTAATGATTGGTTCGGTATACAACGATTTTGGATTGGCACATAATGATCAAATTATATCCGGTCTTGTTTCCACTTTTCCAGTTATTCTAGATACAATTGTAAAATATTGGATTTTCCATTATTTAAATCGTGTATCTCCGTCCCTGGTAGTGATTTATCATTCGATGAATGAATGAGACTGAAGAATTTATTGGATCTCCTTATATTAATCCAATCTGAATCTTGCTTCGTACATAACGAAATTTTAATTTGACTTACTCTTTCTTTATACTTCTACCTGTTTAGTTAAAGTATTTGTATTCCAGTACAACGACAGACTCGTGGATAGGGAACTAGACTAGCTACCTACCTAATTTATTGTAGAAATTTGGGGATCAATAAGAATAATTGGACCATGCAAAATAGAAATACTTTTTTTTGGGTAAAGCAGCAGATGACTCGATTTATTTCTGTATCGATCGGGATATATGTAATAACTCAGACATCTATTGCAAGTGCATATCCCATTTTTGCGCAGCAGGGTTTTGAAAATCCACGAGAAGCAACGGGACGAATTGTTTGTGCCAATTGTCATTTAGCTAGTAAACCCGTGGATATTGAGGTTCCGCAATCTGTGCTTCCTGATACTGTATTTGAAGCAGTAGTTAGAATTCCTTATGATACACAAGTGAAACAAGTTCTTGCTAATGGCAAAAAAGGTGGTTTGAATGTGGGGGCTGTTCTTATTTTACCTGAGGGATTTGAATTAGCCCCTGCCGATCGTATTTCTCCTGAGCTGAAAGAAAAGATCGGCAATATTTCTTTTCAGAGTTATAGTCCGACCAAAAAAAATATTATTGTCGTGGGTCCAGTGCCTGGTCAGAAAAATAGGGAAATAGTCTTCCCTATTCTTTCTCCAGACCCCGCAACTAATAAGGACGCTTATTTCTTAAAATATCCTATATACGTAGGGGGAAACAGGGGACGGGGTCAGATTTATCCTGATGGCAGCAAGAGTAACAATACTGTCTATAATGCTACATCCGCAGGTGTAATAAGCAAAATAGTACGTAAAGAGAAAAAGGGATATGAAATAACCATAACTGATCCATCGGATGGGCATGAAGTGATTGATATTATACCTCCAGGACCGGAACTTCTTGTTTCAGAAGGTGAGTCTATTAAACTTGATCAACTATTAACGAGTAATCCAAATGTGGGGGGATTTGGTCAGGCAGATGCTGAGATAGTCCTTCAAGATACCGCACGCGTCCAAGGTCTTTTGTTCTTCTTAGCATCAGTTGTTCTAGCACAAATCTTTTTAGTTCTTAAAAAGAAACAGTTTGAAAAGGTTCAGTTGTTCGAAATGAATTTTTAGATATAGGTATTTCTTAATACTAAGTTGATAAAAAAAGGAAAGGACGAACTTTTTTTGATTGAGGGCATCATTTTTAATAATCATAAAGATTTGTACAGTCTTTTTTGTCTGTTTTATTTATACGCTTTTTTGAGAGATATCGAGATTTTATTACCTTTAATTTCTAGTACATAGTACTACTAATGGATATTAGGTATACAAAGACAATACACAGGAACCAACTACCTGGTCAAGTATAACTAACAAAGAAAAGACAAATGCTTCTAAGGGGTTTTTATAGTCTTTCTATTCTTCGATTCGACACAAAAAAGGGATATTCCTTTTTTTATTGTGTCGAATCTAAGAATAATATAATCCTTGTTTTCTCCTGTGCGTGAAAGATAAATGACTTTTTTGTCCTTTTACAAATCTATTAGAACTTTTAAATTAATAAGAATTAGTGAACAAACAAAAAAGGGCGGATGATTTTTAAAAAAATGTTTGATAAAATTGAATTCCTTCAATCAATTAGTCAATTCCCTTAATTTTATTTTTAAAAGAATTAATAACAAAAATTTCACAAGTTATTTATCTTTTGTTTTCTTCTTTTTTCTTAGGCTCTGTCATATTATATTGAAAAGTGAATAATTTATACACACCTTTTTATTTTCATAATATTATCACAGTGAAATTTTGCTCTTACGTATAAATAGAATTGGATTTGATGTGTATCATCCATAGAATGGATCCATTACTTTTAAAAGTGAAAAAAAAAAATGGAACATCAATGATAAGGAGATAATAGAGAGAGAAGGGAGCAACTCTCAATTCTCATTAACGAATTCACTTCTTCAAAAATAGAGATAATCCAAATCAAAGGAATCCCATTTTAAAAGTATTAAACTAAAATATCAGAACAAGCGATTTTTTTTCGGATATTTTATTTACAAGTAAAAATAGTAGTGATTGTGTTGAATAAAAAATTTTCCTGCTTTCTTTTAGCTTATGGAATGACTTAAAGGTTCGTTATACTCTAAAAAAAAAGTCATATAATAACTCGGCAGGACCGTACCCTTTGTTTTATTTGATTCGAGGGTATGGTCCTGCTGAGTTATTAGTTTTTGATGTGTACAATTCTGCTCATCTTATTACTAGAGAGATGAGCCTAATCCGGAATATGAACCGTAAAAGAAAAGACCAACTAAACCAATCACAAGAATACCAGCTACAGTACCTATCAGCCAAAGAGGAATCCTTCCAGTAGTATCGGCCATTTATCCCACCTTCCTCCACATTTCATCAAGTGATCATGCTAGAGACAAAAACAGTCATGGATAATTATGAAGAGAGTATCCTTCCGAATGGGATAAGAGAATCCTTACTATTTTGTTCTTTCCCTTAACCTTAATTGAAGAAATAATTAGAAAATAAAACAGCCAGTACAAAAATGAGTAATAACCCCCAGTATAAACTGGTACGATTTAATTCAACATTTTGTTCATTTGGATTTGATTGTGTCATAGCTCTATAATTTGGATTAGGTTTATCGTTGGATGAACTGCATTGCTGATATTGCTCCCAAAAAAGAAACGGTAGGTACAGCTAGTCCATGAACAGCCAACCATCGCACTGTAAAAATTGGATAGGTTCGATCTATAGTCATTGGGGACCTCCTAAAAGGATCTACTAAATTCATCGAGTTGTTCCAAAGAATCAAAACGTCCAGTAATTAATGGAACACTTTGTCGGTTCTCTGTAAAATATTCGTTTGGCCGAGGGCTTCCAAACACATCATAAGCTAAACCCGTACTGACGAATAACCAACCCGCAATAAATAGGGAAGGTATAGTAATACTATGAATTACCCAGTATCGAATACTGGTAATAATATCAGCAAAAGAACGTTCTCCCGTGCTTCCAGACATGCTGAGCTCCACATATTCTTGTACAGTCAAAAAGGGGAATCGATTCTGTAAAAGATGGGATCAGTAAATAGAAAACTACTGATATAACATCTTTGTAAGATCGTCAATATTGTACCGAAGGTGTATTTAGAGTATACCGAATCAGTATAGCTATCCTTCCTCTGACACAGCAACGCATTTTAGAACAGTATTAAAATGAAATCCTATTGAATTTTTGCCTATTTTTTATTGTTGCTTGTCTATGTGTATGTTATTCAACACAATATACTTAAACTTCACGTGTTTATTTATTAGTATAAATAATAAAAATTTTTATTGCTGGTTTAATAATATAAATTCCTGATTTTAGTTTAGTAAAGTTCGAATAAAAGGTTTCTGTTTCTAATATAATTCTTAATTAAATATTATATGAAATTTTTTGATAGTGAGGCAATACAATAAATGCTAAATCCATTTTAAAAAAAGTTTTTTTTTGCTCTACCTTTATTTAATTATTTAATTTCAAAAAGTGGATGCGTCATACAATAGACTCTAAAAGAATAAGATATAGACGTTAATGAAGAGAACAAATAAAACAATAGTTCTAGAAATCTAAATTTAGAATGCAACCTTTAGTTCAGCTAAAGGAAAGGTTCCTTTTGGACCTAACCAGAATAGAATTAGAATCTAATGATCCAACTACCTAAGAGGATATGTCAAAAAAGACTGGAGAATCTCAAAAGATAATGTAGTGGAAACTCCTAACGCTCGAATTGAGTTGTACCCCCAAAAATAAAGTCAAACTTTATTTTATTTACTAAATACTATCATCGGATACCTTTTTTTATCTTCTTATTGGATTGGAGATTTTTGATTTATTATGTTATGGTCAATTGCTTCCTGCTAAATCTAATGAGTTAAAATAGTAAATAAATGAATAGGGTTCAAGCATTAACGTACGAGTTGCACAATGAATCGCCGATTCATAATTATAGGATTATATTAAATTAATTTAGATTCACAAAATTCAATCTTTTTTATCTCTATGTCATTCTATCTTTGTTAGTATTGTTTATAATGACTGATGAATCAAGAATTTTAAATTTGAATTAATTCTATTCTGTTGGTATTTTTTTTTATTGTATCTTGCAAAAAAAAATAGAAGCTTAGGTAAATGTTTTATGAGTCTATGTAGCAAAAGAATATATTTTTTTGGGTGTTTCATGCTTACTATAACTAGTTATTTCGGTTTTCTGTTGGCTGCTTCAACTATAACCTCAGCGCTTTTCATTGGTTTGAACAAAATACGTCTTATTTGAAGTTAACTGAGTCAAGAATAAAAAACAACGAATATTTCTATGAGATTTCAAGTATTCTAAGGTTCTTCTCCATGTCAATTGCTATAAAGGGTAATTGAGATTCACGTATGATTCAGATTAATATTTAGGAATAACTTGTACCTCTCCTTTTCCTTTACTTAAACAAAAAATAAATCGAAATGATTGAAGTTCTTCTATTTGGAATTGTGTTAGGTCTAATTCCTATTACTTTGGCAGGATTATTTGTAACGGCGTATTTACAATACAGACGGGGTGATCAACTGGACCTTTGATTGATTAAGTAAGATTTCAATCTTTTTTTTTGATTGACCTCCTCTTTGCAGGAGGTCAAATTGCAGTTGTAATTCAACTTTTGAAGGTAGTTTATTGTTATTCACTACAACAAAGAATATAGTCACGCTCTGTAGGATTTGAACCTACGACATCGGGTTTTGGAGACCCACGTTCTACCGAGCTGAACTAAGAGCGCTTTCTTATGATAGAAAATACAACTGTAGGGAAAAGAATTCCTTTTGTACGCTTAGCGTAAATCAAGAAAATAAATCTTGGATGCATAGAGTAGGATAATAATGAAAGATTATGTCTAATTTTAAGCGATCTCAATTAATCCCCCGTTACTGCCCATAGGAGGAGTAATAGGTAGGGATGACAGGATTTGAACCCGTGACATTTTGTACCCAAAACAAACGCGCTACCAAGCTGCGCTACATCCCTTTTTTCAATTGTTGTACAGTGTCATTGTACAAAAGCCCGGCCTTGTTTTCCACATTATTATTTTATTCTTTATCTATCATATCATAAAATTGTCTTGCCATTTCTTTTTTATTTTTTTGTTTCATATACATATAATAAACTATATACATCTGAAATGATGTATAAGCACAAAAAGAATGACAATTTTGTGTTGATCTTGAGGAAGAGGGGATCTTTTTTTCGATTTTATAGGGGAAGCACCGTCTACTCGCTGATTGCACATAGACATTTTAGTTAGAAATGTTGCATAACATAAAAATACGAGCGATCCTTTAGTTACTTTCAGTATCTAATTATATATGTATTACACTAAAGAAGGAGAATTTTCAATGCAAGATCTAAAAACATATCTCTCTGTGGCACCTGTACTGAGTACTCTATGGTTTGCTATTTTAGCAGGCTTATTGATAGAAATTAATCGTTTATTCCCGGATGCTTTGTTATTCCCTTTTTTTTAATTCTAATTCGAATTATTGATATCAAAATCAATCAAGTAAATTATAGATATAAACAGGTCTCTGTGACTCATTTATATCACCGCCCCTTCTTTTGATTTATTTAGGATAGTAACAAAATCTAAAGACTAAAAGGTTACGGCAGCTGATTTGTTGTTTAAGATAGAATTTTCTTAGTAGAATTGAAATAGAAATATGGGTCTAATAGAAAGACAGGTTCCACAAAATAAAATACATAAATGAAGTCCTATTGATTAGACTACAAAAAATCAATATATAGTTAGAAAAAGTTGTATCAGTTAATAATTATATTACGTTATAATAAAAACTTTAGAAATGAAATTTGAGTAATTTCTATTGAATTTTTTCCTTTCTTCTTCTTCGGTTCGGGTTGAAAAGAGAAGAGTTGAGTCGGTCCGAAATCCAAATCAAAGGAGGTACATGGCCAAAGGTAAAGATGTCAGAGTCAGAGTTATTTTAGAATGTAACAGTTGTGGCAGAAATGAAAACGGTGCCACTAAGGAAGTTCCGGGTGTTTCTAGATATGTTACTCAAAAGAATCGACACAATACACCCGGTCGGTTATAGGTGTAAGGTGTATTATTATAATAGGTGTGTTTGAGTTATAGGTGTGAGGTGTGAGGTGTAAGGTGTAAGGTGTGAGGTGTGAAGTGTGAAGTGAAGTGAAGTGAAGTGAAGTGAAGTGTAAAGTGAAGTGAAGTGAAGTGTGAAGTGAAGTGAAGTGAAGTGTGTGAAGTGAAGTGAAGTGTGTAAAGTGAAGTTAAGTGAAGTGTGAAGTGAATTGTGTGAAGTAAAGTGAAGTGTGAAGTGTAAGGTGTGAGGTGTGAGGTGTAAGGTGTGAGGTGTGAGGTGTATGGTGTATGGTGTATGGTGTGAGGTGTGAGGTGTGAGGTGTGAGGTGTAAGGTGTGAAGTGTGAGGTGTAAGGTGTATTTTTGGATGAAAATGGCACATTAAAAAGTTTATTTCGACATTTATCAACATGGGAATTAATCAGGGAATTTTCTAGAATTTTCTAGAATTTTTACAATTTTAGGAATTTTCTGGGATTTATTTCAAGAAGAAATGCATTTATTCTATGAAAAAAGGGCATATTTATAAGAGAAAAAAATGTATTTATGCAATTTCTAGACTTTTCGGGGCCTTTTTGCAACGTTTCGTTGCAAAAAGACCCTGAAAACAGCTCTCGGTCGCCACGGCAGGCGTAAAGATCCTATTTAAAATCATTCAGGGTTTTATTGCAATTTTTAATATATATTTTTTCTATGTTTTAGGAGAAATCGGAGGAGAGAGAGTGCGCCAGGGGCATATACGCAATTACTTTTGGGCGGCGTCCAAAAGCAATTCCAGGCTTTTTAAGGACTTTTCTGCAAAAAGGAGGATTTGCGCCAGCCAATGAGAGAGCGACACGTCATTGCGTGTTTAAAAACGAAACTAATAAATAAATCAATTTTAAATCCAATGGATTAAATTGGTTTAAAATTGATTTATTAATAACTTTCGATCCTGAAGTCCGATTGAGATGATTTTTTTATGGATTTGTTCGTCTTGATCCCCTCTTTCTATCTGTATGGTTAGATCATTCAGATATAGCCTACATTGATAGATAAATATTAAGTACTAAATGGGGGTAAAATGGTGATTTTTACCCTATAACCTAAGTATAAAAGCTAAATTTCGAGAGGGGGAGCTCATTCTGGATGGTGCTCTATCACAGCTGCAAGACAGGGAGGAGCTCTAGCTTGGATCAAGTTATCTGGTACTTTTTTTCCTTTATTGTATTTGAACTTTTATGGATTTTGAATGAATTAGGTTAAGTTGTTTGTTTCTTCATCTCTATTCTGATCTGAACTTCTAAATCGCTTGGCTTGAGCGGCATGTACAAGCCCTGATTAGGATTGAGAGGAGAAATTGAGGGATTTACCTTGGCATTCAATTGCATTCCAAAAGAAAACTCTAAAAAATTTAGTTTTAATTCTTAGGAGATTAAGATTTCTCTTTTTATTTCTGATTTAGCAAATTCTCAAAACCAACCAAAACTTAAATCAAAAATTTCTTCCAACCTCTCTAATTGAATTCTTTGATCCATCCAATTGGATCAATTAATTCAATCTAGAGCCCACATTTCTTCTTTTCATCTCATCTCTTCTACCCCCCTCTCTAAATTCTCACCTAATTAGGGTGACTTGATCCTCATTGAAGATCAAATTCACTCTAATTAGGATCTAAAACACCAAAAATAAAATCAAATTGAAATTCCTACTTGCCTCCCTTGGACGACACTCATACTTATCACTATACATATTAAGTAGAGTTTTATAAATTTTATTGCATAAGCCAAAAATTCACAACGACAAGGGCTAAAAATTTTGCGTAATTTTCACCCCTATTTTTGGCTTATCAGTCACATGGTCAAATCCCGAGCTAGGTCTCTTGCTCGACTTTGGCATGTTCCGGCCTCAATGTTCAGGGCAAAAGACTGAGCAGCCTTGATCTCTTGCAGCGGAAGCTTTGCAATTGCATAAGGATCGCATAGAAGGAGTTAGAGGAGATGGTGGGGACACATCCATGTCACGGAATAGGGTCATTGCATTAATATCATAAAAGAGTACATCATCATAGGGATCATTACATCGGGAAAGACTAGGGGTGATACAATGAATGAGACGAGGTACTTTGCGCCAAGGTAGTGTCGCCACACCGCCTCCAGGCCATTGTTCCGCACACGCGCGCCTACTCCTCTGCTTGCAAGTGTGCCAGGCTGGGCACCATGCACCTACAGGCATGGCGATCACACACGCCACCCCTGCCTTGACGATCACACACGCCACCGCTGCATTCGACGCCCCCGAGCTGGTGCTGCGCGCCCAGCACTACCCGCGGGAGCGCTACGCGCCCTCTATGCCGTCTCGGCGCTCTCAGTGTGCCACATGCCTTAGTCTCCTGGGATGTCTCCTAGCCCCGCGCTCCGCACACGCAATGCGCGCACTGTCTGTACGGCCGCTGTGGGGCACCCCCCACAACTCCGCACGCTGCAACCGCGCCACGCCGCCCAGCTTGCACGTCCCGCACCCGCGCACAGCGCTCGGCGCTGGCGCGTAGCGTTGGTGCCTGCCCGTGGCGCTTGCCATTGGGGTGCGACACTTGGCGCGTGCGCATGCACCGATCAGCCTACGCGCCCAGCACGCGCGGGCCGTACCTGATCCGTCCCGCCTTGGGCGTGGACAAACACGTGCACCGTTTGCAGTGTATCACCACGTACAAGGACAATGACCTGAAAGATCAGGTATTTGGGCATCGCTACCCATAATGACTCAGTCCTTTAATGTTGTGAGCCAAAAATACGGACACGCCCTCCCAATAAGCACGCAGGCCTCTAGGCAGGGAATGCTGCCTAGTTAGGGGCCTAACAATATGTGGTAGAACTTTATGCACCAGTCTTTTAAGTTCCATACACCGATAACAAAACATTGTTGAATTATGTTCCACCCAAATGTCATGATACCCCTCTTGTGGCCAATCCCAGATCACCCTTTGGCGGTTGTATCAGTATTAAAGTTGTAATATGCGCATGTTGGAGACAGCCAATGAGTACATTAAATAATCAGAAAATATGACATTTTTGCACTAGTAAGATTCCGACTAAAATGTTCTTCCAATTCATTAAGGGATGTTATTTTTGTAGTATTGGTAGAATGTTTTAAAAGTTTGATTGAGTTTATCGCAATATGAGAAATGGATTTTTTACTCAGATTCTTACCTTTCCTCTTCCTTGGATTTGTGGTTTCCAAATTTCACAAACATGAACATGCATGAATATTGTTTGAGAGTGAATACCTTACTTTGTCCAGATTTTGGGTTTAGGGAGAACTTTAACTATTGAACGAGCGAGTTTTACCTTGGAGTGATATCCGATCTATCAATCATCCAATTCCAAGATAATGTTATCCATTCATCGTTGCAGATTTGCTCATTCATGACATCAAACTATGTATATTTTATACATCATACACATTTAAACGAAATTTGTAATTCAATATCTTTTAGATTCATAATCAATGTTAAACTATTCCTAAATATTCACCAGATTAAAACTATACCCCAGTATAAATTGTCATATTATAAATGTAAGAAAATAAATCAATTTTTAGACCTTTAATCCACAAGTTCTCCCATGCAGTTTTGGTAATGAAGTTCCCATGGTAAGCCAAGGTTGACATTAATGGAGTGTTATTAGAGAGATAAACATTTGGGTTCCTAATTTGTGGTACGGTGGTGTTAGTAACCCCATCTTGGATGTGATAGGGATCCCACTCCTGGCTTCACAGATCCTCAACCATCACCTGTTTATCTCAAACTTGGATCTTTGGGAGGGTTACAAACAACCTAATCATGTCCCAGTTTTGTGCCACACCAGGACATCCCCATTTCTGAAACATCAAGGTATAACTTCTATCACGTATTCTTAGCTATGTATGAGATTTTTAACGCTTTTTGGTGCTCATCAATTAGATTTACTTCATATGATATTAACGTACATGGATGTAGTTCGTGGTACCCTTAAGGTGTCATTTTTAAGAAAGGACTGCGCTCTATTCACATGAAGGGTTATTGTAGCATTGGTAATATGTCTAATGACTAGTCCCCTATCATCTCTATAATGGTCTACTGATTTCGAGTATGTGCTATAATGAAATTTTACTTCCATCGTTGTTGGACCACACAAAATTAGCCATCCATTTGTGAACATAGTGTATGGTTTTCTTTGTTCACTGATGCGAACCTTGTGCTAGGTTCGGATCGGAAGGGGAAGAGGACGAGGCGAGGCTGGAGATTCTTGGGGTAGAGAGGTGAAACGGGAATGGTAGGAGAGAAGGCCGAGGAAGGGTGATAAGGATCGGCCGGGGACGAGCCACCTGAAGATGCGGTGATGAAGAGATGATCACGAGGATGGGGATTGTGGTGGGAGACAGAGCATGGATATTGAAGAGACGAGAGAGAAACGAAACCAATTATTACTTAAGCTCAAACATTCAGTCTGCCCTCCTCAAAGGAGGGCTTTGCTATTTAAAGGCAACACAGAGAGAAAGGAAGCGTAACAGCATGAGGATAATGCCCCCGACGCATCTAGGGAAACCTATCATTCACCAAATCCAGCTACATTGTGAATGGGTATGTTGTGCGTCATGTGATTTATGAAAATTGCTTTTATGCGTGAGGATTACAGTTTATATTTCCATCCATCCAGTTTCCTGCAAACACTGTCTAGCTTATTATCACATAAAATAGTGTGGACTTTGAATAGAGGCAGCGAAGATGTCAAAAGATCATAATTCCAGAGTGAAAGTCAGTAATGTTTGAATTTTTGTTTTGAAGTGTATAAAGCTCTTTTTGCTTTGCACAGTTTTATCTAGTCAACACTTCATTGTGTTGTAGTAATTTCTTCAAGTATTCATTAAACATTTCTTTCAACTTTTAAAAAATAGTGTATCATCTTCTAACAACAAATTGGATGTGTGAAGTACTCATATTTCCTATAGTATGACCTAATTGTAGAGGCTGTCATCTTAGAACAGTTGTTTCTACTCAAAACATTCTAAGGAAGCTTAAATGAACTAGGTGATATTGGGTCACCTTGTCTTAGGTCTCTTGATGCTTGGAAAAAGGAGTGGAGTTCCCATTTACTTTGAATGAAAAGTAATTCAGTTAAACACAAACTTTATCAAATTGATCCACTTTTATGCAAACCCGAAATTTCTAAAACTGAATTCAGAAAGGGCAATTCAACCTCATCAGATGCCTCCTATATATCTAGTTTATTTTGAAGAATTTGGCAACCAATTTTATTATAGGATTGTGTTACATAATGCAGGAGATCAACACTCTTTATAATCTTGAATTTAGGGTCTTTACTTTGTCATTTTTAATTAATATTATTCAATAGAAAATTATTTAACCGTACTTCAAAATAGTTAGCTAGTGATGAGTATGGCTTGTCTCGAAAGAGAACAATGATTATGGATTTCCTTCTCTTACTATAGTGATTATCGCCATGAGAGAGTTAAAGACGAGAAAAAGAATAGGCGAGCTAGTGATGTCAAGTAAAATGATGTAAATGTTATAATTCAACTTAAACTAGTTAAGAAAAAGAGGAAATAAAAGTAGAATTATGGGACGTGTTACAATAAGAAGAAAGAAGACATGAAGGATATGATACTGATGAAATGCATGAACAATGTGATGGTAGAGCGGGAGATGAGATTATGGGTACGTAATGGAATGAAATGATAGTGAAAAGTTATTACAAAACCCTAATTAAACTAACAATGATGCCAGAAAAAGAACAACGTAATGTGAAAATGCTTGATCCTTCAACTTATTTAAAGTTATTTGATCCTTACGTTCCATGAGGATTACGGCCATTTGCGAGTGCCGGTGAGCTCCTCCCATCTCTTATGTGTCTTCCCACACACCCAAGACACCAAGAACACACTTTATGTATCTCAAAACTCACTATCCTTCAATCAGCCCATGCAAGTAGGAAGCAAGTTCAAGATGAATTTCACAATGATCCGGACATCTATTTATAGATCAGATGGTGTGAATGGAAAGAGGAGGGGAAGCCAAAGCAGTGCTGAAAATTTCAGCTTAATCAGAGTTATAGATTGTCATATATTGCTGTTTAAAGTTCGAACAATGCTCCAAGGATGTTTTCACTCTCCTCGTCATTGTCTCTGATGCTTCTTGCCAAATCACTGAAATTTGGTGTATTCTCATCTTCCGTGCGCACACTTTTGAGAGTCGCCATGTGTATTTGTTGCGGGAAATAGACAACCGAAAATGATTTTGTATTCTATTTTAAAAAGTTTCATTGTAACATTCTTCGCAGCTCACGTGGTGTCGCGTGAGCGCGCACCACATCATTGCTTTTCTTTCTTTTACAGACTCAAAATCTAACAATTGCGTGCCACGTGTACACGCATGGGGCACAAGTACACACCGCAGCATGTCGTGCTGCCCCGTAGCTTGCCTTCCTGGTTGTCTATCTCAAATAAAAAGGAGAGTGGTTTTTTTTGTCTTTTTCTTCCACGGCCCAAGTGCTCGCCTTCCTCCTTTTTTATTCATCCACGTCCTCCCTGTGCCAGAAAATTCAAAAAAATTGTTAGTCATAAATGCAATGATGGTTTCGCCAATTGTGATGCCATGATTGCTGAGCTAAATGACTGGCTCACACCAATCATTAATTAAGTTAATGATTGGTTGTCGACAATCATTACCGCTAAGCTATGATTCATCGTCATTCGATGAATCGAGTAGGGACATGTGGCAGCGTGAGATAAAAACAGCCTCGATAATCTTCTAAAGTTATATTCAATAAAGTAAAATCCCAAAGAATACAAATAAATATATATTTTGACGTAGGAAAAATATATATTTCCAAATTTAATGTTAAAAATTCCATAAGAATCATATTGCATCTTAAAAATTATATTCTTTTAGAATCTATTGTCAGCAAATCCAAAAAAATACATAAAAGGCAGACAATTGAGAACATCAAAATATATTTTATCATGTTATGTTTGATAAGATGCAAATATAAGTAATTTAATGCAAAT
This sequence comes from Wolffia australiana, assembly GCF_029677425.1. NCBI lineage: Eukaryota > Viridiplantae > Streptophyta > Magnoliopsida > Alismatales > Araceae > Wolffia > Wolffia australiana. The sequence continues at coordinate 7,793,730 of NC_135839.1, read as the reverse complement.
AAACATGTAAATATGATCAGATCAGGGTGCTAAAATGCATGTTATAAAGTCACATAGATAGTTTTCCCTTTAAAAAAACCAAATGATGTAACATTGCATAACCCGATAATCCATAACCAAATGACTGAACATAATCCTTGATTTAGTATTTTAGTTACAATTTATATGTAACATTGCATAACCCGATAGAGCGCATCCTTGATCATGATGATATCATTTCTATATTAGGTCTAAGTGTAATGAAAGTTGCTTTCCAATATTTGGGTAATATTACTTTTATCAAATGAAATGGATCGCTAGTAGACATCTGGTATTATTAGGTACCTACAATTTGTAAAGAATAGGGTTGTAAATCCCACAGTGATGGAGCAGGCCAGCCTGTTCCCCCGGAGACGTCTTTTGAACCACCGTCGTCGTCATCAACAGCCCCGCCGTTCGCATCCAGCCCTATCGGCATGCCAAGGCGTTAGTGAAGACACCCGGGGTCAAATACCCCAGATGAAAGCACGTCGGTATTTTTCTCGTATTTTGATTTTGTATCGCCTTCATCATTTTTATCGTGTCCGTATGATTGTTTTTGCCGTGTCTGTATCCAATTTGTCATGTTCGTGTTCCTATCGTTGCATGTCGTATTGTTTTATGTTGTCGAATACTCATCAAGATCTATGTTTAATTTTTCTATGGGTTAATAGCACGGTACGTCCCAAACTTTTTCAAAAATCTGAGATATAACCCAAACTTTTTTTTTCCCACAGTACATCCCAAACTCCCTAAGCGCACGCTGGCATATCCCGGTTATGACGTGGAATGCACCGTGGCTGCCAGGTGGATTTCTGGCGGAATCCACCTGGCAGCCACGGTGGATTCCACATCATAACCGGGATTAACCCTTTTCTCTCTCTATCATCGATCAAAATTAGGTGAGAGAGAGAGAGAGAGAAATTCTAGAGAGAGAGACGTTCTAGAGAAAGAGAGGCGTTCATTGTCGATATGTGTTTTTATGATAAGAGAGAGAGGCATTCTAGAGAGAGAGCGAGAGAGAGAGAGGCGTTCATTGTCGATATTTGTTTTCCAATAAGAGAGAGAGGCGTTCTAGAGAGAGAGAGGCATTCTAGAGAGAGAGAATGTCTCTCTCTAGAATGTCTCTCTCTCTCAAGAACACGTCTCTCTCTCTCGCTCTCTCTCTAGAACGCCTCTCTCTCTTATCAGAAAACATATATCGACAATGAACGCCTTTCTCTCTAGAACGTCTCTCTCTCTAGAACGCCTCTCTCTCTAAAAAATCTCTCTCTCTAGAATGCCTCTCTCTCACACACTCTCTCTCACCTAATTCTGATCGAGGATAGAGAGAGAAAAGGGTTAATCCCGGTTATGACGTGGAATCCACCGTGGCTGCCAAGTGGATTCCGCCTAGGTGGATTCCACCAGAAATCCACCTGGCAGCCACGGTGGATTCCACGTCATAACCGGGATATGCGGGCGTCCGCTTAGGGAGTTTGGGATGTATCGTGGCAAAAAAAAGTTTGGGTTATATCTCAGATTTTTGAAAAAGTTTGGGACGTACTGTGCTATTAACCCTTTTTCTATTAAGGGGGGTCCTATGTGTACAACTCTACCTAGTAAGGGCACATGTGTCTTTACTAAGGGATCCCCTGCCCTTACTAAGGGCCATCGTGCCCCTATATAAGGGGCACGATGGAGCCCTAGCCAATCAGACCAGGAATTTATCAATTGGGAAGTTCCATTCTTTCTTGGTCTCATAAAGGAGAGAAAGAGGGGAAGAGGGGGAGGAAGGAGGAGAGAGGGAAGACAGATATGAACGGGAGGGAGCCACGTTGTGGCTGCTGTGCTACCCCATACGTTCACTTGGCAACGTTCGCCTCAGGCCAGGGAGGGGACGTGGTGCGGGGGTATAAATGGCTAATCACCATATTTACACTCATCCCTCTACTCTTGGTGGAATATTGAGCTTGATCGGAGACATACTTTAGGCTCCATTAAGATAAGATCCCCAACAACTCTCTCTCTCTCTTCTCTTCTATTATAACTTTCTCTCTCTTTTTATCTTTATCATTCTCTCTCTCAGGTTTGCATTCTCTCTCATTCTCTCTCTCCCTCGGTGTCCCTGGCACTCTCCCTCTCATCACTCTTGCTATCTCCCCCTTGTTGTCTCTGTTTTCTCTCTGGTGCCCTCTCCCTCTGGTTGTCTCTCTTGGTTCTCTTGCTTGCCCTGTCTACCGGTCTCCGCCTTTTCTATCTTGCTTTCTCTTGCAGGCTTTTTTTTTATTGTTTCCCGCTCTCTCTTTCTTTCTCCCTCTTTTCCTCACTCTCTTTCGCTGTCTCTTTTTCTCTCTCTGTATCTCTTCCTCTCTCTCTCTTCCTTACTCTCTTTCTTACTCTCTCTCTTTCTCTCTCTTGCTCACTCTCTCTCTCTCCAACACGCTCTCTCCACGGCTTTCAGTTTCTAGATGTGTAAAAAACACATGGAATGTTATTATTTTTTTGTTTCTGCCATACGGAAAGCAATAACAAAGGGGAGTAGTCAAGCGGGTTATATGAGGCTCTGTGTGATTATGGAAGTGGCTTAAGACTACTTTTCGTTGTTGGTACCTTCTTATCGAATTTGAACATTGACCATTTTGATGCCTCCTGAATAAAAACATCTTTTGCAGATTCACGTTCACCAAGATTTATGAAAGTAAGCTTATGATAACTGAAGGATTTATGATGCTATGATTAAAAGCTTTAATGACAACCTTCTAAGCCATTGATAATTTCACTGATGAGGACAAAATGTATGGCCATAGAATACTTGGCTCAAATATTTTTCATGACAGCCATTTATACCCCAGCACCACGTCCCTCCCTTGGCTGGACGCGAGCGTCACCAAGTAAACGGACGGGGTGGCCCAGCAACCGCCACGGTTGCCTCATCCACCATTGCAGTCATCCACCATGGTTGATCATTAGCGCACTTGGCCCAACAGGTGTATCCCGTGGATACCACGCCACCCGTGCCTCCCGCCTATGGTGTTGCACTCAACGTGACACTAGCACTCGACGTTGCACGCCTTTTTTTCGAGGCCCGTCCTATGGACCGACTTCGTACATGATACCCACGGTTCAGTCAAAGGTTGCACCAGCATCATGCGCACCATATGCGACATCGATCTACTTAGGGCAGAATACCCCTCCGTCACCATCAGCTCCCATCACTCGAAGTTTACCTACAAAACATCACATTACGTGGCATTCACGAGCAACCTGGACCTTCCACCTTGACCAGCCATCCCAAGGCCGCTGAGCCTGCTCCAGATACCCCGCACTTTTTGCTTGTTCTCGAGACTCCCGATGATATGCACGAACGCAAGAGGGATGACCTCTCGGGGCCCCAAATAGCACCCCCACGTGAGCTTCTCGAACTGCACTGTCACATGTTTCTGTGACGAGATCAACGATGGATATATAGATGATATAAATAAAGAGGGAGGGAGAGAGAGAGATAGAGAGAGAGAGAACGAGAGGGAGAGAGAGAGTGAGTGAGGGAGAATAGAAATCAGGGCCCTTCTCCTGGTTCTCTCTGAGAATGTTATATCTACAACATAGAAATGTTTGTTTCTAAAATAACAACGTAAGTAACATAGTAGGGAGAGTGTTACACGGATGGACAAACATGTATCATAGCTGAGAGATATAAATAGAGACACAATGTGGTCCTTCATAAAAAGGTGAGAAAGTTGTAGCTTAAATTGCATTAAATAGCCCCTCTGGAATCTCGGACCTGTATTTTTTGTTACCCGAATGATTACGGTAATACCACGATCAGCTGTTGTTTAATATGTAGAAATGATTGGGTGCCCATTTCTTTCTAGCTGTGGAAAAAACACAATAAATATTATTGTTTCTTTGGCTCTCACTTTCTCTCTCTTACGTCCTCTCTTTATCGCTCTCTCTTGGTTACTTGCTTCTTTATTGCTCTCTTTCTATCGCTTTATCTCTCTCTCTCTCTCGGATTCCTCTCTTTCTTGCTCTCTTCTCTCGCATTCTCTCTCTCTCGCTCTTGCGTACTTCCTCTCTTTCTCGTTCTCTCCCTTACAATCTCTCTCGCTTGTTCTTGCTCTCTCCCTCGTGTTCTCTCCCTTGTTTTATCCCTTTCATTATCACTCTCTGTCTTCTCTATCTGTTTCTCTCGTGCCCTCTCTCTCTCATTGATCTCCCTTCCTCTCTCTCGCTTGGTCTCTCTCTCTCTTTCTCTTCCTTTCTCTCACTCTCTCTTGTTCTCATCCTATCCCTCTCTCTCTTTCTTTCGCTTGCTCTCTCTCTAGTGGTTTCATTTCTCCTTTTCTCTCTCCCTCTCTCTCACTCATTTGTTCTCTATCGCTCTGGTGCTCTTGTTCTCTCCCTTTCTCTCTATCTCTCTATCGCTCTCATTCTCTCGTCCTCTCCCTTTCTCTCTCGCTCCGCTTTTGGCTATCCTCTTGTGTTCTCTTTCTCCCTCTGGACCTCTCTATCTCATTCTTTCTTTCTCTCTCTCTCTCGTGCTCTCTCTTTCTCCATCGTTCTCTCTCTCTCGTGCTCTCTCTTTCTCCATCGTTCTCTTTCTTTCTTTTTTCTCCTGTTCTCTCTTTCTCTTAATTGTAGTCTATCCCTCGGACTCCCTCGCTTGTTTGTTCTCTCTCCCTATAGCTCTCTCTTCGCTTGTTCTCTCTCACTCTCTCCTTCTAGCTTTCTCCCTCTGGCTCCCTCTCTCGCTTATTCTCTCTATTACTCTGTCCCTCTTGCTCTCTCTTGTTTTTTCGCTCTCTCTCTCCACGGAGAAAGAGTGAGTGCGTCAGTGCAAGCAAAAAAATTGAGAGAAGCAACAAATTAAATAGAGAGCCACGGAGTGAGCGCCAAAGAGAGCTAAAAAAATTGAGAAAGATTGATATATAGAAAGAGCCCAGGACTGGGGGCGAGAGCGGGTGAGAGCGAGAGAGAGAGAGAGAGAGAGAGAGAGAGAGAGAGCAACAAAGTGAGTGAGGAAAAAAACAGAGTAACAACGATGATGATACAAAAGCAGACATTGAGGGACTAAGAACGATGGAAATACAGAGACGACCAGTGAGGGACTAAGAAAGATGGAGATACAGAGTCAGACAGCGAGAGAAAAAAAAACGATGAAGCTGGAGATACATAGAGAGACAGCGAGGGACTAAGAGAGACGGAGATACAACAACAGACAGCGATAGAGTAAGAACGATAAAGATACAGAGCCAGAAAGCGAGGGACTAAGAGCAATGGAAATAGAAAGACAGACAGCGAGGGACTAAGAGGGATGGAGTTAGAGAGATAGACGGCGAGCGTGTAAGAGCTATGGAGTTACATACATAGACAGTGAATGTCTATGTTGTGAAATCAACACACGGTCTTGAACACAAGTAGAAGATAGAACGATAGAATGATATTCAGAAAACGAAAGATAACTTATCCATGATCCATACTGCCTTAAATAGAAATGGCTGTTCCTTAGGTATGAAATATGATTAACTAATTTAAATGAAGTCCGGTTGCAGTTCATGATGGCGCACCATGAATTGATGAGTCCCAAGACTTCTACTTACTGCGGGTGGCGGCGGTATTGTCTGAGATGTTGATTGCACCTCCTTTGCCAGGTACTGGTCACACGTACTGTTGACAGTCTAGGAGCGATGGAGATACAACGACAGACACCGGAAAAGTAGAACCGACGGAGATACAGAGGCAGACAGTGAGGGACTAAGACCGATGGAGATACAGAGGCAGACAGCGAGGGATTAAGAGCGATGGAGATGGAGATGCAGAGACAGACAGGTAAATGCATGCATTCCGCACAAAAATCGAGCCAAAAACATATGAAGTGTCAAACCCATCAATCACTTGGACCAAAAAAAAAGGCGCGCGAACAAACTCAGAAAAAAAACAAAGAAAACTATGGGTAGCCCTTTGAAATCTCGAGCCCAAGCTTTAGCTTCGCCGAGAAAACGAGCCGCAAAAATGGGGTTGAGTTCCTCCTGCGTTCGGTCAAACAAGTTGAGCCGCGTTAAGTTGCCTTCGCCACATTGAGAGAGAGAGACCGAGAGACAGAGAGCAACAGAGAGAGAGCGTATGAGAGAGGGAGCGAGAGACTCAGCGACCGAGATAGACGGAGACTAGGAGAAAGAGGGAAAGGTCTTTGTTTCAATTGAGTGATAACTGTGAGAGGGGAAGAAGAGGCCAACAAAAGTCAACGTTCAGTGATTCTGGAGGACGAAATCAGATCGCCATCATGGAGCGATGCACAGATGTTCCAGGATGGGCCAGTGAACGTCACGTGAAATCGAGAGAATTGTAACACAATTCGTTAATTAGAAAGATCTGACAAATCACGCTGTAGGGACCATGACTCCGTTATGGTGATCACGGTGGTCGAGTTTGAGAATAAGGTGCGGGGAAGAGATTCTGCCGGTCGTTTCCGTAGGACAACGAAGAAGGCGAGAACGATGCCAAAAGGGCAATATTGAGTCACCGATATGCAAAGAGACGCCTGTGTATTGACCGATTACAGGCCACTGGTGGCCGTGATGAGATCCCGGTGAGGCACTGGAGATGACAGAATCCCAAATCGTCTAAGGGCACCGGTAGAAGTTCTCGTCAAATCTTCAAACTCTACCCGAGAGAAGGAGAACAGACTCACAGTTGATCTTCGCCGCCGACGCTGAGAACTCTGGGTTTTCTCACGGCCATGGCAAGAGCTGCTTCGACGGAGAGGAATCATGCAAAATCTGCAATCTTCTGGTGATGCAATCAAGAATCGTAGATCCACCGCAGAATGGCTGATTCAATGATCGACGACAAGGATCCAGGCGGATGGCTTGGACGAACTTGGACAACAAATCTCTCGTAGAGGGAGGGAAGAGATCGACGGATCTCCAGAGTAACAACAACATACGATGCTTCTCTTATTATTCTTCTCGTATCAAAACAATAACTCTCTCTAAGGAACAATAGCTGCCAAAACACTATTCAGATCTGGATTTTTTTCAAAACAACATGCTCATTCCCACGTCCCATTTACTTTTAGTGGGGTTGTGGCAGTTAGGGGACTAATGGGTCCTTTTTGAGGGAAGCTTATTGGGCTTCCCTTAAAAGGGGTCTTTTAGGGGAAAAGAGAAGTCAATATGGACTCTTCTCCTTTCCCCTAAAAGTTACAATTAGAACACTAAAATAACAAACACGACATGAGGGAGAGGTCTGTACTCATGCAGGAGGGGCCTCCCTACAATCCAAAGCCCACCAAAAGGAATTAAAACAACCTAGGATAGGCTCGTACATGAAGAGTGAGCTGTCAAAATAACATAAAAACTCATGACACGAAGCAACACGTCGCCAATGCCAATTCTTAAATCTGATAGTGGAAGTATGGGTTCTTCATGTCGGCTCGGCTCTGCGAAGTGGCTGGTGATGAGTCTGAGCGCGATCGACTAGATGATCCTCCATCAATGAATTTCAGTGGGAATACTTTTAGATCAAAAATTACTACCTTCAAAGATAAAGACATTAAAATGTAATTATTACTTCCCTTCAGAAAACCTCACTATTTGTTGTCGTTCTTTCCTCAAATTCTCTTCTCATCCACATTTCTTCATTCTCAGTTTATCGTCCGATTCCTTCGTTGCCAAGTTCAAACCCCTATAACTTTGTCAAGACTTTACCAAAAGATGTTATTCCATTTTCTACAGATCAGTATGGATGTTATGAACTATTCCTAAGTGGAATAAAATCTTAAACCATACGTTAAAGATGTCAAACTTACGTTAAAGATGTCTGAAATTTGGAGGCCACCCTTTTCTCCTTTACATCCTGAACCAATCTACTCCAGAAACCATGAGTCCATGTTCTATAGATTTAGACTGATAATAGCAATAAGTATCCTTTGAAAAAATGCAGAAAACTGCTTAAAATTTCCAATTTTGTGATCTCTAAAGCTTTTGGACTGCGATTTTCAGAGAGCAATGAGAAGGAAGTTTGAGATTAGTGCCTAAAACTACATATTTGGACTTACAAATTCAAAAGGGCATAATGGTAAATTTTCAACAGTCCTGCATTCATGTGTTTTTTTTATGATTAGAAAATATGAACATGATATCCTTATAATTTAGAATTTTTATATTTACTATTTTAACATAAGTTCCAATTACCTATTAAGTGCTAACAGTAAAAACTAGACATTATGCGAACAATTTGAGGTTTAAAATAATCTGAAATTTTCAGGTATATCTACAAAACCATTTTACTCCAGATATGGCCACTAGATAGTAATATCATCATGTAATTATTTTCATTTAATCATCTATAAATTCATCCTTATATCCCCAAAGTAGTACTTAGAAACTTGAAGAAGTTATTAAACCAATCACATGAAGTCAAGTTCATAAAAATATTTGAACATTTTGAGAGAATATATTTATCTTCATTTCATATAAATACAAGTCCTACATGTATGAGTTGACGAAGAGCACCACTTCATTTCACCTACAACCAATCAGCTAGTTGACTGAGGACCTATAGAGCTTGATAACAACTCCGATTGAGGCAAGCCTTACTTTGCACCTTCATCAAAACAAAAACAAAGAATTTAATTAAAATGCCCTTACATCTTGATTTTCAAAATCCTTGTTTGAAGTATCCATCCAATCATGTTTTACCTCATCCCAACAAAGGGTAAAGAACTAAAAGCTAATTTTGGCATACTTAATATACTTTCAGATTATAAATGTAATTCATTGAAAATTGAATTGATGTTATAAATGTGCATTTAGAGGGGTGACAACTCATTTGGAATAGTCAATGGTTGTGGCACCAACCATTCACCCCATCAATAGTTTGTGGAAATATCAGTATTTGGTTGTAGAGGACAAGGTCTAGATGAAGAACTCAAAATGATTTGTAGCGAAAGTTTTTAATGAAATTGCAAGAACATCAATAAAATACTAAAAGGATCACCTCGAGTGAGAGAACTCCAATTGATGATGTGTGCATCCTCTAGACGTATCCATGTGATCCATGATACGTCTAATCTCCTCCTACGCCTTGATGAGTTCCATTCACCCTCCATCGTTGTTTTTATGCTATCGCGATCTGTTTCGGAATGCAGAAGAGATGTTGATGATGTGGGAGAAAAAGGGGAAGGCCCCTGAACAATTCTGGCCAAGGTGAATTTCATTCAAGGCCTTTCTCTATTTATACTAGTCAAGTATTTTTGATAAAACCCCTAAAACTTAAGTATATCTTCTAATGTTGAAAAGACCATTTGTGTGTCACCCTATTGGCCCATGTATTGGTCTAGTTAATGACTCCATCAGCCCAATGACCTTTATTGGTATTCCAAATTAATTAACTATATCATTATGGATTAATTAATGTCAAATCAATTTAACCCAATTAGTAGGTTGAGTCTTCAAACCCTGCGGTGCTAAGTAATACCTTGCGCTCTAGAAGATATAAAGGATCGTGTATCGACTCATGGAACCTATTCATCATTGATTACCATGTCCGTAGAATACTCATCTAGTTGAGGTTTCCACAAGGACTTAGGGTATTGTCAACTGTCAAACCCTAATTGGTTATTTGAGTTATTACTCATGCATTTGAAAACCATCAGAGAACTCTTCTCTGATATTGACTGCCTTGGCCAAGGACTTTGTTGCATTTTCGTCGTTTAGTTTTCACCTCTTATACGAACGGTGGGTGATCACAACTTGAGCACTTAATTGTCTTTGTGAACTTCTTGATGCACCAAAAATAACATCACTTAGAATCCCAGGATTATGGACTCGTAGGTCATAATCAAACAATTGTTCGTCCACAAGACATCTTGGTGTCTCACATCTAAGGACCACTTACACAAGCGTGATCTAAATCAACCTGATTGACAGTTTTGTATAATATCATTTAGGGATTTGTACAAACAAATTCAATGAACTCCTTCCACAAGAGCACCCACTATCTATCCTAAGTATCTCTACACTAATGGCTACATGAATGGCTATTCTCATTCTTATGAGTGAGGTTAGAAGGTGCTATTCTATCCGGATAGTTTGATGTCTTTCTCAAGAATCCTTTCAATGGGAATATTTTAAACACATGCGTAAAGACTAGTGATTGCCTAAGTAAGATTATCTTTCATGGCTTTCAGTATAAGCATCACATGTACACTATAACGAATATGCTTTATTAGTGAACGTAGAACGAGATATGGAATGTGTGATTGCGTTGCCGACCAAATATATTTCTATCAATCTCCCACTTGGACAAAAGCCAATCACTATTATTGAATAAACCCTTTGTTTTCAAGTGATGCTCAAAACCGTAGCTAATGGCTCTGTCTATGAATCTTCTATTGTGTTGGTCAATGGAACACTTCCATCGTGTAATCTCCTTATAAAGATGATCTTCCTACTCAAGAGAAGTATCTTAGGAAGTTCTCTAGCTTCTAATTCAATCTAGACTCTTTTAATTTGTGCAATATCACCATTGGTATCACACAAAAATGAATTAGGATTGATGATTAAAGACGTGACTCCAAGGTTAGTGATGAACATTTCAATCGCTCTTTCTCCTTTGGAAACTACAAAAATGTACTCCTTATCTCATTGCCAAATTTTAGGGTGACCTTCTTGGATACTTTTGGATTTTGCATATTGTAAAAAACCAGTTTTTCATAGTCCTCAACAAACGATAATTTTCATAGTACGTATGCATCATAAAACTCATTGCCTCATAAAATCATACTTTTCAATTAATAAAGTCATTCACCTTGAACATGTAGTTGATTCTTGAACCATCTGAATAGATAATGAGTTTTCTGGTAGCCTCGTATGCTATTTGTATTATAAGCATGAAAAGATCACAAGGTTTTCCAAAGGCTAAGCTACACAGAGATATCCTGATGACTCATTTTTTCAATCCCTAATTAACCAGCCAAAAATTTAGAAATCCTAACAGACGAGTCATCTTCAGCTAAACTTTTCTTCTATATATGTAAAAACTTCTACCAAACGATTTTCTTGCTACTGGCAAGGATAATAATCAGATATTGGATACCATTATGAATAAATTCAGGAATGGATAATTGTTCAATTCAGTACCTACATTTCTAATGATTTTATCTTAGATCCAAACCTCAGAAAAATGTTCTGGTATATTAAATTTATTCTACATTGTTATCCTTATTCTCAAATAAATCTCTTTTATGCATCTAGACTCAAAGTTCCTGTCACTTGATAAATATTTGTAACCGTGGACTATGGGAAAGATACTTTGAAACCAATCATTATGACAATAAATATTTCTACTTTGATCATGGAGCATAATCTGATATGACATCCTTATAATGTATTCATATTTGTTTGAAAACAATTTTTGGAAAACACAAAAGTGATTCACACCAAGTGAGTAGCAAACAAACGTCTACATTAGTAGCAGGAGAAATATGACACCAAGTGAGTAGGGAGAAATATCAAAGACTGAGTATAGCTTCTTAATAGGTATACATCTTATTACAATAAAGACTTCCAAAATATTAGATCAATTATACCTAATTGATTTTTGTATAGACTTTAAAATCCCACCTTTCAACTTATAACTTTAGGTAATTAATAAAGGATGTGTGCATATAGAGGTGTTTACTTAACTTGGTGCCAAATTTGCCTCATTAAGAAATTTTGGCAATCGTACGAATGATAATTTAATGAGAAACTTATGCAGGTGGTCTAAAGCCACATTTCACATGTATGTCTGTTGTCGGTTCCATTAAAGTGTTGTGTTACAGAAATTGTGTGCTCATAATTCTGGGTTTAGTTTTACTTTTACCATTAAAAATATTAAAAACATAAGAATCCAAATTAAAAAAATGGAGAACTATAGTACAAACTATATTTCCTAAAGGTTTATTAACCTAAAAATTTTAAAGCCCTTTTAAAAATATATTGGACACTGTTCATGTTGGAATCAGTTTGGCCACAATTGACAAAGTTCACTTGGCATCAGCTAGGTAAAGCAAACATTATTAGCATTGACACTGATCGTGGCCATTTGTTTTTTCCATGTACAACATCAGCCATTCGCTGTCGGTAATGGCGTCTGGCAAAACATTGATTGGTGCCAGTAGGTGGACAAGAAAGACTGGTAGGAATGTCCATGATTTAAATTTCCTAGAAGGTTGATCTGGAGGTCAAGTTTTGAATGTGACTTGTGGCGATGAAACCCTTGATTTCTAAGCTACCTACATCATACTTTTAATAATATTTATAATAATTATCAGATGTACTTGATGGAAAGAGGGAAGATTCAGTGAGATCTTCTATGGTAAACTAGATGATTATTTGGGTCCTTGTAACATTAATATGGATGAGTCAGTTTCTATATATTTTGGTGGATTGACATGAGCTGTAGCAGACAATCCTGAGGAAAAAAAATATAAAAGTCAAAGAAAAGAATATAAAAACACAAAAATATTATAATCAAACCAACCTAGGGCTCTCGCCTGAACCAATGCCTCTCAACCTACTTGAAATAACCAATGAGTTTGTTATTTCAAGTAGGTTGATCTAACAAATTTTGGTCAGGTATGTTAAGATTGGTAGATTGATGCAATGGAAATTATTGGGTTTTACACAGTTTTCTTATTTATGTTAATACCATGATTACACCGGGTGACCACTGTTTGATCCAGGTTCTACCTTTAGAGGCATCTCACTATGTCAACATGCCTGATTGTAGCTCTTATTTGCATGTTCATTGTTACTTTTGACATTTGTTTCATGAGCATGATTTGATATTGTGCGTGATGAAACCAGAACCTATAGTTTTGAAGTTTCCAAATCCAATTGAAATCATGAAGGACTAACGAATATATTTACAGATGCATTATCTAATAAAACAATCAGCCCTTTTCTCACGAGTAAATGTAGTATAGTACTTCCCAAACTCATTACAGTTTAAAAATGATGCTACATTTACATTATCTGAGTCTCGTGATGGGGCTTGCTCTTTTCATATTCCTCCATGTCAAATAAATATTATTCAACATTTTTTCCAAAAACAGGTAATCAAAAAATGATAATAACTCACTATCATCCATGGCACCTTCCTCCCAGAAATGGTGCTAGTCCACAAACCAAAATAGTCGAAACAAATATGTTTGTTTGTTTATTTAAATCCAAACCTGAAATCTATAAAATTACTCACTCAGTGTTTAGTCTCAACTACACAAATACATCTATCTAAACAAGTATACAATGGAGATCAAAATATGTCTTAACAATTCAACACTTTGTTTACTTAAATACAGTGTATCAACTTTCACAGAACTCACAACAGCTTTACAGATGTTTGTTCGTGGCATGTGATTTGGAGGGTGCAAATGAAAGATTCAATATCCACTGTATAATAATTGAATTGAAGAGCACTGTAGTGGTGGCATGGAAATAGAAACGATAGGTTGGCAGACGGTGGCCATAATAGTAAAGGGATTCTCCACCATAACAGAAGGTGCACTTCATCAAGAAGTGGCTGTAACCTAACAGTAGTAAATGTATGGAGGGCACTATCAAAGAGCGAGACGTAATACAGGGAAACTGTAAGGAATTGAAGATGCAAAAAGTATAGAGTAGCAGTTTGAAGCAGCAAAGATGGGTAAAATTATGGTTTTGTATGACAACCTTTTGAAATTGGTGGTTTTGAATGGCAGATACAATGTGAAATTATTTTATATGACTACTAGTGTTGCTTTAGCAATATATGACATATTTTTCTCTTAATTCAAAAGTATTGAAAAAGAACTTACTTAAATAAAGATTAATGACATTCCTAGGGGTTGTTAGACTTGGCTCATAATCCAGATCAAAACCTTATCATCCACTTCAGTCTATATACAAAAAGTCTCAACAATTTATCATGTAATTACCATTTTACGCTACTGTTAACTATTGGATTGATGAGAAAAAACTAAAATTTTAATTTTGAAAAGGGGATGTAAGTAAAGCTGGATCAAAAAAAAAAGTAAAGCTGGATCAGTCTATAGGTATTTCACATTACCATTTTTATTATAGTTAGATCTTGAGACACAAACAAGTGATAACATGTGCATGTTATATTTATAGAGTCTCATGTGAAAACAAACCACATATAGATATTATCACATTGTAAGCACCATCCATGTTGGATCTATGTCCTCATTAGAATGATATTGCTTAAACTATTGATCTTATTCCTATTTATCCACTTGTCTCCACCAAAGTGAAATGGTTCTTTTTTAATATTATTTTAATTTTTAAATCTGTTCATGAAGTAAGAAGATGGTACGCAGAACTACCTTGCTAACCCAGAGGTGTAACACGAGGCGTTTGATCTAGACATCTGTCGTGTTACATCAAGAACCAATGAAAATACATGAGAGAATGCAGCTGACCTAGGGCGGATAATCTGAAAACCCCACAAGCGTACCTAGAGATGTGTACAGGCTCCTAATGACCAGTTAAATCAGCTCAAAGGCTGACGGTGAGGGTACAGCTACTGGCCACTACTGCCTGCACCCATATGATGAGATGAATCCAAGTTTGACATTGATCTGCAAGCAGGGACCAGGAACATTATGGTGTAATGCATGTTCTTGCCCGTTGATTGAGTTGACTAGGCATAATTGGTCGCAGTTGTGGGTAAATAGAGAATTCACGGCTTCTTCTTGGGGCACTCTTGATGAACACGGTAGCTGTAGACAGCAGCAACAGGGCGCGTGAAGCACGTTGTCTAGGTCCGGTCACGCAGAGCACGTGGAATTGAGTAGACCCACAGAGTGCGCGGAGCGTACATGGGCCACGCGAAGGAGCCAAAAAATTTCCTGGAAGTTAAGGAAACGCCAGTCTCCCTTCTGCTTTTACACACACTAGTGGCAGTAGAAGTCATCGAACTAGTGATAAGCCTAAAAATGCGTGTAAATATGTCGTTGATTTGATGTTTAGACTTGTACAATAAAATTTATAAATATCCTTAATCACTAAACATAGAATATAGAGCAAGCAAGGGGTCAAACCACAGGGAGGCAATAAGTAATAATTTTTATCCAAATTTAATATATTAATTCAAAGATGAATTAATTTTGCAATTAATAAACCTTAATTATGCTTAATAATGTTTTTAATTAATCAAAATCAAGTAAACACTTAGTTTTGATTTGAAATATTTCGGTCAAAAAGCTCAAGATAGAATTATTTCAATTATGAGATCAGATTAATTCGGATTATTAATTTCCCAATAATTATAAAATTTTAAAACAATTTTTATGAATTCAAATTGGGAATTTAATAATCAAGAAAAGGATTTTTAAATTGGTCTTCAAGATGAATGATTTTTTGAATCAAATGTTGTTTTTAGGTTTTTTATGTATTAAATTAAATTTCTAATTAATAAAAATTGAAATATAGAGAGAGAAACTACCAAAATTAACCTAGAGAGAGAAAGAGAAGAATTTGGGGAAAATATGAAATCCGACCCTAAATTAAAAATCTAATGATGCAGAAATGTCAAAATTGATGTAGAATTAAAGATCAAAAAACAGATCTTGAATCAGAATAAACATGCAGTGCTAATTTCATTCAAAACAACTTCTAGGGCATGTACATTTCACCTATGCCTTGGCATTTCAGAATCGTTCAATAAGAAGATTGAAATACAAATCAGAAACTTACAAATTTGAGTGCAGAATCAAGAACTGGCGACTCCCAAAGCAAGTCTTGTGTCCTTCCTGGACAAATCCTTGGAGAGAGCTTTAAAAAGTGATTTTTGCCCTTTTCCAGACCTCTATTTAAAGATTCAACCGTAGGGATTATAGAGGGGGAAAAGGCAAACATGCCCTCAAAATTTCAGCCCAATCGGACATCTAGATCTCTAGATATCGTCATTTTACTGCAGATTAATCTAGGCCGTTGGATCATTTCAATATAAAAAAAACCGATTTTTTCCTGATTGGCTGAGCCTCTATTTCCTTGTTTTTGCCGTCCTTCGATCACGTGTCGACACGTGGTTGTCCGCGTCCGCCGCCCGCAATGATTGGAAATCGATTCTTATATTTAAATGGCTATAAAAATGCCACGTCATCCCCTTTTCTTTATTTTTCCCATTGAGCCGCAATTTTTGACCTGCATTGTTTTTTTAAAATAATAAAAAAAAATGTGGTAAACTTACCGTCCCTCTTTTACGTTTTACGGCATCGATTTCTGCATGCATTTAATGCACGTGGCGAATCAACGCCCTAAAACGTCGATTTCTTAAAAAAAATGTCGGTTAGCATGTGCATTAAATGCAAACGCTAATGACTTTAAAAAAAATAACATAAACCGTACACGTGCGTGTCGGTTGCCGCGTGCATCAAATGCACACGGCAACTCGACGCCACATGCACGCTGATTTATTTCTCAGTTAGCGCGTACATTAAATGTACGCGCTAACGACTAAGATAGATTAAAAAAACATTTTTTTTTATCTTTTTCTTTTGTCGCCTTCCGCCCCATATTTGAGCTAATGATTGGCTCATTATGGCATCGCGATTTGCGATGCCATAATGAGCTTATAATGCTCATTTCCCTCTCTCTCCTTTCTTATTTAATAATATTCATCCATTTATTTGCCCAAGTTTCGGGTGAATGACGTGGATGCCCCTTGTTAATATATAAATATATTATAAAATGCCAAATAAATTAAATATGTATTAATTAAATATCAAAACAATATTTCTTGGCTATATAATGGTCAAATAATTATATAAAAATATGGAAAATTTTCAGAAAAATTATGTGAGCCCTTACCAACCTTAGGCCAAGTATTTAAAGCCCTGTAAAAATATTTCTTCAATAAAATGAGGTTAAATACCATGTAAAAAATGATAAAAATTTGGAAATAATAGTAAAATCAAAATGTAAGTCATTTATCTCCATTTTAATATGATAACATGCAAATATGGTTATTAAAACACATAAATATAATGTAAAATTCATCAATTAATCATGTTAACTTGTAAGTTATCAACTAGGTAGAAGGAGTCAGCCGGGGCAGGGAGCAAGCCGCTAGGCGGAATGTGGTGACCATTCAAGAAGTGGTAGCCAGATGGGCACGGTCGACCGGGCGGGACGCGAGGGCCAGGAAAGGCACGGTGGCAGGGTGGGTCTTCTTCTACTTTATTCTAAGCACAAGATGAGAAGATGGCGGTGAACTGAAGGCGGCTGTTCTTCCGGTAGCAGTGATGGCTTTGACGGCGGTGAACTAGGTGACGGTTTGTCCATCAGCAAACATCTTTCTCATGGACCCTCTAGCACATGAAATGAGAAATCCCTGTTGGAATGGAGATGGGTGGGAACCCTATGGACGAAGAGACTTCTTCCTCTAGAAACTCAATTCGGCATAATGGAATTCTAAATGGTCACAAGGGGTGCCACTTCCTGTATAAGGTATAGGGAATGTTTCCCTAATGGGTTAAACTAAAGGGGGATGCCCAAAATAGCAAGGGCTCCACCCCTAAAAGCCTAAATCAGTCCCAAAACACAATTGGAGGAGCCCAATAAACATGTAGATCTAACTAAATCCACACACACAAAAACACTCTCACATAGTCTCACATTATAAGTAAATAAAACAAACCATCGGGAACCTACTGTCATGCTTGATACTTGAAGACTGTTCTTCACGTCAGCTCTGACTTCAAGGGATGGCTGCTCATGGACTTGGGCTTGGGCTTCAGGATGGTCCCCCATCAGATCCTTGAAATTTCTCAATCCTGTTGCTGCCTTGCCCTAAACTACACACCTAGTTTTACACACATAGTACAGATATTGCCTAGTTTGACTAGATATACAGTCTCTGTGGTTTTACTAATTATACCTAGAACTGAACACATGGAGGCCATATTCACCAACCATGAACATTATTCATCTGATATAAAATATAAGGTCAAAGCACATCATATTGTTTTACCCCAACAAAACTATATTTGTAGCACCCAAAATTGTGTATCATATTGTTTTACCAACAAACAACTGACAAAACTAATTTAAGATGCCAGTTGAGTAGTGAATATGATAAAGGGTACATCAAATTTGAATCATAATTCATATCACCAACCAACTGCTTTTAAGTACAATTTTTAATTAAGAGGGATATTTGAAGCATCAAATTACTGTGTAATAAAAAGTTGTATGGTCTCGCTCACATTTTTGGAGCTGGTCCTTTGTATTAAATGTTCTCTAATAATTCTTTGTACTCTTGAGTATGTAATATTTTAGAA
This sequence comes from Wolffia australiana, assembly GCF_029677425.1. Lineage (NCBI taxonomy): Eukaryota > Viridiplantae > Streptophyta > Magnoliopsida > Alismatales > Araceae > Wolffia > Wolffia australiana. Next base: position 7,775,399 of record NC_135839.1, on the reverse strand, counting down.
AATCTCTGTTTTTTGATGTATCCTTTCTATATTTTACCCTTTATTTCTGCGCTTCAGAAATCATTATTCAATGTTTCTAATAATCCCCATGAGTGCAGCTGGCAGATCTGTACACAACATGGAATTAAAATCCATGCACCATCCACATGATTACATGCTCAGTCCTACTTGAATAAGCATAAAGCAACCATGTGCTAGTGATGTAACACGGTACAGCCAGGATCGAGTGACACATGTTACAACACAAGGGGAGTTAAGGTTCTATCAATGATGCATGTATGATGATGAAATGTGCTTTTAAAGTCAATGAAATAATACGCAGCAGTGCTGACAGATTCGAACGATCAATTAAGTTGATGGACTTTGATTAATCAGAATCGGACTCCTCAATGTCCCTTTGGACCAATTAGACGGTTAAGTAAAGAGGGATATGGTTAATACCCGAAGGCGTCAAGGCCCCTACCAAAAGATTAGCCATATCCCAATGAATTATCCTAAATCTCTCAAATGTTGAGTGGGTAGTCCTATCACGACGTAATACAATTGCTTAGGCAATAGGAACACAAATCAACAACACTAAAAGAAATAAACTCTACTGCGAACAAAGGGGAAATGAGGGAACCTATATGGGCAGAGCCCGACGTCCGTGTTGTTGTAGTCTGTTAAGAATACTTGGGGTTGGCACAAGTGATGACCGGCGCGAGTGCAACATGACATGACGGCACAAAGACGGCATACTCAGGGAAGCTGGGTGTGCAGGTTCGGACTCACTTTGATGGGGCAAATGCACGCTGGTGGGTGTGGAGGTGCATTGGCATGCGGGTGCACAAGCGCACGCGTGGCAGCGTGGGGACGCGTTGACGTGCGGGCAGTGACAAGGACACGCGCTGGTGCGCGAGCGGAAGTGAAGGCACAGCACTTAGTGGGTGTGCGCGCGGCAGAGCGGGCGCTGGATGTCGCGCGAACAGCGGTGCAGTGTGCATTGGCACGCCGGCGTGCGCATGAAAAATGTAGATGTGGACATTCAACGTGACGATACAGAATGGGGGAGGCATCAGCGGCGATCGTGGTTGGGACCAGTGATCTTGGATCACCTCCGACAAGGCTGGCCATAGCGGCTGTGCTTCAAGAAGAGTGTTCCTGGGAAGTTGAGGCCAATAATTGGATTCTTGAAGCGATGGGCAAGACTGAAAATCTTGATGGCAGCGTAGCAATCCGGCAAGAAAGGAGGCGCGTGCGAAGCACGCTCTTGTAGAATGGCTGACAGGGCGCTGGAGGTTGTTCTTGGAAAGTATGTTCAAGGCGATGCATTGAGAAGATGAAGATACTGAGATGGTGGTGAGGTGACAACGACCAAACCATTTTCTCCCACAGAGCGTTCTCAACGCGGACGAAGAAACGACGTGGCGTGCAATCACATGATCTACTCTAGGAATAAACAATAAAATGGTAACCCCAAATGGGAGAGGTGGGAGTCAACTGAATAAAATCCTTTCAAATTCAATCAACTCCAAGGCTTTCCTCGGGCATGCCTCCCTTTAATAGAGTAGGGGCATGCCCAATTGGGCCAAGCGGGAAGGAACCGTCGCGCGATGAGCAGCCTTCCCTTAACGATTGTCAATGAAAACATACACATTAGACGAGGCCCAAACACAAAAGGCACATCCACAATTCGAAATGAAAATACAAATGTAAAAGTACGATGAGAAATAAAAACGCTCACAACCTGTCGTTAGGCCGTATACTTGAACGTTGGGTTGCGGACGTTGGCTCGGGCTGCTCGAGGTGGTTGATGGCGTCCTTTAATGTTGTTGACGCGATGGTCCCCATCAGCCAGGCTCCCACTAATACCCAACTCCAAAATTAGTTTGTACCAGCTCTATAATATCTAAAGCATAGCCTCCCCATTGAGAAGGCATCCAATGTCCTCATGCACGCACAAAGAGTGTTGCCTATGCATGTAGTGAAGCCCTTGCAACAATGCCTTAGTCTAATCTTCTAGCTAAAGTCACAAATGCTCTTGACTAAACTTTTAATTAAATTTAGAAATGCGCATGATTCTGTGTGCAAGCCCTCTCCATGTGCTGGGCTAGTGTGTTAAATAGCACAGCTGCATGCAAGCCAGCTTGTGCAAGAGCTGCAAACATTTCATAATCTCCTCCTCGTATCTGCTTTCACATTTGTGATCAAGTGTAAACTTAACCTCATGTGGGAAGTTATTAAGATATCCCCTACCCCTCGTTTTTCATATTTGTTACCAGAAATAAAATCCTAATTTTCTAGTTAGCTACTTGAGAATTGGTGCTTGATCTTAATGCACTAACTCTAGAGTATGTTTGCCAAGAACAGTATAATGCAACATCATGTGCCCCACTTGTGCCCTATTCCACTTCTGTGTGACCTCTCCCACTTGTGCCCTAGCATTCATACAAAAGTCACTACACAGCCTATCTTGGATTGGTAATTTGCGATAAACCCAGTATCATGATTGCACTACAAGTCTTCTTAAGCCCTAGCTGAGCCTCAAGTGATGACTATCCTTTAAGTCCAGGATCGTGACAAAAAAAAAAGGCATTAAATATGTCATTTGATAGTTCTGATTAATCCAATAATACTTGAAATATTTTTCTAAACCATAGAGAAATTAAAGGATAAATCCATGGAGAGAATGTATTCAAATTTTTCCTTTAAATTAACTTATACTTTCAAATACATTGAATATCAGTTATATTCAGAATGAAGTGCAATTTAATGAAATGAAACTACTGAACATGAATTTGAGAAAGTATTTATCCTATTAAGCTAATTTTTTCAAACTTCATAACTTACGATTTTGAATTTTCTCAAAATTTATAGTAGTAACCACAGGCTTATTAAAACTAAAATAATTTACCATCTCTTTCACATTGTTGGGTGATAAACTGAAAATTTGGGGTTACAACATGTTGTTAGGGACCTTATAGATTAATAAAGTAATTATAAATCTGTACTATAATTGGGGGAACAAATATTATGGACCGAGGACATGCCATCTCTATAAGGAAAAAAGATTAAGGATTTAACAATCTCTAAACAGTGAACCAATAAGGGACCGGAGGCAATACTTATGATTATATAAGTGACTATTGTGATGTAGATGGTCAGCTGAGATGATTCTGTAACTCGAATGGGATGCATAGTAATATGAATAATAAGTAACAAGACGTGAAAAAAAATAATGAGGGTAAATGAGTGAGTGAGATAGAGGAAGATGTAAGGACGTTGTGATAGAATGAGATGATGTGTAAGAAAAGAAGAGGATGAAATGGGTGAATTAAGGTTTGTGGTGAAGTGAATGTGCGATTAATATATGGGATGGAAGAATGTGGTAATCATGGAAAAATTAGATGGAATAATAGTATCAGTGTGGAGTATCAATACTAAAAGAAAGTGATAGAATGAGTAAGTTGGGCTATTAATATTTTTGTATGGAATTGAAGATGAGACATGATGGGCATGATGTAAAGATGTGTGGTCATGATGGTAGATTGAAAAGTGAATATGAAAGCACATGGATCTAACTAGATTGAAGTAATGATGAACAATCAATGTAAGGTAAGAGATCTAACCATAGATCCTTATATTCCACCAGGAAACATAAAACTTCTGATGCATGCAAGCCTCTCCTCTTGTATGTTGATATTCTCTAAACCTTCTGAACACCAAATAACCTTGGTGGACGTTCAAACACTCACTCTCTTTCAATCGGCCTCTCAAAGAAGGAACCACGTTATAGATCCAACCATTTTTTCAACACATACAAGGGTCTCATTGTATAGATCTAACCTTATGACTGGATAGATGAGAGAAAGTCGAATTTACCTCAAAATTTAGCTATGATCAGCCTTATGGATCTGAAGATATGAAGCCCTAACGTTGAATAATTCTCTCTATTAGTTGTTGTTTCTGTTATCATGTCACATCAATGTTTTATTCCTTTTCATCCTCTAAATTCCCCCAATGATTAGCCCAGTTACACAACATTCTGAATCAACAGCTCCCACTAGGCCACATTTCCAGGCACACAAAAGGAGGATAAATTAACTAATTTAAATGATTAAGGAGTTGTGATGGGGCGACGTGTCACAATGTCCCATGTCCATCCTTTTTTTTCTTTTTTGTCACTCATATGCACATACATGTCTGCCAAACATACGCCTGCTCTCATGCGTCCACACTGCCATGCTCTACACGCAATGTGTAGGTGGCGCTATCATCGTGAGCTATTTAATGGAATCAGAAAATATAATATTTTGAATATTTCAATGTGATTAATAAATCTCAACTAATTCATTTATTACATTATAATCTCCTATTTTTTTATTGGGATATGTCATCACATACAATGAAAAAACAGTTGATCTATAATGAAAAAACAGTTGGTCTATAATGGCTCATTTTGCAACCAATGAAGGAAACAGTGATTGGCCACCATTTAATGATGACACATGACAGCATGCTTAGATCAAACTCGATTAAGTGAATTAACAAGTTAACCAAAATATATCTTCTAGTTATAAATTAGTAGTCTTAGGACCATAGTGTCAACAATTCAGGAAAAAGCATAACCCACTCAGAATGTTATTTTCTTCTGGAATATGATGCCCAAAAAGTTCCATAAAATATCTAAAAAATTCAAAATTCAAAAATATAATTTTAAAAATAAATATAATCATTTTAGGCTGGAAAACACATATTTATAATCATTTTAATGTGATGAAGATATAAATATTTAATATTAACAAAGAACGTCAAAAATTACTATTTATATCATTTATATGTGTGCAGTGCACTAAGTAAAGTATTTGCTTTACAATATTAATCAGCTCACTGGTCCATTCATTTCCTCCTAAAACGGCAGAGTGAATCCAAATGAAATTTGAATGACAACATATTATTTAATAAATCCAAACATATATTCTGACTTACAAAACTAACCGTGTTATGCAGTTAAACTCATAAAATTCTTTATAATTACTAGAAATCAGGGAAATCAAGTTGTCATAGATAAATATGGAAAAATGATAAAATCTTGATTAAAATGTTTTTATGTTTATTTTAAAAAATAAATTTACATCAAGAATATTTTACATTACGATAAAAATTATCTTAGTATTGGTGATTATAATAAAAACAAAAGTTACTGCCCTTATGAATGTGTGCAATGCTTTGCTTCATAAGGATGACACCACCCATTCTATCACTTACACCGTATGTATGTACATTCCTATCTCTAGTAGTGGCCGTGCAAAACACCATGAATGCAAGATTTGCATTTCCTAAGAGTCACACCTAAGCCTGCGCACTCTGCTGAAGAACTCTTGTGAAGTTTTATTTTGCTTTATATTTTCTTCCATTTTAAGATCTATGGAGTTATCCTCCAGGTCCTATTTTGACTCAGCCCCTTAAAACTGTTGCATCATTTAACCAAAACTTGGCTTGATTAACTGCTTTCTCCTTAGATCTTGTAGAAATCTGGGCTTCTCATTCTCTCTACTCTGATTTCCCATTTTTATTTTAGCTACAAAAATGCCTTGCATTATATTAAGTCTCTGAACGAATGATAAAAAGACAATTTTCTCTGACAAAGTCAAAGGGGGACAGGTAATTTAAATTTAATAAACAGGGAAGTAAACAATATTGATCCATAGATAGTAGAATGATAGTTATTATATTTTCATAAATAAAACATGCATATTTCTAGATCCATTCTATAAGTTTTTCAAGGAGTATGTGGTACATGTGGAGCTTTGTGTCTCATAATTTGTGTTTCTCTGTTTCTAGAGTTCTCGAAGTACTGAATAATATTTGGTAAAGTCAAAACAGTAGTTTGTATACTCATTCTTTATCTGATCTTGGTAGACATATTATCCTAAATGATATAAATAAAACATCATTTCTTAATAAAACTATAACTATTCATAAATGTTGGATATATTGTAACATATATTTGGTATATCATCATTATATAGTGGTAAAAATAAAGATCAATCTTAAAAGACTAGTGTTTCTCAATAAGAATATTTTTTATCAATGATGAGAAAATATACCTTCTTCAATGTTTTCCATGTATTTTCTTTTTAAGCAGGCCATACGTTGTAAAATATATTAAAATAGTTGTCATAATACATTTACCATAACTGGATTTCAGTATTTGCTTAGGTAGTGTATTATCATCTTTCATTTATGACATCAAATGAAGATGTCCAAAAAAATTTTATATTTTTCCAAAACGGATATTTTGTCCAGGTTTACTGTCTTACATGTATCCGGACATGTTCAAAATCGAAAGTTACAATTTCTTTTTTTATATAAATCTATTTATTTCTAGCAGGACATAGTCACCATTCTATGTAATTTGAATATAGTGAAAGGGATATCTTAAAGATGGATTGCCTTTCTGAGAATGCCATGTTTAAGGCATGTCATGTCTCATATATTAATATTTGCACTCTACCGAACATGTAGAATATGAGAAGCAATTCATGCTCTAGAGCTATGACTTCATGATTTAGAATTGATAATTATTGATTCCGTGAAGCTATTTTGGCATCTATTTGAAATCTAAGCTCATCAATATAATTATTTATTCACTATTATTCATTTATGACACTAATGATTAGGTCATATAATATACCTGATGCCAATATTGATTATGATGATACCATTATATAATGATTAATAGACTACACAAATATTTCTAAATATTCATTTATAAAAGGATCCTCAAGATGGGAATCAAAATATGCAGAACTAGAAGGATTATCCAGTCATACTAATGATAACTATGGTCGATCTTGTGGTCAGCACTATAAAGACACAAGGGATGAATGATGGATGCTCTTTAGCTAATGAGTTTGCTTAATTTATCTGCATGAATCCAAATGGTATTGTGACTTAGTGACATAATGTAATGGTTTAAGTGTTACTCAGCCCTAAGGCACCAAAGAAAAATATCATGAATGGAAGGTGGTGTTTTGAGTGTGACCTACAAGGTCCTATAGACAAAATTTTAAACAATTTTAGCTTGAATACATCCAGAACATAATGCATGTGATTGAATTCTCAAGATGTAATACTACATCCTTCATATGACAGCAGACTTCCCAAACAAAAAAGTCACGTCAAATTTCCAGACCATCATAGGGGAGAGGTTGGAGAAGAGGCTATTAATGACTTATGTTATGCCCACTACTAGCTAGCACAACAGGTCAGTGTTTGGGGGATAATGCTATTCTTAATTAAGTCAAAGTCTCCTGCATATGGAGGCTATTTGAATAGTCAAACGAACAATGGTAGAGAAGACATACAATATTTTATACTCTAACTTGTATGGTCTACAGCCAGGGTGTAATAAACCATAAATCGGATCAAATATTTCGGTTTAAGGCTATCATATATGCCATAATATTTATTAAAATTTCCTTGATACTAGTTAAGTAATGATCTAATCCATATGGGTTAAATAATTTTGGTCACAAAATTTTCCAAATATTTATCAAGGTGTTTTGCACTTTTTTTGAATTGTAGGTATTTATATTTATTTAATTCAATAAATTGTGAACTTTTCAAAACATAAATAAACATTATATTTTTATATATATTAAATAACTATTTTTGGAATATTTTAGGATTATTTGAGCATAAAATTGATCTTAAAGTTCAAATAACCTTTGACGATGTGTCAATGGAAACATTTTCGACTGACTGTGTGAGCTGAATACAATTTTTGGGCAGAAAATGCAATGTTCTTAATTAGATTTGGGCATTGGTATACAATTAACAAAAAAAAATGTAACTGTTTCCTATAGGATTAATTTTGAGCATGGTTTGATGTGTTATAATACGTATCATCTAGGCCATCCATTGAAATTCTCACCTAGAAAAAATGTGAGAAAACTAAAATCAAACACTAGAGATGAGACAAATATCATTGTCACTTCTGCATAGGATGAAGTGGTCATTTCTCTCAATTAATCTTGATTAAAAATAAAACATATATCCCAAAATATTCTATAACAAGAATGGATAAAATATATCTGATACATTAGACCACAAGCCAGTCGGAAGCAAAAATCAAACATGGAATACAAGTAGATAGGAAAATGGTCAAAATAAAGGTTCCCTAACTCTCTCATCCCATGGATTTATTTTAACTATTTATGGGGCTAAGATATCTAGTGATCTAGTTTGAATCCCTGTAATTGGCTTCCTGGAACCTAATTTCTATGTTTGTTCCGTATTCTTGGCTTTATTTGGCCTAGTGATTGTCTTAATTTTAGGGTTAAAATTTGTCGTTGGTGATTGAGATTATTCAATAAAAATTTATTTAACCGTACTTAAAAATATGTAGTTAGTGATGAGTACGGATCGTCTCCACAGGGAACGATGATAAAGGAATTACTTTCTTATACTAGTGATGATGGATGAGAGGATCGACGAAAGCAAGATTTGAGGACGTGGGCTAGTGATATCGATAAAAGATACATAATTATAAGCTAATTTAACTTAAAGAAAAGTGTAAGTGATTGTGATGGATATGACGATGAACGACGGTATGAACGAGGATAGCGGTTGGTTATGGAGTGGTATGATGGCAAGGATGGAGAGATCAGGAACGATAGTGAAATGAGAGTGCAAGTTCGATGATAAATCCTAATTGTGTTAACTATAGTGACGAGAAAGAGACAACGTAAGGCGAAGACACTTACCTTAGATCCTTACGTTCCGCCAGGATCACAGTGATTTATGAGTGCTGGTAAGCTCCCCTTCTTCTCCAATGCCTCTTCCCACACACTCAGGACACCAAGAACACTCTAGATGGATCTCAAAACTCACTATCTTTCAATTAGCCCACAAAAGTAGGAAGCAAGTTCAAGATGAGTTTTACAATGATCCACGCCTGTATTTATATATCAGAGGGTATGCATAGAAAGAGGAAGGGGAGACAAAGCAACACTGAAAATTTCAGCTAAATCGGATTTATAGATCAAAAGTTATGGCCGTTTGAAGATGGAACAATCCTAACCATTGATATTTTCTCTCTCCTTGTCATCATCCTCATTTTCCGCGCCCAATAAGAAGTAAAAATGCCTCATCTTCTGTGCTTTTTGGTCTTTTGTGTGCATTTGTCTTTTTTTGCACACATGCTCCTTGGAGGAAGAAAAAGACAACAAAAAAAAGAGAAGAAGAAGAAAACAAAAGAAACACATTAAAAACATGTTTTTTCGGAGGGCGTTGTGGTGGCGCGTCAGCGCGCCACGTCACCCTCTTCTTTCTTCTTTTTTCTTTGTTCTGAATAAGTGGCTGTGAGTGTGCCACATCACCCTGCGCCAAAAAAAAAGCCAAAAAGACTTAAAAATTCATATTAAATAAAATAAAAGCCTGAAAAATACGTATATATATATTGACTCAGAAAAATCATATCTTTCCAAATTTAATGTCAAAAAATTCCAGAAAAATCATATTCTATCTCAAAAATTATATTCTTTTGGAATATATTGTTAGAAAAATCCTACAAAATGTAGAAAATTCAGAATTGTTTTCACAACAAAAAATAGTTTTAATCATTTTAAACTTGATAACATACAAATATGAGTAATTTAATGCACAAAACATGTAAATATTATAATATAAGGCACCAGAAATGCATGTTATCACGTAGCACCTAAAAATCCTTGAAGGGGCTAAATATTAACTTCTTGTGTATTGAGTTTCTATTTAAATTGTAAGGTGTGGCATGCATTTCTCAGTTTTTTACTTTCATCTAAAGTTATCGTTTTAGTCTACATATGCGATGTATTTCAAGAAAAACTACAATAAAAAGTAAAAATCCACTTAACCCTAAGGAGCAAAGTTAGGTTTAGCATATACATCAATAATAAGGAGGAAATAGATCTTACAGGGTGAAATAAGATTTTTCTGTTTTTCAATATCAGAGGGTAAATGGTACAACTTAAAATGTTAAAAGAATTTTTTCCTATAAAAAAACATTTTTCCTCACTTAAATTGATGGTATCAAGGTGTAGCTTGGCACTGGATGGGCTGACAAATGAACCTATTAATTCAATTAAATAAATTATAAGTTAATTAATCAATATGTTAATAAATGAAATTAAATATAGTGGTTAAAATTGGGCAATTAATGACATTAAAACTTATCGTAAATATAAGATTGATGTATATTAGTGATATATTCAAAGTCATAAAAACTTTTACGTAAACATCCAAAAGAACCATAAATAGGGGATGCAACCATTTCAGGTGCTCTTGTATGCTAGGCTTGGACTCTTCCCTGTTTCCTCTCTCATGTATGCTTATTGTGTGCATGGATGATGAGAAGGGATACCATATCTTAAAGAATAGGTGAAGGTATTGAATCAGACATTGATCATTCAAGTGGTTAGCAGGATACATGTAGAGGAAGAAATGAATGGATTGAAGGTAATATGTTAAGGAACCAGCTGAGAGTACAATATGTTCATTGCAATGTATTTTTATCATCCTCCACTGGGTACTTTAAATCTGACAATACATTTTCATTCTGCCTTGAATTAATATTTCTGTATAGACAATCAAGCATAGAGAACCCACAAAGGACATCCCATTATTTGATAGTATTATTTAGTTAAGTGTTTAAATTAGTGATGTTAAATCCGCAGACAATTCTGACAATTCATTATAATAGGTAGTTCCATAATTACAATACATTGAATTTCTGACAATACATAGGCTTTGCATTTAACATTCACCTTCACATAGATTTCACTTATTTATATTTGTACCATTTGATCGTAGATATGGCCATGAGATACATTTGAGATTCTTTACTTCAAATTTTTATAGGTAAAAATTTGGTATCAGCATTGACTTTTCTTTAGTTTCAACCATCTTGAAAATTCCCAAACTTTTATCTGAATAAAAAATCAACTTCATAAATTTGCTATTGATGAAAGGCCCATGATCAGGCAGCCAAACGTGTGCACGATAAGATGTAGAAAGCACATTGGAAAATTTTAATATTTCTAAGTAGATTGCTGTTTCTTTCTTGGTGTATTGGAGGATGTCACATGAAATATGAATAAACATTTGTAATATAATTTATTAATGAATTCATTCATTAAAAATAGAGAAAAAGGAAAAAATATACCCTCATAAAAACACTCATGTTCTATATATATTATGTTTTAGAGAAAAAGCCTTCCAAGTCACGATTATTTTCCTAAAATAAGTTCTTTATACTTAAATGATAAGCCAATACACTAAATATGGTCAAATAATTAGTAAAAATTTATGAATAAACAGTTGTCCTTTAAATTTTTTAATCATTGATTTTTGATATTTTTGGGTATTGGTGCCACATGTTTTGCAACACAAACAATGAAGAACCTCAAACCTATTAAACAAAAAGGATTCATGATTTTGAAAATATTCTAAAACTTTTCTTCCAGAATAAAATATTTGCTCACTTATATTTAAATAATGAAAAAACATCTGGAAAACAAAAAAAAACATGCATTGTGTGAATCAATTCAGCAATTTATTAGACTTCCATCTACATATATATACTTAGGAAAGTAAAGAGTGTCACACCCCTGTTTTTCTTCCTTAGAAAGGATAGTAATAAAACAATGCAATCAGCCTTGCTTGCCAAGCAACTAGGAGCAGGGACTAGTAAGACCGACTGTACTCGGACTGTTGCCAGTTTCAGGTTGGACAGGTTGGTCCGACCATATCCAATCTGATGGCCAAACAGAACTGGAACAGGAGGTTGATTAATAAATAATATATCTTATTTAGCTGGTCAAACCTCTCTCCCCATCCTATGCTCACATTCCCTCCTCCATATGCCATCCCTCCACTAGTAGTGCTCCCCCACCCGGTCTGTTCACACTGCCCACTCCCTAACCCCTCGCCCTTCCCCCCCTCGTGCTCTCCCTCCTACCATACATCCTGTGCCCTCTTGTTTTTGCCGCCTTCTTATTTTTCTGTTATTCGTCTTTTTCTTTTATTATTCTATTTTTCATTTGATTGCCCATTCCTCTCCTCTTCTTCTATTTTTTCCCTTATTTTATTCTTGTTTTCTTCTTCTATTTTTCTTTTTTTCTTCTTGTCATCTTCCATTCTTCTTTTCTTCTTTTTTTCTTCTTGATTTCTTCTTCTTCTGTTTCTCTTTTATTATTCTTTTCATCTTTCAAGATGGAATTTGTAGATAACTTTGTGATACGTTTTTCCTCATACAATATGTCCATGAAAAATCTTTTATATTGACTTTCCTTCTTTGTGTTTCACTAGTCAATGTGACTAGACCGAGACTGGAGCAAAACTGGGCCGGAACTGGGCCAGAATGGGACCAAACTTGAGGTAAGGTTTAGGTACTTCCTAAAAACTCGAACCAGTTGGGACTGTCAAATCTTACATGGACCATAGGTGTAATGACTCACCTCTGATATCTATGATAAATCATTCTGTTGCATTCTAATGACACCGTTAAATAAAGAGCGTACAGGACAAACCTTTTATATTATCCATCTCGACTCAGGCCGCTTCAAATATTTTGGCAGTTTACTGCAAAACAATAAAGCCAGAGGGGTTGACATCTTCGACGCTCCTCAGAGAAAGAACTCAGCTGTGGTAGTTGGGGAGAGCAATCCTGCCTGACTCGATCAAACAAACATCCGAGATCAGATCATCGTAGTGTTTCTTCACTTCCCTTGCAGACTTGCCCTTTACGACAAGCGCAACCTTAATCCAGCGATCCGGAGTATCCTTGTCGTAGACAGCCAAAGCTCTCTCAAACAGTTTGTTCTCCTCCACCGTCCAGGAAGAGTCGCCACCACGTTGTCCGGGAGATCCCATCACTCGTCAGGGACACAAAAGATCACGGTTGAATCTTAAAACCACTCGAATAATTGGGAAAATCTGCTCTTGGGTCGGCGAATTTCTGTAAGTAGAAGTTTCACAGAGGGAAGAGAAACATGTTTCTTGGAGCGGCAACAGACGCCTTGAGAAGAAAAGAAGATGGTGATCTGTAGCTCTGTTATCGCTGCCTTTTAAAGTGGTAAGAAGCGAAGATATCATCATGCGCGGTTATTTCCTGCGATTACTCACAACCTTCCCATAGAGTCTATCTCCTTTTCTCCCGGGATAGCAAGAGGATACGATCTGCAGTGATGTCCCCACTAGGAAGCAATTTGCCTTAAAATAATGCCGTTCTTGGCTGTCCGGAACGAATCTAACTAAGAGGAAACCAAACAAAATTCTCGAAACAACTGAGATAGGATTCAAGTTGAAACTGGTGATTTTCAAAGTTCACTCAATCCTTTGTCCATCAACCCTGTGACCACTTCAAGTCCTTATCACATGCGTGGCAAAGAGATAAATAAGGATTTAGCTTCGAAACTGATACAGCAATATGTACCGAACCCATCTAGTGATATATTATTCTATGTGCCACAGGCATGTGAGTTGTCGTTTACATGGCTGTATTTTGTCCCGCGGGATGGGAAAGACTAAAGCCCACAGCTTTTTCTTGAAAATGACGAGTAAAGTTAATATTTTGTTGTGTGCATGAACTGTGGAAATTGATCTTTCCCTGTCTTGAGAGATGCGGATCTCGCGCACGGCAAGTTACTCGCCTAAGCAACTCATGGGACCCTTTCCAGCCGTATCATGAGACAACCACTGACCGGCAATGGATATTCTGATGGACATATTCCTTCAAAAAAGTCAGCCATGAAAGTGTCGGAGCATCCACAGAGGCTGTGTAACCACATTCCATAACTCCTGGAGCAGAGAAATTGAAGAGGGAACAGGAAGATAAGAGGAAGATAAGAACGGAGGTGACAAGGAAAGATAAGAGAGATGGCATAAAAAAAAAGGGCTCGTCGAATCATTGTTGCGTGGCCAAACAGTGGACATGCTCTTTCTGCTAACTACAGGAAACAGGGCGTTCACAAATACTCTAAAAATTAAAAGGCCAAATTCTACGAAACGTCACGAACTCCGTTTTTCGTTCAAAAAGTAGCACAAACTTTTAGTTTTGTTCAAAATATAGCACGCGCCAATCAGAAGACGCCATTTGGCGTCTTCTTTTTTGCCAGCGATGGTCCAGAAGCTGACGTGGAGTCCACCTGGTAGCCAGGTAGACTCCACGATGGCATCCACGCCAGGTGGACTACACGTCAGCTTCTGGACTTCGCTGGCCGTTGCCGCCGCTGCCCGTCGCGGACGGCCACCGCGGGCGCCCGTCTCTGGCCGCCGCCACCCGTCGCCGCCCGCCGCCACCGCCCGTCGCTGACCGCCGCCGCCGCCCGCCGCCGCCCGCCGCCGCCGCCCGTCGCCGCCCGCCGCCGCCGCCGCCGTCCGTCTCCGGCCGCCTCTGCCGTCGCCGGCCGTCCGTCTTTTTCTCGCCCTCGCTCACCCTTCCCGTTTTCTCCTTCTCATCGTCTCTCCCTCTCTCCACTCGTTCTCTCTCTCTCGACCTCTCTCCCCCTCTCCTGCTCCTTCTCTCTCCCTCGCTCTCTCTCCTCTCCGTCTCACCCTCACTCCCGCTAGTTCTCCGTCTCTCATCCCTCTCTCGTGCTCTTGTTCTCTCGTGCTCCCTCTCCCCCTTCTCTTTCTCGTTCTCTTTGTCTCCCGCGGTCGTTCTCTCCCCAAACTCTTTCTTGCCCTCTCTGTCTCTCATCCCCTCTCTCTTTCTCGTTCTCTCTGTCTCTCATCCCCACTCTCTTTCTCGTTCTCTCTTTTCCCCTCCTCTCTCTTTCTCGTCCTCTCTGTCTCTCATCCCCTCTCTCTTTCTCGTTCTCTCTCTTTTCGCCTTCTCTCTCTTTCTCGTTCTCTCTGTCTCCCTCGCTCTCTCTCTTTCCGCCCTCTCTCTCTCTCGCGACCTCTCTCCCCCTCTCCTGCTCCTTCTCTCTCCCTCGCTCTCTCTCCTCTCCGTCTCACCCTCGCTCCCGCTAGTTCTCTGTCTCTCATCCCTCTCTCGTGCTCTCGTTCTCTCGTGCTCCCTATCCCCCTTCTCTTTCTCGTTCTCTTGGTCCCCCGCGGTTGTTCTCTCCCCCAAACTCTTTCTCGCCCTCTCTGTCTCTCATCCCCTCTCTCTTTCTCGTTCTCTCTCTTTTCGCCTTCTCTCTCTTTCTCGTTCTCTCTGTCTCTCATCTCCTCTGTCTCCCTCGCTCTCTCTCCTCTCCGTCTCACCCTCGCTCCCGCTAGTTCTCTCCCTCTCTCTCTGTCTCTTGTGCTCTCTGTCTCATTCTTCCACTTGTTCGCTCTCCCTCTCCCCACATTTCTTAACACCTCCCTCTCGCCCTCTCCCCCGCTCTCTCCCTCTCGCTTTCTTTTCCTCTCCGTCTGTCTCTCTCTGTCTCTGTCTCTCTGTCTCTCTGTCTCTCCCTGTCTCTGTCTCTCTCTCTCTCTCTCTCTGTCTCTCTCTCTCTCTCTCTCTCTCTCTCTCTCTCTCTCTCTCTCTCTCTCTCTCTCTCTCTCTCTCTCTCTCTCTCTCTCTCTCTCTCTCTCTCTCTCTCTCTCTCTCTCTCTCTCTCTCTCTCTCTCTCTCTCTCTCTCTCTCTCTCTCTCTCTCTCTCTCTCTCTCTCTCTCTCTCTCTCTCTCTCTCTCTCTCTCTCTCTCCCCCGCTCTCTCTCTCTCTCTCTCTCTCTCTCTCTCTCTCTCTCTCTCTCTCTCTCTCTTTTCTCTCTCTCCTCTCTCTCTCGTTCTCTCTCTCCTATATCCCCATCTCTCCCTCTCACTCTCTCCCTCCCGTTTTCTTTCTCTCCCTATTTCTATCCTACTCTCCCATTCCTCCCTCCCTTCCTCTCTCTGCCACCGGCTCTCCCTCTGCTTTCGCAAGGCCCTCTCACTCTCGCCCTCTTGCCCTCTCTCTCACCGTCTCTCCTGCTCACCCTCTCCTCCTCTCTCACCCTCACTTTCTCTCTTACTCTCTCTGTCCACCTCCCTCCGGCTTCACCTCTCTCTTCCTCTCGTTCTCTGCTCGCTCGCCCTCACTTTGGCTCTCCTTCTCTCCCTATCTCAATCTCTCTCATTCTCTCTCATATTCTCTCATACTCTCTCCCTCTAGCCTGCTCCCTCTCCCTCGCGCTCTCTTTCCCTGCTGAACTCTCTCCTTCTCGCCTGCTCTCTCACTCTCTCTCCCTCTCACTTCCTGTCTCCAGCTCTGACTGAAGATCGATTGTCCATCTCTCCGAGAACGCCGCATCATCTTCCCTCTGTTGGAGATCAATTTTCTCTCCCACACAGTCTCGCTCTATTGAAGATCGAGAGGTGTTCTCAGCCACTTTCAGCCAGGTATGGCAGCCTTTTTCTCTCTCTTTCTCTCTTTTCAACGCCGCAATCTCTATTTCCATCCACTTGCAAGATATTCAGTGTGGATACTCCAATATCCATATTTGGATATCGTTATCGATATTGGGACATGGATATCGATATCGGTTATTTAGATTTGGATAATTGGAGTTGGATATCGACATTCCACGATGTCCATATTTCGACATTGGAATCCATTTTTCAGATTTCCATATTTGGATATCGATATCGACCTTTTAGATTTTCATATTTGGACTTCGATATGGATATTTTACTCCAGGCCATAAGAATCCTCCTGTGTCGTGCAGCTGTAAGATATTCAGCCAAAGCAAAAGAGAATGTAAGTATCATACTGATTACTAAATTGCCTCTGTATAATTATTTACATTATGCTTCTGTACCTATTTGTCAAATAGGGCCGATGACCGAAGTTTTGTTTTTGTTTCGGATTCAAGTGATGTGTGCTCAAGTGACTCCGATGGATATTCAAGTGAAGAATGGAATGAAGAATTTTGTAACGGGCGGAGAAGTAGAAGAGAAGAACGTCAAGCAGAGCTATGTGGTGATGATGAGGGTGAAATTATTTTGAGCGCACACAGCGGTAGAAGATATGATCCTGGGTGCCCCAACGATAAAATTACAATGCAATTGGGCATGACATTTGAATCAGGTTCACAATTTAAAGCAGCCGTGAAGAACTACGCCATATACAATGGGTTCAATGTTAGGTTTAAAAAAGGTCTAGGGAGAATATAGTGGAAGTTGTATGCCAGCAACATTGTCCATGGAGGATATATGCCAGTTGGGGTCCTATGAGGGAGGCATTTGTCATAAAAGCAGTAAATGATGAACATAGGTGCAATAGGGCTCCCACGAACATACAAGCCGATTATCGTTGGATCTCGGAACACTTCTTAGATGCTATTCGAAGGGATATGAACTATAAGGTAGATCATATGGTGCAAGAATTGCTGGAAAAGTATGGAATCATAGTTTCGTGGGGCACATGTTATAATGCAAGGTCCTGGGCGCACAAGATTCTTCATGGTTCTTTGAATGAGCATTATCACAGGCTACCTTGCTATGTGGCTGAGTTACAGAAAGTGGGTAGGAACAGTACCTTCCAGTTGGAGGTGGTGCATGACATTCATAATTCTTTGCCTAGGTTTAACATACTCTATATTTGCTTCGAACCTCTAACAAGGGGGTTCCGTGAGGGCTGTAGACCAGTGATTGGGCTGGATGGTTGGTTTTTGAAAACCGAATTGAAGGGGCAGTTGTTGAGCGCCGTTGGGAGGGATGGGAATAACTAGATGTTTCCTATTGCTTGGGTGGTGGTAGAAGGGGAAAATCAAGCTTCTTGGACTTGGTTTATTAGCCTGTTGATGACTGATTTAAGAATTATTGATGGCTACGGTTGGACTATTATAAGCGATCGCAAAAGGTATTTAACTTTCTCATTCGCCGTATTATACTTATCTTAAGACTTACTTGGTTAAGGTAGAACCAATGTTGTGCACTAAAAACCTGATACGCTTTGACATTTCGCAGGGTCTAGTGAATGCAGTGGCAGGCTTGTTACCTCATGCGGAGCATAGGAATTGCGCAAGACATATTTATTCAAATTGGAAGAAGAAGGGACACTCCAGTGACATCTTGAGGAACCTATTTTGGAAAGCAGTGAAGTGCACAACCCGTGAAGGATTCCAGAGGGTTATTGGACAAATGGAGACATTGAAAGAAGCAGTTGTGCAAGATTTTGTAGAGGTAGGCGTACAAAATTTTTGCAGGGCTTTTATTTCTGAAAAGCCGAAATGTGAGGTTATTGATAACAACATGTCTGAGTGTTTCAATAGCTTCATCTTGCCGAGTAGGTCTCAACCTATCATCGACATGTTGGAATACATTAGAAGGGCAGTCATGGAGCGTATAGTGAAGAAGAGGGAGTTATTCTCCGAGAGTGTTGATTCCTTAGGCTCTCAGATAAGACGGGTACTCGAAGATAATAGACTCAAGTGTAGGACATGCAGTGTTATTCATGCAGGCTATCTTAAATTCGAGGTTAGCACACACGGAGAAGGGTTCGTGGTTGACCTGCGTGCCCAACACTGTACCTGCAGATATTGGGCTATCACGGGCATTCCATGCACGCATTCTATTGCCTGCATTCACTTTATCCGAGCAGACCCTACTAATTACGTCAACGAATGGTTGAAGAGGGATTCATACCAGCTAGCATACATTTATGGTATTCCGCCGATGAATGGGAAAAACCTGTGGAGGGAAAATGAGGGAAGCTACCTCTTCCCCCCATTGGCGAAGAAACAACCGGGAAGGCCAAAGCGCAGAAGAAGAATTGACGCTAGTGAAGCCGGTCCTAGTGGTGTACGATTGACCAAGAAAGGCGTGCAAATGCACTGCTCTCTCTGCAACCAAGGCAGCCACAATAGAAAGACATGCAACAATACAAGGCCACAACCTGCATACGAAGTATGGATTGAGTTTTATATTGAACTTCCATTATATCCTCGATTTTCCGTAAACCTGAGATTTTAAGCACATCTTGAACAATCATACAAGGATCACAGTCTTCTTCGGGAGGATTCAGCAAATTGTTGCAAAGCATGACAAAGTTCCAAGTTTGACTGTTTCTTCATTTTAATTCACTACTCAGATATTTGGTTGTCAGTACTCAGATATTAATCAGTCAGCATATTTTATAGGTATTAGTATGCCACCCGTCTTTGTTCTCGAGTGTTACAAGTCGTACAGGGGAATATTGGATTCCATATATATTTCAGGATATTGAAATATTGAATATCAATATCAAGTTATATCGATATCAATATCCAAAAACTGATTTCCGACAATATCGATATCGATATCGAATATTGATAGTGCGGAATATCGATATCAATAACTGAGAGAGAGACTGCAAGAGTTATGGAGGGATAGATGGAGTAGCTAAAGAGAGTAGAAGCGGGAGAGAGCAACAGAGAGAGAGGGGGTGACAGGGAGAGCCGGAGACGGGAAGTGAGAGGGAGCGAGAGTGAGAGAGCAGGCGAGAAGGAAGGAGTCTCATCCATCATCATCCATCATAATCATCATTCATCAATCATTATCATCATAATCTCACCGCAGCTGCCGGCGAAATGCTCGTCGCAGTCGTTAACAACGGCATCGAAGCTGTCCACGTAGCCCTGCAGGCCGGATGATTTTCCATAGCCTTCGTACTCTACGCCGTAGACCACGTATCCCGCCTTGGTCAGCCGAATTGCCGTCCCTGCAGCGATACCATTCAATTCCAAGTCCGTCAATCCTCCGCTATTCACTAATTTGTCCACTTATACCATCCGATATTCTCCAAAACTAAAAGTTTTCTGATTGGCGCGTGCTATATTTTGAACAAAACTAAAAGTTTGTGCTACTTTTTGAACGAAAAACGGAGTTCTTTACGTTTCGTAGTAAGCGCCCAAATTAAAATAATGGTACAGATCCATTATTACGTTGCTAGCGTGGTATACTTTGATAGTTTATTGTTCATTAATACTAAAGTAGGAATCTCTTATTCGTTGTTTTCTAGAGTAGCCCTCGTCGCAGGTATCTCTTATTCGTTGTTTAACTTATCATTCACGGCACGCACAGAGCATGTCCAGGTTTTAAACTTTTAATGGGTAATAGTTTTCAGAATTTATTTTCTTCCATTCCATAACAATCTTTATTAGATGTGAAGACTAATTATACAACGTACAAAATGTTAACATACTTATAAATATGCGTCGTACATTTTTGCGTACTCTTATCTTTGCCAATTGATTCTTAACGTAAGATGCGTACTCTTATTTTTCCTTTTTCCTTCAATTTTATCTTTCTGTTTACCCATAATGGCCTTTTCACATGGTCTTTAAACTTGTCTTTTTATCAATTTTTCTCCTAAATGCTATCGCCGTCCTGGATGGTTAATTACAAAGCTCGAATAAGTGTTCTGAACAGCTTTCAGTGCGGTGGTGTGCAGCTGGAGTGGCGCAGTCGAACTTTTTTTAGCGTGGTTTGATCCATTGGAAAGATCTGGATCTAGGCTACCTGGGCGAATCATAAGACAGTAACAACGGGGAGAGAAGCAGGTGAAGAATTAAGAATTTACAAACCTTTTTGTCATACTTTGGTCTTCTTTGGTCCAAGATGATGTTCTTTGGTCTTCTCCAAATTTGTAAATTTGGATGGCTACTCTACCAATACAACATCCTTAAAAAATTGGAAAAATAATAGGATTGATGCCCTACGGCCTCCAAAAATTTATTGGGATGGAGTTCAAGAATAGGATACAAAGTGGGAGGAAAGTAGATGAAATGGAGGCGGCCTAATGCTCTCAGGCCTTAGATCTAAATCTAAAGAATTAGGGGGATGTTATATCTTGAAATAAAGCCATCCACCTTTTTTTATCCTCCACTTGGAAAGCCACTTCCAAGTAGACATGGGTGTTCTGTTCTCTTCTCTTTATTCGCACAAAAAATTCGCACAAAAGAACCGCACACGGGTCTGTTCTTTGTTCTGTTCGTTTAATGACCGAAAATAAGAACGCACAATTCGCACAATTCGCTCATTCGCACAAATTTGCACAATCCGCACAAATTCGCAAATTCGCACAAATTCGCACATCTGCACAAATTCGCACATCCGCACAAAATTCACACGAACCGCACAAAATTCACACAAATCTTTGGAAAATTTGAATAATTTGGTTGCAAATTGCATAAAACAGTGTATAGTTGGGAGAACATTGCTAATATATCGGTTAATATTCTGACATAATAATATCCTAGTTGATATGTTATCATCCAAATGAGCAGTGGGAATATAAAATGAATTAAAATTTTTAATTGGAAGAGGTCTCATTTTAGTGGTAGAAGACTAATTGATAATGTAGTGTTTAATTTTTGTTTAGATAAGTTGAGGGTTATGGAAAAAAAATTAAGAAAAGTGAGGGGCAACTAACCCCACTAAAATTGAAGTATGAGGCAGTCGTTTAATTGTTAAAATTAAATGTGGGCTTCTTATGGTTTAATTTTTTTAGAAAAAAAAAGTTATGCTCTGAGTTGTTATTAATCACTGGAAGTTACAGTCACAAAATAAATGATGGCACACACAACGACAGTCACTGGAATACCGCCTTCATGGTCACTTAAACGAGCATAAGCTCTAAGAATGATATTGCCAATTATAGCATTTGGGTTGTTGAGGTGAGAGAAGATGAACACAGCTCCATGGATAGAAGAGGGATAACCAGAATTGCAGAGCTTCAAAATGACTCGACCGGCAGCAAGCGAGTGCTGGAAGATGCCAGAGACTTGGAGTTGTGACCAAATCTGGTGGAATTGTCTCTTGTTGCACGGGATAGATTCTAATTTCATAAGAACATGGTGGGTCAGGTTCAAAGACTGTTCTTTCCTCCCCTACTTGCTGGGCCAAATCTTACGAGGGAAATCTTGCTGACCAGAGTGCATGAGTCTGAAATTACAAAATAATAACAATATAATCAAATGATTACCGATGGACTGGATATTAGATTCAAAGATAATGCTTCTAAAACTTCATCGCAATCCAGAGAAAATTCAAAATAAAAAGTAAAAGACCAGAAGAAAAAGGATCGAGAATAGGAAAGAACGACAAACAGTACAGTCCCGAGAAAATATCAAAAGAAGACAGAAAAACAAAAGAAAAACAAAAAAAACGAGATCAGAAGGATCATTTAAATAGGAGAAAAGAAAACGACAGAGAAAAAATAGATCGAAAGAGGATCCAGATGAGAAAAACGTCAAAGGCATAGAAAATATCAAAAGAAGGCAGACCACTGAAAAAACAGCTCAAAAGAGGAGAAAAACGACAGAGCAAGAAAAGATCAGAAGAGAAAAAAATAGAGATCAGAAAAAACAGTTCAGAAGAAAGAAAGACCTAGTGCGGAAGGAAAATGAAAAAAAAAGATGGGAACAGCAGAGACCGAAAAAAGTATCAAAAAATAGAAAATAAACAAAATAACCGTTAGAGAATAAAAACAGATCGACTGAGGATCAAGATGAAAAACAAAACGTCGAAAATCAAAAAAACAGAGCTCAAGTGGAGAAAAAACAGATCGAAAGAGGATCAAGATGAAAAAAAAACATTGAAAATAAAAAAAAAACAGATCGGAAGTGGAGAAAAAATCGAAAGAGAATCAAGATGAGAAAAACGTGAAGTCGAAAGAAAATAAAGAAAGAAGAGAAACTAGCACCGAAAAAACAGCTCAAAAGATAAAAAAATCCAAGATGAGAACAGCGAAGATCAAATCGAAGAGAGAGGGACTCAAAATCAGCAGCACCTGTTTAAGGAAGAGGACGGGGGAGGTGTGGCCGGTGAGCTCGGCCATCTTCACCATGGAGGGATACTTGAGCTGGTTGTGCGTGAATCCGTACCTGCACTTCAATGAAAAAAATACATGGAAATTCTCAATTTTACGAAACGGTTACGTAGAGAGCAGCACACTTCAGCAGAGAAACATGACAATCAACGCGCAATTATAGGAGAAATAAGCAAGGATATATGGAAATTCTCTAAGTAAGACGCACTCACCTTGTTGTTCTATGATGCGTCGACATGAATGTCGACTGGGCCGTCATCTTCGTCACCATCTTCGTCCTCATCCGCTCGCAAAGCTTCGTTGCTGTACCATGACTTCAGCATCAGTAGGACTTCCACGCTCTCCGCTGTGAGTCGCGATCGCCTGTAGTTGATTACACGGCGGCCTTCTGAGAATAGACGCTCACATGCCACACTCGTTGCTAGCACAGCTAGGAACTCCTTCGCAACCGCCGCTAACGATGGGTAAGAAATCTGACCTGTTTTGAGAGAATTGTTAATCCTGTACGCATTCACGACTACAATATATATGAAAATTAAATATTACATGTCGTCTTCCACCAATGCAACACCTGTGTGCCAAAAGCTGGGGGGGCAGTCGCATACACGTCGAGCTCCTCAATAGGCTCAACTCTCTACGGTAGTTCAGAGGGATCGAGCAGTTCTTCTAGTTCCATTTGTATGAAGTCACAACTCGCTGCTATAGCAGATCATTCGGTGAATCCGCTCCCATCATTCCTAGATACCGCACGGGACTGCAGGATATTGCGCACTGTAGACAGTACATCACTCTTTGCATGTGGATCAATCAAGCGAAGTTTCATGGATGGGTCCAGTAGAGAGGCAATAGTGAACGCCTCATTTCGCGTAAGTACCGATACATATTTCTCTAACTTCGCCCGCATAGCCGCACAAACATTAGATAAGGCATTCTGTTGCCTGGCGGACATAGCGTGTCCAACGTAAATCGTGGAGGACTCCGCGACTCCCACTCTAATAAGCTCAAGGTGCCTCATCAAACCCTTAATCATTACTATGCCCTCATTTGACGTCGGTGCCTTGCTCCGAATTGCGACGGAGGTACCTTGCTGTAGTGGTTTCAGCAAGTCGACAAAATTCTCAATGAGGTCCCACTCCACGTCAAGTAACGGCCGTTTGCGAAGCACATTTGACAGCAGCATATCGATGACGAATCTCTTGCCCATGCATCCACGGAGCATCTTGAAAGTAGAGCTCCACCGTGTGGGGCAATCTATCAGGATCCTACTCATGTCTGTCATATTCAACTGCCGACAATATGAGAAATATTTTGCCTCTTTCTTGGACGATCCTCTTATAGCGACAACCACCTCTCTTAGGCGCCGGACAACGCCACCTAAGGAAATCGCTTGGCCAGCTGACTCCTCCGCAGGAAAGTCATTGACAATATCAGTGAGGTCGACTTCGTCAACGAAGGTTGCCTCGGGCGCTTCGTCAACGACATCGAGCGCCTTAAGTCCGGAATGCATAACTAAATTGATCACGTGGGCAATACACAGCACATGTCTCTTTGTAGTGAAATGGGGGTTCACGGAGCGCAACTCTCGCTCCAATTTCGCCATCATTGTTGTATTATTCGACGCATTATCCGTCATCATCGCGCATACCTTTGCGCTCAAGTTAAAATCAGAAAGAACCTCCAACACAATTTTGCTCAAGCACTCCCCACTGTGCATGCCCTCCAACTGACGTATAGCGAGGACACACTCACACATCTTCCACTCCTCGTCAATCCAATGCACTGTGAGTCCTAAAAATGAGATTCGATTTGCAACAATCTAAAGTGATCGCTACTTTTTCGACGTCCTCCAATCGGGCGTGAATACCAGTTTTTAACTCGCTGTATAGCTTGAAGGCCTTTTCCTTCACAGCCCTTGTCGATGGGATCGACATACACAACAAGGTGGCATAAGAAAGCTAATCGAAGATGAACACCATATTTCGCTTATGTTACACAGATACATGAAAACATTCCTTGACAACTCGTAAAGAGAAGCAATACCTGGACAACTAAAAGCAAATATTGATAAAATAGATCGAGTTTGGGAAATTTTAAGTCCCTGAAGACAACCCAATGGAGGATTGCTATGAGAGATGAAATATAAATGGAAATCCAGCATCAATCAATGAGAGGAATTGTAGATATATCCCCTAAGCGGGAGTCAGGTGAATCATTTAGTGTCAAGGGTAAGAAGATGGCCGAGAAGGGTGTCTGAAGACTAGATGAATTAGGTTATCTATAAAATCTTTTTCTATAATATTTGGGCCTGTTGAGATATACATCGCTGTGAACTAAGGAAGTGTGAGCGTGAGGAAGAGACAACGAGAGAAGCATACAGAGAGGGAGAGGGAGAGGGGAGGGGGAGTGATTGAGCATAGGAGAAGAGGAGGGACGAGGGCGACTGAAGGGAGTTCTTACCTCGCAGATGTCTCTCTCACGCGCTGGTCGGGGGCGTCGGGGACGCCAAGGCGGACTCTGCGAGGGCGACAGCGTCAGGGACTGGAGAGTGGGAACTGGGAAGTGAGGACTGAGGACTGACCGACTGGCGAGTGGCGACTGAGGACTCCTTTAATTGTTTTTTAATATGTTTAAAAATGAACCGCACAATTCGCACAAACGAACCGCACAGGGGTTTGTACGAAGTGCGGTTCGTTTCATTATGCGTTCTGTTCGGAAAATCCAAACAGAATGCACAATTCGCACACATTCGCTCAAGAATGAACAGAATGTCTACTTCCAAGGTTAAATCAAGGGATATCCACAAATTATGCCTCACTTTGCCGTCGTGTCTAACGAGGGTAATTCAATCCTTTTCTCATCCGCTATAAATATTTTCCCTCCTATTCTGATCTAGCTCGTGATTTTAAAAAATCCCTATATCCCATTAACATCCAAAATTTGACACTTTATCCAGTTAAATCCCACATTCAATAAAACCGCAAGAAAATAATAATACTAATCCACTTGATTCAAAAGAATTATGTAGGGTCAGTCTCAAAAATTAATTATTCCTACAAATTAGGAGGCAATAGATAAATTTTCTAGTTCTCTTTTAAAAATAAATAATATAATATTTTGTATAAAAATAAATTAAAATAAATACATAATGCATAATTATGCATAAATATCACTATTTATTCAATGTATATAGTCTTGATATTTAAATAATATATAACACCTAATCTCTGGGGATTCTTGGTCTTTGATTGAAATCTTGAAAACTATTTTCAGGCAGCAGAGAATGGAAACCAATTCAGAATCAATCTATCAAATATTAGATAATTAAATTACCTTGTGGAGAACTTTCTCTACCTTTGACTTTCTTCCTTTGAGAGGCTCTTCACAACATTTAGGTACCAAACCCCTGGACATGTCTATGCAAACAATTTTTTCATAGATCTCATCTTCTTCTTCCCCAGCTCTTTTTGAATATTTTGTTGATCTCTACAGAACTTTCTAGTGGAACAGGTGGAGTGCAAACGAAAGAAGAAAACAAGACTTCCCAGGTCTGCCTTGCATGGGCACCTAAACTTGGTCCTGCTTCTATTTATACTTATTTACACTACTTTTTAAAAAAGTCCTTGAAATATATATTACATTGACAAAATTCAATATATATTACATGAGTGAATCTCTAGGCCAACATACTATTCCAGTTGTTAACTATAGTTTCCCACTAATACTTATTGACTGACTTCATTAATTAGCTATATCAACATATATATTAAGTAATCAATGATTCATCTACCATAATTAATTGGTTAAATTTCCAGCCCATGGGTTGCCAAGTTACACCTCATGCTCTATAAGATATATAGTAGTAGTTCAGCTCTCTCGTGGAACCTTTGTCATCATCAATAACCATATACGTATAAACGATCATCTGCACTGGACTCTTGAATGATTTAGGGTATTCTTAGACATCAAACCCTACCCTGACATTTAGTTTGTACTGATGTGTATGAGAGATCATTGCAAAATGCCTTCTCCAAAATCCTCCCTACTTAGTTAGTAATTTAATGAGTTTTATTCCATCAACCTATCACCTTTCATACCAAGGGCATACAATCTCATCTTACCAACTCAATCACCTCTGTATATCTGAGATAAGACACATTGAAGCATATGATTAGAGACTTGTACATCTCACTGAAAACATAGTCCTTCATGCACAATATTTCCTTGGTATCTTAGGTTAACAGACCACTTATACAACATCATGAATCAACTTCTTTGATGATTCAGTTTAGTACCATTCAAATATTCCTACAAATCTATTATGTGAACCCTTTCTCTAAAGAGCATTCAGAATCTCTCTTCTTAGAGTTTCCACGCTAACGGTCACAAAATTAGACATACTTATCCTAAAACAGAAACAGATACTGTTACTCAAAATGAATATCTTAATGCCCATCTTGTAGTGATTACATAGAATCTAAATGACATGGAAGTATTATAGACTGGACAGCCAATTGTTTGATTCTACTACCTTCTCCATCACAGAAAAACAACTTTTAGTTGTCTTATGATTAATGGTCAATGATTTCTTCAAAAAAAAAAGATTAATGGTCAATGACTAATCATAAATGAAATTCAAAACATCCCATGAAAACTCTAATTAATCGATCAGCCATTTTAATGATTTATTTACTACCTTGCAGTCCACCCAAGCTTTCGGTGACACTCGGCGGCAGAATAGAGAAGTAGGCATCTTGATGTCGAACGTCGTCTAGGACGTCGTCCGGTCAGCACCAAGTATGATGGCTCGGTACCGATAAGGGATAAGGGTATCGAACGTCGAAGGTGTCATCGTCCGACGGATTCTAAATGGTCTTAGTTTGGGTACATCAAGAAGTTCACGTAGACGATTGAGTGGTCAAGATGGGATTGTCCACCCTCGGTATAACAGCTGACAGCTCAAGTAAGATGATGCGATGAAGTCCTTGGCCAAGGCAGTGAAATATCGGAGAAGAGTTCTTCGATGATTTCCAAATGCATCAGTACTAACTCGGATGATCGATTAGGGTTTGACAGTTGACCATACCCTAAGTTGTCCAAGGAGTGTCAAGTGGATGAGGGACTATACTTACATGGTAACTGATGACAAACAGATTCCATGAATGAGTCGATACACACTCATTTGTATCTTCTAGGACACAAGGTGTAGCTTGGCACCCCATGTGTTGGAGACTTGACTAATTGATTGGGTTAAATAAATCTGACATTAATTAATCTATATGTTGATATAGTTAATTAATTTGGAAGGCCAATAAAGGTTATTGGGCCGCTGGAGTCGTTAACTAGACTGATACATGGGCCTAGAGGGTCACACGCAAATGGTCCTTTGGACGTCGGAAGATATACTTTAGTTTTGGGGGTTTTTATGAAAAATATCCACAGTATAAATAGGGGACGGCCCTGAACAAAATTCACCTAGGCCAGAATTGTTCAGGGGCCATTCCCCTTCTTCTTCCATCTCCCAACACCCCCTCTCCCTCCCCGATGTGATCGAGACAACGTCACGACGCCGACAGAGAAATAACACAGCTCGTTAACGAGGAGGAGGAGATCAGACGTGCCGAGGACCGCGTGGATACGTCTAGAGGCTGCACACTTGAGCAGCTCGACTTGTTTTGTTCTGGGATCGAAGAAATCACGAATGAGATTTGTGGAAAGGTACTTCGTTTCAATGCTTTTATTGATGCCGTTCTATTCGTTCAAGGCTTCCGTTGCGAATCGTTTTCATTTATTCATCCAGATCAAGGCCTCCAGAACCCAACAACTACGAGGTAATGAAATGTGTGCTACATGTCGTACATGAAATGATTCATGTAATTATACATATTTTAAGGGTATTTTGGGATCAGTTCATGTGTATTTTACCCCATGTTATGAAATATAGCACGTCATGCACTAAATAGAGAAAATGATAAAAATGACGCATTTTAATGTCATTTCCCCCCCTTTATACAATTTTAATATTTTTAGTTGAAATATACATTTAATGCCTATTTAATTTTGTCATGTTCTATTTAGAATCTCGCGTATGAAATTGAACGGGAAAACAAATTCTGTATTGAATTTGAAGAAAGAAAAATCATTAAAGATAAGAAAGGGGGGGAATCATATTGAGCCGGCTAAGGCGCACCCCCAAGGCATTGGGACCTCGGGCCAGCATCCAGGCCAGTGAGTGCACAACACTCGAGCCGGCCCAACTGCCAGCGAATCCCATATACAAGGGGCCGGCCTAGCAATAGGCCTAAATCGATCTCAGCACAGACCCACTTCGATCGATCGAGAGAGGTATGTATTTCATTGGTAGTTCATTTACTATAGTACACTGAAATTTATATACGGTTCTGTCGTTTAAAAATTTTCAATATGGGATTGCAAAATCCCACTTTCAATCAGAATCGCATCGGGCTGGGCCGTCAGGGAGTCTATTGATCGCGACCCAATGGACCGCTATCTTAAAGAAAACAAGAAGAAAAAGATATCGGGCTTCAAGCCGATCCGGCCCGAAGCACGTATCGTTTCGGGCCATTTTTTTAAAAGGGGGATATGATCGCGGCCATCCGATCTTCTCCATCTTCTTGAAGAAGATCGGACGATAGAGATCTAATCCGCCCATTGCAACTATTTTATTTGTTTCAACTCAACGGACGAATCAGACGAGGCCAAGAAGGTTTCTAAAGCATTGATAGGGTGCTGATGGGGCAGGAGCGGGGTGCACCATAAGATGGGTCCACGGCTGCAATTTAATCGCAGCCGTCGATCCCAAATGAGGCCCATCGAACGGACAGGGGCAGTTTGGTCCAACGCCGGCCCTAGCCGTCGCCGAGGTCGTCCGGACGGCGGTTGATGGCCGGCGGGGGGGGACTGCCAGGCTATCCAACGGCGTGGGAGGACCCCTAAGTCCGTCCCCCTCCATCGGACGGCCTAAGGCGCCCCTCCCAAGCCATTTAAAGGACATAGAGAACCCCAATTCGGGCATCTCCGGCCGGAGGAAAAGAAGGGACGGCGGAGGGCTCTTGCAGGTGACCCAGTAGCTGGAGTGGTGCCGTGACAAGCTTCGACAGCTCAAAGGACTCTCGAGAAGGTCTAGGAGGTCAGATCTTCATTGAGTCGCACCCGGACGGAGGAGGAGGACAGGAGAGTCAGTAAACTGAGGTTCGGCGGTTACGACCGGCGCCACCACTCCTGTTCTCTGAATCAGGGCGTTCGGTGAGATCTAACCTTCGTAGATAGATCCCTTATTCATCCTTTTGATCTTAGTGGAAAATTTTATCAAACATTTTACCGTATAGTTGATAAGCTCAATTTTACTGTGTTTTTTACTGGTTATTTATCAGTAACATGTGTGAGGATTAAGCTTATTCAACGAATTTATAAACCTCACAAGTTAGGGCGAGTGAGGGTCGATCCACAGGGAGCAAAAGAAAACAGCAGGAAATTCCTTTTCAGTACGTTAAAGTGCAACTTAATCAAGCCGTCTATTTCTTTCTTTCAGACAGATGATCTTTTGCCTTGGGCAAGGGATCGAACAAGGCCGCTGCAGGGGATAACCTGCGCGAGGTGTTGCGCGTGGCGACCGCGCTGCCGACTATGCAGCGCGCGCGGCTGCCTATGCACGGAATGCCTGCACGCAACAGCGTGCTGCAGCGCGGCGCGCTGCGCGCGCGTGCGCGCGGCTGCGCGCAGCGTGCGCTGCGCGCGCTGCGCGGCTGCGTGCTGCTGCACGCGCCGCGCGCTGCTGGCGCTTGCACGCGGCTGCGCCGCGCTGCGGCGCTTGCGCGCTGCGCGCGCTGCGCGCGGCTGTCTTGCGCGGTCTTGGCGCTGCACGCAGCTGCGCGGCTGTCTTGCGGCTGTGTGCTGCGACAGTTACGCTGGTGCACGCGCTGCGTGCTGCGTCGGCGTGCCGCACGGCTGAGCGCGGCTTTGCTGCACACGGCGTGGTGGAGATGCGGAGGAGTTCTGTTCTTTTGGAAGATTTGGGGAAGACGATTTGAACAACAAAGGAACAAAGTTTAAACTGAAATCAAATCTAAACGAAACAATCCTCAGTTGGGAAACATTGGAAGATCTTGTGACTCTTCCAACCCAACCAAAATTGTCTGAGAAGAGAGGGATTACAGGGCTGAAGCTTGCGATTTCCCCACGTCGGGTGTCACGTCCTTGCGGCGAGGCGTGGTTCTTCAATCCAAGCTATCTTCAGTCTGTTCTTCCTCTCCAACTCCAAAAGCTCATCAGCTCCTGGAGGGTGCAAAAATCCTCTTCTCCAAGCCCTAGTTTCCTTAGAGAAAATTCTGAACACCTAAACTCCTCTCTCAAGAGAGTATTTATAGGTTTTCTCTTAAGTCATGCCCAGGGGCATTTTCGTAATTTTTGCCACTTCAAATTTTTGCCCACTTCTGTTGATCCTCCTCTCTTCCTTGATCTTCTTAACCTGTTTCTGAATGTTCACTAGCCATAAAACGTTAAATATATTCCACTTGATTCAAAGAATCAAGTGGGGTTAGTGATTTCATAAAACAATACATATGCATGAACTTAGCATGAATTCACAAGATAATTGTAATGAATTTAAACTTGAGAACTTGATTATTTGATGACATATTTTAGAGTCATCAAACACCCCCCAACTTAGATCATTACTAGTCCCTTAGTAATGACATGCAGGTGAGAATAAAAGATGATCTCAAGGTGAGTTTTGACTTCCGATAACTTTGATTCATGCTCTTCTCAAGGAGTATTTTCAGCAATTAAAATTGACCAGCGTAGAAGAAATTTAGGATCTATCTCAGCCTTAAACCTCAACTAAGTGCACATGATCTATGGAGTACATATAGTAAGTACATAGTATATGGAATAAGATCGAGTTAACACCCTGCGCACTACTGAACGAGGCGAGAGAGTGGGATTATTGTTAGCTCAATACTATGGCTAGAGTAGCATCGGCTCAAACACACGGGAGACAGCTTTTCCACCTTTATTTTATTTGGCATTTGCTGCTTGTTGGTCATTTTTGAGGACAATCAACTTTAGTACTATGATGCAAGCTTTTGCTTGTTTATGCGCAGTGCAGCTTTCACTTGATAGTTTGATGGCGCTTATCCACTACCCATGTGCCGTCCTTAGTAGACCGGCAGCTTATTCCCCCGACGAAGTTATGTATCCTTCATGGGTCAGGGAGCTTCACTCACGTCATAATAATACTGCCAATGAGCTAACACTAACCCTACTCTCCACTAAAGCTAAAAATTTTCGTGCATGTAAGTGCTAACTCAACCCGAGGTGGATGGTGAGGTGAGAGAAGTATAATGGTAATAGATACGACTGTCGTGGTATGGATCGTAGTGCACCTAGCTAGGCTTACTTCACCTAGGATTCCCTAGCTGGCCACTCTTGCATTTCTACCCTTTTGAAAAGAATCGAATTATCATGCATATCATTGGACAATCATCTCCTAAGATCATCAAATATCCATGGTTTGTGAATGCAAAAACGAAAAAAATTTCATGGATAATGCATGTAAATGTACTCCCCTCCCCCCTCAATAAAAGGCATGTTCCTACATGACAAATCATAAATGAGAGAAAGGAGAAAGGAATACCAAACCATGGAAGGAAGGGCAGCGATCAGCATGCGTGTTGTCCAGTGACGTGTTAGGTGGGCGTGGATCGGAGTGGCTGCACACGAGAATAGAAACAAAAACGCAGAAACAAAAACAAAACAAGGAAAGTAATCAAGCAGAGAGAATATGAAATGTAGTAAAAACAAAAACTAATCGGATCATGAGCTATCATGCGATGGCTTTTCTAACGTAATATTCATGGGGCTGTGAAGATCTTCTTCTTCTAAGTAGGGTTTGAGCCGTTGCCCGTTCACAGTGAATCGTCTTTGAGACGTAGGATCTAAAATTGTAACGGCTCCATTCTCAAAAACCTGTTGAACAAGGAAGGGACCATCCCATCGCGTTTTCAATTTACCTGGAAAGAGTTTTAGTCTAGAGTTGTAAAGCCATACTTTTTGATTCTCCACAAAAATTCTTCTCCTCAAGCTCTTGTCATGAAACATCTTCATCTTGGCTTTATAAATCTTTGAATTCTCATAAGCCTCATTTCTTAACTCTTCCAACTCATTCAATTGAAGAAGTCTATGCTTGCCGGCTCTATCCAAATCTAGGTTGAGTTTTCTAATAGCCCAAAGGGCCTTGTGTTCTAACTCAAGTGGTAGGTGACAAGCTTTGCCAAAGATAAGGCGGAAGGGAGACATGCCGAGAGGGGTTTTGTAAGCTGTCCTATAAGCCCATAACGCCTCGTCTAGCTTCCTAGACCAATCTTTCCCATCTGGACGCACTATTTTCCTCAAAATTTTCTTCACCTCTCTATTGCACAATTCAACTTGTCCATTGGCTTGAGGATGATATGGGGTAGTGACTCGATGATGAACACCAAACTTTTTGAGGAGATTCCTAAAGTTGTAATTTGTGAAGTGTGAACCTCCATCACTAATGATCGCCAGGGCATCCATATCTATAAAAATGTGTTTTTCAATAAAATTGGTCACTACCTTACTGTCATTGGTTTTGGAGGGAATGGCTTCTACCCATTTGGAGACGTAGTCAACAGCAATCAAGACGTATTCATAACCGTTAGAACTAGGAAATGGACCCATAAAATCAATTCCCCATAAATCAAATATTTCCACTTCAAAGATGGGTTGTAGGGCATTCTATCTTTCCTATTGATATTGATGGATGCTTGGCATGCTAAACAACTGTTATAAAATTTCTGCGCGTCATGAAATAATGTAGGCCAAAAGAAACCCGATTCAACAATCTTATGAGCTGTTACCTTGGCCGAGTAGTGACCCTCCTGGTTTTGGCGTGGCAGAATTCTAGGATGCTTCGTTGCTCGCTCTCGGGACGCATCGTCGGAGAATTTGATCTTGTCCTTGGTGAAAAAGCCCGGATCTTCCCAAAAATAAAATCGCGCATCCTTGAGTAGCTTTTTCTCTCGTGGGAAGTTCAACCTGTAGGAATTTGTCCTGAAACTAAAAAGTTGACAATATGTGCATACCAAGGAACGAATGTTCCTTGTGCAGTTAGGACAAATTCATCAGGAAATGCATCATTAATTTGTTCAGGTGGGGCGCCTATGATTCGTGAGAGATGGTGGCTACTACATTTTCACACCCTTTCTTGTCTTTAATTTCCAAATCAAATTCCTGTAATAAAAGCACCCATCTAATCAATCTCGGTTTAGCCTCTTTCTTCGTTAACAAGTATCTAATAGCTGCATGATCAGAATAAACAGTTATTTTACTACCTAGTAAATAAGACCTAAACTTTTCTAAAGCGAAAATAATGGCCAGCAGCTCCTTTCGGTGGTGGTGTAATTCAGTTGTGCCCACTAAGGTCCTGCTAGCGTAGTAGATCACCACGGGTTTCTTATCAATTCTTTGGCCTAACACTGCACCTACTGCAAAATCAGAAGCGCACATTAGTTCAAAAGGAAGGGTCCAATCGGGCCCTTGCAGGATAGGCGCATTAACCAAAGCTTCTTTCAATTTATAAAATGCATCTTTAGCCTCTAGTGTTAGTTCAAAATCATTATTTTTAGACGATAAAAGGTTTGTAAGAGGTTTAGAAATTTTAGCAAAATCAAGGATAAAACGTCTATAGAAACCCGCGTGGCCGGGGAAACGCCTAAGGGTTTTTAGGTTGGTTGGAGGTGGAAGGCCCTAGATGATTTCGATTTTGGCCTTGTCCACTTCCAATCCACGGTTGCTGACCGTGTGTCCCAGCACTACTCCCTCCTGCACCATGAAATGAGATTTTTCCCAACTTAGGACAAGGTTGGACTCAATGCACCTCTTCAATACTTTGGTGAGGCTTAGGAGGCAGTTCTCAAAGGTAGATCCAAATACTGAAAAATCATCCATAAATATTTCTAAACATTCGCCTACTAAATCAGAAAATAGGGCATTCATACATCGCTGAAATGTGGCGGGGGCATTGCATAACCCGAAGGGCATATGCCTGAAGGCATATGTCCCTACGGGACTCATAAATGTTGTCTTCTCTTGATCATCAGGATGGATGTTTACTTGGTTGTATCCTGAATAACCATCAAGAAAACAAAAATATTGCTGCCCTGACAGTTTTTCTAGTATTTGATCTATGAAGGGTAGTGGGTAGTGATCCTTCTTTGTCGCCTTATTTAATTTCCTGTAATCAATGCACACCCTCCACCCTGGTCAATCTTTTCTGCACCTCTTCCCCTTTTCGCTCACTTCTACGGTAATTCCATATTTCTTTGGTACCATGTGTACAGGACTCACCCATCTACTGTCGGATATAGCATAAATTATTCCTGCATTCAACCACTTAATCACTTCTTTCTCAAGAACTTCTCTCATGTAAGGGTTGAGTCTCCTTTGATGCTCTCTACAAGGTTTTGCTTCCTCTTCTAAAAATATCCTATGTTCACAGATCAAAGATGGAATTCCTCTAATATCATCAAAGGTCCAACCTATGGCATTTCTATGCTCCTAAGTACCTCTAGCAAGTCCTTTTCCTGTTCAGAGGATAGTGATGAAGATATGATTACCGGTAGGATTTTCTGCTCATCTAGATATGCATATTTGAGGATGAGGGCAAAGGTTTCAATTCTGGCCCTACCTCTACCGAAGGGGGTCTATGATCTCTCCTCTAGCTCTCTACCCTCTACTTGTGACAAGTATTCTTTAACCACATCCTCTCCTTCATCTTCTGCACACAATTTTAACTCCTCATTGCTTCCTACAGGACATTTCATCATTTTCGATATATCCAGTTGAACTCTCTCCTTTCCAATTTTAAACTCAACCGTCCCTTCTCCCAATCCATAATCGCTTTTGCCAGAACCAAGAATGGGCTACCTAAGATGATAGGAGCTAAACTAATGTCTCCGATATCTTTACATCTGTCACTATAAAGTCTACAGGATTTCACAATTCTCTACAGTGATCATGACGTCGGTTAACCTTCCCTCGGGTTGCCTAACAGTGTCGTCAGCTAAGAGTAGGTCCATATGAATTTCCTCCAACTCTCCAAACCCACTGTCCTCATATAATGCGGTCGGAATGATACTTATGCTTGCTCCCGTATCTAATAAAACTTTAGAGAAGGTGTTTCCTCCTATTTCGCATGTAATGAAAGGGGCCCGGGTCTCTCATTTTGATAGGGATGGCATTAAGAATGCTAGAGGCATTTTCAGATAATTTAACCACTTCCCTAGGCTTCTTAATGGTGCAAGAGTCCTTAAGGTACTTCTTTAGGGAAGGTGCACACCTAAGCATATCTTCGACAGTAACAGTCATGGTGGCTTTTCTAAAATTCTCTAGCAGTCGGTTTTCATAATCAAATATCGGTTTTTTTCTATTTAAAGCGGAAGGGTAGGGAACATGCTGCCCACTCGTAGAAGGTAGAGGCTCCTCCACGTAGGGGTCCTCTCCTTCTCCCTCTTGTGGTTCGGTTCCCTCTTAGAATTCTCTATAGAAGTCCGATAGGGATCCTGAAGTTCTTTCCCATTTCTCAATTTTGAGATGGCTAGAACCTCAGGATCATCTCTATTCGTCTCATCATGAATGGAATGCTGCACATGATGCAAGTTGCATGGATTGATGGACGGTTTCGTGGGAAGTTTATAAGATGTGCAAGGAGAATCTAACGGTATACCTTGGTGTTCAGATTGGACAGGTCTGAGGCTTTCTAGCATCTTCCTCATCTGCTCTTGAGCATCCAGCATTTGCTTCGTTTGAAACTCCATCATCACTTGCATCTGCATCTCCATTTCCGCCCGCAACTTTTGATTTTGCTTTTCGATCATATCTGAAATGACGGGAGTTAATGTGGAGAAATCAGGTTGAGTTTGCGATGAAACCTGATACTGTTGTGGAGGCCTGTGCTGGAATTGTTGTCTCTACTGGAACGGGGTTGAGCTGCCGGCTTGTTTCCTTGGTGGAAGGCCTCCGTTTGGAAATTTGACCGCTTTTGACCCGCCCACGGTTGTTGCGGCTGGTTGAAAGCCTTCACCTCTTCTTCCATGGCTTGGCAAGCTCCATCTTCATGTTCCCTGCTAACACAGAGAGAGCAGATCTTAGCTTTAATGATGGGAGAGTTACCTAGGAAGACATTCTTCAAGGTAGAGGTGAGCTCCTCCAATTTCTGGTTGGTCTCCCTTAGGCCCGCTTGTAGCTCTCCCTCCTTGGCGTTGACCTGCAGAACTCCTGCTCTCTTGGGCTGCACATTCCTCCCATTCTGATTGGCTTCAATCTCCTGCAAATCAGTTTCTGCAACTCTCTCCAAAATATCAAAGACTTCATCCTCATATGCAGTATAAAACGTTCCACCCGTGGCGAGGTTTACCTTGTTTTTCATAAAATCAGAGAGAGACTCATAAAATATCTGAGCTAGTTGACATTGTTCAATTCCATGGTGAGGCACTTCCTCAACAGATCATTGAACCTCTCCCATGATTCACTAAACGCCTCACCATCATGAGGATGGAAGTTGTGAATTTCCCTTCTATAAAAGTTAGTTTTGGAGAGAGGGTAAAATTTCTGCAGAAATTTTCCCTGCATCTCTTCCCATGAATTAAAAGTGATTCCTAAATTGCGGTACCAGGAAAATGCTTTATCTTTTAAGGTTAGAGGAAAATATTTCATTTTTAAAATTTCTGTAGATATCCTCGAACGCTTTTGAGATGAACACCTAATGTGGAAATCATCAAGGAATTCTAATGGGTTTTGAGCAGGCAGTCCATTAAATTCAGGTAAGGAATGAATTAATGCATTGTCATATCGAAAGGAAATACCGTCACCGATGTTCAGATTTACATCGGTTTGACGCAAGCTTCCCGACGGTGTGGAC
Source organism: Wolffia australiana (assembly GCF_029677425.1). Classification (NCBI taxonomy): domain Eukaryota; kingdom Viridiplantae; phylum Streptophyta; class Magnoliopsida; order Alismatales; family Araceae; genus Wolffia; species Wolffia australiana. The sequence goes on along the minus strand of NC_135839.1, from coordinate 7,737,689 downwards.
CTATCCAGCATAGTCCTCCTCCTCTCATTCTGCTGGTGCATCTCTTCAGCCATATTTCTCTGCTGAATTTCTGGTTCTGTCACTGTAGAATCCGGAGTGGCGTCTCTAATGTCTTTTTCTGCAGACTTTTCACCAGCTCCTGAGCGTGTTACTACCATAAATCTACAGCAAACGGTTAGAATAACAATGAGCTGAGGATTGTCAAGTCATGCAGCTCTAGAAAAATCAACAAAAATGACTGTAGATTTAGAGAAATGACAGTAGATTCACAAAAATGACTGTAGATTCACCAAAATGACTGTAGGTTTAGAGAGATAACTGTAGATTCAGAGAAAATAGAATTTTCTACTGTAATACCGTGCTCCCCGGCAGCGGCGCCAATTGATAAGCTCAATTTTACTGTGTTTTTTACTGGTTATTTATCAGTAACATGTGTGAGGATTAAGCTTATTCAACGAATTTATAAACCTCACAAGTTAGGGCGAGTGAGGGTCGATCCACAGGAGCAAAAGAAAACAGCAGGAAATTCCTTTCAGATGCGTTAAAGTGCAACTTAATCAAGCCGTCTACAGAGAATTTCTCTGAGACAGATCCTTTGCCCTTTGGGGCAAAGGATCGAACACCTGCGTGCAGGGATAACCTGCGCGCGAGGTGTTGTGCGCTTGGCGACCTCCGCGGCGCTGACTATGCAGCGCGCGGCTGCCTATGCATCGGAATGCCTGCACGCAACAGCTGCGGCGCTGCGCGCTGATTGCGTCTGCGCGCGCGTGCAGCGTTGCGCTGCGCGGCTGCTGCGCTGCGCGCGGCTGCGCGCTGCTTGCACGCGGCCTTGGCTTGCGCGGGCGTTGCTGCACGCTTGCGGCTGCGCGCGCGCTGCCTTGCGACTGTCTTGTGCGCGACAGCTGGCTGCTGTGCACGCTGTGCTGCGTCTGTTGCCAGCCGCGCGCTGCGTGCTGCGTCTTGGCTGTGCGGCTTTGCTGCACACGCGTGGTGGAGATGCGGAGAGTTCTGTTCTTTTGGAAGATTTGGGAAGACGATTTGAACAACAAAGGAACAAAGTTTAAACTGAAATCAAATCTAAACGAAACAATCCTCAGTTGGGAAACATTGGAAGATCTTGTGACTCTTCCAACCCAACCAAAATTGTCGAGAAGAGAGGGATTACAGGGCTGAAGCTTGCGATTTCCCCACGTCGGGTGTCACGTCCTTGCGGCGAGGCGTGGTTCTTCAATCCAAGCTATCTTCAGTCTGTTCTTCCTCTCCAACTCCAAAAGCTCATCAGCTCCTGGAGGGTGCAAAAATCCTCTTCTCCAAGCCCTAGTTTCCTTAGAGAAAATTCTGAACACCTAAACTCCTCTCTCAAGAGAGTATTTATAGGTTTTCTCTTAAGTCATGCCCAGGGGCATTTTCATAATTTTTGCCACTTCGAATTTTTGCCCACTTCTGTTGATCCTCCTCTCTTCCTTGATCTTCTTAACCTGTTTCTGAATGTTCACTAGCCATAAAACATTAAATATATTCCACTTGATTCAAAGAATCAAGTGGGGTTAGTGATTTCATAAAACAATACATATGCATGAACTTAGCATGAATTCACAAGATAATTGTAATGAATTTAAACTTGAGAACTTGATTATTTGATGACATATTTTAGAGTCATCAATAGTGCATTTATGATCGATTTTGATTCACGGATTTCGTTGGGGAATTTCATCGAACACCAAGCATTATCGATAAGAATATTTTGATTTGCTTAAGTTTACCTTATAAAAATTAAAACAGTCTACACCGACCCCATTGTCGACCCTCATTCAGGCATTCTGTCGAACAACTTGTGGTCATTCGACATAAAGACCCATTTTATCATTTTATTACTGAAAACAAAAACAGAAAATACTCCCACCCTTCTCTTTCGAGCATTTCGTTGAACACCAGTGGGTCGTTCGACGAAAAGCCCTCTTATCTTTGATTTTACCTCTGCTAAAACTATAGTAAACTTATAAAAATCATATTAATTTTACATAAGCTACATATATAATCCTCTCTCCACCCAGACCAGGGCATTTGGTCGAACTCCTCTAAGGTGTTCGACTAAATAACCCATACTACACTTTATAAAAACTATAAAAAATATATAAACATATAAAAACAAAACTGCTAGAATAGGTATAACCTATTCTACTATTCTAACTTCTATTCTAACTAGAGATTAAATAGTATACCTATATAAATATTAAATTCCGCCACCCCCTCTTAACTTCATAATATTTTTCTTTGCTTCTATTCACTTTGTATATTATTGTTAATAATTTCCTAACTATATATCTCTCTCTTTACTTATCTTTTTGGTATATAAAAATACTACTCTAGCTCTTCTGTTCTATATAAATATATATCTAGATACTTAATCTTAAATAACTAGCTTTTCACTAACTATATTCTCACCCTTCTTAAATAAAATATCTAACTCCTTACTCCCTTATTATTCTTAGTATCTCTAGTACATATACATATTATCTAGATATTTCATCTTCTCTACTTATCTTATTACACTAATATTGAATATACTTTCTTATTACTTATCGTTTCTTAATCTCAGTATCTTAATATTATTACCATACTTTAATAACTAATAACTCGATTATCAAATCTAAACCTAAAGGCCAGTTCCTGTGGAGACGACCTTACTCCAAATCTATACATATTTGAGTAAGTTTCTATTTTTACAGATTTATTTGATTGAAGGCAAATTAGTAACAACGACAATTAAAATAATTACACAATTTGCCTCCACCACTAGCCCGAGCACAGTGGAGTCCAGACAAAAATTTACTGCAAGCGGTAATTACATGAGCCTAGGGAGAGGACAGTCGGCGGCGATCGGAGTGGGTGTGGTGGAGAGACGCCAGAGAGCTAACAGCGGCTCAACAGGCAATGTAATGCTGGAGCGATGATAAAGGTTGGAGGAAGAGGGAATATGGTGAGGCCACGGCGAACCGGTTCAAGCGTAATCCTGAACTGGGCACACCCTTATGGACAGACGGGCGTGTACAGGTTCAGGTCTTCTCTTCCCTCGATCAGAACAGTGAGTCATTCTCAGCAGATTCCTGATTGGGCGAGGCAGTCATCCGGCCTGCTGGATTCATGGCTCCGATGGATCGAGTTGCCCATCGTTTCTGTCAATAGATTTACCGGGTTTCCCAATGCGCTCCCCACCAAGGGGTTTGACCACCGCAGACAGGTAATTTCGACCACAGGACTCAACGGATGGCAAATTTGCTCCGTCAGCCGGTGATTCGGGCCCGCCTGGAGGTGGACTTGTTCAAGGGGACGTCAAATTAACCACCATGGTGGTGAGATACCATGCCTAGAGGCTCAATTGTCGGCCGAGATTAGCTCATTTCCTTCGTCCCTACCGTGGAGCGCCCATGCGTGAAGATCCACCCCAATCGGAGAAACAATCACCCAGAATGGGGGTAAGGATGCTCACGATCTAAGTACAAAATTAAAGGGGAATGGGAATCTCAGATTCCACCCTCAATTCTTCCTTCTTCTTCCTCTGCTTCCCCTTCCTCCCTCTGTGTTCTTCTCTTGAGCAAGGAAGGGAGACCAAGACAGAACAAATCACAATGATTCTTGCTTGTTTCTTCCTGGTCTAAGGGGACTAGGGTGCCCCCCCTTCCCTTATAAAGGGGAAGAGGTCAATGGGATCTCCCCCATTAGTGGGTCAACAAAGAACAATAGAGGGTTCATTAGGGGGCCCTTATAAATTGGGCCCCCCATTACACATAGAAGGGGAGGGGCTTTAAAATAAACTAAAATAGCAAAGGAGAAAAGGGATGCCCCTTTCCCATGACAATAAAATGATGGAAGTACGGGACACGTCACAAACGCAACAAAAATGCAAAGACGAGAACGTGTCGGTGTGCACACTAGTCAATGGGCATCAATGACACGGTATAAGGTTGGGTAAACATGTCGGCTAACCTAGGTGGCAATTTATAACCTACATACTATCAAGTCTGTCTAGAATCAATTTTTAAATTATATTTGGTACATTTCTTAGTTTTTTGTATACTCGTGGAATTCTAAGATATTTTATGTTAATAATTTGATTATAATGTATAACAAAACTAGTTCAATTAAATTTGATAAAGAGTAGTTTTATTTTTAATACCTATACCAAAATTTTATATAATTTTCCTAAAATCTATAAAACTTTTTTATATGGAAATGAATTTGAAAAAATAAAGTACCCTTTGACAGGGATCAAATATCAAAAATTATGGTGGTTTCACCAACCCTGGCAGATATAATAGGCAGTGCCATGTAGCAGATGGCATAGTTCGATGGTGAGATGTCATTTACGTACAATGTTGTTCATTTTCTACAGGAGGAACTTTTAAGCATTGTTGGGGGATTCAAAACATTATTAGATATACTAAAATGTACACCTATATCAGAAGCTATAAACATTTAGATCAAAATACTGAAATTCACAAAAACCTCATTATTATTTACTTTTAAGTGATTAATGGATGATAACACCCTAAATTCGGTCTTTATTTCATGTTATTAGCACAATGCTATGCATTTAAAGAGCTTGAAATGGGGTTGTTATCATATATTTACATGAAAATATTGTTTTCAAGTGATTTCTGATTTTTCCCTAATTTTCTGTTAGTTCTATGAATTTTAAAGGATTTATTGGAGCTCGAAATAACTATTTTTGAATGAAAATGGCAAGTTTAATATTTAATTTCGTGATTTATCAGTATGGGGATGAATAAGTGAATTTTCTAGAATTTTCTAGAATTTTTTACAAATTTTTAGGATTTTTCTGAGATTTATTTGAAGAGGAAATGCATTTATTCTAAGAAAAAAAGATATATTTATAAGAGGAAAAAAGTATTGACATCGTTTTCCAACTTTGAAGGGCCTTTTTGCAAAGTTTTGTTGCAAAAAGACCCTCAAAACAGCTCTCGGTCGTGACTGCAAGCGTAAAGATGTAATTTAAAATCTTCCAGGGTTTTATTGCAAATGGTTTATTAATTGTTTTAATGTTTTAGAAAAAAAGCGGACGAGAGAGAATACGCAAGGGGTATATCTATAATTATTTTTGGGCGGCATCGGACGACAAATGTTTATTTCGCAAAGAACTTGTATGTAAATTTCAGGGCAATATCTGGGAGCGATGACGTGGCCTCATCAAGACCGTTGAATGAAAATCTGACGGCGGCCAGTGATAGAGGCCACTTGTGGTAAGATTACCACCCGTACGACGCATGCGAAGCGCACGCACGGGCGGTGACATGGCAGATTATCATTTGAAGAATTCAACCCCAGACTCACACAAAGGTGCACATCAAAACGTATGCAATTTCCGACTTTTAAATGTTTTGTTTTGGTTTTGTTTTCACCAGGGGGTACATGGCGCAACGGGAAGAAGCCCGCTTGGAGAAGTTGAAAAGTCGCTGGCCATTAGGAGGGCGACACATCAGCGCGTAGCAAATATATATATATATATAAATGGATTTAAATCCAATGGCTAGTATTGGTTTAAATTCAGTTATTCATAACTTTTGATCCAAAAATCCGATTGAGATGATTTTTTTATGGATTTGCTCGTATTGATCTCCTCTTTCTATCTGTATGGTTGGATTATGGAGATAAATCCTACATTTATAGATATAAATTAATTATCGATTAGGGGTAAAATGGTCATTTATTCCATTTTACCTAGGTATAAAAGCCAAATTTCGAGAGGAGAGGGGTCATTCTTGATGGTTCTCTATCACAGCTGCAAGACAGAGAGGAGCCCCAGCCTGGATCAACCTGTTTGGTACATTTCCCTTCATTGTATTTGAATTTTGGTGCATTTTGAATGAAATTAGTTCAATTTCTTGTTTGTTCTTCTTGATTCTGATCTGAACTTCTAAATCGCTTGGCTTGAGCGGCATGTACAAGCCCTGATTAGGATTGAGAGGAGAAATTGAGGCATTTAACTAGGCATTCAATTGCATTCCCAAAGAAAAACTCTAGAAAATTAACTTTGAATTCTAGGGTATTAAAACTTCAGTTTCTTTTATCTTTATCACATAGTGTTGTAGTCAGTTCTGAATTATCTAATCCACAAAACAAACAAAACATGTAAAAAACATTCTTCTTAAGTCCCTCTAAAGTGAATTCCTTGATCCTCTTCTTTGGATCAATTAATTCAGCTTAGAGTCCCCTAAATTCTTCCACTCTTCTCATTTCCTCTATCTTCCTCTCTCAATATTCTTTCCAATTAGGTTAAATTGCTCCTCATTGAAGATTAAGTGGTCCTAATTATAGAAAATCATTGAATTGAACTCCTTACTAGCCTCCCTTGGACGATACTTTCACTCATCATGTGCATCTTAAGTGAGATTTTCTAAATTTTATTGTATAAGCTAAAATTTACAACGACAATGGCTAAAAACTGCATAATTTTTACCGCTATTTTTGGCTTATCAGTGGGTCACAGAAACTTAAGAGTGATAAGGTTGCTCTAGGTGATATGAGTGATGAGTATTCCAAAAACCTCATCCATGCATACTGAAGATCACGTTATTGTGGAATAATAATGGTTCACATAAATCTTATGCACTATGCAGCTACCAATAGTTTTGGAGGACAAATCCAATATGGAATTCAGAGGGACAAAAGATGTGCTCAACATGAAGTATGCAAACTCTCCTAGTCTTTGAATTTAATTATTTTTTTTTGGATGGCCATGATTACTAAAATTTATGACATGGATCCATGTCCCTTACTTCCAGGTTTAAAAAGTGACCTTTTATATTCAAATGGAGGGTTACTTCCACAACTTTGATCTTTGTTTTACTTGGCTCTTAAAAAAGGCATTCATGGACTCTTATTTGTTGAGTGTCCTTTTATTTAGGCCATGGCTTGATTTTACTTTTATGGTCTATGATCAGGCTTGCACTTCTTTTTTCGCATATTTGTATCCATAAATCACAATTTCATGTACCTAATTCCTGAATTTATAACAAAATCCTAAGAATTTTGAGAAAATTATAAACACTGTGGGGCATATGCAGTTTCTCCAAAATAAAAAATGAAAATCATTGATTTATTGGTTAATTGAAATGATTATCTAAGCATGAAGGCAGATTTTTATGAGGCAGGCTTTATGGACTTAGAGTGATATTACCAGATGCCCAGAATGGGCATCGAAATTGGGATGTGGCTTGGGGTATACAAAAAGTTGATGAACTATTGTAATTTGGGGATTATTCATGCATGTTCCATGGCATTGGAAAGGTTTGGATTAAGGCTATCTTTTGGAATGATGACATCAAAATAAACATAGTATAAAAAGGTTAACAGTTATATTAAACACGCTAATATCTTTCTCACACTACCTGGGCATAGGATGGTTTTTATTAACTTCTCAATACCATCAGGCATTTTTTGGTGCTTTTCATTTTAACATGCTAAAGAAAGAGTAAAACCTTTTAGATTTATTACGATATGATCCAAGAATGGGGAAATTAATTTGAAAACTATACCTATCTAGGGAAAAGGATTGATGATAGGGTAGCTCAATTATTTTTTTATGTGGATTAGGTTATGTTTTATCTCAGTTCCTTTTTATGCTGATACACAATGAGGTGACAATCCCTAGGTTCTATGATAGTCCTCTCCCTTACCATGTGTTTCCTATCCTTTTTCATTTCCCTCCTCACATCCTTTTCTTTTTTTTCTCAGTCTAACACTTTCATCCATTCTCTTTTCCTTTCCTTAAAATCCTATCTTCCTTGTCAATTCTCATTCTTTCATTTGTTTCACTCTTTGCTCCGGTGCACCTGGCTCATTCATCACCTTCTTCCTACTCTTTTACCTTACTTAAACATCTGACAGAAAACTGTAAGACCTGTCATTTTTTTTAGGTATTATCCCATTCCTCAAGGACATCACCAGCAAGAGTCTATTCGTTTGTTTTCACCTCGAAATCCCATACAGTGTCTTTTCTTGCCAAACCCTTTTGCAAGGTACCTTGCGTCACCTTAATTTTTAGATTATTATTGGTCAATGATAATTACTTATTTTATCTAGTTGGTTGTGTTACATTGTGATTCTTTCTATTCTAAATATTTTGTTGTCTAATCTTGCATACTCTATTGGGTAGGCAAATAATTAGTGACATTACCTTGGCGGGTCATTTCCTTGTCCATGAATCAAGGATTCAGGTCCTTCCCTGTAGGCTAAAACCCATTCAGATCCCTGTCAAATAATTATGGTGTGATATTAATTACAATTCACACAGATCATAATATGTGTTTCGTATCGGGACACAAGAAAATAACTTGAAAATATGGCATAACAGGATACTATGTAAATAAAATATGGCAAAAGATATATCATAGTTCACTCTGAAAGTTTTCCAGCGAGAATTAATACTTGTATCTTATTTGAGTCAGCCCCAAAAGCCTTTTTTCTTTTGGGCCTGAACGAATTAACTTGTGTATCTATGTACTATATTAGGATCCACATACAGAAAGTACAAGTAGTTAATACTATTATTCACAAACACATTTATAACTAGAGCCAAAACATGTAACATCAAGAGTATTAAAAATTAATTGAGCGGTGAATGTACTCAAGTTGAAAATACATTGAATAATAAACGAAGTATAATCACATAGTTAAATATATATTTATTTTACCTTTTTTTATTTTTACCCCCCCTTCTTGTTAATTTTATTTCCATTTTTTATCAATATATAATATTTTATAGAAGGAAATCGACCACCAGTTGAACTTGGGCATTGATAAAATTTAAAATGCAGCTAGAGCGTTTCAGGATATTTTGTCTTTATTTTGCCAATAACTTGCATAAAATGGAAGAAGAAATTCCTTGATACCAAACACACATAACCAGACACATGAAGTGTAGTCTAATGTTCATGGTTTGTGATGATTCTTTGGGTCAATCTCCCATAATTTATCCTGGACGTTTTCTACTTAATTTTATATATCATTCTACGATATTGTAATTTCTTTCATCTAGCTTCTACAATTATTTTTTAAATAGTAATATTCCAGGTGATAAGGATGGAAATAAATAATTCATATAATTTTATCTTTAAATAAACTTAAAAAAATGGCAAAAATCTCCAACATATGATCTTAAATCACATTATTGTCCTCCTTTATACTTGATCAATTGTAAACCAAACAGTCAGATTCTAGAGCTGATGGATTTTGGAAATAACATATATATGTAATAAAATACATAAATGATTAGCAAAAATCCAAAAATGATCATCTTGAAACCAATGTTGCCAATACCACAAATTCTCAGATAGAATCTCATTCTCCTTGTAACATCTTCAAAGCTGCACCAAAAAATACTGTTTTAAATCCTATGATTGATATGATTTTAGCATGAAAATCACTGACATGACCTTCTTAAAAAGCAGGATGTAAATTTCTGAGAAATGATTCTTCATCTTTGTAGTTTAATTTGGATTAAGAGAGAGGACAAAAGTGATTTTAAAATATGTCTAAATATTCCAATTTTTTCTTAAAAAGTGAAAGCAAAAAGTAAGAAGGTCTCTTCCATTTGGAGGATAAATCAAAACACAGATCTTGGTCGGACTTGAAGATATTGTCTTCCTAATTGTCAAAAATTAGATCCAGGTGTTGAGAACATTCAAACTCTTAGCTAAATACTATGGTAGTCAGACACCATTTGTGCAATCAAACCTAATGCCCATCACGGACCAAAGTATTCTGAGTCAATAGAATATTTTAGAATAGTATAAATTCAGAGCTTCAAATAATATGATTACAGATATGTAACAGAATCTTGAAGTAAAATTTTGAACATATATTCATGGAAGAAATTAAATATTGATCTTAATTTATGGCTTTTGTAGTGAATAATAAATTCATGATTATGACAATTCAAAATCGATATAGTTATTTGGTTTCATTTTAATCCATAACGTAAAAATATTATGACCATTGGCTTGGTAAATTTGAAGGATGCCTCCATTTGAAATGGTGTTTCAAGAGGATTGAGTAGCAACTCATCCTCCTATGCTGATCTAGGCCATGGCTTAGACATCTCCGTATCTGCCATTTGGACCCATAATTTAATTGACTTAAGTTCTCCATTTAAATCTCAAAGTAAATAAAATTATTTGATTCAAGAGAATAAAGTGGGGTTAATCCAATATAAGAATCAATTTCATTTATTACATCTCAATAAGATTATTTGTTTTCCATGTAGAATAAAAGGTAATGGATAATATCCATATAGGGCTAAAAATATGTGATTAAATAAGAAATAGTCATATACGCTTTACACCATATTCTTATGTTCTTAAAAATCTCTAGAAATAAAGTTAGTTTTGGCATATGTTGTGTATCTGAGCTAAGTTTGTGCTGGAAAGTTAGTTCCCATTGCCAAAATATCAAGATAGATGAATGAGGAGTTAAAAATAGGCTCATTAGTGCCTTCCAATAAGGACATGCAGGCATTGCTCTTTGGAGAAAGAGTTTATTAAGTGGATGGAAGACTATGTTTTGACTATGGCTTACGAGTCTCTAATCATGGGATTCAAATAAGCCTTAGTTCAGATATAGTAAAAAGTGCACATAGGTGATTGAGGGGTCAAGATAGGGTCATCTACTTTAAGTATAGGATGATATTGACTCAAGGAAGCTGATACTGATAAATCTTAGGCCCCGGTAATGAAGATATTTGAGAAGATGTTCCCCTATGATTTCGATGATGCATTGGTACTAATGGAATAACTGGTTGGGGGTTAAATGACTAACCACATCCTACATCTTACGAGATTCTTGTGCATAAAAAAATTATACATGCACCATAACTTATCATAAACAAGGTTCCATTTCAGAATTCAAAGACTACTATATATCATCTAGACCACTAGGTGTGGCTTGGCACCCCATAGGCTGAAAACTTAACCTATCGATTGGGTTAAATCGATCCTAGATCAATTAATATATGTGTTACTCTGGTTAATTAAAAAGTTTTTCAATAAATTATATTGGACCTTTAAAGGTCTGAACTATAATGGTATGTCAACCTAGAGGGTCACATGTATGTGACTAAAGGACATTGGAAAATATACCTCATTTTGAGAATTTTTATGAAAATTTATTTATAAGTATAAATAAGTGGGGCACCAATTTCTCATGCCCATGCCAGCCAGTTATGTCCCTCCCCCCTTCTTCTCTATTTTCTCAACTTAGTCTACAAAGTTTGGTAATGAGAAGGTCCACAATATATTCAAGAAGGGCTGAAGAATAATAATAAGAGGAAGAGATCCAGTAACCTATTAGTCTCCTGGATACTTCTTGATGCCATGAAATTCAAAGACTAGAAGAAGCTCTCCTAGGAAGCAACTCAACAACGGAACACATTATCCACGATGTATTTCACATGTTATATGCTTTAGAGATTAATTATGAATTGAACTTAACTTTCCCTGAAAGGAAATTTGTTTTATATATCATTCACCATATCCCCACAACCTACAAATTATGTCCATCCATCTATAATTATCTCCCATAAGATCTAGATGATGGTATATTTTTATTTCTAATTTCTGATATTTTTATAGATATTTAGTCAATTCATATAAATTCCTATGATCTAAATTTAATAAAACATACAAAGAAAAACACTAAAAATATGTTAGACTAATTTTCATAATTTTAATTAACACTAGAAATAGGAGATATATTTTTTTTCCGAATTTTCTAGAATTTAATTCACATCCAAATACACTAGAAATATAAAAAATGAGAGTTAAATATTTTTTGGGATTAATATTTTTCTGACTTTTTGGATTTTTGAAATATATAAAATAAGAAAGATAAATTTTCTGGCTATCACTGGCAGCGGCGTCGGCAAAGTGGTAGCGGAGCGGCGGCGACACTGGACCGGATGAGGCGCTAGTCCTTATGTGGCCCATATAGGGCTGGCCTTAGTGGGTCAGCCCACTAAGGTTCAGCCCAATATGAATAAGTAAAGACATAGCCAAATGGGCTAAGCTCTATTGGGCTTGACCCAATATGGTCAGGACTGAGTTAACTTGACTAAGTCCTCCACTCTCCAATTTTTTTGCCTTAAATGCTGGAATTCAAAGAAGATTTATTTTTGAAATTTAAAAGGAAGAATGAAGTATTATCTAAAGATAGACTGGAATAGATTTTAGACTGAGAATGAAACAGTTTTAGAGAGAGAAAATGAAGTGAGACTGTAGAAGATGTTTGAGATAGAATTTGAAGGTGAAAATGAAGGATACTCTTTATAACATTTCGAGAGGATGATCTAGGGATCTGTATGAATATCTAGCTACAGAATGAAACAATTCTAGGGAGAGATAGTAGGGAAAACTGAATGTTTATAGTGAGAAAATGATGGATTTTAAGGGTAAATGGATGGATGATAATGTGAAAATGGAAACCTAGGTTCCTAAAACTCAATGCAACCTGGTGAGCCCTCAATGCTTCCTCTCAAGTCTGGATCCTTATCTTTCTCCAGGATCAGGCGCTTTTCAATGCAAACAAGAGACGAGATTCAATGAAAAATTTAACAAACTTACATTAAACAGGTTGAACAACCTACATCCTGAAATATGCCTTGTACTGCTTGCCAGACACTTGCTAGAGCACATCTAGAATGAGGGAAAATGAGGGATGAAAATAGTATTTATACATTTTAAGAATTACTAAAATACCCCTATAGGCATTTTCTATTCTATTTTTTTGCCATTTTGCTTCTTTTTCTCCATTGGTAGAGCTTTGCCCTGTAATTTCTAGCTTGTTTCTTTTGTAAGGTGTTTGAAGGCCCAATAGTGATGCCAAATGACGTCAGTGTCATCGTTTGTGCAGGTATCAAGATGATGCTCAAATACCAAGCTAGTGCAGGATGATGTCACTAACGTCATCCCGAGGGGTACCGAGGTGATGCTCGGATACCAAGGAGATATGCAGACGTCGTCCAAGACGTTGTGATGCAAGCCTAGGTGTGGACCTACGATAGGCATCTACGTGATGCGATGCAAGCCTAGGTGACGGTACATGCAGGCCCCCTACTCCTGGGGTTTGCCGTGCAGCGGCATCGACGTTGGAAGTGGGCGTCGGCCATGTAGTCATCGGCAAACGGCATCGGGTGTCCAACGTCAGGCGACCAGCATGGCTAGTGTTAGAGTCGGCGTCGTAAGCGGGTGGCAACCGAGTGGTAGCAGGCCAACTGCATCGGGGTCCGATGGTGGGCGATCAGTACGGCCGACGTCGGAGTCAGCATCTGGAGTGAGTCACGACCGAGAAATCGCAGGCAAAATTCGTTGGGGTCTGGCATCGGGCGACCAGCATGGCTGGCGGATCTCGAGCAGTCGGACGGTGCAGGGCTCACGGCGACGGCGCAGGAGCAGGCTAGGGTTCTGACGGTATAGTTCCAAGGGAACAGGAATCCGACAAAACGAGAGTGGGCGATGGCTGTCGGCCCCATTCCCGTTCTGTTCCCCTCTCTCTCACTCTCCTTTTGTCCTTCTTTCCCCAATTTTTCTTCCTCTCTCAAGAGGTTGTTGGGCGACTTTTTTTTCCAAAAATCACAAATCTACTTTTTAGGGCACCCTCTCCTTCCCTTATGTAGGGAGGGTGATGGGCCATAAGGAGGGACCAAAAGAGTGGGGCCCATTAGGAAAGGGGCCCCCTCTTAAGACAACTAATACACATGTTTTAAAACAAAACAAAAATGGAAGAAGGATTGAAGGCGAAAAAATGAAACAAAAAGGACCTTTCCAAGGATAAGGGCCTGAGAAAATCAAAACTATCTAGGCACATTTGCCCTCACCTTGGCATGCCGCTCTGGCGGGGTTCGAGCTGACGGGTGTCACAGGCGATGACATGGACCTCGCCTTGGAGAATTTTGAGAGCTTAGTGATTATCAAAATGCGTTGAAATGATGAAACGGTATCATGGTCTTTCACAAGGGAAATCAGAAGGGCTTGGGCCACAACCTGACCTACCTATTTGATAGAGCACGAGATCCCACTCCATCAAATTCCTGTAAACTTCTGCATATTTGGAACTATAAAATACTCATCAGTAATCAAACTGACTGTCTTTATAGAAGTCAATGAAGTTAGTGAAAAATAATCATAATTTGCAAAAGTTGGAATTTCTAGATAATGCATAAATATTTAGTTAATTCAAATAATAGCATGATAAATTATAGATTAATTATACTAAAAACATATAAAATGTATGGAGATAGGTGTTCATTTTATCAAAATATTCAATAGTTATTAACATTGCATTTAAAATAGAATTAATTCTAATATTTGTTCATGAATCTTAACCTTAATTTTTGTTCAAATCATTCAAAAACAAATTATTTAAGTACATAAACAAATGAATATCATCCCTATTATTAATTTCATGTCAATCTTTCATGATAAATGTAATAATGAAGTAAAATTTAAGGAAATATCACCAAGTTTTTAAATTATCAGGCATGAAAAGGAATGATGGCGTGACACAAAGTAGGCTTTTACAGGCATCTGCTAGATTGATCAACAAGGATCATTGATTTGATTGTCTACAATGCTATCCACTATTAGAGCATGGTCACAATGCGGTTATGAGGTAGATAAATCAGATATTTATATATTGTATAATTCTAGTTGCCCTTCCATCATTTCCTATTTTTATTTTTCTCCTATTCTTCATTTCTATATTGGTTATGCGCTCCTTCATTTGAATTTCTTGATTCACCTCAGGAGATAATTTAGGAAGGTTTTAATAATGATCTTGGAGTTGCCCAAACGTTTCTCACTGCCCTTTTCAAACCAAAAATAAAAGTGATGGAGCACATTCAAATGATGCCAATGAATCATCAGCAGAGCCATCTTCGTCAACATCAGCACCACTACCAGTCCGTGTCCAGCCCGACCGGCATGCCAACGCGTCTGTGAAGACACCCGGGTTTAAATACCCCGGGTAGTGCACGTCTGCGCCCGTATCTTCATGTTTTTGCTATCTGTTTTCAGCCATTTTGATTTCTATTTCAGTCGTTCGTATCATTTTAAGTTCACGTCATCTTGTGCGTTGTTTTCTTATTTGCATTGTAAATGAAGGGGGAGATCCTTATTGGACTCTCCTTTCTGAACTCCTTGTAAGGGCTCATCATGGCCCTATATAAGTCCCTGATGGGACCACGTCCTGTTTTCAGATCTGGAATTATTTGTGGCAGTTATTTCTCGTTTCAGATCTCACCCTAGAGAGGAAGAGGAAGAGGAGGAGTAGAAGGAGAAGAAGACTAGAGAAGAAGAGGAAGAAGAGAGGTCACAAGGAGAAGAAAGATTGGAAGCCACCTGGATTGCCACCTGGATTGCCACCCCTCTTCTAGGTGTTAGTGTCACACGGTCAAATCTCGAGCTAGGACTCTTTGCTCGGAATTGACGTGCGCTGACCTCAGTGCTTGGGCATAACACTGAGCAGCCTTGATCTCTTGCAGCGGAAGCTCTTGGGATTGCTTAAGATCGCATAGAAGGGGTTAGAGGAGTGGTTGGTGCTAGGCACCGTCAGTGAATAGGGTCATTGCATTGATATCATCAAGAATACATTGTAGTTTACATGGGGGAAGACGAGGGGTGTTACAAGGAACGAGACGAGGCACCTTGCGCCGAGGTAATGTCACCACACCGCCTCAGAGCCGCCGCTCCGTGCGCGCGCGCCCGCTCTGCCGCTCATCCGTGCGCCAGGCCAGCCGCCACGCGCCCGCGGGCGTGGCAATCACACAGACCACCCCTACCTTGACGATCACACACGCCACTGACACCCATGTCGACACTCTAGCGCGCAGTCTGCGCTACGCCGTCGCATTCGACGCCCCCGAGCTGGGCGTTGCGCGCCCAGCACTACCCGCAGGAGCACCGCGCACCCGCCGTGCCGTCTCGGCGCTCTCTGTGCGCCACTTGCCTTAGTCTCCTGGCGGGATGTCTCCCTACTGCGCGCCCCGCACACGCGCACTGTACCTGATCCGTCCCACCTTGGGCGTGGATGGGCACGTGCGCAGTCTGTCGTGAATCACCACCGACGATGGCATTGGCCTAATAGATCAGGTATTTGGGCATCGCTACCCATTTGACTCAGTACTTAAGACTTAGTGAGTCGAATACGCGAACAAACCTTCCCAATAAGCACGCAGGCCTCTGGGCAAGGAATGCCGCTTAGTTAGGGGCCTAACACGCCCCTGCCGCCAGAAGATGTCGACACCCTCGTCGACGCTCGTTGCTCCGCTTCGTATGCTCGGAGTAGATCCTCAAACTGCCACAAGTCCCAGTCGTGCTCCCAGATGGCTGATTCCTTTGGCTGGTTCTTCCACTTAATGAGATAGTCAATCTTGTGATAGCAGCCATGACGTCCTCCCCAATCAATATCCCGCTTTGCTAGGACAGCTTTTGCTTCCTGATCAAAGTGTGCCCGCACATTTGGTGGCGCACGCTGGGGCTGGTTCCTCGCCGCGTCTTCGGGATCTGGTACATATTTCTTCAGAACCAACACATGGAAGACCAGATGAATCGCCAGCCGACGGGGAATATTGAGTCGGTAGGCAACCCGGCAGATTTTTGCTACCACTTCAAAAGGTCCATCGTAGCGGGGAACCAGACCCTTGTGACGCTGCTTTGCTTGCTTCGTCTTCAACATCTGAGCGTTGGTCTTCAGTAGAACCTTGTCGCCCACTTGGAACTCAACGTCCCGTCTGTGATGGTCTATGTATTTCTTCATTCTTTGAGCAGCACGCTCCAATGCCTCGGGAGCTTCCTCAATGCGAGCATGATATTCGCGCGCAAAGCGGAAGGCTGTAGGGAAACGTCTGTTCCCTTTCCTCTTCACAACTTCCGGAGGGGTCAGTGGCTGTCTTCCCGTTTAAATCTCAAACGGCAAGTGACCCATAGCCGAGCTCTGGTTGACGTTGTGCGCAAACTGTGCTGCATCCAGCAGCTCCACCCAACTCTCTTGGTTGGCCGAAACGTAGTGCCAGAGGAATTCCTCTAGCATGGATGGTAACACCCTAAATTCTATCTTTATTACATGTTATTAGCACAATTTTATGCATTTAAAGAGCTTAAAATGAGGTTATTATCATATATTTACATGAAAATAGTGTTTTCAAGTGATTTCTGATTTTTTCCCTAATTTTCTGTTAATTCTATGAATTTTAAAGGATTTATTGAAGCTCGAAATAACTATTTTTGAATGAAAATGGCAAGTTTAATATTTAATTTTGACATTTATCAGCATGGTGATGAATCAGTGAATTTTCTAGAATTTTTTACGAATTTTTAGGATTTTTCTGAGATTTATTTGACGAGGAAATGTATTTATTCTAAGGAAAAAAGGTATATTTATAAGAGAAAAAAAAGTATTTATATCATTTTCAAACTTTGAAGGCCCGTTTTGCAAAGTTTCGTTGCAAAAAGACCCTGAAAACAGCTCTCTGTCGCCACTGCAGGCGTAAAGATGTAATTTTAAATCTTCCAGGGTTTTATTGCAATTATTTAATATATTTTTTAATATTTTAGGAGAAACCAGAGGAGAGAGAGTGCGGCAGGGGCATATACATAATTACTTTTGGGCGGCGTCCAACAGTTATTCGAAGCTTTTTAAGGACTTTTTTGCAAAAAGAAGGATTCAAACTACGCCAGCCAATGAGAGAGCGACACGTCATGGCGTGTTTAAAAATGAAATTAATAAATAAATCAATTTTAAATCCAATGGATTAAATTGGTTTAAAATTGATTTATTAATAACTTTTGATCCTAAAGTCCGATTGAGGTGATTTTTTTATGGATCTGTTCGTCTTGATCCCCTCTTTATATTTGTATGGTTGGATCATTCAGATCCAGCCTACATTTATAGATAAATATTAATTACTAAACGGGGGGTAAAATGGTAATTTTTACTATATAACTTAAGTATAAAAGCTAAATTTCGAGAGGGGGAGCTCATTCTTGATGGCGCTCTATCACAGCTGCAAGACAGGGAGGAGCTCAGCTTGGATCAACCTATCTGGTACATTTTGCTTGTTTGTATTTGAACTTTTAGTGTATTTTGGATGTTGTTTTAGTGAAATTTCTTCTTCATTCTTCTTGATCTTGGTATGAACTTCTAAACCACTAGGCTTGAGCGAAATGTACAAGCCCTTACTGAGATTGAGGGGAGAGATTGAGAGATTTACCTAGCTATTCCGAATGCACATTAGAAAACTATACAAAAAAAAAGATTTAATTTTTAGGAGATTAAATTACCCCCATTTTATTTCTGAATTATCAAACTTAAAAAACAAACCCAACTCAAATCAAAACTTCCCTCTCAACCTCTCTAATTGACCTCTTGGACCCTTTTATTTGGATCAAAGAAGCCAATTTAGAGCTCCCTATTTCTTCTATTCATCTCATCTCTTCTATCCCCCTTTCTAAATTTCTCTTCTAATTAGGGTGAGTTGATCCTCATTGAAGATCAAATTCACTCTAATTAGGGTTAAACTACCAAGAAGATCATCAAATTGAATTCCTTACTAGCTTCCCTTGGACGATACTCGTACTTATCACTACACATCTTAAGTAGAGTTTTTATAAATTTTATTGCATAAGCCAAAATTCACAACGACAAGGGCTAAAAACTGCATAATTTCTACCCCTATTTTTGGCTTATCAATGGAGTTAACCCATTGCGTCTGACCATCTGTCTGGGGGTGGAAGCTCGTAGAAAATTTGAGCTTGGAGCCCATGTACTTGAACAGTGATTCCCAGAAACGACCAGTGAATCTTGTGTCCCCATCACTGATAATGTCCAATGGAAGACCCTAGTACTTCCCCACATAGGACATGAACAAACGAGCCACGCCATCTGCGTGCACCTCCGACGTGGTGGGGATGAAGGTCGCATATTTTGAGAAACGATCCACGGCAACCAAGATGGCGTCGTGCCCACCCACGCGCGAAAGGCACGTGATGAAATCCATTGAGATGGACTCCCACGGTCTGCTCGCCCTCGTGAGAGGTTCCAGTGTTCCAGCTGCCTTGGCCTTCTCTGTCTTGTCTTGTTGACACACCAGGCATGAACGAACATAGGCTTCTACATCACGTTCCATTCCCGGCCAGTGATAGCTGCTGGACAGGAGTGCAAGCGTTCGGGCCTGCCCTAGGTGTCCGGTGTGGGGTGCACTGTGGGCTTCGTAGAGGAGCTTCCGGCGCAACCCACCCGCATGCGGCACATATGGCCTATTTCCCGTGGCATATACAATGTCGCCCTCGGTCCAGAATCTCCTTGTCTCGCCCCCCGCAATGCGCTTCATCAGGCGAACAGCTTCTGGATCATCTTTCAACGCCAACTTAATTTCATTGAGGATGCTTCCTTGGACTGCTGAAAGTGCTGCCACAAACACCTCTGGTTCCTTGCGGCTTAGGGCGTCGGCCACTTGATTGGCACGCCCCGGCTTGTACTTCAAGTCGAAGTCGAACTCCGCCAAGAAGTCCTGCCATCTTGCTTACTTCGGGGTCAGCTTCTTCTGGGACTCGAAGTAGCTGGTGGCCACATTGTCGGTGTAGACCACGAATTTTCCTTCGAGGAGATAGTGGCGCCAGACTCTCAGGCAATGTACCACGGCTGTCATCTCCTTCTCGTGCACCGAGTACCTTCTCTCTGCGTCGTTTAGCTTGCAGCTTTCATAAGCCATGGGGTGTCCATCCTGCATCAAGACACCTCCAAGGGCGAAGTCAGAAGCATCGCTATGTACCTCGTATGGCCTGTTGAATTTGGGCAAGTGAAGCACCGGCTCACTGGAGACTGCACTCTTCAACTTTTCAAATGCTTTCTGGCACCGGTCCGTCCACTGCCACTTCATGTCTTTCTTCAACAAGTCCGTCAAAGGGGCAGCTAGTCGGGAGAAGCCTTTAATAAATTTCCGATAGTAATTTGCCAAACCAAGGAAAGATCTCAGCTACGGCACTCCCATCGGCTCCATCCAATTTCTGATGGCCATCACCTTCGAGGGATCCATGCGCACACTTCCCTTCCCAACTAGGTGTCCAAGAAACTCAATCTCCTGCAATGCCAACTCGCACTTTTTCAGGTTGAGGTAGAGCTCGTGCTCCTTCAGCTTGGCCATCACCTTCCTCAGGTGCCTCACATTGTCATCGATATAATCCTGAAAAACATTGTTCATCAGGCAACAAAACGTAGGAGCGTTCGTGAGCCCAAAAGGCATCACGCAGAATTCAAAAGATCCATAGCGAGTCACGCACGTCGTCTTCAATTTGTCCCCCTCCTTGATCCGCACCTGGTGGTACCCGCTCTTCAAGTCCATCCTCGAGAAGTAGCGAGCCTCGTCGAGCCTGTCAAATAGCTCTTCAGCCTTCGGTACAGGATATTTATTTTTCACTGTTACCTTGTTCAATACTCGGTAGTCCACACAGAGTTGGAGCGATCCATCCTTCTTCTTCTTGAAGAGAACTAGCACGCCGAAGGGGGCCTTGGACGGATGGATGAGCTTGCTTTTCAGCATTTCTTAGAGATGCTCCCTCAGCTCCTCCAAGTAGGCGGGGGGGCATCTTGTAAGGCGCCCGCACAGAGGGATGTGTACCGGGGAGTAATTCAATCTCGTGGTCCACATCCCGCCTGGGCGGTAGCTTTGTAGGGAGTTGTGCGGGCATCACCCCGACAAACTCCTGCAGTACGTCCCGAATTGGCCCCGGTAGTCCACCCGTGGCTGCACCAGGGTTGTTGTCATCGTCGTCACCCCAACTAAGTGCCGCCAAATGGGCTAGTGCGCACCCTTGCCTTTCACCCTTTTTCTGGGGTGTCGGCCCTCGTATGGTGACGAGGAAGGCCTCTTCCCCCTTCCTCACTCCGTCCTTAATTTGCATTGCGGACAGGAGAGCGGTGAACCGCGGCTTCTGGACCCCTTGGTCCCTCACAAAGCATGGGTGAGATCCCTCAGGGAATAGTACACCGCGGTACTGGGGGAACACGACAGCGCGTGAACCCATCAGTAGGTCAAGACCCAGGACGACCGCAAAGTCATCCATGGGGGACACCATGAAGTTGGTCTGGACCGCCCACGTCCCCACCTTTAGCAATACCCCCTTGGCCACGCCAACAATATCTCGCGCCTCCGAGTTGACGGCCTTGATCTTCCCCGCGCTTGGGGATAGCTTCAAGCCAAGCTTCTTTGCTTCTTTCTCGGCGACGACGTTGTGCGTCGCCCCCGTGTCGACCATGGCCGTGGAAGGCTTGCCATTGATCAGTACCGACATGTGTAGGAGGTTCAGACCTTCATACTGGATGGGAGTTCAACCCTGCAATGCCGCTAGGCATTGGAAGGGGTTCAGGGTCACCGTGCTGCTTCCCCCGGGAACATCCGATTGGGGCGGCAGCACGACCATCGCGTTGACGTTTGAGGCCACTACCGTCCCTCTTGGGCAATCCCTCATAAAATGGGGCCCTCCGCAGGCGAAGCAAGTTAACTTGTTGCCCCCACCGCCTGGACTTTGCTTCCACAGTCTTGGGCTCTTGCCCTTATCTCGGCTCTTGCCGTGGCCTTACTTAAACTTTCTTTTCAAGCCTTGACTATTTGGCACTGCTGGTGCCTCTACACGCTCCTGGCGCAGTTTGTACCCCTTCGTGGGTCCGTCCTCAGTCTTGGCGGGTCTAGCAGGGCGGAGCTCTGTGCTTTCCACGACCTTGTAGGCCGAGTTCAAGTCTCTACATTGTCTGCTTTCTAACTCTGTCTGGAGCCAGTGTTGGAGGCCCTTGACGAAGCGGTAGAGCTTCTCCGCCTCAGATATGTCGGTGATCCTCTGGATTATGGACACGAATTGGCCCACATATTCCCTCGGATTGTCCATCATCTTGAGGTTTTTGAGCTCTCCCCTCGCGATCCATGCCGTGTTGTGCGGCATGAAACTCTCCCTAATCTCCCGAACAAAGTCTTCGTAAGTCGGGGGTGGCCAATCTCCACATTCTTCCCACTGTCGCCACCACGACTTCGCTTCATCTAATAGGAAGTAGCTGGCCTGGAGGATTTTACTTTCATCTGAGTACTGCCCTTGGCCGAAATACCGGTCGCAGTCATATAGGAAGTCTGCCACTGCGTCTTCCCGGCGAGAACCGTCGAACTGCTGCTGCGTCTGCCACTGCGTCTTCCTCCCGATGTTGTTGCTGGGACGACTGCTGGGGCCTTCCTCCAGCCTTTCCATCTTGAGTTTTAGCGTCACGACCATCTCGGTTAGCTGCCGGATGGTTTCCTCGTGTTGCCGTATGGTGTCTTCGAGGACGTCTTCCCTCTCGCGAGTCTCTGCTCGGGCTTCTCTCAAGTCCGACTTCAACTCGTCATGATTTTTGTCCACTTGGGCCTTCAAACCCAACATGTTCTTGCGGAGCACCCGATTTTTCAGCCGCTGCTCCTTCTCCTTTTGTCGTCTCTCCTCGCGTAGTTGTGCGCGAACAGACTCCATCTCCTCAACCAAAAGTTCAGAAGCACAGGGGGAGGTGACCAACCTGGCTCTGATACTAGTTGTCACACGATCAAATCTCTAGCTAGGACTCTTTGCTCGGAATAGACGTGCGCCGACCTCAGTGCTTGGGCATAACACTGAGCAGCCTTGATCTCTTGCAGCGGAAGCTCTTGGGATTGCTTAAGATCGCATAGAAGGGGTTAGAGGAGTGGTTGGTGCTAGGCACCGTCAGTGAATAGGGTCATTGCATTGATATCATCAAGAATACATTGTAGTTTACATGGGGGAAGACGAGGGGTGTTACAAGGAACGAGACGAGGCACCTTGCGCCGAGGTAATGTCACCACACCGCCTCAGAGCCGCCGCTCCGTGCGCGCGCGCCCGCTCTGCCGCTCATCCGTGCGCCAGGCCAGCCGCCACGCGCCCGCGGGCGTGGCAATCACACAGACCACCCCTGCCTTGACGATCACACACGCCACTGACACCCATGTCGACACTCTAGCGCGTAGTCTGCGCTACGCCGTCGCATTCGACGCCCCTGAGCTGGGCGCTGCGCGCCCAGCACTACCCGCAGGAGCACCGCGCGCCCGCCGTGCCGTCTCGGCGCTCTCTATGCGCCACTTGCCTTAGTCTCCTGGTGGGATGTCTCCCTACTGCGCGCCCCGCACACGCGCACTGTACCTGATCCGTCCCACCTTGGGCGTGGATGGGCACGTGCGCAGTCTGTCGTGAATCACCACCGACGATGGCATTGGCCTGATAGATCAGGTATTTGGGCATCGCTACCCATTTGACTCAGTACTTAAGACTTAGTGAGTCGAATACGCGAACAAACCTTCCCAATAAGCACGCAGGCCTCTGGGCAAGGAATGCCGCCTAGTTAGGGGCCTAACAGTTAGTCATAGTGCCCCATACTCCAGTTTGAGTCACCGGCACCGGATCGTCACTACTCGTAATCAAACCCTTCGGGAGACATCCTACGGATCATGGTGTGACTCACCTTGCCAATCTATGCAGTCCGCAAACCAGAACAACGCGCAGCTTCGCGCGGCCGGGAAATTACTTGACACGCGTGGTGAGCCACCGCTCGTACCGTTGATCGTCTGAAGCCCTCCTAGGATGTTATCTCCTCCTGTCACCCTTGGGAATCACCACGCATGATGCATGCAGGCATCGTGACTCATATGATTCAGGACCCTGCGAGAGCGTACATGCCCGGTCAACGCCTCAGCCACACGACACCAGATGATAGCATCAACACGTGACGACACTCTGCGTCTGTCATCAGCTGTCCAAAATCTGACAATCTGTGGGTGTCAATTCGCCGCACAGGTGTTACATAACTTGTTGAGAAGTGGACGCTCATTTCTGCTAACAAACCTGATCCATGATCGGGATAACAACTTTGCATGATGGATGGTGCACCGGACGTGCACGAATCTCTTGACCATGTGCGCCAAGTAACATTCAAGCCGCCTGGCATCACTCGCAGTCGTGGTCCTTTGTGCTCGGGCCAAACCTCCTGAAGGATTCCCTCCCGCCGTGATCCATCGATCACCCGTGCTGTCTTGCCGCCCCTCTTTTTTTGTCTTCGTGTCCTCCATTTGCATCTCGCTCCAGTGCCACGCCATCGCCATTTATTGAGCTATTCTGACCCCTCCTCCCCGGCATTTCTCCTCCATTCCTGCTCCCCTTTGCTCGTCAGTTTACTTATGTCTTCCAATATATTTTTCGACTGCACTCCACAGCACTCGGCTAGATTAGGTGAGAGAATATTGAACAAACTACGAGTTGAGTGTCTTTCTAGGTACGGGCCGAGTCTGTCCGTTATGTGCGAGCCCCTTCGGAACTAATCCGTCTGACGCCATAGTCGCCGTCGTCGCTCCGACGAGGGTAAGAAGGTCACTGTCATCGTTGACGGTCAACCGCTCCGGAGCTCGAAACTCGGCAAAACCCCACTCGTCAGCACTGCACATACATTTCACGTAGGATATTCGCATCACGTAGTTACATTCTCTCTTAGTGGTTTACCCAACCAAACGACGTCCAACAACATACGACATGAAAAAGCTTCTCCAATTTGGTTGAAAGGAGAAATAAAAATGTCTTGAAAACATATGTAATGCCCAAGAACTCTGATAAATATCTCATTTAATTCATATTACTTTCACTAGATAGTAACTAGACATATTCATCAGAAATAATATTACATGGCATAGGAGTGAAAGAGTTAAACAAATGCCTAAATACCATAAAACTAAATTAAAATGAAACATAGAAGTATTTAAGTAATACGGTTTATAAAATTATAAATAATATTTTCATGCTTAAACCCATCTATAATTTATTTAAATATTCAAATATTATTGATGTTTGCAATGATCTAAGACATAAAATATAACATATTTGGAAGCAAACCCCTACCCTCCTCATAACCCTCTTTTTTAACACAAAAATCTCAATATAATAGTTATCATAAAAAATTGTCATTATACTACCTTAAACCCAATTTATTTTTTACAAGCGAAAACATTATGCTCCAATGCCTTTTCAATAGTAATAAAATTAGCATTTATCTCTTCTAATATTTTGTAATAATTTTAAGTGTCCTCAGGCATATGTATTGAAAGAAAAGAACATGCAAATTTGGATCTGAGATAAGATATTCTTTGATTTGTTGAAAGCATTTTACAGATTTTTTATTAAAATTAAAATCAACTTCTTTGACACTAAAATACTTGGGTTCAGTGATTATGTCAAATCTTTGATAACTGTCTATAGAAATGATCAGGTTCCACGAAGCGTTAAAATTGTGCCATTTCATCAGGTACTAGTGTAAACTTTTTGCCTCATCTACGTCGAGCTTATCCTTCTAGATACAGTGATCCAAAATTATTATTTCTTCCACTCTATAGAAGAAATTATCCCACCTCAGAACCAGATACTTCTCTATGCATTTCTAAAAAGCCATCGTCAAATTAGTCAAACATGAACAAAACAAGACCAACATAGTAACTTTGAAAACACTAGGGAAAAAATCCAAGGTACCCTTCATTCAAGGATGGTGGCTCAATTTATTTCTTTGAGATGTTGTAAGCTAACCTAAAAAATATAGCTCAAAATTCTACACAAAAAAAGGCATCACGATTTTAACTGGAATTATTCTCAAGATCTAATTTTCTGTCTCCTCCTTGATCTGCCTGGAGGCTTCTCAACTTGGCACAAAAATTTTGAACTGACTCAAGAAGTCACAACTCCCAAAATGAATTTTTAAATAAATTTAAGTTTATATTTTGTAGGAAATAAATATATTTGTTATAATTTGATAACAAATAATATATATATAGGTTATATTTGTCATCAAATCATATTTATTCATAAAATTCATATCAGATAATTCTATAAAAACCACACAAAAAAGTGTAAAAAAGGAATATCCCAATAAAAATAAAATTATCCATTTAACGTGATGCAAAAACTGATATATATTGTTTGTTGTCAAATTGTTTTACTTGTCAATCAAATTTAAGAAAATTTTATGTAAATACCATAAAAACCAAGAAAAATAAAAATTTTCAAAAAACTTAATCAATACAAATCTTATTTTCAGAAGTATAAAAATATTTTATACATGTACTTCTTGTCTGAAACTTCTGTTAAACTAACACAAAATTAATAAAAATTATAGCTTTCATCCGAAAGTCTAATGAATTAATTCAAGCCTTCATATCATAATTTATTTTTATTTCAACAAAAACAGTCTTTAAAATATGTTTTAAATATATTCAAATATCACAGTATTTTTTATTAATTTCATGGTAGATTTTCAAACTTTGGAAATGAATGTGAATGATATTTTTGTGGAATCATTTTTTGGCGAATAAGGGGCTTGAATTAATGTCAATTAGAATATTTTTTTATCCTCAAAAAAACAACAGTGTCGGGTACAGCCAACCCAACGCTTGTACCCCTAGACCAATTTATCCATGCCCTGGATCCCACAAAGGGGGTTTTATAATTTAAATAAAGTTAATGAAAACTTTTTTTGCTGATTTTCATAATCATTTATTTCATTTACGTAAGTACTATAACTTCAATTTTAACCTTAATCCTAAAAAGCTTACTTTTACAGAACCTACCAATGAGTTACTAAAGCACACATGGCTAGAGATGAATATAATTATCATGTTTTACGAAGAAAAAAACCATCTTTTTATAGTATGGCATACCCATTCCCTATCTTTTGGAATATATTCGCATATTTATGTTCTATGAGTAGCATGCTTCATGCTCCAATAAGAATAAGATAGTCATCAAGTTCCTGAAGCAAGCTAGTTTTAAAGAAAGCTGTTAAATACAAAATTTTATGTATTGGTATCTACATCTCTTAGATATTTTTAATGGTATGATTTAACCTTTATCTTTAGGAATGTGTTTTCTCACAACTTGTAAAATTTCTTCCACATCTTATTCTTCTTTATGCGTCCATTATTTTCCTGGTGCTGATTTTTAATGTTGATTGATCTTTCTAATAGTAGAAAATCACTCTGAAATCAACATAACAATTGAAACAAGGACATTGTCCATAAAGATGAAAAGTCATCTGTTTGGTTTGAAGTTCCTTTATTTTTGAATTTCTACCTATTTCTTATGCATTGAGTTTCATGCGTGAACTAGTAGAGGGGAGATATTCAATAAAATCTATTATTTTTTCTATCTTCATACATCAATTTAATTCAGTGGTCAAAAAGCCACAAACATGAGTAATTGTATAAACAACCCATATGATATTCATTTATAATTGAACATTAGACTATGTGAAGAGAATCAGGGCTCATAGATGGATCAAGAATATGGTTTAGATTTTAAAATATATTATTTTTAGATAGTATGTGGATGAATCAAAAGTCGCACGGTTGTGGAAAAATATGAATATCAATGGTTTGAAATGTTATAGTCCTGGATGGAGATATGAGTGATCCATGTAAACCCCCAGCATCACCTTGTATGAGCCAAATTTGATGTTTATATGCTATGTACTAGCTTAATCTTACTTTGGTAGAGGGATATGGATCTGTTAAACTCATAAATGTCACTCCTGAATGCAATTTTTAATCCTAACGGATAAGCTTCATGTACAAATACATTTTTTTCCATTACTATTCAGGAATCAAAAGTTCTCCTTGAGCTTACATAACAATACCTAACTTTATCACTTAATGCCAATTTGAAAATCTCATCAGATACTACAGCAATACTCTGACTGCAACAATGCATATGAAAATCACTAAACGTTTCACATGGTCTTACGTAGAAAATTTTCAAAAAGCAGGAAGAGAGTTAATCATACTATTTTCATCTTTAAGTATAATTTATAAATTAAATATAATGTTGACCTCATTTTGCATTATGATGCTTACTAAGTGAGATCATTTTTGCATGATTTTGTTTTCATCCTGTTGATGCGGAGCTCTATTTTATTCTTAATGGGACATTTCTTCAGTTCTTACTTCAAATATAGCGTTTCTAAAACAAGATAAATTCCTATACCTTTTCTTTACCAGGAATTTCTATAATATCCTGCTAATAATTAAGCGTAACACTACCCGTTAAAGACTTATTCTGCCACACCATGCACTCAAAAAGATGTAAGATTAAAAAAATGCAATAATCCAATAACATAGTGACACCTATTCCCCTCCAGCCAGCTGCCGAACCACAAAGGAAGGTTAATTTTGTTGTTTAAGCCTTATGGTTTATGATACAATAGAATCGGTTGGCCTCTATTGTAGAATCAAAATATTTATTGATATTTTAATTTGTTATATGTATTTTCAGTATTTATATCTAATTTGAGTGAATAAACTACTCGAAATCGAGTTATAATAATTCTATGAAAAATAAAAATTTTATCTTCTAAGTAACCAGATTTATCAAAAAATTTAGAGTAATTTTGGAGATATAAACACTTAAAGAAAGAAATCTTGATTAATTAAAATTAAAATACCTTATCTGCTACGTCAATGGTATGAGTTTAGTGTTGTGCTGGGTTCTCAGACTTGATTCAAAGCTAGAAAACATTTTTCTAAGCAGGGAAAACTTAAATAGATTCTAAATAAATTTCCAAAACAAAATAATCTTTACATACCTAGAGGGGAACCTCTTCACCCCTTGACTTTCTCCCTTGGAGAATGATGTAAAGCCTTCACGCTTCCAGCCTATGAAACATCAACCATATCAAGGTGCTCTTGGATCTCCACTACTTCTTTAACTCTTCTTGAAGCCCTTAGAGATCTTCTCACCATGGAAATATTCTACATATTGAAGGAAGAGAATGATAAGTGATGGAGCGGGCCAACCCACTCCATCAAAGATGTGGTTGGAGCCGCCATCATCATCATCAACCGTCGGCTGGTTTGCATCCAGCCGTATCGGCACGCCAAGGCATCAATGAAGACACTCGGGTTCAAATAACCAGGGTAAAGCACGTTCATAACTTTCACATTTATATTTTTGTCGGTTTGTGCTCGTCCTATTCATTGTTTTGCCCTGTTTGTGTGTTCATTTCTGTCATGTCCATATCCATCATGTTTGTCGTGCCGTGTCCGTGTCATAACGTCTCCAACATTGCCCATGTCATCATCACGTCATTTAAACCTCAGTGTTTTATTTTGTGTTTTAAAGTGGGGTCCTATGTGTTCATGAACCTCTCCATGTTGGACCCTTTAAAAGGGCTATTGGACCCTTTGTAAGGGCCCATCGTGATCCCAGCCTATATGAGGGCATGATGGGCGCCCTATCTGGTCTAGCTACATTTTACTTGTTGAAGAAGTTTAGGCCAAGAAGGGCCTTGTTCATCGAGAGAAGAAGGAGAGAAATAGGAAGAAGAAGAGGAAGAGAAGGGAGAAGATGAAGGAAGAAATAAAGAAGGGTGGAAGGGAAGGAATCGATGACGTCTGACATCAAATTGGTATCAGAGCATCGTCTCAATAGCCAACCTGACGACATCCAGAAGATGACCAGCATCAATAAGGAAGAGAGGATGACACCCCACCCTAGCCGGTCTAGAAAAATGGGTCCACATCACGAATTATACTTCACTTAAATATTTTTTATTAAATGATCTTAAATAATAAACATCCACTAGTGCCCCTATAACCCCATGCATGTGACCCTCTGGGATTATGTGTAACAATAATTAATAAACTTAAATGGCCCAAAAATAATTTTTAGTGAGCCTTATCAAGATATAGATTTATTAACCAAAGATCAATTTTGACCCAATTCATAGCTTAACTTTCTATCTCATTGGGCGCCAAGTTTTGCCTTTCGCTCTAGAAGATATAGACTATCACATGAACTCTCTCGTGTAATATTTACCGTCATTAGTTACCCCGTAGATAAAAGCATCTATTTGCATGAGTCTCAAGAATGATATATGTTATGGTTAATCATCAAACCCTGATGTTTCAAAGTTTCTAGATGTAAAGAGATAGAAAAACAAAGATACCCAAAAACTTCAAGCCCAAAACTATTTTCAAATAATTTGATATTCCAATTTCAAGTCCAATCATTTTCAATTTCCTGAATTTATATTAAACCATATACAAAACATCCATAGTGACACATTTTATTTTTTTAATGATCATAAAAAGTAAAAAGAATTCTTTTAAAGCACTTAAGTAAATTCAATTTGATATTTTTAAACTTAGAAAATATTTTTATGAAGCTAATGTCAGAAAATCCCACTCAAATACTAGAAAATCCAAAAAATAAGAAAATCATTGTATAAATGTAAAAATTCCCAAAAGCCTTAAAATAAAAACAATAGAATTAGTGGTGCTTTGTTTTCATCAATCTTGCTCTAAACATTACTCCTCTAATCGTTTATTCTATGAGTCAAAGACCGCCCCCAAATAACACTTTCAATGTGCATTAAGGAAACAAAATCGACGGGTTCCTTTATTTACATTGATGGGATATCTCTTGATATCTCCAAGCCCATTGATAGATCGAGGAGGAAAAGACAGAAAGATACATATTTCAACTTATAAATTATTTTCTTTTGATTTTCTTATGAAAAAAGTTCAATAAAATTTCTAAAATCCGAGGGAATTTGATTAATATGAAATAATAATAATTAATTAATAGTCCTAAAACTATTCATAAAATATATTTTATACTTGTAAAATTTTCTTACTGAAATTAATGTCAAAAAATGGTGATAAAACATCATAAAGTCCATAAAATTTAAAATTGCAATCTAAAAATATAATATATGTTACGCTTAAATAAAATCATTTCCATGAAATAAGAAAATAGTATGCAATATATTAGTATATAAGATATCACATTAATTACGATTAGAACATTCTAGAGAGGCTACCAAAATAAGTCAATGAATCTCATTGGGAAGAACTGAACGCTAGATATATGGTATTAGAATACACAATATCTTAGAGTACGTCAATAACTAGCACTTTAATTAATTTTGAAGTCAGTGATCAGACTTATCAGTTTTTATTCCATAAATATCTCATGTTTGGTGACTAACTTTATTACATATGTTGGATTTTGCTGTGCTCTATATTAATCTACAAGTAGCAATCAGTTAAGGCCAAACACATAGTGATAATTATCTATGACAACACTCAATTTAATTATTTATTTTTATTTATATGTATGTATTAAACATTTTTATGATTAAAATAAAAAATGAAAATGTTCCGCTAAGTTCTAATTTAGTGAATATATTGATTTATGTACATATTATACTTCAGTTATGATTCTATTGACTGAATAGGACTATTCATAGTAATATCTTGTACTTTTATTTGAATAAATATATAATTAAAATTGTGAACCAACTGGGAAACGAGGAAAATCAAAACCCATCACCCATATACGAATAGATGGTCCAATATTTAAGGGTAAAAGGATCAAATTGACCCTTTTGTAGAGACCAATCCAAAACCCACATTCTTCTGACAACTAATTCTACAAATTTGAGTTTGGACGTTACTTTGATATTGTGTGATAAAACAAAATGTGCATTTCACCCATCCAATATCATGCATGGAACCATACATATATAAGACCTGTTTTGACATTATTGTGTTACATAGAATCTTCATTTCAGTACGAACTCATATTTTGTGCATTATTTTTTAAGTTCAGTATTTTTAGGTTAGTTTAAATAATAAATAAATAAGAAACAGCAAAAAAAAAGGATGCCAGTGGCCACTGAAGGCAACAAGACCCAAGCTAATCCTGCCATACTTGATTTTCTAAAACAAGATCGGATGGCCTAATTTAAATATTTTGTCTCCCCTTTGTTTTCCTTCTTTTGGGATTTTATTCATAAAGGTGGTTGACCTGCAGGATGATTTCCACACGATTGAAGCTTTTAATTTCCTAGAAAAACCTAAAAAAGACTCCAGATGCTCATGGACACGGAGGCTGAAAAGGAAAAACCTGAGCACCACATTAGTGTAAGTCCAACGCTGTGCATTAATTACTGCCATTGACCCATCATTTAGAAACATGTCACAGTGATAAACAATAATTTAGGTTAAAATCTATTGTTTTAAGGCCTAGTATAGGTTATAGGTTCAATCCAACAACTACAGGTAATGAAAATCTAAATTTTGCATTCAAATAAAGTTTCTCACATTTTTATATGTTAATATTTTTACATTTCGAATAATTTATACGGTATTAATTTCAAATAAATTGAAAAAATGAAAATAGTTTAAAAAAATTAATAAAGAAATTTTATTTTTATTTTTATTAGATTCTTTTAATTTAGTGTGATCTCAACAACTTAAATATAATTGTTTGGTAATCCTTTGGAGTAAAAATAGAATGAAAAACTAATTAAATATATATAGTTCAAACACATCCCTACATTTCAAACCCGTCAGTTGGGTTCAAATCATGAATGATCAGCTTCAAATCTCAGTTTGGACTATTGGTTTGGTCGAACAGATATGGTCAAATAATTGGTTTGTTGGATCAGTTTAAAAAATATGTAGATTAAGCTCTGAGATTGATGGAATAATGCCAAGCTTGGTGATAAATTTCTTCAACCCTGTTGGCTCCTTGGCAGCTTTGGCAATTGCAATTTATTTAGGTATGTCATGGAATATGTAGTAGTGGTCTACTTGGAACTCTACCAATCTGTTGTGCATCCTTTGAATGGTAAAAGTATTCAAGATGAATATCTGTTATTTTTTTGTGTGTGACTTGAGCTTGATTTTGTATAAGCCTGATGTTTAAGCTCCTCTCATTTATCCATTAGAAACAAATACTATGTCCTTCTCAATTACTTAATTATATGTTCCATGATTTTATATGCTGATAGGGAAAATGCAACATCACGTCTAGTATATGGTAACATGATAAATTCATGCATATTAGATGTTTAGATGTTTAGATTTTGCATACATTTTAGATGTTTTTGGAGTATTAAATTAGAATTTATCATGCATTATTTTCATTAACTAAATATTTATGCACTACCTAGAAATTTCAAATTTTGAACCTTATGGTTATTTTTAAATAACATCCTTGACTTATTTAAAGTCAATCATTTTTAGTACTGATGAGTATTTTGTAGTTTTACATGTGCAGAAATTTACAGCAATGAGAAGATAAAATCCTTCAAGAGTTGGAGAATTTTTTAGAGTTTAATGATTCTCAAAAGGGGCTTGAAAGGATCAAATGGTGTTGTGGGCCTTCAAAAGAGAAATCAGACGGAGATGGGCCATGACCTAACCTGCCCATTGGGCTCTCAAAAGCCTTAACAAAAAAATAACCTGAAGATCACAAGGGGAAACTCTCAAACCCATGGAGAAATAGCGACAAAATGGCGAGAAAATAAAATAGCAAATGCCCAAAGGGGGATTTTAGTAATTATTCCTATCTATAAATACTCTTTTTCTCCCTCATTTTCCCTCATTCTGAATGGGCTCTATCAAGCAGCTGCCCAGAAAGAGAA
The DNA here is from genome assembly GCF_029677425.1 of Wolffia australiana. NCBI lineage: Eukaryota > Viridiplantae > Streptophyta > Magnoliopsida > Alismatales > Araceae > Wolffia > Wolffia australiana. Next base: position 7,704,131 of record NC_135839.1, on the reverse strand, counting down.
GGCATTTTAAGAATCCAAGTTGTTATGTCTCGTTAATGTAAGTTTGATGATGTTTCATTCAATCCTTCTCTTGTTTGCATTTAAAAACGCCTGATCCTGGAAACAAAAATAAGAATCCAGACTTGGGAGGAAGCATTGAGAGCTCACCAGACTTGCATTGAGGTTTTAGGAACCTACATATCCATTTTCCCATCATTATCTATCCATTTTCCTTTAAAACCATCACTTTCTCATTCTAAACATTTGTTTTGTGACTTTCTCTCTCTATAATTAGATCTTTAACTCTCGAGAGAATCATCCATATCCCTGAATTGTTCCCTCAAAATATCATAAAAAAATTTCTCCATTTGCACCTCCAAATTCCTTCTCAAACTCCTACACCCCTTCTCCATTTTCTGTCTCTATCTCCTCACTTCAACCATTTTCTTTATCTCGACTCGTTCCTGTCTCTCTCAAGAACTTCCGTCATCTCTCCCCTTTGTCCCTCTTGAAATCCAAAAAAAGAATCATTTTTTTACATAAAATGCCTTCTTTCCCATCGGCGCCACAATTGTGCGCTGGTGTATGGTACAGAGTAGTGCACCATCGTTGGAACGGCCCTTTGACCCATAGTCGCACGTTCGCACAGCAGCATACCGAGAAGACAGAGGGGTGCTCCTTCTCCGAGGACTTATCCTAAAGGGGAACATAATACAAATGCTCGAAGAAAATATGGTTAACAACAGATTTAATCTAAAAGCGATCCTAGAAAATTTAGATATGATATCTTTCTTGTTTTGAACTAAGATGATGCCCTCCCCACCATAACTTCACCTAGAGCATGCATATTTGGCCGATGCTTATATTTTTACCAACAGAAAAGAAGATCACGAGGGAAAGAAGAAACTCACCAGATGAACTCAAGAAATGCACAAGAAGTCGACTTCAACAGCTTGATGTGTCCTCCCGAACCATAGGATTTTGGCACTTTTGAATTGTTTTGCTTTCCTTTTTTGACTTCATTCTTAAAATCCAGCCATATGGATTGAAAGAGGTATAAAAGACAAAACTACCCTAAAACTGCTGATCACTCCAACTATTGGATCTCGAGATATATAAGGGTTTGAAGATCAGCCATTTATGGAAATCAAAATTCTTTTGATTTCTTTCTCCTACCTCCAGCTCTGCCCAATTTCAGAGCTGTTGATTCACCCTAAAATATGTGCCTTGATTGGCACAGAAAATCCCACCTTTACTATGCCGCATTGGTGGACATCCATGCACCCACCTGTCCCTGCATTTTGGAACAGAATTTAAAGACTCTTACTTAACAAGATAGACACTATACCTGATCCAAATCTAAGTATGTGCCCGTAACCTCATTTTCATTGAACATAAGATGTCTCAAATGCTAAAACGTATATTCAATATTATTCTAACTGTTTCACATTGCTCATTCCCACACACATTTATTGCTTGAAAAGGACACATTCTTTTAATTGCCCACATAGCCCAATGTGCATTTTTTAATAACTTGAAAAAGATACATTTTTTTTATTGGTCACATAAACCAATGTGCAAAGCTTCAATAGAGTAATGATTAGCTCATAATTTGGTTTTTTAACCTCGCAAATTGCACTGTCAAAACAAAATGGTAGCAATTATAACTTAGCATAATAATTGGCTCAGTGGAACATTAAATACCATTTGGAGCATGGGAAAATGATATGGAGACCTCCATTTAAGTCTAAATAAATATGCTAACAGTTTTTATAATTCAAGAAATATTCTTTCTGCCCTAAAAATTAATTTACTTGTAATTTATCCGTCAAAAAAATGTCACAAAATTAAAAATTCCAGAAAATTTGATAAATACTTTTAATAATCCATCAACGATGATTTGGTATTTTTAAATGCCAATAGAAAATGGCTATGTGGCCGCCAATGATGAGGACAGCAAAAAGAATCAACATCCAAGATTTCTCCAATTTCAAAGGTTTGAAATCTCCCAATCTAGAAGGCTGATTAAGCATAAATTTTGTCGGTCACTTTATCTTCACCCCCCTCTTTCCTTACATGCTATCTGATCTTTGAGCATAAATAAGTTCATGGATCCTTGTCAAAATTCATCCTTAAACTTGCTTCCTATACTTGAGGGATGATTGAAAGCTAGAGTGTTTCTGAGAAATATCAAGGTTGTTCTTCGTGTCTTGGGTGTGTACATAGACCTTCTAAACTTCATTTTTAGATAGTCGAATGATCGAGATTAGATTACAACTTATCAGTCAGTTCTTTGAAATGTGGGATTTGGATTAGGTCACCTGGAAGCCTAGGTGATTTAATATCGCTTTCTTTCATTAATTCCACGCCTGATCTGAGGATTAGGATTTCCTCACCTCAAAGCCCGACAATTTCATAGCAGAAAATCCATTTGGTTATCTTATTTTCCTAGGATTATTTCATAGCTTCTGTATTAAGGTTAGGCACACTAGAGCTCTTCGGAGAACTATCACCCTTAGATTGTATTGGTTGAGTGGGGACTTGTATTCCAATTTCCATAGATAAATCTATGGTAGCATCATCAGAAGTTCTTCTAATAAGCTCATGATCATGAGATGTTACCTCTAAAGATACAGGAAGAATACTACAGTCATGGAAAGATTGGATATTCTCTTCTACTAATTTGTTGTTTTCCTCTTCCTTCCTCCTTAATTCTTTGTTCGAAACATCTACACTCCTCTCTTCTCCATGAAGGCTTTATATGATATTTCTCTTAGTATTAAATATTCCTCAAATGTAGGTGCCTTGCAATGGTCCGCTATTGTTCGCCGTAAATGATTACCAGTGTGTCCAAATATGCTCGTAGGAGTTGAAGATGTCTAGCACTATTTGTCTCTATTTTGCCTTCCCTTGCAGCTTGCATAGCAAGCTCTTTCACTGTCACTCTAACATTTGGCTGAAGACTTGCCATTTAGGAAAATCAAGATTCACTAATAAAGGGATGGATAAATAGGAGGACAAATATGCACTCAAAGTATAATTAATCCCAAAATCAAATTCTCATTACATAGAAAGCATTCAAGAAAAATAAAATATGATATCCTCTATTAAAGTTCAAAAATTATCATAAATTTAGAGTTATTTAAAATCAAAGAGAGAAACCACCAAACTCAATAACTCATTAAAGATTTCAAAATACTTCATATACACTCAATTGATAAGGATGAAACAAAATTGAATTTCCTTAGCGTTGTTTCCCCGGCAATGGCGCCAATTGATAAGCCAAAAATAGGGGTAAATTTTATGCAATTTTAAACCCTTGTCGTTGTCAATTTTAGCTTATACAATAAAATTTATAAAAACTCTACTTAAGATGTGTAGTGATAAGTACTAGTGTCGTCCAAGGGAAGCTAGTAAGGAATCCAATTGATGTTCTTCTCGAATAATTTGAACCTAATTGGGGTTAATTTAATCTTCAATAGAGATTAAATCACCCTAATTAGATGAGAAATTTGGAAAGGGGGGTCGAAGAGATGAGAGGAGTAGATGAAATAAGGGGCTCTAAGTTGAATTAATTGATCCAATTGAAAGGATCAAAGAATTCAATTAGAGAGATTAAGAAGAAAATTTAGACGTGTTTTGGTTGGTTCTTTAGGTTTGACAATTCAGTAATAACTACTATATTGCATAATGAAATAGAAAATTAAAATCCTAGAATGTTAACCCTTTTTATAAGTTTTTTTTATTGTTTTCTTTTATATGCAGTTGGAATAGCTAGGAAATCTCTCAATTTCTCCTCTAAATCCTAGTTAGGGCTTGTACATTCTGCTCGAGCCAAGCGATTTAGAAGTTCAGACAGGGTTCAAGAAGAAAGATCAAGAAATTCAACTAACAACATCAAAAATACACCAAAAGTTCATATACAAAGAAGAAAAAAGTACCAAATAGGTTGATCCAAGCTGGAGCTCCTCTCTGTCTTGCAGCTGTGATAGAGCACCATCAAGAATGAGCTCCCCCTCTCGAAATTTAGCTTTTATACTTAGGTTACATGGTAAAACTCACCATTTTACACCCGTTTAGTAATTAATTTTTATCTATCAATGTAGGTTGGATCTGAATCATCCAACCATACAGATAGAAATAGGGGATCAAGACAACCAAATCCATAAAAAATCATCTCAATCAAACTTCAGGATCAAAAGTTATTAATAAATGAATTTTTAACACGGCATGACGTGTCGCTCTCTCATTGGCTGGCGCATTATGAATTCTCCTTCTTGCAGAAAAGTCCTTTGCAAAGCCTAGAATTGCTGCTGGACGCCACCCAAAAGTAATTGTGTATATGCCCCTTGCGCACTCTCTCTCCTCTGGTTTTTCCTAAAAACATTAAAACAAATATTAAATAATTGTGATAAAACCCTGGAACAATTTAAATAATATCTTTAGGCTTGTAACCAAGACCGAGAGCTGTTTTTGAGGGCATCATTGCAAATAAAATTTACGAAAAGCCCCTCAAAGTTTGAAAATAATCTTAATACTAATTTTTTCCTTATAAATATATCTTTTTTTTCTTCATAAAAATGCATTTCTTCCTCAAATAAATCTCATAAAAATCCAATAACATCCTAAAAAATCCTAGAAAATTCCTTGATTCATCCCCGTACTGATAAATATTGAAATTAAATATTAAACCTGCCATTTTCATTTTAAAATAATTATTTCAAGCTCAAATAAATCCCTTAAAATTCATAAAATTAACAGAAAATTAGGAAAAAATCAGAAATCACTTGAAATAGTATTTTCATGTAAATATATGATAACAAGCCCTTTTAATCTCATTAAATGCATTAAATTGTGCTAAATTACTTGAAATAAAAACCAAAATTAGGGTGTTATCACTCATATGGTGAATATAGATGTTCTCATAACCATTAGTGTGGAGACACCAAGGATAGATAGTGGGTGCTATTTAGTGGAAACAGTTCATTGAACTGATCTGTATGAATCCCTGAATGGTATTATACTTAACTACCAATTAGGTTGATTTGCGTCAGGATTGTGTTAGTGGTCCTTAGACCTGAGACATGAAAGACGTCTTGTGGATAGACAGAATGGTCTTAGTTCGGGTGCATCAAGAAGTTTACGAAGAGGATTGATTTTTTTCTTTGATCAAGATGATTGGGTGGTCAAGTTCGGATGACTGATCCTTGGTGTTAGAGGTGACATCTCAAGGAAGATAATGCGGTGAAGTCCTTAGCCAAGGCAATAAAATATGGGAGAAGATTTCTCTTAAGATTTCTGAATGCGCTAGTGCTAACTCGGATGACCGATTAGGGTTTGACAATTGACCATACCCTAAGTCGTCCAAGGAGTATTAAAGGGACAAGGGATTATACGTAGGGAGGGACACGGTCCAGTCTCGGTCCAATTTTACTAGAAAACTAAACCTAGACCTGAAGTTTGATCCAGTCTCAGTCTCGGTCCAGGCTCGGCCCGGTCCAGTCTTTAGTCGGTCATGTTGACTAGTCAATGTTAAGTTGACTTGGTCTTCTCGCTACATCTAAAGGCACCTCTGGTTCTGAAGCAGTGTTGAGTAATGAGAGAGTCAGAGGGGGATAGTGAAAGAGTGTGAGAATGAGAGAGGGAGAGAGTGACACTGATATAGTGTAACGGGAGAGAGAATACCATAGGAAGAGTGAGAAAGAGAAAGAGAGAGAGAGAAGAGAGGGAGAGAGGGAGCAGGTAAGACGGAGAGTACAAGAGAGAAAGAGGAACAGAGTGAGAGATGGAGAGAGGGGGAACGAGAGGGGGAGAGCCTGAGAGGGAAGTGAGGAGGAGAGAGGGAGAGGGAGCATGTGAGAGGGAGAGAGTGTGTGGGAGAGAATGAGAAGGAGAGAGCAGGATAGGGTGACAGAGAGAGGGAGAGGGGAGGAGAGGGAGAGCAGGAGAGTTTGAGAGAGAAGGAGAGAGAGGGAGAGAAGGCGAGAGAGAGAGAGGAGAAGAGGGAGAGCAGGAGAGAGCGTGAGAGAGAGGGAGAGCGGAAGAGAGGGTGAGAGAGAGATGTCCTTAAGAGAGAGGGAGAGCGGGGTGAGAGAGGGAGAGAGAGAGGAGGGGGATAGCGGGAGAGAGGGTGAGAGAGAGAGGGAGAGAACGAGATAGAGAGAGGTGGAGAGAGAGATTGGAAGAGAGGGTGAGAGAGAGAGGAGAACGAGATAGAGAGAGGAGGAGAGGGAGATTGGGAGAGAAGGTGAGAGAGAGGGGAGAGAACGAGATAGAGAGAGGGATAGAGGGAAGAAAAATGAGTGGAAGAGAATGAGAACGAGAGCAATGGAAAGAGGGATCGAGGGATGAAGAGCGAACGAAAGAGAGAGTAAGACCGGAAGAGAGAGAGAGAGAAAGAGAGAGAGAGAGAGAGAGAGAGAGAGGAAGACCGGGTGAAAGAGTGAGGAAGAGAGGAAGGAGAGCGGGAAATAGGGTGAGAGAAAGAGATGGAGAGAATGAGATAGGGAGACGGATAGAGGGAAAGAAAACGAGAGGGAGAGAGTGAGAACGGGACAGAGGGTGAAAGGGAGGGAGGGAAGGAGAGCAAATGAGAGGGAGAGTGAGTCGGGAACAAAGGGAGAGAGAACGAACAGGAGAGACAACAAGAGAATGAGAGGGAGAGAGGGAGAGAGAACGCGCAGGCAAAGAGAGAACGAGCAGGAGAGAGGGAGAGAGAACGGGAGAGAAAAGAGAGGGAGAGGGAGCAGGTGAGAGAGAGAGAGAGTAATGATCTTCGGTCCGGTTTGATGTGACCCAAGCCAGAAGGTTCGATCAGCCCTAAAAAGGGTGACTCACGGTCCTGTTTGGTCCGGCCTGATCAAACTTCGGTCAGCCCGTGTCCTTCCCTAATTATACGTGTACAACAACTGATGATGAACACGTTCTATGAATGAGTCGATATACACTCCTTTGTATATTCTGGAGCACGAGGTGTAGCTTGGCACCCCACATGTTGGAGACTCCACCTATCAATTGGGTTAAATTGATTCGATGTTAATTAATATATATGATGATATAGTTCATTAATTTGGAAGGCCAATAAAGCTTGTTGAGTAATTGGAGTCATTAAGTAGACTGATAAGTGGGCCTAGAGGGTCACACCCAAATGGTCTTTTAGATGTCGGAAGATATACTTAAGTTTTGGGGGGTTTTATGAATAATATCCAATTAGTATAAACTGGAGAAGGCCCTCGACAAAATTCACCCAGGCCAGAATTATTCAAGGGCCTTCCCCTTCTTCTCCCCTCTCCCTATGACTTATCTTCACTCCCGATGAGATCAGGATGGCGTAACAATGGTGACAGAGGTTGAACGGGGCTTGTCAACAAGGAGGATATCTGATGTGCAAAGACCGGGTGGATACGCCTAGAGACTGCACACTTGAGCAGCTCGACTCATCTCACTTCAGGATCCAAGAAATAACGGATCTGATCCATGAAAAGGTACTTAGATTCAATATTTTTATGATGTCATTCGATTCTGGTATGTGTCTTCCGCTGCATGGAATCTTCATCTTCATCCAGATCTAGGCCTTTAGAACCCAACAATGGGCATCTAAAATGGTGCCCCCATTTATACTTATTAAGACTTTTTCATAAGGATCCTTAGTAATAAAATATACCTACCACGTCCTTCAATATTATGTGTGTAACCCTCTAGGCACATGTATCCATCAGTTAGCAACTTTATTGGCCAAATAACATTTTTTTCACCTACCTAGTTCATTGGCTATATCAAAATGTAGATTTTTTCATCAGTTATTGATTCCAGCTCATGTAGTTTCATGTTACACCTCCTACTATAAAAGATACATAGTCGTGTTCAAACTATCACATGGAAAATTTACCATCCTCAATTACTATTTATGTATAGTCCTTCATCGGCACAAGAGTCCCATATGACTTAAGGTATTGTTAGTCGTCAAACCCTAATGAGCTATTGACTTAGTACTAAAGCCTAGTGGGAATCATTGTAGAATACCTTCTCTAAAATATCCCTATCATCCGGACCAGGGATTTGATGCAACTTTTTCATTGAGTCAATATCTTCTTCTACCAAGGTTGGACTACTTAATTGTGTATTTATCGTTATGCCTCCATTGAGACCTGTTTAAATCCCATGGTTAGGGATGTATACGTCTTATTAAATATGGTCATCCATACACAAGATTATCGTGGTTTTCAGGTCAACAAACCACTTATACAACCATGAACTGAATCAACTTCATTAATTTTTAGGTGTAACACAATTAGGGGATTCAAATGGATTAATTCTGTCAACATTTTTTTCTAAAGAGCGCACATTGTTTGTTATTAGTGCCTCCACACTTATGGCATAGGATCAGCCATACTTATCATACAAGTTGGATCAGAAAGTGATATTCTATTTGGATAACTCAATGTCTGTCTTGAGTACCTAAAGAATAAGAATTTAAAGAGTATACTCCTAAATTTTAGTGAGCATTGTACTATGATCTGCTCATACTTAACTTCACAATTGTGTGCATTTAGGGACTTCATTATAAATATCACACATTAATAACAATGTATGAGTATTTTTTAATGAACATTAATTAATCATGGAAGTTTGATTGGCTTTGATGACCACATAATATCAATCAAGTTCCACCATTCTTACATGTATTTTACCCTTTTCTTAAAAAGGAGTTATATGGGCTTGAATAATGAACTTCTATTTTATTGGGCCTCTTCTTGTGAACTGGTCCATGGAATGTGTTTCTTGTTATGGTATAGAACATGGCTTAGACCTCTCTTTTTCTCATTTTTTCATCAAAAGAGACTGCATTTTATTCACCTTGATCTTGTAATTAAAATAAAACTCCAAGAAGATGCAAGAAAATTCCACTTTAAGTCCATGGATTAAAGTGAGATTAGTCTTAGAAATCAATAAAAAACCAAAATAGAGCATAGGAAAATAATTAGAATTTTCTCATTTAACTTAAAATGGTGAAAAGTTCAAGTAAGAACTTAAAATTAGGTGGGAAAAAAATCAAATGTAAAAGAAACCTTTTTATTGATTGAATTTAGAGTTATCAGATGTCCATGGACAAAGCCATCGATCTCTACCCTTGGCCCTTGTCCTTGTTTAGCTGGACCAGAGTGTCCAGTATAGGGGTCCTTAATCCTGATCCTACGACTCTCAAAGGTTTTATGTGATGTATCTGATATCATCAATGTTAGAGGGAGGTTCCACCTCGACCCTTAAAAATTTTTGTCACCCTTTTGTACAAATAATTTGACGGAGAACAATCAGAATTACACGAAAGCCATCTTGCATTTCTCCCAGATGCTCAAGAATAGGGACAGATTTTAGATGGCTGGGCAAGCTCGAGGAGGAATCAAAGAAGTACCAAAAAGACCCAGATATGCACCAGCACAAAGCAAGACAAGCAAGGATGCATGCCAAAGTTGATGGGTAATCGGTGCTCCTAACATTTTCTCTTCTAACTAATGGTGAATCTGATCTGTTCTTGGACTCCCTCTGGTAAATTTAATATTTAATCTTATGTAAATGCATAGATTTAGATAACACAGACTCTAAAATAATATTTCAAACATAATTTCTTGAAATAGCATCTTTGAGGTTTTTTTTCAAACACCTCATGATCATCTGAATTTCTGTTGATTTTTACTAATTTTTTCCATCAATTTTATAATATAAAAACTACCATGAATAGCTTGAAACTAAAACAATATATATGCACATCATTTCTTGAACTAATCCACTCCCCACACCTATTAATAAATATAACTGAAACATAGTTCACATTTAAACTCCCTATTTTCATGCATTCCTTCATTTCAAAACAACAGTTATCATCCATTCTTCTATTTTTAAAAAGTATCATCCATTCCTCTCTCTGTCTAAATTATGTTATAGTTTATTAAAACAAAACATATCTTCACAATACCATTCAATTTTATCTTCCTTCTATTACTGTAATTAGCACTCTTCTCACACATATAACCTGTCTACCAATTAAATAAAATAAAGATTAATACAATTATTGCAGTAATAGTATTATCTGTATTAATCTATTTCACTTTTTCTCTCCCTCTCCATCTTAGTTTATTTAAATATTAATAAAAAAATTTAAAAATTCACAATATATTGAGATCCCCACTAATTTATACTACTATAATCAATTATTCCCTCAAGAGTTATCTTCCTCCCCTATCATAGAAAGGATATAATTATCTCTCAAAGAAAATATTATTTTTATAATTACCCTTTTATCTTTACCCCATTTTCGACCCTTATTTCCATGCCATTTTGATTGTTCATTACGCAATAAAAATTAAAAATATTCATCTCATAGCACTATTACCCTTTGTAACTCCTCGTATTATTTTATTAGAAAATTAACATCTATTGTTATCTATATTATCATCTAAAATATAGTGTAGGGACGCGGACGGGATGATTTTTTTGTCCCGAGACGAGACGGGACTGGACGGTATGGGACGGGACGGGACAGGACAGGACGATACGGGATGGGACCACCAAATGGGACAGTTCTCGTCCGGTGGGATGAAACAATCGTCCGTCCAGGGGTCTCCGGATGATGGACGGACGAATCTGGATGGAAAACCGCCGGATTCACATGCGACGGTTGAGATGTTGCCACGTGACCTCATTAGGACAATTTATAATATATTATAGTCTATTATAATATATTAAAAATATAAAATGTGTTTTTTCATCTGGGACAAATTTTGGGAAAAAAATTCATCCCGGGAGGACTGGACGGGACGAAAAACCGTCTCGAGATTATTGGACGGGATGATTTTTTTGTCGGTGGACAAAAAACCGTCCCGTGCTTCGTCCCTGAGCTAACATCGGACATAGGACGGGACAAAATTTTTCCCTTCCCGTCCTTTGTCCACATCCGGGACGATCCGAAACTATAATCTAAACATCCTGGAATCTAACCGATTTATTAGATCTACTCTAAGCACCAGTCCATGTGGGGATGACCTCACTCACTGCCAGACATATCGTTGTGAGTTTAACAATGAACAATTCAATTTGATCGAAGCAAAAAAAAATTACGATGACATCAAAATTGTAACAATAATTTCGTTCTTTAGGATCAATGGTTGATTTCAAGATATATCCACCTCCTTATTGTCAAGAATTAGATTGAAAACCTGAGAACATTAGTCCTCTATACAAACAAACATTTCCTCTTTGTATCCCATCCTTAAAAAAAATCTTAGTAAGTTGTTTGTACCTTGCTCTCTTGAATGGTCAGCAGATGATCATCTTAAAATGTGCCATAGATGGGTAAAAGATTTGCAGCATTAATCCTAGAAAGATGGTCAGCAACTGCTCTCTCTCCTCTGTCTCCCCCCTCTCTCTCGCTCCTCGCTCCCCGTCTCTCTCCTCTCTCCCCCTCTCTCCCCTCTCCCCCCTCTCTCCCCCTCTCTCCCTTCTCTATCCTCTCTCCCCCTCTCTCCCCTTCTCTCCCCTCTCTCTCCTCTCTCTCTACTCTCTCCTCCCTCTCTCTACTTTCTCCCCCCTCTCTCTCCTCTCTCCCTCTCTCTCTCCTCTCCCCCCCCTCTCTCTCGCCTCTCTCTCTCCCCTCTCTCCCCCTCCCCCCCTCTCTCTCTACTCACTCCCCCTCTCTCTCCTCTCCCCCCTCTCTCTCTCCTCTCTCTCTCCTCTCGCCCCCTCTCTCCCCTTTCTCCCCCTCTCTCCCCCCTCTCTATACTCTCTCCCTCTCTATCCCCTTTATCTTTCTCTAGGTATACATCTCTCTGTATAAATTTATATGTATAGAACAAAACGTGGAGGAAAAAGAGGGAGAGATAGAATATGAGAGAAAGCAAGAAAAGAGATGGAAAATCCAATGGGCATTTGCTGTTTCAATAGCCTTCACCTCTTTTGACCTGCTAGACTTCAAACCCAATCCCCCATCTCTTTCTCTAAAATTATCCTCAGCAGCTCCCACTCTGCTCCACAAGAAGCAATCTCCAGATGCGAACGCAATGAACAAATATCCTCAAAACTCTTCCGGAAGAACAATCCCCCAGAAAGCTCTTCATTTGCACCAGACTCGGACGAGTTCTGGCTTAACCAATCGATAAGGTAAAATTGATCCTTAATTAATTTGTCTTTATGTGATGTAGTTGATTAAGAAAGTCAACTGAGTAATGGTTATTCAGTTGTCGGTGCTATTAACTAGACTGATATATAAGCCTATAGGGTCACATGCATAAGGTTTTAGGCATCGGTTGATATACTTTGAATTTAGGGATTTTTTGTTCACTATTCCTCGAGATGGGGCCTTATGTGAAATTGTCTCAAGGGAGTTTATGCAAATTTACTTGAACATTATAAATAAATTGTGGTGGCTTTAATTGATATCTATGTGAATCATTCTTGAGTAACCCCCCCCCCCATTTTCTTATGTTGCACTTCCTTCTTTAGTGTTGCTTCAAGTAAAACTTGGGGGTGAGAAAATACTTTCAATTCTTCAAGTGAGACTGGATTCAGTGTTCCATCTTTAGTGTTGCTTTGTCTGCTCTCTTTGAGGGAGTGGAGAGGAGATATAGTTCTCCAAATATTGCATGGATACATCAAAAGGCCGCATATATGAATTGAATGGCTTGAAGAAACTCCTAAGAAGAACCAACTAATTACAGAAGTTTAGTGCCAAGCAAAATGAACATAGTGTGCACTCCTTAATGTGTGGAGACACTAAGCATACATAGTGTGCACTGCTTAACAAAAGAGTTGAATGGATGGTATTATACCTAACTATCAGAAAAGTAGATTGATGTCACTGATGTGTAAGCAGCCTATAGACCTTTGACATAAAAGGCATTTTGTGGATGGATGTGTGTGTTTTAAGTATGTTCTATGAGTTCTTATTCATATAATACAAAACTAGTATAGCTCGAGAGCATCAAGAAGTTCATAAAGATGATTGAATGGTCAAGATGAGATCATATGCCCTCTATATAAGACAGGACAAGTCAAGGAAAACAATGGGATAAAGTCCTTAATTATTTTAGAGAAGTAGTTCTCTGATTATTTTCCAAACGAATGAATACTAACTGAGATGACCAATTAGGGTTTGATAGTTGACCACACCCTAAGCCATCTTAGAGCATCAAGCTGATGAATGATCATGCATACACGGTAAATAATGATGGAAAATGTTCTATGAGAGAGTTGACATACTCTTTTGCATCTTTTATGGCAGGAAGTGTAGCTTACCACCCCACGTGCTTGCAAATTAACCAATTAATTGTGTTGAATCAATTCTTGATTAATTAATCTACATGTGATTTAGATAATTAAGAAAGGCAACCCAGTAATGGTTTTTCAACCATTGGAGTTATTTACTAGACTGATACATAAGTCTACATGGTCACACGCATAAGGTTTTTGGTCAATATACTTTATATCTTAGGGATTTTTTTATTCACTATCCCCTGAGATGGGGACTTATGTGAAATTTTCTCAAATTTACTTAAACATTATAAATAAATTGTGGAGGTTCAATGCTCCCCCCTTTCCCCTGTTCTGCTTCCTTCCTTAGTATTGCTTCAAGTGAGACTAGATGGTGAGGAAATACTTTAAATTTTTCAAGTGAGACTGGGTTCAATATTCCTTCTTTTGTACTGCTTTGGCAGCTATGTTTGAGGGAGTGGAGAGGAGATATAGTTCTCCAAATATTTCATGGATACATCTCAAGGCTAAATTTATGAACTGAATGGCTTGAAGAAAATCATAAGAAGAACCAACTGATTCCAAAAGTTGTATAGTGCCAAGTGAAATGGAATTTTTAAACTTTCGGTATTAAGGTATGTTTTTGATTGAGTATTTCTCTGCACAATCAATTTTTAATTCTCAATAGAAGCCACAAACAATCATCATCCACTATGTCAACTTATTCTATTTTTTAGACATTTATATGCATTAATCTTTAAATAAATTTATCATTTTCATCTTCTGATCTCGCCTAATTTCTTGTTTTGCATTTGAATGCTAATAATAAGAAAAGGCAAAGGACATATTGAATATGCGATCAGACAATACTGGTAAGAAGACAGATTCTGAGATCATCATAATCAACTTGCCTCGCAAGGAAGTTGAAGATATCTCTACTTATTACATCATTGTAATATGTATAAAATCCCTCATTGTAACTAATGACGGCAATGAAACCACACAATATGAGATAGATGACAGACCAAAATCCCTTTCCACACTACACCCTCAGCCATCCGTCCACAACCCTTAACAAAAGGTTGTCTGTCTGATGACGGATGATGACAATGAAACCACAGACTCTGAGACGGAAGACAGACCCAAATCCCTTTCCACACTACACCCTCTGCCATCCGTCCACAACCCTTAACAAAAGGTTGTCCTTTTGATGACGGAGGATGGCAAAGAAACCACATACTCTTTGACATACCACCGACCAAGACCCATTTCCATCCCACACCCTCCAATCATCCCTTTCGATAACCCTTAACCAAAAGGCGCTCCTTCTAATGGCCGCACGAGTCCACATCTCCCTACTAACTTCGCCAAAGAACGAGACATACAAAGAATGACCGACGACGGCAACAGAACTGCAAACTCGGTGACAAATGACTGACCAAAATTGCCTTATATGTCATGAAAAAGCCCTTCCCTGCTATCTCCCCACTAACAAGTTACCAACCAACCTACACTCAGCAATGTCCAAACCCACACCTTCTGCCATCCCTGTCAACAACCCTTAAAAAAAGGCACTCCTAATGGCCGCACGGGTTCCCATCCCCGTACCAACTTTGCCAAAGAACGAGACAGATATGACAGACGACGGCAACAAAACAGCAGCCTCTGTGACTATAGTGCAGGGAGGCCGACAGGACGGTTTTTTCATCTCAGGACGAAAAAATCATCTTGTACGCGAGGTTGGCTGAAAATCGTGATGAAAATTCGTCACGAGACCTCTATACGGGACAATTTTTGTCCATCGAACAGAAAAACCATCCCATCTGGAAGTCTCGGACGAAAAAACCATCCCGTCCGCGTCCCTGCACTGGTTCCGGATGTCGGACGGGACAATCTTGAACTATATCTGTGACAAATGACTAACCAAAATCCCCTTAATATCCATCCCATGAAAAACCCCTTCCCTAACTATTCCCCACTAAGAAGTTACCAACCAACCAACCTACCTTCAGCAACTTGCAAATCTCCCATGAAAGGTGGAGCCATGGCACTCAGGCCAAGGAGAAAGCCTTCTCTTCCCCCCACTCCTCCCCTCTCCTCCCTACTCCTTCCTCCCTCCCAAAACCCTAATTCCGCCAAGGAGAAGGCCTCTGCTTGCAGCTCTTCCGCGCTCTGAAGAGCTCTCCGATTTCGCCCAATCGCCACACCTTCAACGTGCTCGTGCACGCCGTCTGCCGCTCGCCGGAGGCCGGAGAGATCGAATTGGGGGCTCTCATGGCGGAGATGGAGGCCGCCGGGCTCGATCCTGACGTCGTCACCTACAACACCTTGATTTCTGGGCTTTGCAGGAGGGGGAAGACCGAGAAAGCCACGGAATTGCTCGAGAAGATGGAGCGCTGAGGGCTGGAACCAGATCAGATAAAATGCAGGCCTTGATCGTAGGCCTTGCAAGAAGATCAAGATCAAGAACAAGCGATTCTCTGCTTGCCCTCCAACTGTTCGATAAAATGCAGATAAGAGGATTCTCCCCTGGTGAGCCGACAAATTCCGACTCGGACGAATTCTGGCTAAGTAAACTCGACCACAGAGACTGGGTCGCCCCCAACCAAGTCCTCAAGATCTTCTCCGCCATCGCCAACCCCCGTCTGCTCTTCCCCGCCCTGAACAAGCTCTCCCTCAGACGCGACTACAAGCCCAGCGAAGCCCTCTTCTCTCTTCTCCTCCGCAAGCTCGCCATGGCCAGAGACTACCACTCCATCACCCATCTCCTCCTCCCCACGATAAAATCCCAGAACTGCACCATCTCCGACGATTTCTTCTTCCAAGCGATCAAAATCCTCGGCATAGAAGCCCACCACGCGGAGGCCGCCATCAAGACGCTTACCGCCATGCCGGAATTCAACTGCTGGCCTTCTCTCAGAACCTTCAACTTCGTACTTAACCTCCTCGTCAACTCCAACCAGTACGACTCCATCCCCAAAGTCTTCCTCTCCGCGCCGAGGCTGGGCGTCGAGCTAGACACCTGCAGCTTCAACATACTCATCAAGGGCCACTGCAAGTCCGGGGACTTAGCCGCTGCGCGGCACCTGTTCGAAGAAATGCCCAAGCAGCGCTGCACTCCCAACGGTACGTCCTTCTCCACGCTGATGGACTGTCTGTGCAAACGAGGCCGACTCGACGAAGCGTTTGAGGTGTATGCGAGGATGGAGGTCGAAGGGTGCTCTCCGGACGCGGTTATATTTAATATTTTGATCTCTGGTCTGTGCAGAGAAGGGAGAGTTGGAGAAGGGATGGAGTTGTTGAAGAAGATGAAGTTGAGAGGGTGTTATCCCAACGGGGGGACTTACCAGGCTTTGTTGTATGGGTTGATTGATGCTGGGCGGTTTGTGGA
Organism: Wolffia australiana; assembly: GCF_029677425.1. Lineage (NCBI taxonomy): Eukaryota > Viridiplantae > Streptophyta > Magnoliopsida > Alismatales > Araceae > Wolffia > Wolffia australiana. The sequence goes on along the minus strand of NC_135839.1, from coordinate 7,687,519 downwards.
AGGGAAGAAGTTCATGGGATTGATGAGGGGAGAGGGGCACTGCCCAAGTTTTCTCTCTTACAAGCGCTTGATTGGTGGGCTTTGTGGAGAGGGAAGGAAGGCAGAAGTGGAGGAGGTTTTGAAGGAGATGGTGGGGCAGGGGTTTGTTCCCAGGATGGGGACTTGGAGGGAGATTGTTGGGTGCTTGGAGTTGGGGACTGAGGGCTCTGAATTCATTACTGATCTGATGTCTTGAGGGGTAGGCTTTGACATTTTGGACCGGGGACCGTCGGACCGGACCGAACCGGGACCGAACAAGACTGGACCGGAAGTAGACCGAACTTCAGGTAAGGTTTAGGTCCATGTCAAAAAACCAGACCGGACCAGACCCTGTCCCACGCACTACCCATCCCCCTCCCGTTGCCCTTCCCATCACCCGTCCCAAGTGCTCATCGCCGCTGCTCCACGTGCTCCTCCGCCAACCTCTGTATCGGACGAGACAGGGACCGAACAATACTGGACCGGAACCGGACCGAACATCAGGTACAGGTTAGGTCCATGCCAGAAAACCAGACCGGACCGGGACCGTCAAACCCTATTGAGGGGCTTGGAGTCCGGGTTTTGATGGGTGAGTTTTTTTTCCCTCTCAATGAAGAAAGACTGAAGATGTCAGTTTTTGAGGCTATGTTTGTTGAAAATTTTCAAATATTTTCACTTTGGCTTCTACTTGTTCTTTATGTATAAGATATGGACTGGATTTCTTATCATTAAAGTAGTTTAGGACAAGGTAAAAGAGGACATAATATTTGACTCCTTTTGTGAAATGGTAAAATGATGGCATTCATCCTTGATATTGAAGATTTATGGAATGAATATTTATCCAATATTCTAATCAACATGTAGAAGTTAATGAATATTTATTTGTAGAAAATTTATCCAATTATCTTAGTGTTGACTTCATTTAGAAATTAAAATATAGATTTGGAAATATATTTCAATATTTTTATTAATTTCCAGAATTCCAGGTAATTTCAAATGGGACCAGCAGACTGATAGATCTGAAGATTGGCTTTTTATATACTCTGATTTTTTATTTTAATAACTCTAGTGGAAAAAAGGTTAAGGAACTAAGAATGGTTTGCCTAAACAAGGATAAATTCTTCTCCTACGGAGAAGAAATTTAATGTCTTTTTGTTTACGCTACGGACTTGAAACATAGCAACAACATTGTTTGTGGCCCCTTTGTACTTGTCATATCACACAAAGTACGCCTATACCCACTAGATATAATACAACACACGGCATGTTATTACTGAGATTTGAAACCATAACCTTGGCTTTGATGCCATTTTTTAAAACCATTAACTTACTCTTGTGCTTAAGGCTATATCTTGTAGAAAATATGCTACTGAGTTATTAACATAGACTACCCAGAATGCATCATTCAAATTAGGTTTTTAAAGGGTATTGGTTGGTACTCCAACCTATGCAACAAATCAAGAATTTAAAGAATAAAATGAATGAAAACATCATTTAGGAACCATGTGAAAATCATACATTATCCAAGTACGAGCAAGTTTTCAAAACCTTAGTAAAACAACTCAGGTATGTATCAAGGCATCTAGGATAACATGTATATAGATTATGCATAAACATACTATTTGTCATTTTTTATGCATTATATCAATGAAACATATTATCTGATAATGCATATTATATGCATTACATCATTCATGCTCATACTTAAAGAATACTTTTAGCGGTTAAAATTAGATGAGTTGTGCATGAACTAAGTAAAAACAATACCAGACTTTTCACTGAATTAGTATTATTTATTATTTGTACAAAAATTATCCAATTTTTTTAGCTTTGATTTCATTTGAAAATTAAAATATAGAGATGGAAAGGTATTTCATATCTATATTTTAAACTAGAATTTGTAAAGTGGGGCCCTGTAGACTAGTAGATCTGAAGATTGCCCTTTTATTTTCTCTGATTTTTTATTTTAAAAACTCTAGTGGAAAAAAGGTTATGGAACTAGGAATGCTTTGCCCAAACAAGGATAAAGTCTTGCGCATACAAAGAAGGAATTTAATGCCTTTTTGTTTACGATACTAGTGAATCGAAAGGTTTATAGTTTCCATATGAATTAATTGATCTTGGAAAAAGGTTGTGGTGCTTCTACAACTGTTCAAAACCAGTCTGTAGTGCTTCAAAGCAAGAACATCACTTGGTATCATACTATTGGGAAGTAGATACACAAGGTCCTAAAACATTGCAAAATAACTTATAAGATATACAAGTAAAATTACTTGCCCATTTAATTATTTTATGTGCCTCATGATATCTTGTGAAAATTGAAAAGTAAATACACAAATGACATTTGACGATGAATAGACAACGGAATATAAACGTCTCTTTGAAATGCGATGATTGAATCACCTTTGCGTGGATTGGATCCAAGATTTCTAGGTTCATCAAGTGAGACGTGACGAGCAGTTTTTATACAGTCTCTAGACATATTTGTATCATTTTAATTTGTGTTTATCTCAATTTTGTTTTCATATTATTGGTAAAGTTAGACTAGTTATGCAAGTTAAGAGGCAGAGTTTTGGAAGAATTATCATTGAAAATTCATATTACTATTTGCTTATTGTTAATGCATTAAATCTTTTGAGTAGTTAAAAATATTTAAAAACATCCAATTAGGATTTTTGATGAAATTGAAGATTTTATATTAAAACCCTAATTAAAGAAGGGAATCCATCATTTATTTGTTTTAAAAAACACCAAGGGAGTTCATATCCAAAAACTATTCAGAAATATTTGATAAAGAATAAATTCATCAGTTCGGAAGCTTGGTGGCGCGAACGACGGTGAGAGGAATCAGCGTTTGCCCAGAGAAAGATCACGTTTTGCATTTCAATCCGAACGCTGCAGAAATACCCATTTTGGGTTTTCCGCGACGTGGTACAAGCTGTATTTTTTTGTTTTCTCCGCTTGATTTTTCTCTCTAAATTGATTTCGGATCGGATGTCTCTTTACTGTGGATAGAACTGATTGTGATGTCGATCGACGTGCTCAACGATGAGATGGTACGGAGCATGTCTATCGGCGCTGCCTTCACTGATTACGTATGTCTTTAGGCCTTTCCTTCTTTAATTTCATAAGTTCATATCGTTTTTGAGTAGAAATTTATGAGTGGTGGTTTGATATTTCGCAATTTATGTTGTGGTGTTCAGGCTGGAAAGATCAATTCTTTGGACTTTCATCGCAAGGATGATCTTCTAGTCACTGCCAGCGACGATGATTCTATACGTCTCTACGACATCGCCAATGCTAAGTAAGATTATGGAACTGTTAACTTGAAAAGTTGTCCGCATTAGTCTATAAAAATTTCATTTTGCGGTGGTCATAATTTTTTTTGTTTGTTTTTGGTTTGCCTCAATGGGATCCAATTTATAAGTTCAAATGTATGTTTATCGCATCGTTATTATGATTTTTGTTTACTTTTCTTTTATTTGTTTCAGATTTCACTAGTATGCAAATTATTTTGCGCAAGTTTTCTGTTTGTTAAGAGGAAATGCCTGGAATTAGAGACCTGATGTATAAGATTTAATTTAAAGTCTTCAATTTCATCGAAAATTTTTGCGGTGTTTTTTTTTGCACCGCTCCAACTCTTCGACCTCAAAAGATTCCTAATTCCCTCTCCTGCCTTGTGATAACTTTGAAAAAAGTATCCAGTGAAGCAAATTCTCGTTATAATTTAAGCAAGAAACGGGCGAAGAAGATTTAAGAATTAAATTATTTGTTCATGTCTTTTAAATATCAACGTAGAAGTAAATTATTTGTTCATGTCGATGGTGATTCTTATGCATCACTGGATTTCCTGAGTTTTGTTACCAAATTTGAACATAATGTAGCTTCTTCTGATATAATGGGCAAAAATGAAACTCAGGCTTCTGAAGACGACTTACCATAAAAAACATGGCACAGATCGGATATGCTTCACCCATCACCCAAGCTGTGTAATATGCTCTTCAAGACGCAACATGGAGTCCAAAGGTAGCCCTTGGATCATCATCTTTTAGAAGTAATCGATAAATGTTTGTTGTTTATATTTTTGTTGACTATAAGAATATTAGAGATTTTTGTGTAATTTTACAGGGTTTCACTGCCTAAATAAAACATTCTGTTATATGAATCAAGTGAGTAAGTAGTTGCATTCTAGTCTTTCAGGGGCATGCGCCCCCCCTACCTGTCCTTTAATGTTTTGATTATGTGTTCTTTTATCTGTTATTTGATATTGTTTCCGAAAATAATCTTGATTCCTGTGCATTGTGTTCTTCTCACTATTATACGTAGTTTTTATATAGTTATTTACATTAATATTTAATAATTATTATTTTTAATATAGTTGTTTTCATTTTCCATCCCACCCGCTGCCTAGACTCACTTGACTCGTAGAACAGTCTGTCTTATATATTAAAAAAAAACAGTATGTCTGATGTCAGCAGAGAAATCCGAGTACAATTACAAAAAAAACTCCCAAAAAAAAATTGAAACTATTTGGCTTATTTTCAAAAAAATATTGAACTATTTAGATTTGATGAGCTGACATGTCGAATATCTTGTTTTCATCTAGAGTCTCTCCGATATATTTCCATGTATGACAACCGGTGCCTCCGTTATTTCAAAGGCCACAAGGAGAAGTCAGTGCCTCTTCCTTCTTATCACAATAATTATTTTACCCAAGTTGGAACTAAAACATGAACCTTTGCATTTGGCCTCAGAATTGTTTCCCTATGTATGTCGCCTGTTAACGACAGCTTCATGTCCGGATCTCTTGATCACACTGTAAGACTGTGGGACCTGCGTGTGAATGCTTGCCAGGTCAGCTATGTCCAAAATTTCTCCCTTCTAAAAACATAATATTTTTCTAAAAAGTTAAAATTGTAATTGCTGTGCAGGGACTCATGCGGTTACGTGGCAGGCCCACCGTGGCTTTTGACCAGCAGGGTCTGGTCTTTGCGGTGGCCATGGAAGCAGGGGCCATCAAGCTTTTCGACTCACGCTCCTACGACAAGGCTAGTAGTCACTGGATATTCTCATGAAAACCCTCCTTATTAGTAAAAAAGGGTTTTCCTGATCATTTTAATTAATCCAGGGTCCATTTGATACATTTTTCGTGGGTGGAGACACAGCAGAAGTTTGCGACATCAAGTTCAGTAATGACGGCAAGTCCATGCTTCTGACAACATCCAACAACAACATCTATGTTCTCGATGCTTATGGAGGAGATAAGGCCAGTCCCTTGCTTATACCCTTTTGGAATTTTTCTTTTTTAGTTTTCGCATATTAAATCTAATTTCCCTGTAGACAGGCTGATACGACTAAATCGTATCAATAATCTTGTGGAATTTAGATCTTGGGAAGAAACCTTCCTACTCGCCCAATGAGATCTTGGAATATCAACAAGAATTGAAAATGTAGCTAGTTCAAGTCTCAAATGTTGACGAGAAACAAGATAAAATTGAGATCTCCCACAAGAGATCTTTCTTCTCGTCTGAAGAGAGCTCCCTCTGCTCCAGTCTTTCAGTTATGCTGGACTGCCTCTGACAACTTCTTGAGAAGATATGAACCCCTTCTTCTCCCACTCAAGCTTTATTTAAAGGCTCCCCACGCTTGCGAGTTTATCTGCATGTGTGTCCCAGCCTCTTGTGGCACATTCGTGGGAAGAGCATACCTCAAACCCAAATCCAAATAATGGATTCCCATTAAACAAAAACAAAAAAGACCAATTTTAGAGTTTTTTTTTAACCTTTTATCATCTATCTACTTTAGTTAAGGATCACTGATGAACCATGGGTAGTCCCTGATCGTACTATGGTGAACTTGAAAAAAAAAGTTATTTATCGGTCAAAATACCTGATACAAGGCTCTGGACAACATATGAACTCCACGAGGGTGGGATTCTTGGTGGGATGATTGTTTTGTAGCAGTGGCACTGCCACTGATGCATAATCTTTCCCAGCAAGGCTGTTGCGATACCATTATTTCAATAGATACATTGACAAGCAGAAATATTAAAATATATGTTTAACGGGGGATTTTCATTGACTTTTTTATTCTTTATGTACTATTATTGTTTCCTATGGAGATGATAAGGCCAGTACCTATTTATAACCTGACTTAATTTTAAAATTTTCATTATCTATGACACGACTCTGGTCATACCGTGGGGCATCTTAGTCAATTGGCTCATTAGGAGCGTATCTGTCATTTTTTACATGCTTAGGATAGTTTGGTCCGTTCTCCTTTCAGTTTTTTCCCCTTTAAACAGATGTAACCCTCTTTTAGGGTGGGCATAAAAGATGTTAATCATAATTATGTTCATCTCTCCATCCCCCCCTCCAATGACCATCCTGCCGGTATCCCCTTGCTAGGCGAGATCAGTCCGGTGGCCCCCTCTCTGGGTGTCATCCATTCCTCCTCTCGCCAATAAGGACTTCATGTTCTTATCAATCTTACATCGAATTGGATTTTCCTCCATCAGGCCATTTTCTCAAGCCTACATCATATTTCCCAAAACTATGAAAAATATGAATCTAAAAATATTTTCTTTGAACCTCATGGAGCCTTGAGGAAACAAAACGTTTTATTTAATTCATATTAAACCGCATTTCTTTGTCTATACGCCTTTTTCTATGGAGCAGCACTGGGGATTCAGCATGGAGCCTTGAGGAAACAAAACGTTTTATTTAATTCATCTTAAACCTCATTTATTTGTCTATACGCGTCTCTTTTATTTATAAAATTACCTAAACGAAAATACTATAGCATACTCTAGTCTGTTTGTTGACTTCTTTGCACGGATGTCATATCATAATAAATCTATCCCTATTTAGTATTAAATTCACCATAACCGAAAATTCTAGAAAAATTAAATGTTTTCTCATACAATTTTATCTTCAATCTGCAACTTTTTCCTGGAGCAGCGGTGCGGGTTCGGCATGGAACCTTCGGAAAAGGCGACAATCGAGGCCACGTTTACTCCAGATGGACAGTACGTCCTCTCAGGTGAGAAGAAGTTCCCTTGATTTACATGGTGTCATGTTATCATTGGTCTAATCAAGTCAATGCAGGGTCTGGCGACGGCACACTCCATGCTTGGAACGTCAACACCCGTAATGAGGTAACTTCCAACGTGTAACTCCGGGTGACCACTTTGCCGGGTGGTTACTGCTTTTTCGGGTGACCACCTTAAATCACTTTTCAAAAAAAAAAAAAACACCCGTAATGAGGTAACTTCCAACGTTAAAAAACAGTCCCAGACCGCTAGGTTCTGTCCGGCCCGTGTAAGAGCAGATCTTAGACTGGCTGGTTCTTTTTGTATTGACCAGGTGGCTTGCTGGAGCAGTCATATAGGTGTGGCTGGCTGCTTGAAGTGGGCTCCTCGGCGGGTAATGTTTGCGGCAGCGTCCACTTCCCTCACGTTTTGGATCCCTAATCCTGCCCCTTGAATGAAATTAGTATGTGTTTATAGTTTTCTAACTAACCTTAATGTACACTTATAGAAAGCTAAAAAAGCTTCCATTTCAACTTTTTTATCCCAATGAGAAACTTTATTTTTTGCCTGATCTTGGCGTCAGTAAGCTATATTTTGTTAACGTTATAAATTACTGGGAAAACTATTTCCAGTACCTTGTTCACTAGTGTTTGTTTATAGTTTTCCATTACCTTGTTCTCTATTGTTTGTTTGAATGAATTTATTGTTTGTTTGTATATTTTCTAGTACCTTATTGAACACTTATAGAAAATAAAAAGAAATTCATTCCAAATTTGTTATCCCTGGGGGGGAAAACTTGATTTTTTGCCTGATCTTGGCGTCAGTAAGCTATATTTTGTTAACGTTATAAATTATTGGGAAAACTATTTCCAGTACCTGTTTCGCCACAAAAGTATTATTGAATGAAAGAGCTTGTAATCTTATTTTCCTCCTATTCCTAAAAAACACTAAAAATTTTAAAGACTTTTCGCCAAACTTTTATTGGGTACGTAAGAAGCTACATTTCCAGATAATTTTATAAATAAGAAAAACTCTTGTTCTCTTTTTAATTCCTACACGAGAAAGCTATTAACTGCTCTCTGTCCATTTCTTCTGGCATGAGTGAAAACTATATGAGAACCCTCATTAAGTAAATAAAAATGTTAACTTGTTATTTTCCATAGCTTTTTATAGTTTTCTACTAAGCTTCATGAACATTGAATGGTAAAAAATCTATTTCAATATTTGTATGCGATTCATAATAAATGGGAAAGTTCATTTTTTTTGCCTGATATTGCAGTCAGTAAGCTACTTGGAAACTATTTCCGGTACGATTCACTACAAAAATAGTGTGATTCATTTCTTTCAAGTAAATTAATGAAAGAAGGTTTATTTTTATTTTCTTCCTAATCCTAAATAAAAAAACTCGAAATGTATATAAAGAAAAAAAATACTTGATACTTTTTTGCCAACCTGTTTTTGCGTCCATAAGAAGCTTCATTTGCAAACAATTTTATTATAAAAAACATTGTCTGGCACTTTTATTCATTCCGTTACGTGCAAAATAATAAACTCTCTATCCAGGCATCAGAGAAGCTCTATGGGAGTCCCCAGTATGTAAAAGAAAAAAAACTCTCTTTAATGGCCGGCTATTCAGCAGAACAGCCTATTTGATTTGCCCAGGAAAATGAAAGTTAATACAAACATTTAATCGCTTCTTTGAGCAAATAAAACCAATTTTACACCATGATCTCCAGGTCCCAGCAAAGCTATAAGGTACCCCCAGTTAAGTTAAAAAAGAACAAAAAACTAGTTTGTTGTTTTCAGCAGAACATCCCACTTGATTTGCACTGGACAAGGAAAGCTAGTGGGCTAGTGGGACTAATAATTTTGTATTGCTTTTATGAGCCAAAAAAAAAAAAACAAAGTTCACATCATTAGCTTCAGGTCCCAGAAAAGCTTGAAAGTAGATCTGAACACTTGAATCTTGAAAGTAAAAAAAAGAAAAAAAAAACTATGTTATCGGGCACGGGAGAGGGTGGAAAGAGCAGCAAGGCTGAAAGCCAGAGAAGCGAGGAAGCCGACGACGGCGAGAGAGACGGCGACGGAGGCGGGGGCCAAGACGGGGCTGAAGAGAAACAGTAACGGCGAAGCGGCCGTCAGCAGGATGACGGTAACGGCGAGAGCCAAGGCCGAGAGGACGAGCAGAGCGCCGCCCACTGGGAAGACGGTGGCCACGGCCACCGCCTTCCTCGATCGCCCCTGGCCATGCACTTGCTTATTCTTCTTTTCTGCCATATATATATATATATATATATCGAGAGAGAGAGAGAGAGAGAGAGATCACAGATAGATAGGGAGGTAGAGACAGAGAGAGATGGGAAGAGGGCGACACACAGACAGAGCAAGAGAGAGAGAGGTAGAGAGAGACAGACACAGAGAGATAGGGAGAGGCAGAGACACAGAGAGAGAGAGAGAGAAAGAGAGAGAGAGGTAGAAACAGAGAGGGAGAGAGGGAGAGAGGCAGAGAGAGAGAAAGAAGAGATGAGGGCAGAGACAAAGAGAGAGAAAGAGAGGAGAGGCAGAGACAAAGAAAGGGAAAGAGAGGCAGAAACAGAGAGAGAGAGAGAGATATAGAGAGAGAGAGGCAGAAACACAAAAAGAGGGGCAGAGACAAAGAGGGAGAGAGAGAGAGAGGAGACGCGGAAACAGAGAGAGAGAGGAGAGACGGAAACACAGAGAGACAGAGAGATAGAGACAGAAACAGAGAGAGAGAGAGAGAGATATGGAGAAAGAGAGATAGACGCAGAGAGAGAAACAGAAAGAGAAAGACGGAGAGACAGAGAAAGAGAGAGAGAGAATGGTGAGAACGAAGCGATAGTAAGGATATAAACGTTGAGACGAGGGTGACGCGTTTCGGAGACGGATGACGCGTGGAGAAGAAGGCTTGTGCTTCTCTTCTGAGATGAGAGAGAGAGATGGACGAGCACTTAGCAGGGTAAAGATATCAGCCCAGAAGAGGAAGATGACGTGTTTCCGAAGACGGATGACGCGTGGAGAGGAGAAGGCAAGCACCTCCTCTAACGCGTGGAGAAAACAACACGTAGCATGCTGAAAGTATAAGATGACGTACTTTCCGAGAACGGATGACGCGTGGAGAAGAAGATAAATGGCAGGCGTAGACGTGTTGGAGAGGATACTCTACCGGTAGAGAGGGACGAGATGAATGATATTAGGAATGAACACCTTGCCAATGTAAAAAAATAAATAGTGAAAAGTAAAGTTCACTACAAAAATGGTTATGTTATTGTTTTATGAGAATATTACTGTATATGGGTCTTCTGGGTATCAATAATCAAGTATCCCTTTGTGGGTTTTCTTTTGGCAGTTTATTTAACCCATGGCGTTGCCCCTCCTTGAAGTAGTGAAATTATCATTTAAAGGGTGACGTTCTGTCAATCTTGATCACTGGTTGGTTAATGGTTATTGAACCAGGGATAAAAATAAGAGTGGTCTGGGCCATTCATTCTAACTACATTACCCCATCAAGTAGAAATGGATGAGAAGGGAGTTTATGGATTCCTGTTTATGACATTGGATAAACTTTTACCTAGAGCTGAAGTCCTGAAGTTAAATAAATTTTACTCTAGACTTCGAACAGGGAACATTTGTGATGTTACCTCACATTGGTAACTTTAAGGAATTTTTATTATATTGTGATATGCGTATTGACTGATTCATATCATACATTTGAATTTCACAAACAGTGGCCCAAGAAAATATCATAATAAAAATGGATGATAATGAATTTTTAATGCTCAGATCAGCACAATTTTTTTATATAAATATCTAATTAATGGATATTTATTCTCTGTTTTAAAAAGGTAACTCTCAAGTGAAATGAACACAAGGATGTCACTAGTTCCATATTTTTTCTCAAATTATTTTATGCTCAATATTTATATGATTGAGGCTGAGAATTATTTTATATTTCTCAAAGATTAGAATTACATTATTTCTATCTCTTTATCCAAGTATCACATAATAAGTAAATTTATTGCCTATTTTTATCATGTTCATCCCCTGAATTTTTATTTGTATGTGGTCGTCAAGCTAAATTACACGACCATGTTTTCTTTTATTTCATTGAATAAAATATTAGTTCATTATTATTCCAGTGCAGTGTTTATAATTAAGTCCATGAATATATGGAATGACCTAGTGTATTATGATGAGATCGTAATATAGTGATTGCTAGTCTATAAACATGTATTCTAAATATTCCTATTAGATGGATAATCGAGATGAAAATCCAGTTATCGAGATAGAGTAACACTATATGATTCTACTTATATGATACTTATATGATATTTATATGATATGTATGGTTGATCATGTGGATGTTATTGTGGAAACACTAAGGACAGATAGTGGGTGCTCTTTGGAGAAAGAATTCTTTGAATTGATCAGAATGAATCCCTTAATAGTTTTATACCTAAATGTCAATCAAGTTGATTCATACAATGATTGTATAAGTGATCCATTGACCTGAGACACCAAGGATGTATCGCGGATGGACAACTATATTTTGACTATAACTTACCCAGTCTCTAACCACGAGATTCAAACAAGTCATAGATCTGATCAAGATGGGATCATACACCCTCAACATAAGAGGAGATTGACTCAAGGAAGATGATGTAGCTAATTTCATGGCCAGGGTTGTGAGAAAATTGGAGAAGACGCTCTCCAACAATCCTGGTTACACATTAGTACTAATCGAATGATGGATCAAGGTTTGACGATCAACCATACCCTAAGTTGTTCGTGAGTCTCACACGTATGATTGATTGTACATATATGGTAACCGATAATGTTAAAGGTTCCATGAGAGAGTTCAAAAACTACTCATTATATTGTAGCGTACGATGTGCAACTTGATACCCCATTGCTAGAAACTTAACCTATTGATTACGTTAAATCCATCTGTTGATATATTTAACTAATGAGGTTGTCTAATAGTTGTTATTCGGTCACTAAAGTTATTGACTAGAATGATTCATAGTGATAAGTCTAAATTTCTGGTTTTAGTAACGTTGTTTTAATTCGGACTTAATCAACAATATTTATGAAACTTTTCCACCTCAATACTGTATAATGAATATAGGACAAGGGGTCGATCCGCAACAAGGCAGAAATATAATTCAGAATTTTTATTAAGGTTGAATGAAGGAAATAAGTAAAATTAAGAGATATAATTTTTTGGATTTTTATGGATTTTTAGTTAATTTATATTTTTTTATGATTTAAATTAAAGAATAAATACATGGAAAAACACTAAAAATAGTTTGCACTAATTTTCCTAATTTGAGTTAACACCATAAATTGAAAATAAAAATTTTTAGAATTTTATGAAATTTATTTTAAACTAAAAACCATTATAAATATTAAAATGAGATCTTTTTAGCATTTTTTAAGTGTTAAAATCACAAAAAAAAATTGGTTATATTAATTTTTGAGATTTTTCCTATTTTTTGGAATTTTAAATGCAGAAAATATTTTCCTGATATTTCTTATTTTTACACTTTTTAAATTCAGAAAAAGACAAAAATACATGTCCCGACGATTATCGGCCAAGTGGCAGCGGAGCGGAAGTAAAGCAATGGCGGAGCGCGGCGGAGTGGCGTTTCTGGCCTTTCATGTCAGCGGACTCGGTCTAGCCCGTGTAGGGCGGCCTAGTCGGTTGACCCACTAAGGATAAGCCCACTGGGGATCAGCACATGCGCCACACAATAGCGCATGACGATGGCGGCGGCAGGAACAATAATCCCAATTTTTTCAGCCTAAATGATACAATTCCTGTGCAATTTTTTGATTTTTGAAATGGGAAATGATGGAGAATATAGTGATACATAGGCATAGATTTTAGAGAGAGAAATAAACTTCTCTAGAAAGCTAAAGTGTCAAAATGAGGAGATAGAGAGAGAAAATTAAGAAGGGGGTGTAGAAGCTGTTTCAGAGAGAATTTGAAGGTGCAAATGAAGGAGATTTTTATGAAATTTTTAGAGAATGAATTAGGTAATGGATGAAGGCTTAGACACAGAAAGTAAGAAAAACAAGTGTTTAGAGTGAGAAAGTAATGGTTTTAAAGGGGAAATGGATAGATAATGATGGATAAATGGAAGTCTAGGTTTCTAAAACATCAATTACAGTCTAGTGAGCCCGCAATGCTTCCTCTCAAGTCTGGATACTTATATTTCACCAGGATCAGGCATTTTTCAATGCAAAAAAGAGAAGAGATTGAATGAAAACTTCAACAAACTTTCATTAAGTAGGTTGACCTAACCTGGATTCCCCTTGTAATCTTTAGCTTCTTTCTTTGAAGGCTTTTGAGGGCCCAATGAGCAGGTTAGGTCGTGGCCCATCTCCCTCTGATTTCTCTTTTGAACGCCCACAACACCATTTTCTTCTTTCAAAGTCCCAAAAATTTTCCAATTCCTTAAGAATTGTATCTTCTCATTCCTTTTGCACATTCAGAACTATAAAATACTCATCAGAAATCAAACTCGTTGACTTCAGAGAAGTCAAGGAAGTTAGTTAAAAATAATCATAATGTGTAAAATTGGAATTTATAGTGCATAAATATTTAGCTAATTCAAATAATAACATGATAAATTCTAAATTAATAATACCAAAATCATCTAAAACTTATGTAAATATCCATCCATTTATCATGTTATCAATAGGCTTGAGGGTCACACGCATAAGATCATTGGGGCGTTGGTGAATATATATTACTTGATGGGTTTTTGAGAAAAAACTTAAGTAAAATACAAATAGGGGAAGGACAACCATTTTATGCACCCAGGCCAGCAAAAGCTTGGAGCCGCTTCCCTTTCTTCATTCTATGCACTTATCCACTCAACCAAGGAGTTAGTCTTCATGGTGAGAAGATCTTCAAGAGTTTCAAGAAGAGTTGGAGAAGAAGGGGAGATCTAAAAGCAACTTAAGCCCCTGGATACTTCTATAGGCTGGCCATGTGAACAGCTTCAGAAAAAACTCAGAAAAATTCAAGGGTGGAACAAGTCTCCCACAAGGTACATATGATGTGTTGATTTAAAGATCGATTATGAATCGATTAATTGCTTTTGCTTCATACAAAAACCTTTTGTTCTATGATTGATACAACACAACATAACCCAAAATGTGTGATGTAATATGTGGGTAATATTTTTGACTTTGACTTCAATCTACTTAATATTTAAAAATCATTTTTTTCCAAGAAGCTAAAAAAGTATACATTCATTTCAGATTTTAATTTAATAATTAGACATAGTAATTAAATGTTGATAAAAGTAAAACTACAAGTAATGATCTGTATCTAGTGAATGACACCTCAAAAATCCTGAGTATAAGATTAAGCTAAACAGTTCTCTCCTTTTTTTCATGAAATCTTCCACAATATAAAATTATTTTACAAAATATATTCTTGATTGTCCATCATTACACTTAATCATTTGTTATCCCATCCCTTTACATCAAAAAAAAGATATAACATCTAGCAAGATATTTCCTTATAATAGAGAAAATAGAGAAATATTCATCACCATAATTTTAAACGTTGCCAATGGTTATTAGAGTTTCCCCATTTCGAACAATATATCAATACAACAGTAAACATGAAATTCTGATTTATGGGATATAGTGAATGTCTTTACCTATATTATTCTTCTTTGATGTGGATGAGTTAAATAGTAATGATTATTTACAATATTTTGCATTTCATTCATTATATCTCATAAGGATGTGTGCCTCTTGATGTCTATGTATGTTCATTAATGTTCAAAATAGATTATACCAAGTGAAAATGTTTTACTAGATATTCCACACTACAAAATCATTGCATTAGTTCTCTAAACTTGTGTAAAATTTATGACGACATACAAGTCAAAGGTATAAGTCAGTATCATACTTGTGACTAGTGCACAGTGATAGCCAATGCATAGTTTTCATATTTGGATATCCTAGCCAAATTACTTTATTATTTTATGATCTCAAAAAAAATGAGTCCACCAAACGTTTTCCTGATTTTTTCTCAACCTGCATTTTCGTATTTATATATATCCAATAATTTTTTAATTTTAAATAATTATAAGTATATTATTTTCCTATTATTAAGATATGTATGTGTGTTCAATAGCACCATCTGACATCAGCATGCTGATGTGTGTAGTTTTTTGGAAGGGAACTTACTCTCCATTACAATAAACTGAAATTAACAAATCAAAGCATCGTGATCACAAGTTTTATATCACCTAGTTTGTAATTTAATTTTCATAAAAATTATTATGTGTGTCTTAGCCAGCTCAAATTGATACTTTGATTTTTTTTGGAATTTTTGGGTACCTTTTTAAATTCTGGACTTCATATACCTAAACCAATTACTTTCTAATTCACAATATTTTTAATTATTTTTTAAAACAATATTTGAAGAGATATTAATTTTTTATGTTAAAATATAATTTGGGATTTTCATGCAGTATAATACTTTTCTCAAACTCTTCGAATGGTTTTATCAATTCTCAGGGGTTTGTTTTTATTCTTATAGGTGTCATCATCTGATTTCTCAAATGGAAACCCATTATTAAATTTTTTCTAATGTTTAGCTGCACTAATCATTGAAAAATTTTGTCATAATGGTACACCATGAGTGGAAAAGTTTTAATTTCTTAATGCATTGGGAAAACTTTCCAATTGGAAGAAATGCTCACTTAAAATCACAGTGAATGTGTTTTGAAAAAAAGATGGGTTGGCACCATAATAATCGAAAAATAAAATAACCATGCCATAGTCTTAGCAGTTAAATTACATCAATGCGACACTTAAAAAATGCATCTCCACTTCACGCATTATACGACCCATTAAAAATGATTTCATTTTAATATTTTAAATGGACAAGTGTCACGCTGATATAAGTGGATTGGAACTAAGAAATAGGATTCAATAATCACATTAATATTTAAGATAAGGACATGAACCCAGAAACAATGTGGTGGTAGGGCTCATAAGAAGATGAAAAATAAGCATCCTAGATTTCACAAATGTAAAACCCTGATAGCCATAAATCTAGCAGATTGATTGAGTTATAACTTCTGATCCACCTTCATATTTCTACCTTTTTTCCATACATGTGCTCATATTTAAAGGGGAGGCACTAAATGGTATAAAATTATATTTTAACTGTTGGGTTATGCGGCCTTCATTTGGATTGAACAAAAGTGATTCTTGTGGTGGAAAACTTTGAACAGAATTCAAATGGCATTCACAAGACAATTGATCGAATCACATGTGCACAAAATAGATCTATGATTTCTTGGTTCCTCAAATGAGACATGTTGAGCTGCTCAAGTTTGTTACCTCTAGATGTATCCACTCAATCCATGTTATGTCAAATATTATCCTTCACCTTGATGAGCTTCATCATGATTCCACCATCATCACCAAACCATCTCGATTGTATTGAGAATGGAGAGGAGCAAATTGTCCAAGTGAGAATAAGGTTCAGTCCCTAAATAATTCTGGCAAGTGTAAATTTTGTTCATGGATTTCCCCTATTTATACTGAAAGGGAATATTTCATAAAAGCCCCAATCTTTAAGTGCACCTTTTGACGTCTAAAATACCATTTGCATGGGACCCTATAGGCCATTGTATCACACTAACTAAGTATTTTCAAGTAAGGTGAAATATATTTTATTGAATAATCTCAATCACCAACGACGAATTTTAACCCTAAAATTGAGATTATCAAGTACCCTTTTTACTTTTTCATATTTCTATGGAGTCCAAACTATCACAATAACCAAGGTTATGGCAACACCTGATGGTTTGTTCCTCTCTGAGGAGCGTAACTTTTACCATATCATCATAGAATCAGACTCACAGTAGTCGGTCAACATGCTCAGTGCAGGCTCAAGCTCAAAGTGGTGTCTCCCGAGCATATGGCAAGACATCATGTGGTGTCGCCCCCGCGTGACCAGCATTCGCCACCAGTTGTGCGTGGGGAACTAGACGGTAGATGCCTTCACCAACTATGTGGTATGCTCCCCACCCCCTTGTTGGGTTCTAGAGGCCTAGCTCTAGATGAACAATACAAAAACGATGCGCAGCGGAAGACTTTTGCGAATCGAACGGCATCAACGAAAACATTAAACGAAGTACCTTTTCACAGATCGCATCCGTGATTTCTTCGATCCCGGAACGAGACGAGTTGAGCTGCTCAAGTGTGCAACCTCTAGACGTATCCACGCAATCCTCGGCACATCGAATCTCCTCCTCATTGACGAGCCCCCTTCAATCTCTGTCATCATCGTTACGTCATCTCGATCGCATCGGGGATGGAGAGGGGGTGTGGGGAGAAGGGAGAAGAGGGGAAAAGGCCCCTAAACAATTCTGGATTGGGTGAATTTCATTCAGGGCCTTTCCCTATTTATACTAAGTGGGTATTTTTTATAAAAACCCCCAAAACTTAAGTATATCTTCCAACGTTTAAAAGACCATTTGCGTGTGACCCTCTAGGCCCATGTATCAGTCTAGTTAACGACTCTAGAGGCCCAATAACCTTTATTGGCCTTACAAATTAATTAACTATATCATCATATAGATTAATTAATGTCGGATCGATTTAATCCAATCGATAGGTCGAGACTCCAACACGTGGGGTGCCAAGCTACACCTCGTGTCCAATAATATACAAAGGAGTGTGTATCGACTCACTCATGGAACCTGTTCGTTATCAATTACCTTGAATGTATAATTCCTCATCCACTTGACGCTGCTTGGATGACTTAGGGTATGGTCAACTGTCAAACCCTAATCGGTCATCCGAGTTAATACTGATGCATTTGGAAATCACCAGAGAACTCTTCTCCAATATTTCACTACCTTGTCATAGGACTTCATCGCATCATCTTCCTTGAGCTGTCACCTCTTATGACCACTCAATCGTCTTCGTGAACTTTTGGTGTACCCGAACTAAGATCATTCAGAATCCCATGACTAGAGACTCGTTGGCCATAGCCAAAGTACAACCGTCCGTCCACAAGACGTCTTTGGTGTCTCAGGTCTAAGGACCACTTATACAACCGTGACATGAATCAACCTGATTGACAGTTCGGTATGATACCATCTAGGGATTCATACAGATCAATTCAGTGAACTCTTTCCACTAAAGAGCACCCACTATCTATCCTTAGTGTCGCCACACTAATGGCTACGGGACCGGCCATACTCATCATATAAGTAAGGCTAGATTGTGTTATTCTATCCGGATACTTCGATGTCCTTCTCGCGTATCCTTCGAATAGGAATGTTTAGAACACATGCTTAAAAACTAGTGATCTCCGCATTACGATCTCATCATAATTCACTAAGTCCAATCATGTATTCATGGACTTCATTATACGCATCACACGTGCACTATAATGAATATGTTCTATTAATGAACATGGAACGAGATGTGGAATGTGTGATTTTCTTGTCGGCTACATATGTTTCCACCACATAGTTCATACCACGTGTTATCATTGGTGTATGTTATGTAGCCTACAAGCCAATCACACTACCATGTCTGGTTTTTGTTCCTTGAATTAAAAAATTTTCGTTATTATTTTCATGTGATATTTATAATGAGGTCCCTGAATATTTCTGTGATTTAGTAAATTGTGTTTGGATCATAATGCAGAGGTCAACGGTCTCCAAACATGTGTGTAATATCATTAAAAAAAATGATACTCAAGATAGACATCAAAATATCCATATATAATAGGATTATCTAATCTCCCTCTTTTTATGAGTATGGTTGATCCCATAAGTGTGGAGACACTAAGCATAGATAGTGTTCACTCTTTAATGAAAGATTTCACTGAAACTAGAATGTAAGAATCTATGAATGGTATTATAGGCCTTAGACATAAAATATATTTTGTGGATGGATGTGTGTACTTTGAGTATGGTCAACTAAGTCTTATTCATATAATACAAAACTATTATAGCTCGAGAGCACCAATAAGTTCACAAAGTGATTGAATGGTCAAGACGATATCATAGGCCCTCTATATAAGATGGGACAGGTCAAGGAAGACAATGGGATGAAGTTCTTGATTATTTTAGAGAAGTAGTTCTCTGAATATTTCCCAAATAATGAGTACTGACTGACTACCAATTAGGGTTTGAGAGTTGACCACACCCTAAGCCATCTTAGAGCATCAAGCAGATGAGGGATCATGCATACACAATAAAGAATGATGGTAGTGTTCTATAAGAGAGTTGACATACTATTTTGCATATTTTAGGGCATGAAGTGTTGCTTACCACCCCATGTGTTAGCAACTTAACAATTGATTGTGTTAAATTGATCCTTAATTAATTAATCTATATGTGATTTAGCTAATTAGGAAAGTGGACCCAGTAATGGTTATTCAGCCATTAGAGTTATTAACTAGACTGGTACATAAGCCTAGAGGGTCACACACATAAGGTTTTTGGTTGATATACTTCAAATTTTAGGGATTTATATTCCCAAAGATGGGGACTTATGTGAAAATTTCTCAAATTCACATGAATAGTATAAATAAATTGTGGTGGTCTCAATTGATACCCGTGCGAGTCATTCTTCAATGCTCCCCCCTTTCCTCTGTTCCGCTTCCTTCTTTAGTATTTCTTCAAGTGAGACTAGATGGTGAGAAAATACGTTAAAAACTCTTTAAGTGAGACTGGATTCAATGTTCCTTCTTTTGTATTGCTTTGGCATCTCTGTTTGAGGGAGTGGAGAGGAGATATAGTTCTCCAAATATTGCATGGATACATCTAAAGGCTACATATATGAATTGAATGGCTTGAAGAAACTCATAAGAAGAACCAACTGATTGCAAAAGTTGTGTAGTGCCAAGTGAATTGAACTTTTTAAACTTTTGGTTTTAAGATTTGTTTTTTTATTTGAGTATTTATCTGCACAATCAATTTTGATTTATCAATAGAAGTCACAAACCCCAACAATCATCATCCATTATATCAACTTATTCTAATTTTTAGACATTTATATGCATTAATTTTAAATATATTTATCATTTTCACCTTCTCATCTTGCCTTATTTCTTGTTTCGTATTTGAACGCTAATAAGACAGAACACATATCGAATATGTGATCAGACAAGGCAGGTAATAAGACAAAGATTCTGAGATCATAATAATCAACTTGCCTTGCAAGAAAGTTGAAGATATCTCTACTTATTACCTCATTGTAATATGTATAGAATCCCTCATTGTAACTATGACGGCAATGAAACCACGAACTCTATGACAGATGACAGGCCAAGATTCCTTTCCACCCTATTCCCTTCGTCATCCATCCACAACCCTTAACAAATAGCACTCCTTCTGATGACTAATGGCAGATGACAGCAAAGAAACCATAGACTATGTGACGGATCACTAACCAAGATCCCTTTCCACCCACTCCATCTGTCATCCATCCACAACACTTAACAAAGTGTTCTTCATCTGATCACAAATGACAGGAATGAAGCCATAGACTATGTGACGGATCACTGACCAAGATCCCTTTCCACCCACTCCATCTGTCATCGATCCACTACCCTTAACAAAATGTTCTCCTTTTGATCACAAATAACGGCAATGAAACCACATACTCTGAGACATATGAGAGGCTAAAATCCCTTTCCCATCTACACCTTCCACCATCCATCCACAGCCATAAACAAAAGGCACTCCTTCTGATGACTAATGACGAATGACAGCAATGAGACCACACACTCCATGACAAATGACAGACCAAAATCCCTTTCCACCCTACACCCTCTGCCATTCGTCCACAACCCTTCACAAAAGGTTCTCATTCTGATGGCGTACGCCAGCAATGACACCACATACGTTGTGCTCGAGGACAGACCAAAATCCCTTTCCACCCTACACCCTATGGCATCCATCTGAAACTCTTAACAAAAAGGTTCGCGTTCTGATGACAGACGATTGATGATGGCAATGAAACCACAAACTCTATAAAAAATGACAGACCAAAATCCCTTTCCACTCTACACCCTCCGCCTTTCGTTCACAACCCTTAAAAAAATGTTCTCATTCTGATGAGAGACGATTGATGACGACAAATAAACCATAGTCTCTTTGACATACCACCGACCAAGATCCCTTTCCACCCGACACCCTCTGTCATCCCTTTCCACAACCCTTAACAAAAGGCCCTCTTTCTGATGACAACACGGGTTCCAATCCCAGTTCCAACTTCGGCAAAGAACGAGACAAATGAAGAATGACCGACGACGTAACAAACTGCAAACTCTGTGACAAGTGACTAACCAAAATCCCCTTATATCCCATGAATAATCCCTTCCCCCCACTATTCCCCACTCGGGTTGGACATTTAGGACTGGGGACCGGTTTGATCGGACCGAATTGGGACCGTAGGTCCTCCATTTGAGGGTGGACCAGTTTGTCAAACAGGTTTAGGTCCAAGGGTCAAACTGGACCGGAACTGGAAGTATATTATTTAATATTTTTTATAAAATTCTAAAAATATCAAATCCAACTTGAGAGAGAGGTTTCTATTGAGCTTAGCGTAGACGCCGCATATTTGACCATCTGTGGGCACCCACTTGATGTAGAATACGTTTTACATTACTATGAACATAAATTTTATACTTTGACTTTAACATTGACTAAGTCAACCTGACCAGATTGGGATTCTGGTTCAATCCAGACCGGTCCCGAACTGTGGGCACCGAAACCAGAAGTATACTATTCAATTTTTTTATAAATTTCTAAAAATATCAAATCAAACTCAACGAAGAGGTTTCTATTGAGCTCAGCGCAGACGCCATAAATATGACCATATGTGGGCACCCACTTGATGTAGAAGATATTTAACATTAATATGAACATAAATTTTCTACTTTGACTTTAACATTGACTATTAAACATGACAGGTCAGGATCCGTCTGCATCGGACCGGCACCGAACAAGAACGGACCAGAACAGAACCAAAGTTCAGGTAAGGTTTAGGTCTTTGCTAAAAACCCGGACTGGACTGGGACCATCAAACCCTAGACACCACAGACCTTGTGATGGACGACCGATCAAGATCCCTTTCCACCCCACACCCTCCGTCATCCGTCCACAACCCTTAACAAAAGGTACTCGTTCTGATGACGGATGACATCAATGAAACCACATACTCTTTGACGGATGACAGATTGAGATCCCTTTCCACACTACACCCTTCGACATCCATCCACAACCCTTAACAAAGTGTTCTCCTTCTGATGACGGATGACACAAAGAAACCACAGACTCTTTGATATACCATCAATCATCAACCATCAACTAAGACTCATGCCTTTCCACAACCCTTAACAAAAGGCACTCCAAATAACAACACAGGTTCCCATCTCCATACCAACTTCGCCAAAGAATGACCGACGACGGCAACAAAACTGCAGACTCTGGGACAAATGACCGACCAAAATTCCCTTAATATTCATCCCACGAAAAGCCACTTCCCCATTTGTAGTTCCGGATCATCTGGGATGTGGACAATGGATGGGACGAGACGATGTTCATCCCATCCAGGGTTCGTCCCGTCCCATTTTTTCTCGTCCCATTCAAAACTGTCCCATCCAATAAGTTCTCATCCTGTCTGACATCTCGGGACGAAACATGGAGTGCGTCAGCATTAGACCACTCAGAAATCGACATATGGCGCAGCGCAAATCGTCCAGCTGGACCTGTCAAGGACACAGAAACCATCATGTCCCTCGTCCAAGGCCCCAGGCGGGATGGTTATTTTGTCCATGGACGAAGCAATCATCCCGTCTGCAGACGAGCGGATGATTCTTCGTCCGACCAATCGTCCGAAGTCCTGGACGGGACGCTTTTTTCGTGAACGGTCAAAATTACCGTCCCATCCGCATCCCTGCACTCTGTGACAAATGACTAACCAAAATCCCCTAAATATCCATCCCATGAAAAACATTTTCCCCCACTATCCCCAGCTAACAACTTACCAACCGACCAACCTACCTTCAGCAACCTGCAAATCTCCCATGAAAGGTGGAGCCATGACACTCAGGCCAAGAAGAAAGCCTTCTCTTCCCCCCACTCCTCCCCTCTCCTCCCTCCTCCTTCCTCCCTCGCAAAACCCTAATTCCGCCATAGCCGACCTCCTCCGCCGGAGGTCGGCCCCCCCTCCCCCTTCCCCCTCCTCCCTCGTCAAAGCCCACCTCGACCGGCGCCGCCTCGACCTCGCCGTCGCCGCCTTGCACGAAACCCTCTCCGCCGGCCTTCTCTCCAGGCCCGAATTGGCCAACTCCCTCCTCGCCAAGCTCGCCAGATCCGGCCGCGCTGGCCTCTGCTTGCAGATCTTCCGCGCCATGAAGAGCTCTCTGATCTCGCCCAATCGCTACACCTTCAACGTGCTCGTTCACGCCGTCTGCCGCTCGCCGGAGGCCGGGGAGCTCGAATTGGGGGCTCTCATGGCGGAGATGGAGGCCGCCGGGTTCGACCCGGACGTCGTCACCTACAACACCTTGATTTCTGGGCTTTGCAGGAGGGGGAAGACCGAGGAAGCCATGGAATTGCTCGAGAAGATGGAGAGCAGAGGTCTGGAACCGGATCAGATCACCTATTCAGCCATGATCGTAGGCCTTGCAAGAAGATCAAGATCAAGAACAAGGGATTCCCTGCTTGCCCTCCAACTGTTCGATAAAATGCAGATGAGAGAATTCTCCCCTGGTCAGCAGATCTACAGAGCAGTGATCTCTGCCTTGTCCTTGCAAGGTAGGACAAGGGAGGTGTGGAGGATGGTGAAGGAGATGGTGGGGTTAGGGTTTAAGCTGGATAAGAAGACTTGTGTGGACATTGTTGAGGGTTTTAGAATTGGGGGAAGGGGTGATGGGTTGATGGGTCTGGTGGTGGAGCTGAGGAGATGGGGGAAGGTTCCTGGGAGGGTTTATGAAACCCTAATTGGGGAATTGTGCAGGAGGCGAAGGCCGGCGGCGGCGACGACCGTGTTGGGGATGTGCGAGGCGGATGGGGTGAAGGTGAAAGGGGAGGTGAGAGGAGAGGTGGTTAGGGTTTTGGTGGAGGAGATGGTGGGGAGAGGGGAGAAGAGAGAGGCTGAGAGGGTTTTAGTGGAAGGGGCTTTGAGAGAGAAGGGTTTTGGTGTGGGGGGGTTTAATGTTGTGATGGAGGCTTATGCTGGAGAAGGGGATGTGGGGAGAGCCATGGAGTTGAGAGAGAGAATGGTGAGGTTGGGAGTTGCACCCAATTCTCATACTTGTAGGGTTTTGATCCAAGCCCTTGCTGGGTCTCCCAAGGCTAAGTCCAATGATTTGTAGTGTGCCATTTTCTGTATAGCTCTCAGAGGGGTTGAGATTTCTGTGTAAACTAGGGTTGGGGAAATTCCCATCTGATTGATCAGATCAGATGTGGGGAACTAGTATTCATTTTGATCATAATCTGGGGTGTCTTGATCTGTATGTTTATATTGATCATTTGCTCAAACATGATCTGGGGTCTCCCAAGTCTCAGTCAGATGGTTTGTAGTGTACCAATTTGTGTATAGCTCTCAGAAGAATTGAGTTTTATGTGGAACTAGGGTTTCCCCAACCTTGGAAAATCCCATCTGACGGATCAGATAATATGGGAACTGGTATTCATTTTGATCATAGTCTGGGGTGTCTTGATCTATATGTTTGTATGGTTATATGCGCAAACATGATCTGGGGTCCCCCAAGGCTAAGTCTAATGGTTTGTAGTGTGCCAGCTTGTATATAGCTCTCAGAAGAGTTCAGTTTCTCTGGAACTAGGGTTGGGGAACCTTTGGAAGTTCCCATCTGATTGATCGATCAGATGGGAAGTGGTATTCATTTTGATCATAATATGGGGTGCCTTGATCTACCATTTTGTATGATCATATGCTCAAAATTGATTTGGGGTCCCCCAAGTCTAAGTCAAATGGTTTTTAGTGTCCCATTTTGTATATAGCTTTCAGAAGAATTGAGATTTCTCTGGAACTGTGGTTGCGGAACCCTTGGGAATTGTCATTTGATTGATCAAGATTAGTTGGGAATTGGTCTTCATGTTTATGACAATCTGGGATGTGTCTTGGTCTATCTGTTTGTATGATCATATGCTCGAACATATGATCTTGGGTCCCCCAAGTCTTAGTCAAATGGTTTGTAGCATACCAATTTTTATAGCTCTCAGAAGAGTAAGATGTCGATGGAACTAGGGTGGAAAATTCCCATCTGATTGTCCTGCCGCCATCACTGCCATCGGCCTCCCTTATACCACTGCCAGCATCTACGCACCTTGTGGCGCCGCCACTGTTGCCGCTTCACTGTGTTAATTTTATTAGTTTAGATGTAGTACGACTTTAATATCAATGAACCCTTCGCTCATCCAAAATAGGAATTAAGTGACCTCTCTCTCTCTCTCTCTCTCTCTCTCTCTCTCTCTCTCTCTCTCTCTCTCTCTCTCTCTCTCTCTCTCTCTCTCTCTCTCTCTCTCTCTCTCTCTCTCTCTCTCTCTCTCTCTCTCTCTCTCTCTCTCTCTCTCTCTCTCTCTCTCTCTCTCTCTCTCTCTCTCTCTCTCTCTCTCTCTCTCTCTCTCTCTCTCTCTCTCTCTCTCTCTCTCTCTCTCTCTCTCTCTCTCTCTCTCTCTCTCTCTCTCTCTCTCTCTCTCTCTCTCTCTCTCTCTCTCTCTCTCTCTCTCTCTCTCTCTCTCTCTCTCTCTCTCTCTCTCTCTCTCTCTCTCTCTCTCTCTCTCTCTCTCTCTCTCTCTCTCTCTCTCTCTCTCTCTCTCTCTCTCTCTCTCTCTCTCTCTCTCTCTCTCTCTCTCTCTCTCTCTCTCTCTCTCTCTCTCTCTCTCTCTCTCTCTCTCTCTCTCTCTCTCTCTCTCTCTCTCTCTCTCTCTCTCTCTCTCTCTCTCTCTCTCTCTCTCTCTCTCTCTCTCTCTCTCTCTCTCTCTCTCTCTCTCTCTCTCTCTCTCTCTCTCTCTCTCTCTCTCTCTCTCTCTCTCTCTCTCTCTCTCTCTCTCTCTCTCTCTCTCTCTCTCTCTCTCTCTCTCTCTCTCTCTCTCTCTCTCTCTCTCTCTCTCTCTCTCTCTCTCTCTCTCTCTCTCTCTCTCTCTCTCTCTCTCTCTCTCTCTCTCTCTCTCTCTCTCTCTCTCTCTCTCTCTCTCTCTCTCTCTCTCTCTCTCTCTCTCTCTCTCTCTCTCTCTCTCTCTCTCTCTCTCTCTCTCTCTCTCTCTCTCTCTCTCTCTCTCTCTCTCTCTCTCTCTCTCTCTCTCTCTCTCTCTCTCTCTCTCTCTCTCTCTCTCTCTCTCTCTCTCTCTCTCTCTCTCTCTCTCTCTCTCTCTCTCTCTCATTGCACCCAGAAAAATGAAGCAGATGCCCCAAGCCAGGCACTCACAAAATATTATGGCCATCCCTCTCTCTACATTTCTTGCATGACTATATAACACAAGAATAAGTTCAGGAGATCTACACAACATTTATGTGAGATGTGTTCTTGCTAGAAGAATAGAACCTTCTTCTTCCCTTTTTTCTTCTCAACAGCCTGTCATGGCACCAAGGAAACACAATATTAGATTAACAATTCAAAAAAAATTGGAAATACCCAGCTTGACATAGAATCAGTTTTTCTTCTCAACAGTTTTTCAGTAACATATATAAAGGAATAATCTCTAGGATGAAATATTCAGCGTGGCATATAATCAGTTTTTCACTAAAATCATTAAAAAAAGTTTCTGTTGAAGGAATTACCCCTTTAATGAATAATCTCAAGGTGAGCACAATCATGTCTCTCTCCCTGCACCATTCACAGACACGGTTTTACTATGCGGATAATCAAATAAAAATAACAACACCAAGAAACAGATTCAAATTGTGAGAAGTAAATAAGGTTGAATCTTCACCTGCTGTTACTAGCCTTCAGCATATGCTCAACCCCACTAGAGTTTTGGATAAAAAATTCGGTCATGTAGCCATTGATAATTGTGACCTGAATGTGCAATATTTAGAAACAATCCAAGAAATAATTTCACGATAACGAATATTGAACAAAGTAGAAAAACAGGAACAAAAAATTATTGTGGCCACGTAATGAAACTGACTGGATAAATATAATGTTCGGTTATAATTTCTGGCCGGATGTGGCGAGCTTTAACACCCAATTTTAACGATTGACTTCCAAATATGCCTCAAAAACTATTTTTTTCTAGAAGAAAATCCAAAATTACATAATTACTTATTGATATCGACGTAATTGTGAGAAAAAAGAAGAGTACTTGTATGCTTGGAGAGAATTTCTCTGCCACAATGACGCCACGTGTCCCGCTTGCCTTGATGCTGTAACCTTCCCTCTTAATAGCTAAAATAGCATTTTCCCAGATATTTAGAGCTCCAGCCTGTAATTATTTACAGACAACAGATAACTAAATCGACGGTCCCAAAATATTTGTTGGCATTCGCTTCTAGAAAAAACAAGGACACCAAAATATTTGAAAAAGGATTATAATCAAAAGCCTTACGAAGGAAAATCATGAGGAAAATAAAAGAATTACGACGCTGTTGAAATTGTTTGTTCTTGTTACATCAACCAGAGCTTCGGCACCATATTTACAGTAGATGAATCACGAAATTTGAGATATTTAGCGAGAGCCTTTGTCATTGACAAACAATTAAACGGAACCCATCCTTTTTATTTGGCAGAAAAAATAGTATCATTGACTAATGCATACCGACAGGGAGACGGGAAATGACATCTGACCAGCATGATAGATTTTCGCTATCTCTTCTTGCATTTCATCATCTGCGATCATGCATAAGTCAATGTGAGTAACAAGGAAGATAAATCACTCACTATGGTTCCGCAGTTGCGAATATCATCAGATGAAGACAGTTGACATTGAATTTTTTGGGTGGTTGACGATGATGTTGACTAGTACTCCCTAGATATGATGGGGATTGTATGAGGATGTCATCCTAGGGATGAAGTGGCTTGATACACTGGTTACGCAATTATAAACTTGGGCAATAAAATTCAGTTCACACAACGGTCCCACAATTTGACAACAATTTGATCCCCTCGTTGAACAAGACCAACGTAACATTAAGATCACTAGAATGAGCATTGCATCAAGGCTGGAGAACTTTTGGGCAACTATAATAAATAGAAATGAAGAAATTGCAAAACACACTGATAATCATTATCCGCATGTAAAAGAACTCAAAGCTGAATTTCCTTCAGAATCTTCGTTTGGTTGAGATCCTACTACTGAAAACAGAAGAAGAATGATACATCTTATGTTTGGATGGTCGACTTATGACAGACAAAAGCCCTACGAATCTCCTGGTCAAAAAGCTCCAATTGAGAAGAATCAGGTAAGGTTCATAGACAGATTAGGGATAATGAAATAGAACACAGACCGAATGCGACTGAACGGTGATCTGTTCTGATATCCATCAGTCTATAGTTTTGTTCCATTTCCCGCCTATGGGGCTAAACAAAATGAATTACGGGATGGACAGAAAACAAACTTTTAAAATTAATGTAACAGCTACTGAAGACATCCTTTTGACGACTTATGATGAATGGAACAGGACGAGTTATGACGAATTGGATTCCGTTTCTGTTCGTCATCCATTCACAAAACGATTAATGAGAATCTCTCGTTGACATACAGTGGACCCAACAACGTGATGCCTCTCAATTCTAACATGCTTTTAAGAAAACAGACAGGATTATCTGAACAATGTTTCAAGAACATGATGAAATGGAAGTACAAATTTCCAGAGAAAGTTGACCTATCGTCAATGCATCAGCTAGAAATGATAGCAGCGTTCAGGAAGATCTTCTCACAAGTACCAAACCTGGAGGATATAGTTGAGAAGCTGTCTAAATGAAGCTTAAATGAGGGGCTCAAATGTGTGACCTAATTGGGCCAAGGACTGTAAGGAGAGACAACTGCAATAGAAGACTAATATGATCAAGAAGACTCCTGGAGGGAATGGAAGCTGAATATTGGCGCAGAAGAATCCGATAATGTTAGTCCCTGGGAGATTTCAGAGAGAACTCACAAAGATAATGCATCAGTCTACTTTCATTCATTTTCTTGAGATTTGTGAACACATCTAATTTCAGGACTTATCACAGTCACAAAGGTAATCTAACAAGCAGAATAAGAACTCCCATCACTGGCTCATATAATACTTTTATCTTGTCTCAAAAAAAACAAACGCTTTTTATCTTTATCTCATCCTAAAAGGAGGTTAGGAATCGACATACTCAAGAGCAAATCTGTAAAAAATATTCAAGCACTTCAACGCATGCCAACACACAAGTCGAAACCTTAAACAGGATGATTCATTACTTAGTTCTTCCATTTAAATTGGGGTTAAATGATGATTTTTAATAGACCTGTAAAGAGGATCCAATATATAAATGCATCTGATCTCATAATGGCATCAACTTTGAAATTCCAAAAACTTGGAAAATGATGTGGGGACGAGGGAGGGAAGTCCGGCGGAATAGACGTAACCAAATGGACAAGACGGAGAGGGGCTGGCAGGGTGGACGTTGCCGAGAGGAAGAGATAGGATGGGGTAGATGTAGTCATCAACCTACTCTGATGGTGAAGTCATCGATGAGGAATATTGTTTCCAATAACAGTCTAAAATCCTGCCCTCGAATTAGGAGAACTACATCTTTAAAGAGACAAACGGGAACAGAACAAGAGACAAAAATGCCCTTAGAGAGCTTAAGACACAAGAGGGATCAAATCAGATTGGGACAAAATAAAAGCATTAAGTATAAATTTAAACAAAAGATAGAGAAGGGTACCACAACTAATCCTCCTTTGCTCATTGGCGAACACTTTCACGATCTCCCCCTGTAATTGACAAGAAAATCGTTCTTATTCAAATCAAGTATCTTTTCACATTTCCTCAATGACACAACAAGCATAGACACAAAAAAATTGCCGCAAAATAACCTTTAACGTGCACTAAGGCACGCTATAAGAATAATATTACAAAAGTACATCAAAGAAAAATCCCTCAAATTGCCAACACACTGCAGAGGGCAACAGGAATAATAAGCATCCAAGATCAAAAGTAAGAAAACACTGGATCGCACCAAGGATTCTAAATTAATAAAGAAGGTTTAAATTTTGCATATTTAATCTACTGTATTCTGCTAGAGAAATTCATGCTAGTCCAAAATACAAACACACAGAAGTAGTTTCAGAGAATTTGGTCCGCTATCCTACAAGCCAAAAGTAGTGAGTAAATAATTTAAAAAACAGAGTTGCAAGAATACAGCCCCTCCGCTTATTCTCTACTTGACGGCCCAATTTTTAGTCTCAAATTTTAGAAGTTCCTTAGCAGATAACTTGGCTCTGAATTCTATGGGGAGAATCGATTCCCATGAGAAAGAAACAAAGTGAGAGAAAAAAATTGAACAGTCTTTCAGAAATTAACAGCACCTTTCGTTTCCTGTCATCCAGGGGCTGAATTTCAATGGCAAGAAAACAGTCAACGTCATCGGCAGTGACCAGGTACGCAGGCTGCATGGCCCCTGTAATATTTGAATGAATTTAGATTGATTATACCAAAACGAAAATCTGAAGCATTGAACAAGAAATATCAATACCTTCGATATAACTCAAAGAACCATCTTCTCTGTAGCGCACCCACTAAATAAAAGAGCCAACGAACGAAAGTTACCCAAAGCTAGATGTCTAACCACAAGAGCATCATAACACTTACCTCAAAGTTGCAATGAGTTGTTCCATTGATTGAAAAACCACACGCTTGCAGTTGATTTCCAGGAAATGCCTCCCCATTGATCTGAAGACCTTCTATTGCTGGCAATGGGTCATCTTCTGCTGCTGCACATTCCAGAATTACCATTTGTTGGACATAAAATGTTAAGTTGGACTCGGGGTCAGTCAAAAAACTTGTTCTGATCAATAGGAACAGCAGATGATCATCAGATCATGATGCTCAAATGTAAGATCATTCAAAAATTCTGATCAGATCATGATCCAACTTTTTCCTCAAAAAAAAAAAGAAAATCCAACTTTTTCCAAAAAATGAGCTCACTACAATCATAAAATAAAGAAAATGAGCTGACTTTTATTTATCTATCTATCTATCTCGCTCCCCTCACACTCTCTGCCCTACTGCCCACTCCTTCTGACAAACCCTAGAGAGTTTGGAGGAGAAGAAGGGTCGATGGAGGTTGAGAAATGAGAGAATAGATTGACATAAGGGAGTAAGTGGCTTACATTAGGGTATTTATACCCTATGAGAGAGAGGAAATAAGAGCTCCTAAAGGGCTTATAGAATAGGGCCCAAGAGGAGGATAAGCACTTAACTAACACCCCCCCGCAAGCGAAGTATGGATGTCGTCCATATTGAGCTTGGATACAGCACGTTGAAGCAGCGGCCGGGACAGTCCCTTGGTGAGGACATCCGCTGCCTGGTCAGCAGAGGAGACGTATTCGAGGTCGAAGAGCCCCTCGTCCATACGTTCCTTGAAGAAATAGCGGTTGCGCTCCATGTGCTTGATGCGCCCTTGCTGTCCGGGGTTCTTGGCTAAGGCGATAGTGGATTTGTTGTCACAGAAGAAGTGGATTGGTCCCATACTTCACGTGAAGATCGGCGAGGATGTTGTGGATCCACTGTCCTCGGCTGCCCCATCAGCAAGAGCACGAAATTCGGCCTCGGCACTGGAGCGGGACACCTTGTCCTGCTTGCTACTTTTCCAGCTGACGAGGCTGCCAGAACGAGCGTGCAGTACCCGTGGTAGACCGACAATCCACAACGGAGCCAGCAAAATCGGCATCGGTGTACACCTTCACCGTCTTGTCCGAGCTATGAGGAAGAGGAGTCCCTTGCCGGGCAGCCCTTGAGATCTGAAAGTACCGGTGGGCGGCTTGTCTGTGGATCTCCCTCGGTGAGTGCATGAACTGACTGAGCAGGTTGACCGCAAATGCAATGTCGGGCCGAGTGTGAGTCAGGTAGAGGAGTTTGCCCACCAACTGCTGATAGCGGTGAGCATTCGTCAAAGGAGAGTCCTCGCCCTTGCCCAACTTGACGTTGGGGTCGATAGGAGTGCTCACGGGCGCACACCCGGTCATCCCTGTCAAAGTCAGCAAGTCGACGGCGTACTTCTGCTGTGAAACAAAGAGGCCCCGTGAGGAGTACGCCACCTCAAGGCCGAGGAAATATCGGAGAAGGCCAAGGGCCTTGATCTCAAATTCCTTGGCCAGGGCGGTGCTAAGACGAACGGCTTCAGCAGCATCTGATCCCGTGATGAGGATGTCGTCGACATACACAGCAAGGATGGAGATCCCGGTCGGACGGTGGCGGAAGAACAAAGTGGCATCTCCGTTGCTCTGAGTGTACCCTTCGGCTTTCAGAACAGCGGAGAACCGGCCGAACCACATGCGCGGAGACTGCTTTAGTCCATAAAGGGACTTCCGCAGTCGGCAGACGTGGCCAGGGGCCGAGAGTAACCCGGGGCTGCTGCATGTACACCTCCTCCGTCAAGTCGCCATGCAAGAAGGCGTTCTTGACGTCGAACTGTCGGATAGCCCACGGAAGTGAGCGCGAGGGCCAGGAGGAGGCGAACGGTCTCCATCTTCGCCACAGGAGAACGTCTCGAAGTAGTCCACTCCGTAAGATTGGGTGAACCCGCGAGCCACAAGTCGAGACTTGTAGCGCTCAAGGTGCCATCCGCATGATGCTTCTTGGTGTGGACCCACTTGCAATCCACCGCCCGCTTGCCAAGAGGAGGGCGATGTTCAAGTGCGGTTTCGGGTAGGGACTGCATCTCCTCGTCCATCGCCGCTTTCCAATGAGGAGAAGCGATAGCATCGGCTAAGCGGCGAGGATGGGATCCGACTCGTCGAGCAAGAAACAGCCGGTAGGGAGTACTCAGCCGGTCGAAGGAAAGAAAATGCGAAAGAGGATAACGGGCGTCTGAGTGCACTGGCGAACCCCTTTCCGGAGGGCAATGGGCCATCCCAACTGGTCGTCATCGTCGAGAGAGGTTGAGGATGGCTCGGCCAATGGAAGATGAGCGGAAGCAGTGGGGAGGAGTCCTCGGGAGGAGGGCGAGAAACCTCCACGGGAGAATCAGATAACGGAGCAGGGGAAGAAGACGCGTCATGGGAGGGAAGGAAAGGGTCATCAAGGGAGGAGGCGCAGCGGGAAGCGAGGAGGATGACTCGAGAGGACTGATCGGAGGAAGGAGGAAGAGGAGGAGCATGCCGGATGGCGGGAAGCAAAGATGGGGAGGACAGCACGTCCAAGGCCCCTCGGGGTCACCGACGGAGAAGAATCAAAGGAGAGGGATCATGGAATGAGGAAGAAGATGCGAGGCGGTGGGCTCCAAGAAAGGAACGGGCCCCAAGTGGGGAGCGAGGGCCGCATCCAACGGGAGGCGGGATGAGGAAGAGTGGTCCCAAAATAGGGTTCATGCTCGGCAAAGGTGACATTTGCCGAGATGAAGTATCGCCGAGACGGCGGATGGTAGCACCGATACCCCTTCTGAAGAGGAGTACCCAACGAGCGCGCACCGAACAGCACGGCGTCAAGCTTTGTCCGGCCGGAGGCGTGTCGTGGACATATGCCGTGCAGCGAATATCCGTGGCAAGAGACCCGTCCGCAGGCACGCGTGTCGGGAAGGCGCTCATCGGTCCAGGGGTAGAGAACGCCAACAGCTGGGTGGGAATGCGATTGGCGAGATGGGTGCTCGTCAGGGCGGCATCACCCCAATACGCCACGGGCCTTGGCGTCGATAAGGGCGTCCGGGCGTCGGTGACATAGCCGATGCGACGTTCGGCTAGTCCGTTCTGCTCCGGGGTGGCAGGGCATGAAGATTCGTGGAGGATCCCCCGGTCGGCGAAGAAGGCGTCGAGGTCGTTGTTGAAGAAGTCGCGGGCATTATCCGAGCGAAACCGCTGGATACCCCGACCAAACTGCGTCGCCACCATCGCACAAAAATGACGGACATTCTGCGCAACTTCCGACCGCGGTGAGGAGGTAGACCACGTATAGCGAGTTGCCTCGTCCACAAGTAGAAGGAAGTACCGATGACCTTTCAAGCTAGGTTTGGGGCAGGTCCCCTGCGTCGCTATGCACCCGGAACAGCGGGACAGATGTGTGAGCCGAGGACGGAGTGAAGGAAGAACGGCGATGCTTCGCCAACTGACAAGCGTCACACACCAAGGTCTTAAGGTCCAAGCCAGAACATAATTCAGGGGAAAGACGGTGAAGAGTCGCAAAAGGCGGGTGGCCCAGCCGCTGGTGCGTCATCAGGAGTCGGCCCCACCGCTGCTCGGCCCCCGTCCGAAGTGTCCGGTGCACCGCGAAGCACTGCGACCGTCCCCCATCATCCAGCAACAGCAGCCCGTTCTCCCGCCTAATCCGTGTAGTCCGGCCGACCTTGTCAGACAGAAACATGCCGTCAGGTTGGAGATGAAATGAGCACTGGACGGCATCAACAAGGCG
The DNA here is from genome assembly GCF_029677425.1 of Wolffia australiana. Classification (NCBI taxonomy): domain Eukaryota; kingdom Viridiplantae; phylum Streptophyta; class Magnoliopsida; order Alismatales; family Araceae; genus Wolffia; species Wolffia australiana. Next base: position 7,652,877 of record NC_135839.1, on the reverse strand, counting down.
TTGTGGTGACAGAAGTACAGCCCGCAGGTCGGGAACGTGGAGGACGTTGCGGACCACACCAAGGCCGTCCACATAGACTGCCCCGATTCCAGCCACGCGTAGTCGTCCACCCCCGGCCGTGAGAACAGTACGTGCACCACTATGCCGGACGTAGGAGACGAACCGAGTGTTGAGGGGGGTCATGTGCTCAGTGGCCCCCGAGTCAAGCACCCAAGTCGTGTCCGATCGACCGGCGAGTGAGACGCCGTATGGCGCAATACCAAGTGTCGGCAGGGGAGAGGCGCGCAAATGTGCGAAGTAGGCGGTCGAAGAAGGCTGCATGGCTGCCCCCTGATCACGGAGCCGGGCAAGCTCGGCTTGGATGCTGTCCAGAGCCGTGGTAGACGTGCTCGGGGCCGGGGAAGATTCAGATTGGGCCAACATGGCCTTGCTGTCCGCCTCTTTCTTCTTTCGCCAGTCGTTGAGACGTTTAGTGCACTTGTTTTTCCAGTGGCCCGGCTTGCCGCACTAGGTGCAGCCGGGTGTGTTTGCAGGGCGGGCAGCGGCTGCCGAGTCGGTAAGAGGGCCGAGGACTGCCCAGCAGCGGCAGCAGGTGCTGCCAGAGCGCAGAGGACTCAGCCGGGTCGGAGGTGGGAGTCCCATGGAGAAGGAGATGACTCTCTTCCTCCTGGAGCTCCTGAACCAACGTCTCGAGATCCGGAGGGCCATCTTTGTTGTGCAGGGCCCGACGACGAATGGCCTCATATTCCCGGTTTAGGCCGTTGAGAAACCCCATGATGCGCAGGATAAGCATGTTCTGATAGGTCTTGCACTTGGGGTCGTGCGTTGGCAGGTAGTGGTCCACTTCATCCCACGCCTTCTTGTGTGCGAGCATAATCGGAGATCGACAGAGCCCTGTTTCAGGTTGGAAGCTTGAGCAGCGAGGCGTAGATGCGCCACCAATCATTCTCCGCCCGCAAAATTTCGTGGCTTGGTCCCAAAACCCTTTGACCGTTTTCTGATGGGGAAAGCGGTCGCGGAAATCGGGGGCCAATGTGAACGTGGACAGCCACCCAAGGATGAACTGCTCCTCGGCGTCCCAAGCCGCATAGTGATGGTGATCGGCGGTCAAGGGATGCTCGGTGCAGTGCTTGTACAGTTGACGGGATTTGAGGGTGGTCTCGATGAAGCGAGACCACTGCAGAAGATTCGGGCCGCGGAGAAGAGTTGATTCCGGGACCAGAGGCAACGGATGAGTGATCTTGTAGGAGAGCGGCTTCTCCGCAAAGTCGGTCTCTGTGTAAGGCATGGTCTCTATGTCGGTCTCTGCGCGGCTGACTGCGCGGCTGGCTGCGCGACTGGCTGTGCGGCTGGCTGCGCGGCTGGCTGTGCGGCTGGCTGCGCGGCTGGCGGTGCAGCTGGCTGCGCGGCTGGCTGTGCGGCTGGCTGTGCGGCTGGCTGTGCGGCTGGCTACACGGCTGGCTGTGCGGCTGGCTGCGCGGCTGACTGCGCTGCGGGCTGCGCGGCTGGCTGTGCGGCGGCTGGCTGCTGCGCTGCTGGCTGGTCGCGCGGCGGCTGGCTGCTGCGCGGCTGTGCTGGCTGCGGAGCGGGCTGCGCGGCGGCTTGCTGCTGTGCGACTGGCTGGTCGCGCGGCGGCTTGCTGCTGCGCGGCTTGCTGCTGTGCGGCTGGCGGGTCGCGCGGCGGCTGGCTGCTGCGCTGCTGGCTGGTCGCGCGGCGGCTGGCTGTGCGCGGCGGCTGGTCGCGCGGCTGGCTGGTTGCGCGGCTGGGTGGTCGCGCGGCTGGCTGGTCGCGCGGCTGGCTGCTGCGCTGCTGGCTGGTCGCGCGGCTGGCTGTCTTGCGGCGGCTGGTCGCGCGGCTGGCTGGTCGCGCGGCTGGCTGGTCGCGCTGCTGCTGCGCGGCTGTGCTGCTGCTGGCTGCTGCGCTGGCGGCGCGGCGGCTTGCTGCTGTGCGACGGGCTGGTCGCGCGGCAGCTTGCTGCTCGCGCGGCTTGCTGTGCGGCTGGCTGTGAGGAGGGAGGGAGGGTGAGATCAAGGGATCTCAAACCCTAAAGGGTGATGTCAAACCCTAGAGAGGAGAGGGAAGATCAGGAGCCCTAGAGCTCTGATACCATGACAAACCCTAGAGAGTTTGGAGGAGAAGAAGGGTCGATGGAGGTTGAGAAATGAGAGAATAGATTGACATAAGGGAGTAAGTGGCTTACATTAGGGTATTTATACCCTATGAGAGAGAGGAAATAAGAGCTCCTAAAGGGCTTATAGAATAGGGCCCAAGAGGAGGATAAGCACTTAACTAACACCTTCCATCTAAAAGCATATTCCTATGGCCGATTGTGATCCAGATTTGCGACCAAATGAATGTTTGATCGTAATCCAAATAAAATTCCACTCTGTCCATCTAAAAGCAGATTCTTGAGGCCAATTATGATCCAGATTTTTGAACCAATTGAATAATTGATGGTAATCTAAATAAAACAATGCTTCATCGATCACAACAGGGCCATCTGATTAACTGAATTTCTTGATAGGAACTGTGGTACCGTTCTGGTATCTTAGATCAAATCCACAACAGAGAGGTTCAGATGCAAGAGGAAGAGTGAAAAGAGCCAAGAGAATGGTAATCGGGTGGAAGACAGATAAGAATGGAGAGGTGGAACAGCTCCCTCTCTCCCCTTCTTGTCGCGGTAGACTCCCACGCTCCAGCCTCAGCCTCCAGCTGCCAAGAGTGATCTATCAACTTCTTACACGTCCTATTGATCTGAGCTTCATTTATAGTCAAGTCGCACATGTGACTGGACTTAATGCAGTCTCATGAAAGGGCGTCGGCAATACGTTCTTGAGAAGAACGTATCAGACTGTCAACCAGGTATGCCCGTCATGCATATCTTTTATTACATTTTATCTTTTTATCATATTGTGTATTTTCTTTTTCTCTCTATCTATTTGTATACTCGGCCATTTATACTGAGGCCACAATGGGGAGATACTGAGAACACCAATTGGAGACTTCCATTGAGGTATTTGGGCCTACCACTAACGAAGGGGAGGATGGCAAGGGCAGATTGGCAACTGGTCATTGAGGTGGAAAGATTACTGGAAGGGTTGGCAAGCTATGGTGTTATTGAGAGGGGGTCAATTGGTGTTGCTGCGATCAGTACTCTCATCCATTACGGTATTCTACCTCTCAGTATTCAAGATTCCAGCAGGAGTCATGAAGAGATTGGAAGGCATGATAAGACACTTTCTATGGAGAGGATCTGGGCAAGAAAAAAACAGGGGACTTGCAATGATGGCTTGGGATAAGGTATGTCATCCCACCAAAGTGGGAGGTATGGGGGTCCTGCACATGCAGAGTATGAACACAGCATTATTATCTAAATGGGTGGAGAGAATTATGAATCCAGGAGAAAATCTTGTCATCAAATTACTGCGAGACATGGTCGGCACGAGGCATCTTGAGAGAGACATTTCCTCATTTTTATGAGCTCACAAAGAATCAAAATGCCCATGTTCAGGACTGTTGGGATGGAGCGTGGATCCTTATCATACTGAGTGCCTTATCCGACCAGCGGGTGTCTGAACTCATAGACATGCAACAATCCCTAATCCAGTTAAGACCGAATGATAGAAAGCAGAATGGTTGGATATCAATAAATTGCCCCTTCTCGATCCAGAAGGCCTGTGCGATGATCCGGGAGGGGCGAAGAGAAGACTGGTCGCTAATCCGAGCATGCAAATTCATTTGACGACGAAGAGTCCCGCTAAAGGTGAGGACCTTTGATTGGCGGCTAGCACGAAGAAGACTAATGACAAGAGTCTTTCGTAAAAGGCTTTATCCAGACACATCATCACAATGCCTCCTATGCTCTAGTGGGAAAGAAGACTACAATCATCTCTTCTTGGGTGCTCATTTGCTCAAATGATTTGGGCCAGCCAGGTATTATTAAGGGTGAAGGTGACATCTGAAGAGACTTTCTGGGACTCAATCCAGAACTGCAGAGGCAGAGGAAATGAAGAAGGTGGATGAGCATTGGCTGGGTTGTGGGCCATGGTTGCATCGAAAAGAAATGCTGTTCAGGGGAAGAATGACTTTTACCGATGGAGCCATACACAAAGCGGAGGAATTAAAGGCGACATGGCTCCAGCGGCCGACAGGCGCAAAGGGGAGGTTATGAATATGATAAGCACTATCAGAAGAAATACAAGAGAAGAAGGACCAGATCTGGTCAACGATAAGTTGACCTCTCCAACTCACTAAAAGAAAGGAGAAGGGTGTCGCCAGCTACCCTATAAATAAAAAGCGACCCCTGGTAAGAGGACATATTCTATTCTTGATAGTTCTTGGCAGTTATGCTGAGGCTTGAGAGCTGCAGAGGGAGCTCGCCTACAGCGGAGGGAGGAGTCCGCCCTGGAGGGAAGACCACCCTTGGACCGTGAAGGAGCGCCTACCGCGAAGGAAGGAGCCGTCCGATCTGAGCTTAAATCTCGCTATTCCGATCATATCGCCATTGTTGGAACATTCTTGATCTGCATTTCAACTACCTTTTCCCCATTGTTACTAGAGTGTAACAGAATATGATCGGATTGGTGGTGAAGGGACTGTAAGGTCCTGTTGACGGGTTCACCGATTCATTGGGTGTTCACCCCATTTATATTTCAAAATAAAAAATTTGCCCATAACATGACAGAACAAAGCATACTGAGCAGAACAAGCATCAGATCAAGGAGAAGATTGACCAGGTATGTGTCATGATCACACACACTAAGTCAGCTAATCAGATTGCTGATGTTTCCACCGAGGGACTAATGAGAACATTCTCTAATAGGCTACTGAGTAAGCTGGGAATCAGAGGCATCTATTCGCCAGCTTAAATGGGGGTGTCAGCCAGATAGCATCATCATGTGTTTTGCCTTTTATAAAATTGTATCATTTTTTCCTTTGCCCGAACAGTATGGACCTGTGAGCCACTCAAGGGGGTGGATATCTCATCAGAGGTGGCGTTTTGGGAGTCAATACAAAATGGTGCACCTAGGGGGCAAGAGGGACAAGTTCGGCCCTTCGCAGTGCTATGGGCACTATGACTGCACGGGAACGAAGTCATCTTCAACGAACGGGAAGCATCGACGGATGCTATGATACAAGCAGCTGCATGTTTAGTTGTTGCGTGGTGTAAAATCCAAGGCCAAGGCCCTGGCCGGCCTTTTAGGCCTTACATGTACTTATCAATTATATTTTTATCTCACTGGGAAGGTCACCGACATTGCGTAATCTCCCCTATCCTTATTTCAAAAAAAAATTGTTAGTGAGATAGTCAGCCTTATGGGCTAATGGGCCCTATTCTATAAGCCCATTAGCCCTCTTATCATTCTCTCTCTCCTAGGGTATATGTATACCCAGCCATGTACTCTATTGAGTTATGTCATTATCTTCTTCCTTCCTCTCTTGACATGGTATCAGAGCTCCAGAGCTCTTCCATCTAGGGTTTGACATCACCCTCTCGCTGTCTAGCGAATCCGGAGTGTGACTGACGGATCAGCCACAGCGCGAGCTGTAGCCAGCCCGCGGAGCTTCCGGAGAACCAGCCGCAGCCGCAGCCCTAGCCGGAACCGCAGCCGCAGCCGAGTGCCAGCCACAGCCGCGCGCCAGCCGCAGCCGCCCACAGCCGCAGCCGCAACCGCGCACAGCCGCAGCCGCAGCCGCGCGCCAGCCACAGCCGCGCACAGCCGCAGCCGTAACCGCGCACAGCCGCAGCCGCGCAGCGCGCCGCAGCCGCAGCCGCGCCGCGCAGCAGCCGCACAGCCGCGCGCAGCCGCAGCCGCGCAGCAGCGCGCGCCGCAGCCAGCGCAGCCAGCCACAGCCGCGCAGCCGCAGCCGCAACGCGCACAGCCGCAGCCGTGCACAGCCGCAGCCGCAACGCGCGAGCGCGCAGCCGCAGCGTGCCAGCCACAGCCGCAGCCGCACGCAGCCGCAGCCAGCGGCCTCAGCTGCCGCCGAAGCAGCAGCAGAAGCCGCAGCAGCCGCCGAAGCAGCCGCCGCCGCCGCAGCTGCAGCCGCAGCTTGCAGCCGCAGCCGCAGCACGGGCCGTAACCTCAGTCACAACAGCCGTCTCCGTAGAGACCACGGCTCTGATGTCGGAGGAACTTTACTCCACGGGCCCACGCGTCAACCGGCCGTCCCAGATGATGGCTTCACCGATGCAGACTTTCAACGAGAACCCTTGTCACACAAGGTTACTCATTCTCTGCCGGCGGTTCCCGACACGACGTGTCTCCAGGGCCCGAATTTGTTACAGTGGCGTCACTTTGTCGAGACTACTCTCAAGGCGCGCCAACTGTTCAAGCATTGCACACAAGCCCCGCTTCCATCGACCCATCCACACTATGCGGCGTGGGAAGCCGAGAACACCGTCCTTGGATGGCTCTACACGACCTCCCTGGCACCTCGTTCCGTGAAAGGTTCCTCGCTGCGCCACCGTGAAGGGTTTTGGGACCAGGCCAACAAATTCTGCGACGCGAAGGGGACAACTGGCGCCTCTTTATGCTCGTTGCTAAAGCCAGCAACTTCGCCAAGCGCACTGTCCATCTCGGACTATGCGCTGGAACACAAGAAGCTGTGGGGCGAGGTGGACTACTACTTGCCGACGGATGATCCGGCGTGCAAGTCATTCCAGAACACTCTTCGCCTCGCCTCTTGGGGTTTCTTTATGGCCTAAACAAGGAGTATGGCGACACTCGGCGCCGTGCCCTCCATCGCAAGGAAGGCCTTCCTTCCATTGATGACTTGGTGAAGGAACTCCAGGAAGAGGAGAGTCATTTTCATGTCATTGGCACTCTCCTCGGAGGCAGCTCGTGACTCGACTGCCCTCCTCGCCCGGCCTCCCTCGCCCGCTCCTGCTCCCCGCGAGGCGTCCCTCCGGGCTGATTTGCTCCTACTGCAGCAAGCCTGGACATCTCCGCAAGTGGTGCAAGAAGCGTCAGTCGACAACCGGAAAGAAGGAGGCTACCAAGGGAAAGCTATGGTTGCCTCCTCCTCTACCTCTTCTACCAGCCTGGCGACTCTTGAGCAGCTCCAAGCCGACTTGGCCCGTCTCCGTGACCAAGTGGCTACTATGCAGACTCCGACTCAGTCGACGGCACATTTTGGTGGATTTGGTGCGTTCTCTCTCCCTCAGTCTGAACAGTGGTATTGTGGTACGGCTTCTTACTCGCCTCTCGTATCGGATACGAGCTGGGTTCTTGATTCGGGGGCAACCGAACACATGACCCCGTTCAATGACCGGTTTGTATCCTACGAAAGGCATAGTGGGGACCGTACAGTTATTACAGCCGGTGGTGGACGGTTGCGTGTTGCTGGAATTGGGGCAGTGTTTATAGACGGCCTCGGAGTGGTCAGCAATGTTCTTCATGTCCCCGCCCTGCGAGCTATACTTATGTCTCCTCAGCGTTTGGTTGACAGTGTGTCCTGTTCTTTTCACCTCCAGCCTGACGGGATGTTTCTATCTGACAAGGTGGGTCGGACTACACCGATTAGGCGGGAGAACGGGTTGCTGATGTTGGACGATGGGGGGCGCTCTCGGTGCTTCCTGCTTCACCGCCAACTCCGACCGGCGGATGTGCAGCGTATGAGACGTCTCCAGTTGGCTCACCAACGGCTGGGTCACCCGCCTTTTTCAGTTTTACAGCATCTCTTTCCTTCGATGTGTACTGGATTGGACCTTCAGACTATCGTGTGTGATGCCTGTCAACTGGCGAAGCACCGTCGTTCATCTTTCTCTCCGTCCACCTCGCACTCCTCCACTCCATTATTTCGCATCCATAGTGATGTTTGGGGACCCGCCCCGCAGGCTAGCCTAAAGGGCCACCGATACTTTCTTTGTTGACGAGGCCACCCGCTACACAAGGGTCTACTTGTTGACCGCCAAATCTGAGGTTGCTCCGACGGTCCGTCACTTCTGCACCATGGTTCGTACTCAGTTTGGCCGAGGTATTCAGCGCTTCCGCTCCGATAACGCCCGGGACTTCGTCAACACCGAGCTGGCCACGTACTTTGCTGACCATGGGATTCTCCACGAGTCCTCTTGTGTGGCCACCCCGGAACAGAACGGTATGGCAGAACGTCGGATCGGGTATGTCACGTCGACCGCCCGTACCCTTCTGCTGAACTATTCTGTTCCGTGGGCATATTGGGGTGAGGCGGTCTTAACGAGTACCCATCTCGTAAACCGTCTCCCCTCCCAGCCCCTCGGGTTTGTCAGCCCACTGGATCATCTCTCCACGGCGTTCCCCCATCTCTCACTACGGACTGGACTCCTCCCTCGCATCTTCGGGTGCACGGCGTACGTCCACGATACGGCTCCCTCGCCTGGCTCGATGCTCGAGCTCTCCGGTGCGTCTTCGTCGGGTACGCTTCTCTCCAGAAAGGTTACCGTTGCTACCACCCTCCGTCTCGGAGATTTTTCATCTCGGCAAACGTCACCTTTGCCGAGCATGAGCCTTACTTCGGTGATTCTACCTCGCCACGCCTTCCGCTGGTTGAGGTGTCTTCGACTCCTTCCTTGGAACCCTTACCGTTTGTGGGACCCATTCCTCCACAGTCGCCGTCCCCAGCCACCTTCTCTCCCTTGCCTCCTACCATCTCACCTCCCGGTGCACCGTATCCTCCCCCTAGTGCACCTCCTAACCCCGGGAAGTCCATCTCTCACCCCGGGGAGCTACCTCCTACTCTTGGTGCACCGTATCCTTCTCCTAGTGCACCATCTTCCCTCGGGGAGCCTCCCCCTACCCCTGGGGAGCTATCTTCTTCTCCCTCCTTTGCTTCTGCTCCTCCGTCGGACGATGCGTCACCCTCGTCTACTGATGGTGATGCTCAGTTGGGATGGCCTATCGCCCTTCGGAAAGGGGTTCGTCAGTGCACTCGCACACCTCTCTACCCCTTACTCACTATCTCTCTTTTGATCGGCTAAGCCCTTCCTACCGGTCCTTTCTTCCTCACATTGAGTCGCATCCCCTCCCTCGTCGCCTATCCGATGCTCTTGCTTCTCCTCATTGGAAAGCGGCGATGGATGAGGAGATGCAGTCCTTGCTCAAGAACCACACTTGGGAAGTCGTCCCACTTCCTCCTTGCAAGAGGGCGGTGGATTGCAAGTGGATTCATGCCAAGAAGCATCATGCTGATGGTACTCTCGAGCGCCTCAAGTCTCGACTTGTGGCTCGGGGGTTTACTCAGTCGTATGGCGTGGACTACTTCGAGACCTTCTCTCCTGTGGCGAAGATGGAAACAGTCCGTCTCCTCTTGGCGCTTGCGGCTCATTCCGACTGGCGTCGACAGTTCGATGTGAAGAATGCTTTTCTCCACGGTGACTTGACGGAGGAGGTGTACATGCAGCCACCTCCCGGGTATACCCTTGGCCCCCCGGGCACCGTTTGCCGGCTGCGGAAGTCTCTCTATGGACTGAAACAGTCACCGCGGATGTGGTTCGGTCGGTTCTCTTCGGTCATGAAGACCGAGGGCTACACTCAGAGCAATGGGGATGCCTCCCTATTCTTCCGTCACAGTTCCGCGGGTGTCTCCATCTTGGCCGTGTACGTCGACGACATCCTCATCACGGGGTCCGATTCTGCAGAGGCCGGCCGCCTCAGCTCTGCGTTGGCCAAGGAGTTCGAAATCAAGGCCCTCGGGCCTCTTCGCTACTTCCTCGGCCTTGAGGTGGCCTACTCCCCCCGGGGGATCTTTGTGTCACAGCAGAAGTATGCCGTTGACCTACTGGCCTTGACCGGAATGACTGAGTGTGCACCGGTTACTACTCCCATCGACCCTAACGTCAAGTTGGGTAAGGGGGAGGACTCAGCACCGGTGAACGCATATCAGTACCAGCAGGTGGTGGGGAAACTCCTGTACTTGACCCACACCCGCCCCGACATCAGTTTCGCCGTCAACCTCCTCAGTCAGTTCATGCACTCTCCGCGGGAGATCCATCGTCAGGCGGCCAACCGGGTACTTGCGTACCTAAAGGGCTGCCCCGGGAAGGGCTTGTTCTTTCCTCGGAGTATGGAGCGGACCGTGAAGGTGTACACGGATGCGGACTTTGCCGGCTCAGTTGTGGACTGTCGTTCCACCACGGGGTACTGCACTTTTGTCTTCGGCAGTCTTGTCAGTTGGAAGAGCAGCAAGCAGGACAAAGTGTCCCGCTCCAGTGCTGAAGCCGAATACCGGGCACTTGCCGATGGGGCCTCTGAAGGCCAGTGGATATACGGAATTCTCCATGACCTTCGTGTGGAGTATTCCGGCCCGATCCACTTCTACTGCGACAACAAGTCGGCAATCGCCTTGGCAAAGAACCCTGGCCAACAGGGACGGATCAAGCATATGGAACTCCACCGCTACTTCTTCAAGGAGCGCGTGGACGAGGGCATCTTTGACTTGGAATTTGTTCCATCCGCTGATCAAGCTGCTGATGTCCTTACCAAAGGACTATCTCGACCTCTCCTGCAACGTGCAGTGTCCAAGCTCGGCATGGATGACATCCATACTTCGCTTGCGGGGGGGTGTTAGTGAGATAGTCAGCCTTATGGGCTAATGGGCCCTATTCTATAAGCCCATTAGCCCTCTTATCATTCTCTCTCTCCTAGGGTATATGTATACCCAGCCATGTACTCTATTGAGTTATGTCATTATCTTCTTCCTTCCTCTCTTGACAAAAATATTGTATCATTTTATCATATTTTGTTTCTTCCTTTTTTCCTCTCTTTCTCTAACTTTAAACTTGGCCCATTTATACAGGGCCAACTTTGTAACCCCATTAAAGATGGGCCAAACATTTCAGAGAATGAATGAATCATTTTTGTGAAAACCCTTGCTAGTGCAACCAATTGCTGCCTAATCCTCCGCCAGCTGGAGAAGGAGATCCAAAAGCGACAAATTGGATTCCGTTAAGTTCAAATTACTGATCACTAGTGACAGGTTAAATTATCAAAATTTACAAACGTATTTTATGAATAAAGATAAGAGTAGAAATCAAAATACCTTCAGACAATGAAGAACCAGGCTCTTCCATGACTGGAGGCAAATAACGATGATACGGTGGTCCCTCATCCACTGAGCGAGGTCTTCCATTATCCGAATCTTCTACATCGTTGGATTTCATCAGCTGTTGATTGTTGGAGCTGAAAGTTATGCAGAGAAATAAATCCAATGATCGGCGAGCAAACTCATGGATACCCTAGGGAAAAACCTTTAAATGAATCAGAGTAAATATTAACCGATAAAAAGATAAGACAGCGACTAGATTGTGAACTGGAAAGAGTAATACTGACATGAAGAATGCCTCTACTCCGGAAAAAAATTATCCAGATCTTTTTTTGAAATGTAATTTGCGAGAATTAGAATCTTTAAGAAACTGTGTATGGTTAGAGGATAAGAAACAACTCGTTGAAAGATCAACCAGCAATTCTTAGAAAATATGAAGGTATCTAAATGTTTCGAAAATGAGAAAGATGGTCAGTACAATGATGCAGTTCACTTCACTTCCTCAATCGTTCGCTTATTTGTGGGTGACAGAAGAGACGATTCTAAAGGATTAGAACTTACGACCACAATAATATAAAGCAGGTGAACATTTATACTTTCTCATGCCGCAAATTCCTTTTTGTATTCCATTCAATGAGTACAGCCAATGATTAAAAAATAGAAATATAACTTTTGCGTTAAAAACAAATATTTGAGGCCCTCATTGATGACACAAGCCCAAACACTTGATCTTCCAGAAAAGTAAACAAATGCAGAAGTGACTGGATAAATCAGTTCATGTTTTCCATGTAAATTATAGAACTGGAAAACAAACTTTTGCTCCATAGTTACATGTTTACGCTCAATAAAAAGGCAGAATTCCCAATACTGAAAACCAATATTATATGTTCACCGTTCATGATGAAAATTAATAAGAACGCATTTATCTTTTTTATTCACTGTGCCACATCGTAACATGAAAAATACAACTACCGCTTGTCTTGGATTTAGGGTTGTGTTTCTGTACTCCTTGTGAATTTGGGACTAGACCGTGAAAAGGTAGCAGCAGGGAGATGGGCGGAACCTGCCACCCGGGGAGCAAGAGTAGATAGGGAAAGAGAACACTAAAACGCTCATTATTGGTAGTCCCAGCTTTCTCATTCATAGAGAGGCTGAGAACCCTAAATCCAAAACAAGAGTCCCATTAAACTTAAAAAATCTCACTTCCAACAATGACGAAAGTTAATTATAGCACATTTTATCTTCTTCAATCAATGTGTCACATCATAGCATGAAATATATAAATTACCTGATCCATGGTTCTATAGCTAAAATTGTACCACAGAGCAACAAAGTAAACTGATTCAGAGTCTGCCAGGAAAAACTAGCAGAAATTTTTATACACAAATATTACTTCTAAAGCATAAAAGTTTATTGATAAATCACCTGCTTGCTGTGGAAGATTTAATTGTAGGTTCGTGCTCCACTTTTCTGCCCAAAGCATCGGTAGAACTGCTAATAGGATTTGACTCCTGTCCCAGACCATCCCAATCTGGTCGAGTTTCAGCACGCGAGGGAGATGGCATAGGCGACTGTTCATGAGGATATGAATGTTGAGGTACGATTTCGAGCCCAGTTTTTGCCTGACAAAGAGTTCCACAACTTCAAAATTTTGTTGCATAAAATTGACGTTAAAGTATGCTGTGATTAAACATACATTTGCAACGTTTAGTGGGTTAACAGGACGCAACGGCGACTGGGGAAAGCTGTTCAAAGGTTCAGCATGCCAAGAACTCAACTGATACTGAGAATCCTTTAATTTTTCCTACAATAAAGATCATTTATAAAAAAGTATCAATTGAAGATGCCCTAATAACATGCATTCTACCATGATAAGTTGCAGACTAGCAAAGAGAACATGGTCAATACGAAACGATTTCAGAAAATGTACGAAACAGAACAGGGGTCTTATAATGATTTAGAAGATACAGCACAGAATCGGTCACAATAGATTCTAAATGTTCATATGGCATCACATGAACACTGGTTTATCTTTAATCAATATTTATGCGCTTGACCATTTAAAGTTCACCTATTCTCGTATGTGTGTGGCCCATTATTAGTGTTGACGAATATGGCCCAGGCCCATAAAGGATGCACATGGGCCCCCAATGGTTTTACCCGATTTACTTAAAAGTCAAATCGGGTAAGTAACGGCTAGTCAAACTAGCCGTTACAAATAGCCGCTAGAAGGCTAACTAGCGGTTAGAGCCGATGTATATATATATGACTCTAATATTTGTTTTTAAGTCAAAAAAAAAAGTTTTGCTTCCTCCTATCTCTGTCTATCTCCTCCTTCCTCTTCTTTCTAAACATCAAGCATTCTACATGGTATCAGAGCAGGAGTGATCTACGAGAGTATCTGAAGGATTGATTGAAGCTAAGGATCATCCTACGGGAGGATTCTGTTTTTTGGGAGGATTCTGTACATCATTTGAGCTGCCGATTGTCCTACAGGGTACTATGGCTGATGACTCAATGAAGCTCCCAGCTCCAGTTATATCTTCTGCTTCCGCTGCGCCATCTTCAGGGAACTCGTTGATCATCCCTGATCGATGGTTGACCCATCTTCCAGTGTTCGCAAAATGCAACATTTTTAATGGAAACAATCTCCTTCTCTGGGAGAGGACTATCCAAGCCGCTTTAAAGCCTCGTCAGCTCCTCCATCACCTAACCGAGGACCGTCCAAGTGAAACTCATCCAGATTACCCAAAGTGGGTCATGGAGGAGGAATTTGTGTTTGGATGGATGTTGGATTATATTTCGTCAGAACAGCTTACTCAATATTCCTCTTATGAAACTTCTAAAGCTCTATGGATGGCTGTTCATAGAAATCATTCTAAAAAGAATGACAAAATGAAGATCATTACACTGATCATCCAGTCCTATACCCTCAAGCAAGGCGACATGGACGTTCTTACTTACTCGAACAAGCTAAGAGAAATCCACAATGAGCTCGATCACTGCCGTCCACCTTCTACCGATCCAGTGGCTCGAGCACACGAGGCAACTAATCGCCTCTGTCAATTCCTCCAGGGGCTGCGACCCGAGTTTGAACTACTAAGAAGTCAACTCTACAACCGGGAAGACGAATCCACATTTGATGAGGCTGTATCAAAGGCAATGCAAGAGGAAAGCCGCCTAAACTAAGTCAAAGAAGCCGTTGAAAGTACAGCCTATGTAACAAAAGGTCAACAGAAGGGAGATCAGGAAAAATCTAACAAGGAAGAAATTTTCTGCAACTACTGCAAAAAGAGAGGCCACACAAAAGACAAATGCTGGAAATTACTTGGCAAGCCTCCACATCTAGCCAAGGCCCACTTCACACAACAAGGAGCACCCCAAACAGGTAATGAACTTCCCTCAGCTCAAGATTTCCAGAAGATGTTTCAAGAGCTCCAAAACTTGAAGTCCTTGATAAATTCTGGAACTATCATTGGGTCAACGTCAGTGGCAAACACAGGTAAACACGAGCTCCTTAATAGTATTGCTTTACTTGCTAAGGAACCTGCAAATGCGTGGATCCTAGATTCCGGGGCAACAGATCACATGTCCTCTAAAAGATCTTCTTTTATGGCATATGAGGTTGTCCCTCCAGGTAAATATGTTCAAACTGCCGATGGATCACTACTTCCAGTAGTTGGTATCGGTAAAATGAACATCAAACCAATAGGAGAACTAGGAACTGTACTACATGTTCCTAAGTTCTCAGTACAAAAATTGGCAAAACTTAAAGAATATAATGTCCTCTTCGATAATCTTGATGCTTACCTATGTCACAAGGAACTCGGGTGGAGGATTGGACTAGCCAAGGTTTATCAAGGGCTGTACTACCTACCTGTGCAAAGTCAGGAATCACTAAGGGAGGGAGAATCCAAGGCGATTGTAGTGATGAAATCATCCCAAGAATCGATTGTTGAGATGCACCAAAGAATGGGACATCCCTCCTACTTTCTCCTAAAGCATATGTACCCAAGTTGTTCAAAGATGTTTTAGTGGGAAAACTTGACTTGTGAATCCTGTCAATTAGGGAAATTTAGGCGAGCTACCTATCCACCCAGTGACACCCGGATGACTAAACCTTTCCAAATGATACATTGTGATGTATGGGGACCTTCTCCTCAAACAGACATACTAGGACATAGATATTTCTTGGTGTGTACTGACAACTATAGTAGATATAGTTGGATTTTCTTACAAAGAACTAAGAGTGAAGTCACTAAGAATATCAAAGGATTATGTAACCTGATTAAGAGACAGTTTGGAGATCAGGTTCAAGGCTTGAGGACAGACAATGCCAAGGATTTTCTAAACAATGAGTTGACGGAATTCTTTAGATCTGAGGGGATAAAACACAAAACTTCATGTCCGTACACTCCACATCAGAATGGAGTAGCTGAGAGAAAGATAGGTGATGTTGTAGATAAGGGAAGAACCTTACTCATTCATGGGAATGTACCAGTAAATTTATGGGGATTTGCAGTAATGACAACCGTACACTTAATAAATAGGCTGCCGTCAAGAGTTCTGGATTTCCAGAGTCCTTTGGAATTACTAGAGACCTATTATCCAAACGTTCGACTAAAAACTGGATTGCCAGTTAGAGTATTTGGCTGTGTTGGTTATGTATACAACCATACTTCGAGGCAAAACAAATGGTCTGCAAAAGGATTAAAGTGTATTTTTGTAGGGTATTCAATCACTCAAAAGGGTTACAAACTATATCACCCTATCACTAGGAAATACATTGTATCAAAGGATGTAGTGTTTGACGAAAAGGTCTTATATTACAAGCCAAATGGGGCAGAAAAATATAGGGATGTCTCCCATTTACTTACCTTAACTGATGGGGAGAAGAACAATCCTATAACAGATGAGGAGCCTGTGGCAGGCAGGAACCAACACTTAATGGAAATAGAATTTGAACAGCCAGATGAAAAAGGAGATGGAAAAGTCGAAAATAAAGAGCAGAAAGAATCAAGTATGATTGTCCCCTACCCCAAATACAACCAGAGGAAAAAATGGGAAAAAGTAACAGAGTCCATCGATAGAATTGAAGGGGGAGATACAGTTAAAGAGAATTACGTAGAGGGGGAGATATCTAGCCAAGAAAAGGAAGATGCAAGTTGGCCAATTTCCCTAAGGAAAGGAACTAGAACATGTGTTAAAGGAATCCTACCTCACTCAATAACTAACTACTTAAACTATCAGAAGGTATCACCTGCGTACAAAATGTTTCTCACAACTATCCAAGATATTCCGATACCAAGAAATCCTCAGGAAGCTATGACAAACAGAATGTGGAAAGAAGCAATGGATGAAGAAATGAAGGCACTACACCAAAATAACACTTGGGAAATAGTCGATCGACCTAAAGGGAAGAAATCCGTTGGATGTAGATGGGTATATGGTCTTAAGTATAAATCCTATGGTACTTTAGACAGATACAAAGCACGACTTGTAGCTAGGGGATATACTCTGATACGATCCTTGGTCGTATCGTATAGTTCTTGTACTCAAACAGATCTCATTTCAACAATGAAATTTGGCGTCTATAGCAATGTTCCACGGGAGAGGAGAGGAGGGAAGAGGGAGGAGAGAGTTCCCGGGGTGGAGAGAGGAAGGGCGAGAGGCGGGAACGGCCGGAGGTGGATTGTCGGCTCCGCGGCAAGGAGGACGCGTCGATCTACAATCACGAGAGGAGAGGAGTGAGGAACCCGGAGAGGGGGGTCAGGAGAGGAGGGGAGTGCTTACTTTCTGAATGCCTGCCTTCCCCATCCTTGGGGACGGCTTAAGTAGGCGTCGGGGTCGGGAGGGTCTGTTCCGGTGTGACGGGCCCGGCCCGGTCCCTACGCCTCGCGTAAACCCGTCGCCGGATCATATCATACTCAAACATATGGAATTGACTACCTAGAAACATTTGCTCCAGTAGCCAAGATCAATACTATCAGAATTCTAATCTCTCTTGCAGTAAACTTAGACTGGCCATTGAACCAATATGACATTAAAAATGCCTTTTTACATGGAGATCTAAAGGAAGAAATCTACATGGAGATCCCACCAGGATATGCAGATGAAACGACTCAAGGAAAGGTATGTAAACTAAAGAAAGCACTGTATGGTCTGAAACAGTCACCTAGAGCATGGTATGGGAGATTTACCCAAGCCATGAAAATTCTTGGATATAGTCAAAGTAATCGAGAACATACAATGTTTTTTAAACATCAGGGTCAGGATCTTATAACAATCTTATTAGTATATGTAGATGATATCATAATAACAGGAAATAACCTCAGGGAAATCAAAGTTCTTGAGGATCACCTAGATAAAAACTTTAAAGTAAAACAATTAGGACCTCTAAAGTATTTTTTAGGGATAGAGTTTGCAAGATCCAGTGAAGGAATACTAATGACTCAACAAAAATACATACTTGATTTACTGAATGAAACCAAACATATGAATTGTCATGTGAGTGAATCTCCAATCGAAGTTAATCATAAATTAACTATAAATGAGGATGAACCTAGGGTAGAAATGAGCTCATATCAGAGTATTGTAGGAAAATTGTTATATCTTTCTCATACGCGACCTGACATATGTTTTACAGTAAATGTGCTAAGTCAGTTTATGCATTCGCCAAGAAATTCTCATTTTCAGGCAGCTAACAGAGTACTCAGGTACCTTAAGGGGACACCAGGGTTAGGAATTGTTTTATATACTGACTCTGATTTTGCTGGTTCTCGCCTTGATTTTAGGTCAACAACTGGATATTGTACAATGCTCGGAGGGAATCTAGTATCGTGGAGGAGTAAAAACAAAGTGTGGTCTCAAAGTCAAGTACTGAAGCCAAATTTCGAGCTATGTCCAAAGGCATAGATGAAGTGATGTGGATTAAGAATTTTATGGATGTGAATTTTCTGGATTACATACTCAAAACCGATTGTAATCCGGTGTGACAACAAGTCTGCAATCAGTATTGCACATGACCCAGTCTACCATGACAGAATGAAGCACGTAAACATCGACAGATTCTACATACAAGATCATCTTGAACAGGGGATTTTGAAGACGGAGCACGTTAACTCAGAAGAGCAGTACGCAGACATCTTCACAAGGGGCTACCAATTAAGACCCTCCAGTATCTAGTGTCCAAGCTTGGAATGACCAGTATACATTCCTGCACTTGAGGGGGAGTGTTGACGAATATGGCCCAGGCCCATAAAGGATGCACATGGGCCCCCAATGGTTTTACCCGATTTACTTAAAAGTCAAATCGGGTAAGTAACGGCTAGTCAAACTAGTCGTTACAAATAGCCGTTAGAAGGTTAACTAGCCGTTAGAGCCGATGTACATATATATATGAGTCTTGTATTTGTTTTTAAGTCAAAAAAAAAAATTTGCTTCCTCCTATCTCTGTCTACCTACTCCTTCCTCTTCTTTCTAAACAACAAGCATTCTACAATTAGTAGCTGATATTTAGACCAGTTTTTCTTATGAGTAAAGTAGATATTTCTTTTGTAGAACCCTAATCGCAATAGATAAAGAGCTGGATGGCACCGGAGAAGAGCAGAACTGAGAGTTCTTCCTGGTTAAAAAGTCCGGGCCACTTCTCCCATCAACTCTGATGTTTTTCTACCTCGATGTTATTGACCCCTCCAAAGGCTGACGCCAACAGCACATGCAAATGTAAGATGATAAAAAGATTACAAGATCGGTTCAAAAGCCCATGTACCTCAGCAATCAGAAGCTTCTCCTGTAGATGTTTGAAAAGAACCTAAAATTTTGAAGAAATGCAAAGTTAGGGAACAATTAACAGAAAAGGAGCTAATTATGAATCCAGATAAAAGAAGCCAACGGGGAAATCCATTATAAAGTTGCCAATTGCTCAGGAAGATTGAAAACCAGCAAAGTTCGATAGTTACAAAAGGATAAAAATAATTCTTTAATGACCAGTCTTTTGCACGGTATAATAAATGCAACAATGTCTCCAGCTCATGAAGGAACAAAACCCAACAAAGAGAATAAATATTTAGCCACAAACTGATTATAAAAGTTCGTGTATAAGCAGGATATGCGAGATATTCTTCGCACTGAAGATAAATGTCCATTTCCATGGATGAAGGAATTTTTTTAAACCTTCAAGTTGCTGGCAATGGACATGGCATCTGGCACAGAAGGCTGAAAATTATAGTCCACCAGAAGAGGCATCAAAGAAGACACGAATGTCGACTTCTCCTGTTGAGCTTCCTAAAAAAAGTAAGAAACGTTCAGACCCCATGACATTTCTAAAAAATAGTTCAAGTCGGAAAAGTTACTCAATACCACTTACAAGTGAAGGTCACAGTTTTATCCATCATATGAGCAGGCAAAATACTTATCAACAATGAAAGATGGATAGTGGAAAAAGGATAAATAAACAATCAAATGAGTAAATGTTGTGGGATGTGTTATACTTGCAAAGCATATGAAAGTCGAATATTTTCTTCAATTATCTCCTGTCGATACGAAAGAGCTTTTGACGCAGCATCGACCAAGTCCTGTTGCTGCTGGTCAAATGCCTGAAGAGAGCCCAATTATTAGTCAGATCTTTCATGGACCACAGACGTGAAGTAGTCTTGAGCATATAAACGGAAAGCACTTACCAAACGCATATGAGCAATTCGCTTTTCAAGCACATACTTCTCATTAAGTATTTGTGTTTCCTGTTCCAGGATTCAGATGAGAATTTGAAGTTATGATTTGATATTTACATAAATGAAGTAGAATTCATATGTACACACCTTGACAGAGAAGTCAGACAGGTGTCTCCTGAGCTGTGAAATTTCTTCATTGAGCTCTTTTATTTTAGCAAGAAGATCCTGCGAATCATGGTACAGATTCACCTCTGATATACAAGTCAAACTAAATTATGGTCCATAACATTGACATATGACATTGACATAGGTTGATGTTTGATAAGGTCCCCCGGCTGCGTGAAGGGCATTATCGTCATTTTGCTATGTTTCCTTTCCCTCTATGTTCCCTTTAAATAGCACAGCCCTCCTTGGAGTAGGGCAGCGAGAAGGTTATTCGCTTAAGTGAATGCTGGTCCTCTCTCCCCTCTCGTCTCTTCTTACATCCATGATCCATCTCCCTCTACGATCCCTGTCCTCGTGATTGTCTCTGCTTCACCGCGTCTACAGGCGGCTCGTCCCCCGGCCGATCCCTACCTCCCCTGCTCGACCTCCTCCCCTAACCTCTCCACCCCAGGAATGCCTACCTCGCCTCGTCCCCTACTCCTTCCGATACGAACCTAGATCAAGGTTCGTATCAATGTATTACCAATGACATCACAAATGTCAATGTACATCAACGCCATAGTGAATTTGTGATTGCCAGCCATCCATGCTAGGCCATCAACATCTCCAGTTAATTAGGCCAGTTGGTATTGACAATGTTGTTGGTGTTGACGGGATTGAGGCTTTTTTAACTAGACAGGGTAAGGAGACAAACGAGGGTCAACCATCTATGATACCCCATCATCATCAATGCTTAGCATCAACAGCGACATCATCAACGTTATTGTCATCTTCATCACCAGCACCCAAAAATCCGTCAATGTCATCATCAACTTCAACGAGGTTCAATGGGATGACATTGATGTTGGTGAGTGCCGAACCCTTATTTGATGATATACACAAACCAAAAGGCCAACTGTATAACACAGCAGATTTTAAATAAAGGCCAAGTCAACAAGACTTTACCTGCTTCAGCAGACTGTTGGGGCCATTTCTTTCAGATACTTGCATGAGGCCATGGCCGCAAGAACTAAGTTTTGAGCATTCCGCATCCTTTTGTTGCCTTCATAAGCATTAAAAAAAACTGGAAAAAATATCTCAAGACTAGAAAATGATGGAGTAAGATAAACAGGGTCAAGAGATGAACCTGTTGGGGGAGAGAGATCTTGAAGATGGAGAAGAAAATCGAGATGGTATTGAATTATCAACTCCAGATTGGTGAGGAGGAAAAAATTTTGCACTTCCATCCATCTTGCCATCTGAAAATGGAGTCCCATCAGAAGACGAAAAAAAAATATTAAATTCAATAGACGTTAAGAAAAAAGAAATCATGGGTACGAGCCCTAAAACCACCAAAAAGTGGAGTACCTTGATGTTCTGTAGAGGAGCTATTATGCATCCATCTTGACCGATAGTCCCCATTTCCAAACAGGATGCTTGAAGAGTTTGTCCTTGATTCTTGAATGAGATTACTTCTTGTGGCTCCAGAAGACCTAAGTGTTATCACAGCATCCGATTTCTACGAAAAGAAAATTCCAAACAAAATCAACGGATTAAAAGCTGAAAGCTTGGTTGATGAATTTCTATCATTCAATCAGACAATGTTGTTGGTCAATCTTCTCAACCTTCTGCCTGGAGGGCATTTAAAATCTAGCCACTGTTGTTTGCGGCTTTTTGACTTAACCAATGTTTTCTTCGAACATAAAATGGATTAGCCAGAAGGTCAATACGGAATGCGGTCAACTTGGACCCATGTAAGATTTTAACAGACTAGAAATTTCACATACTGCGGGCAATACATAACTCAGACGGAAATCGCAGTCCCATAGTGTTCATTAAACTGGGAAATATCTTGTTGGGAAATTATGACGAGCATAAAAAAATCACTGTAAGCTCTATAATAATTTATACCCGCTTCCAAAGATGTAATCCTTTCAACGACTTTTTTTTACCTTAGAAACCATCACAATGTGATTACCGACAAAAAATTACTGACTTTTAAAGACAAGACGCTCATCTGAATGAATGAATGAGAGAAAAAAGGGAGGTCCGAGCTGGAGTTTCTTACATGAGGTAATTGAGTGCAGATTGATAATAGCATGTTTTCAAGTAGAAAGGGAAAATAATGAATAATAGGCCTCTGGAAATTATTTCGGAGAAGTCTTTCAAAAGGAGAGGCAATACAGAAATTGTGAAAATTGAATAAAATTTGATAAAAATTGCATAATCAAGCAGATTACTGGTACGCACATATTTCTCAAGTTCCCGCGTTTTTTGCATGAGTTCATCCCGTAGCCTGTTGTTCTCCTCCAACTGAGACAATAGAACATGAAACCTTAATTAACCAGAAACAACCATACATTAATGAAGGGAAATTAAAAAATACTGGCAAATTTTACGACAAAATTTAGGACCCTGTTCAAGATAAGTCTTTGTTACCGGGAACAAAGCAAATGCCCACAGAGACAGATAACAAACACTCGACCAGCGTCAAGAGATTGCTTTGTGGAAAACTCTGGATGCAAATTTATAATACCACCATTTACCCTAGAATTTGGCGCTAATCTAGAAAAGTTAAACCATTTAAAGAAGACGATAGAAAATATCTGCAATTATCATCCAAAACAAATTGCAGATCCAACAGTTTGAATTCAAGTTTTCAGCGGGACATCAATTCTTAAACTATCGAAACATATTTGACTTCTGGAACAAAAAGAGTTAATCAACTACATTCTCAAATGATTCTGACGCCAAAACTGTAATCATGTACAGTCGTTTATTCAGTACCATTCACCTGTCGTACGGCAACTACATTTTTGGGCCTGATCTTAGGCGTCACATCCAAAAAATAGTGAAACTTTTGGCTCTTCTCCAACAGTCAGACAAATTAGCAATTTTGAGTTCCAAAGTATCAACCATTGAAAGGTTGAAAATGAGATCATTGTTGTTTTTGTCGGCAAGCATGTCATTGCGTGTGTAATATCAGGCAACTATAATCAATTAATCAACACAAGAAGATTTTCATGTTTGAATTACAGCTGTGCATCATTCTCACTAGATCACTAGACTCAACTTTTCTCTTGGAGAGATCATCACAATTTCAATCCTCGCTTCATTAGTACTCAAATACATCGACCTGAACTTCAATATTTCAACTGATCACCAAAACCCACCATCATCTCCCCCATAATTCAGATATCTAATACGAAAATAGAGAGTCTTCTGAGTTTTTTCCCCTTTTTTTTCACATTCTCATGAAACATAATCAAACTGAGAACAGCGGCCAACAATTAAACTGAAAAAAATAAAATACAGACAAGCCTAAATGAAAAAATAAGGAGAAAGAGGAAGAAACAGAGATGAGAAAAGA
Organism: Wolffia australiana; assembly: GCF_029677425.1. NCBI lineage: Eukaryota > Viridiplantae > Streptophyta > Magnoliopsida > Alismatales > Araceae > Wolffia > Wolffia australiana. Next base: position 7,629,668 of record NC_135839.1, on the reverse strand, counting down.
TCACCTGCTGCTTAATATGGATCTCGGCGTCCTCCACTGCCCGAATAACCTGAACCAAACTGTCCATGGGGGAATCACTGATACCCAATGCCCCAATCCTCTCCGTCAGATTCCCATCCTCGCGATCGAAAGGAACTTCTCTACTCCCGCTCGAATCATAACCTCCCATGGTCGAAAAACAGAACATTCCCCGTAATCCAAAAATCTCCGCTAAAAACCTCGGTATTCGGATCGCGCGAAGCACATCAACGTCGTGCCCATTCCTGCGGTCCTCGAAATCAATCGAGAACTAGAAAATCCACCGATTACGAGCGGCGCGGAGAAGGAGGAGGTGATCGATTCTGCCCTTCGTCCTCCCTCCCTTTGAATATACTCTCTTCACGTCGAAATCAAGCAGAAGAAAGAAGAACGAAGAAGAAAAGTCGAAGATTTCACCTGTTTTTCGTAGTTTTTTGATTGGTTTGAACTCTTCTTAATTGTGGGCCCCGCAATTAAAATACTGCCCCTCAACCCTTTCTCTAAATGGGCCAAGCCCATTTGGAAACCCTCCAAGTATCTCTCTCTCGCTCTGTCGCTCTCTTTCCTCTCTCTCTCTCTCTCTGTCTCTCTCTCTCTATCCCTCTCTCTCCCTCTCTCTCCCATCTATCTCTATCTCTCCATCTCTGTATCTCTCTCTCCTCTCTCTCCCTCTTCTCTATCTCTATCACCCTCTCTCTATCTCCCTCTCTCTCTATCTCTATCTCCCTCTCTCTCTATTTTTATCTCTCTCTATCTCTATCTCCCTCTCTCTCTATCTTTATCTCTCTCTATCTCTATCTCCCTCTTTCTCTATCTTTATCTCCCTCTCTCTCTATCTCTATCTCCCTCTCTCTCTATCTTTATCTCTCTCTATCTCTATCTCCCTCTTTCTCTATCTTTATCTCCCTCTCTCTCTATCTCTATCTCCCTCTTTCTCTATCTTTATCTCCCTCGCTCTCCATCTCTATCTCCCTCTCTCTCTCTATCTCTATCTCCCTCTTTCTCTATCTCTATCTCCCTCTCTCTCTATCTCCCTCTCTTTCTCTACCTCTATCTCCCTCTCTCTATCTCTATCTCCCTCTCTTTCTCTACCTCTATCTCCCTCTCTCTATCTCTATCTCCCTCTCTCCCCTCTCTCCCCTCTCTCTATCTCTCTCCTCTCTCTCCCTCTCTCTATATCTCTATCTCCCTCTCTCCCCTCTCACTCCCTCTCTATCTCTCTCTATCTCTATCTCCCTCTCTCTATCTCTCTCTATCTATCTCTCTCTATCTCTATAGCTATCTCCCTCTCTCTATCTATCTCCCTCTCTCCCCTCTCTATCTCTATCTCCCTCTCTCCCCTCTCTATCTCTCTCTCCTCTCTCTCCCTCTCTCTGTCTATCTCTATCTTCCTTTCTCTATCTATCTCCCTCTCTATCTCTCTATCTCCTCCCTCCCTCCCTCTCTTCCTCTCTCCCCTCTCTCTCTCTCTCTCTATCTCACTCTCCCTCTCTCTATCTCCCTCTCTCCCCTCTCTCTCTATCTCTCTATCTCACTCTCCCTCTCTCTATCTTTCTATCTCTCTCTCCCTCCCCCTCCCTCTCTCCTCTCTTCCTCTCTCTCCCTCTCTCTCCCTCTCTCTCCCTTTCTCTCCCACCCTCTCTCCCACCCTCTCTCCCTTTCTCTCCCACCCTCTCTCCCTCTCTATCTCCCTCTCTCTATATCTCTCTCCCTTTCTCTCTCTGTTCCCAACTGGGATGGCCCAATCAAAATAGCATTATCTCTCTATGGAACTACATTCATTGTTATCAACCCTAACCTACCCATTTGGAAAACCTTCTATATGACTATGATACTAGCAACAACCCTTTACTCTGTGCATGAAAATAGGGATGGGAAGTTTGGGATTCGTTCAGTCGCGAACAGATGAACAAATGAACATGGGCATGAACACAAACACAAACACAATTTTTTACACTAACATGTTTGTGAACAGTTTTCAAATGTGTTTGTTGGTTCACAAATGTGACAGCATCTAAAAATTATGTTTATGTTCATGTTCATGAGAACGGAGAGAGTTGTTCTTGTTCTTCCTCCTCTTCTTCCTTGTCATTTTTTTATTATTTTTCTTGTTTGATCTGCTTTCCAATGAACACAGGTTTCTGTAAAGATGAGATGATATCATATTATTCTTGTTAAAGAGGCACAATCAGTATTGACGAGGCGATGTTCAGAAACATCAACGCTGCCAATCCCTTGAGAAGAAAAACCATTTATTCCTATCCCTCCTCATGTGTGGATGTACTCAAGCTCAATCTTGCCTTGATCAAGCCCGTCAAATCATTCACAAACAACTTCTTTGCCTTGGATTTTGCACTCAACCTCCAGATTTACAATTCCTTCCCTTTACCTAGAAATATATAATTAAGAAATGATATTGGAAAATATTATAAAATTCATTATGTTGGGAAGTCGATATCATTTCTAATAATCATGCGGAATTTGTTTTGTCTCTGCTAGCTCTTCAAGGACTAAATCAAGATATTTTTTCTGACTAACCTCCTTGGGATAGATTTTTACCAAAAACCCATAACTTTATGAATCTAAGAAAATTTTAAGAACATTGGTTGATCCACCAAGACAATTTATAAATTCTATTTTTAAAGCCCTCAGAATATTCATAAATTTCTTTGATTTACCAAGTCACTACCAGCCAAAAAAGCCACACAAACATGGAGAACAAGAAAAAACATTGACTACCAAAATTTGTATGTTCTTCATCGACAAATAATATACATACATCAATAAATAATCCAGTTCCCATGGCTATTTGCAAATAAGTCGCTCTATGAATTACACCAATTTCATGAAGCCCTTTCTCTTCTCTTTCTATCTCTGCAAGTTACATCACACCCTTTCAATTTCTTCTTGTTCAGAACTACTATTGATTCCATCGCTAGGACCTAATTCTCAATATGTTTTTCCTATAATACCATTTCTCTCTCTTTCTCAAACTACATTGTTTACATTTTTTCTCCCCCTTTGACATACGGCCTGATATTGAATATTCAACATCTGATACATAGGAGAATAGGCCAGATCCAAATGTTAGTATATAGTATCACAAGGCATATAGGCAGAATAGCAATATCAAACATGAAGATACATATAGGTACCCTTTGGACAGTGCAAGATGCCAATACAAGATATGGGATATGTTGGGTTTGGTGCCTTGGTTAGTCCAAGGAAAACACGTTCCATGTATGCGAAAGCGTGTAGATCGATTCACAATCGATCTTTAAAATCAACATATTGAATGTACCTTTTAGGGAACTCGTTCCACCCTTGATTTTGCCGCTCTGAGATCATTCTGAAGCCGTTCACGCGTCCGGCCTCTACAAGTATCCACGCGATCACTCGGCGCTTGGATCTCCACGTCTTATTCTTCAACTCTTCTTCAAAATCTAGAAGATCTCCTCACCATGAAGACAATCTTCCTTGGATGAGTAGAGAAACGGAGGGGCTATCAAATCAGGCTTGCATGGGTGCTTAAAATGAGACCCCTTTCCTCTTTATATTTCACTTAAGGCTTTTTCTCAAAAACCCTACAAAGTAAAATATATCCACCAATGCCCTTATGCCCTTGTGCGTGTGACCCTTTAGGCCCATGCATCATTCTAGTTAATAACTTTAGTGGCCCAACAACATTTATTGACCAACCTTATTAATTAACTATAATAACATATAGATTAATTAAATCAAGATCGATTAAACCCAATCGATAGGTTAAGTTTTTAGCACGTGGGGTGCCATGCCACACCTCGTGCTCTAGAAGATACCGAGTAGTCTCAAACTCTCTCATGGAACCTTTACCATCATCGGTTACCGTATATGTATAATCCATCATCCACGCAAGACTCTCGAACGACTTAGGGTATGGTTTATCGTCAAACCCTAATCCGTCATTAGATCAGTACTGATGCGTAACGGGGATCATTAGAGAACGCATCCTCCAATATCCTCACAATCGTGGCCAGAAATTTTTGTGCATTGTCTTCCTCAAGTCAGCCTCCTCCTATACCAAGGGCGAATGATCCCTTCTTGATCACTCAATTATCTCTGTAAGCTCCTAACTACATCTGATCTATAACTTATTTGAATACCGTATATGTATAATCCACTGACCTGAGACACCAAGGACATCTTGTGACTTGAATCAACCTTATTGACGTTTAAGTATAATACCATTCAGGGATTCGTACATATCAACTCAGTGAACTCTTTCTCCAAAGAGCACCCACTATCTTTCCACAGTGTCGCCACACTAATAGCCATATGGTCTGCTATAGTTACTGTATAAGTAGGATCAGCTAGTGCTATTCCATTCGGATAATTCGATGTCCATATCGACAATCCATCGAATAGGAATATTTAGAATACATGTTTAAAGACTAGTGATCACTGTATTATGATCTCATCATAATTCACTAAGTCATTGCACGTATTCATGGACTTCATTATAAACATCATACGGAATAATGATGAACGCAAATATTTTATTCAATGAACTTAAATAAACATGGTAGTGTGATTGGCTTGACGGCCACATAATATTCATTAATGAGGCTATCACATTGATGGACCCCTCTCTTAAAGGGCTAATCCAAAACAATAAAACAATAGTGGCAGAAGTAGCGTATGCTAGACTAATCTTGCTCACTATTGTACCGGGGACAAATTACTAGTATAGAATGAGTTAAAGGCTTGATTGCACAATACCATGAAGAAATCACTTCATATTAACATTAAAACCATGTCATTGAGCCATGAGTCTGATGGATTTACTAAAAAGGTCTTCACCGATGAAGAATCAGGTATCGTAGTGTCTTCATGATCTATTGTGGGAACAATATCATTACTACTTTTAGCCGTAGTTACAAGAGCGCTTTTATTCGTGTGAGTAGATCCTCTAGAAAATGGTTGTTTCTAATGGCAAAATATGTACAAGATACTGAAATAATGAAGTCATAAAAACATTGATCACCATCAATCACACAAATAACTGACGAATATGATATTAGATTCTAACTGTGACCAGATATTTGACTGTGATTATAGTTCATATCTAATTATATTCACCATCTGGTCAGAGTCAAAATTCTGATGATAATCATACAACATGATAATATGTTGATTACATTTAAATCATGATCAATATTCTGAAAAGTTTTGATTATAATAAGAATCTATTCTCAACTAAGAATTTGATTTTGATGATCAAATTGGATATATCATGAGTGTTTGAAGTGATAAGAATTCAACTCTGGTAAGAATTAAGTTTTGATTAAGATAGTAGGATAGGATAAGGTGTTAATCATACTCAAATATTAATCAAAGAGTTTGATCAAATTTCATTCCGATCAAAATATTATCAAGATTTATAGTTTTGATCAAATTTCAATGCAGATAACATCTGGGTTATGTTCAAAGAAAATTGTGATGAAAAAAATTGACTCATATTAGAATTGAACTCTATTAAAGATAGCAAGGTAACTCTTCTCAGAAGATAATCACAATCAGAAGTAATTGCAATCAATACCCATTTGGATTGGATAACATTTTATTAGGATCAGGTATTTATCCGATTCTGATATTGATCAGAGATTTGATTCTTATAAAAAATATGATCCTTCCCAAGGATTTTGAGAAAATTCTTGAGATGATCATATACCATATGTGATCAAAAGTAAACATGTATATGAAATTTAAATCTGATTACAGTGTGATTCTTAACAGAGTCACATTCTGATCATACTCAATACTGAAATTTAATATTAGATATTGGTCTGATTCCAAACTTTATCAATGGTTTTGAACATAGTAGAATGCTTATCATATCAAATATAGCACCAATATTTGACTTCAATAAGGATTTAACGCTAGTCAAATTTATATTTTTAGAGAAATAGTCTGATAAGGACATTTTGTTAAATTTATATGCTTACCATATTTCAATATAGCTCAAGTAATTTTTTCAGGGACTTGTTTTTAATCCCAATTTTTTCTTATTGGAAATTACAATCAAAATAAAATGCTGATCTCAAGGTCTCTATAATCAGAATTTGACTTCTATTAGAATAAATCTGATGTAGCCTTAGAACAGGAACAAAGAAATGTGTAAAAAATGACTTGAAACCACATGCGTTGCACTACTTGAAATATGATGAAAGGGATCTCAAGATCTTGATATTCATTGAAATAACCATATATAGGAATATAGAAGAGAAGAATGGGACAACTGTATCGTATGGATATTGTTTCTCACTTCAAGAGCAATATCTTGTTAATAAATAAGAAAAATTTAAATACAATACCATATATTAAACTTTAGGTATTTTAAGATTTATCGTTGATTCCACTGGTTTATATCTATCCACCTTATTTTGAGGAATTTTTATTGCCCTTATAAAACTATGATGATCTCGCTAAATCACCCCTCCTACAAAATTTTAAATATTTCCCACAACTGCTACAAAAATATAAGGATGTTAATAAGGGAAGAAAAAATTGACAACATATTTAATCCAAGAAGTATACAAAATTTTGTTCCCAGAAGCTTGCTATTTCCATCCAGGCCAACCAATACTGCCACAAGTTCAAAAACAGTTTTTATTCCCTTTTTTGGCTCTACTAATAGTCTCAAAATTAAGGTTTAAACTTGTCGTTGGTATTTTTGACATAACTCAATAAAAATACAAACCTGCACTCACTTAGTAGTCTTAGATAGTGATGAGTATGGATTGATTCCACAAAGAACGATGATTAAAGATTTAATATTCTTTAAAAAGTTATTATTGAAATGAGAAGGTATACTTATTAAAATATGAAATCACATGATGTGAAAATACAAAGAGAGATAGTAATATTAAGTCGAGGAGGGAGATAGTAGATAGTGATAATTCCGGTTTGAGAATATGGAATGAATGTGAGAATGAAATAACAATGATGATAAGAGTGATGAGAAGGGGATAGAGAATGAGTCAAATATGATGATTGAAGAGTAAGTTAATGATAAGAAGATAATGCGAGGATGATTACGCTACCAACGATGTTGAGAAAAAACAATGTACGGCGAAGATGCTTACCGTGTATCTTTATGTTATGCCAGGATCACGACAATTTGTGAGTGCATGTCAGCTCTTATTCTTCTTTATTGCTTCTTCCCACACACCCATGACACCAAGAAATGCATTGGATGGATCTCAAAAACTCACTATCTTTCAATCAACCCACATGAGTAGGAATAAAAATAAATGATGATTTTGATGATGATACGCGCATCTATACAGATCAGAGGGTGTGAATGGAAAGAGGGGTTGAAGATGAAGCATCCCTGAAAATTTCCGCTCAATTTGACCCTTAGATCGTCAAATATCATGTGTTAAAGTCGGAGCAATCATATTCATCCATTTTTTTCTCTCTCTATATCATTGGCTCTGACGCTTCCTCTTTTTCCATTTACACTTAACTAGTTTAATTTTCAGATGGTTAATGATTGGTGTGATCACCTTTTCTTATATGATGGCGTGCTCAAAGAACATTACATGTACCTACAACAGAAAAAAATATAAAAATTAACTTTAAAATTTATTGATAATATTTGTGACCTGGCGATGCATCCTCGTGTGCCACATCATGATAATCCCTATTTCCTTGAATGATATGCTGACACGTGTCATTCGCATCAGAAAAAGGAGAAGATTTCCTCATTATTGCTTGATGTGGCATGCGTTTTTGTGTGCGACGTCAGCATTTACTTCTTTTTTAGTCATTTGTGGCCATTCACCGTGCACCACATGCACCACTGCAAATTCATACTTCTCTCTTCCTTTTTTATTATTTGTTTTTCTCAATTTACGAATCACATTTATTGCGATTTAAATTATCTTTTCTGTTAGCCCACGTCACCTCTTATGGAAAGGTAAAATGTAGTGTCATCTAATGATTGGTATATTATGGCATCACGATTGGGGATGCCATAATTGTTCATTTTTGTAATGATTAGCACATAATTGGACACCATTCGATGAACTGAATGGCGACATGTGGTGGGTACATATACAAGCCAAAAAATAGATTAATAAATCAATATAAAATAAAGAGTAAGTCATAAAAGTATAGTTAATATACATTTTGACTTAGAAAATCCATATTTCTCTACATATAAGTTCAAAAAATTCATAAAAATATATTCCAGATGAGAAAATTAAGTTCTTTCAAAGGATACCATGTTGGAAAAATCCTTAAAAATAAACATAAAATACACAAAATTCAGAATATATCTAAAAATAGTTTTAATCATTTAAGTGTTGATAACATGCATTTATAATCATTTTAAAGCATAAAAGTGTAACTTCACCAGAATTAACCCCAAAATTTACATGCTATCATTTACCATAATAATATTGTCCAGATTAATTGAAAGCCAGAGAAAATACAAAGTGACCCTTATAACTTTTACTCAATTTCACAATAGATTTTCCTTGAAGTTCCAAAAATCGAGACAGTTAGATTCTGGTTAAGGTTTTTATGCTTTTGATTTTCCCAAAAAGATGCACCATTTTTGGCACAAAAATTCCTGCTAATTCTTTCATCTAGCCAGTGTGAATTCCCCCGGGTATATTTGTCTTTGCAACTAAATCAGCATTAAATGGCTGTTGGATAACTTTGTTACCTTTAAATCCTATTGCAGTGCTCCATGTGTTAAAAAACATCACATGGTTTGACATCAAATATGATTTAAATCTTCCATTTTTCAGATGCACATCATTCTAACATTACATGCACCTATTGCAAAATAAAAGCACCATTATTCATTGAACTGCCACATCAACACATCACATGCATTTAATGATAAGAAAACCACACATATTTCCACTAGTCCATGCTGAAATGTTGGTAGTCCTATATAATGTGCTTTAAATAAGATGACTTTCACCCATTTACATGTGTACCTGCACACTTAAAATACCATGATAAGTCTTGAATTGGTCGTTTTGACTTTGTAATGTGGCTAGAAAATTTTGCATTTAATCATGAAAAAAATAAGAGGAATATTAAATCTAATAATAAGTGCTATAAATTCCCAAAACCAAAAGAAAAAATCATATACATATATATATAGACCTAAAACTCATTTTAACATGAATCCAATGTTGTAAAAATCTGAAAAAATAATCAAAATTCCAGAAAAATCACATTATCTTCCCGGTGGTGAATTTAAATAAGTTTCCCCATTATACCATGAAAATATAGTCATTTAAATGCATAAATTAAGCTATAAACGCATACATCAATCAAAATAAAGTGCATGTTATCTGATAATCACACATAACATGTTACTTTTATATTAATTTCATGCAATTTATTCTCCTTGAAATTATCATAACTCCATGGTATTATAGTTTAAAAATGATTTATTTCACTTTTATAATGAATTTCCAATTTTTCTTTATTGTATGGTATTTTAACATAATTTTCTGACATCAGTTTCATGTTAAAATACTTCATTAGCCAGAAAGTATATATTTAAATATTTAAAGTGGTTTATTATATTTTAATGGATTTATAGTATTTTTTGGAAATTTTCTAAAGTTAAATTCATAAGTAAAATAATTTTATAATTCAAAAAAATAATTTCAAATTTAATTAAATATTTGTATTAGGGATGGGAAGTTCGCTGTTAGGTGTCAAATGGCACTGTTCATCGACGAACGAACAGCAGAAAAATCGAGTTCGTTTGTGTTTGGTTCGTTTGTGTTCGTTCGCAAACGAACACAAACGAGATGTAATTTTGGAAACTTATATTTTATGGAAAAAATGGAAATAACTAGGTATTTAAATGTGGATTTAAATTTGGTGTAACTAAATATCACTTTAAATTTGGTTGTCTATCTTAATATTAAATTTTAAGTTAGACGATTAAATTTTAAGTTAGACGATTAAATTTAAGGAGGCCCCAAATTTGAAATAAAACTGTCACTTTAAATTTGGCGGTCTAAATGAATATTACAATTATTTACAGTAATATTAATAATGTAGTTGATCTTTAGTGTCTGTAATCTATTTCATGGAAATAATCAATAGGTTTAAATTATTTTTATCTAGTTTTTGTGTTTATCATTTTTATTAGTAGGGCTTTTGAGAAAAACCTTTAAGTGAAATATAAAGAGGGAAAGGGCTCACATTTCAAGCACCCTCCCTTTCTCCACTCTCTTCTCCACTCATCTAAGGAGAGTGTCTTCATGGTGAGAAGATCATCTAGATTTTGAAGAAGAGTTGAAGAAGAAGAAGTGGAGATCCACGCGTCGAGAGATCGTGTGGATACTTCTAGAGGCCGGACGCGTGAATGGCTTTAGAACAATCTCGGAGTGGCAAAGTTAAGGGTGGAATGAGTTCCCCAAAAGGTACATTCGATGATTGATTTTAAATATCGATTATGAATCGATCAACACGCTTCCGCATCCATGGAAATGTGTTTTCCAGGGACGAACCAAGGCACCGAACCCAACACACAGTACTTGCTATTTGTGAGCTTGAAGTACTACAAAAAAGAATTCTTTAAATGCAGCAATCCGTAGTTCCAAATATAGTTTTTTTGTTAGTTGATTACTCATTTTTCATGGTCTCTTGATAATCTCAAATTTATGTATTTGATGCGTCGTTGACAATTGATTTTAATGAAAACGTATAATACCTTTCTTCTTTAAAATATGATTAGATGGTGATGAGAAATGGTTGTCTCCGTAAGAAGTGATGATTAGGAATTACTGAATGTTGAAATGTTGATTAGGGACAAGAAGGGATATTTTATGAGATAAAAATTAGAGAGATAGGTGGCAGTAGAAGAAGATAATAAATATTAATACATATTTGAAAATATAGAGATTATTGAGATGGTACATAGATGAAGGATAAATTTCATAAATATGAAGGGATGGGAATGATGATAAATAGGGATAGATATTTGTAATAATACATGTATATGAATGTTTCTACACGGAACAAGGGGGAATATTGCATGATGATAAATGATAACATGTGAAATGGAAATGAATAGATGGATAATTATGGATGGATATGGATGGCTGGAAATAGATGTTGAGAAGAAGCGCAAGGAATTTAGATCCTAACCATCTGCCAGGATCAGGGAAATTTGTTGCTTCAAGAGAGCCCCTCTTATTCTCTTTGTTCCTCCAACTTCAATTGATAATTTACCCTAATAATTTTAAGGGACTCAAACACACTTTAACTCATTAGGCCTACCAATGTAAGAGACAATTCAAGATAATTTTGATGTGGATATAAGGATTTATTTAGATATCGAATGATATGCATGGGTTTATGAGAGAAAGAGATAGATAGAGAGAGAGTGAGAAAACTGTCCTCAAAATTTCAGCCTAAGATTCCTTCTGTTTTATTAGGTATGGTGCTTTGAAATTAGAGGGTTAAGAGTCACTTTTTTTTATCTCTCCACATTGGGCTATGTGCTGCATTTATTTTCAATATTATTCGAGATTGTCTTTGATTTCTACATCTCTTTTTTGTTGCACTTTTGATTTTGACTCATGTCCTTGAAATGGCATAAAAGACATTTTAAACTATCATTTAATGTGTGGTGTGGTGGTGCATCCATGTCAATGCATTTTTCTTTTCTTTGCCAACAAAAAATAGTCACTTGTCAACTTGTTCTTATACTTCACATAATATTTATGGAGATTTTAAATGTTTAATTTTGTGATGTCACCATGTGTCCTCACCTTAAATCACATTTATTGTGATTTATGGTGGTTTTTTTTAATGCCACATGTCATTGTGCAGTCAAAAAAGAAAAGTTAACTTGTGATAGAAACATTATATCAGTGTAATTTGTGATATCATAATAACACATTTTCACAATGACTAGTGCAGGTAATGATTGCTCACCATCCAGATATATAGGATTGTGACATGTGACAGAGAATGATCAATAGCCAAAGTCTCATTTTAAATGAAATAAAGCTTTAATTTACTAGGACAAAAGAAAATATAACTTAAAAAGTTAATATCATTATGAACTTGATGTCAGAAACTTCCACAAAATATATCCTGATTGAGAAAGTGTTTTATTCATTAAGTTGATGTCAAAAAGTCCATGAAATTAAAAAAATGCATAAAATGATAACGTCATTTTAAAAATAGATTTAAATATGCCAATGGATCTATCTTGCTTCAGTTCGTTCATTCAATTTCGATAAACAATTGATCGCTAGTCTCAATCTAAAGGTGATCCAACTTTCATCATATATAATATAATGAAATTGAGTCACTTTGAGTCTCCCTGTGAAATGGGTCATGGAATAGAGCCACTACAAAGAATTTGAGGAGTTAAGAAAGAAGCTTTGGACTCATATTGTTTGTGGGTTGAGAACGATGGTTTAACTTTATGGGATCAAATCACCAGTTCTTACTTAGTGCTTTGTGTTAGACTGGTCAGCTAATAACTGATTGATCATACATTCAAACTCTACTTGGAGATTTTATTCCTTTTTTATTTGAAAATGAGGAATTTAATGATAGGGACAGTTTTGACTACTAGGAGTATTCATTATCTTTGTTCTATTGCATTCAATCTCATTGTATCACATTCTGCTCTGAAATATTAGTGAATCACCATTAACATCTATAATAGATATGGGATAATCCCTTAATTGTTTCAGATTACCAATCAATTACAGGAAATGGATACATCCGCTTGCTTTTGCTGTGCATCAAATGTGGACCACCGTCAAATGTATGCCAATGGATCCCTCAACTTTATTTTTAACTTGATTAGAACCCGATCACCAATCATAATTAGACTGATGGTTCCATTGACCTACTTCTGGTCTACATCAAGACTTATTCAGAATTTGATTCTAGTAAGAATATGACTAGTTGGTCAGACTGAGTTGGATTGAATGAAAGACATATAATAGATTGAAATATAATCAAATTATGATAACTTGGTGATAGAATTGATGGATAGGATGGTATCAAGATGTTTGGATAGAGAAAGAAGCACGCAGAAGAGAGAAAGAAGTCTGTAGAAACACAATTTTGGAATTAGAAGAGACAACACAATTTTCCATCGTCTTACTCTCATTGTGGCCCATACAGGGGTAGTTATCCACCTCTTGCTTTGGCAGTGTACAAGTGCAAGAGATCCACAAGAGGCCCTAATAGATAAAGATACACTCGTTTATGCCTTTTATTACAATCTTATAACTTTTCATTATAAAGTCATCAAGTTATAAAAGGAAGAATTTGAATGTACATTAAAAATTTTAATAATCTGGTAGCAGATACCAGCATTGCGCTGATATTGGCATCTAAAAAGCTAGAAGTTGGAAGATACTGAGATGATATATCAATTGCTACAATACCAATATCTAGTATACATGGCATATATCAGATATCGGCTTAGGAAGATATTTTTTTTACTCTTTCTGATATCCGATACCCGATATGCGCATCCGATATAGGCAGTACAATCAAACACTCTTCACTAAGCTTCCATCAACCCTTTTTCCAAATTGGCCAGCCCAATTCTCTCTCCCATACACATTCTCTGTCTCTCTGCCTCTCTCATTCTCTCTCTCTCTCTGCCTCTCTCATTCTGTCTCTCTCTCTATTTGCCTCTCTTATTCTCTCTCTCTTTGCCTCTCTCTCTGCCTCTCTCATTTTCTCTCTGCCTCACACTCTCTCTATTTGTCTCTGTCTCTCTGCCTCTCTTATTCTCTCTCTGCCACTCTCTCTCTACCTGTCTCTTTCTCTCTGCCTCCCTCTCTCTATCTCTCTCTCTCTTCCTCTCTCTCTTTGTCTCTTTCTCTCTGCCTCCCTCTCTCTCTCTATCTGTCTCTTTCTCTCTGCCTCTATCATTCTCTGCCACTCTCTCTATGTGTCTTTCTCTCCGCCTCTCTCTCTGTCTCTTTCTCTCTGCCTCCCTCTCTCTCTCTCTCTCTCTCTCTCTTCCTCTCTCTCTCTCTGTCTCTTTCTCTCTGCCTCCCTCTCTCTCTCTCTCTCCCTCTCTCTCTATCTGTCTATTTCTCTCTGCCTCCCTCTCTCTCTATCTATTTCTCTCTCTTCCTTTCTCTCTATCTGTCTCTTTCTCTCTGCCTCCCCTCTCTCCATCTCTGCCTCCCTCTCTCTAACTCTCTCTCTCTCTCTCTCTGTCTCTTTCTCTCTGCCTCCCTCTCTCTAACTCTCTCTCTCTATCTGTCTATTTCTCTCTGCCTCCCTCTCTCTAACTCTCTCTCTCTATCTGTCTATTTCTCTCTGCCTCCCTCTCTCTCTATCTATTTCTCTCTCTTCCTTTCTCTCTATCTGTCTCTTTCTCTCTGCCTCCCCTCTCTCCATCTCTGCCTCCCTCTCTCTAACTCTCTCTCTCTCTCTCTGTCTATTTCTCTCTGCCTCCCTCTCTCTCTATCTATTTCTCTCTCTTCCTTTCTCTCTATCTGTCTCTTTCTCTCTGCCTCCCCTCTCTCCATCTCTGCCTCCCTCTCTCTAACTCTCTCTCTCTCTCTCTCTGTCTCTTTCTCTCTGCCTCCCTCTCTCTAACTCTCTCTCTCTCTCTGTCTCTTTCTCTCTGCCTCCCTCTCTCTAGTTCTCTCTCTCTCTGTGTCTCTTTCTCTCTGCCTCCCTCTCTCAAGCTCTCTCTCTCTCTCTGTCTCTTTCTCTCTGCCTCCCTCTCTCTCTCTTCTCCTCTCTCTGTCTTTTTCTCTCTGCCTCTCTCTGTCTCTTTCTCTCTGCCTCCCTCTCTCTATCTCTCTCTTTTCCTCTCTCTCTCTCTATCTGTCTCTTTCTCTCTGCCTCTCTCATTCTCTCTCTATCTGTCTCTTTCTCTCTGCCTCTCTCATTCTCTCTCTATCTGTCTCTTTCTCTCTGTCTCTCTCATTCTCTCTCTATCTGTCTCTTTCTCTCTGTCTCTCTCATTCTCTCTCTATCTGTCTCTTTCTCTCTGTCACTCTCATTCTCTCTCTGCCTCTCTCTCTCTGTCTCTTTCTGTCTACCTCCCTCTCTCTATCTCTCTCTTCTCCTCTTTCTCTCTCTTTATCTGCCTCTCTCTCTCTCTCTCTTTCTGCCCTCCTCTCTATCTCTCTCTCTCTTCCTCTCTCTCTATCTGCCTCACTCATTTTCTCTCTGCCACCCTCTATTTATCTCTCTCTATCTTCCTCTCTCTCTCTCTCTCTCTGTTTGCCTCTCTAACTCTCTCTCTAGTTCTAAGCTACTAGTGAGACCAGTTTCAACTGAGAACCTGATTCTCAGTCTGTAATCGCGAAGAATGTCCGCGACTGATCCCTAGCAAAAGTCGATCTCGATCAGTCAGCATTCGGAACGCGTCGATTTCTGCAACTCGATCGCATCATCTCTCCGGAGATGTACGTTCTTGCGGTGATCGCATCCCGGCTATAGCCCTAATTCATGTCCGATGGCGATGAGAGGCGTGGATTTCAAGTGGTGAGTCCAGATTCTAGTTTGCTTGACTCGCAACGATCGCGAATATGTGGTTTTATCTGAAAAATCCTTGATTCTGCAGGTACGATGGCTTCTTCCTGTCAATGCTCGCGACCAGCGTGTATCCTCTGTGTTGTATAGGCCCTGATTGATTAGACTAGAGTTTTCGACCCCTCGTCTTACTCTGTGCGCGTCCATTTCTCTGAATTGCATATTGAGAATCGGGATTCACCTAAAATTTTCTATGATGAATCCTGAGAATCTCATTTATCATAGTGGAGTCTGGTAGAATTCATGTTTTATACGCGCTCGTGTTTAAGCTTTCATTATGGATATTTTGAACCTTTAAACCTTAGAATTATTGTTTCGATCAATTATTGTTCACTTAAAATTTTCTATGATGAATCCTGAGAATCTTATTTATCAGAGTGGAGTTTGATAGAATTCATGTTTGATACGCGCTCATGTTTAAGCTTTCATTATGGATTTTTTGACCCTTTAAACCTTAGAATTATTGTTTCGATCAACTGGAAGCGTTATCATCTGTGCACCCATCCGTTGCACATCTGGATCGTAGTAAGTTTCACCTTTTGGAGTATTTTCGACTTTATAACTTGTGTTTCCTAGTGTCATTTTTCCTTCTTATTTTCTAAAATATAAGACTTCTCTGTACATTTCAGGTTGACTACACAGCTGTCTTTATTTTTAGGCTTCTTATGTTCTTTGACAATGGTTTGGCCGCAGGAATGGGTTTGTAAGTGCTGACACCGAATCATAATTTTTTTTCTTTTTAACTATTTATTGCTCGCCTGACATTCTTGTCCTTTGTAGCAACACCTAGCGTTTGCCATCCTTGATGATGATGATGATAATGATTGAGTGCTATAATGATGATGATGACAGTGTCAAAAAATTGTCATCGTGCATCGTTTGCATGTTTATTAGGATGCCAATCTGGACATTGTCATCATCACCGTCATAACACGTGCCTGTGACAATGGCGACGACTATGATTTCTGGTTGACGATGACGAGTTTGTCCTGGTACGGCAACACTAGCCACATTCCGAGTGGGAATCTGATTTACTGTATTTTATGATGTAAGCAGGAGAAATTGCCCTTCCGCCCTAGAAAATAGTACAGTTAAATGCTCTTCACAATTGAATTGCTTAGTTTATTGAAATAGGCACCTCCATAGTGATAACATCAACAGATCATGAAGATATCATTCAAATAACTGAAAATTGTGTTTTGAGTGTGGGTATATGTAACTTTGATTTTTTGCGAAAGGACTCTCATTCAAAGAACTCTTTTCCCACTTCAAAAACATACTATCAGGGATCTTGGCTGGCAGCAAAGATATGCTCGATTCTGTGGAAGGATCGTGGTTCTTTCTGTTCTTGTTCTCATCCTTTACCCGTTTCTCTGGGTTTGGACAATTATTGGAACATTGTGGTTTGCAAGTGCTAAAAGCTGTGTAAGTCAGTCTTTACTAATCATGCTTAAACCTCGAACATTGTCTTGTGCAGCTTGAATGCTCACAAACTCTTCATGTTCTTATCAATTTAGCTTCCGGAGGAAGGCCAAAAGTGGGGATTTCTCATTTGGCTTCTATTCAGCCATTGTGGCCTTGTGTGTCTTGGATGCATTGCCATTGGGAAGGTGTTTACTAACCCAAATCCCTTGTGTTAGATCGTAAATCAAGATTTCAGCTATTTATCTGATGTTTACCGTTGATCCCTTTTTAAATTAGGCTTTCTGTATCTTTGACTTTTAAAGTGTCTTGAGACTATATGTTTAGTGTATTGTTTGCGTGTGTCATTTCATAGTTATTTAGTTTTATCTGTACAACTATATTTGCTTGTTATTGTCTATTATGTTCATTTTGTGTGCTTAGGGATAAGGTTTCTGTCAAGATCGACCTTGGAGGAGTAGAGACTCGTAGAAAGAAAAATAGACTGCAGTTTATTTCATTTACATTTAGAGATATATACAGTAACGTATTGGGCTAAATTAGTTATGACCCAATGTGGTTAAATTAGGCTTTCTATGTTGACAGTGGCTGATGCCACAAACTATATGCCACGCGTGACCTATCATGTGATTGGTTGTAAGCTGTTAAGACCTGCACCGATGCAGACAAATGGGTTCTGCATTCTCATCTTGGAGACTAGAACTTCATGTTGTTCTTAGGAGAGGCCTTTCGTTCGGAGGTCGGCAAGTTGCTGTTTGGTGTGGATGTAGGCGATCTCAATCAGGTGGCATTCTCATTTGTCTTTGATGAAATGACGATTGATCTCTGTTGGATTCAAGTGTTTACCAACTATGCTAAAAGCTATAACTGATAACAAGGGCTTTACTTTTTATCTTTAAGCATGATCTTGTGCTTTGACACTCCCCCACAAGACCTGTCTCTGGCCTATATATGGCCCGGACATGCAACATGTTGTTTCTGGGATTTGAACCTGGAACCTGGCTCTGATACCATGTTGGATTCAAATGCTGACCAGCTATGCTAAAAGCAATAGCTGATGGCAAGGGCGCTATTTGTCTTTTTTAAGCAGGATGCAGTACTTCAACAATCTCCACATGTTTGGTGTAGTTGTGCTGAACCAGATCATGTGGCAGACTAAGTGCAGACTTGTTTTCTTACAAAAGTGTGACAAGTTTAGCTGGAGGCAAGCCCAATTTGCAGAGGAGCCCTTGAATTCAAGGTGCTTCACATATCCCCTTCACGAGAGCACAAAATTCAGCTTCGGTGCTAGGGAGAGATTATCTCATAGGATAGAGCAGGGAGAAATTGAACTTCTTTTTGTGCCAGGTGATTAGATAATCACATAGGATAGAGCAGTATTTCATAGTAGATTTGCTATTGATCTGGGAACCCAAAAAATTATAGTCAGTTTAAACCTCAAGGTCTAACCGCTTATCCTGAGAGAATGTGAGACTAAGACCAGTAGTCCCTTTCAAGTATCAAAGTATCTGGCTAGCTGTCTGCACATGTTTCATTTAGGATGACGCATAAACTGACGAAGAACATTTACTGAACAACAGATCTTGGGCCATTAAGAGTGTGGTAGATAAGTTTACCAATAAGGTGCTAATACGTGTGAGTATCGTGTTAGGTTCATTGGTGTGTAGTTAAAGTTTAAGGTTTAATTCCATAGGAGTTGAGACAAGTTGGCACTGGAGATTGCCAGAATCATTTTGGAGATCGTACATTTATTTGTGCTGTGATAGAGTAATACCACTAGATGAGTGTTCCACCTTAGTGTGCAGGAAGTGGTCCTAAGCTTATTATGTCACTTTGTGTTCTTAATTGCTGGCTTTGAATTTCAATACCAACCGTTGAATTCTCGGTAATAATAACATTGTGTATGCAGTTGGTGGTAACCAAGTTGTTTTATGGCATGAGTGAATTATGAAACTAGACATGAAGGGAATGTTGAGTCTATAAAGTGCTTTACAAAGGAGAGGGATCTATCCTTGATGAGCTATCATAGTCCAGTGGGGGTTTCACATACGCCTCTTCGTTGAGGTGACCATGAAGAAAGGTATTTTTGACATCAAATAGGAGAAGACTCCAATTATGGATGAAAACCAAGGAAATGAGTTTCTGTATAGTGTTACGGGTCGAGTCTTCTGTCATCACCACAAAGCCTTAAGGGTTGAGTCGTCTTCAGTCCCTGTTGACTGGAAGGGAACTGTGGTTGAACCACTGGTGGAACAGGGAAAGGATCCCCGGTGATCTTCTGTGGGGTTCTGACAATGAACGGCCAGCCCAAGGCGGCTTTCTTCCTTTTGAACTTTTTGAACCGTATCTTCAGAATTTAGCTTCGGGGCAATGTGGCAGTGTTTGTATTCTTCCATCGATCATTGATTCCGCAATGAGCTTGGGGAGTAGGCTTTCTCAGCAACGGCAGAGAGCTGTCTTAGATTGTGCAATTTGGCAGTAAGCTGTCTTAGATGCTAACATCTCGAGTTTGTCATCCTCCTACCGGATCCTTCCAGTGCTCTGATGCCATGTCAAAATCAACCTTGTCTCAAGGGGATCAAATAGGAGTAGAGTCTCATGGAAGGAAAAATAGACCCCATTTTATTTCATTTACATTGAGATATATATATATATATACAGACTGTATAGGGCTAAAGTAGTCATGGCCTAATATGGAATTACAATGGCTATGTTAACGGTTAGCCGGGACCTCAAACAATGCGCCACACGTACCTATCACATGATAGGTCATAACCTGTGAACATTGTTAGGATACTGATAATATCTTCTCAGCCAAATATCTGATATTTATATATATAGCTATTCAAGTAGCAAGATCAATAAAAATAGCTGAGATTATTTCAGTAGAGCCAATGCTATCAATTCGCGAGGAGAAATTGATGGAGTGTGCAATACGATCAATCCCTTAAATCCAAGTAACAATAATCCAAGATTCTTGACGAACAATGTTCAGAGGAGATACAATGTCGAGAGAATACCAAATAACAACTAGATATAATGTGGAACCTCCGTGGAAGGAGGATGGGGTAGAGAGTGCCATCCGGATCGGACCGACAGCCGCGCCTGGAGAATCTCCTGTCTCTCTGAACTTCCGCAACTAACTTCTCGATGCCGTCTCCTAGCTCCCCCTTTTCTTTATATTGATTCTTCTATCCTTCCCGCTCTTATTCTGTTATTCTCACGTGTCGGTCAGTTCGCACGTGCGGAGTCATTTTCCCTCCTTCGCTTTGTTTGGTAAGTCCTGGCTCGTTGCTTATCAAACAGTTTCTTTTCTTCCTCTTGTTCACCAGTCATTTCATGCTGTCTTTTCTGAATATAGAGGGGAAGCTTGTTTTCACTCTTTACTTTAATATTACTTTGTTTCACATGTAAGTTTTAAAATTTAGTGTTCGAGTTATTGTCCTCTCTTGCATTTCTATGTCCTAGGAAGAGGTTTTGTAGTCTTCTACTTTAGGAGCAAGATTCTTTCTTGCAAGAAAACGAAATCAATTCCACATTCCCGGTTTCCAGAAAAATGTTCTAGTAGTCTTATTAAGTTTACTCAACACGTATAATTTTATGAGAGTTTACATATTTCCTCAAACAGTATTCTAAATTCTGCCTGTAACCTTTTTAAATTTGCAAGCGAATCCGTCACGTTGATTTTGTTTTCGTCCTATCTATTTCCACAGTGGCTGGCACGAAGGAAAGCACACATGCAACGTGCACAACACGGAATCCCGGTGTCAGAGTTTGGGGTGAAATTCCTATTCTACTCTCATGTCAACATTGACCAAATTCTCATGCTTGACTTTGACTGATTTTGACTTTATGGGCTAGGTGCTCGTGGACATGATACGGGTGCCCGAATGGACGTTCGAGATCGCTGGCCAGGAGCTGAGAGGGATGGGTCAGGACACGGCCTATCATCCTGGTCTTTATCTCACGGCCACCCAGGTGACGTCAGCCCTAATTGTCTTCTCTTCTGTGGCGTTGACTTCTGTGGCGTTGACTCTGGTTTATGCTGGCTCAGAGAGAAGCAGTCGAAGCGCTGATCCAGGAGCTGCCCAAGTTCAGGCTAAAGGCTGTCCCCACAGACTGCAATGAATGCCCTATCTGCCTG
Source organism: Wolffia australiana (assembly GCF_029677425.1). Lineage (NCBI taxonomy): Eukaryota > Viridiplantae > Streptophyta > Magnoliopsida > Alismatales > Araceae > Wolffia > Wolffia australiana. The sequence continues at coordinate 7,608,520 of NC_135839.1, read as the reverse complement.
GAGGAATTCCGAGTGGGAAATGAGGTAATAGAATCACTCTTCTCTCTCATTCTATTTTTGTTTTCAAAAAAATAAAATAAAACTCTCTTTCTTTCCTCTTAGTTTTCTCTCCGTTCTGTTCTCTCTTTTTGTCTCTTTTCACACTCTCCGTCGGTCATTATTCTGGATCATATCGCTCTTTTCTCCATATTTCTCTATATATAATGCTCTCTCTCTTTCTCTCTTTTTCTGTTCCCTTCGTCTCGTTCTCTCTCTGTCCATGTCTTTGTCTTTGTTCTGTGTCCCTATTCTCTATTTCTTACTCTCTACATCCCTCTTTTTTTCTCTCTGATCTCTTCCTCCGTCTCTTTCTGATCAATCTACTCGATTATCTTCTTCACTTTCTTTTCAATCGGCATCTTTTTATTCTCCATGTATTTTCCCTCTCAATCTCTCTTCAATCTCTACTGTCACTCATTCTCTCGCACGGTTTCTCTATCTCCCTCTGGCATCTTTCGTCGCTTAAGCCACATTATGATTTTCTCCTTGGCAAATCTCTCTCTCGCTTCCCAAGTAACCCTTCACAAGCTGGAAATGTCGTACCTTTTCTTTTTCTAATTAAACTTCTGTTCATCTATCTCTCCCTCTTTCAATTTATCTTTCTTTCCATCTACCTCTCTCTAGCACACTTTTCCCTACCACTGTATCTATCATCTCACTATAGATATACCTGTCTCTATCTATCTCTCTCTATCCAATTCTCTCTCAATCTCTCCGTCTCCCCCTCTCTTTCCCTTTTTCTCTAATTCTCTCTAACCTTCTCCATCTCTCTCTCTATAATTCTCTGTAGCTCTCTCTACCTTTGCCTTTCTCCCTCTATCTACCTCTCTCTCCATCTTTGCCTGCCCCATTTTCCCTATTATCTCTCTCTCTCTCTCATGTCTCCCTATGCATATACATCTCCCTTTATCTCTACCAATCTTTCTATCTCTATCTCTGGGGGCCACATAGAAAGTTGGTTGATGTGCTGTTGTAGGTGCATCTCTATTTTTCTGCATCTTTCCCTCTCTCTCTCACACACTCTCTTTCTCTTCCCTATTATCTTTCTCACTTCTCTCTCTCTCTCTCTCTCTCTCTCTCTCTCTCTTTCTCTCTCTTCCTGTATCTTATCTCTCTCTCTTTGGGGATGCTTTAAGTGGAATGATGTGTCCTGGTGTGCTCAGGTGAGGGGGCTACCATGCGCGCACAACTTCCACGTGGCATGCATCGACGAGTGGCTGCGGCTCAACGTCAAGTGCCCGCGCTGCCGCTGCTCCGTCTTCCCCCACCTCGACCTCGCCGCTCTCTCTCACCTTCCCTCCCACCCTGAACCTGACCCCAACCCGGAACCACCGGCCACGTCTTCACCTGCCCACCACATCACCCTGCCGCCGCCACGTCTACGTGGCCTCCTCTCTCGTCTCTACCCCCACGGTGCACCCGCCCCTCTCCAACAACCTCCCACGTCAGTCGTCGTCCTCGTCGATCCCTTCCCACTCTCCATGCACCCTCCTCGTGCTGGCCCTTGACGTCTCTTTGTGCCTCTCCCACCACTCTTAGTGAATGTATGATTGACGTTGACGGGTCAGAAGACGGCGTTGACGGGTATTTTTTTAAAAGAGAAAAGAATGAGTGAGAGAGAAATGGGAGTTGAATGAGAGATATATTTTAGGTTTGGCACGTTGACGACTTGTTGACCGTTTGTCAACAAGGTTTATTTTAAGTGAGAATTGTTATTTTTCTCTGGAAGCAAGAGAGATGAGAGGGAGTCTGGGAGGGGAAAAAATAACAAATTTCATTAAGAAATACACTTTGTTGACAACCATCAACCACTCATCAAAGGAGGCAGGAGGTGCCGACCTATAATATTTATCTTACATTTTTCTATATATATCTCTCTCTCTTTCCAGATATACACTCAGCAGAAACTAGTCACACTTTCTTCTTCTAGTCTAGTTATTATCAATAGGATTAACTTTTTCTTCTTTAAATACTCAAACATGGTCGGATTCTCCTCCCTCTAAAGTACTCTAACTCTAAAAAGATCTTAAGCATAGGACTTGGGATGAGTGGATTGGATGAGCCATGCCTAGACCACAGAAATGTGGATAGTTCATGCAAAAAAAGTGAAATTCCAAGGAGTTACCATGATATCCATTACATTTACCCCTTGACACCACTTAGTTGCCCTCTTCAGGTTCCATTTGGTCCTTTAAACCATTTCACTCTTCTTAACTGCTCTCTCCTTAGCCCATATATCCTAGCTCTATCAGCCCATTTCACAATACTCATCAACAAGTAAAACTTAATTTCCTCCACACACTTATATTATTATAAATCTATGAGAAACAAGCTACTAGAGTTGAAACAAGTATAGAACTAGTATATAAATTCCCATAAATTCATCAAGTTTGAATCCAAAGGACATGCATAGGCATGGGATGCATGAAAATGATAAAATCACATGTGAGCATACTTCCAGTAGACTAGGGATAAAATCATAAGAATCAGACTATTAATTCATGAAGGCCCATGTAAACTTCATATTATCATGTGCTCACAGATTTTTAGAGTGAATGAGACCTGTAAGTTTAGGTGTCTTTGGAGCTGCATTAGGGAGATTTCACCAACATATTCTTTTATGAAGTAATTGAAGCTAATTTTAAAATACGTGATTACAGCTAGGATTATCTTCCTACTAATGTGGTAAATCAGTCCATTCATATATTAATAATACAATAGATCTCTAGAGATTTCTTTTATCATCACACTTTCAAAGAAGTTGGAATGAAAATTACATTTATACTTCTTTAAACATAGATTATCTTTTTATCGAATAAATAAACATTTTTACCAAAAAATATTTTTATGAATGGGCTTCCAACAATTCACAATGTGGATGATAAAATAAAATAAAAAAGCATGCGATGGCTTACGGCCCGACGAGTGACAAATTTCTTACCGTTCATGTCTTTGTGATTAAAGCTAGATGACTTTATAGACCCCGTTTCCATTATATTTTTCAGAAAAGTATGCAGTCTTTAATAATTCCAAGTTAAGTCATCTATATCATTAATTAAAAGTCTTTAAAGAATAGGAAGAAACCCACATTGTTTCTTTATCTGAAAAATCAATTTGGGGGTGTTGAGACCACATAGTATAGGCATGTGATTTCAGGAGGAAAATTAATGCATAAAAATGGGCTTCATTAAGAAATATAAAATATTCAAGATGATAATATATTCAAGGTATATAATACTTAAAAATATTAGTAATAATTATGCCATGGATTTTCTCATATAATTATCCTAATCAATACATTAATTTATAAATATATTGGCCATAAGTAATCACCTTATTCCAAACAAACAACCAATCGTCCAAAATTAGAATTAACTAATGAAATAATATTTGAGTTTCAAGGATTCTCAAAATCATTTGATGCTCTCTTATGAAACATATGTATCTTTATTTTACGTTGAAATTTCATTGTGTTGGAGCACACAATTTGAAAATAAATAACATATATTCTTGATATGAAATATATTGTCTAGCCTCCTATTTTAAATTATTTTGCATTGTAAAGTCCTTCTGAAATATAAAAAATAATGAAGAAATGATTCTTATTAAGTATTTCAAATATCTAACCAAGGATTTTAGTTAAGATAATCAATTAACCACAAATAAGACACATAAAATTACATTCATGTTTCATTAAGTTAAATACCTGCATTATACTAGTGCCAATATCTTTGCACCTTCAAAATATATGAAACAGTTGTAGAAAGTATAAAGTAAAGATATTTAAGCATAAATATATGAATATGTTTGAATATCTGGTGATGTAGATACTTTGAAAGGATGGATATCTAATTCCAAAAAAAGACATTTTGGTGAATAACATATGTGGAGGTTGTAATATCCCTTGAGTATAATTAAAATTTTAATGGTCCTAAATATACTTGCGTAAGCTTAGTATCTATGATTCACGAAGGCAATGCACCAAACTTGGGTGGTATTAAGATTAGGAGAGGACATAGAGATGAAGAAATAGATTGATTGATAGATAGAGAGATTATCTTGTTGGACTTTTCATATTAAAGATGTTACAAACAAAAGATAAATTAAAGAGTAACTTTTAGTTGAGAAATTTGTGTCAAAATAAAAAAACAACAATTTTATTTTAACAATCTAAAACCAGAAAATTATATATAATGGATGATAAATATAGGATCATAATGTGAAGTTATTTTGTAATATCAACCTTATGGATTATAACTGATTTGACTTGATAATAGGCCACCTTATTGGGAATGTGTATGTTGATAATATGTCCCACCGTGTACAACACTTTGTAACCCATTTATTTTACTACTTACCAGGGAAGGCGGATTTGAGTTAATCAGTATTGGATTATTTGAGTTTCCTAACTCACAAACTTTTTTGCCCACTTGGTTGGCAAAGAGTGTGGTAGTTATTTTTATTTAATATTTGTGTGTAATTATTAATAATATCATAATATTTAATGCCTAGAAGAACAACAATGTGGTCCCATAATAATATCAAATAAGGCTTAATATTTGTGTGTAATTATTTTTATTTAATAAACTAATTTTGGTTTTTCATACTTAATAATCCCCATTTAGTCTTAAAATTTTTAAATCCCAAAATATCATTAAGTCCTCATTATTTTATTTTATGAACTTATGAATGGATTACGAATTTCGACCCAATTGAATCTGAGTCAAGTTGATGCATTCTCCCGTTTCATTTGAGTTTCATTAAAATACACAAATTTTGTAAATTGAATTTTAAATTTCTTTTGTTGAATTAGAAAAGAGGAAGTTCCCATGCCACGACCTGGTTCATAATGGAAAGCCAAATATTAATGGAGTAAGAGGAAAAATCCAACTTAAACCTCTAGAGAAACCATATAAAAGAGACATGTTTTGTTGAACAAACTCCATAATTTGAGTCTGGAAGCTACTTTATTATTTTTAAATGGATAAAATGTGCATAAAGACTAAAATTAAAAACATATCAAGCCCCTAATTAGTTCCAAGGGATAAGAATAATGGGGCTCCTCGATTTGGACTTCTTTCCCGCTTCTTTCCCTCCTCTTTATAAGATCTTGAAATTGGTAGCCCAGCAGAGGCATGCCAAGTGAAACAGTATTTTATTAAGATCTATTATTGTTCCTCAAGAGTGTGAAGTATATAATAAAAGATGTGCAGTCAAGAAGTTGGAAAGGCACACCAAATAGGCCTTTATTCGGCATGCCAAAGAGGCTAAAATTTTTTTCCCTTCTCGAATACCTTTTTTCCTGTATTCCAACACATGATGCCATGCTTAAAAAATCCTCATGTAGCAAAATCTACAACTGATTTAGTGCACCACACAATGCCACCAGAAAAGTATATTCCTGTTCATGTGCAACCACCAAAAGATCACTCAAATGCTTGTGTGATTTACATTTTTGGTTCCATACTGAATATAAAAAAACCAAACCAAATCGAAGAAAATATAGATTATCTATTTTTAATTATTTTTCTATAAAAATTTGAAAAATCTATCTATTTTAAGTAAGCTCTCTAAAATTAAAATAATCCTCAAAACTCTTGTTCATAAATATTCAAAAATTTATGTTTTTATCACTTTGGATAATATATAAATTATATTTCTCTAGTTTCATTTTTTAATTGATAATTATTAAAAATATCTGAATATTCCACAAAATATAAAATACTTTAAAATATCATGAAAGACTTATTAACTGAAATTCACTTTTTCAATACTCTCTGTTTGTGGGTTTGATTATTACTTACCCTAAGATTTTTTAAGGATGTTATTGTGAAATTTTATGAATAAATCAAAACCTTAAAAGGGCCTCTTTAACCCTAATTCATGTTGTATTGTCCCACATATGCTCAATTGAAAATTAATGTCCTTTAAAAATCTTAGGGTGAGTAATTATCAAATCCACAAACATCTTAGGGTGAGTAATAATCAATTGAAAATTAATGTCCATCCAAATTATTGCTTGGCTTTACTGGCAGTGTGAGCCGATAGAGGTGACAAGGGATGTAGGCTTGACAAACATTGTTTGCTCATCTTTTTGGTGTTATGGATCTCCGGAATTGGGCATGCCTTCTGATTCTCCTGGAAGAACAATACAACTTTATTATTATGAAAAATCCTTGCCTGAAGTCTTATTTACCATTGGAATTGAGTTCTGAAAATTTTTACAAAGAGGAAGTGGGTTATGATAAGCCTAAAAATGATGTGTAAATACATCGTTGATTGCGCTTTTAGACTTATGCAATAAAATTTTATAAATACCCTTAATCACTAAATGCAGTGTATAGAGTAAGCAAGGGATCGAACCACTGGGAGACAACAAACAAGAATTTTTATCCAATTTTTAACAAATTAATTCAAGAATGCATTAATTTTGCAATTAATAAACCTTAATGATATTTAATTATGTTTTTAATTAATCAAATTTAAGTAAAAACTTAATTTTGATATTAAATATCTTCGGTCAAAACAGTCAAGATTGTTCAATTTTAATCATCAGATCAGATTAATTTGACTTATTAATTTCCCAATTATTATAAAATTTTAAGACAATTTTTATTAATTAAAATTGGGAATTAATATTCAAGAAGGGATTTTTGAAATTGGACTTCAAGATGGATGAACTTTTTGATGAAATTTTATATTTAGGTTTTTTATATATTAAATTAAATATCCAAACAATCAATTTTGAAATCTAGACAGATAAAATAGACGAATTAACCTAGAGAGAGAAAATAAAGAATTTAGGGGAAAAGTGAAATACGACCCTAATTTAAAAATCTAAAAATGCAGAATTATTTCAAATATATTTAAAATTAAAGATTAAAAATCAGATATCAATTCCGACTCAAATTTCAATGCTAATTTCATTCAAAAACACTTCTAGGGTATGTACATTTCGCCCATGCCAAGGCGTTTTAGATCTCCCAAGAAGAAGTTCAAAATACAAACCATAAACTTACAACTTTGAATGCAGAATCAAGATCTGTCGACTTCCAAAGCAACTCCGATGTCCTTCCTGGCCAAATCCTTGGGGAGAGTTTCAAAAAGTTGATTTCGCCTTTTTCCAGAGCTCTATTTAAAGATCCATATCTGGATTGTAGATGGGGAAAAGACAAACATGCCCTCAAAATTTCAGCTCAAATGGACCGCTAGATCTCAAGATATCGTCGTTTTATTGAGGATTAATCCTAGCCATTGGATTAATATATCTCTCCTCCAAGAAGCTAGGAAATAACATTTTCTGATTGGTTGTTGCATTTTTTATCATTTTCCCCCTTCTCGGATCACGTTCTGACATGTCATTGTCCGCATTTGTAGCGCGCAATCATTGGATAATTGATGCTCCCAATCTTTAGCCAAGTATTTTAAGCCCTGTAAAGAAATATTTCTTCAATGAAATGAGGTTAAATACCATATAAAAATAATGCAATTTTTTTTTATTGGCAAAAAACACGGTGCCGGGTACGGCCAACCGTACGGTTGTACCCGTAGATCGATCCAGCCGTGTCCTGGACGCCACCCAGGGGGATTTCATTTATAAAGTGAAGTGTTTATAAATGTTTATAGGCGTGGAGCGAGTATAAATATCCCAATTACACTCGGATCCCACTCGTCCACGCCCATGTGCAAGAAAGGAAACAATAAATAAGTGATACCTTGTAGGTGCTCAGAGAAGAGCTCACGTCAACGCCTCACACGAGCCCCCCGCATGATGATGGTGGAGAGATAGTGGAGCTATCCCCGCCTTTAACAAGTGCATCGATGAAGGGCATGGCGAGGACCTCATCTGATGTGGGCGCAGTCCACCCCACTGTCGTGATCGTCGGATCAGGCATGAGCGCTCCCAACTCGAGTGCTCCACGTGATCCGCCACTCCCGCGGGGCCTCCTTCAAAAGTGTGCGGCGCGTGCGGAGGTTCGGTGAGCCGAGAAGTTCGAAGGCATCCCCTAGCGGTCGGAGGGAGCTCTTGCTAAGAAAGGAAAAGGGAGAAAGGGAGTTGTGTGTGTACCGCGTGGTTGGCGAAGGCATCTGCTGTCTGGTTGTCTTCTCGCAACTGATGACAAATGCTAGTTATGCGAGGGCGGCACCGCATGATGTCTTGCCATACACGGTGTAGTCACCATTGGGAGCATGTACCTGCACGAAGCATGTCGACTAACACCTGTGAGTTGATAAGCCGAAAAATCACGAAAAATCACGTAAAATTATGCAATAAATTTATAATTCCCTTAATTACTAAATAAGAATATAGAGCAAGCAAGGGGTCGATCCGCAAGGAGGCAAAAATTCAGAATTTTCAAACAATTTTTATGAATCAAGTCAAGTAATTTTGAATTTTGCAATATTTAATTCAATTAATATTAAATAATATTCTTAAAATAATCAAAATTAAGTAAAACTTAATTTTGATTTCGGTCAGATAATTCCAGATAAGAATATTATTATTATTTTAAGCTCATAAAAATATAAATTATTAATTTCCCAATTTAATAAAATTTATAATAATTTTCAGAATTAAAATTGGGAATTTAATAATCAAGAAAGTGATTTTTGAATTGGAGTTCAAAATGGATGAATTTTCGGTTCAAATTTTATTTTTGGGTTTTTTATATATTAAATTAAATTCCTAAACAATAAAAACCGAAATCTAGAGAGAGAAACAAATCAAATTAACCTAGAGAGAGAAAGTGAAGAAATTGGGGAAAGCCCCAATTTCGACCCTAAATTAAAAATGTAATGGAGCAGAAATGTCCTAAAATGATTAAGAATTAATTATCAAAAGTCAGATCTTGAATTCAAATCAAAAAGAAGTGCTGATGCATTCAAAACATGAATCTAGGGCATGTACATTTCGCCCATGCCAAGGCGTTTTTGAATCGTTCTACAATATGATCAAATACAATTCAGAAACTTACAAATTTGATAAAGAGATCCAGATCTGACGACTTCCAGAATGCCTCCTGTGTCGTTCCTGGCCAATTGCTTGGGGAGAGCCTCCAAAAGTGAATTTTGCCTTTTTTCTGACCTCTATTTAAATATCCAACCGTCTAGATTGTAGAGGAGGAAAAGACGAACCTGCCCTCAAAATTTCAGCCCAATTGGAGTTGTAGATCTCAAGATATCGCAGTTTTAGTGAGATCAAATGTGGGCCGTTGGATCTCTTTTATTTTCTCTAAAAAATCGGAATTTCCTATTGGCTGGGCTTGATTTTCTCGCTTTCCGTGTTTCGGGACACGTGCACCCTCGTTGTCCGCGTCGGCCGCACTTTTTTGCTGGTTTTTAAGAAAACAGAAAAGGACAAAATAGTGCTTTTTTCGCTTGGTTAGAAGAGAGAGAGAGAAAAAGAAAAAAAATCATTGTTTTAAATAAACGCCAATGATCGGCGTCGATTTCCGCGTACGCGGAAATCGACGCCATTTGGCATCTTTTAATTTAACAAAGTACGTCGGTGGCCGCGTGCAATATGCATCTCTCTTTGTTTTATTTTATTCTCTCTCTCTTCTGTTTTTTTTTTTTAATCTCTCTCCTCCTAGCCGCTTTTCCTGACTTTTCTATCTTCTCTCTCTTCCGCCTTTGTTTTCTCTCTCCTCTCTAGCCGCTCTTTCTGACTTTTCAAATCTCTCTCCTCCTATTAAATATCTTTTCTTCTCTCTCCTCTCTAGCCGCTCTACTCTCTCTCCTCTCTCTTCCGCTTTTCTCTCTCTCTCTTTTAATCACTCTATTTGACTTTTCCTATCTCTCTCCTCTCTTCTCTCCTTTCTTATTTAATTAATATATCCCTTCATTCGCCCGAATTTCGGGCGAATGACGTGGATATTCATTTTAAATGCATTTAAAATGCAAAATAAATAATCAATATATTATTTAATTAAATAAAAATCATTTCTTGCCTAAATAATGGTCAAAAAAATTCAGAAAAATTCATAAAAATATGGGAAAAATTCAGAAAAATCAGGAGATGATTTACTGACCTTAAACCAAGCAAATAAAATCATGTAAAAATATTTCTTCACTGAAACAATGTCAAATTCCATGTAAAAAATGATAAAAAATATGAAATAATAGAAAAACGACATGTTAACTGATTTCAATGAGTTTTATCATGATAACATGCAAATATGACCATTAAAACACATAAATAGAATGTATAATTCAGTAATTAAGTATATTAATTTGCATGTTATCATGAGTCCGATTATACGATGATATTATGAAGGTTTCGTTCCTCGCAGAGGAGTAAACCATCACTTATCGCCATAGCTTCTGCTATTGTGTCAGTTTTTACGCCAGAGAGAGATGAGAAAGCAAAGAGAATACTACATGTATGATCCCAGAGGATACCACCTTCCCCTGCTGGCCCCGGGTTCCCTTTGGACGCACCATCCACATTCAGTTTGAGGCTGCCAATTGGAGGTGGGTGCCAATGGATGACCTGTAGCTGAATTCAGATAGGGGCAAGGGTCACCGGAATGCCCCAGGCACGAAGGAGATCGCATCCGAGTGCTGAGCTGCAGTCGTGAGTGGGAATGAGATGGTGGATGCGTCGTATCCTCAGTTTGACGCGACGCATGATATCCACGGTGCGCATGGGAATCCCTGTAAAACGAGAAGAATTTCGCCCCTGCGCATGGGAGTCCCTACAAAAATACTGTAAATTTAGAAATAAAAATAAAATCAAAATGTATATCATTTATCTCCATTTGTATATGATAACATGCAAATATGGTCATTAAAACACATAAATATAATGTAAAATTCATCAATTAAACATATTAATTTGCAAGTTATCAGGTCAGGCCAAGCCTAGTGATGAGATGGAATGTATGGTTAAAGATTGCCGCCCGCGGCTTGGAGTTTGTGGTATTAATGAAGGAGGAAAACAGAGAAAATGTTATCTTCTTAGATCTCATTGAACTGTTCAAATACACGGAATAAGTAGTTTTTCCCCCATTTTCTCCTACCTTAACCACTTTCACACTGTTCTGCTAAATTTACAAGTTGGTTAAGAGTTCCAATTTTTTGGGTTGATAAATTTCAGGTCTGTTCATTTATTAATTCATATCTTACATTCGAACTGCTTATTGTAATTAATACATTGTTTATATGATTTGGTATTTTCTTAGATCTCATTGAACTGTTCACAGTCATGGAATAAGTAGTTTTTTCCCATTTTCTCCTACCTTAGCCACTTGCACATTGTTATGTTAAAATTACAAGTGGGTTAAGCCTTCCAATATTTTGGACCAATAAATTTGAGGTTTATTCATTTATTAATTCATATGTTACATTCTGTCTGCATATATAATTGAGACATTACTTATATGATTTGTTCATTTGTTTTGGTGCCAAAATTCTTTTATAAATCTGACTTGTCAATTGACAAGTCTCATACCTCACATCTGATCATGCATGTGGAGCCCATTAAGTGGCCGGATTCTCTTAAGGAAAAGCCAGAACTGCCCATAAACTATTTAATAAATAAGAAAAATTTCCATTTCTCTGGAGATAATTTAAGCTTAAATTAATCCAATTTTCTACGGTTCTTGCCAGTGGAGAGAACGATATAGTTCAAAAAATAAGAGTACTTAATTTAAAAAATAGCATATCTGTTACTAATGGCAATTCCGTAATTTTCGTGCTAAAGGCTGGGGTATATAAAGGTGGTGCGTTGTGACGGCAACTGCAGTTGAGCAAAAGTATCTGCCACTTTCTCTCTCTTTCTTTCTCTCTCTTCAGCTCTGGCTTTTGCTTGGTAGAGGCGACGAAGGGAAAGTCGGCCTTGCTCTTGGAAGATCGAAGCTTAAGCGATTGATGTATTTGGGTGTTTTTTGGGAGCGCTGAAGCTAGATCTTGTGAAATCTGGCTTTTATTTGGATGTCTGAGAGCCGAATTTCTCTGTTCCACGCCTTGTATTTTGCGAATGTCAGTTTTTTTTCTTTTCTTTTTGAAAGAGCGTCATTCTGGAGGAATCATTGGTCAGTAAATTGCAGTATTTGAGTGGCCGACAGATCTGATTTCTTTTGTTTTTTCCGATTTTTGCGTTTCCGATGTTTGCGTAATGCTACATCATGCTTGAGAGACTGTACAGATTGACCTATGTGGAGGCGATTATGCAATATGGCTCGTGTTTCTGAGTATCACTTGTGATCTGAGATAATTCTTCAAAGAAAATTCGGAGTTGTGATGACGTTTATTTTGGAAGTTATGAGTCATGAAAGACCCGAACTGCGAGGAAGTGAAGAAAGCTCTCCATCTTTTCTACAGCTTGGAAACAATCAGAGATCATAGCACTTTTAGGAAAACATTCATCAATGTTGTTCGTCATATATTTTCGGATCTTCCTCTTGGATGCCTTTGATTAAGGCCCCATAATTGCTCGCAGATGTTGAACTTTCCTTGCTTCAGGCAGAATGGGAATTTGGTTCGACAAAAAAGAAGGCTTTCTCTCAGAGAATACAATAGGGCAGAGTCTTGGTCAAATTATCTAGTTTCTGATGGGGGAGAAATTAAGGAAGCTGAAGATGAATGGAGTGCAGACATGTCTCAGTTGTTCATAGGGGACAAATTTGCCACTGGTCGCCATAGCCGGATCTACCACGGCACGTACAAGCAGATGGAAGTAGCTGTAAAGATTGTGAGTCAGCCAGAGGAAGATCCCCTTCTGGCTTCGGCTTTGGAGACGCAATTTAAAGCAGAGGTCTCCTTTTTGCTGAGGCTTCATCATCCAAATATCCTTGGAGTAAGATCAAATACTGCTTGAATGAAACTTTTCTTTGTAGCATATTTTTTCATTAAATTTCTTCGACATTTTTCGTTCAAAAAAAAAAAATCTTCGACATTTTTTTCAATAAATGTTTTGTTTATAAGTATTGTAACTTTTCCTTTGGCTCACTCTCTTAGTGATTAATTTTATAATTTTAGGGTAAATAATGAATTTTGGATCTAAGAGAATGAGGAATAGTTATGTCGTGTTTGATTTGTGGGCTCTGGTAGGATCTAATGTTCTATGTTTGCCAATTGTATGTACCCGTTCACTCCGTTGAATTCCCTCATAGTCGCATGCTTCCATAAGAAGCAGCCATAACCCACTTAGATAGAACGAGAACAGACATATTAAGTTTATTATTTGAGAGAACAAAATCTGAATTTCGTTATTTCAGTTAGCTATCTATATGTCATCGTTTCTCCCATATTTATGAGCCCATCCTATTAAGTTAAGGTAAATCCCAGAAATCCAGCCACATATCAAGGGATTTTAGATTTAATGACAATTAAGTGGCGCATCCAGATTCAAAATTATTCTTTCTTATCTATAAATAATGTGGCTACATTTCCAAATCAGGTAAAGATGAATTTATTTTATATCTCTAAATGGGCTGAAATGAAAGAAGTACCCATCACAGGGGTTGGGGATCATATCAAATCACTAAATTCTGCTAAAAGCTATTGCTGGTATCAATGACACTACTTTTTTTGTTGACATGGGCTACCAATCAAGTGCACATGTCGAGTTTAGCCCCTGTCAATGACAGACCTCGTTGACACAGACATTGATGATGATGTTGATGGTTTCGGGGGCAGTTGACATTAACAGCATTAACTCCAGGTATCACGTCGGCATCAATAGGATGACCCAAATAGACAGAGGAAGGTGTCAACCATCATCATCATGTTGATGATTTTTTAGTGGGTGACAATGATGAGCACCCATACTCTGTTGATGTCGCCGTTGACGATGTCATCGTTAAACATCACCCCTCAATGTTGTCAGGATGTGTCGAGCCCCGAGCCCTATGTTTATGACATTTGATTCAAGGCAGAATGTTGGCAATTTCTCCAACATCTTTTATCTCACAAATAAATCCCAGGCACAATCAACTGATTCATGTTTACATTTTTCCTATATCCTTCCTAATTTCCTGACTCAGCTGATGATTTACATACAATTTTTTCTTGGTCCAAGTTCGTGGCGGCGTGCAAGAAGCCTCCGGTCTTCTGCATCATTACCGAGTACTTATCGGGGGGATCCCTGAGAAGATTCCTTCACAAGCAGGAACCCAACTCTGTCCCTCTCAATCTGGTTCTGAAGCTGGCCCTTGACATTGCTCGAGGAATGAGATATCTCCACTCCCAAGGCATCCTCCACAGAGACCTTAAATCCGAAAACCTCCTCCTCGCCGAGGACATGTCGGTCAAAGTTGCAGACTTTGGCATCTCCTGCCACGAGTCGCAGTGCGGGGACTCGAAGAGTTTTACCGGGACGTATCGTTGGATGGCGCCTGAGATGATCAAAGGTAAACGCCACACTCGGAAAGTCGACGTCTACAGCTTTGGCATTGTTCTCTGGGAGATTTTGACTGCATTGATCCCGTTCTCCGAGTTGACGCCAGAGCAGGCCGCTTTTGCCGTTGCCCAGAAGGTATTTAACCCAAAACCTTGGTTTAATTCCTCAATCAAGGGTAAAGATCCTGTTAGTTAAGGTATTGTTGTAATTTTATTTTGATTTTTTGAAAGATAAACAGTCAGCTATTCCAGCTGGGGGCAGAGTTTGATCATCATCCTCAATCTTCAAAGTCTAGATAGGGAGATAATGATTTATCTAATCAAATTATTCATTCTCTATAATAATATGTCTTCTTGTAAGTGTTTCAAACTTTGGTTATAATGGTGGATTTTTCCATTGACACAGAATGCCAGGCCACCGATTCCAGCGCAGTGTCCGCCGATGCTCAGATGTCTTATGGGCAAATGCTGGTCGGCGAACCCAGGAAAGAGGCCGCAGTTTGAGAAGATCGTCGCCATTCTCGAGGGCTGGATGGAAAATCTGCAGCATGATCAGACGTTGTTTCCGGCGCAGAAACCAGCTGGGTAGACTGATCTTATCATATCTTTACCGGTTTCATGTCTATGGATTCCCAGAGGTACTATCTTTATCTTTACTCACTTTTATATCTTTATTTCTGTCTCCATCTCTGTCTTTGTCTCAATGCCAAATCTTTTTCAATCCCCAGCTCTATCTCTTCCTCCATCTCATCTCCATTTCAATTTCCATCTCTATTTTTTTAATTCAAAAAAAAATTTCCTTCTCTATCTTTGTTTACCTCTTTATCTATCTTCAATATCAATTTTTTTCTATCTCTAGTTTCTATCTCTCTCTTCCGCAAAATCTCTCTCTATCTCTACCTCCATCTCATCTCTATTTATATTCTTTGTCTGTCTCTCCCTTTGCCTCTATCTCCATCTCCATCGCCACGTCTGCAACTATCTCATTCTCTGTCTATCTCTCTATCTCTATCTATTTGTAGAAGCCCACTCGAGGAAGCTGAAGCGGGAGAGAGAGGGTGGGGAGAGAGAGAGAGAGAGAGAGAGAGAGAGAGAGAGAGAGAGAGAGAGAGAGAGGGCAGAGTGAGGGAGAGAGAGAGAGAGGAGAGAGAGGGGAAGAGAGAGCAGAGTGAGGGAGAGAGAGAGGCAGAGTGGTACAGTGAGAGAAGAAATACTCCCCTTTCGTCCTCGTCCTCCTCGGTGTCGTCCATCCCCCAAGGCCTTCTCCTTCCTCTTCCTTCGTGATACGTCCCTTTGTAGGAATGTATCAGTACACAGAACAAATTACACAGAAGTCCTCGGGCTTATTTCTATCTTATTCCTACTTCTATTTCTTTTCTCTCTCTCTCTACTTACAAATATCATATTTATGTCTTGTCTGTCTTATGAATATCATACTTATAATTTCTGAAATTTGGAAGTAAATATGCTTTCCTCGATGATAATGACAGTTGGCTTTCTGAATTTTTAAGTAAATCATATGCTTTCCTGTCATTGTCGTGTCATTTCCTGATTTATTTTTCTGTTATCACGGATTAGTTAATGATGACGTGGCACACACTAATCTCAGGGTAGGCCCCGCTTAACCTCCAAAAATCTGAAGATTCTGTTTTTTCCGTTACTCACAAACGAGAGAGAATGAGAGAGACTGCTTCTTCCCCCTTTTCCTCTCTTTCTCTCTCTATCTCTCTCTCTCTTCGTAGCTGTTCTATTATAAATTCAGCGGGATAATTCGCTTCATCGTCAATGCATTGAATCCTCAGACGCTACTCTTCAGGTGGTTAAATTGGCTAAATCAGTTCGTTTACAATGATTTTTCGCGCGAAATCAGGCCTTTGAAATCGATACATTGTCGATGAATTCTTGGACGATCGGATTTTTTAAATCAGTGAATTTTCGACGAATTTGTAATCAATATGTTGACGAAGAATTATCACTCGATCGGATTTCTGAAATCAGCGAGTTTTCAACGAATTTGTTATTAATATGTTGACGAAGAATTATCACTCGATCGGATTTCTGAAGTCAGCGAGTTTTCAACGAATTTGTAATCGATATGTTGACGAAGAATTATCACTCGATCGGATTTCTGAAATCAGTGAGTGTTCCACGAATTTTTACTCGAATTTACGACGAATTTGTACGGTGTTGAAGAATATTTATCACTCGATCGGATTTCTGAAATTAGTGTGTTTCGGAAGAATTTCTTTGCGCTACCGGATTTTTGTGATCGGCTTTCGGAAATCAGTGTGTTTCCGCAGAAGTTCTCTCCCGAATGGAATTTTCAAAATCAGTGTATTGACATAGAAATCTCCCTTGTATCGTAGTGTTTCCAGAGAATTGCAACGAACAGTTTGTCCGGTTCGTCGCGCTTCAATGGAGTCTGCCGATGGCGAGGCGATGGAAATCCGTCGACGGAAAACTCTTGAGAAGGCCGAGGAAAATTCACCGGTAAAAGACTACAATCTCTCAATTTCTCCTCCGAACTCGAAGATTCAACGGAGCAATCCCTTCGAAGATCACTTTTCTCCGGATCCGCCATTCGATCTCGATCACCGATCCGACAATCCATCCGAGACGATGATCTCAGGCGAGGAACCGAAGATCCAAGATCGCAACCGATCCTCAACCAAGAAATCACCAGAAAATCTCGTCGACCGGCGAATCAAGAAACCGATCCCGAACGGCAAGAAACGGAGCAGCACCTTCGGATCCTCGGATTTCTCCGACACCGCTTCAGACAACACCGATCAAGGCCAGTTCATGCTGAATCGCGCCAGAGATCTGATCTCCGCGGATCACCCCAAGCGAGCTCTCGATTACGGACTGCGCGCGGTCAAATTTTTTGAAAATTCCTCGAATTCAAACCTGGCGACGAGCTTGCGCGGTCTCGCAGCCATCTACACCGCTCTCAACCAGCCCGATCAAGCCATCGCCGCTCTCCGAAGATCGATCCAAATCCAAGAACGCGAAGATCAAGAAGATCAAGATCTAGATCAATCGATTTGGAAATTCTCCGCCTTGATGCAGCTCGGAGATGTTTACACCGTGGCAGATGACGTGGACAGCTCCATCGCCTGCTACTCCGCCGGCCTTCAAGTCCAGCTGGCGGCTTTAGGAAGCGACCACCCGAGAGTCGGTGCCACGTGTCGCTTCCTGGCGGAGGTCCACGTGGAAGCGCTCCAGCTGGACGCCGCGGCGGGGCTCTGCAAGACGGCTCTGAACATTCACCGTGGCAGAGGGGAAGAGGAGATGGCCGACAGGACGCTACTCGGGCTGATCTGCGAGATCAACGGCGAGCACGAGGCCGCGCTGGAGCATCTGACGGTTGCGAGGGCTGCCACGAGGGCGGAGGAGGTCGCTGACGTGGACTGCGCTATTGGCGACGCCTGTCTCGCGCTGGCGCGGTACGAGGAGGCCGCCGGCGCGTACCGTCGCGCGATGGGCGCGGGCCGGCGCGCGCGGGGGCTGGGTCGGCTGGCGGGGCTGCGCGCCAGGACGGGCCACGTGGCGGAGGCGAGGGGCCTGGCTGAGCTGGCGGCGAGGCAGTATGGGAGGGAAGGGGGTGACATGGCGGGGGGGCTGGCTGAGCTGGCGGCGGTCTACGTGGCGGCGGGCGTGGCGGCGGAGGGGGTGAGGCTGCTGAGGTGGGCCGTGAGGGCCTGTGAGGGCGGCCCAATAGCAGTGGCCGGGTTGGAGGCCCAATTGGGGGTGGTTTTGTATTGGGCCGGGGAGTTTGGTGAGGCGAGAGATGTGCTGGAGAGCGCTGTGGGGAAGATGGGGAGGGGGGGGAGGGTGCCTGTGGTGTTGGCCTTGGCGTTGAACCAGCTGGGGTTGGCATGTGCGCAGCTGTCGGAGGTCGCGGCGGCGGCGAGGGCGTTTGCCCGGGCTAGGGCGATCATGGAGCGGGTGCGGGGGCCTTGCCATCCTGAGACCCTTGATATCTGCGGCAACCTCGCCGCCACCTATGATGCCATGGGCAGGTACAATTCTGTCCATTTATCCATCCATCCATTCATTTATCCATTTATCCCGTTATACATTGATCCATCCATCCATTTATCCAATTATTTAATTATCCATTATTCATCCATTTACCCAATTATCTATCTTCCATTTGTCTATTTATCCATATATCCATCCATCCATTTATCCAATTATTCAGTTGTCAATTAATCATCCATTTGCCCAATTATCTGTTATCCATCCATTAATTTATCCATTTATTTATTTGTCCATATATCTGTCCATCCATCCATTTATCCATACATTCAACCATCCATTTGTCCGTTTATGGATTCATCCATTCATTTATCCATTTACTTGTCCATTTTCCACCCATTTATCCATCTATCAATTTTATTGACAAGTGATATATTTAGTTATCTTTGTACATATCTATCCATATAACTCAACAATATTTCTAAACCACCAATTTATCTTATTTATAAATCTATCTTGCTATCAACTTTATTCAATTGTTTCTTTACATTCGTCTATCTCGTTATAAATGCGTAATTATGTTTTTCTTAATTTATAACTAACTTGCTATTTTGTCTATTCTATATATTTTTTATACCCATTTTTCCTTCTTCTTTGTATTATCTAGATATTTATTCAACTAAATATCTTTCCGATCTCTATACATATAATATCTGATTTTATCTTTGTACATATGATACAAATATCTAATTACTATCTTATTGTCTGTATTATCTACTACCTATCTATCCAATTAAATAATCTTTCCAATCTCTCTATCAGTTGTATCTATGATTCACTCCATCGTGTGTGAAATCTAGTATCTGTAAAAAAAATGATCCCTCCAAAACAAATCTAATAATTTTTATGTTCCCATCTATTTTGGATATGAAAAGAAAGTATCTATCCATCCAACTAAAAGAATATTTCCAATTCATTTATCTACATTCCATCTATATGTATATATTTAATATCACTGTAAATATTTATATCCAGTTAATTTTCCTGATATACACATACACATCCATCTTATGGACTTCTCTATGCATCTATTTGTTGATCTCTACCTTTCTCTTTCTCTCTATATATTTATATATGTGTGTGTATATAATAGATGGTGGGGGAATGGTGATGGCAGGTGGGAGGAGGCTGCTCAGATATTGGAGCATGTGGTGAGTGTTAGAGAAGAGAAGGCGGGGACGGCAAATACGGAGGTGGAAGGGGAGAGGAGGAGGTTGGGGGAGCTGCTCAAGCTTTGTGGGCGGGTCTGGAACAGGAAACCCCTCACTCTTAACACTCTCTTTGCCCAAGATCCTACTGAACTGCACAACCCAAAAAGTACTTGTATATGAGTCTCAAAGTTTGGTCTGCATAATAGAATTTGTTATTATTCTCTCTCTCTCTCTCTCTCTCTCTCTCTCTCTCTCTCTCTCTCTCTCTCTCTCTCTCGCGTGCGCGCGCTCTCTGGTGTGGGACAAGTAGGGAAGGTGATACGAACCCAACGAGAGGGGTCTGGCGGAATGGACGTCGCCGGAGGGAGCCAGGCACATCTTTGTGATATTTCTTGGCTGCCCTCAAAAGAGAACTGTTTTACTTAAAGGGATTACAAAAGGTCCAAAGGACCTAAATGCCCCTATTGGGCTAAATGATGAACAGGACCTAGATACGTCAGGGTCGTATCAGAAGGTTGTTGTCCAGTCTCAGTCTGGATTTAGCAAAGAACCTAACTTCTAGACCTGTGGTGCGGTCTGGTTGATCTCGATCTGATCATGTTTACTACTCAATGTTAAAGTCAAAGTCAAAAATTCTATGTCCTGGTTTTGAACACAAATGAAGAGTTCAAGGTCAATATTAAAATATAATCATACAATATTTCTTGTGGAATCAATACAATAAATCAAACTAAATTTTGACGTTTCTTATAGGTATTAAGTCAATCTGGAAAATCACACCATTTTCAATAGATTCCACTAAACTCAGTCTCCCTCACAAGTTAATAACATTTCTCATAAAGTGGTTTTATTGGATTTGGAAGGCCAAATTCTATTGGAATCGACTCATAGATCGCCGAAAACAGATCAATATAGCTCACTCTGAAAGAAATTAAAGATTCGAGGTAAGTTTTATTTCCGAATTTTATTCTCGTAATTTTGGGCACTACACGAAGCCAAATATTGTCAAATTGGGACTTGGATTGTTCATCTTTGGGCAAAGAACGATAAGGTACAATTTATTTTTCATTTACTTATCATTTTAGTATGTAAATTTTGATTTTCAAACGCCCTCGTCGTAAGTTCAAAAGAAAACCATTTCGCGGCCTGCAATCCAATGCGGGCCGCAGAGGCAACGGCTCTTTCGAGCTGGACGTCTGACGTGTCAACCATGTCAAACGGCCAGCTCGCCCATCCAGGCGAGCTGCCGTCGCCAACTCACCCTCCATCTGACGTGTTAGCCACGTCAGATAACGGTGAGCTGGCCGCGACACCGCCTGGATCCATCCAGGCCGTCGAATCCGACAGCCTTGATGGATCCAACGGTCTTCCAACAAGAAAATCGAAAAAAAAAAGCGAAATCACAAAAAATCAAAAAAAATTATAAATTTCATCATTGCCTGCCATCAATGTTGAAGTCGCACTTTGTCCATCTATCTGGACCGTTGGCGAGACACGTGTCGCGCAGCCAACGGTCCAGATGATGGACCCGCGATGGACCACCAACGCAATCCAAAAAAAGAGCCGTTGGCATTTACTGCCGACGGCTCTTTATATCTACCCGAAATGATTCCTGCATCCACATCAGATCCGACGGCTAGTAGGGAATCCAGCCGCAATTTGGATCCATCGCTAGCCGTCGGATCGAAAGAATCCGCCCACGTGTATGAAGAATGCGGCGCATCAAATTTGGCGGTAAGTACACCGCTAGCGGCGCCCACTTTTGTTGAGCATTCAACGGTGTTACCGCCGTTAGATTATTCCGGAGAACACCAGATGGAAGGCTGCGATAACGCCACGTTGCCTCCTTCTTTGATTTTCGAAAATTGTGATGACGTGGCCGCCCCGATTCTGGCTTTCACGGCTCCACCTGGCACAAACGAGGAGGTCCTATTGGACCAAATAGATTTCTCTGCCCAGTCAGTGCCGACTGGGCAGGCTGACAAGGCCACGTCCGACCGCGTGGACTCGGCGGACGACGGCCGAGTTGACCGGGTCGACTCAGGCGCCCCAGCCCGAGCCGAGCCGGTCGACTCGCCCAAACCGGTCTGAGTCGACCTGGTCCGAACTGACCCAGTCGACCAGGCCATTCAAGGCCGAGTTGACTCGGTCAAAACAGGGCCGAGATGAACAGGTCGCCCTGGTCAAACAGGACCCAGCCGAAGAGGTTGACTCAGTCAACCAATACGCGGTCAACTCTGACCGAGTTGACCCGGTCAACTCTGACATATTTGACCCGGTCAACTCTGACCAAGTTGACTCGGTCAACCAAGACCTGGTCAATCCTGATCGGGTTGACTTGGTCAACTCTGACCGAGTTGATCTGGTCAACTCTGATTGAGTTGACTTGGTCAACCAAGACTGGTCAACACTCATCGAGTTGACTTGGTCAACTATAACCGAGTTGACTTGGTCAACTATAACCGAGTTGACTTGGTCAACTCTAACCGAGTTGACCAGGTCAACCAAGACCCGGTTAACCGTGATCGTATTGCCTCAGTCGACTCAGCCAATCTGGATCGAGACAAGCAGACCGACCCGGTCAACCATGACCGAGTGCGAGACGAGCAGGTCAACCATGACCGAGTCAACCAGGCTGACCCAGTCAACCGTGACTGAGTCAACCCGGTTGCCTCGGTTGCCTTGACCAATGTCAACCCGACTGATAGCATGGAGGACCACAACGCATCGCAGACGCAAGGACCAGCGCCTAAGGAGCAACAAGATGAACGAGTACAACTGAGGACATGGGCGGCGCGCATTGCGGGACTTGCACACACGGGCGCTACAACCACGAGTACTACACCCCCGCTTCCCAAACTCGCATCCCCCCCCCCCACCACTATGATGCTTCGACCCCCAAACGGGGGTACACTGACTCGGAGGGTGTGCGCGCAATAACCTTCTCCAAGGAGGAGGTCTCGCGGATGGCCGCACCATTTGCTTTCACACTGATTGGGCGATTCACTACGAAATACCCACTCATTGACGATATTACCAAGGTATATCTAGCACCGGGACACTTCCTCGGCCCGGTGGTTATTAGCGCATGCAACCATCGGAGTGTCTTCATCCGCTTCCAATTGGAAGACGACTTTAGGAAGGCCTGGAGTCGGACTACATGGACGATCAGTGGCTCCACCATGCACACATATTGTTGGACGGCTGAATAGACGAGTACCACCCGGGAGCACTGTCCCCACTCCGTGCCGGTATGGATAGGCTTCCCAGGGTTACGACCCCATCTCTTCACGCCGACTGCTCTTGAATCTCTAGCTGGTGCAATAGGAACATTTATACGTCTTGATAGGGACGTACATTTGTTTAACCGCCCTGGATATGCACGGGTATGTGTTGAGATTGACCTCCTTGAGCCCATTCACCGCATGGTACTTATTAGGAACGGGGATGAGTTGATCCGTCAGCCGATCGTGTATGAGAACCTTCCACAGTTCTGTACACATTGTACCCTCCTCGGCCATACTATCCACACATGCCGCCAAAAGGCGTCACAGACCACACCAACTCCTATAGAGGAGTACCTCCCCCCTTTGCCGTATAACGATTACATACTAGCGGCAAGGCCCACTACCCACGACCGTCGCCCTACACAGAGGCCACCCCAGACTGGCCGCCATACCCTTGTAGCGCAGGGAGCGCCTAGTGCTCCGCCCTCACAAGGGCCCCTGCTGTCTAAGCCTGTCTCGGCCAAGCTTGGCCAGCCTACATCACAGTGGGTGAAGAGGGTCGCTAACAAGCGACCTCCAACCCTAGCCCCGGAGACATCCCCTACTAGAGCTCGGGCGGGCAAAGGTAAAGAGGTAAGGGCTCCCCTCACCTCAAATACCTTCGCCTTATTAGATGTGCTAGAGAGACACGAAGGAGATGGCACGGAGGTCGCGGATACTCACTCCACTATTCCATCCACCCGTCCTTCATCCTCGACTTCCCACGCACCCCAACCTTCCCCGCCCCCATACCATCGCCCCCTCCCAACCACTCCCACCCTAGTATCTTCCCCATCATCCCTGCCTACCCGTTCGTCTCCCTCACCTGATCATCATACATCTTTGCCTCGCTCCCCCCGATCCCCTTGCTCCCCTCCACCTCGCTCCCACTCACCCCCTCCCCCTCTCTCCCACTCACCCCCTCCCCCGACACTACCCACCCCTTCTTCTCCACCCTGCCCGCCACACATCCCCATCTTTGACGTACCGTCCCCCCCTAACCACCCCCCCCCCCCCCACCGGATATCCTCACCTCCTTGCCCGACCTCCACCCATCACATATACCTTTCGAGCGGGAAGGATGCTTGACTAACACTCAAGCACCAATCTCTAGTTCCGAGGACACTTGTGGAGATACTAGCGGCCACACGTCCACAGGAGACGAGGACTATGTCGCCTCCCTCTCTGAGGAGTTAGACGTGGAAACTTCCCCTTTACCAGGTCATCACTCGGATACCCCGGATCCACGTCGCATCTATAACACCCGATCGAGGGTGCGTCACGCAAGTCGATAGTTCTATGATTCCAAGTCTTGTTTGGAATTGTAGAGGGATCGGAAACCCTCTAACCCAGTCACACCTCCTCTCCCTAGTCAATAAGTACAACTTGGGAATAGTTGGACTTATTGAACCGATGATTACATCGGATTGCTCCAATTCCATTGCGGGGAAACTCAGAATGGATCATGTTTATTGTCATCCCTCGAATAAGCTCTGGCTCCTATGGAAGCGGGACTATTCGATGGACCTACTAGCTGAAGGGAACCAGTACACCACTTCTGACGTAGCAACCTCCCCAAAGCCCTATAGGATTACTATAGTCTATGCCTCACATAGACACTTAGTGCGGGAGGCCTTCAGGGGGAACTCGCCTTACACATTCACTCTCACTCACATCTTGAAGACCTCCCTTGGTTTCTAGCTGGGGATTTCAACTGCATACGGACAGTCAGCGAACGCCAAGGGGGGCGGCAACTTGGCCAAGCTCGATGCAAGCGTTCAACGATTTTATCCACCAGACATCACTTGTCGAGCCTCCGACTATCAGTGAGAAGTGGACTTGGTGCAATCAGCGTCAGGCTGATGCGCGTATGTACCAACAGATCGACCGTTGTTTCACCAATAGTGCGGCGCTGATGCAGTACACCATCGTGATTGAGCTCCTCCTGCGCTATTATTCGGATCACTCACCGATCCTCCTTCTCCCGGACTCGAGTAATCGAGTTCGCCGCACACCATTTCGCTTCCAAGCCATGTGGTTAGAGCATAATGACTTCCGTCGTTTTGTACACAATCATTGGCATGGAACGATCCCGACATCACCTATGGAGAATTTTCAGCTATCGCCTGAGGAATCTCAAACTCCACCTGAAGTGGTGGAATCGACATGTCTTTGGAGACGTCCACGCGCCAGTCGAAGCACTCAAGATAGAACTAGCTGCCGTCGAGCGACAGTTGCAAGATGTCTGGACGGACGACGTGGGAGAGCACCACACTCAACTAAAGGAGCAGCTTGAGACCGCCATGCGGCGCCAGGAGATTTTCTACCTCTAGAAATCGCGTATCCAATGGCTACGCGAAGGTGATAGAAACACACGTTTCTTTCACGCCTCGATCCGCCACAGAGCCAGACCCAATTATACGACTCTACTAGAGACGTATAATCAGGACCCCGCACAACTGGCAGACACAGGAGTGGCGTTTTACCGCTCGCTCCTATCCTCACAACCCACTTTGGTGAGTGAGGACCTTCTCGCTTCTATCCCTAACTTGGTGACCGACTAGGACAGTGCCCTCCTCACAGCCCTACCCACTCGAGCAAAGATCAAGGAAGTCGTCTTTTCCTTAGCTAGGAACAAAGCCCCCGGACCGGATGGATTCTCCGCGGAATTCTATACGGCCTGTTGGGACATCGTAGGCACCGATTTGGTGCTAGCTATCAAGGAAGTGTTTACGCGTAAAGTCTTCCCTCGTAGTTGGAAATCTACTTTTTTGGCACTCATACCAAAAGTGGCTCTTCCAACTACCTTCCGAGACTTTCGTCCCATTAGTCTATGTAATGTATGCTATAAAGTTGCATCCAAAATCATTACTAACAGACTAGGGAACCTCCTGGAGCGACTCATCTCGCATGAGCATTGTGGTTTTGTCAAGGGTCGACAGATCCATGACAACATCATGCTTGTGCAAGAGCTAGCCCAATCCTTGGACGCCCATATCCCGGGCTCAAATGTCATCATCAAACTGGATATGGAGAAGGCCTTTGATCGAGTCGAGTGGAATTTTCTCACCCTAGTGTTGTGCCGTTTTGGTTTCAACACTGAGTTCATCGATCTTGTCGATGCTTGCATAAGAGAGAATCACTTCTCTCTTTTGATGGATGGAAACTCCACTGGATTCTTCACGGCCACGAGAGGTCTTCGGCAAGGCGATCCTATCTCGCCTACCCTTTTCATATTGATGGAAGAGGTCTTCAGTCGATCACTCACCCGTACGATCGATCGCGGCCTCATCCAATCGTACTTTACGAAAAGGGGATGCCCGATCCTCTCACATTCTCTATTTGCAAACGATGCTATCCTCTTCCTCAAAGGATCTAAAAAGTCCATTAAGGAACTTATGAGTGTCCTTACGACATACGAGCAAACTTCGGGCCAACTCGTAAACGCCTCGAAGAGTAGCTTTATAGTTGGTCCCTCCACTACTATAAAGCGCACTCAGATCATTCGGCACTACACTCGATACTCACGAGGATGTCTTCCTTTTGAATATCTTGGATGCCCTATCTTTTTGGGACCCCCGAGGCGTCATTACTTTGATACCTTGTTGGGTAAACTCCGAAAGAAACTAGAGGGATGGAAACTCCGTTTCCTATCACCTGGTGGGCATATCCAACTTATTCGACACGTCCTCATGAGTATCCCATTGCACATGCTGGCGGTTCATTCACTATCTTCTACGGTCCTCTGCTCAGTGGAACGGCTATGCGCACGTTTTTTATGGTCAGGTCACCTCGAGGGAGAGTACCGCCAGCATTGGGTTTCTTGGGAGAAAGCATGTCGGCCAACAGACAAAGGGGGTCTAGGGATCAGACGCCTCACGGACGTCCAGGACATGCTCCAAAAGAAGCTCGTATGGCGAGTGCGCACCACATACTCATTATTGGGTTGTTTCATTTACGCCAAGTATGGCGAGTGGGCCCATCGTGAGGTTGACATTCGGGATCCTCGGCGATGGCGGCAGTGGCTCCGCCACTGGCTTCAGCTGGCCCAGGTCACCCGCTGGCACATTGGCCGAGGTGAGATTAGCGCCTAGTTTGATACCTAGCGTGCTGACGAACCACACGCGCGCCATCCACAGTTTGTCCCACATGAGGTGCGACTAACAGTGGCACAACTGCTTAGGGGGAACACCCAACACCTACTGCAGGAGCATGGCCTCCCTCTTGATACGTTACGTGAGGTCTAGAGAACCTCACTCGGGTCCACTCCCGACTTTGCCATTTGGACGCTCACACCCAAAGGCACATACTCGTGCAAATCTTCATGGGAGCATTTCTGGGAGAAATCCCCTATCGAGCTCTGGGGTTGTCGCATCTGGCATCCGGCGATCCTTCCTCGAGTCTCCTTTTTCCTCTGAAGACTCTTGCATCGCGGCCTACCGATTGATGATCGCGTGACTCGTAGAGGTTACTCTCTCGGTTCCCGCTGTCACTGTTGTCTCACAGCTCCACACAGTGAGACCATGGACCACCTCTTCTTCCAGAGTGAGACAGCACTCGCATGTTGGCACGTCGTCACTGACTGTTGTCGTCCACTGACCCCGTTTGAGTGTTTTGGCAAGTTTCTTACCTCACCAACACGCTCTACACGGAGCCCCATCCTACACATCGCCATAGCTTATCTACTATGGGAGATATGGAAAGGGCGAAATTCCTCTCGTTTTGTAGGTACGCCCATGCGCATCGTGGATATCATGCATCGAGTTCAGCTGTGGCTAAGGCGCATTTTCCATCTACTTCCCCCTCGCGCCATCAGATCCACACTCGCTTGCGACCTCCTCCGCTCCGTGGGCATTCCGGTGACACTCGCCCTGATCCGCATTCAGTATCGGGTTGTTTATTGGCTACCACGGCCAATAGGCATCATTAAACTGAATGTGGACGGTGCTGAAAAAGGGAACGCGGGGCCAGCGGGGGGAGGAGGTATCCTACGGGACCATACGGGGAGTATACTCTTTGCTTTTTCTTCTTACTACGGCATACAAACTAATACAATAGCCGAGGCTATGGCGATCAGTGACAGTCTACTCCTCCGTGAGGAACGGAACCTTCACAATATCGTCGTAGAATCGGACTTACAGATTTTAGTTGATATGCTTCGTCTAGGTACATGCTCCCAGTGGCGACTATACCGAGTATGGCAAGACATTATGCGGTGCCGACCTCGCACACGATGCTTTCGTCATCAGCTGCGGGAGGGCAACCAGACAGCAAATGCACTCGCCAACCATGCGGTACATGTACGAACCCCCTCCTCCATCTTTCTCTCTTCGCAGGCGCTCCCTCCGAAAGCTAGAGGCTGTTATCACGTCGATCGCCTCGCCATGCCGACCCTCCGCACACGGCGCATCCTCGTAAGCAAGCGGTATTGGAGGATTGCGTGGAACGCTGGAGCGAGAGCAGTAGACATCGCCCGCCTCGACTAGAGACCTCACCACGCTTCATCGACCGCACTTGACTGAGGCGACCGAACTCCATCGTCATCGCGGGGCTGCTCTAGTGGGACGACGACGTGCACATCTCCCGAGCGCCTGCACGGTATCTTTTATGTATCTTTTCTTTTACTTAACATGGGCGTGGACGAGTGGGATCCGAGTGTAATTGGGATATTTATACTCGCTCCACGCATATAAACATTGACAAACACTCCACTTTATAAATAAAATCCCCCTGAGTGGCGTCCAGGGCACGAATGGATCGGTCTACGGGCACAACCCCTAGGTTGGCTGTACCCGACACCATGTTTTTTGCCAATAAAAAAAAATAGTAAAAAAAATATAACATTTCTCAAGCTGGATAGAGAAGAATATACAATTATGGGCCATCAGAGCATTATATAAATGGGATCTAATTAAAAAGGGACAGGCAAAGAGTAAAAGGGAAATAGATAGATGTGGATAGAGGGACAGAGTGACAGGGAAAGACATAGAGCTCGAGAGGCGGAGAGAGTGAGGGGAAAAGATATGGTTAGAAAAGGGGGGGAGAATGAAGGGAAGATATATAGCTAGAAAGGGGTAGAGAATGAGGGTAAGGAATAGAATTAGAGAGTGAGAGGGAATATGATAAAGTTAGTGAGGGGGAGAGAGTAAGATGGAAAGAGACAGAGTTAGAGATGGGGAGATATTGTGAGTGAAAGAGAGAGGGAGAAAATTTGTGAGTGAAAGAAAGAGGTGGATAGAGGGAGAGAGGACCAAGGAAAGATAAAATATAGAGAGGGGAAGAGAGAAAATTGGGTTGATCACTGATTTCGAGTGATCTTCCTTCTTTTCTTTCAAAATAAACATATATTGAGAGACATAGAGTGAAAAAGAGGTAGGAGGATGGACAGAGAGAGTGAGAAAAAAGATAGAGAGATTGAGAGGAGTGAAAGAGAGATAGGTGGGCAGAGGGAGAGAGACACATATCTTACCATTTGTAAATGTAAAGGTAAATATCTTATCATTTTTGTATGCATTCAAAATTTTAAGTAATTGACATGAGGTGATATGGTAAATCCCAATGGAAATCAAAACCACATTGTAAAACTTCTATTTCCAGACTTTTATTTTGCATGTATCACAATAACATTTTTAGAACAGTTCTACCTCCTAAGTCTATAATGTCTTTGTCGCCTGCGCAGCAAGCCTAAGGGGAGTTTGAAGGGATCCCTCAGGTATCTAATTCTTTTATAGCTGACAAGCTAAGTGGACTCCTTTTCATAACTAGGGGAGGGTTTGAGATCAAAGTATCCTGAGCTTTATACCAGGTGAAGTTTCAAGGAAAGGCAATCATGCCAAATTATCTGGCTTCAAAAAACTCAAAAGTGATTTATGTGTAAGTGACCTTCCTTAATATTCCAGTACAGCCTGTACTTAGTTAAAGTACTAGACATTAGAATCTTCATACCATGAATGGGTATATATGTATCCTTTATTTGGGAGTTTTCTTCAGGCTGTCTCAAAGAAAAAAACTAATATTCTTTTTAGATAAAACATTATATGTATCCCATATTCGGGCTCTAACACATGTATGTGAACTGTTATTTTTACCGTCAACCATTTTCACAAGTACATCTCAGTTCATAAGATTTGTCCCACATTTGTCGAAATTTTTTAACTTGGGCTAATATCATTCATAGAAGTATTCTAGTAACAAATCTTTAAAAGACATGTTTCAAAAGAATATCTTTAAAATAAGCTTCAAAACATAACAAAGTTTATTCTACCAAAATCCAGTTCCCACTTTAAGTCACCAAGTCCTAGAATTTTATTGCATCAAGGAACCAAATTTCCAACGTCAAAATACGATGTCAGCATTGCCTTCAAGGGTTTTTAATGACTTTTCCTCGTTTTTCACAAATACAGAAATATAATCAACTCTGTTAGAGGTTAATGTTCTTTAATTATCTGCTAAATTCCCTTTTTTGTGACTAAGATGTCTTTAATCTCCATTTACATTAACCCTAAGCAATACTGCAATAATGAGGAAAATTTCACTCTCAATTTATGGCTGTCCTATTTTCAGTGAAGAAATTGTGGTGGTATTACATACAATCACAATGCCCAAACTACCACAAAGAAGATTTTGGGAATTGTATTTTTCTATGGCCAAGGCTCAAGCCTATTAAAAATAAATAGCTAATTTCTTCCATCGTCTCTTCTCAGCCTTATGATGAGCAACCCAAAAGAATCTGCAAGAGTACGACGAAATGTGCTCGTTGTGCCATGAATTGATCAAAAGAATCTACAGAAAATATGTACGCTTAACATCTTCTGTAATTAACGTAGGGAAAAAAGAGAATAATTAAACCGTGCAAAAAAAACAACTGAAAAAATAACTCAACATCTTCACGTGTGATAAAAGTAACAAATGAGGCAATTTAATGTGGGTATCACTGAAAAAATACGAGCAGGCTATTGTGCCATTTTCCAAGGTCAGGACAGATGACTGATGATGGTGATGGACAGGACGGATGACGAATCACCATCTGTCCCTAAACCTTATTATGTATATTGTCCACAACATAAAAGGGAGATTTATATCAAGGAGAGAGACATAAGAAGAGAGAGAGAGAGAGATGTAGATACCGATCGATTGGTAGAGAGAGAATTCAGATGATCTTCCACATGGGCTTTAGTTCTGTGGGCAAGCCCTCAAAGTTTCCAGACTCAACATTAGACTGGAACATTGGCTGGGTACCGAATTCTCTGAGGACACCTTCAGCCAGGTGCTCTTTTGTTGGCGTCAGCATCACGTAATTTGGGTCCGCTCTCTCATACCTGCATGTATTGGGTATTAATAACAGTCAAGGAGATGAACTGGGAAAGGGAGATAGAGATGAGATAGATAAGGAGTGATAAGGTAGAAAGAGAAATAAAGGGAGAGAGAATGAAAGAAAGGAAAATAGGGCCAGAGGGAGCAAGAAAATGAAGAAAAAGTGGAGGAGAGAGAGAGAAAAATAGAGAAAAATAGAGAGACAGAAATAAAGTTAAAATAGAGACAGAGGGACTGAGTGACACCAACAAAAAGGGTAAAGAGAGATCGAGAGAGTGTGTGGGACAGAAAAAAACCTATAAGATAGAGAGAAAGAGCAAAAGAAAAAAAGAAATAAAAAAGAAAGAGAGAAAGAAATAGAACAACCGAAAGAAAAATTAAGAGAGAGAAAAAGAGAGGGAGGGAAAGAAAAAAAGGAATGAAGGAAAGAGAGGGTAAGAGAAGAAAGAATGAGTGCAAGAGAGAGGGAAAGAAAAGAATGAATGAATGAAAGCAAGAGAGGAAAATCAAAGAATGAATGAATGAAAGCGAGAGAGGGAAAGAAAAGAAAGAAAGAGAAAGGGCGAGCGGGACAGAAAGACAGAAAGAGAGTAGCAAGAGATATACAGAATGAAAGTAAAAAAAAGACAGACAGAGGGACAGAGAGATAAAAACAAAAAAGAGAGAAAGACAGAGAGTAAAGGAGAGAGAAACTGAGAAAGAGAAAGAAAGGGAGAGAGTGAATGAGAGAGAAAAGAGAGAGAAAGAGTGAGAGAGAGAACGAGCGAGAGAGTGAGAGAGAGAGAGAGAGAGTGAGAGAGGAAAAAACAGAGAGAAAGAGTGCGAGAGAGAAAAATTGAATGAGAGAGGAAAGAGACAGAAAGAAAGAGTAAGAGAGAGAACGAGAGAGAGAAAGAGTGAATGAGAGAGGAAAGAGACAGAAAGAAAGAGTTAGAGAGAGAGAGAACCTGGGTTCTCTCAGATCCTCGATCCGGATACCAAACCCAAAAGAGGTGCCCCCACCTGAGAGATTATTCACGGCTGGAAATGGATGTGTCATTTAAATGAAGAGATTTCAGGAGGGGAAGAGAGATTAAAGGAAGGGGGAGCAGAACCAGTTATGCTGAACGTGAAGGATGGCTTCCACCAAGATTTGAATGCCAGAGCCAAGGATGAGAGAGAAGAACCGATTTTTCCCTGTAGATGAGGTCATACAAGTGAATAAGTGTCACATAAAATGGAATTTTAAAAATCTCCGGATTGAACATCAGATCTTTTTCACTGGGTAGAATCTGTTTCTTGAACGAAAATAGATCCGATAATAACTTTTAAATGGCCAATTTTTCTCAATAAATAAAATCACCTTTATCAGAATGTTCTTGTTGGCCTGCCAAGATGCAGCCATTTGGAAACTAGGACGGTAATCACCAACAGTTGGCTTGTAATCATCGATTCTTGTTTTAAAAAATGGAAATTGTTTATCAGAACAAGTATCTCGGAAATGTTTCAAGATAAAAGAAGTTTCAGATACCTCGTCTTCAGTTCAATCCCAAAGTCAACATAATTCGTGATTCCCACAATTTGGTTAGCTTCAAAAGGATTCTTCACCTAATTGTAAGCCAAGTTAATCAATCTAAAATAAAAAAAATCATGAAAGAACTTTTAAGTAGTGTGAGTCTAAGGATCAGTCCATTGATTAAAAACTCCGCAGCCTTTTAACTTACACCTAAAAAGCCAACGAAAAGTAAGAACGTAGAGAGGGAAATAAGGGCTCACTCTTCTCTGAACAACAAGATGCCGATAAAAGGAAGCAATCAGCTGGAACATAAGCACGCAATAGATCAACATGTGTAACCAGAAGGCACTGGAAATCAACCAGAGCCCAGAGAGAGAGAATGTGCATCAGGTGCATTACAATGCTTAGTAAACGACAGTAAAATATAGTTTATTCATCCTCCACAATCAGTAACAGATAATCAAGCAAAGTGATAATTGAAAATATTGAAGCCATTATTGGAAGGAAAGAAAGAGAGAAGAAATCAAACGTCAACAGGACTGGATCGGCGCCTGTGCCCTTCTAATGGGATTTCCCAACGAATTCTACAGTGAACTCTTGACTCCCTCAAGTGGGGGCTACATATACTTAAAGAGAACTAATCATAGAGAAAAAGCCTCCTTTTAGTGATTGGGGATTATATCAAATACTTCTTTCACTTATTATTTTATCATAAATTATGCAAATATTATTACCGAGATTCAAATTTTGAGGTCCTAAATTGCGGCAGAAAATCATGAAGAAACACTGCAAAAGAAAATGCAATAAAGTACAAAATGTGGGAGAGAGAGAGAGAACCTCTGAGTTTGCAGCTAACTCAAGAGCAAAACTGAATGAAGGGCTCAGAGGGCTTCCTGATCCTACAACGTAACTAACAGCCCAGTTCCAGTTCTTTGGTTCCCAAATACTCATCCTTCCTTTGCTTATACCTAGAATTTAATAAGAAAAGAAGAATAAAAATCTCGATCGGTTAAACTTACCAAACTAGGTTTATTTTGAAGTACAAATGCAAAATCCAGGAAAGGAATAAGGATCTCTTTTTCTTTTTATAATCTAGCTATCAATCTATCTCTTCTCTCTCTCATCTATAGATCTATAATCTATCTATCTATCATTTCTCTCTATCTATCTATCTATGTCCTCTCTCTATATAATATATACATAGATCAATAATCTATCTATCATTTCTCTCTCTCTCTCTCAGGTTTTACCAACAGATCGATTGCACTCACAAATTATCTAATAGAAGCTGTCTATGATCAGAGAGAGAGAGGGAACAAAGAGATTAAGGTAAGGAAGACCGCAAAATGGCCAACAGGCCCCCAGGTCGGTCCAAGACTGTGCACTCACAGGGGAGCGCCACACCACCAAGTTCTTCTACAAAAACATGATGCCCTAACTTTAGTTTACTTCTTCATTTATAGATTGGCTTGTCCCATGTCACTTCAGTCTCTGACGGAAGTAGTGTCATGACACAGGCCACGTCTTAACATTATCATATCATAATTCTTACCAGAAAAAGGATCAGAAACAAACCCTTGATGAAAGATTGCTTCAATCGCATGAGATAAACCAAGCGGGACAGAAAACCACAACATTGAACTCACCTGGTGGTTTATAAAGCACACCAGCACACAATCTTCCTGTCCGACCAACCACCCAAGCACATCCCGGAAATCCAAAAGACACTGAAGATAGAACAATAAAACAAATTATTACAAATGCACGCTATAAAAACGTTTTTCATACTGGGAATTTACCCGAGATCCAAAGAACAGAAAACAACAGTCTTCATGATCGATCTATGATCTCCTGTTCAGTCTTCCCGGTACAAGGTAGACTCAACATGATTTGTTTTCATGGAAGATATGGAAAGGAACTCATTTTCTACATATTATAATGGCATTTTCCATGAAATCAATTACAAAAATTGATAATCCTCTATCAATATGGAGAGTCCAACATACATGGGAAAGGGTCGAATGACGCCCCAACGGATAATTTTTCTGATCCATATCGCATACCAATGAAACCACTGTTTTCTGAACAAGTCCTGCCAGAAAATAGTCCCTTTATATTAAATTTATTAAACAATGATGCAAATAAAGCTCACAGAAAAGGAATTTCTCTCATCATTAAACTTATTACGAAAATAATATATATGTAATTACAAAAATATCCTTCTGGTAACAATAAAAAATGCTAGAATTCCACAATGTAGATCAATCGATCCGATCAAAAAGGTAGCTAACGTACAGTCAATCAAAACAAGTAGTCAGACATCGGAGTTAAGCAGACAGGGGTTAACGGACCTGGTCCTGTCCAGGTTTTTAGCAAATACCTAAACATTACCTAAACTTCGGTCAGGGTTCCAGTCCGTTCTTATTCGGTCCCGGTCCGGTTCCAGTCCGTTCTTAGTCGGTCCCAGTCCGGACCGATCCTGGTCTGGTCAAGTTGACTAGTCAATGTCAAAGTCAAAGTAAAAAAATTATCTTCATAGTAATGTTAAATATCCTCTACATTGAATATATGGTGTCTACGCTGAGTTCAGTAGAAACCTATCTGTTGAGTTGGATTTGATATTCTTAGAATTTTACAAAAAATATTACATAAATATTTAATAATTTACTTTTGGTTCCAGTCTGATTTATCCCTTGGACCTAAACCTGTTTGACCAACCGGTCCACCCTCAAATGGAGGACCTACGGTCATGGTTCGGTCAGGTCAGACCAGTCCTTGGTCCTAAATGTCCAACCCTATATGGAGATATGCTAGGGGAAATCTTGATAGAGCTCCCCTCCATCTGGTTCAGCAGGCTCTTTCCTGCTGCTCCAGCCTTGACGTCGACTGCTACAGCAATTCTTAAAAAGACTTCCAGAGAAAGAGCTGTCCTTCCGCGCTGCCCCCTTCAGGTATTTAAAGGGTTCTCCACTCTAGTCAATGCGCACGCCTCACCACTGTTCACCATTCTTCCTTTTGTTCCTTCTTTGATAATGCCTTGAATAAACAGTATCAAATTTCTCCATCTCTGTCTCTGTGTGTCTGTGTCTCTCCCTCTCCCTCCCCCTTCCTCCCCTTCCCTTCCCTCTCTCTCTATCCCTCAATCTATCTTCCACTCCCCTCGCGAATTTCTGCAGGCATAATTATCTTATCAATGATAGAAATAAAGAAGACAAGATCTCGCCTTCAGATCACAAGGAAATCACGCTAACTATTGCAATGATAAATGGAAGAACCTTCGTTTGGTTGAGCATGGGAGGAAGCCAAATATTCCGAGACCAAGTTTAGGATGGTAAACACACGACTTGATCTGAAAAAATCTGTAATGATCCAAAATGTGAAGCAAAAAGGTCAGCAGAATAAAATTTTAATAATTATTATATTCTCACTAGATCCTTACGGTTCTGAAGTTGAGACAAACACTTCAGCAAACGAATTAGGGTCCTCTAATTCCCTGAATCATTCAATAAGTCCAAGTACATAATTCTCTTCCCCGGAGCAATAAGTCTCACAATGAATAAGACATATTAAAACCTCTGCCAATGGAACACTGCACTGATATCCTTCCTTTCATTAAGAGGACCGGATATCTAATTTTGCTAAAGAACAAGTATTTTCATTAAATAAAGTTATGAAATGCATAATGAGTTTCTTGGATCTTACAAATATTTAGAGATTGTGACTGTGATGAGTCAATGACTCGTTCTTGCCGATTCCTGCAAGAACTACTTTTTAGAAATAGATGGTCTAAAAAGATCTATTAAATTCTGATAGATACCTTGGTCGCCATCAGAGAATGTTATTGGAAGGGTAGAGAGAGCAGTAGAAAGAGAGAGAAAGTAATAATGGTTATAGGCCCAGTTTGGTGCCTGAATCCCCTCTGGGAGGATCTCGAAGCCAATTCTACGAGTTAAAAGTACTTAAAAGAGGAATCAATATAAACACAATGACTAAAAAACCCCTCACAAAGACTGCGGATCCTAACAAATTAAAATAAAGACTCCACTGAGTTCATTGTGGATACAGTTGCGGCTAGGTCAACATGAGGGTCTTCTAGAGGCTTTAGCATAATGCGCATGCTGAAATTTCTTGCATCTTCCATGTAATCCTCAAAAAGGCATTGTAATGCTAGCTTTCCAAACAACAGGTCATAGGCTGGGACCAACATCCTGTGACAGATTTCAGAATAGTATCAGGATAATAATTCCAAGCTCCCTGAGAAAAAATATCAAGAAAAAATAAGTTCTTTCTTAAATAAAATTGTATTAATAAATCATAATCTCGATTGAAGTACGATATTTCATGAAACTGCAAAAAGTTTCTTTTTTTAAAAGCTTCTGGAAGTCTTTTTTTGGGTACAACTTTTCTGGGATTATACGAAGCTTAACTTTATCCTTTCTATTGATCTTTGAGAAACATTTCCAAGAAAAGTTTAACCAAGTTAAAATTTGCTTGGAAATTTGGAAGATATCCATTTTAACCAAGTTATACGTTACAACTCATTCATTTCTCTTCATGACGTGGCGAAAAAAAAAAAAGGTCTCAAGAAGTGCAAAATTTACAAAAGTGAATTATGCACCAAAAATCGTTTAATTTATGAAAGGTGAATCCAAGCTCTGATAATCAGGCAGTTGGCCAGATGCATTTCTATCCAAACTTCTCAGATACATCAAGAGAAATAAAATCTCCAAATTTCGGCCTTCCACATGGAATTTCGCCAAGAAAAAAACGTTGCAGAAAGCTCGCGATTCCGACTATTCCCCGAACTGTGAGCGAATGACGAACACAGAGAATTGGAAAACTGTTTGAGAAGAAGATGGCGGATGAGGGATCACCTGGTGCGCGCGGCGAGGGGAGGGAAGTCAAAAATGGGCGGCACAAGCACCAGTGGCGGAGGGGGCTCCTTGTTCAACAAGTTCCCCATGAATCAGACTAGCGGCGCTTCCCAAAATCAGGTCTTGAGCAGATCACCGCTCCTTCTCGAGCTTTTATTCGAAAAGTTTCAAATCAAAACGGTTAACTCCCACGTTGCCATCTCCGATGACGATGACGTAGTCATCATCATTATCTCATCTGTTATCGTCTTCGTCTTCCTCATCATCATCATCATCTCATCTGTCATCATCTTCGTCTTCCTCCTCATCATCATCATCTCATCTGTCATCGTCTTCCTCATCATCATCATCTCATCTGTCATCGTCTTCGTCTTCCTCATCATCATCATCATCATCTCATCTGTCGTCTTCCTTATCATCATCTCATCTGTCATCGTCTTCGTCTTCCTCATCATCATCATCTCATCGTCATTGTCATCATCTTCGTCATCATCATCTCATCGTCATTGTCATTTTCGTCGTCATCATCATGGTCATTGTCATTATCATCGTCATTGTCATAATTGCCATCGTCATCATGGTCATCGTCATTGTCATTGTCTTTGTCATCATCATCATCATCCTCATCATCATCATCATTATCATCACCATAGTCATCACCATTCTCATTGTTATCATTATCATCATCATCATTGGCATCATCATCATCATTGTCATTGTCATCATCTGGTCATCATCACCATCATCATCATCTTTGTCATCATCATCATCGTTGTCATTGTCATCATCTAGTCATCACCATCATCATTGTCATTGTCACCTAGTCATCACCATCATCATCGTTGTTATCATCATCATTGTCATTGTCATCATCGTTGTCATCATCTAATCATCACCATCGTCGTCATCATCATCAGCAGCAACATTGTCATTGTCATCATCATTGTCACCATCTTCGTCATCATCATTGTCATCATCTAGTCATCACCGTCGTCGTCATCATCATTGTCATTGTCATCAACGTCGTCATTGTCATTGTCATCATTTAGTCATCACCGTCGTCGTCATCATCATTGTCATTGTCATCAATGTCGTCATTGTCATTGTCATCATTTAGTCATCACCATCGTCGTCATCATCATTGTCATTGTCATCAACGTTGTCATTGTCATTGTCGTCATTTAGTCATCACATCGTCGTCATCATCATTGTCATCGTGTTGTCATTGTCATCATCTAGTCATCACCATCATCATCATCATTGTCATTGTCATCAATGTTATCATTGTCATCACCATCGTCGTCATCATCATTGTCATTGTCATCAACGTTGCCATTGTCATTGTCGTCATTTAGTCATCATCGTCGTCGTCATCATCATTGTAATCGAGTTGCCATTGACATCATCTAGTCACCACCACCACCACCACCACCACCACCACCACCACCACCATCATCATCATCATCATTGTCTCATCTTATCATCATCATCGTTCTCATCGTCATTGTCTCATCCCATCTTATCATTATCATCGTTCTCATCATCATCGTCTCGTCTCGTCTTATCATTATCATCGTTCTCATCGTCATCATCTCGTCTCGTCTTATCATTATCATCGTTCTCATCGTCATCGACTCATCATATCATCATCATCGTTCTCATCGTCACCGTCTTTTCGTAACATCATCATCATTTTCATCATCATCGTCTCGTCATAACATCATCACCATCGGGTGAGGATACCGGGTATCGGGATTTATTAACGAACAGTAGCCACCTTTGGATGCTGAATTAGATATCAAATGGGTAAGGACTGTGGAGGATGCCAGTAGCATATATTGGAAACTGATACTTGGATAACATAATCCAATTTCTGAATCTTGGATTCCAATAATCGAAATTGAACTCCGAGATTGGATATAGAAATCTTTTTTTGTGAAGTAACTATTTAGCATATACATGCTTTGTTGTCTGGCTGACATAAAATTTAGAATTAAGCCTTGCCTGATGAGCCCTTGGGTGGAGTAGCTCAGAGGTTAATCTATCCTTCTCTTTGAGATCATGGTGAGTACATGTTGAAAAGGTCTTGTGATGTTGTTCAAATATACGCACCACCCGTGCAAATTTTTCGTCGTCCTGCACCCTCTTTGTGATGTCCACTGCAAATTTATGCAAAATTTCCTCTCCTCTCACATTGCAGAAATGATTGCAAACTGTAATGAAATATTTTACGTTGCCATTATAGAAAAACATTTAAATGAGTACAAAAACTGAATAATATTTTATCATCATCAAGTATCCTATAGAGATTTATTTCGAAAAAAATATTTATAAGTTTGAAATCATGTTTAAAATTATTGATGTCAGCCATTATGTAGATAATAATAATTATTTTACGCACACTTGGGATTTCCTACTAATATGTTGAGATGCA
The DNA here is from genome assembly GCF_029677425.1 of Wolffia australiana. Classification (NCBI taxonomy): domain Eukaryota; kingdom Viridiplantae; phylum Streptophyta; class Magnoliopsida; order Alismatales; family Araceae; genus Wolffia; species Wolffia australiana. Next base: position 7,568,564 of record NC_135839.1, on the reverse strand, counting down.
TTTAGATTATATTGAAAACTTTTTTACGAAGTCTTTTTAAAGTAGGCAGTCCTTTGACGGCGGCGTTTCTTAGATGGATTACGGAAGAGGTAGCTGATAATTTAACTAGTTAAATGGGGTTAACGTAGTATTTTAAGAAATCGTCGAACTGTAAAAGGTTAGAGATAAGTAATGTCCAATATAAAAAGATGATGATATATGGAAAAATGAATTATGAAAAGATTAAGTAGATTGTTTATTGGAAGCCAATTGTGTCAAAACATAGTTAATATGGAAATTCACTTAATGAGGATTTATTCTTGATGGTGCACGTCATCTGGAACCGTCGAAGTTGTCATCCGAACTTCCGTCACCGTCGTCGACTGCCCGCCATCGCGCCCAACCGACCGACACGCCAAGGCCATGGAGAAGAATCTGGGTTTAACACCCGGGGGAGAAGCACGAGTGCGCCATCGATTGATTTGAATTTCTCGTCGAGTCGTGCTCGTTTCATTCGCCAATTTTTTGTATTTTCATTTTTGTTGTCCATATCGTCGTGCCTGTTCATATTGTCGTGTTTGTGACGTTTTGTATCACCGTGTTTTCATATCTGTCCGTATTGTTTTACTTTCACGTCGTTTAATTCCCTATTTCCTTTATTTGTGTTGTAAAAGGGGGGGTCTCTTATTGGACTCCCCTTGTTGGACCCATTGTAAGGGGCCCATCATGGCCCTATATAAGGCCATGATGGCCCCACATTCTAGCTTAGATCTGGAATTTCTTGTGTTGCAGTTACCGTCACCTGTTTCAGATCTCACCCCTTCGACAGAGAGAAAGGAGAAGAAGGAGAGTAACATGGAGAGGCTGGAAAAGAAGAACTTGGGAGGAAGAAAGGACATCGGAGGTCCGAGGAAGAGGGGGAGAAATGCGTGTGGCCGGACGAATCAGTCCCGCCAGATTTTCCGTCATCTTCCCCCCCCCCCCCCCTTCCTTCCCCAATTCCGACGGTTCTAACCCGCCAGTCCCCGATTGAACGTATTGGTCTCGGTGGCTTCGCCATTCTAGCCTGCTACTGGGGTAGCAGTGCATTGACGTCCTCAAGCCGAACTGCTTGGGAAAAGGCCGATTGATTCGAGACTGGAATTGTTGTGCCCCCTTTGATTCATCGATCTGCTCGGCTACACTTGGGAGATTCGGTCTCCGACTGCCGAAAGTCGTTGATTCACAGGTGCTGCCAATTCTGACCCTACGGCATCTCCTTTTTGACACCCGTGAATGCCTAGAATGGTGAAGATTGGGGGAATTCGGTCTCTTGACGACTCCACCCTTCAATCGGATGATTTCCTGCAGCAAACTCATGTTCGACTCCGCACTGAGGATGAAAGAGGCCTTCCTGGCCGCTGCACGCGCACTGGGCCCCTTTATGCGGCGGCGCTAGCCTGACGGACTTTCTCCGGGTTACTCGCTGGCGGTGTAGCGTGACTGCGCTAGCGACTCCTCTCAATTGTACGTTGCCTAAATGCTGATGGGCGTGATCAAGCTACCGGTGGCGACTGATCGTCGATCGGCGACATCCCAGCTTGCTCCAGCCATGTTAGTCCACCATTACAGATGAGGCCGTTGAGCTCCGAATGTCCGTTCTGGTCAGTCCCTTCGCCAAAACTCCCTCGGTTCCCCCCCCCGAACTCCATCGACAAGCTCCTGCGCTCTACAGCTAGTCGAGCCGGAGTTCGCTCTCCGGCACCTCTCCATCACACCCGCTTCGTCCGCCGCTATTGTCGACGACCCAACACGACAATCCCGCACCAACGAGGTACGCCATCCTCTCCCGCTGCTCGTTTAATTATCCTTTGCAGTATAATTTTGTCTTGACTCCACCGCGCTCGGGCTAGGTAGGTGAGAGAGGTAATTGAGAGAAATTACAACACAATTGAGCATCTTACCGGTACAGTCGATTCCGCCTGTTAGGTGTGAGCCCTAAGGATTGATTTCATTCGGCCACAGACGTCTTCATCGCTCCAAAGAGGTTCGAGAGGCCACCGTCCCAGTCACCCGGTGACCCTGTCCAAGCTTGGAGCTCGGTGCTTCCCTCGAGTCGGAGCCTGCAGGTACGACACGTAGGACACGTTGCATCATAGTTACATATTACCCTATTAGAGTTTATCATCCGTCGGTTGACGACACCGTCGATGTTCAATACCTCTATCTATCTCAATACCGAGCCATCATACTCAGTGTCGACCGGAGGATGTCTCCAATAGGGCGTAGGGATTCCTCGATAGGGCGGGAGATAGATTGATGACTAGGACATGCAAAGACTTTCCTATACTTCAGGCATCCTCCTTCAGCCTCCTCTCGCCTTCCCCTCCTCTCTTCTTGATCTTCCTTTTTCTGCAAGGGGAGGTGAGACCAAAAAAACAAACAAAGATTCCTTCTTCAATTTTTCCTGGTCTCACCCCCTCGTTCAGAGAGAACGAAGAAGGAGAACGAGGAGGAAATAGGAAGGGTCAATGGGAGAAATTGAGCGAGTATCACCAGCATCGGACGACGCCAAGAGTCACCAGGGTCGAGCAGCTTTGGAGGGATCGTAGCAGCATCGTGCAATCAGAACGGCCACCGTCCCCAGGTTTTGTCAACGGCCGTGGGTTGTCCCTCCAGTGATCGAGTCGAATTGCAGTTTTGCCGAAAAAATCCAGGAGTCAGCATCGGACGAATCGAAGTTGCGCCACCTCAATCGGCCCATGTCACCGCCCGGTCTGAGTTCTGGCAAATTTTGGTCGCCGTTGGTTGTGTATAGCCACCACCTGCACTCTCGGTCGGACCTGGCTTGGCTAATTGAGTGGCTTGGTGTTCCCCCTCCTATGGGCCAGTAGTTCGTTGAACTCTCTTTTGGTTGTTGACCCGACCAGAGCAGGTGCGAGTTCTGGTGGGCGTGGAAATGAGAGTTGTTGTCCACATCCCTCGCCGATGATTTCCCTAGATCAAGGCCGACTTCTGTTTGCGACGGGGCCATTGAATACATCAAGGGACTTGCTCCCCAGACGAAGGAGGCCATCTCCTTCCCCCCCCCTTTCTGGATTGCCCTTCCCCCCCCCTTTCTGGATTGCCCTTCCTTTGAGAGGGGGAAATTTTTGCTCGATACTGCCTCCCGACGGCTTTGGGTTGTGGAGAACGGCGTTGAGCCACTCACTCCACCCCAACCAGATTGATTTCGAGAGGCACTTTAACTTGCTCTCGTGACCTGCCGCTAGTGTAGTATTTGCCATCCGTGGTCAATTACACTCACTCAAGTGGCGCCCACTCTCCTCCTTGGACCTCCAAACTGCTGATGCGCTTGACACTAGTTGAGCTGTCGTCACTCTCCGGATTATCCTTTGCAGTATAGTTTCGTTTTGACTCCACCACGCTCGCGATAGGTAGGTGAGAGAGGTAATTGAGAGAAAACTACGAAGCAAGGGAGAGTCTCACCGGTACGGATGAGACCGCCCATTACGTGCAAGCCCTACAGAAGGATTCCATTCGGTCATAGATGTCTTCGTCCCTCCAACAAGGTTCAAGAGGCCGCCGTCGCCGTCATCCGGTGACCCCATCCAAGCTCAGAGCTCGGCGCCTCCCTCGAGTCAGACCCAGCATGTACGACACGTAGGGCGCATCACTCGCATTGCATCGTAGTTGCATCAACCCAATTAGGGTTTTATCAATCGGACGTCGACACCATCGACGTTTGATACCACCATCTATTTCGGTATCGAACCATCATACTCGGTGCCGATTGGACGACGTCCTTGATGACATCAGCCATCAATTTTATTAAATGATAATTTCAAACTTTTTTCAATTGAAGAATTTTACTTTCATGTTTTAGTAGATGAAAAAACTTCATTGTGCCTTTTAATGAAATGAAGGTTCATAAGTTTTTAATACATGATTTAGGGGTAGAGTGGTCACCACTTTCATATAAAGTTCTCTTCTAGGGATTTGTCCAAAATACACCATTTTTAATCAGTAATAGGGTGGCAATTAGATAGAATTGACATATGCTTGCTATGAGCTTCTTACAAGTAAAATGCTTGTAGTGACTACGGAAACTTAATTTCATGCACCCAATTTTCAAGAGCTTCTTATGTGTAAGACGAGAGCTTCAGTACTGGAAGGACAATCAGAACATAAAGAATGTGTGAAGACATGAACACTTTTGAGCAACAAATTATTGGATTATGTGTCTTGGTTTGTCCATGGAAAATATGATTCCATGGATGTGGAAGCATGATGATTGATTCATAATCGATCTTTAAAATCAAACATTGAGTGGAACCTTTTGGCGAAATCGTTCCACCCTTGTCTTTACTGCTTCGTCCTGAAGTCATTCACGCACCCGGCCTCTAAAAGTATCTGCTAGATCAGTCGTCACTTGGATCTTCACGCCTTCTTCTTCAACTCTTCTTGAAAATCTAGAAGATCTTCTCACCATGAAAACACTCTCCTTGGATGAGTAGAAAAGAATAGAGAAAGGGAGGGGCACTCAGATCTGGCTGGCCTGGGTGCTTGAAATGAGTGCCCTTCTCTAATTATATTTTACTTAATTTTTTTTTAAACCTTACAAAGTAAAATATATTCACCAATGCACTTATGACCTTGTATGTGTGACCCTCTAGGCCCATATATCATTCGAGTCAATAATTTTAGCGGCCCAATGATAATTATTGGCCAGCCTTATTAATTAACTATATCAACATATATACTAATTAACTAATGATCAATTTAACCAAATCAATAAGTTAGGTTTCCAGCCGTGGGGTGCCAAGCTACACCTCGTGTTCTAAAAGATACTGAGAAGTGTTGAGCTCTCTAATGGAACCTTTATCGTCATTGATTACCGTATATGTATAATCCATCATCCACGCGAGACTCTCGAACAACTTAGGATATGGTTTATCGTTAAACCCTAATCCATCATTCGCTTAGTATTGATGCGTAACAGGGATCATTGGAGGACTCCTTGATAATCTCAATTTTAGGGGTCTGAATTGGTCTTTGGTAATTAAGATTATTCAATAAAAATAAATTTAACCGTACTTACTTAGGAATATTTAGTTAGTGATGAGTACGGATCGTCTCGACAAGGAACATAGATTAAGGAATTAATTTCTTATTATAATGATGATCAACGTATGAAGAGATGAAGACGGGAGTACAATGCGTGCGCTATCGAGTAGAGTGATGTAATTTAAACTTAGTAAAGAGTAGGTGAAAGTAGAATTTTGCGTAGCGATATGCGGATGGGATAGATAATGTAAATGGGCACGATGGTGGTCGAGTGCGTGGATGATGGTAGTGGTGGAATGAAGAACGGTGTGATGGAGAAGAGAGACGATATAATGGGGACGTATGTAAGTGAAATCATAAATGAAAATTTGATTGAAAACTATAATTATGATAACGATGGTGTTGGAAAAGGAGCAACGTAAGGCGATGAGACTTACCTTAGATCCTTACGTTCTAATCACCGTGATTTACTAGTGCCGGTAAGCTCTCCCTCTTTTCCAATGCTTCTCCCCACAAACCCAAGACACCAAGAACACTCTTGATGGATCTCAAAACTCACTATCTTTTAATCAGCCTACACAAGAAGGAAGCAAGTTCAAGATGAATTTTATAATGATCCAGGTCTCTATTTATAGATCAGAGTGTGTGGATGGAAAGAGGGGAAGATGAAGCAATGCTGAAAATTTCAGCTCAATTGGAATTGTAAATCAAAATTTATGGACGTTTAAAGTTGAGCCAATCCTAGTTCTTAATTTATTTCTCTCTCCTAGTCAGCATCCTCATTTTCTGTGCCCGTTAAGAAGTCAAAGTGCATGATATTCCATGCTTTTAGTATTACGCGCCACGAGTACCTGAAAAAGGACAAAGAAAACAAAATAAAAAGCATTAAAAAACTCTTTTCGGGTGCTGATGTGGCGACTTGTCAGCGTGCCACGTCACCCACGTCTTTCTTATTTTTTATTTGTTTTAAATGAGTGGACGTGAGAGTGCCACGTCATAGTGCGCCAAAAACTTCATATTAAATAAAATAAAATCCCAAGAAAATGTATAAATATATATTTTGACTTAAAAAAATCATATCATTCTAAATTTAATGTCTAAAAATTCTACAAAAATCATATTCTGCCTCAAAAATTATATTGTTTTAGAATCTATTGTTAGAAAAATCCCAAAAATGTAAAAATTCAGAAAATCATTCTAAAAATAGATTTAATCATTTTAAGCTTGATAACATGCAAATATGAGTGATTTAATGCTAATATACATGTGAATATGATTATATTGAAGCGCTAAACGTGCATGTTATCAGTTCTCCAATATCCTCACTACCATGGCCATGGATTTTTTGCATCGTCTTCCTTGAGCCAATCTCCTCTTATACAAAGGGCGGGTGATCGCATCTTGACCACTCAATCATCTATGTGATCTTCTTACTACATCCAAGCTATGCCTTGTTTGAATCCATGATTAGAGGCTCATAAGTCGTAGTCAAAATGTAGTTGTCCATTTACGAGATGTCCTTAGTGTTTCAGGTTAGTGGATCACTTATACAACAGTGACATGAATCAATCTGATTAACTTTTAGGTATAATACCATTCAGGGATTCGTACGGAGCAATTCAGTGAACTCTTTCTCCAAAGAGCACCCTATATTTGTCCTTAGTGTTGCCATACTAATAGCCACAAGATCAGCTATGCTTATCGTATTAGTAGGATCAACTAATGCTATTCTATACGGAGAATTTGATATTCGTCTCGAGTATCCATGGAATAGGAATATTTAGAATACATGTTTAAAGACTAGTGATCACTGTGTTATGATCTCATCATAATTCATTAAGTCATTGCACGTATTTATGGACTTCCTTATAAACTTTACACATGAATAATAATGAACATGAATAGTTTATTCAATGAACTTAAATAAACATAGCGGTGTGATTGGCTTGACAGCCACATAATATACATCACAAATAATGATTGGCAAGTAACTAGATAAATAAATTAAACTTAAACCTTTTGGTTCGGAATAAATGATTCCCTTTAACTACTATATTCTGCTCTTGAGAAGTGAGGATAATTCAGGAATAAATAATGTAGGCGCCACAAATCAAATATTCAATGCCATATCCAGATTTTAGTGTTGTTATAAAAAAACAAAGAGGGGAAGACAAAAGGGAGAGAGAGATTGAAAATGAGAGATAGACATAAAAAGAGATAGAAAAAAAGAGATTGAGAGGGAAAGAGAGAAAGAATTAGGGTGAGGGAGTAATGAGAGAGTGAGAAAGAAACATCCAGACAACGATACTGAGAGACTTGTAAAGAAAGGGAAATACAAATAAAGGGAAGCAAAAAAGAGGGAAGAATAAGAGAGAGAAAGAGAAAGACAAAAAGACACACAAACACACACAAATAATACTCTCAAGAACAAAACATAAATAAAGGGAAGAAAGAGTAAGAGCTAGAAAGAAAGAGATAGATAGAGGAAAAGATAGAGAGAGACAGAGAAAGAGATAAAGAATTAAAGAACAGGAATAGCGAGAAAGGGAGAAAAATATAACCAGCCAAGGATATAGAGAGACATGTGAAGAAAGGGAGAAGAGAAATAAAGGGCAGCAAAAAAGGGGGAAGGATGAGTGAGAGAGAAATAGAATTGTGAATAAAAGACTTAAAGAAAGGAGAGAGAGAGCTAGACAAAAAGTGTCATATAGAAAGAGAGACATAGAGGGAGAGAGAGAGAGGAAGAATTAGGGAAGGGAGTAGTAATAGAGGGAGAAAGATGCAGCCATACAAAGATATGCAGGGACATGTGAATAAAGGGAAAATAAAAATAAAGGGCAGAAAAAAAAGGGAATGAATGAGAGAGAGAATTGAGAAGAAAAAATAAAGAAAAGAGGGTAGAGAGTAAGAGATAGACAAAAAGAGATAGAAAAGATAGATAGAGAGGGGGAGAGAGGAAGAAATATGGAGAGGGAATGGCAGTGGAGGAAGAGAGAGATCGAAAAAAGGATATAAGGGACATGTGAAGAAAGGGAAAAGACAAATAAAGGGGAGTAAAAAAAGGAAGGATGAGAGAGAAAATTAAGATTCAAAGGAAAAAGAGAAAGCAATAGAAAATAATATGGAAAAATAAAACATAGATATTAAAATATAATAAGAGAAAGTAATATTGATAGAAGGAAAATGATTGGGTTACTGAGAAAATGGTTATGAGAACAAAAAAATAGTAATACGTAGAAAGAGTGAAACAAAAGAGAGAGAAAGTGGATGAAGAAGAGGCCAATGGGAGACGACAAACATTTATACATGTAGAGTGATAGTAGAAGAGACAGCGATGAAGAAAATGATTGGAGAAGGGGTCAATTGGAGACAATGTAGATTCATAAATATAGAGAGATAGCAAGCATGAAAGAAAGGAAGAACTTTGGTGGAGAAGGGGTCAATGGGAGACGACACACAATAGAGATATCAAAGAAGAGAGCGAGATGAAGAAGACGGGCGCAGAAGGGATCAACCAAAGACTACATACATTCATACATATAGAGAGATGACAAGCAAGAACGAAAGAAAGATCTTTAGTGGAGAATGGGTCGATGGGAGGCGACATACATTCATACATATAGAGACGTAGAATAAGAGAGAAAAAGATGAAGAAAATGGGCACAAAAGGAGTCAATCGGAGACTACATACATTCATACATGCAGGGAGATTTTGATAATCTCTTTTTTAGGGTTAAAATTCGTCGTTGGTAATTGAGATTATTCAATAAAAATATATTTAACCATACTTGAAAATACTTAGTTAGTGATGAGTACGGATCGTCTCCACAGGGAACGATGATTAAGGAATCACTTTCTCAAACTAGTGATGATCAATGAGAGGATCGACAAAAACACGATTCAAGGATATGACCTAGTGATATCGATTAACAAGTACTTAATTTATATGTTTATTTAACTTAAATAAAAGAGTAAGTGATTGTGACGGACACGATGATGAACGAGAGTATGAACGAGGATGGTGGTTGGATGTGGAGTGGTACAATGGCAAGGATAGACAGACGAGAGAATGGGGATGTAAGTAAGCTAAGTGATAAATGAAACGTTGATAAAAAACTATAACTATGATAATGATGATGTTGGGAGAGAAATAACATAAGGCGAAGACACTTACCTTAGATCCTTACGTTCCGCCAGGATCACAGCGATTTGCAAATGCCTGTAAGCTCCCCCTCTTCTCTTATGTCTCTTCCAACACACCCAAGACACAAAAACCGCTCTTGATGGATCTCAAAACTCACCATCTTTCAATCAGCCCACAAAAGTAGGAAGCAAGTTCAAGATGATTTTTACAATGATCCATGCCTCTATTTATAGATCACAAGGTATGGATAGAAAGTAGAGGGGAAGATCAAAAGTTATGGCCGTTGGAAGTTGAAGCAATCCTAGCCTTTAATTTCTTCTCTCTCCTCATCAATGTCATCGGATTTGTGCCTGTTAAGAAGTCAAAGCACTTGGTATTCTGTGGTTTTTCATATTCTATGGCTTTTCGTACTCTCTGGTTTTTCATATTCTATTGCTTTTCATATTCTGTGGCTTTTTATATTCCGTGGCTTTTTGTATTCTGTGGCTTTTCGTATTCCATGGTTTTTCGCATTCCGTGCCACATATATATGACAAAAGGACAAAAAACAAAGAAAAAAATCTCTTTCTCGACGCTGACGTGGTGGCCTATCAGTGCGCCACGTCACCCTATGCCATAAAAAAACCAAAATACTTAAAATTTCAGATTAAATAAAATAAAATGCCAAAAAATGTGTATATGTATATATTTTGACTCAGAGAAATCATATTTTTCCAAATTTAATGTCAAAGAAATCCATAAAAATCAGTTTTTATCTCAAAAATTATATTCTTTTGGAATATATTGTTAGAAAAATCCCACAAAACGGAACAAATTCAGATATTTGTTCTAAACATAGATTTAATCATTTTAAGCTTGATAACATGCAAATATGAGTAATTTAATGCAGAATAACATGTAAATATAATAATATAAGGCACTAGAAATGCATGTTATCAGTATCATAGAAGAATGAGAACCAGAAATTCAATGATCGCATTGGTAAACTCAAATTTAGGGTAAGTTTACATGTTGTGTATTTTATTTTATTCAATAAAATTTACAAACCATTATGTAATAAAATAATTTGACTAGTTAGTAATGAGTAAGGTTCATCTCCACATGGATTTGATCTTTGAAAATAACTTTCTCTATAGAGTGAATACGAGAGGACGAGGAGGAATACATTTAACATACGAGATAATGGTAGGATGAAGATAGTGATAAGAGATGGGGATAATAAATTATTTAAAAAGAATGAGATGAGTATTGCACAAGTGATGGATCTTGATTGAAGCAAGTGAGAATGAAAGTCAAGGATGAAGGAAGTCATGACAAAGTGATGATAAGATGAGATGAGAACTAATGGGTGATGATAATAAGAGATATATGTTTTAGGGTTTAATACCGAAATTAGGGTTTAATATAAGAAAGGAAAGTTTGAAGGTGCGCCATGACAGAGATGTCAGTGTGAGACACGGTGATAAATGTGGCAGAAGTAGGAATAGAGTGATGGATAAAATGGTAGAAAATAGTGATTAAGGTTTTCTGAGATAAATAGAGAGGGGACACATGACGAGATCATGATGACATAGGCGATAGGTGAGGTGGATGGTAGATGATGATAGATAGGGATGGGGATGGATAATGATGGATCCGATCTATCCAAATGAATTTCTCTAATAATGATAAATGTACGTCAAGATCAATGCATCTTCCTGATGCAGATCATCTCCCACTTCTCAGTTGACCAAGCACCCAAGATACCAAGACACTCTTGATGGACCTTTAAAACTTCATTTGCTTTCAGTCTACCTCTCTATGAGGAAGTAAGCTTAAATATTTTATTAACAAAGATTGGGGAGTCGCTTTACAAATCCATCAATGGATGGATAGAGGACAGAAAGACAAAGCTACCCTCAAACTTTAAGCTCAATTGGAGTTTTTTATAGCCATAAATTAAGTGCTGAAATTGGGTGATTCCTTGTTGCCAATTTAACCCAAAGATTTCTCTCTTCTCCGCCTCATTAGCAACGTCATGTCATTTTTATGGATTTATCTCATCATAGCATCCAATGTGATCATTTCTCAGGCTGTCATGTGTCATCCTCAATCAACAGCTCTCATCATGTCACATGTCGCTCCTTAAAAAGAAAAAAATGAAGGGATAACTGATTAATATTGTGGTATTTCTATTATTAAAGTCCTACTTGTCACAGAATGAGGATCGTTGGAGAACATCTTCTCGAATATCATCACTGCCCTAGCCAATATTTAGCTTCATTGTCTTCCATGACTCAATCTTCTCTTCTATCAATGATGGATGATCCCATCTTGACCACTTAATTACCTCCATGTACTTATGTCTAGATCTGAGCGAAGACTCATTTACACCCATGGTTAGAGTCTCGTAAGGCATAGCCAAGATATAGTCTTATGCCCACAAGATGTCATTTGAGGCTCCTATGTATGGTTAATTCAGGTCTTCGATGCCCTTTTTGTGGTTTGGACTGCCTCATTTCATATAGGTTGTTTGTTGAAATTCTCCTTTTTCTCCCGTTACAACCATAAAATGTTCATTAAATTCACCAATGCTCTAGCGCTCAAATAACCTCAAGCAGTTTATCTTACTAGTTGGTTTGATGTCAAGCAGGTTTCATTTAAAAAATAAAGAAATATAAAGAGTAATACAATTTATAACTCATATTATTTAATAATTAATGCATAAATGTAATTTCATCGTAATAACTAGTGGATAGATATGTAATCAGTGATCACTTATGCATACTGTCATTTGTGATTATTGATGCCTAAGATGCATCTTGACAAGGGACTATAAATTCTACATTCAATTGCAAAGCTTGAATCCATTGATAATGATTACCATCAAGAAGTGGTGAAATGTGTTGGTCACTACTAGATGCAACACTTGTTGACAAGGTGGATGATGTGAGTGCATAATATGGAGCAGCTAATGTGACACTATGAGAGGGCTTAAAATGTGAGTTAATACCATATTTTTTGAAGGTTTTCTTCGATGAAAGGAAATTGGAAGATGACTGAGGTTCTAGTATTAAGAAAATATTTGCACAATCACTTCAGAATTCTATATAGTATAAACACCAAATGATCCATGGTAGAAGTCTACCAACCATGACATATTCCTCAAGCTGACCTGGGATGTCAAATATTTCCTCCCCATCAGCCCAAGTAATGAGCCATTAAAGTTGGTTTTCTCCTTTTGATGACACATAGCCACATATAAAAGGTCTAATTATAAGGGACTTAAATAGCCACATAGCCATGACAGCGCAGAAGCTAACCTGGCCTGAAAATCATCCAACCATATAGCTCGTAAGGTGGCATACATCCAGCCGAGGGCATCATAATTGGTCAACCAAGCACCTAGCAGCGTAGTGGATCACCAATAGTTATCTAAATAGGCAGCTAGCTAGTGAGGTAGCTAGTTAGGGGACAACAAATCATCCAATCCTATAGCTCAGAAAATAAGTTATTTATTCACCTGACATGAAAACATGCATCTAGCTTGGGAACATCACCATTGGACAAACAAGAACCTAGCCATGTAGTTGGGCTGCCAAAAGTTATCTGAACAAGCAGCCTACAAGCCATGTCAAGCATGAAAAGACAATTGAGCTATCGATAGATTTTAGGCCCCTAACTAGGCGGCATTCCCTTCCCAGAGGCCTGCGTGCTTATTGGGAGGGCGTGTTCGCGATAGACTCATAATACTTAACGACTGAGGCCTATTTGTGCGATGTTGCAACGCATTGTGTGGTGTCACCTAACCCTGATATTTCAGGCGATCGCCCCTGTAGTGGTAACACACTATGGATGGTGTGAATGCCCATCGGCACTCTGCGTGGCGGATCAGGGTGACCCGCGTGCGTTGGAGCGCGTGGGCTGACTAGAGAGCGCATGTGGGTGCCCTAAGCACATCGCTCGTGCGGGACACGCTGGCCGGCCAGTAGAGCCATTGTGTGGAGCGCGGAGCTGTGCGGGGAGCCGCACAGGCATTGTGCGCATCGTGTGTCTGGGGCGCGGGGCGAGAGACATCTCGCCAGGAGACTAAGGTTATTGGCGCACAGTGAGCGCTGAGATGGCTTGGGCACGTGGCGCCCCCACAGGTAGCATTGGGCACATGGCTCCCAGCTTGCGGAGCTGAGCACGACGGCATCCAGGCAGACCGAGCAAAAAGTGTCAGCGCGAGTGCTGTGGCGTGTGTGATCACCTAAAGGCTGGGGTGGCGTGTGTGATCGCCATGCCCACAGGCGCATGGCGCCCAGCCCAGGGCACGCGTGTAGCAGCAGTACCGGTGGGCACGCGCGTAGGGTTGCAGGCCTGAAGGTGCGAGAGCACCCCTACCAAGGCGCGCGGTGCCTCGTCTCGTTACTTCGGTATCAACCCTGGTCTTCCCCCATGTAATGCTTGTGCCGACTATGTAGCTCTTTATGGTATCAATGCAATGACCCTATTCCTCGACGGGGACGCATCCCCACCCTCTCCTCTAACCCCTTCTATATGATCTTAAGCTATTGCAAAAGTCTTCCGTTGCAAGAGATCAATGTTGCTCAGTGTTCTGCTCCAAGTACCGTGGCCAGCACACATGAGATTTGAGCAATTGTCCTAACTCAGAATTTGACCGCGTGACAATAGATGTTAGGCACCTAAATAAACGACATCCATGCCTAAAGGCCTTCGTGCTTATTGGGAGGGCATGTTCACATGATCTGTAATGACGGAGTCCTATTTAGTGCAATTCTGCAATGACTAATAATCTCAATTTTAGGGTTAAATTTTGTGGTTAATGATTGAGATTATTCAGTAAAAATATATATATTTAACCATACTTAAAAATACATATTTAGTGATGAGTATAGATTGTCTCCACAAGGAACGATGATTAAGGAATTACTTTATTATATTAGTGATGATGAATGAGAGGATAGACAAAAACAAGATTCGAGGACGTGAGCTAGTGATATCAATTAAAAATGCGTTAATTTAACATAAATAAAAGAGTAAGTGCACATACGCACATGATGATGGACGATGGTAAGAACGCTGATGGTGATTGGATTTAGAATGGTACAGTAGTGAGGATGAAGAAACGAGAAAAGAGAGTAAAATGAGACTACAAGAACAATGATAAACCCTAATTACATTAATTATGTCGTCGGGAAAGAGACAACATAAGGAAAAGATACTTACCTTATATCCTTACATTCCGCCAAGATCATGACGATTTATGAGTGTCGGTAAGCTCTCTCTGTTCTCCAATGCTTCTCCCACACACCGAGGACATCAAGAACACTCTTGATGGATCTCAAAACTCACTATCTTTCAATCAGCCCACACAAGTAGAAAATAAGTTCAAGATGAATTTCACAATGATCTAGGCCTCTATTTCTAGATAAGAGGGTATGGATGGAAAGAGAAGGGGAAGATGAAGCAATGCTAAAAATTTCAGCTAAATCAGAGTTGTAGATCAAAAGTTATGGCCGTTTGAAGTTGAAGAAATCCTAGCACTTGAAATTTTCTCTATCCTTATCACCGTCGTTCTTTTCCGTGCACATTGAGAAGTTAAAGCGCTCTGGATTCTACGCCACTTTGTCTTCCATGCGCACTTGTCATTTTCCGTGCCACATGCTCCTAGGAGGAAGAAAAGGACAAAAAAGAAAAAGAAAAACAAAGAAAAAAGGAAGAAGATTCACGGCTGATGTGACAACGCGCTAGCGCATGCCACATCAGCGCAGACATCTTCTTTTTTCCCTTTTTGTTTTTTTATTAGTTTAAATGGGCAGACGTGGACGCGTCACGTGACCGTGCGCCCACAAAGCAAGAAAAAAAACATGTGTGATAATATAGCAATCATCGCTTCGCAAATCGCAATGCGATGATTACCTACTTAATGATTGGCTCACACCAATCATTAACTCAGCTAATGATTGGCTGGCACCAACATCATAGAATGCTCTGATTTGTCCCCGTTCAACGAATCGAACGGCAACACATGGCGGCGCTAAAGAAAAAATTAAAAATGCTTTAAAAATTTATATTAAATAAAACAAAAGACCAAAAAATACATGTAAATATATATTTCGACTCGCAAAAATCATATCTTCCAATTTTAATGTCGAAAAATTCCGGTAAAATCATAGTCTATCTTAAAAAATTATATTCTTTCAGAATGTATTTATAGAAAAATGCCAAAATGCATAAAAGTTAGAAATTCCTTCTAAAATAAACATGCAATGTGAGTAATTTCATGCATTTAAACATGTAAATATGATTATATAGGGTACTAAAAATGCATGTTATCAGTGACACCATACCTTGATCTTTTAGGCCATTGACCCCACAGTGGTGATACACAACGTATGGTGCATGTGCCCTTAGCACTTCGGCATGACGGATTAGGGAAAAATCTGTGCGTGGTGGGTGTGCGGGTTAATGGGAGCGTTGGCGCTGCGGTAGTGCCCTGTGCGTGCGCGTGACGCAGGCCGTGCAGTAGCGCCACGGCGAGACGAGCGGAGCTGTGGGGAGAGCCGCACAACTGCGCGCAGGCATTTCGTGCATCGCGTGTGCGGGGCGCAATGCGGGAGACATCTTGCCAAGAGACTAAGGCATTTGCGCATAGTGAGCGCCAAAACAGGCTGGGTGTGTGGCGCTGCCATTGATAGTGCTAGGCGCGTAGTGCCCAGCTTGCGGTGCTGAGCATGGCGGCGTCCGAGCAGACCACGTGATAGGTGTCAGCGCGGGACGTGGTGGCATGTGTGATCATTAAGGCTGGGGTGGCGTGTGCGATCGCCATGCCCACGGGCGTGCGGCTCCCCGTCTGAGGGCACGTGTATAGCAGTGGGGCCGGCAGGCACGCATGCAAGGGTGGGCCTCAAGACACATGAGTGCCACTGCCAAGGGGCGTGATGCCTCATCTCGTGACTTCGGTATCAACCCTCGTCTTCCCCCATTTAATGCTCATGACGATAATGCAACTCTTTGGTGATATTAATGCAATGACCTTATTTCCCTATGGGGCTGCATCCCCACCCTCTCCTCTAACCCCTTCTATGAAATCTTAAGGTATTGCGAAAGACTTACGCTGCGGGAGACCAAGGCTGCTCAATGTTCTAGTTCAAGCACTAAAGCCAGCACGTGCTAGATTTTAAAAATTGACCTAGCTCATAATTTGGCCGCGTGACAATAGGTCATCTAGCTAAACAGCCAAACTATTCAGGATTATGCCAACCAAGTTTCCAATTAGTAAGCTAACCAGACACCAAGTATAATAACTCACCAACAAGGTGGCCTTTGACTAGATAGACAAATAACAAAATTTTCCCTATGGGTCGCACACATAAGCCATTGGCAGTGATGGACCACCTACGGAGGAGATGACCCAAGTAAACACATGCCATTATCATTAACCCCATATTGGATAAAATTTTATTCATTTTTATAACTTTATTCCTGAAATCTCCAAATTTATAATTATTTTCTCTCTACTCCACCTATAAATAGGACATTCTATAAAGATTGTCTGACAATTTTTGAAAGAGCATTTTCTTCTAAATAAGTAGCATAGAGCTTCCTTGTTCCCACCGCCGTTGTCAAACATGGCTCTGCCACTGCTGCCACTAAGAAGAGGCTACTCCTCTTGTGTATCTCTATCACCATGCATCATTGTATCATTGTCGTGTGCACCTTTGTGGACAATTAGGCCCCACCACATTACACCCTTGTGACGCACCACTCTACCTCCTTATGTCATTTTGCCCTCTCACTACGTCTACCTACCTTGGTGATAACTTGCAAATTATAATGTTTAATTGATGAATATTACATTACATTAATGTATTTTAATGACCATATTTGCATGTTATCATATATAAATGGAGATAAATAACTTACACTTTGATTTATTATTTTTTTGCATTTTAAATATTTTTTTACACGGTATTCGACCTCTTTGCATTAAATAAATATTTTTTTACAGGGCTTAGAATACTTGGCTAAAGGTTGGTAAGTGTTTTACTAATTTTTCTGAAAATTTGCATATTTGTTTATAATTTTTCTGGCCAATATTTAGCCAAGAAATGATTTTTTGAATTTAAAAAATACATATTTTATTTATTTGACATTTTTGAAAGCATTTTAATATATAAATATATATTAAGTGGCATCCACGTCATTCGTATTGCGATGCCATAATGAGAGAATGGTTGTCTTAAAAGGCACCAACGTGGCACGGGCAGCAAGAAAAAGGGTACGATTTTTTTTTAGTTTGTTTAACTTTTTGTGCAATAAATGCACGTGGAGAATCGATCTCCACGTGCATTTATTAAACAAGATTATTCCTCATACGCTTAGTTGGGTAGCCGCGTGAATTGACCGACACATGTACATTTATAAAAATAAAAGGATTCACTTTTTATTTAATACACGCACAGTCGATTCACCACGTACATTAAATGCACGCGAAAATTGACACTGGTTGTATTAAAATATTGCAGTAAGCTTACCTCTTTATTATTTTTTTTAAAAGGGCGCTAATGAGGGCGACGTGGCGCTTTCTTAAGCATGTAGGTACAGCATTATGGAGCAATCATTGCGGCCTGTGGAAGCGTGCAATGAGGTGTCATAACGAGATCCAAGGACAGAGAAAACAAGAAAAAAATGTCAGCCAATAGAAAAATGTCATTTTTTAAGAGAGATAAAATGATCAAATGGCCGTGATTAAATGCCAATAAATCTGCGATATCTTGAGATCTAGCCGTCCAATTGAGCTGAAATATTGGGGGCATGTTTGTCTTTTCTCCCTCTACAATCCATACGGTTGGATTTTTAATTAGAGGTCGGGAAGAAGGGGGGATTCACTTTTTGAAGCTCTCCCCAAGGATTTGGCCAGGAAGGACACATGACTTGCTTTAGAAGTCGACAAATCCTGATTCATCATTGAAATTTGTAAGTTTCTAACTTATATTTTGTACTTCTTCTTGAAAGATTCTAAAATGCCATGGCATTAGCGAAATGTACATGCCCTTGAAGTTGATTTGAAATGAAATTAGCATTGCATTTTGATTTTGATTCGAGATCTGATTTTTAATCTTTAGTTATACATTTATTTGGATCCATTCTGCTATTTTGGATTTTTAGATTAGGGTCAAATTTTGCTTTTTCCCCAAATTCTTGTACTTTCTCTCTCTAGGCCTATTTTTTCTCTCTAGATTTCAAAGTTGATTGTTTAGAAATTCAATTAAACATATAAAGCACCTAAATCTAAAATTTCATAAAAACAAATCGCCCATCTTCAAGTCCAATTTGAAAACTCCCTTTCGTGCTTATTAATTTACAATTTTAAATATATAAAAATTGTCTTATAAAAATTATTTTGATTGGGAATTTGGTAATCTGAATTAATATGATCTTATAATCAAAATTACCCTATCAAGTGTCTTGACCAAAAATATTAAAATCAAGATTAAGTTTCTACTTAGTTTTAATTAATTATAAATATAATTAAACATAATTAAGGTCTATTAAATGCAAAATCAACTCATTCTTGTAATAATTAATTTGAAACTGGATAAAAATTATTCCTTAGTGCCTCCTTGTGGTTCGACCCCTTGCTTGCTCTATATATATTATTTAGTGATTAAGGGTCATTATAAATTTTATTGCAGAAGTCTAAAAGCCTAAACAATGACGTAATTACATTTCAATTTTAGGCTTATCAATTGGTCTGCATCACCTTCTTGCACAGTGCCATAGTCACACTCTATGCTGCCCCTCTATGTTGTGTTTTCATGCCATGGCCATCCTGTGTCATCCTTGTCTCACACCACCATCTTGTGTTGGCCAATAAGTGTCGATACTTGTTTACCATCTAGGCTCGACAAAGCACATATCGTTTTCCCCATCAAAGCACACATCGGGTTCCAACCCGACTCATCATGTCGTCCTACCATATCAAGCTAGCACTGAAGTTCCATTCTTCCCTCTTTGGTGATCCAGATTACTCCATATAGTGTGTTTCCATTACCTACGGATTTAGTGGAATATATTTGTGTCTTCATGTAGTTGATCACTCAGGGTTATTTTGGAGCTTTTATTCTACAGTAGGTGCAAGACAGTACTCCCGCTGTTGACTACAAAAAAGGGTTGCACCATTGATCATGTGAATCTGTGGTATATTTTATCCATCCCTAGGTGGCCCTTAGTGCATCATCCCCCCTTGTATTTGTTCCCCTTAAATAAAGACAGTCTTTATGTGAAGACAAATGCCCACCAAGAAAATGAAGTTGATCATGATGAGGTCCACACTTAAGTGTGAACACATAACTCATTCTACTCATAATACTTTGTCCATACTTATGTTTCTAAATATTGAAGACTTTCAGCAACAAGTTTGCGGGGATAACTTCATTAAATTTTAACATAAATATTTATTATCGTACCCTAAGGTAGAAACTAGGTTTTAACAGTTATAAATTATTTTATAATGCACCATAATTGTTGTACTCAAAATAAATTAACTAGAGATAACTTAAAAAATGTGTTTCCTATAATTTTAAGCTTTAATTATTTTAGGAGATAGTAGCCATCAGAAATCTTTGATTTTTCATTCACGTATTTGCACCATCACCAAACACGGAAACACATTAGTCATTAAAGTTATAACGTCATCACTGTGACAAAACATAAAAGCAATTGATTTTAATTAATTTACCTAATTACCTATAAAACAACAGTTAAGCACTTAAAATGAATCAAATTCATAAAACAATTGTCAATTTTTATGCGTAAAATACATATTTGATTACTTGAAATAGTCAAAACACTAATCACTTAGCAGACAATATTTTACATAATGAGCTAACATGTAAAATATCATCACTACTAGTATTAAAATATATACAATTAGTGTTTCTTCATGAAAGACATAGCAACCACATAGTTGTGATGTACCACAAAATTGTGTGGAAGTCTTTGGATCAGTATTATCACCCCACCCAATGTAGTATGATCTGTGTATGTTACTTAAATTTATGAAATTTTGACATCAAAATTGGCCAAATACCTTATGTGATCAATTTACAATCAGATCAGGGACCATGTATGCCCAATATGATCGATTAAAGACCAGAGCAGGTTACTGATCACTGATCGCAAACACCTGATCAAATCAGATCCCCTCTTTCAGCACACCATCAGATTCTGCTTGCACAAGTGAATTCAAGCAAGATAGAGTTGATATGATTATTGTACAATGTTCCTTCTGATATTTTATTCAGATCTTTTTATGTACCTTAAGTTTATAATACAACGCAAAACTTTTTGTCAATAAATATTGTACATATGACTTGAGTTTTTTTCAAACGCCTAATCTGATTGATGATTGTATATCGGAATCTGATCGATTGATGCTCAAATCTGGTGGTTTGGGCCCCTCTATCAACACTCGATCAGATGTGCGGTGGATTGAATGCTATCAAAATACAGTTAATCTGATCATGGTATAAACTGTCTCCTCTCAAAATTTAGTCTTATCATTATATGTTACTTATTTATAGCACATCAGAAAATAATTTGTAAGTAAACATTGTACAAATGACTTATTCTTCTCATCCGTTCATCCGACCATAATTGAATATTCCACGAGATGCACTTCATGGTTAAGTGATAGTCCCCCCTCCCCTTTTATGAGTGTTCTGTAATCCCATCTCCACATCAATCTCCTTTCCTTTACCATTAACTAGAGTGTCGTTGTCCCTGATAAGCCAAAAATAGGGATGAATTTTATGCAATTTTTAAACCCTTGTCGTTGTCAATTTTAGCTTATACAATAAAATTTATAAAACCTCACTTAAGATGCACAATGATGAGTAGAGGTATCGTCCAAGGGAGGCTTGTAAGGAGTTCAATTCGATGATTTTTTCGATAATTAGGATTAGTTTGATCTTCAATGAAGATCAAATCAACCTAATTAGACAAAGAATTTAGAGAGGGAGGTAGGAGAGATGAGAAGAGTAGAAGAAACAAGGAAGCTCTAAGTTGAATTAATTGATCCCAATGAAAAGATCAAGGGATTCAATTAGAGGGATTAAGAAGAACCTTTTGATTTGGTTGGTTGGTTTTTGTAAGTTTGATAATTCAGAATTAACTACACTTTTAGATAACAAAGAAAAAAAAAAGAAATTTTAATACCCTAGAAATTAGAGTTTTTAGAGTTTTCTTTTGAAATGCATTTGAATTCTAAGTTAAATCTCTCAATTTCTCCTCTCAATCCTAATCAGGGCTTGTACATGCCACTCAAGCCAAGCGATTGAGAGGGTCAGACCAGAATCGAGAAGAACAATCAAGAAATTGAACTCATTTCATTCAAAATGCACCAAAAATTCAAATACAATAAAGGGAAAGGTACCAAACAGGTTGATCCAGGCTGGGGATCCTCTCTGTCTTGCAGTTGTGATAGAGAACCATCAAGAATGACCCCCTCCTCTCGAAATTCGGTTTTTTATACTTAGGTCAAATGGTAAAAATTACCATTTTACCCCTAATTAGTGATTACTTTTTATCTATCAATGTAGGCTTGGTCTAGATGATCCAACCACACAGATAAAAAGAGGAGATCAAGGCGAGCAAATCCATTAAAATCGTCTCGATCGGACTTCTGGATCAAAAGTTATTAAGAAATGAATTTAAACCAATTTTTAACCATTGGATTTAAATCATTTATTTAAATATTTTCTTTTGAGACACGCAATGATGTCTCGAGCATCCATTGGCCGGCAATAGTTCAACCTCTAAGGGTGGCTTCAATCTTGTTGCGCCACGTACCCCCCTAGCGAAAATAAAACAAAAAAAAACAATTCAAAAGTCGGGGATTTCATACATTTTGATACGCACGTACGTGTGCGTTTGTATTCAACTTAATCGAATTACGATGTGCCACGTCACCGCCTGTGCGTGCGCGTTGCATGCGCCGCACGTGTGGTAATCTTACCGCACAGTGGCCCCCACTGCCCGCCGTCGGATTCTCATCCGACGGCTGTGATGAGGCCACATCGTCGCTCCTAGATGTCGCCCTGACATTTAGATATAAATCCTTTGTGAAACAAACATTTGCCGCTTGTCGCCGCCCAAAAATAATTATGCATATACCCCTTGCGCATTCTCTCTCCTTCGGTTTTTTTCCTAAAACATTAAAACAAAATATAAAATAATTGCAATAAAATCCTAGAACATTTTAAATCGTATCTTTACGCCTGCAACCACGACCGAGAGCTGTTTTGAGGGTATCATTGCAACGAAACTTTACAAAACAGCCCTTCAAAGTTCGAAAATAGTGTTAATACACATTTTTTCTTATAAATATATCTTTTTTCTTTTGTTTTTTTCTTTAAAAAATGCATTTCTTCTTCAAATAAATCTCAGAAAAATCCTAGAAAATCCTAGAAAATTCTAGAAAATTTCCTGATTCATCCACGTACTGATAAATCTTGAAATTAAATATTAAACTTGCCACTTCATTCAAAAATAATTGTTTCAGGTTTAAATAAATCCCTTAAAATTCATAGAATTAACATAAAATAATGGAAAAAATCAGAAATCACTTGAAAACCATATTTTCCTGTGAATAGATGATAACAACCCCATTTTAAGCTCTTGAAATGCATAAAAGTGTGCTGATAGCATGAGATAAAGAACAAATTTAGGGTGTTATCAGTCCCCCCCTTTTATTCCACCCCACTCGTCTTCTCTACTCCATTTGATACGCCTTTTGCAGATTGAGAGTTGGAAGCCTGCGCTTGATCTGGGTTCCTTATATGTTTCTCATCTTCATCCTTGCTATGAATTTCAAATGGCCACTTTTTTTGAATGATGTCCACTTCATTGTCCCTGACTCGTCACTAGCTCGTGCTTTCTTGCACCTGTTAATATGCTCTCCCTTGGACTTCCCATTTTTTTCTTCATATCTTAGGCATTCCTTTGTGATTTCCATGCCTCCGTGCACATCTGACTTCCTTGTGTGCAGCAATATACTTGGTCGTTGCGGTAGTTGATGATTGTCTGCTTCTTCCTCAACCCCTTTTGGCTTCTCTTGCAGATTCTAATCTTCACATGGCTCTTGTTTACATGGCTCTTGACCACCCTGTTCTCTCTCTGGCTTTTTGCAGTTTGGCCCTCTATTTCGTTGACTTCGGCTCCTCCTATTTCGACTCCCTGTTTTGAAGCCTCTTCTAATTGTGTTGTGTGTGTTATATGTTTTTTCCTCTTGCTGAATGATCTCCTCTATTCATTATGAGGCCTCCCCCTCCCTTATGATGCTTACATCCTTGTATTTTCCCCTTTCCTCCTTTCCTGTACCTTGTAGCGGGGTGGTAGTATTGATCTGATAACCAAACTGACCTCAAAAAATCCCTATGGGCCCCCCAAGTTTGTTAAGGGCGGAGTTGTGGTTTCCTTATGCCTCTCCACCTCCAATACTATGCAATCATGGTCCCTCGATACCAGTCTTGTCCAGAAGAGTTTGCCAAGCTTGTCGAACATTTTGACTAGAGTGTCCAGCCCATTGGGATGTTTCCAGCTTCCAAAATGACAAACTCACCTGCCCTTCTTTTGCTCTGTCCTCTAGTAACACTCGACGCCAGTATAACTCCATTTGATCATTGATCATTTGGCCTCATCTATTGAGCGTAATGTAGGCTGTCATTGAGTCCCCTCACATGAAAAAGTGTTCATTTTCCAGTGTCCGCATTTCAGCCTTTTCCAAGACTAGGACTTTCTTACACAATGCTAATCTCACCTAGGGATCGTCAAACGTCATCCGTCACGTCACACATCACTTTGATGGACACGTGACGGTGACAGTGACGAATTGGATGAAGCATGACGGTGACGGTGACGCGTGACGGGTTGTCCGTGACGGTGACGTGACAGCGACGGGGTAGTCCAGACGCGTGACATGATGAAATGTCCGTCACGGATGACGACCGTGACGGAATTTAAATACACTTTTATTTTTTTATTAAATAGATGTTAATAATTAATTTTTTCCCGAGATGTGTATAAAAATGAACGATTTTTTGACGTATGGTTTAATATGTTATAATAATCAGATTATTGACCTAAGTTTTGGAATGTAGATAATTTATTAAGTATGTTTTTGATTGAAAAATTGAAAAGTATAATAATTAATTTGTTGACACAAAAGTGAAGACATTTATAGTTAAATAACTAATTTGTTGCCACTTGCCAAGGGATGTAAGAAATTTGTTGTACTAATTAATTTATTGACTGAAAAATTAAGGATTTATTGGCGCAAAGTAGAGTAGAATTGAATTATGGATTTGTTTGCCAAGTGAAAGAAAGAACAAACATGAAAAGGGAGAAGAGAGCTGAGGGGCAGGAAAAGTTTACGAATTCCAAGTTGCAAGGAAAAGAGAAAAAAGGGAGCGATACCTCGGGAGATTTACACCTCACATCTTGTCCGACGTCAAATAGGATAGCCACCGATTTCCTCAAAGAGAAGGCCGAGAATGTTCTCTTGGAAGCAGTTGAATCCTGGGCAACCCCCTCAGCTTGAGGTTCAGCACTCCTGGTCCAACTTGTGACTTGGAGAATGGCAAGTGGCGAGTGGCGACTCCTACTTCGGCTTGACGGATTTGGATACTTCAGCCGGAAAGCGTCTGGGATGGTGTCGTCCTGGCGGTCGATCTACTGCTTCTCGACACAGTTTTCATCAGCCGTAGGTTGTCTCTGCACCGATCCTCCTCCACGTCTTCCTCTGCGATCTGAATTCCTTCTCCCTCAATTGAGACTTTACTCTCTTCTCCGTAGATCAGTGTCCAGTTCCTTGCGAAATCGCCGAATCGACAAGCGAGATTCTCTTTCCGACAGATCTAGTTTGCAATATCTCCTTGTCCAGCTCTCAATCTCCGCCGAGAACCACCATCGCCGCTCCCTCTCCTTCTCTAGATCCTCGGAGGGGAACCCTTTTTCCCGTTCTACCGATTCCCCTAATTATAAATCTGTTTTATTCTGCAGATGCTTAGGAATATAATATTATTTGTGAAGTCAAATAGGATCGCCACCGGTGACGGGGACGGCATCACGGTGACGGCAATGTGACAGAACGAGGAACACGTGACGCGTGACGAGAATGTAACAAAAATCTTAAACATCCTCAGACACATGACGAACAGTGACATGATGAATAGTTCGTCACGTCGCCGTTCGTCACGTGTCGTCATCCGTCCCGTCATGTCATGGGTGTCACGTCCCAGACGTGCCGTTCCCGAGTCTCACCTCTTTGGCCTCGGGACTTCCACTTCTAACTTCTCTTATCATGCAACCCTTGAGCCCATTAACATACATCTCTTCAAGTCTTCCCGTGGGTCATTTTATCTTCCTAAGTGCTCTGTGTGGCCCAGGTATTCCTTCTGCCATATTGCCATGTTGCTTGACGGTGTCCAGCCCCTCTGCATTTAAAACATATTGTAGAGTCATGGCATTCCTTGTCGCAAAGCCCCCATTGGAGACATTTATAGTACAGTAGTGTCACCTCAGGACCATTAATTATGTCACAGATATCAGTTTTGGCCTGGTTTTTTCTCCCCCATTAACGGCCCGATTCAACCCGCACCCATTGCTGTCCTTCAATTGACCGGTCCACTTGTATGTCTACTTTGTGCTTGCCATGACAGAGAGGAGCTGTATCACCTGGTCTGGAGGTCCGAATTGGACTATCTGGGCGTCTGTTCTGCATTCTTCAGCTCTTCATGCCGTAGTTGGGTCCATGAGCTGGCTTAATCTGTGAATCAGAATTTGAATCCCCCCTCACTGGTCCATCCCTTGAACCTTCTAAGCAGGTTTTTTTACCCTTTGCAATCTCCTTCTTTCTTGGTTGTGTTGGAAGCCAATTGCCATCTCTCTTGCAACTGCTCCCCTTAATTGTGTTCCCTTTCCACTTGGCCATAGTCTTCTTCGCCTCCATGCTAGGACGGTCGGTGGTTATTATCTCTATTGAGGCCACCAGGTCTCTGCCCTTGTGAATGATCTCCGACAAGAACAAAAATATTGATTCATCTTCTTTGTTTGAATTCTTATTTTTATATATCTTTTTCATGTCTTTTTTCCTCCTACTATTTTCCTTCCTTTTTTTCTTGGTATTCATTTTCCTTTCCTTTATTTTTCGTTTCTTCTTTCTAATCTTCTTCTATTCTTCTCCACTTTTCTTTAATGAGGAGTCCATGACAACTACTTCATTTTGACTTTTCTTCTTTGAATTTGACTCTTCAACATGACTGGACTGGGACGGGACAAAACCTTAGGTAAGGTTAGGTCCTTGCGAAGAATCCCAATCAGACCAGGAAAACCCTAACTAAAACTATCAACACACAATCAGATCCACCTGGCTGATTGAGTTCATTAAATACGCAAATCCACCTGGCTGATTGAAGTTAAGGCAGATTTTTGAACGGTCCACCCAAATGAGTCGCCCAGACATTCAGATTCCGGATTTATTTATAAATACGCAAACCAGTGGAAACATATAAATAAGCAAATTCAATGGCGGTATCATCACTCGCTCGCTCTAACGCTAATGGAATACGGCACGCCGTCGAGAGAGCGACAGCAGCCGGCGACCAAGTGGAAAATGCGGCCCGTTCGATGGCGATGGAGAGTTCGGAAATATCTTATATGTTGATCACTTGTGCTGTTCATCTCTTACAACTCGCGCGAGATGAGAACAAGCGCATCCGATTTTCCTCCAGCGATTGCTTGGAGCAAAAGGTGATTAACTCCGCTCTTCCGCTCCACGATCGGTTATCATACGTCCGATTTCTTCTAATCTCAATCTGAGATCCTAAATTTCGATCGAGAAGCTCTAAATTTTGATCTAAAAGTTATTGGCTGAATTTCGAACGGGAGCCCTAAGTTTCCCGATCGAGAGCCAAACATTTTGGATTAGAAATTCGTATTTTGCGGGGAGTCGGAATTTCATATTCGATCGAGAGCTCTAATTTTTGTTCTAGAAATTCTTCGTTGACCGAGAGTAGTAAATTTTGATCGAAAAGTTCTGATTCGATGGAGAACTTCGATCGGGAAAATTTCGATTTGATGGAAATCCCTAAATTGTGATCGAGATCCATACATTTTGATCGCGAAGTTCACATTCGATCGGATAGACAGTCCCCAATTCTGATTGAAGAGTCTACATCCGATCGAGATCCCTACATTTTGACGGTAAAGTTCAGATTCTGATTTGAGGAACCCTGATTTTTTTCCTAATCGAGACCCTAAATTCTGCCATGCGAAAGCACCGGCTCTGAATTAAATCAACTATTGCTTACAGGAAACGGTGATGTGGCAGGAAAAATAAACCGAATGGGAATTTAGGCAAAATTGTAAATTTGAAAGATTCAGAAACTGGGTATCATGAAACAAGCAACTATGACTACACATTAAATAGAAAATACGTAATTTCAAAGGGCTCGCGCAGTTAATCAGATAGGATCGGAATACCGTTCTGCCCTTTCCCAATACTTATGCCCAAATAAGACTTCAATTTTCGAAAAAATGACTTACTCTTACTTTGATCATAATGTAGATTTTCGTTTCTAACTTTGATCGAGTATAATGATTGACGATTAAAACCAGAAGAACAAAAGAGCCCGCTGATGCCATGATTCAAACGCATCATGATGTTAATCAAGCGGCTGTCAAGTATCATCCACCTTCCGCAATTACATCGTGGGTGGAGACTGCCCCTCTTGAGTCAAGTATTTCTCACGTCGCCGCCAGTAGCGGAAAGATAGCATATTTGGAGCGTTCGAGCACAATCCATGAGATCCACTTGGTGTGTTCCTTCAAGATTTGTGCCAGAAAATGAATCTGAATTATATCCAAAATACTGATTTCGTTTTATGCCTCCAGTCAGCAGGATTGATGGACGAATTCATGGTGCTAGCAAGCGCCAACACGGAGAATGACTTGGAAACTTGCGGAGTTCTTGGGGCTTCTCTCGTAATCTTATTTATAATTTTCCTGAATCAAAACTCGATATTTTTCTCTCCTCTGTTTCTCAAAGTTCTTTAAATTATGATCTGCAGAAAAATGGCACTTTCTACGTGACGACTTTGATTGTGCCAAAACAAGAATCCAGTTCGAATTCGGTAAACCAATTAAATTATGCTATTCATGCAATGCTTGTTCTTGAGAATATCTATCTTGTTCTCTATGTTCAGTGCCTCGCGTTGCGTGAGGAAGAGATCTTTGCTCTGCAGGATGAGTTATCCCTTTTTCCTTTGGGATGGATCCACGTATGTATTCTTTTTTCACCATGATCCTCTCACTGTGTTCTTCCAACAAATAATCTTTCTCCCCGATCTCTGCAGACTCATCCCTCGCAAAGCTGTTTCATGTCGTCCATTGATCTTCACACTCAGTACTCATTCCAGGTCCGCCATGATCACGGGATCTCCGCTTTAAATCCTCGTCAGTTTATCGAGATTATTACTTACTTATTGACCAAAATACTTGTGATTCAGAATCTCTATTTCTAAACTGGAAAATTGTCGATCTGATTTCAAAAACCAGAGCCGGTTACTGGAAATTAAGGTTATTCTACGGTCGAATGATTACCTCTCAAATGAACGATGATTACCGCTATCCGGCTCTCATTTCAAATTATTAACCTTTAATTTGTACCTGAAATTGTCGAATTTTACCGCAAATTTTACGATTACCTCTCAGGTGATGCTCCCGGAGGCAGTAGCGATCGTTATGGCTCCAACAGATTCTTCGAGGCAAGATCCTTCAATCTCGACATCTTTCCTGCAAAAGAATTAAAAACTCGAGATCTTCATGATCACCAATTCTTGCTTCCAGAAACTTCGGGATCTTCCGATTGACCGATCCGGCGGGAATCAACGCGCTCAGAGACTGCAAGGAACGTGGATTCCATTTGCACCGCGAACCAACCGACGGATCTCCCATCTACGAGGACTGCTCCAATGTCTTCATCAACCCTAATCTCAGATTTGAAATCATCGATCTCCGATAATCCCCGATCCCCCTTAATATATACATACCCTCTGTAACGAACTTTTTTGACACGTCATAAAGGACTGCTTACGTGTCTTTCTCTGTTAGTGTGGGCCCTACAACTGGTCCGATCGATCGACAAACTCGATCCGATCGGTTCCGATCGGACGGATATCAAATATTTTGATATATATAGTATATTGGGACGGATTATCTGATATTTTATAGTTGCAAATGACGGTATTAGATATCTGTACTAAGCACTGATGTTCCTATGTTTGTAGCCGATTACCAGATATTGGTTTTTTTCATGAAGAAAAAGTGTCCCATACAGAAGAAATAAAAACAGTTCTATGAGTTCTTCGTGCTGACCACACTGTTGAACTACAACACTGACATCAACTCAATCCTCAAACAAGACTTGGCAACATGTAAAATTTGGGTTATTTTTTCTGTAGATTTAAGACATATTTTTCCTACTAATACAAAGATTTATTTAAAATATATTCTAAATTTTATGTTGGATGTCGAAAAAACTTACATTAGCAACTCATAAGATGAAGGCGGTGGCAGATATCAGGATGGATAACGATATTGAAAGTATGCACTGTAGCAAGTGATATCTGATATGTAGTGCACAGATGTGGATGGGATGGTTTTTCCATGGGGGGGAACATTTGGGTTATTACTTGCTTAGATTTAAGACATATTTTTCCTACTAATACAAAAAAATTATTTAAAATATATTCTAGATTTAATGTTGGATGTCGAAAAAACTTACATTAGCAACCCCTACGATGAAGGCAGTGGCAGATATCAGGATGGATAACGATATTGAAAGCATGCACTGTAGCAAGTGATATCTGATATGTAGTGCACTGATGTGGACTGAAAGGTTTTTCCATTCGGGGGACATATCATCGTTTCGTACAGGGTCTTTGACATCACAAGAGGTGAAGTCTGTCTGTTGGAAGTAGGATGGGACAGTTTTTTTGTTTCTGGACGAGGAAGCAGTCCCTTCCCTCACTCTGGAATGCACTAAAATTTCATTTTATAATTTTTTTCGCCAACTTTAGATCTAGATGAACCAGAACATGTATCATTTTCCATTCCCAATGTCATACTCAATGGGGACGCTAGCAAAAAAAATGGGACGTGGGACGGGACGAAAACCGTCCAGAACAGTCCAGCATTATAACCATGTGGGCAAAGACTGGAGTACAGTCTGATGTCAGTAAGGTGGGGCTCACCACTTTTAGTTGCTACCTCATCAGAGATAGATCCTACCTTGGGCCTCATTCTCTATCCTACGTGGCGGTTTCACCGCCGTCCGTTGGACGAAATGGAAGTCAGTTACAGCGGATCAGGGAACCAGTTAAGAAGCAAGCCATGAGAGGGGAAATGCGTTAGAATATACCCTCAGCGCATCGGCGTTATACTGTTCCTACACCGAAGTATAAATACTAATCTCTCTCTCTCTTTCTCTGGTTCAGTGCACGCAGACCGCTCGTCTTATCTCTGGCGCTCCACGCTCGGGCTGCAGACTTCGCTGATATTCCTCCTCGTTCTTGCGAGCTAGAGGATTGCTGAGAGAGGAGATGGCTTTGAAGCTCCCTTTCCATGGCGAGGTCGGAGGAGTTTCCTTCTTGGATTCCAGCAGAGGAACCTTTCGCAGGTTCAAAGGTTCGATCCTTTCCCTCTTTTTCCATGTCAATGCTCCGAGAGGAGTGATTTATTGTGTTTTTGATCCATTTTTAAATATGTGGAGATTTCTCGGCGATGAGTTTGTAATTTTCTCAGATCACAGTTGCCTATCGTTTTTTGGATTGTTCAACATTTTTTCTTGATTATGTGTTGAGATTAGAGATTATCTGATGAGGTTGTGGTGTTAACAGTGGAGCTCGCTCAGAGGAGATTCAGGGAAGGTAGGTCTTCTGGGAGAGCATCCTGCTCTGCGCAACAGGGGCCGCCGCCCGCTTGGCCAGGTCGCGCGGTTGCTGAACCAGGTCATCATGTGTGGGACGGTCCAAAGCCTATATCTATTGTAGGATCGACAGGATCGATTGGAACTCAGGTAAATTTTGTCTATTGAATGGATTATTCTTATCATTAGGCTCGAGTAGAGAGGATTTTATGTGAACAATTGGCAAAGAACAGTTCATTGTCTGCCTGAAACGATAAGATATGCTTTTCAGGAACATCTTTAATAGTGTACCATGATTTCGCATGTCCTGTATTACTATCTTGGAGACTGCTTGAAATGTTTTCTCTTTGCAGACACTGGACATAGTGGCTGAGAATCCGGATAAGTTCAAGATTGTTGCGCTTGCTGCTGGTTCGAATGTGACTCTTCTTGCCGATCAGGCATGTTCTTTTTCTCTATTTCTTCGATTTATTTAAATATTTAACCAACGCTCTTGACTCTCGTGTGTTTCTATGACTATAGGTGAAACAATTCAAGCCTCAGTTAGTTTCTGTGAAGGATGAGTCGTTAGTTAGTGAACTTAAAGAGGCTTTGGCTGATTGTGAACACAAACCAGAAATCATTCCTGGAGAAGAGGGCATTATAGAGGTGAGCTGAATTCACTCTTCTGTCTTGTCATTTAGTATTATTATGAGCACTGAATGAATAATAGGCTGTTATTTCGCTCAAACCCTGTAGGTTGCCCGCCATCCGGACGCAGTTACCGTTGTTACAGGGATTGTAGGTTGTGCAGGGCTAAAGGTAAATAACCTCACATATTTCATGGATTTTTTAATTCGGTTGTTTATTATGCTCATTGTTTCCATTTTTGGACGTTTTATGTCATCGTCTAATGTTTTGTTTCTTTTTACCCTTTTTTCTTCGGGCTCAGCCCACCGTGGCAGCAATAGAAGCTGGAAAAAATATAGCTTTGGCAAACAAGGAAACGCTCATTGCTGGAGGACCTTTCGTGCTCCCTCTTGCTCATAAGCATAACGTCAAAATACTTCCGGCGGATTCAGAGCATTCTGCCATATTTCAGGTTGAGAGATTCATTCTATCCATGCAATTTTTCAGGATTTGTTGCACGAATTTATCGTTTCTGTGTTATACAGAACACTGTAATATTTTGTCCCAGTGAGATACATGACCATAGGGTTCGCCCGTCCCGATACTGGTACCGGATGCCGGTATTGGGACGGATGCTGTATCGGATACTGGAATGGCATTTTCCGGTATCCATTCTTTTCGATATCCGGATGCCGGATATCGGTATCGGATATCGGTATCGGATATCGGTTGCTACAGTGCCGATATCCGATACCGATATCCGTCTCGATGTCGGCATCCGTCTCCGTCTCAACGGGGCAGATGACGATATCGGATATCAGATGCGGATATCGAAAACCGATATCCGCATCAAATTATAATAAAAATAACTTTATTTATTAGACATCCCGCATTTCGCATAGATAACGTGGGCACGGGTGAACCGGAAGAGCTTTCGATTTGGTCATGCATCTCAACTATTATATACAGTTGCGGATTTTTAATTTTTTCCATATGGGATAGAAGGATTTGGGTTTTCTGTTATACTCGGAATCCGTTTATCCCTTATGGAAAGATTTAGAAATTTTTGTTTCTATTTATTGGACGGTGTACTTATTAATTAAATATTATATATATCTAACGCTCTTAAAATATAGCGATAATAGATATAAACATTATTTTAATATTAAATAATTTATCGGCCTCATTTAATTTATACAGAGAAAATTTTCTATTATCTTCCATGTGGGATAACGGGATTCAGAGTTTACATTAACTTTGAATCCTGTTATCCCATATGGAAGAAAAAAAAAATTGCACACTATATATTAATAGGCATTGATCATAAATCAAAACCCATACAATGCGATTAAAACTAACAGGTGGAATGTAGAACATAGTTTATTTTTATCGGTCGAAATCGGTTCCGATATCCGGATACCGGTTCCGATATCTGGATATCGAAAACCGATATCCGGCATCCGGTATCCGTCTCCGAAATCCGGATTTCGGAAAACCGATATCAGATATCTGATACCGTATTCGTCCTCACCCCCCGATATCCGATACCGATATCCGTCTAACCCCTTCTAGACGGATATCGACCGATATCCGACACCGTCCCATTTTTTCCCGGATATCAGATATCGGTTGTCCGATACTGGATGACGGACAGATATCGGTTGGGCGAACACTACATGACCGTTTTAACATTTATGCCCAACTCATAGTCATCATCTATGTGGGCCGTTTCTGATAGGAAAATTACCAGACTTGATCTGGGAAGAAATCGTGAGATCATGACGTATGAGAGAAAAACTGCTGCACAATGCTATTTCTGGTGCATTCAAGATTTGTGAATTCCCTCTATTCTACAGTGTATTCAAGGTTTACCAGAAGGAGCACTCAGACGTATTATTTTGACCGCATCGGGAGGGGCCTTCAGGTAAGGCAACGTTTCACCGGTTTCAAGCATGTCTAAAACTATCTAGAAGGTTTCCATTCTTGACTGGCATGAAGCATTTCATCCAAAGCTGAGATTTCGAAAGTTTCATTTGTTTTGGGTACCATGCAGGGACTGGCCTGTAGAAAAGCTGAAAGAAGTGAAAGTTGCAGATGCGTTGAAACATCCAAACTGGAATATGGGAAAGAAGATTACGGTCGATTCTGCCACCCTCTTCAATAAGGTACTCTAACATTCATAATAAAGTGGTGTGATGCATCATTTAAATCCATTCATTGCACAGGCCCTTGAATAGAGGTCTCTCTTTCTCTCTTCTTCATCTCTATCACTTTTTCTCTTAACGCATATTTGTCTACTTCAGGGATAAGCTGCTGAAGGCCAGAGTTTCCTGAACAGTGAATAACCTGAGAAGTATTTTTTGGCAGGGCTTAGAAGTTATTGAGGCCCATTATCTTTTTGGGGCTAACTACGACGATATTGACATTGTGATCCATCCACAATCCATCATCCATTCGATGATCGAGACTCAGGTCATTCGATACTTCATTTACACTTCTCTATTCTTCTTAATATTTCACGAAGTTTTAGGGATAATCCCTAGCAATTTCCCCTCCATCTACCGAAATAAACATGACCCAAAAAAATTTAGAACTGAAATACACTGATTTAACTTGTTTATGATTTTTTTTATTCTCTCAGGACTCTTCAGTTATTGCTCAGCTGGGGTGGCCCGATATGCGACTGCCTATCTTGTACACCCTTTCGTGGCCAGAGAGAATACCTTGCTCAGAAGTTACATGGCCTCGGCTTGACCTTTGCAAGTATGCCTGTACCCTAAACTCTTTGTCAAATGAATCTGAGGCTAATTAAAATGTGCTAGTGAGAGTAATGTAAGCAGTTCAATTGCCCATAAACATAGGCATTAAATCGTTCATCCAATTGTATGTTGTTTAATGTTGCGACCGCATCATATTGAATCATACTGATCCTTTTTTTTCGTTTTGAATTGTACTGATCTTAAATTCTCATATACTTTAGAGGCCATGGGAGCACCATAAGTCTAATTAAAATAACATAATTCAATGTTGCCGTGCCATCACAAACATGAGAAAACATGTCATCATTGTATAATCTGGAGGTCATGTATCGATATCATCATACAAGTGTGACTAACCAATTAGGGAATGTTGACACAGGCTCTTCCAGTTACCACATTAAAATAACATATTACAAAATGACATTTATTGTGCTTAGTCTCACCCAATTAAATACTGGCGAATATAATATTGGCTGGGGCCATACAACTTAGTTCACTTGTTCTTCACGTGAGAAATAAGGGGCACAGAAAGGTTCCGGGAAGAGGACCTCTTGTAGAAATTTGGCCCACTTGTAATAAAAAGAAAGACAAGAGGGTGGCGGAATTTTTGGGCATGTAACAAGCCTTGATTCAGTGCTCATCAAGTCATGGAGAACAAGACGAATGTGTTTCTACCTGCACTTCCTTTTCAGTTCGGAAGGTCTATGCGAGGATCCGTCAGGGAAATGAGGACAAATCAACTACCTCGGCATGTTGTGCCACTTGGTGCCTAAAGGTTCCTCAAAAGGTTAAGATCTTTGGATGGCTCTTACTGCGCAAAAAACTGGTGACCCACATCTTCCGCAAGAGAATGTATCCAGATACATCGGCGGCGTGCACTTTATGCACAAGAGGCAATGAAGACTGCAACCATTTATTCTTCGAGAGCCCCTTCGCACACTCCATTTCAGCCACCCAAGCACCGCTGGTGGTGAACGCGACATTGGAGGTGGTCTTCTGGGAGTTCATACGGAGAGGTGGACCTAGAATGAGGAAAGTGGGGTCCAAGCAATGACAGTGGTCTGGGCAATATGGCTACACCGTAATGAGGTAATATTTAGGGAGTGCAAGCTGTCCAAGGACAGGCTCGCCCACGAGGTCGAGGGCCTTATGGCGTCATGGTTCCATTGAGGTGTAAACAGATAGGGAAGGGTTTGACCATGTATGAGTAGAGCTTTTGGGCTCTTCACATCTATCTTTGGGTGGTTACTGCTTTGTCGGGAGACTGCCTCGAATCATCTTTCAAAAAAAGAAAGAACAAAGGACATGGGCCATTTACTCCATGTGGTCCACTTAGAATAAAAGAAAGAGATGTAGAAAATAACGAGAGACAATATAAACTAACATGGAACAACATTAGTTATGTCTTTTCTTTCAAAAGAAACATTGGTTATGTCTAAAATAGCATCTTTTTCATCATTAAATTGGATTCTGATATTGCCTTACCAGCGCAGAACTGAAACTAAACTCTTTATTGTATGAGTTGGTGCCAACTATCTGATCATTAAATGCAATTACTTCCATGTCATAATATAGCTTGATATCTATGCTTACATATCTTGGTACAAATCAAACTGTAGTATGCTAACTGATGATGTCGCATTCAGGGTGGGCTCGATGACATTTAAGGCACCAGATAAAGTGAAGTACCCGTCCATGGATCTGGCTTATGCTGCTGGTCGTGCCGGAGGCACCATGACTGGCGTCCTTAGTGCAGCCAACGAGAAAGCAGTAGAGATGTTTATTGATGAAAAGTATGTATCATATTCTCTGATCATGATCCTATCTTTATTTTTTATTTATTCGTATGGCCTTGTTATTTTCCCATAATCATGTTTTAGTGCTTTATAGCAATTTCAGCTTTCTTCCTTTTACCCATTTGGCACATGTATTCATGAAATACCCAGAAAAAACTTCTTCTCACTTTCCTGCTCTATATGTTTTATTCAATTTTTATTTCATGGGATTCATCGTCAAGGTCTTCCAAAACTTGGCTTCTGCGTTTAATTTTTTGCAGGATTTCATAAGAAAGTCCATCCATTCGGACAAGGTTTAAAAATTTTCCATTAATCACGTTTTATTCTTCCCACTGAACTTCAGACATCTTTCTTTTCCGTATTTGTCTCATCCATCCATGATAAAACTCGGACAAGATTCCCCACTCCTCATCTTATAGATAATCCTCAAATTCTCCGCAATCTCATATTTCTTCATAATTCCATATTTCTTCATAAGCAAGAGCTTTGAAAACTCGGGCTTCTGGGTTCACAGAATTTCATAAAATATTCCATCTATTCGGACGGTGTTTATTATTTTTCTCATTGGTTCCCTCAGAACTTTAGACTTTTTTCTTTTCGAGATTATTCACATTCATCCTTCAAAATCTAAGGAAAAAGTCCTCACACTGTGCTTCATGACAGATTTCAAATTCTGGGTGTCTCACTTGCTTTATAATCTCATACTCTTCTTAGTTTTAGGGCTCTTCACGTGTACCTTTGGGTGGTTACCGCTTTGTGGGTTGACCGCTTTAAATCTTCTTCCAAAAAAAAATATCATACTTTTCATAAGCAAGACTTTCTGAAACTTGACAAAAGGGCCTATTCTTTCCTCAAAATTTCATAAGCAAGACCATTTATCTTAATAAATTGTTCCTCATAACTCTAGAGTTCTTCCTCTTCCAGATTGATCACACACATCCATCAAAAACCTAGAAAAACTTTTTCTTTTTTCTGTATTACAGATTTTTTTACATTCTGGGAAACTAAATTGAAAAATAATCCCATATTCTTTTTAAGCAAGAGCTCCTGAAACTTGGGCTTCATGGTTTTTTCTTCTTTCGGAATTTAATGAGCAAGATCATTCATTTGATTATATTGTTCCCCCAGAACTTCAGACTCACTTTTTCCTGATTTATAACCTTCATTAAAAACCCAGAAAAAGTTAAACTCTTTTCTCTGTCCGACATATTTTCTTCAAATGCTATGAAATTAAATTGAAAATTTGTGGGTTCTTCATAAGCAACAACTTCTGAAACTTGGGCTTGTGGGTTTGCAGGATTAGCTACCTGGACATATTCAAGATCGTGGAGAAGACCTGCGATGCCCACAGGAATGACCTGGTCAGTCAACCAAGCCTTGAGGAGATCATACACTATGACCTGTGGGCCCGAGACTTCGCCGCGGAGTTGCGTCACTCATCTGGTTTAAAGCCCGTTCCTGTGTGAACAAAACTGGGCCCCACAGGTCAGTGGCCTATCTCAACCAAGTGTTATTTTTCATCTGAATTCCATAGTAGATGATTATCCAGATTATGGAAAATGATTAGGCTAGGGAATAATGCTTTTCGTGAGTTCTTGGGCTCAAAATTTTCTCTGCTATTTTTTCCTAGGCAGAAAATCGTGTCAATTCTATTGTGGCTCTGATACGACCCCGATGTATCTAGGCCGTTTTCATCATTTAGCCCAATAGGGGCATTTAGGTCATTTGGACCTTTTGTAATCTCTTTAAATAGAACAGCCCT
Organism: Wolffia australiana; assembly: GCF_029677425.1. Lineage (NCBI taxonomy): Eukaryota > Viridiplantae > Streptophyta > Magnoliopsida > Alismatales > Araceae > Wolffia > Wolffia australiana. The sequence goes on along the minus strand of NC_135839.1, from coordinate 7,530,493 downwards.
TCCTTGAGGAGGGCAGCCAAGAAGTATTCCAGAAATGTGTTTGGCTTCCTCTGACGACGTCCACTCCGCCGGACCTCTCTCGTAGGCGACGTCCATCCTGCCTGCCCTTGTCCTGCCATAGTCCATCCCGGCGCCTTCTCCCTCCCTTCTCGTCTTCTCACCGATACGAACCAGCAGGTTCGTATCGGGCTCTGCCTATCAGAGAAAATATGGAGAGAGAAGGAAACATAGTCTGATTTTTAGATTGGGATCAGCGCATCGCGTGGTTTGGTGTGGGAAACATAGACATATTTCATTATTATACTGCTTCAGTACTATGATATCTCAGAGCTGGGGCCTCTGTGGATTAACTGGCCACCCTGCGCCTCCCTGCTGCACTGTAGGGTTTGGCGTGTCCGGGATGGGACAGAGGGGAAGTGACGGGACAGATGACGTGTGGTGTCGGGGCAGAGTGTGACAATTAGTTCATCACATATCTTGTCCCATCACACATCCCTGATTTTCTGAGAAATCCGTCCCGGTCCATGTCATCATCCAAACAGCGTCACCGACCGCCACATAAGGCCATAGTAACCAATAAAAACTCTCTTGTTTTAGGCTTTAATTTAGGTCATTTGAATGCTACGCTTGTGCGGGAGTCACACACACACATTCTCTCTTTATCTCAGTTTATCACTCTCTGTCTCTCTCTCTCTCTGGCTCAATCAGTCAATCTCTCTCTCAGTTTCTTTCCCTTGGTCTCTCGCTTTCTCGATCTCTCTGCCGTCTACCTCTCATTGCCCCAACCACAGCCAGAGCTGGCGCTGCCGCCGGCGAACATGTGAAAAGAGGTTCGTGGAGGGAGGAGGGGGGAGGAGGGGGAGGGAAAGAGAGGGAGCGAGTGACAGAGAGGGAGAGAGATCAAAAAACTCGGTGAGATAGCTAAATTTATCTTTAAAAATCATGACCACCATCGTCTGGTTGTGTCGTCTCATCACGTCACCTGTTGACTTGTCATCAAGACGGATTCCCCAACCGTCTTCCATCACATCTTTACCTCCTGTCATGCTTCCCAAAATATGATGGAAGAATAGTTGTGAAACTCTACTGCAGAGTATATGGCTAGTGTTCACCCGTCCAGTTCTCAATATCGGATGATGATGTCGGGACATATGCTGTACTGGATTTTAGAAATGGAAGGATTTGATATATGGTTTTTTCGATATACGGATATTGATTACTATTGTACTGTTATTGTCATCCTCGTTTATCTCACGGGTTGGATGACGATATTGGATATCCGTGTCAGATATTGGTTTTGTCAGTTTCTGAAACATATTGAGTTATAATTTATATAATTTTTTTTGTACTAGTATGAACATATAAAACGTAACTGAATTATGTAAAAAGTAATCCTTAAAAGTAACATCCAACTAAGTCAGAGATTAAAATCATCAGTCAAAGTCAGCATGGCGCTAATTACCTCGGCCCATCTTGTGAGTTGACTGGTCAATCAACAAGTACGCATATGATTATAATAAACCGTATTATTCATTTATAAGATAGTGTCCCAAACGAAATATTTTTACAACTGTTTTCTTGGTTTTCTTCCGTATGTGACAATGCTTCTTTGTAAAAATAAACTGATATAAGAATCTTGGATATTGATATTCAGTACAGATTCTGATATCTGATACCCAGTAACATCCTCTGCCATCATCCGGACTTCAGCATGCATTCTGATATCTGATATTGGGAAAATATTCAATATTTGTCTGATATCTAATATCCGCATTTCAATTTCATCCTTATATTGGGTATCAGACAGGCAAAAAAGATGTGGTGTGTGCCAATCCGTACTTTGAAATCACATACAATGTTGGGTGAGAGCCCAAATTGGGGCCAAGTTAAGATTCATAATTAAACCTTAATCTCTTAATTTTGAATGATTTGTAGAATATTATTTATTCTTGAGCAGAATCACATGTCTTTATGGTTTTGAAAATTTACTCAGATTCTAGGTCACAGATGATGATTTTTATAGCTAGGGAATAACATCATAGTCGGGAGCGTTCAGTATTTACAATTTTGTAATTAAGTTCTCATTAGAGGACTACTAAATATAGAGCTCCCTGGGCAAGGGAGATACATGATATTTTCTATGAAGAGAACAAGGTAGTTCAAATCGGTGCGAAGCTCAGGTTGCAGATAGGGTTTCAATATCTTGCATTTGATGTATTTGGTGATAAATCCTCAATTCCAATGCAGTTTAGTGTGTCTATGTTCTTGTATGGCAGTATGCTGTTCTTTTGAGATCACTGGATAAATGTTGATAAAGTCAGGTTCATAATTGGACCCCAATTTCTTGGACTAAGGGATGTTTTGGACATTGATTATTTATTCCTTAAAGCAGAATCACAAACAGGGTTATATTCAATTTTATATCTGAGCCTTAGTTTCTTAATTTTGAGATATTTCTGGAAATACATAATTTACTGCTAGACTTTCATTCACATATAGTCTTGCAGCATTATACCTGCATTGTAAACCACAATTAATGTTTAGAGAGAGCATAAACTGGGGAAAAGGTTCATGGGTGGGAAATATTTTCCTATATTTAGTTGTATATGTGGAGGTAAATCCTTTATTACCAAGGAAAATATGATATCTATATGTTTGTGACATTATACTGATATATTCAGGATCAGAGATGATGTTTGAAAAAAGGGAGGGATCACAGACGGGGGGAGGGGGGGACAAATTCTGGTCAATAAATGTGCATTGATTGCTTGAAAAGGAAAGACAGTTGTGGATATAGATAATTTGTGCATAATACCACAGCTTTTTCTTGTGACACTAGACAGAAATTTAGAGAGAGAGAGAGAGAAGGCTAGAAATAGATAAAGAAGATGAGTTAAAAAGGGGTTAAAGGGAAGCGAGATGGATATGTATATAAAGAGATAGATGCTTAGTGTGAGAGATCGATAGATAGAGAGAGAGAGAGAGAGAGAGAGAGAGAGAGAGAGAGAGAGAGAGAGAGAGAGAGAGAGAGAGAGAGAGAGAGAGAGAGAGAGAGAGAGAGAGAGAAAAGATCAGTTGAGAAGGGGTCAAAGGGAGACGAGATAGATAGAGAGATATAGAGAGAAATAGAGATAAAGAGAGCAATAGAGATAGAGAAAGAGAGAGCGATAGAGATTGAGAGAGAGATGTACAGAGTGAGAGAGAGATATCGAGATAGAGAGAGATAAACAGAGAGAGATAGATGAATAAAGATTGAGACAGAGAAAGATTGAGATAGAGAGAGATAAATAGAGAGAAAGACAGAGAGAGATAAAGAGAGAGAGAGATTGAGAGAGACAGATACAGAGAGATAGATAGAGAGAGACAGATAGAGATATAAAGAGAGAAAGACACAGAGAGAGAGATTGAGAGAGACAGATACAGAGAGATAGATAGAGAGAGACAGATAGAGATATAAAGAGAGAAAGACACAGAGAGAGAGATTGAGAGAGACAGATACAGAGAGATAGAGAGAGATAGATAGAGAGAGACAGATAGAGATATAAAGAGAGAAAGACACAGAGAGAGAGAGATTGAGAGAGACAGATACAGAGAGATAGATAGAAAGAGACAGATAGAGATATAAAGAGAGAAAGACACAGAGAGAGAGATTGAGAGAGACAGATACAGAGAGATAGATAGAGAGAGACAGATAGAGATATAAAGAGAGAAAGACACAGAGAGAGAGATTGAGAGAGACAGATACAGAGAGATAGATAGAGAGAGACAGATAGAGATATAAAGAGAGAAAGACACAGAGAGAGAGATTGAGAGAGACAGATACAGAGAGATAGATAGAGAGAGACAGATAGAGATATAAAGAGAGAAAGACACAGAGAGAGAGATTGAGAGAGACAGATACAGAGAGATAGATAGAGATAGATAGAGAGAGACAGATAGAGATATAAAGAGAGAAAGACACAGAGAGAGAGATTGAGAGAGACAGATACAGAGAGATAGATAGAGATAGATAGAGATATAAAGAGAGAAAGACACAGAGAGAGAGATTGAGAGAGACAGATACAGAGAGATAGATAGAGAGAGATATATAGAGATAGATAGAGAGAGATAGAGAGAGACAGAGATATAAAGAGAGAGATTGAGAGAGAGATAGAGAGATAAATAGAGAGAAAGACAGAGAGATAAATAGAGAGGTAGATAGAGAGAGATATATAGAGATAGAGAGAGAGAAAGAGAGAGATAAAAAGTGAGAAAGACAGAGAGAGATAGTGAGAGAGAGAAAAAAAGAGAAAGACAGAGAGAGATAGTGAGAGAGAGAAAAAAAGAGAAAGACAGAGAGAGATAGTGAGAGAGAAAAAAAAGAGAGAAAGACAGAGAGATAGAGAGAGATAAATAGAGAGAAAGATAGAGAGAGATAAATAGAGAGAGAGAAATAGATATAGAGCTAGCGAGAGATAGATAGATAGAGAGGTATAGAGAGACACAGAGAGAGAGATAGAGATAGATAGATAGAGAGATAGATAGATAGATAGACAAGGATAGAGAGAGAGGAATAGGGAGAAATATAGAGAGAGATAGAGAGAGACAGAGATAGAGAGAGATAAATAGAGAGAAAGATAGAGAGAGATAGAAATAGATATAGAGCTAGGGAGAGATAGAAATAGATATAGAGCTAGCGACAGATAGATAGATAGATAGACAGGTATAGGGAGAGATAGAGAGAGATAGAGAGTTAGATAGATAGATAGAGAAGGATAGAGAGAGAGAGAAATAGGGAGAAAGATAGAGAGAAAGATAGAGAGAGATAGAGAGAGAGAAATAGATATAGAGCTAGCGACAGATAGATAGATAGATAGATAGATAGATAGATAGACAGGTATAGGGAGAGATAGAGAGAGATAGAGAGTTAGATAGATAGATAGATAGAGAAGGATAGAGAGAGAGAGAAATAGGGAGAAAGATAGAGAGATATAAATAGAGAGAAAGATAGAGAGAGATAGAGAGAGAGAAATAGATATAGAGCTAGCGAGAGATAGATGGATAGATAGAGAGGTATGGAGAGACACAGAGAGAGAGATGGAGAGAGATAGATAAAGAGATAGAGATAGAGAGAGATGAATAGAGAGAAGGATAGAGATTGATAGAGAGAGATATAAAGAGAGATAGATATAGAGCCAGCGAGAGATAAATAGAGAGAGAGATATAGGGATAGATAAAGAGTGACAGAGAGAGAGATAGTGAGAGACAGAGAGCTCTGTAGATAGATAGAGAGAGACAGAGAGAGATAGAGATAGATAAAGTGAGAGAGATAGAGATAGAGTAATAGAGAGGGAAAGATCGAGAGAGAGATAGATCGAGAGGTAGAGAGGTGGAAGAGATAGAGAGAGATAGAGAGCCGGAGAGAGATAGAGAGAGAGAGAGATATGAGGTTTGGCGATGGACGCAGATTACCCTGATTTAGACCAAGTCAAGTAAATCGAAGGCTCGAAAAGTCTATTCAACTATCGATTTATGGAATGGGTAGTGAGTTGACTAAGACAATCGATCAGGATAATCCTTTGTTTAGTCATGGAAGCAATAACGATCTCACCAAATTCGAGTCAATTGATCCTCCAAACAATCCACCAATTAAATATTCGACATCAATCCAAAGTCGAAACTCAGCCACCGACCCAAGGATCAAATCCAAGATCATCAAAATCCTGTCTAGATCAGTGGCTTCTTTAATTACGCGTTTTTATGAACGACTGCATTTCTGGACCCCCTTTTTCACATGGGCAATCCCAAAAGTCAAAACACTAGATTTTTGGACAGCGAAAGCTGCAGTAGTGGATGAATGAGTTGGATTTCTGCAAAGCTGCAAGCGAATCTTCAATCGGGCTTTGAGTACTCTTGACGAGGAAGAAGGAATTTATAAAAATCAGAACAAATTAAACCAGATCCAAGTTAATTAAATCCTGCCCAGATCAGCCACTTTTTTTAGTTCTTCAATATATTTGAAGTTTTGAACAACGGCTGCAATTCTGGTACCCCGTCCAACGATCCTCAAAAGTCAAAAAGGATTAATTTTTTACACCGAGAAAGCAGCAAATGGGCATGAATGGGTAGTAATTTCTACAAATCTTCAAGAAAAAAGTCAGATGGGTTTCTGAGATCGAGTCGGGTGATGTGTGAACTGAGAAGGAATTTACAGGCCCTGAAAATTCAGCGCTAGAAGGAATGATGGCTGCTGGAATTGGCGAAGAAACCGAACAAATGGTTGCGATAAGGAAGATAAGAACGCCGTCGATCAGCAGAAGAAGCCCCACCCTTAGAGTAAAAGAGACGATGAGCAGTTACCATGTCCATCTCCGGCTTGAGCGAAGAAACGCTCTTCTTCTTCTCCTTCTCCTTCTTCTTCATCGACTCCTTCTCCTTGGATTTCTCCTCGGATTGAGACAAGTCCAGAAAGACGAACTTCTTCTTCCCATCGCTGAGGCTGCGGCCGATAACCAGATCTCGAAGTCGCCACCGCCTCGATTCTCCCGTGGAATGGCATCTCCGCCGCATCTCCAGCGGACTCCACAAGCAGTAGCTCTCCGCCGACACTCCTTCGAGCTCGTCCGCCGGGGCTGAAATCTCCTTCTCGGGAACGCAATACGCGGCTCGAATCTGGCCGTTCGCGAAGATCTCGTCGGCTGAGATCGATTCGATCTTCTCCAGCGCGCCCGGCGATGGAACGGCGAAGCTGAACTCGAATTCCTCTTCTCCATCTTCCTCGTCTTCGCAATTCGGCGATGATTCTTCCGCGGTTATCTTCCAATCGATCGAAATTCTTCGCAAATTCATCGCCGCGGAGAGAATTTCTTCCTCGTTCGAATCCATCTTCTCAAGATCCAGCGCGAGCTTCGTGAAAAATAAACGGCTGAGGATTCGGAGGGTGCTATTTATACCCGAAAGGCGTCCGACGTGGCACGCGGAGTCCCGCACGTGCGATCTCGCACGCGCGGAGGAGCCGCCGGATTCCACCACGTGTCCGGCTGCTTCGTGAAGGGGGATGGTCTCTTGCGCCCGAAGACACCAGCTTCTAGAAGGTCTGTATTTTTTTATTTTTATTTAAGTTATTTAATAATTTCTTGCTTTGTCGTTGACTGTAAGAGGAACATGGACGTTTTTGCAGAAGATTGTGGACGTGGTTTCGACTATTATAAAATGAGGGAAATTTATGTAGGCGTTGACCCAGTAGGGGGAACGGCTGAAAATCGAATCTTTCTTTGGAGATTTGATGTTGGGTGAGAGGGTAATTCATGGGAAAAATATGTTTTCATATTCAGGGGATTGACTTGCATGGTGACATCGAAGCCCACGTAGCGTGTTTAAAGAGCACATTCTTGTTTATCTTTCGGTTTCCGTCCTAGTATTCGACAATCCGATACCTGATAACTGGGAAGGAAGACTGTAAGGGGATACGGGCGATGAAGGAAAGTTAGGGTGTTAATTCTAATGTTGTTTTCAATTTAATTCGCCTTGATTAAACAAACATTTTATTATCTAAACTCACTCGAATATGTATAGCCGTGGGAGAGGTTGATGCCGGACGTCGTCAGAGACGTTGTCCAGGCTAGTATCGAGACGATGCTCAGATACCTAGATGATGTCGGACGTCGTCCAACGGGTAATTCCCTAACGGGATGTAACTACTTGATATGATGAATCCTAGGCGGACATACGTGCAAATCCTAACTCGTGGGGATTCGCCGAACTCTGAGCTACGGGGCGGGTGACCGATGACGGTAACATTGACCTTCTGACCCATGTCGGAGCGACGATTGCGACTAAGGCGTCGAGCAGAATAATTCTGTTGACGCTCGCACGTAACATACGGGCACACCCCGTACCTAAGAAATCATTCGACTCGTAGTTTTCTTGATAATTATTCCTCTCATCTAATTCTAACATGAGTGGTAGAGTGCAGCCAAAAATATACTGAAATACGTAATATAACTGATAAGTAAGGGGAACGTCATACCTCATTGGTGGCGGCGTTCATCGTTGGCGTCTTTGTCGGCACACAGGTTGATGCGGGCAGGTGGGTGGAGACGCGCCAGAAGGTAGCACAGTATAGCTCCACAGGCGACAGAGCGCAGCACTAGAGCGAGGTGTCGGAGAGCGAAGGCGAGGAGAGGGAGAGAGAGTTGCGGGTATGAAGCAGCACGAGCGAACAGTTGCGGCTCAACAGGCACGCGTGTGTCGGTGGATCGGTGAGATCGGAGTGGGTCGAAGAGCGTTCGTCAGTGGTGGTGCGTTCGTCACTTAGCAGTTGGCCATGGGCGGCGGCTGTGATGACAGCAGAGACACTGGATGTGGCGGTTGAGGGTGCAAGTGGTGATATCAGTAGTTGCAGGCGGCAGGAGCACTAGAGATAGGCGGCACGAGGCACCGAGTGGGCCACGAGCACATGCAGAGCAGCCGTAGTGGGGCACACGAGTGGCAACCTAGGCACCACGGGCGATTATCGACCCTGGAAGACGAAGGTAATCCCGTAAGCTGGCAGCAGTCCCACATGCACATCTTGTCCACCCTGGTCCTGCGGTGACTCAGCAGGCTTCGAAAGCGTTCAGAGTGGCAGCACGATCACATCAAACGACGCACACTGACTGCATTCAGTCGGCAGTCTTTGCATTCAGGCGGTGGTCATTGAGCGGGAGAGATGTCGGACGTCGTCTAGGACGTCGTCTGGTCAACACCAAATATGATGGTTCGATGCTGATAAAGGATGATGGTATCGAACGTCGACAACGTCATCATACGACGGATGCAACCCTAACGGGTTATGTAACTACGACGCAATGAATGGGTTCTCTACGTGTCATACATGTAGGCTCCGACTCGAGAGAGGCGCTGAGCTCCAAGTTAGGATGGGGTCGCCGGTTGACGGCGACGGTGGCCTCTTGAACCTCATTGGAGCAACGAAGGTGTCTACGGCCGAACAGATTCTATCTGTAGGACTCGCACGTGACGGATGTACTCGCCCGTACCGGTTAGACACACATAATCATAGTTTTATCTCAATTTGTCTCTCTCACCTACCTAGCCCAAGAGCGGTGGAGTCGCGATGAAAGTATACTACAGAAGGTAAATAAATGAGCGTCGGGAGAGGATGGCGTACCTTGTCGGCGTGGCTCGCAGTGCAGAATTTCATCGACGTCGGTGGCGATTCAGAGCGCAGAGAGGATGGAGAGCAGACAGTGGCTCAACGAGCAAGATGATGCTGGAGCTAGTGATAAAGGGTGGAGAGGAGACGGAGAAGCGGCCAACATTTGTGATCGGCTCGAGCGACTCTGAAGGCTCCACCCGAATCGACGTAGAGAGATCGGTCTGGACGAGTCGTAGCGGATGTGAGCAGGAATAATTCAATCACCTATAGCATGGACAGAGTCCAGTAGCGTGTGGTAGTCGACAGCGGGACGAGCTGTAAAACACTGGCCGCTAGCAGCTCAAAGCACCAGGGATCCGTAGCCAAATCCTGTTGGCTCTGTCCGAAAATTCGAGGCGATACACAGCTCCTTCCCTTCCGCTCCCGGTAAGTGGGTATTCTTCCGTGCAGAAAGCACTGCGTCGGCAGTGGCGAGGCTATAACAGCCACAAGCCGTGGATCTCGCACGTTCCCAGCCGGGGAACAGCGGCAACACGAAGGGGAAGAATTTCCCAATTGTCGGGATTTCTCCACAGCGATCGGTTCTCCCTATGGATGGGGAAGAACCAGGACACTAGAGAGAGAATGGTCGGCTCTGAATCAGTCCAATAAATACCCAAGAGAGAGAGAGAGAGGGAGGGGGGTTGATTCTGCCGGCGACACAGGTGGATGGGCGTCGGCGTTTCACGTATGGGCAAGATCCAGGATGATGGAATTTGACCTCGTTGAGGCCCACGATCTAGAGCAGAGGTTCCCAATTTTTGGGGATTCCTTTGTTTGTCGTCAACACAGCATCCGGAGTCCGGATCTCGTGTAGCGCGACCAGAAGAAAGGACGCGGCAGATGATTCAACCAGAGGATGCGATAGAATGGCCGTTGCGGCCGTGAGTATTGGACGACAATTCTCTCCACGGGACGTGAGAACCAGACAGGGAGGACAAAGAAGGCGGGCAAGAGGAATGATCGAGAATTCGTCTCCCCTTCCCCTTCAAATGATCTCCTTCTCTAGTAGCTTCATCATACTCCTCTTCTCTTCCCCTTGTTTATTTCTCTTGTTGGAGGGGTGAGACCAAGATCGGTAAACACAACACTCTTCTCTAATTCCTGGTCTGATTGTCTAGGGCGCCCTTTCTTCCCTTATAAAGGGGAGAGGTCAATGGGCCCCCAAATTGGGTCAAAGGGGAGGGAAGAAGGGTCCATTAAGGGTCCCTTATATAATTGGCCCCCTCATTACAAAATAGAAGGGGGGAAATTAAAACAAAATGAAAAGAAAAGAAAACAAGAAACAAGGGCACAAGGGAGGGGATCCAAAATGGCTAAGGATACCTCCCGTGATGACGACGAAGGACATAGGGATGCGTCACGGACGCAGTGAAAACACAATGACGAGACGATAAAAACACAAAACATGAGGAAGAACGAAGAGAACAAAACGCGATAATTCGAGCGATTTCACCCAACCTTCGACGAATGTGTCAGGCGGTGCGGATGACATCATCGACGATCTTTGATGGCTGTGCCATCAGGGAGTCACCAGTGTGGTAGGGTTAAGGCGTCACACGGGTGATTGGTCACCGCGTTGACCCATCGCACGCTATATCACATCTCACGGGTGAATCAGCGACCCTCCATAAGTGTCAGACTTTGCACCCCTCGGTAGGGAGCAATTGACCGGTCGATCTGCGTTCGGTCAGCCCAAGTGCTGATCAACTCCACGCGTGATACGAAGTGTCAGGGTCCGGTATGTCCTGCCTGCTCGCTGCACCGTTTGACCCATGAGGTCGCCACAGATTTAGCGACTTCCAGCGGCGCGCGACGAACTTGCGACACACGAGGTGCGGCCGCAAGGGGAGGAGATGTCCGCGTTCAACAATAGCGTCACTTGTAGGAATTCCAGCTGCGTGCAGGATGGTCCAACCACGGACGGTGATGATTCATTCAGGGTCATCGTGGCACCGAGCGCCCGGCGTCGCACAATAGTGTTAGCGACACCAAATCGACTATAACCGCTATAATTTTGTGGACGACGGTGATCGACAGCAATAGCAAGGAGTGCGAACGGTACCGAGCAGCAACATAGGAGACCGCGAAGTCAGCAATAGAGGTGAGTCCTTCCCTTCCTTTCCCTTTCCTCTTCTTCTTCTCCTTCCTCCCTCTCTTCTCTTCTTCTTCTTCTTCCTCTTGGTGAGATCTGGACGATGGTAACTGCCAAAAAAAAATTCCAGATCTGAAATGTTTTGCTGCCCATCATGGCCTTATATAGGCCCATGATAGGCCCTTACAAGAGGTTCCATTATAAGGTCATTAAGGGGCCTTATGCATGGATTCCCTTACAACAAATCAAATAAACTAAGAAACATAAAGAAAGCCACATGGCGCAAGATAAACATAACCCAACAAACCGACACGACAAAAATGAAAACACAAGCACAGTAAAACGAGAAATAAAATGAACATGAACCGGCGAGAAAAATCAAACAATCAATGGCATGGTAATGATTTTCGCCCCGGGTGTTAAACCCATATGTCTTCACCATCGCCTTGGCATGCCGGTCGTGTAGGGCACGAGTCGGAAGGTCGTCGAAGGCAATGATGACAGCTTTGATGACGTCTTCTATGGAGTAAGCAAGCTCTCCATCAGAGGTTGTCTCTGCATGAGCTGATCTTTATAAATAGATCTAATACTTGAGTTGGGATTAAGAAGAATAAAGTGATATAATGCTAATTAGAGGAGATAGTATTGAGATAGTGCAAGATGAGAATATATTTAATAAGTTGAAAGGAATAACTGAACTTAGGTAGAAATTAAAATGATATATAAGAACAATTAATAATAAGTAGAGATTCTGGTTGAGTTGACCTTGTCGACTTGGTGGAGTCAGCTCAAGTCAACCTTGCTGAGTCGACTTGGTTGACTCGACTGACTCAGGCCATGTTGATCTGGTCAAGCCCAATCGAATCGACTGGGTCCGACCTCGTTGACCCCGACCAACCTCGATCGGGTTGACCTGGTGGAATCGGCCGGCTCAGACCAGGTAACCTCGGTTGCATCGGGTGACCCCAAACTAGTTGAATTTGCCGACAGTGACACAGTCGTCCATGCCGCTCCCATGATCGATTTAGCTTTTGCCCTTATTGATTCACTTGGACATATGAGTGGACCTAATCAGACTACGAGCGAATGCGCTACACAACATGGACCGCATGTGCTTGGAATAGGAAGGGACAAACATATTGACAGACCGACACCACCGATGACATGGGCTGTGAGGTTTGCTGAACCTACACCGACGACTAATGCACAACCACCCCCGAAATATGTACTTCCCCCTCATTATGATGACTTGACCCCTATGCGAGGTTATACCGAATCTGAGGGAGTACAGCTTGTTGTATTCACCATTCGCCTATGCCCTGATAGGGAGATTTGCCACCAAGTGTCCCCTTATAGATGATATCACTCGGATGTATCTAGCACCAAGGCACTTTCTCGGACTGGTGGTCATCGGGGCGTGAAATCATCATAGTGTCTATATCTGCTTCTAACTGGAAGCTGATTTTAGAAGAGCTTGGAGCCGTATCACTTGAAATATTAACGACTTCATCATGCATACATACCGATGGACTGTAGAGTAGTCGAGCACCTCACGTGATCATGCCCCACATTTGGTCCCAATGTGGATAGGCTTCCTAGGCCTACAACCTCCTCTTCACGCCTACTGCCTTGTAGCCATTAGCCGGTGATGTAGGAACATTTATACATCTTGATAAAGATGTACATCTTGTGGGTTTTTGTGGAGATCGACCTATTAGCCCCTATCCATCGCATGATTCTTAATAGGAACGGGGATGAGATGATTCACCAAACCATAGTGTACGAGAACCTCCCATAGTTTTGTACATACTACACACTTTTGGGACACACCATTTGCACATGTTGTCAAAAGGTGACACATGCTACTTCAGCCCCCTAGACGGACTACCTCCCCTCATTTCCCTACAATGATTATATTATAGAGGCGAAAGCCATTACCCAAGGACGCCGCCCTAACCAAAGACCGTTGCCTATTGCATGGTCGGCCCCCTAGCCGTAGGGGGGTATCAAGTGGGTTGCCCTCCCTAGCCCAGGGCCCTCTGATGGTCAAACCTATTTCGGTTTGACCTACTCCTATAGTGACATAGTGGGTGAAGAATGGTGCTGATAAGCGCCCCAAACCTAGGGCACAAGATTCCCCATCTACTAGCCACTTATCGGGCAAAAGGAAAGATGTTCGGTCCCCTACACTGACCTCGAATGACTCTGCTCTTTTAGAGGTAGCCGATGGACTTGATACTCATGGCCGCCTTGAGGCAAGAGTGAGTCATGTTAGTGCCCCACATGTTACCCCGACTTCCCCTTCCCCTAGTCCCTCTTAGCCTATATCTTCCCGGCCCTCCATATCGCTCCCTACTCAGCAACCATCCCACTGCCCTTTACCCACATCGACTGTTAGCCACTCCATTCCTCCACTCTCTCCCCGATGAGTCCTGATGCCCTCCACCATACGTGCCCCGCGCTGCCCATCTCCTAGCCAGCCTATGCCTCCCACCCAACCCATCCCTTGCCATCCCCCCACCCACCTTCCCACTCACCCCCACTCATCCGATCCCCACCCATCTTTCCACTCACCCCCACTCATTGGTTCACTCCCCCACCCACCGAACCCACTACCTGATCCCCACCCACCCCATATACCACTTGCTATGGAGGAATGCTTGAATGATTGTCAAGCCTCTCTCTCTAGTGATGACACATGTGGGGACACTAGTGGACTCGCTTCCATGGGCGAGGAGGATGACGATGCCTCCATATCTGAGGACTCAGAGACGGACACCCCACCACCTCTTGGACATCACTCAGATACACTGCACACTCGTCGCATATATAACACCTGATCGAGGTTGCGCCATGAAAGCCGATAGTACTATGATTCCTAGTCTCATCTGGAATTGTCGAGGGATAGACAACCCTCTTACCTAGTCCCACCTTTTGTCCTTATCAATAAGCACAAACTAGGAATAGTCAGGCTTATTGAATCAATGACTACACCGGATAACACTCACTCCATTATGAGGAAACTCAGAATGGATCACGTCTATTATTACTCCTCGAATAAGCTCTAGTTATTTTGGACACGAGACTATTCGTTGGACATCCTTGGTGCACGGACCCAGTATGTCACCTTTGCCTTTGATTCCTCCTTGACGCCTCATACACTCACGGTAGTCTATGCCTCGCAAAGATACCTCGAGAGAGAGGCCTTATGGGAGGAACTTGTCCAGCATATACACACCCATCTGTGTCTTGTTGATCTCCCGTTTTTTATAGCGGGAGATTTCAACTGCGGACGAGCAGTCAGTGAACGCCAAGGAGGTCGGCCGCCCAAGTTGAGATCCATGCAAGCTTTCAATAACTTTCTTCATCAGGATTCACTAGTGGAGACCCCCACTATAGGCAAGAGATGGATGTGGTGCATTGAAAGCCGAGCAGTCGAGCAGTCGAGCGTATGTACGAACAACTCGATTGTTGCTTTACTATTGGTACTGCACTAGTGCACCGCACTATCACGATTGAGCTCCTACCGAGATATTACTTAGACCTCTCACCGATCCTCATTCTCCCGGACTTGAATACTCGAGTTCATCGTCCCCCATTTCGATCCCAGGCTATGTGGTTGGAGCATAAAGACTTTCATCGTTTTGTGCACAACCACTGGCATGGAAAGATCTCCTCATCGCCTATGGAGAACCTCAGTTATAGATTGGGGAACCTTAAGTTTCACCTGAAATGGTGGAATCGACATGTATTTGGAGAAGTGCACGCACGAGTTGAAGCACTCAAAATGGAGCTAACTGCTATTGAGAGATAGCTACAGGATGGTTGGATAGACAAAGCGAGGGAGCAAAAGCTTAGGCTATTGACATACCGTAAATCATGCATGCAAATCAACATTTTTTTAAGGGTTTATGAAGTCATATAATGAAATGAACATGCATTTTTATGTTGAATTCTATTTTCATGCAATTATTCAATCATGATGTAAAATGTCATACTTTTAATGAATTTTTGAATTATTAAAATGTTAGTGTGAAACTCGTTGATTAAGTAGAAAGAAAGTGAAAAGAATAATAATAATATATAAAAAATATATAAAAAATAAAGTGCTCCAAGGAGCAACTAAGGCGCGCAGCCAAGGCTACACCACAGGCGCTGCCCGCAACCACAACCAAGGCAGCAACCTCATAGCGGTACTCGGTGGTGCAGCCAAGGCCGACCCCTCAAAGCAGCCCCAAGGTAAGCGTAGCCCGCGCCCAAGGTAAGTCCCTGTATGATAATTCAATTCGAAACATAATGAATCTCAAAATTTGTATACCGCTCGAATTTCTTAAACTGAGCGATATGGGATTGTCATGTAACATTGCTTTCCAAAGGATCGGGCTGGGCCAAGGATAGCAAGAGTATGATCACGGCCCATCGGGCTGCGATCTTAAGAAAAACAGAAATAAAACTAGACTAGGCTTCGAGCTAGGCCAGTTTGATGCCCGTGTCAGTTCGGGCCTTCCTTAAAGATGACAATATAATCTTGACCGTCGTTCATCTTTTTGAAGATCAAACGGCCAAGATCAACTCCTTATATGTTTTCTCATTTTTATTCTGTTTTTAGGTGACACCTTAGTAGGTGCGCTGTTGTGGACAAATCCGTTGCACGCACATGGACAATCGGCGCTCACATGGCGCCGTTGATGGAGCAGGGTCTACCAGAAATAAAGTGGGTCCACAGCCACGATTTAATTGTGGCCATTGAACCCACAAACATAAAATCTCACGGCCCTGGATCACTGATGACCTATTGCCACCTCTGGTCGCCATCTTCGTCGCCAATGACCAAATTCTAGCAACGAGGAGGCAAATCTCTGGCGTCTTGCCGCCCAAAAGAAAGGGGAAATGATCCCACATCACGGAAGAGAATCTGTGGAGAAGACCTAACCCTATAAAATTCATTTGTATGGCCCTAAATGCGCATCTTTCACCGCCAAATTTGAATTGCCTATTTGAAATTAAAAAATGACGGAGGGGAAGATCCTCCATCTTCTTCTCGTTTCTCCTTGGTCTCTCAGTCAACGGTGGTGACAGAGCTGCGGCCTGAAGGGAGATTAGCCTGAGAAAAGAGAGGAAGAGGGAGAAAGTCAAGGAATGATTACCTGAAGGAAGACGCAGTCGGAGCGGGGTCAGGAGCCGTCGTCAACCTCCACCTGCTGCAGAAATCTGGTAAGTATATTTTAAATTTTCATACATATTTTATTGTATAAGGATTGAGGAATCATCTCCTCAAAATCAAATTAACTCGATTTGGAGCAAAAGATAGAAAAAGATAAAAAGTCTCCATTTAGGCATTTCGACAAACACTTTCATGCAAGTCCTTTAAAAAGATATTTTAAAAACCATTTTAAATATTTTCAACCCAATTAAAAATCATAAAAATATATGATAAAATCTAAGAGGTTATACTTCCTACCCTAAATAGTACCTAGATAAAAACAACTAAAAAATTCTATTTCATTTCTTCTAAAAATACATATAAATACACTTTCTTCTCTTAGGCATTTTATCAAACTTTTCATCTTCAATATTTGACCCTGCATTTTCTCCTACAAATTGACTCGTAAAATTTCCCTAAAAATTTCCTTAAATCACTAATCAACCTTTACTACCCATATAAAAAATTTGAGGTAAAAATAAAATATATAGGGTAAATCTCTTTAAAAAATCAAATACAAGCTTACTTCTATTAACAATTTCTCAAAACACCTAGAGGTGTGTGATATCTTCACTAAGTACTGCCCTCATTTTCAACCACCTCTTGTTTATTAACACTCCTTGAGTATATTTCCCTATTCTACTTAGTTATCTTCAGAAAATTCATGGCTCTCCTATGTAGTATTCATATATTAATAAACAATCATTTTTGAGTAAATCTTTTCTCTCCAATCACCTACTTATTAGTTAATTCTATCTCTAAGAGCCATTCCTTGTGGAGATGACCTTAATCCCACTTATACATTTTTGAGTAAGTTTACAAATTATTTTTTTATTTGATTGAAGCAAAAATAATGACAACAACACAAAATTAACACACCCATTTTTGCTTCGTCAGCTACGTGAGAAGCTTGAGGATGCGATGCGAGGACAAGATATTTTCTATCTCCACAAATCACGTATCCGATGGGTGCGAGAAGGTTATAGAAACACACATTTCTTTCACGTTTTAATTCGCCACAGAGCTCGTCCTAATTATACGACCCTGTTAGGGATGTATAGTCAGGACCCCGCCCAACTAACGACTGCTTGCGTTGAATATTATAGCTCACTCCTTGCCTTACAGCTGAATGACATGAGTGATGACCTACTCGCCTCCATCCCTCATTTGGTGACCAACTAGGAAAATGCATTACTCACATCCCTTCCTACGCAAGTAGAGATCAATGAGGTTGTCTTTTCCTTGGGTAGGAACAAGACTCGGGGACCAGATGGATTTTTTAGCAGAATTCTATATCACATGTTGCGATATCGTAGACACGGACTTGGTGCTTGCTATTAAGGAGATCTTTACATGCAAAGTCTTACCTCGAAGTTGGAAATCCACTTCCTTGGCGCAAATCCCAAAAGTGGACAACCCAACTTCATTTAGAGACTTCCGTCCTAATAGTCTTTGTCATGTATGCTATAAAGTTGCATTCAAGATCATTACAAATTGACTGGGGATCTTCCTTGATAGACTTATCTCACCTGTACAGTGCATTTTTTTCAAGGGTCGACAAATCCATGACAGTATCATGCTCGTCCATGAGTTAATCGAGTCATTAGACTCTTAAAAATCCATTACAAAGCTTATGAGTGTCCTCACTGCGTACGAATGGGCTTCTGGCCAGCTCGTCAATGCCTCCAAGAGTAGCTTTATGGTCAGTTCGTCTACCATTGTAAAGTGCTCTCAGATTATACAACACTATACCCGATACACACAAGGGTGCCTCCTTGTGTGTAGACTATCTTGGATGCCCTATCTTTCTCGAACGTGAGCATCATTGTTTTGATGCCTTGTTGGACAAATTGAGAAAGAAACTAGAGGGATGGAAACTTCATTTTCTATTCCCTTGAGGATGCATCCAACTTATTCGACATGTCCTCATGAGTATTCTGCTGCATACCCTTGCGGTCCATTCACTATCTCTAACAGTCCTCCGCTCTGTGGAGCGATTGTGAGCGCATTCCTTATGGTCCGGTCACCTCGAGGGTCATTAGGTTTCTTGGGAGAAAGCTTGTCGACCGACGGACAAGGGGGGTCTAGGGATCAGATGTCGTCTGGACGTCCAAGACATGCTTCAAAAGAAGCTCGTGTGGCATATGCGTACCACATACTCCACATTTGGGAGATTCGTCTTATTGAAATATGGCGAGTGGGCTCGTAGAGAGATGGATATTCGGGGCCATCTCAGGTGGTAGACTTGGCAGCAACATTGGCTTGAGATAGCCACGGTCATACATTGGCATGTCAGCTGAGGCACGATTAGAGCCTGGTATGATACATGGCTCATAGACGCAACCCTAGCCCGTCACCCCCACTTCGAGCCCCATCGCCTTAAATTGATTGTGGCGCAACTACTCCTCGATGACGCGCACCACCTTTAGGAGCAACATGACCTTCCCATCGACATGTTACCCTAGGCCATGAGTCCTCCCATCGTGTCCTCTCAAGATCGTCCTATTTGGATGCTTATCATTGATGGGTCATTCTCTTGTCGCTCTTCTTGATTGTATTTTCGTGAGAAATCCCCCACCCATCACTAGGGACGCCGAATCTGGCATCCGGCGATCATTACTCGTGTCTCCTTCCTATGGAGACTCTTTCATCGTGGCCTCCCAACTGATGCTCGAGTGACCCGTATCGGTCAATCTCTCAGTTCGCATTGCCATTGTTGCCCACATCTCCCAAACTGAAACTATGGAGCATCTTTTCTTCCATAGTGAGATAACCCTAGGTTGTTGGCACCAAATTACACATCATTTGCGTCAACTATTGTGTACCCCTTCTATTCTAACCCCGTTAAAGTGTTTTGGCAAAATTTTTCTCTCACCAACACGCTCGTAGTGGAGCCTGTCCCTTCACGTCACCATAGCTTACTTACTATGGGAGATTTGGAAAGGACATAATTCTTCTCGTTTTATGGGAACTCCCATGCACGCCTTGGATATCATGAGACAAGTCAAGCAATGGATATGACGTACACACCACTTCCTACCACCTCGCACCTGAAGCTCAGCCCCAGCTTGCAACCTCCTTTGATATTGGGGTATTTCAATGACCCTTGCCCCCATCTGCATTTTATATTTTTCGTTGGCACCCACCGACAATCGGCATCCTCAAGTTAAATGTGGATGGTGCGGCCAAAGGGAACCCGGGGCCAGTAGGGGGAGGTGGTATCCTACGGGATCATACATGGAGTATTATTTTTGCTTTCTCCTCTTTTTAAGGCACACAAACTAATGCAATATCCGAGGGTATGGCGATACGTGATGGTTTACTCCTCTGCGATGAACGAAAGCTTCACCAAGTCATCATAGAATCAGACTCACAGGTGTTAGTCGACATGCTTCGTGCAGGCAAATGCTCCTAGTGGAGACTGCAACGTGTATGGCACGACATCAAGCTGTGCCGACCCCCCACAATTAGTGTTCGTCACTAACTGCATGAGGGAAATCATACAAGAGATGCCCTTACCAACCACGCGGTACACACTCGAACCCCTTCCTCCCTTTTCCTTTTTTGGCAGGCATTCCCTCCAACAGCTCGTGGATGTTATCGCGTGGAATTCCTCGGATTGCTGGCCCTTCGTACGCATCGCACACTATCGAAGGAAGGCTCGCGTGAGTGGTGGATAGCCTGGAGTGCTGGAGGGGGGAGAGCTCACCCTCTCACCTGATAGTTTGCCAAGTCGCGCACCTCCACGATGACATCTGCAAATGGCGGGGTGGACTACGCTCTCCACACTTCGCATCTCTACGAGGGCTCCCCCAACTCCTGCTGGCATGAGTGATCATCTCTCAGCCTTCACTAGGTGACACCTACGTACCTTTTTCTTTCTTACAACATGGGCGTGGGCGAGTAGGGTCTTTGTGTAATTGGGACACGTACGCTTGCTCCACACCAAAAAATGATGAAAAACACTACCTTTTATAAATAAACACCCCTGGGTGGCGTGGCGTTTAGGGCACGGATGGATTGGTCTATGGGCACAACCACCGGGTTGGACATACCCGACACCGTGATTTTGCCAAAAAAACCCTAGTCGATCATCCTAGCTAGTATTGATGCATTTGGAATCATTGGAGAACTCTTCTCCAACATTTCACTATCTTGGCCAAGGACTTCATCGCATCATCTTCCTTCAGTAGTCACCTCTTATATCAAGGGTGGACTGTCCCATCTTGACCACTCAATTGTTTTCGTGAACTTCGTGATGCACCTGAACTATGACTATTTAGAATATGTGATTAGGGAGTCATAGGTCCTTGTCAAAGTATAAATGTCCATCCACAATACATCTTTTGTGTCGCATGTCTAATGACCATTTACACAACCCTAATGTGAAATCATTCAGGGATTTGTTTGTACAGATCAATTCGGTGAACACTTTCCAAAAAGTTCACCCACTATCTATCCTTAGTGTCTCCACACTAATGGTTAGGGGAATGACCATACTTATCATATGACTGAGCCTAAATAGTTCTATTCTATCCGGATACTTAGATGCCATTCTTTAGTATCCTTCAAATATGAATATTTAGAGCACATGCTTAAAGACTAGTGGTCTCTATATTAAGATCTCATCATAATTCACTGTTTGATCATCTATTCATGGACTTCATTATAAGCATCAGACATGCATTATAATAATATGTTCTATTAATGAACATTGAACGAGACATGGAATGTGTGATTGGATTGTCGGCCATATATATTTCCATCATATCTCATATAAAAAATACTAAAATTTTTTGCCATTAAAGAAAGATGGAACCCATATCTATTTTCAATTAAAGTATGCTTCCCCATATCAATTTCCTGTGTAGGATGTGCAAAATCTTTTACTAGGCCTATGACAAACTTAAAATTGGGGTAAGAATTATGTTGTTGAGAATTTGAGTTTAATCAATAAATTTATAACCTATACTCGTAAATAATTTAACTAAGTAGTGACGAGTAATGGTCGTCTCCATAAGGAATATATGCTAGGGAAAATATGATCTCAATTGGGTAAAGCACAAAGATGAGAAGAGTTATGTATATAGTAGTGAATGTATGATGAGAGTGGACAATAAGATAAGGAATGGCTATATAGGGTTTACGATAGACAAGAATGGGAAGCAAGATGAGATTGTAACAATGGTGTGATGGGTGGCATAAACGTGAGTGGATATGGTGAATGATATAGTGACATTGAGGTAGGATGATGAGAGGATGCAATGACATAGTGATGTTGACTTAAATGGGGAATGATAAAAGTAGGTGAAAAGATTGTGGTGGTGTGAGAGGGAACGTGAACTGGGTGACAGTGATAGATTAGGTGATATGGGACGATGATAGAGTGGATGAAGGTAATAGATGGTGAAGATGATGGATTATGAATGTGGTTTCACTAATTAAGTGTGTTGGAGACAATTAAATGTAAGGTGAAAGGCTAACCTTAGATCCCTATATTTTACTGGCATCACATTGTCTTCCTCATGCATATCGACCTTCCCACTTGTTTTTTGAACCTCCTCGAGCACTAGAGAACTAAGGAACACTTCATGGACCTTCAGAACTTCACTTTCTTTCAATCAGCCGGACTAGGAGGAAGTAAGCTTAAATATGTTTTTTACAAGGATCAGAGATCAATTTATAGATCCAACATATAGATGGATAGAGGATGAAAAGATGAAGTTGCTCTTAAAATTTCAGCTCGATATGAGTTCAAGATCATTAGATATCAAGCTTGGAAGTTGGATGATGTCTAATTTTTGCTTTAATTCAAATATTTCTCTCTTCATCCTCTTCAGTGCTGCCACATCATTCGACTTGGGTTCTGTCTCATCTGTGCATTAAATGGGATGATTGGCTGAGATTCCTCATCATCTGTGATCGACGGCTCTCATCATGCCACTTGTCAACCGGGAAAAAGGACAAAGAAGGAATAATGATAGTTTATTATTTAAATATATAGTTAAATATATTTTGTCCCAGCTAACGTAACATCGCGTCAGTGTGCACCACCTCAGAAATTTCTCCTTCTAATCCAATAGAAATGTGACATGTGTGCGCCATGTGTACAAGTGCCCCCCATGTGTACATGTGGCACCTTATGGCATTGCTACATCGCCCGGTCATCATTGTTTACTATTCCAAGAAGAGATAAAAGAAAAGAGAAATAATAACTTTTTGATCCTCTCTTTCTTGGTCTATGGAGCACATTTATGGTGAACAAAATAGCTTCTCTTTTCTGATTGGTCCACATCATCTGCTCCAAGAAAAGTAAAAAACCTAAAATATGTTCTTAAATTATTTTTTAATAAAATCAAGGCCCAATAAATACAAATAAATTTATATTTCGACTTAGAAAAATTATATCTTTTCGAATTTAATGTCAAAAAATTCTAAAAAAAAATCATTTTATGACTCATAAATTGTATACTTTCAAAATGCTGTGAGAAAAATCTCCAAATATACATAAAAATACAATAAAATCAGAATATCATTCTAAAAATGATTTAATCATTTTAAGCTTGATAACATGCATATATAATTAATTTAATGTGAATAAAGATGTAAATATGGTCATATTAAGCTACTAAAAGTGCATGTTATCCGCCTACTATGTGGGCTTGATTTACCTAGGCTGTTATTGTGGGTTCTAGATGCCTAGATCTGGATGAACAAATCAAAAATGATGCGCAGCAGAAGACTTTTGCGAATCGAACAGCATCAACAAAAACATTGAATGAAGTACCTTTGCAAGAATCTCATTCGTGATTTCTTCGATCCCAGAGCAAGACGAGTCGAGCTGCTCAAGTGTGCAGCCTCTAGACGTATCCACACGGTCCTCAACGTGTCACATCTCCTCCTTCTCGTTGACGAGCCCCGTTCTTTCTCCGTCGGTGTCGTTACATCGTCCCGATCACATCAGGGATGGAGACGGTGTGTAGGGAGAGTGGAGAAGAAGGGAAAAGGCCCATGAACAATTCTGGCCTGGGTGAATTTCGTTCAGGGCCTTCCCATATTTATACTAAGTGGGTATTTTTCATAAAAAACTCCAAAACTTAAGTATATCTTCCAACGTCCAAAAGACCAGTTGTGTGTGACCCTTTAGGCCTATGTATCAGTCTAGTTAACGACTCCAGCGGCCCAATAACCTTTATTGGCATTCCAAATTCATTAACTATATCATCATATAGATTAATTAACGTTGGATCGATTTAACCCAATCGATTGGTCGAGACTCCGACACGTGGGGTGCCAAGCTACACCTCGTGTCCTAGAAGATACAAAGGAGTGTGTATCGACTCACTCATGGAACTTGTTCATCATCGGTTACCATGTATGTATAATCCCTCATCCACTTGATGCTCCTTGGACGACTTAGGGTATGGTCAACTGTCAAACCCTAATCGATCATCTGAGTTAGTACTGATGCATTCAAAAATCATCGGAGAACTCTTCTCCGATATTTCATTACCTTGGCGAAGGACTTCGTTGCATCGTCTTCCTTGAGCTGTCACCTCTTATACCGAGGGTGGACGATCCCATCTTGACCACTCAATTGCCTTCGTGCACTTCTTAATGCACCCGAACTAAGACCGTTTAGAATCCCATGATTAGAGACTCGTTGGCCATACCCAAAGTACAACTGTCTGTCCACAAGACGTCTTTGATGTCTTCGGTTTAAGGACCACTTACACAACCGTGACGTGAATTAACTTGATTAACATTTAGGTATAATACCATTCAGGGATTAGTACGGATCAATTTAGTGCATTCTTTCCACTAAATAGCACCTGCTATCTATCTTTATTGTCTCCACACTAATGGCTTTCCAAGACCGGCCATACTCATCATATGAGTGAGGCTAGATAGTGCTATTGTATCCGGATACTTCGATGTCCTTCTCACGTATCCTTCGAATAGGAATGTTTAGAACACATGCTTAAAGACTAGTGATCTCCGTATTGCGATCTCATCATAATTCGCTAAGTCCGATCATGTATTCATGGACTTCATTATACTCATCACACGTGCATTATAATGAATATGTTCTATTAATGAATATGGAACGAGATGTGGAATGTGTGATTGTCTTGCCGGCCACATATATTTCCTTCAATTATTGGGTGTTTTCTTGTTGCTGCCTTTGCTGGTTTTAATCTAGTGTTGTGAAATGTTATAAGCTAGAAAAATGGGATAATTCGTTGTTAATTCTTGTATGAAACTACAAATTTTAAAATATTTCCTTACTAAGTATAGATTTGAGTAAGGGTTGTACCACAAAAAACCAAAACTCAATTAGAAAATTTTTTTTTAAGCAAATGCAATGAACGAAAACCTAAATAATGTTGAGAAAAACTTTAAAGATATTTTTGAAAAACTTAAATATAAGTATTGTAATGTTAAGAAATTACAGAATAACTACTGAAACTAACTTACAATATATTTTAAAAGAGGGCGCCAAGTTTGCCCACAGGAGCACACCAGACTTGGTGTGGCGACTGATAACATGCATTTTTAGTGCCTTATATTAATATATTTATGCGTCTTTATGCATTGAATTACTCATATTCGCATGTTATCAAGCTTAAAATGATTAAATCTATTTTTAGAACAAATTTCTGAATTTTCTATATTTTAGGATTTTTCTAATAGTATATTCTAAAAGAATATAATTTTTTGAGAAAGAATATGATTTTTATGGAATTTTTGGATATTAAATTTGGAAAGATGATTTTTCTGATTCAAAAAATATATTTATACGTATTTTTTGGGGTTTTATTTGATTTAATATGAAATTTTAAGTATTTTGGTTTTTTTATGGCATAGTGTGACGTGGCGTGCGGATGCGCCGCCACATCAGCATTGAGAAAGAGATTTTTTCTTTGTTTTTTGTCCTTTTGACATGTACATGTGGCACGGAATATGAAAAGTTGCGGAATACGAAAAGCCACGGAATACGAAAAGCCATGGAATATGAAAAGCCACGGAATACAAAAAGGCATGGAATATAAAAAGCCACGGAATACGAAAAGCCACAGAATACCAAGTGCTTTGACTTCTTAACATGCACAAACTGATGACTTTGATGAGGAGAGAGAAGAAATTAAATGCTAGGATTGCTTCAACTTCCAACGGCCATAACTTTTCATCTTCCCCTCCTCTTTCTATCCATACCCTCTAATCTATAAATAGAGGCCTGGATCATTGTAAAAACCATCTTGAACTTGCTTCCCACTTTTGTGGGCTGATTGAAAGAGAGTGAGTTTTGAGATCCATCAAGAGTGTTCTTGGTGTCTTGGGTGTGTGGAAGAGACAAAAGAGAAGAGGGGGAGCTTACCGGCACTCGCAAATCGCCGTGATCCTGGCGGAACGTAAGGATCTAAGGTAAGTGTCTTCGCCTTACGTTGTTTCTCTCCCAACATCATCGTTATCATAGTTATAGTTTTTTTTTATTATCAACGTTTCATTTATCACTTCACTTACTTACGTCCCCACTCTCTCATCTCTCCATCCTTGCCATCGTACCATTCCATATCCAACCACTATCCTCGTTCATACCATAGTTCATTATCGTGTCCGTCACAATCACTTACTCTTTTATTTAAGTTAAATTAACATATAAATTAAGTACTTCTTAATCGATACCACTCGCTCATATCCTTGAATTGTGTTTTTGTCGATCGCTCATTGATCATCACTAGTTTAAGAAAGTAATTCCTTAATCATCGTTCCCTGTGGAGACAATCCGTACTCATCACTAACTACGTATTTTCAAGTACGGTCAAATATATTTTATTGAATAATCTCAATCACCAACGACGAATTTTAACCCTAAAATTGAGATTATCAGCGACACCAAATAACATTTTGCGGATCTCCCCTTTTCTGGTACAGTAATTATGCAATAACGTGAGCCATAGGATGGATTTTTAGTATCGTTTGCAGCGTTGAAAAGCATTGGGTCTTGGTTATCACGGAACCAAGTCTGAAAAAATGAGTGTGGAAGGCAGGAACCTCCGAAAATGCATGAACCTTTGGAGTCATTCCCTTTGGGGACAAGGATGCATTTTTCTTTACTTTGATTCCAAATCTGTTAATCTGAATCACATACTGTGTATCCAAGAAATAATGCTGCACTCAAGGCTGCCAAAACATAGTTTGGGATAGAAATTCAGGGATAGTTACAAGAAACTAAAGAGGAGTCGAAGACACACGGAGACGAAGCAGCTGGATAGGATCTCAATCAAGATTAGAGTAGTAATAATCGACGCTATAATTATACTCGTTAGAGGCTAGACTATTAGGAAATCATATAAGTTCAAACATAGATAGGATTAAATATAGTTAGGATTAAACATAGATAGGATTAAACAGTTAGGATTAGATCTCATATACATTTTATAATGAAAGGGTCCACGGCACCGATCAACGGTTGTGATCGGTGCACCCAAACATTATAACGGTTGTGATTTAAAACAGTATTTCAAATCTATGTATCCGTTGTGAGCCGTTACAACGGATACATATACGTTATAGTAGTTACTATATTTAGTTACCTATACACATAATAAATAAATCACCAATGTTCATAAACAAGGTGTGGGAAATACAACGATCTTGAAGTATTTCTGTGTGTCTTCTCTCTCTCCCCCCCCTCTTCCTCTTCTCTTCTCTTTCTTCCTTTCTTTCGTTCTACTTCTTGTGGCGAGATCAAAATCTTTCAGAAACCACTTGATTCAAGGGAATCAAGTGAGGTTAGTTCATAAATCATTAAACCCTATTAGTTAGGACCAATTACAAAAAATAGTGTCAATTTCATTTTAAATATGAATAAGAGAGAACTTGTGGCCATCTTCTTGATACAAAAATTAAAATAAATCATGAAAACACATATGTATCACTACACATTTGATGTCATCACATTTGCTCTTGCTAGCCAATTGTTAGCTTGAGGGTAGGTGTGCCTAGCTGGCTCGATCACTTTGGCACCACAGTCAAATTCAATATTTTTTCCCTCTTTTTATTTATTTTATTTAAATTAAAATTAAATCCTAAAATATTGAAAATAATGCACTCAAACATCATTAAATGATACAAGTCTTGGATGAGAATCTACAACACATTAGAATGCCCTTGTTGATGCTCCTTTACTCCCACATCATCTAGGGTTCCTAGAACAATGTGATATCTCACACAGGGTAAATCCTTAACCCTTCACCCTCATACAAAGACTACATAATGATCTTTGAAACTATGACCATTACCAGGTATATAATCAGGGTTTTAAAACATAGAGGTTAATCATGCTCTGGCAACTTTGTGTAAGGTACAGAGTGAATCCAATAATCCTGGTATGTTTTGAAAAACTCATTATTTGACTAATAATTACAGCACAAATGATTGAAAATGAGATAGAAGTTGATATATGTTTTAAAGGTATAAATATCATCAAAATAACTCATGTTGCACAAAAAAACAATAAATCACCTGTTCTCAAATTTTATCGGATGATCACTTGAAATCTTCTAAATCCTTAGGACAAAATCTGCTCGAATTATCATTCAAATTTTTTTCTTTAAATTTAAAGGACTCATTCTTTTGTGTTTGCAAGTGAACCTTGGTATGTCTCAAATTTTCATCACCTATGACTAGTAATGTTCGCCCGTCCCGATACCGGTACCGGATGCTGGTATCGGGACGGATGCTGTATCGGATACCGGAAAGGCAATTTCCGGTATCCGGTTTTTTCGATATCCGGATATTGGATATCGGTATCGGATATCGGTTGCTACAGTGTCAATATCCGATACCAATATTCGTCCTGATGTTGGCATCCGTCTCCGTCCCAAGGGGACAGATGCCGGTACCGGATATCGGATGTGGATATCAAAAACCGATGACTATTATGTTAGGTCCACCGTGTATTTTTTATTCAAACTTTTGAATCAAAAATACACGGTCAGACCTCAGACGAAGCAGGACGGTGGACGGCAGATGGCGGAGGACGGCGAAGGCAGACAGCGAAGGCGGACGGCGGAGGTGGACGACAGAGGCGGACGGTGGAGGTGGACGGCGGATGGTGGCGACGGATGGCGGACGGCGGATGGTGGCGACGGACGGCGGTGGCGGAGGGCGCACGGTGAACGGCGGCGGCTACAGCGGTATGTCTTCTTACATTTCACTTCAAATGAATATAAGTAAATCGTGATCTTCGTACTTCATAGTTGTCATTTTTTCATTAGGATTATGCAACTTCTTTCTTGCAATACGTGAGATTAACCCGTTCTTCTGAAGTCTCAACCTCTTCTTCTCCCAATTCTCTAATTCTCCATCTCAAATTCTTTAATCTCCCTCTGAAGTCTCAAATTCTCTAAATTGCAATCTCTCTTCTCATCTCTTAATTCAATCTCTTTTTCTCTCTAACTCTCTTCTCCAATTCTCACTCTCTCTTCTCCCAATCTCTTAAATTCTCCATCTCTCACTCTCTCTTCTCCCAATCTCTTAAATTCTTCATATTTAACTTTCTCCTCTCCCATTCTCTTATGATCTCTAATTCCCACTCTCTCTTCTTCCAATCACTTAAATTCTCCATATTTCACTCTCCCCGCTCCCATTCTCCTCTCTCATTCTACATTCTGATTCTATCTCTCTCTCTCTCTCTCTCATTCTCTCTTACCCTTTGCTGTTTTTTTTACCCTCATTCTATCTCCCACCCTCTTTCTCTGCCAATTTCGTTAAAACTCTCTACCTCTCCCCCTCATTCTAACTGACTCTATAATTCTCTCTTGTCTCCCTTTCATTCTCCCTTTCTCCATAACTCTATGATCTTTGAGCTTACCCTCAACTTCTTCAAATGTCCTCCCGTTCTCTCTAAATGTCTACCACTCTCTATTTTTGATTCTTTAATCTTATTCTCCTCCGCTCTCTTAGTCTCTTCCACTATCTTATAATTCACTGTTTATTTATTTCTTTTATTCATTGCACCTGTTACTTAATTCAGAGTTTAAACTGCAGTTTGGCATCATGTGATGCCGGAGGCAATGGCTCAACCCAAGACAGATCTGGGTCAGGAGCTGTAGGCCCTCAACGTACGTACGCGGGAACTTCTCATGCCGAACAAAGTCAACCTCGTTCGAATCGTTTTGTCATCATTGACTATTTTGAATAGATGGAAGATGGATACTATGCATGCTTACTGTGCCGGGAGTTGAACCCGCACATTAAGAGGAAACCAATAAAGAGGCAAGCCGACAAAAGCACCAACGTATTTGGCGACATTTCAAATCCTGCCATCCAGCTCGTCACGCAGAGCTTAAGGGCGAAGTGTCGAAAGACCCTGATCAGCCACGTATCACTGACAGAATGAAAAGCAAACAACAGGGAGAGCCTAGCCGACGAGGGCCGATTAGAGGGCATACTCTAGATGAGACGAAGAATTTCATTGCACGATTCGTATGCATGACTAATTCACCCTAGAGCATTGTTGAGAATGTTGCCTTCAAGGAGATGTGGCGTTATGCGACATTTCTCGACTTGGATCCTCCAAGTGCGAAGGTCATAAAGCAGTGGACCATCCAAATGCATGGTCGCATGAAACATGATGTGAGGAAGCTTTGGGAGAATGTGGACCGAGTGCCACTCACCTAGATGCATGGACTGCGAAGAACGGAACTGGACTACTAGGCATCACCGTCCATTGGGTGGACAACACATGGGTGTACAGAGAGCGGGTACTTGCCATCCGAGAAATCGTCGACAAGCACGATGGGGAGAACATGGCGTCCATCGTTCTGTAGGCCCTAGATGAATTCTGTCTGCGACTGAAGGTCAGCATTCAGCATCTAACTCATTTTATTAGTTGAACTTGTGTCTTTAAATGTGGAACGTACTTATGCAGGTCTACACCGTGACTACTGACAATGCCACGGCAAATAAGAGGATGTTGGCATTGATGGCAAGAAAGATGAAGAGCGTTAACCCGGCGTTTAGCGCCCAAAGGCACGTCCCATGTGTGGCACACATTCTGAACATTGTCGTGCAAGCGGCAATAGAAAGCTTTGGTATTCCTTCGGCCCAAGCTGTAGAACCCGAAGAAGGCGATGTGACAAGGACAGCAGACCACTACGACAGTGACCAAGACAATGAACTCGGCGATATATTCTTAGCATCTAATGACAATGAGGGACCACGCCGACCATTATGTTTGGGTGATGCAGTTACAAAGGTGCGTACACTAGTGCGCAGTATTCAGAGCTCTACACAACGGAGAGAACATTATACAAAGGCATGTGAAGACGACCCCGAAGTCGAGGACTCCAACATGGTCGTCTTAGATTGTCCAACCCCATGGAGCAGTACGTACACTATGATAGCGATCACCGTGAAGAAGCGTGCTTTATTGACAAAGTGTCGAAGGCTTTTGGCCGGAAGGCGACGTCGACAAAGTTGTCGAAGGACGAGTGGGAGTTGGTGAAAGAGTTCTGTCGCATCCTTGGACGTTTTGCCGTATCAACTGATCATGTTTGCAAGACAGTGACGCCGGCGATATGTGATGTCTTGTATCTCATAGACGACCTAAAGGTTCACATGGAGGAAGTGGTCCAGAAAATCGAAGATGGCACCTTCTTTACATTCGTACGACGGTTGCATGAAGGAGGTCATTCAAACATGGGGCAAGCATGTAAAGCGATGCATTACAATCTTGCACAATATGATGAGATATCGTGGGCGAATGAGGCAATCACTGTTGCGGCATTGATGGATCCATTCCACAAAGTCAGTGCTCCACCCGGGCGTCCTAGAAGCAACCATCGCATACGTACGATCGTTGTTACCAGGTGACTCGTCGAGTCGTGGACTGAGAGGGGCCACTGAGGAGGGGCAGTCAAGAGTTAAAGAGTTAGACTCTTGGCTTAAGAGCACTATGCGGCACGTGCAACCGGCACCTACGCCAACGAGGTCGGCGTGGGACGAATTCAACCAATACCTTACGGAGATTGTGCTTAATGAGGGTGTGTTCACTCCACTATCTTGGTGGGCCAGCAGGGGGGCGAAGTGTTTCCCCTTACTTGCAGCCGTTACGAGGGACCTATTGTCCGTATGTGCGATGAGCGCTTCTGCCGAGCGGTTGTCACGTACAAGCGATCACGTTTGTCGCCAATAAGCATCGAAACACTAATCACTGTGAAGTGTTGGCTCCGTGCGGATAACAAACAGTGGTACAATGACGTTGAGCTAGATTCGGATGGTGACGACGTACAAGATGGTGTGGTCGCTTGTGCTCGAGGTACACAGCACTTAAATGAACTACATTTTCCTATTTTTATGTAATCATCGTTACTTATTTCTTATCTTGTGCTACGCAGGTGATGATCAAGTAAGCACAAACCTCTGACAGAGCCGTGGGGAGGTTTCTATGGGAAGTGCGCGTTTTTGACAGAGCCATTGTCATATGTAGTTTGTGAATTTTGCTACAACTGTCGAGTTAACGCCGTATAGAACTTTATAATTTTATTTACAGAATTTTGAAACATTTTCCAAAAATTCTTTTGAATATCCCTAAATTACTATAAAGATTCAAATTACAAATTAAATATTATAATTTATATAAATAAATAGACCTATTCACTTCTTGTTAAATCTTTATATCTGTCATTACTATATTCCTCTATCTGTCCAATAAATAATCTTAATATCACTCAAAAAAAATAATCCCTATAATTAAATATCATGCCAAGTACTATACTTACTCTATCTTCATAATTACATATCATGCTAAACTGTAAATCTAATATAACCCTTCTACTAATATCTTACATTCTCTCGTTATTATTAAACCACCATATTTATTACTCCTATTAGTAACTATTTCTAGTATCTATAGCAAATATAAATTATATCATGCACCTTTATTCTCCTATGCATTTTCCATGGTATGCACTTCATCCTCTCTTATATTTTTAATTCTATTCATAGCTTACATTACAATAAAGATTCAGATTACAAATTCCACTAGTATCTTACACTCTACCCTTATTATTAAATCGTCAGTTTTATTATTCCTCTTACTAACTGTTTCACTTATCTATTAAAGGTGTTAAATATATTATGTAATTTTATTTTATTAAAATTACGTTATATATAATTTTCTTAAAATTCGTTCAAAAATTAGTTGTAATTCTAAGATAACCATTCCACTAATATCTTACACTCTACCCTTATAATTAAATCGTCAGTTTTATTATTCCTCTTACTAACTATTTCACTTATCTATTAAAGGTGTTCAATATATTATGTAATTTTATTTTACTTAAAATTACATTATATTAAATTCGTTCAAAATTAGTTGTAAGTCTAAAATAACCATTCCACTAGTATCTTACACTCTACCCTTATTATTAAACACTCATATTTATTATTCCTCTTACTAACTATTTCTATTATCTTGTAAAAGTATTAAATATATTCTGCAATTTTATTTTCATAAAAATACTGTGTATTAATTTCGTTAAAACATTAGTTGTCAATCTAAAATAACCGTTCCACTAATATCTTACACTCTACCCTTATTATTAAACCCTCATATTTATTATTAAATTTATTAATTATATTATGCAATTCTATCTTCTTAGAATTAAAAAATATTAATTTCGTTAAAACGTTAATTGTAAGTCTAAAAAAACAATTCCACAATATGCAATTTAACCCTCATTATTATGAAGTTTTAGTTTCTTAAGATTCCATTATATTAATTTTGGTCTAACATTAGTTAAGGCCCACATAAATGTTGCATTTTTCACATATGAAATTCGACATATGACAACAATACGTGAAAAGGACATACTTAATTTTCTCAGTACGCAGCATCTGTGGGCACCTGGGCGGCGGCAATGAGATTCAAATGTAAGACTGCTGCGGCAAATATAAACTCCCAAAGAAATTAGAATTTTCCCACATGGGATTGCGGTGGACTGAGAAAAAATATCCGGATACCGGTTTGCGATATCCGGATATCGAAATCCGGTGTCCGGCATCCGATATCCGCCTTGTCCCTCCACCTTTGATATCTGATACCGATATCCATCTAACCCCTAATAGACGGATATCGACCGATATCCGATATCTGATATCCGGCACTGTCCCATTTTTTCCCGGATATCGGATATCGGTTGTCCGATACTGGATGAAAGACGGATATCGGTTGGGCATTCCCTAATGACTAGGTATTATACCTTTTTTCACTCAAGATTTCCTTCACTTATTTTCTCTTTAGACACATTGTGTATGCTTTCTTCATGTCCTCAAATCTCCTGGTTATTTCATTGACTAATTCTTTTCTAGTCAGTTTCCTTGGTTGATGATGACCTATGCCACAGCCCAATAAGACCTCTATTACCTCTCATACGAGGCCTAACCCTTCTCTACTAATTGCACATGTGTATTATATTGATGTTTTATAATTTCTTTCTACTAAATAGTAGATGTCCAGTGGAGGAATCCAAAACATTGGACATGTCCTTCGAGAATTGAACTCATCAATGGTTATCACACAACTGACTAATGATGATTAAGTCATGATTAAGCCCTTCTATATGTACGACAGTTTGGATAAAAAACTCACAATTTAAACTCATATATTCTGTACCTATGATCTTTTGCATTTTTTGTTACCGAAAATGATTTCCCTCTCTTTTTGTCTTTCATGCGTGGCAGCCAAGATGGTTCACCAGTCAAGTGTTGAGCATCCATGGCCCAAGTACCTGTTGTTTTTACATTGTGAGTGAGCTGAAATATATCTAAGTCAATTTATTAACCCATGTCCTCCTAGAAAGCAGGCTGGGAATTGTGGTATAGACATGGTGAAAATATAATTCTAAATCATAATTCCTAGGTCTAGTATCTTGAGGAGGGAACCTATATGTATGGAGAGGTTAGGGAATTGATGATATCCAAGATGATGAACATGTTCAAAAAACCATCTCTTAAATTGCTTCTTCAGGAGATTGTCTGGCTTGTGACAGAGCACTGCAATTTTATCTTCTTTGTAATGTGAAATCCTTTGACTTCTCCTTTAACTTACTTGCATCAGCTTGATCTCATGATGTCAAAAATTTTCTCCTTTTTTAGTTCATCTTGTGGTCAATGAGTGAACCCACAAGCTTATCAATGGGTGTCTCATCCAAGTCTTTGGACTTTTTAATTACCTTATAATTCATGTTACATTATTCTTAAAGGAACTCAATAATTTATATTTAATAGAAAATTTTAAATGTCTTATCTAATGTCCATGTTAAATTTAGGAGCTTGTCTAATCACCCCATCATCCGCTTGATCTTCTCACCTTGATTCATCCTGACAATCTCAAATTCAATGATTATTGTTGATTAACTTAATTTTTTACCCTAGATGTAGCTTCATGGATGGCATATAACTTATCCAACATCTCCATAGCAGTGCGGAGAGAAACATGGACTCCTTTTGATCTCATGAGAAGCCTTTGAGCTAAGTGATAACTCCTTTTCATCAAACTTTTAATGGTCTACTCCAAATCCATTACACACTTTTCCCTACGAAACATTCTCAACATGTCAATCCATGATGAGAAATTTAGGCCATCAAAAGTAAAAGGTCTAAATTCACTTTCCCTAGCCATATGATATAGTCTTGGATACCAGTTATGGTTTGAATTCTAGGTAGGCTATGATACCAGTTATGGTCTAAATTCTAGGTGGATAAGGTATGCCCTAAGAAGTGGGGTGAACTAGATTTTAAAACTTTAGTCACTAAGATCTAGTTAACTACGTGAAATGTGGTCTAGTTATCTATGGAATGAGATATAGGATAGGCTAGTCCTTAAATCTCATAAGACATTTCTTCCCTTTCTTCCAGCATAATTGTGCCAAATGTAATATAAATGTGTTGAGGCATTTGAACACACGCAATGCTCTAAAAAAATCCTTTTTCCATTTTTTTACACGTAGACACTTTTGAATTGAGTGCAATATAAAAAATGCAAGGATTTTTTTGATTCGCACATTTATACTGCATTTGTTG
Source organism: Wolffia australiana (assembly GCF_029677425.1). Classification (NCBI taxonomy): domain Eukaryota; kingdom Viridiplantae; phylum Streptophyta; class Magnoliopsida; order Alismatales; family Araceae; genus Wolffia; species Wolffia australiana. The sequence continues at coordinate 7,494,925 of NC_135839.1, read as the reverse complement.
CTGAAAATTCCAGGATTTAATCCTTCATAATCTGTCGCTATGCACTTTTCATTAGATGATCCAATTCATGATTGGCGTGTTGTGCTTCAGGAAATGTGATGCCATAATGGATCAGCCCCCAATGATTGGCTACACAATCAGTGGAATAAAAGTAAATCAATAAGATAGCATCACGTGAAGGGCATATAAATTAAGTTAAAACCCATGAAAAATGAAAATAGATGTCACTAATAATTCTATAAAAATATTCAAAAAATTGTAAAATTAATTTTTCAGGGACATGAAGTCAGAAAATCTGAAAAATTCAAAATTTCCAAATATTCGTAAATAATTCTACAAACAAATTCACTGACTTGCAAAATTAATTTCATAATGACTATGAAGTAAAAAATCATGAAAATCAATATTTTGAATTTTTTTGAACTCCTTGAATAAGTGTATAAATATATTTATTGACTTGTAAAATTAATTATCTGATGAATAGAAACTCAAAAATATATATCCAAAATATTCAAAAAAATTGGTAAATGCCTTTTATATTTATATGAGGATATTATGTCTCATATATTTAATAAATTTCTCAATGATTCAAAAGTTAGAGAAACTGTAAAAACGGTTGGAATTCCAGAAGACTGTAGAATCACAATAAGGGCTAGTTTACTCAATTTAATAAGTGATAACATGGAAATATGGTCATTTGGATGCATATATTGATGTAATATGCACGATAAATGATAATTTGCATGTCAAGAAAGAATACTGAAGGGCAATCCCAAGTGTCTTGAAACAAATAATCACAGGACCAACCATCCTCATCTTATAAGCATGAGTAGATGGTGGTATTATGTCAGGATATGTTGATGTCCCTCGTAATTATCATATGAATTAGAATGTTTAGGATTGATGTTTCAAAATAACTGATCACCGAATGATGATCTCATCATACTTCAGTTATCATTTCACATATCCTTGTATATCATTATTAGCCTCACATGTGTGTAAATCAATACATAACAAGACACGTAATGGGAAATTAAATTTCATGCCCTATAGATATATTTCCATCACATCTCTCTCAGATAAGCGTGAGCCTGATTATTAATGGGATGATCTCATCAGTTCTTATTTATGATGCATTTGTTTTGTATTTTATTCAATACTTTGTTTTACTGCTTCATATTTTCATCATCATTTGTTGAATGATGGGGGTAGATGAATAATTCTTATCTGATGGATAAATCCCACATCAATATGATCATGTTTAAATTTATCTCTTGGAAAATTGAAATGTTGGAAGAAAAATGAAGGATGATATGGTCAATGTGGATCATAAAAATCATTATTAAGTTCAACCATTTTTTTCTTATCATGTAATTAAAGTTAATTACTACCCTGCGCCCCATGCGAAGTCTGCCCAATTTCTTTTAAAGAAGTAATGGGTTTCCTCTAAGCCATAGTCTTGCCTATGAAATACTTATAGTATGATTTAAAATATGTAGCAATGGAAATTCAATCACTAACCTCACATTTAAATTTTACTGGAAATGATATTTAAGTGCATAGAATATTCAACTTTAGTAATAATGGACGGGATACTCAAAGATTCCCTGCTACGAAAGTCAGGATATTCATGTTGGTTAACATAACAAATAGGGAACATTTTAATAGTTCTCAGTTTCATCTCGTTGTACAACGTAGGAACGTTAGGGAATGATAGTATCTTTCAGAAGTCTAGGTTTATTTCAAAATCAAGTTTCCAGTCCAATTTATTTTCAAAAGATGTAGAGTTAAATGCATTGTATTTTTTAAATTCTAAGTCAGCTATGAAAAAAATTAAAAAAATGTGTAAAAAGTGTATTTATAATTTTTTTTTACAATACTTGAACTTAGGGACACATCAAAAATTAGTGTACGCTGAACAACTGATTTTCTAAGTTAAATTAGAGTAAATAACAGGGCGGGGCATGCTAGAGCGTGTAGTCTTCTTCTATCAATGATAGTGAAAAAAAAAGAAATGTATTTCAAAGGCGCTGTACTGTTTTCTTTACAAATTCCACACAGACTAAGATGACGAGGCGAGTTTACGAGCCGAGGCTCCACTGGGAACTATTAAAATGACATTTTTAATAGTTTAAATGACATTTTTTCTTTTATCAATGATATCAGATGCTTGTGAAATCGCGCCTTGGATAAGCTTCTTTTATGTTATTAACCTGTGAAACTCTTGAACTTAATGGAAGTGAATTCTTATTCTTAGCAAATAGCATTCCCTATTGATTTGTCCCCGGGATGGACCAATGTTAATTCTGAAATATTAGTCCATAAAAGCCAAGAGAAAAGAAATGAATGGCGAAATACCCACGTAGATGAGGAAATTGGCCAAAGATTAGATGTCAAAGTTGAAGGAAATAACTTCCAATGTCAGATATTAATCAAAATCCTATAAAAGACACATCATTAAAAGAAGGGAAATGATTCAAGAGGCAAATATTAAGAAAAAACAAACACACGGGGCTGACAAATGTTTTCAGCAAAAAAAATCGAGGAGACCACGCCATTTTTTTTTCAGAAAATAAAACTTCAAAACTCCAAATTTATAAGGTCCAATTTAAAAGACGGAGGGCGATAACTTAGCTGTTAGTAAAGGGAACATGGGTCAGGTTCTCTTTTGTGGCTTCACCCTATAAACCCTGTTGATTATTTTCTGAAGCGCTGCCGTGGCATCCTCCACCGTCTCCACTTCGTTATCCTCTTCGAAAGATATCCTCTGAACGTTGAACTGCTCAAGATCATCAATTTTTTATGATGAGTATAATCATTTTTAAGATGATAAACGACTTATCGCAATCTAAAAATAGAAGTGCATGGATTAAAACGAAATATAATTATCAACCTGAGCCCCCTGTCGAACACGTATATCGACGCCTTTGCTGTCGATGGATATAAGAGCGACGTCGTCAATCTCCCCTTCCAAAGATAGAACTTTTCTAAGGGGCTTGGAGAAGATGGCATTCAACTCCTGATCAAGAAGATATGAAAAGAAAGAAGGCTCTGAAGAAATCAGAATAAAGAAAGAATTATCTCCTAAGGGTGAATTTTTAGTTTTAAATCACCTTCAAATTTCTCTCTCCACCGTCGACGGCGATCTTGTCGGGTCGTAATGCTTCATAGTCCTTCACATTCACCCACGCTACGGTGCCAAACCCTCCGATGAAGTAAATGTCACTGGATCACAAAAAATAAAACATAATAATGATTTTCATGATAAACCATATACAACGGCAGATTAACATCTACGGTTTAGTAGATTAACTTCCCTGTTGTGGGAAAAGGGTAGAAAAACTTATTAAATTAAAAAACAGCAAAATATTCCCCAGATCAAGTGGATTAATTTGTTTTTTTTTTAAACAGCATGATAAATAAACCCTTCAAGCCTTTTGTTTGACTATTCAGGAATGTATACTTCTCAACTAACCACTTAGTTTCATCTTTTCAACACTTTTCAAAAGTTTTCATCACTTTGAACACTTTTCAACACTTTTTAATACTTTTCAACAGTTTTCAAGTTATGAAAGAATAACCTGATATTTTGCATCCGATAATAATAGAAGTTGCCCCATTGCTGAGACGTCCATTGCTGATGCTTTGCTGTATACTGTCTGTGGCCCCATTCCTAGTTGAACAGTTAAGAGAAAAAATCAGCACGAATAGGAACGAATTTTTATGCCATTTTTTTATTTTTTATAAGACAAATAAAGCCTTTTCCTGCTAAAAAATGAAGACGGTGGAGACCAATCCACAGATGATTGACTGAAGAGTATAGATATATGAAGAGAACGAGCAGGGAGACAGCGTAGAATGCAAATAAATATTCAATTGATTCATGGAATAATCTGCATTCATATGGGCAGATAACAACAAATATAAGATTATTTAAAGTCCCTAATATTTATAATATTTTCCAAAGATAGCTTTTATCTTTGGAAAGATAAGACAGATTCAATTATTGAAAGACTTCAGTATCTAATGGTCACAAATCGTACATTTGGAAACGTGGATATTTTGAAAATCCGATTGAACATGAGATATCCACCTGGATAACTAACTTCGATACCAACGTCATACTCCGCAAAAAAATTCTAACCTGTTCATCATCTGAGAGGGGGTAGACGTCTCCAAAAATCGTTACACGAGCATTCGACAGTCCGCTCCACCCAGGAATCTGTAATTGAACAGTTTCAAGAGTGTCGATGAGAATTGTGATCATTAAAGACGAAGAAAAGCCAGCAAAAATCATACAATTGCACCTGCACAACAAGCGTGCATCGAGGATCTGCCAAGAGATTTCGTGTGTGGATAGCCAAAGGCGATAGCGAAAATATCGGATCTGCATGGGAAATAGTTAAAAAAAATCTACACTAACTTTTATTGAAGAAACATGTATGGAAAATATACACTAATAAGGAACATACGTATTGAAAACACGGACATTTGTATTGAAATTATACACTAATAGGGGACGTATGTATTGGGAATATACACTAAGAAGGGACATATGTATTGAAAATATACATTAATAAGGGACACATGTATTGGGAATATACACTAATAAGGGACATGTGCATTGAAATTATACACTAACAAGGGACATATGTATTGAAAATATACATTAACAAAGGACATAGGTATTGAAAGCATAGAAAACTTACGGCCAATGGCGTCGGTAGCAAAATCAACTAATGAACCAAAGGGATATCCCTCTCTCCGATGGTGCATCCGAGACATTGTAGTGCAAAGATGAGCAAATCTAGCCTACGAGTATAACATCAACGGCGAATTACGACTTCTAGAAAAGAAAACAAAAATACGATGAAAGATATGATGATTTACAGTATTTAAGATAATTCAACCTGCTCCATTAAATTCCGGACGGCCAATGCCGGATGAGGCAGCCTATGGGCAGAAGTAGCGCTTTGCACACCCCCAGAGATCGGCGTCCGAAAAAGCCCCGCTCTCGAACCACCCCCATTTCCACCCATAGAAAGATCATGATCCAATCTTCGCGCCGCGCTGCCATTGCGGCTCATCTCCAACTTTAAATTCAAAAAAGCGAAAATTAATCGAAAACGAACCGAAAAACGGTTAGAAATGAGAAATTAGAGAAGCAGACCTCGATCGGAGAAGGGGCTTCGTCCTGTCCGGCGGCCGCGATCATCCCCATAGCGAGCACGCCTTCTTCCGCGGTGTTTCCACCGTTCACTTCCTTGTCGACGGATCGCACTTTGCATCCGCACCTCTGAGCGTTCAATCTCAAAATCTCGAAACTCTCAACTCTTGAGCAGTGGCTCTGGCGGAGACGATAAGGCCTCAGCAAGGGCGGGGCGAGCGATCTGTGGAGAGGCGAGTAGGCTTCCGCCGAGGTAGAGGGAAGGATCGTCCTTCCGAGAGCTTCCATGCCGGTTTCCCGGACAGTCTCGAAAGTTGGCAAATACGAAATGGATAGAAAGACGGAGTGATGAAACTCTCACCGCGGGAGGGTGGAAAGCCCTGGTATTTATAGAGCAGCGCAGACTACGGGATAGCGATGACGGTAGCAGACGGGGAGGATGACGGGTTTTGTGCATCATCTGTCATGGCTGAACTTTTCAGGGTTAACCCGCCGGACCGGGCGGTTTAGGAGCGACCCGAACCGGTGATGGTGGGACCCACCCAAATGAAGTTTACACTTTACAGCATTGGTTTGTCGTGACGGACGACGGGTTTCTGTGCGTCATCCGTTCCTGCCCCGAAGCCTTGCGATGTAACCCGGCCGGAGAGGGCGGTTTGACGGCGACCCGAGCCTGCGATGGTGACATCTGGATACGTCGTTGGTCGGTCACCCGTTTCTCCTTTTTAGCCTTTACGATGAACCCGACCGGCCCGGGCCGGGTGGTTTAGGGGCGATCCTACCGCGATGGTGGGACCCACATCAGATGACGCGCATCGTCTTCTCCGATACCGTTGCTTGGGACGGGTGACGGACTATTTACCGTCCGCCATTTGTTCTTGAACCTTTTACGATGAACCAGACCGGCCCGGGCCGGGCGGTTTAGAGGCGATCGGACCGGGATGGTGGGACCCACATGTGATGACGCGTGTCTTCTCCGATACCGTTCCTTGGGTCGGATGACGGACTATCTACCGTCCGCCATTTTTTTCTTGAACCTTTTGCTATGAACCCGGCCGGGCCGGTGGGACCCGCCAATATGACGCGTCGTTTTCCGCGTACGTGGCACATCACTAGAGATGACATTATATCGGACGGTTAACGAATGTTCGTTCGTCATCCGTATTCTTCCAACCTTTTACGAGGAGCCGTCCGGACCGTGCGGTTTAGGCGCGATAATGGGACCCACCAAGAACACGTGGCAGATGCGATAAAATCGGACGGTCAGGACGGGATAATTGCTCAGAGCTTTTGTAGTGGGACCCACATTTTGATTCCCAGCTACACGATGACTGAACCGGCCGGACCGGCCGGTTCAAGGGTATCCCATTCAGATGGTGGGCCCATTCAGATGACGTGGCATCTGTATACACGTGGCATAATACTTAAGATCGGACGGTCAGGATCTGCCGTATTAGAGAGTGATGTACGCTTTTTCTGTGGGACCCACAGAGGATCCCTGATTGCCTACGTGGCAGACGACGTCATACCAGATAAGATGCCAAAGATGAAGTGGCATCCACTCGCTGCAGACGTGGCAAATCGGACGGACAGGAGCTCTCGTTTAGATCTTAGATTAATCCATCGCGGAGAGAGAGTCAAACATACAATGCCGTAATTAGAGATGTGCATACGCTTTTGCGCGTTGGGAACCGGAATGTTGACGTGGCACACCACATCGAACGAGAAAAAGGATCGGACGGACGGGATGGGTCGTGGATGGAGCGAACGCCAACGTGAATAGAGATGTGCAGGAACGAACGTACGTCCAAGAAGTGCTTAGTTTTGATTGGTTGAGCACGGGTTATGTGTGTGTCAAAATAGAGGAGAGTGGTCGTTGGGCTTCGTTGAGCTCGTTCTCGGAAGAGTAGCTTGCTCTTGTTTAAAACTAAAACGGAGAGAACCCGCCCCAAATTCTACCTTCCTCGCGATGAACTGATAAGATCTTCTCTTTGGCGATGATGTAGGAGAGATTGGAGCAAGCACAGAAGTGGAAATTTCGAGGAAGGTGGCTCTGTCAGGTTTGGTTTGTCCCAAATTAGAGCTGTGGAATTTTGTCCCATCGCATGTGAATTGACTCGTAGTTTGACATTGATTTGGTAGGAGATGTCTGGTTGAACGGATTGGATTTTTTAGTTTGGAACTTCCGGTCGATCTGGTGCCGGAGAAGCTTGATGTTCAGTTGGAATTAGATCAAGGTAATTGATACGCCCGGCAAATCTCTGCCTCATAAATGGTGCCTTGTTTTGTTTGAATTCGTTTTTGGTCAAATATTGCGATCGTTCCTCAGCGATTGTTCGCGGACAAGCGTGACAGCGAGAATTCTGGTGCTGTGAACTTTTGTCATTTAATTCTTGTTCATCATTTTTGGGAGGAAAGTCAATCGCGATTTGGGAGATCGAGAGAGCATCTCTGTTAGAAGACGGTGTACTTCAAGTCAATAGTGATGTAGAGTATCGGCACATTGTTTCATTGCCCCGTTGAAATTTGAGGAATGGATCTAGCGTTTCGGCAGAGATATACATACGTCTTTGTGAAGATAATTTTTGATGTAGTCAATAATTGATGTAGAATGAAGTTCTCTACGGGTATTCTTCTTGCTGCTGAATTTTCTCAGCCTCAAATTTGGGGTTTTAGTTCCCCTCTGGTTATGCAATTCGGCTCCATTTGCTGCAGTGGGTTGTAGCCAGCGTCGGGACTGGTGACTTGCTGTCTTTCTTGTGAGATTGTATGTCAAGGTGGACTTTATGTTTGAAATTGGTATGCCCTTGTAGAAAAGTGACGCACTCCTATTAAAGGCAGGAAACAGACTAACCACTTCTTAGAGTAATACTGGTATAAACATACCTAAATCTACTGACTTGGGCACCTATTCATTATTTCCTCATGCCAAGATCGAGGCCCTGATACCATCGATACTTTCCCATTGGGATGAACCAGTATAACAGAGGGCGCAAGAAATGAAATGAGGGATTGAGACTCAGTTCAGTAGATCTATGGGTCTTTGTATCCTTAATCTAAGAAATGGTCATTCCATTTTCTGCTCTTAATGGGGGCATGGGAAGAACTGAGAAATGTTTGAGACATTGATGTGCTCTCATTTCAGCTTGGAACCTAGGGGCTCTTATCCTTGATTGAGGTTTGCCCTCTTACGATTTGCACTTTGTACTAGAAGATCCTTCCATTTCAGGATGTCTATTGGCTTCATCTGCGAGACCTGCAAAAAGCATGGTTTATCTCATGCAGCTCTAGAATTTGGTATATTGAGAGTCACAGTTTAGAGTGTAGGGTAAAACATTATCCCGGAAATGTTGCGGGGCAGGATATAAGAAAAACATTATGTGGACATTTTTTCCTTAAATATTGTTGCATGATTCATGGTACATTTCAGGAGAACAATTTAGTTCTGTGTTTATTCAGCTAATTTTTTTTTAATGATATTCAGCTAATACCATAGATTTGAATGTTGGTAATTGATTTTCTGCTTTAAGAGGTAAAATTAGTAAAAATAAAGCCACATGTTTTGACCTTTTATCCTTTTTTTCCTGTCATATGGGTCAATAATCTGACTTGCTCAAGTTCTAGATTCCGGCTATTGGGTCTATCCCTTCACCAGAAGGACTTCACCAGCCAGGGATTTCTGGTATTTAACCTGCAAATAATCCTCTGCTGGCAATTTGCTATGAAAACACATACCCTGGAACGATAATCCGGCCGATGATCCAGCCAGATGATCTTCGTGGTTTCAACTCCTAAGGTCCATCACTGTTTTTGTTACACATCACTATATTCTCGAGCAACTGGTTATCTCCCATGATATAAGGCCTCTCAGAATTATCTCGGTGATCCTCTCTTCTTAGCTGGCATTGTAGTTTTCTGACGATCAAAAACTTTGGAGCAGTCTCACCAGTTACTCGCTATTCTGTCCAGACTGATGAGTGTCTTGATGGAGTTTTTCATCACCATCCTTCATCCCTTCACCAGAAGAACTTCATCGGCTCTGCCCTTCCAAGTTACCAGTTTTGTGATCGTATTCCTAAGTAGTGGGATTATGTCAGCCATTAATCCTCTGATTAGTTGGGTCTTGTTGGTCCTCTTGATTGATAGATACAGTTTCAGCTCATGAATCATATTTATTGAGACGTGTCATCTTTTTTGCATCTGTTTTATTCACATGTTCCTGCTGAACGCATTGGTGTTACTGATTTCATCTAGTCTCACAGATGTGAAATTTAGCTTTTCCTAATGAAGGGAGTTATTCCATACATTCTCTGTGTTCTCTTTGCAACCATAAATTCAGCAAAGAAAAGATAAAACCTCAGTTCCAGTTTCAATGATTATTATAAACCCATTTTTGAAGGAAATTTCATCTATATTTCACTGCCTCCATAAAAAAGTGTAGATCAACCTAGGTTCTGTTTTTCAAGAATCAAAGTAATCAAATGTGAAAACGTTTGATATTTGAATTTAGAATTGATATGTCACATCACAACTCATGAATCTGTTGACATCCCAAGTTGAAGGGCTGTTTTTCTGTTGACATCACAACTTGTGGATTCCGTTTGATGTTATGACACTGTACGTATATCAATCTGTCCATTTTAATAGTCTTTTCTGTTGAATGCTTTCAGACGGTGATGAATATAACGAGAAGCACATTCCTGATCGAGTATCTTATGTTCTCTGGATATCTGATGCAAACAAGAGGCAACGGGCACCAGAACGGAAGGACCACACACTTTTTCATATGGCGTATGACTAAATCTTCTGTTTATTGGGCATCCCTTGCTCTCTAATTCTAGGCTGTTTAAAAAATAATGCGCTATAGTAAAATATCATGGCACGTGTGTCAGAGAAGAGATATCCTACTGATCCCAAGCATTATGAGCTATATGAAGAAATTGGCGAAGGCATCAGCGCCACAGTCTATATGGCACTATGTGTTCCGTTAAATGACATTGTTGCGATTAAGGTTATAGATCTTGAGAAATGTGACAATGACATCGTAAGTTTAATTTACATTTAAGAAATGTCGTTAAGTTTTTCAGTATATTGTGATTGTTTTCTTTTGCTTTATTTCAAACTATGATATCATTTTGTCATTCAATGGTTACCTTTCCAGACAGTATTTTGATTACATGATTCCTGATTCTCCAATTTTTTTAGTTTTTATTGTTTCCTTTTTGTTCTTTATAAGTTCTTTTTATCCTTTGGTCCACTTCCTCCTGAAAACCTTCCAAATCCTATGTCATTTCATGATTCTTACCTGGAGAAAGTAAACATCACTATTTCAATTTTAGAAAAAAAGTTGAAATACGATCCACCATGCCTTATGTAATTGCTGTAGAACGGTTTTTGATACAACTCCCAATTCTTTTTTTGGAGTATTTGCATCATTTTTTTTTTCTACTAGAGTATTATCTTCATTTTTACCTTTATAAATTGGGCAGCCAAGAGGTGAATTGAAGTTGTTCCTGTTTCCTCTCTCTCTCTCTCCAATGGGATGTCCATCCCAAGAGCATCCCTCCTCTAGCCAACAATCTTCCCGCCATCCTCTTCCTCTCTCGTCTCAGCAATGAGGACCTTACTATGAGAATGTCATTCCTTGTCCTTTCTTTCTCACTTTCTCTGGATCGATCCTATACCAAGGCTCGTGTTCATTGTTACTCCTGAACCAAGGTACATTGCATTAGAATCCCAACCAGGATCCTATCAATTGATACGATCCTGGTTTAGGTATATATTGGTGAAGGGAGAAAAAGGAGGCTCGAACTGAGAAGGTAGGGATTCACCATGGATGAACTGCTTGAAGATGCAGTGAAGGGTTCAGATCGGAGGGGTGCCGACTAAAGATTTGGTGAGGTGATCCCGGAAGATAGGGGAATCACTGGACTGTTGAGGGACAGGAGCAAGGTGGTGATGGACAAGACAATTAGTCGAGCGATGAACTTACCTTGATTCTTGACAACCCTCGTAATGGGAGGTCTACTAGTATTTAAAGATAAAAGAACAACTGACCCAAAACACGAAATGACCAAAATTCTCCTAATGGGGTGAAATGCCAAAGATACTGATACAGATATCAGGCATCGATTTCGAACTGGAAACAAATCTTAAAATATTGACAAAGAAGATTGCACAGGTTGCTCCAAGAATGAATCCCAGAATCAATGGGGAAGCAGTCCAGATCCAGAAGAGTAAGGAATGAGAACATTAAGTAGAAAGAAAAGCCTGAAGTGGCTCCTCTCCCCTTCCAGCCATGGTACACTCTCACGTCTAGCCAGCAGGACAGGGCTCTCCCCCAGTCTGGTAACTAACTGATTTAAAACTTGATCCTCCGGTTTCCCTTCCTCCTTATTTACAACAGGCTCGACACATACCTGCTTCTTCTTGCATGCCTTCTCTAGTCCGGCTTCCCGCTCTTTCCCCCTCAGTAAGTTCTTTACTAGAATTATCAGATACCCTTGGGGTTATCGCGTCAAATCAGTCTTGCAATGCGATGCTAAATGATCTGATCCTTTGAACGTACGTGAAAATTATTAAAAGTTACCAGACATGTTATTAGAAAATCACTTTTAATAAATGCCAGGCTCGGCAGTTTCTTTGAATAAAGATTCTCATAAATTCTTAAGAAAGCAGAAGTTCCACAAGAAGTGTAGAAAATTCAAATTAGACATTTATCTCGATAACATGTCAAATCCTTTAGCATCAAATAAAGATACAGAAATGAAGCTCTATTAAGGACATTAAGTCCCATGCTATCACCTTTGTTGGCTAATGAAATAATGAAACAATGGAACAAAGAAGTTGAATGGAATTCTTGAACATCCCAAACAATGAATTCCAATTATGTGGAGTTATTTTGCATCAAATATGACATGCTTTTTGCCAGAAATGGAGTTTTCGCCTAGGTTTCCAGGAGAGAGATTGATGAGAACGAGAGAGATAGAGAGGAGAACAAGAGGGATAGAGAGGAGCTATTGAGGAAGAAGATGATCCTTTAGGGAAAAATAAAGAGTTAATTATATTGAACTTGGAATGGGATTTATATACAGATACAACTACAACAGTTACTTTTATCTAAATGGGGCATCGCGTGTGCGGCACGTGATATGTCATAACACCTCCCCACAAGCTGAAGAGTGGATATTATCCAGTCCCATCTTGGACACTGCTATGATCCCTGCCGGGGAATGTATCGAGAAGGACGAGGAGAGAGGTGACTCTCACAGGATGGAAAACACTAAGGGGGGCGAGGGCGGCAGAGGAACAACAAAGTGGGCGTCGTTGGCAGGGAAGAGAATTAATGGAGTGGACTTTGTCCGGTGAGATAGTAGCTACCAACGGAAACACTAGATTGTAACTTTATGTCCTGGCCTCCAACAAGGTGGGCTACATATTTAAAGGGAAATACAACACGAGAAATGCCCCCAGTGGGCTTACTATATCGGGAATAGATCATAACAGACACAAGGTAATCATGTTGCATCTTGAAGACATTTGTTAGCAAATAAGCCAACTGATGCTTGGTTCAAGCATATTCAATCTGAAATGTCTGCTGCTCCAAATGTTGCTTGATGAAGATGATCCATATGCTTGGTTTGCTCATGTTGAGCCAGATCATGCGCAAGACTAATAGCAGACCTGTTGTTACAGAGGAGAGTAGCTGGTTATTCAAAGGGCAGCTTCTATTCTTGAAGAAGATTGCGTATCTAGAGGATCATGCGTAGTAAGAAGATTGCTTCTTACTACGCGAGGTGATTAAGTTGCCGCACACAAAAGAGCAGTACCCAGTAGCAGATTTCTGATCAAACTGTGAAGTAACAAAGTCAGCATCAGTGTATTCTTCAAGAAGATGAGACTTACCCATCGAAAGGTCAGCCCAAGGTCAAGGTTAATTGTACTCTTTACATAGCGAAGCACACAGTGTGCAGCCTGAAATAAGAAATATGTGATACTTTATGACGTGTCATAAATTGCCTATTTACATTAACAGAATAAGAAATATGTGGCCTGGTGTGCGCTAAATATATAACTTTTCCCACAAGTTGCTGATAAGCTGGAATGTCAGTATCAGATTTGTCAGCAACATAGGTGAGCTTCGGATTGAACTTTGTACTCATCGATGAGGGTTGACATTGTAATGACCAGTTTGATTCAGCAGATCATAAATATAATTTTTTGGGGATAGGATGATGCCACGGTTAGTATAGGCTACCTCGATACCTACAAAAGCCACAAGTTTTTGATATCAAACTTTACTCTTAGATGCTGGCTTGAAGTAATAATGCCATATGAATCATCTCCTGTAATAATATATCATCTGCATAGACAATGAGAAGAAAAATCTTGGCCAGCCACAAATGATTAATGAGGCACATTTCCAAGCTTCAGCTACAGCAGCTGCTGGGGACGAACGTTTTTGGGTCCTCCATCGGCAATTAGGACACCTGTCATTTTCTGTTATGAAAGACATGTTTCCATATTGATGTTCCCATTTGAATATGGATACTTTAGTGCAAGAGTGGGAGCTTTTGATAGAACAAAAACATTCTTTCTTCTTCTCATTTCTTAGGGTTATTATACACAGATACATCAGGAAGATACAAAAGGACCGTTTTACCCCTTAATGGGAAGATACATAAACAGCGGGAACTATGGCAATGGCTATAGTTCCTCAACTTATGCGCCCACTTGGGTATCACATGTAGGCCTTCTGTTAAGAACTCGATATAACCGAATGTAATCGACTAGCAAAGATCAACAATTCCCAAATTGGTCAACAGAGCAGGAGAGGGGAGAGGAGAGGAGAAGGAGAGATTCCCGGGTTGGAGAGGAGGGGGAGAAACGGGAAGGGTTGCTGAGGAGAGTCGCCGCAGGCTCGACCGGAGGGAGGAGAGCAACACACATTGTGCGTAATGTATGCCAGTTGGCCAAACATAAGTATACTACTCATCCTTTTTCTTCAAAGGGAGCAACACGCATGTTTGAGTAATTTCACAATGATGTATGAGAACCAGCGCCATTTTCTGATCTCCATGGCTTTCGACGGTTCTTGGTGCTCATAGATGACGAGAGTCGTTTTTGTTGGATCCATCTGTGGAGCATAAGTCAAAAGTTGCTAACATCATCTGTGTTTTTCTGAGTATGATCTATCTCCAGTTTGAGGTTAAGATATGCTGCACTGATAATGAATTTATAAACTTTGGAATAGAAAAACTCTTTAGAGATCAATGCATTATTCATTAAACCTTATGTCCTTATACACCTCAATAAAACGGAGTAGCAACGCAAAAATTAGGACATATTCTGGCAAAGACAAGAGCCTCACTATTCAAAGTTCTGCCCACTTTATCAACCACTTACCCTCTCCCAGTCTACAAGGAAATACACCCGTGGAGACAGTTACAACCTCATACCCTACCACACGAGGTTTCATTCCACCTTGGAACTTTGCCTCTTTGGATATGAGTGTTACACTCATCTATATCCACGGCAATATAGCAAGTTGTATTCGCGTGCCTTAACATGTGCCTTTGTTGGGTACTTTGAATACCCAGGAAGACTAGAAATGTTACCGTCCTTCTATAAGACATACTTATATCCAAAAATGCCACATTTAATGAAATTAAAGTCTATTATTCTCAAACACCTCGATTGATGACAATAACATTCAGTCAAGTCCACTGTCATCCTCATCTACTTATTTAGGCCTGCAAAATGATGAAGATCAGAATTTGGGTCCACAGCCCACTCCTGAAACAGAACCCGCAGAGGTTGGCCCCGTGAGTGCAGAACTTGGAGATCCTCTCCTAGTGGACAATACATCACAGCCCTCCGCAAAAAGAGTTCCCAACTAACTCAGGTAATGCCATATCCTCATCACTATACCCACCAGTGGATTAGACATCCACCACAGAGTTTCCAAATCCCTAAAACTACATCAAAAGAACCTACCATTGTCTCAGATACAACTGTGCCCATTCAGGATAGTACTAAGCTTTGTCATATAACCTCTTTCCCATTGAGTGATCTTCTCACTTACCAGAAGCTCACTCCATCCCATGACACATTTCTGCCAAATCTACAATAAGTTTGTATTCCCAAGTCTGTTCAGGACGCCCTAGCCAAACCACAATGGCATAGATAGTTAAGTCCCTCAGAGATTATTGCTAGCCCATGCTTCAGACCTGCCACCTTGTTAGATTGGAATACATCAATCCCGACAAAAATCAAATATAAGATGACGGCAGAACAATATGTTGGACAGAAAATAAAATGATGCATAGCTTTGGGACATGAAGAAGCGAAGTAGCCCTATAGGTGAGACCTCAATGCTGCCAATACCAACCACATTCAGTAGAGTAGAATTTGCAGTCTGAACCTTTCAACCACTAGTGCAGGTTTCATAGGTCTTAAACAGATCTTTTATGGAGTCATGTGATTAGTGGCTCCCCAGTCAAGGATCCATAAGTTCAAATGATGAGACAAGCTCTAAGAGAGTAGCAGAGAGAATTACCTGAGTATGCTGGAGAATTTGATCCCTTAATGTCATTCACAGACTTCAAGAGGTTTTTTAATTGGAGCAGTTCCTCCTTCCTGAGATTAAACCTTGTGTCTGAAGTTGTGTCATTTGGTTCAGTCATTTTAGATCCTTTACTTGTCGAGCTAACAGAATGACATTAGCTCACTTGATTTGTTGCCCATGCCCAATGACCATGCATCTTCCAACATGCCTCCGTAGTGGGACATGAACAACACAAGTGGCTGCATCCGCGGTGATCCTTGGTGTACCCACATGATCGTTTTGGTTGGGATCCTCCCTGAGTGCCAACACCAGCCTGTAATTGTTTCTGTTGATAGTGTCTTGTCTGGTGTTGTCCTAACTGATGTTGTGGTGATGTCTTAGCCCTGTGGGATGTGGTTTAACTGAACATACTGTGCTTTCGGTAGTCGCATTATTGTCCCCTGTTGGGTACCTAGTATTCCTTTACACACTTGAATCACCGTATCTTCAACATTCAGTTTATTTTCTCTGTTGAACAAATGGGCTCGAGTGGATCCGAATTCTGGTCTTTTGCCCTTCAGATATTGACAGATCCATTCAGATAGGATATATCCATGATCCACTGAGATATTAGTGGGGATTTGATAGAAGACGATGTCCTTCCAAAGGGCTTGAGGTTCATGAGCATAATTAAGAGCTGTCCGATGTTCTTACATAAGATGCATAGAGTGATTTACAAGTTCTGCAAGATGGGATTCATCCTCTCGCATTGAGTAATGCTTCTGAACTGTTTCCCACACATCTTTGACTGTGTGAAAGTTAATAAAATGTTGACTCAAATCATGGTTCGTAGAATATAATAGAACATAGAACATCTTCCTCACAACGCCATTTAGGTTACGACTTATCTGATTCAGAGGGTGGGAGGTCTGTAAAGTGATGGAGTTGCTTACAAGGCCTGAAGATTACTTGAATGTATCTAGTCCATTGAAATAGATTATGCCCTGTAAAAAGATTATGGGGTGGAGTGACTGGAAGATGAGAGTACCTTCTCTCCCCTAGATGAAATTGTCCAACACTGGGACTTTCATTCATCTTAAACGTGGCGTCGTCTTTGGCCATATAGTTCAAGAACTATAGACTGGAATGGATAAATTAAAGAAAAGAGATAATTCCCAAGGAAAAAGAAAACTGGACGTCAACTGGAATCCACCAATAAGATGTGTGCTAATAAGAAGCTCCAGAATTATCTCTCCGGAATAAGTACTACCAGTCAGTCGGTAGAGATGATCGCTTTGTTGGCAGAGGGAGATTTGTCGATATAAGTTGGTAGATCAATAGCTTCCCTCATGGGTCGCCATTTATCAAAGAGGTCTTCTGCTGTCGATCGTCATGAGCAGATGAATGCCAAAAGAAATCTTCAAGGAAAATAACCGATGGCAAAGGTAGATTCGTCGGTCTGCAGGTAGGTTGGTAGATATTACAGATGAGTGGCCGACGGAATTGAAGATCCACCAGCCAGTCGGTCGATTGATATCTTCCGTCAATCGTCGTGGTCCCCGTTGACAAAGAGGTCTTCCACCGTTGGCGAAAAGTCTTTGATACGATCTGTATCGAATTGGAAAGAAAAAGATCAAGAAATGCAACTTACAGATCTAATATCTCAATTCCCCAGCCAGATCCTTCTTCAGAATTCCCAGTGGACGCCGATACTCCTGTAACTAGCCCCTCTTGTTGGTATAAACGCCCTCGGAAGACCCTTGCCACATACAGCTGGTCTCTCCAAGATCTCCCACACCCTCCAAGAAGTCTAACTGCCAGCAGATGCCTTTGTTTGAGGTCTCACCTCTTACTTATAGGCATCCTTTATTCCCTTACCACTCCCAGTGAAGACTGGGAATTAGTGGCCACATCAGCACCACATGGGGCATCTGGTCCCTTGGTGCCTGTTGACTGGTCAACATCCTTTATTTGGCTCCCCCTTCTTTTTCTTTACTCATATACTCTAACGAGAACTGTATCTGTCTTCCACTGGTAATACATCCACTGGGAAGCCTATTAGAGTCGCGTTGATATCATGCCAGAAATGGAGCTTTTGTTTTGGTTGTCCAGGAGAGAGAAGAGAACAAGATAGATAGAGAGGAGCTATTGAGGAAGAAGACAATCCTTCAGGGCAAAATAAGGACTTAATTTTATTAAACGTGGAACAGGATATGTATACAGATACATCTCCAATGGTTACTTTTATCTGAATGGAGTATCACATGTCAGGCACGTGATACATCATAACACATTTCACCATCATTTCTCCTGGGTTCTCTGTAGAAAAGAATAAGATGAGATAGTCTGTTGTTGAAAATGAATTCCATTTGTTGAGTTTTTTTAATGATGAGAGTGCATGTTCTTGTCTGTGTGCTATGTTTGAATTTGTGATCTCCTACCGCCTTAAGTATAATATTTGTATTTGTTGGCATGTTATTTAGTTTTCTGCCTTCATTTATTTTTCAGGATGGCATCATGGGTGAAGTGCGGACGATGAGTTTAACTAACCATCCAAACTTACTCCACGCTCATTGTTCCTTCACATCGGGCACTAATCTATGGGTTGTGATGCCTTTCTTGTCTGGGGGTTCTTGTCTTCATATCATGAGATTTGCATATCCAGGTGGATTTGAAGAGTCAGTAATTGCAACTCTATTACGGGAGGTTCTTAAAGCTCTTGTTTATCTCCATAGCCAGGGCTACATCCATCGAGATGTCAAGGTTCCCTTTAATCAATTATGTTCTTCTTTCCCTTCTGCTTTAATGCCTGTGTGACTTAAATGAAAAATGAGCTGATCAGCGCTACTACATTTTTAATGTATTTTTCTCTTAATGTGCTTTCTTGGACTCCGAGGTTTATGTCACCCTTTACCCAGTATTGTACAACCACCTACTTAGGCTTAGCCTACTGAATTTTGGATTATGGCGCCTACAGTTTTATGGAAGTCACCAAGTTAATGTAGTTTACAGTGAGCTTTTTCTTGTTCGCCTCATGGAAGTCACCAAGCAGTGGGAAATGTACTTTATATGGGAGTCCTCTTATTATATTGTTCATGGTAGACTTTTCCATCCCCAGGCTTCCAATTTGCCATATTTATAAGTGTTAGAGAAGAATACAGAATATGCTGAAAGTAAATAGACCAGCGTCCAGGGCAAGGGAGAGATCTGAATGTTGCAATGAGCCTCCACGAGACCAGTGTGGGAGCTTTAGATCTCCATGGAGAGAGCGTCGAATGTGAGCAGCAGAGGAGAGAAAACGAGAAAAATAGAGGTGGAAAGAACATACATTACAAGAGCAGAGAAGCCCTAATTTTATACAACGTTCAGGGGTTAGGGTTCAACGGTCAAAAAACTAAATGGATAAATATACAATTACACAGACTTTTAGGTACAACTGTAAAAAATGGGAAAAACTATTTTTTTTTTTGACGTTATCTTTTCTAACAGAAGCAAATGCATTTTTTCTTTTTGGATGAAATATTGATAAATGAGTGGTGATTATATTTTGTTGTTGGGGATAAGGTTTTAGGGCATCATACTCTTATTTATGGAAAGGGATCACACTTTGTTGAATTTGAGTTGATGTTTTCCTCTTTCATCAACCCAGCTCCCAGACCTAATCTCTCTCCTCTCATATCTCGCTTCCGCAATCTATCCGTTTTAATTGGATCTCTTCATGAAAATTTTCAACTGGTCTGTTCATGTATATGTTATTAGAACTCTACTGCGTAGATCATCATAAAAGAAAATGAATGTGCTGGCATTTACCTTTTTTCAAATTAACTACAACGTGATTTTTCGGTTTCAAAGTTTCTATACACTATATGTTTTACATGGGAGGTTTCAAAGTTTCTTTTAACTTTATGTTTTAAATGGGACTTTTCATACTTCTGCCCCTGAGCTTTCCTTTTTTTGCAACATATTTACAAGTCTCTCTGATTCATCTCATGGATGCTTTTTCAGGCAGGGAATATTCTTCTTGGTGGTAATGGTGTTGTCAAATTGGCCGACTTTGGGGTCTCTGCTTGCATGTTTGACTCTGGAACTAGACAACGAACAAGAAAAAGCTTTGTGGGAACCCCATGCTGGTCAATGACTAGGCCTTTCATTATTTTATCTGTACTGCAATACTGTAATGCTATGATATTTTACCATGTCTTTCTAGTTGCCCTCTATCTCTTGAATATCATGTAGGTCATGTAGAATTCAAGATCACAAGAGAGACTTGGATCATTTCTGTTGATCTGAGTATTGCATGTCTTTATTTTCTCTCTCTTGTTAGCCCATTAAGGGCCCTCTCTAGTCAGCCCATTAGGGCTTCCTATAAAACCCTGTAATCTCTTTCATTTGCTATTAAGAATTGTTCTTTTCTTGTTTACAATTTCATTATTCTTAAACATATGCAAACACAATAGCTGATTCAGCTAGCTGGGTAGTATTTATCGGAAGATTTAAGATATCATTTTTTTGGAGTGCACACCTTTGCTCATATGCTAAAGAAGAGCTGATACACGCTCATCTCGGACGCATTAGATTTGGTTGTCTTTAGAGTTATTAGGCAAAATATTACCTTTTCATTTGGTTTGGTTTATTAATTCCATGTTTTGCTTTTTGGTTGCAGGATGGCTCCGGAAGTTATGGAAAAGACTCACGGATATGATTTCAAGTAATACCTTAGACCTAAATGGATGTGGGTGTTTTCATTCTAGTGATATCTTTTACAGGACTCTGCCAAAACTCTTTTTTCCTTGCAGAGCAGACATTTGGTCTTTTGGGATTACAGCTCTGGAGCTTGCTCATGGTCATGCCCCACTTTCCAAGTACCCTCCTATGAAGGTGAAATTCATATTATTCATTTTCATGAGTTTCTAAAATCATTGAAAATTTTCTTTATGAATCTTAATAAATGCCTTTTAATTGATTGATGATTCTTGTTTCTTCTTCAAGGTTGTGCTGTTGACCTTGCAAAACGCCCCTCCTGGTCTTCTTTACGATAGAGCCAGACGCTTCTCCAAAGTACTATCTATTGTTGCTAAAACTAGTGACTTGTGATTTTCACTTGAATATCTTTTGAAATTTATTGTCTATTTTCAGACTTTTAGAGAGATGATAACTGCATGCTTGGTGAAAGATCCAGCAAAACGTCCCTCCGCAGAAAAACTATTGAAGCATGGTTTTTTCAAAAATGCACGATCTTGTGACTTCTTGGCACGAGCAATCCTCAGTGGTCTATCTCCACTTGGAAAGCGGTTCAAGGAAATGAAAGTAATAAAATAAATTTTTTTTTGAAATGTTAGCTCTTGAAAAATCAGGGAGTAATAAAATAAACAATTTATTGTCTATGTTTCCTCCAGGAAAAAGATGCCGAGTTACTTCTTCAAAATCAGGAAGCTGACGAGGATAAGCACCCATCACAGGTGGGGGCTATAGCATTTCTTATTTTTTCTACTCTTCCCTTAATATCATAGTTTTTCATGGATCAGTCTATGACAGGAATCTAACTGAATTCTAGAAAATGATGAGTAAGAACTGTCAGCATCTGCATCAACAGTGGTCTTCAAGTTGACATCAGAGATATCAGGGCTTTCAGAGAAGAGTACTCTATTCTGTGTTAAGGGCTGTTATAAATATCAGATTACAGTTGGCTGGACTCATTATTACAGTAGGCTGGGCCCATTATTACAGTAGGATGGGCCCATTATGTGATCGCTGCCCGCGAAAGATATGACAGAGATAATAAAGGTTTGGATATGGGCCTGTTAACTTATGGCTCACTACTAATTTTACAGATCTGGGCTCATCAGGGGATATGGGTGATACTTCTCATCTTAAGCAGAGTGTTTTTCTTCAACATTCCCCCACCATACCTGCAGTTGCCCTATTTTATGGCCCTACATGCAGTGTGTTGCTTCTGGAAGTTGAACATCCAAAGTTGGGTTTGATATCATGTTAAAATTCAGGTGCCTACCTCTGTACAAAAAGCTATAGTTGAGCATTGTGTTGTTCTTCAATATAAACAAATAAGTGTAAGACACTCGGCAATATATCACTCTTGCCCAAAGAACTATGGCCATTGATTGTGGGTTTGTATGTTGATTAAGTGGCACAAGGAGGTGGTGGGCCTGGCCCTGTCACTGTTGTCAGATTAGACTCTCGATTGTCCTCAGTGAGATCTATTCTTCCTCGGGGAACACCACCATCAATAACACCCACTGCTGCATTCGTGGATGCCTATGATGTGGCCTTTTAGTTTCAATCTGAACCCATTCAGTGGGGCAGGGAGCCATAGCAGATCTGGGGGATCCTGGTAGGGGAGGGCTTTTACTGTGCTGTTTGTGGCTTGTCGGCAATAAAAGGAGAAAATGAGGCGTGTGATTGTTGTGACTCAGGAGTTCATGGCATTTGTGAAAATCTAGGTGTCAGCAAACATTGTCTCTGGCTCAGTGAATTTACATTGACTTTAGAAAGATGAGGAGTGATAGCAAGAAGTGGGAAGTTTGGTTGTTGGATAAAAATAGACTTTTGCCTGGGGAGATTAATGGAGATGGTGTCACTTCAGACCTCCATGAGATTCAGCAAAACAATGATAGCTCTTTTGAAGATAACTTCAGGCTCATTGGTTTTAATTGAGATTTGCGCGATGGATTCGACAATACATTATCATATTTGAAGATGGAGAACATCACTGATGGGCACATATTGAGGTTCTTCTGGCGTTGGACTAATTGAAGCCACAAGAGATAATGGGAATGGGTATCTTGATCATGTGGCAGCTCCACTGGATGTTTCACTAGGGAAAACAAGGCTGGGGATAGAAAAAGATAGACTACTCTCTGAGACTCTCCGACTCTTTCAGGCAGCAGATTGAGCTTTCAGGGGAGGAATCCATGATGAGGGCCTATGGTCGAGCGCTGTTGGTCGACACTGTTAACGGTGTCAGCTATAGGATTCCTTAATGATGGCATCTGGATGCGAAAGGAAAAGATATTCCCTATGGTTAAGTCCGAAGTCTACCCCTCCTGGGAAATTGCTTTCCTGATGCAGACGACCATTCTGGCAACTTCCCCACCCCTCCAGTCCTCTCCCCGATATCAACTGTGAGGTTCGTATCATGTTGGCAACAACTTCCACAGTAGAGGGTGGAATTACACATATAGTGGCAGTTGTCATGGCAGAGTGGTGGAGGCAACAATGGGTGGCGAAAGTTCTTTTGTGGAAAGGGTGGCAGCAGCGGCAATCCCCTAGATTATCCTATTGAGGGAGCTCAACTCCAACCTCATTTTGAATGTGCTGGGGAGGGGATGGAGAGGGTTACTCAATGAGGCTGACAATGCACAAGCATGGGTGGGTGGGCCTGTCATACATAGCCATCATGGGCCCTTGTGGGATAATTAAATGTGGAAGGGGTTCTCACTATACAACAGTGATGGGTTTCATGTGAAGCCAGTGTCAAGTAATGGGAAAGCTCGTCATTGGGTCTTGATCGTGGAGTGTGAATAAGAAGGCTGGATGGGTGACTGGGGACGCACCACACAAGTTTTGGACGATGGAGCATGACAAGGACAAATCATAGACAGGTGATACATGCTTTGGTTGTATGGCACAGGACATCCTTGATCCTCCAGTTGTCAGAGATGCACAAACATGGGCTATGTCCCCTTTGAGTGCGTGGGGAAGAACAGCAGGAGATGTGTAAGGGGTCCATGTGGATATAGGAAAAGGATAGGGGAACTTTCGAAGGCCACTGGCCAGTTATACAGTGGAGGATGAAGTTATGGGTGATATTCCAATGGTGAAGAATGTCCAACGCAGTTTGTGGACAAAGTTTCCAGAAGTGGGTCAAGTGGAGCTATGGTGGTTGGATACGGGTGATGTCTTCATCAACTGGGTCTCCAGGGGCCATATTAAAATCGTGTTCTCCTGACACATGGGGAATTGTAGGGATCATTCTTTGAAGCTAGGAGAACCTGTATGGGTTATAGAACTTGGGGGGAGGGGAATGGATACAATGGGCAGACACCTTTTGACAACATTGGAGTTCAGGGATCCCAACGTGGTGTTAGTGCAGTTGGAGGAGTTCCAGGGCCTCCCACTGCCAACCTTGGTTCTTTTTTGATGGCTGAAACAGCAACTGCAAGGTTCAAGTGTCATTGAGAGCCCTTCCCTACTTGTGGTGAGGTTGGAGACACAGAAGGGGGCCACGGGAAGAATGACAACTTCGCATGGCAAAAGGCGAGGAGAAGGGAGGGAGGGGGGGGAGGGGGGGATTCTCTGGGATTGTCAGAGGGTCATCAAAGGTGGGTTTCCATTCCTTTGAGGGGATACTGGCTGGCGTGCCCAAGTGGGTCGGTATCCACCAGGACAGGGCGAAACTGCCCCAAGTTAGACAATTTCCCTGCTTGTGGTAAAAGTTATGCACTTATTGGTTTGAGGCATTTTTCTTACACCAGTAAAAGCTGGATTTTAGACACTGGGGCGACTGATCATACTTATCCTAATAACAATCAGTTTCTTACCTACTTGTCAGTGAGTGAGCCCCGCAGAGTGCTCACAGCTATAGCTGGCATTGGTGATGTTAGAGTTGACCGGCTGTGTTCACGAAAGAGTACACCATGTGCTCAGAGTCAAGGTACATTTTATACTTCTGCAGATGATGTGCATGTGACACTGGTTGAAGATTTGTACTTGATCATGCAGTTTTTATATGTGCGACGAAGTGTCCAGGGCGCGGACTTCCTCTGTTAAAATAAAAAGATGAACTTCTGGTACTAGAAGATATTGCTACTACATGCCTATATTCTGTGGAGTTCTCCCAAACTATGGACCAGATCCAACTGCTGCATAAGCAGATAGGCCATCCTCTCTTGAAACTTATGAAAATCTGTTTTCCTTCTGTTTGTAACAGAGTAGATCTCAGTCCTCTTAATTGCGAGGCCTGTCAATTGGCTAAGCATAAGTTATTGCTCTTTTATAGTTTGAACAAAAGGAGTTAGAATCCTCTTGATTGCATCCATTGTGATGTTTGGAGACCTTCCCAGTGCCTAATTGTCTGGAAGCAAGTGGCCTGTTGTTTTTATTGATGACTGCTCATATTTTATGTGGCTGTGTTGAAGTCCCTAGCAGAAGTCTTACCACTAATTCTGCAATTTTGTGATATGATTCATAATCAGTTAGGGGTGAAAATTAAATGTTTAAGATCAGAGGATACAAGGATGTAATTTAACTCAAAGGTGAATATGCGCTTCACTCAGAGAGACATTCTTCATGAATCCTATGTCTCTACTACTCAGTAGATTGGCTGAGAGGAGAATCAGCTACATTTTTGCAACTGCTAGAGCATTATGATACGGTCCTGTACATTGAATACAAGAGAAGACGAAAGACGGGAAGTCAGCGCAAGACGCGGAGCAAAGATGGGGTCAACAGGGGCTCGGAGGAGGAACATGCCCCTCGGAACAAGTCTCTCTATTTTTATGGGAGCAGAGAAGAAAGAGAATGAACCAAATGATATCTTACAAATAAACGGGCTACGACCAGCCTATTAATAATGGTGGGGAGATAAACCCGGTAAGGAATAAGTACTCCATTGGAGAGTATATGAGGACAAGTGAAGGGGAAAAAAGGATACAGAATGGGAATTCAAGAAACTGGTGGTTAGGCGCCCTCTTGAGATGGAGCTGCATTCGGCTGTGTCGCAAGGAGTAGGACGACGTGCTAAGATCGGGACTCCACACTGGAATGCTGGATTTAGAAGGCTATCATATTTCTACGTCGATCTAGCACACAGTGATTTCCACTGCGGGGTACAGGTGCGTGAAATTCTCTTGATTGGTACCTCTCTTTAAGATACAATCGTGTCACATTACTTTTCTTGGGCAAAGGTACCCAAAAGTTATTAGGAGATAGCTATTTGTATAGCTGCATATCTCATCTACAGGATACCATTGAAGGCACTACTGACCTGTTAAGAAGTGTCTATCTAAACACCTGACTGAGGACCAGCTTGAGAGCTTGAGTGTTTGGTTGTGTGGCCTACCTTCCTGCTCAGTTTGGGAAGATGGATCCAAGAGCCCTTTATTGTGATGTTGGGTGCTCATGTACCCATAATTGTTACAGGTGTTATCCATTAGTAACTGTCTCATATGAGAGACTGACTATACAATATAGAAGTTTTCAAGTACCCTTAGGGACACTCCTGTCCCAAGAAATCTGAACCAGCAATTTGACGATAAGGAATGGGAACAACCGATGGAGGCACTAGAGAGAAATGAGACGAGGCATTTGATAACACCTCTTGAAGGGAAGAAGGAAGTTGGATGGCGGTGGGTGTACACTCCAAAATTCAGTGCACATGACATTCAGGAGAAGTACAAGGCTAGGTTGGTTGCTAAGGGATACAGTCTTACAGTATCAACTACTTTGAGATGTTTTCCACTGTTGCTAAGTTAAATATCGTAAGGATTCTGATTGCGTTGCAGAAAAGTATGGATGGTTTTTGCAGTTTGACATCAATAATGGTTTCTTGCATGGAGATTTAGAGGAAGATGTGTATGTGTCACCTCCCCCAGGGTATCACTGTAGTAGCCAGTTCAATATGGTGTGTACGTTAAAGAAGGCAGGCATTTAATGGTCTTAGGCAATCCCCAATAGCCTCGTTTGGAAGATATACTTGTCCTAAGAGAAGCTTCACTGTGTGCAGAGTAATGGATACCATAATTTATTATTCAAGCATAGACCTACTGGTGGTATGACTGTCCTTATTGCGTATGCTGACAGCATCCTTTTCGCGAAGGATGATGAAGTGGAAGTACTGCAGCTGACTGGTCAACTTCAGCATTAATTTGACATCAAGTCACTAGGACGGCGGAAGTCCTTACTGGGCATTGAAGTTGCATACTCAGATGAAGATACTTTCATGTTACAGCATAGGTACACTATTGACTTGTTCCAGGAAACCAATATGCTGGATCGCAGACTTGTTAATTTACTAGTTGATGTCAATGTGAAGCTAAAAAAGAGAAGGTTGCAGTCTGGTTATCAAGGAGTTCATTAGAGACTTATTGGACAGTTAATCTACTTGAATCACACACATCCGGACATCAGGTGGCGTGGTCGGTCCTGGTCTATTTGAAGAACACAGTTGGGCAGGGTCTCATGTGTATATGAGATCGTGGGCCATCAGTGGAGGTCTTTTTGCTAATGCTGATTATGCCAGATCCCTGGCTGATAGGACGTCTACCTTGAGATACTGTACCTACATTTGAGGAATTTTTATAACATGGAGAAGTAATAAGCAGAAGGTTGTCACACTTTTGAGTGCAAGGTTGAATTTTGGTCATTTGTGGTTGTGAGGCAGTGCGGATCCCAGGAGTACTAAACGATTTGAAGTCATTTTCTCAGAAAGGTGCAATGTGGTACTCTGACAATTAGTGTACATTTACTATTGCCCGTAATCCCAGTTCAACACGAATGTACCAAGCATGTCGCAGTCAACTTCTGTTTTATCATGGAGAAGATCAAAAGTGCTACATTCTCCAAGTGTTTGTGAGGTCAGAGGAGCAGACAGCTGATATCTTCACCAAAAGCCTCCCAGGATCCCTGTTTAGGAATTAAACTTCAAGCTGGGCATGGTTAACATCCAGACCAGCTTGGGGGGGTTTAGATAGTCCTTTTACCATTAATTTCCATTCTACTTTATTTGGTTGTGATTAAGTTGCATTCTATAAGGAGCTCGCCTCGCTGTGCCTTTCCAATCATTCAAGATTGTTATCCATCCAATTCTGTTAGTTTGCGAGTCATTTATTCTCACACGCGAGAATAAATGGCATAAGCGACTCACATGAGTTGTCAGTTATTCTCTCTCCTGGAGAATAAGTGACTCAACTGTGTTTGGGCTTTTGCCCTCAAATGTAAGATATCCGCAGCGTGTGTGTGTGTGTGTGAGAGAGAGAGAGAGGCAGACAGACAGACACAGAGAGAGAGAGAGAGGGAAAAAAAGGAGAGAGGGAGAGGGAGAGGGAGAGAGGGTGAGGGAGAGGGAGGGAAAGAGAGAGAAGAAGGGAGAGGGAGAGGGAGGGAGAGAGAGAGAGAGAGATAGAGATAGAGATAGAGAGAGCGAGAGAGAGAGAGGTACAAAACATTTGTTCCTTGTAAAACTAAATCTTCAAAATGTGTAAATAGTCAATGGTGAATTATGTCTTGCACCTTTCATTTCATTTCTCTCCTTTGGATTTTAGCACTTAGTTTGGATTTTGCAGAAAGGCGGTTATATGCAAGGATTAAGTGGATGGAACTTTGATCTTAACGAACTGAAAGCTCAGGCTGCGATTGTAATCTCACTAGCACACTTACCTGCATCCCATAGATTTTTTGAAAAAACTAGTTTACATCGTTTCTATTGTAGGATGAAAATTTGGATGTCGTCTCCATCACTGAGGATCTCAAGAAACAAACTGAGAGTGGAAATTCTTCAGGGCCAAATAATTTGCAGTCTGATGGTGTAAGTTGTTCAAAACTTTCAGACCATGGAAAGGTACTCAGAATCCTCTTTAGCTTTTTGAAGCCTTTTATCATGTCAAACCATGGGAATTTTCTCTTGGATATTTCTTTTAGAAATTATTAATAATGTTTCACTCTCTTAGGAAGAGTCTTTTGGGGGGCAGGATGTGGAGGATTCACTAGCATTTTCATTTCCAATGGTTCCTCTACGAGCACTGAAGTGAGTGACAGCCTTTTATCCCTGTGTAGTTCTATTTTTTACTGAAAGGATTTGCTTAAGGAGAGATAATAGAAGTAAGTTATGCTAGTATAAAATGTTCAAGGCATTTTGAGGAGCCTCACTTTTATCGCAAACAGTCATCCCCATGGTTATCAAGGAAATGGGTAAATTAAGATATTTTCGGGGAATATAAGTGGCATATTCACATGAGGGGATATCCTTGTCACAACACAGGTCTATATTTTTTTTTTTTTAATAACGAAAAAGGCAGTCACCCAAAAAGGGTCGGTAACCACCCTTCGATTACATGCCTTGAGCCATAAGTCTCTATTACAAAGGGGTTTATCCTCTCCCCTCTCTTTTCCCGACTCACGGAACCAAGCTGCCAAAAGTACTTCCACCTCGTGGGCTAGCCCATCCGTAGGGCCCCCCCCCCCCCCCGAAAAATCATGTCATTTCTGTGGCGCCATGTTCCCCCGCTTCTCTTTGTCTAGAGCTGAGTCTCTGTATCGAGTCCCAGAAGGCTTCCTCTGATGTCGGGTTCACTGCCGTCTGAGTTCGAATAGCCCAAATCATGCAAGCAAGAGGGCACTCGAAGAATAGGTGATTACAATCCTCTTCTCCTCCTATGCACAATACGCATTCCGTCAGTGTGTCGGGATACATCTTCTTTCGGCAGACTCAGGTCGTCGCTCTTTTTTGAAACACAAGCCACCCGAAGATCTTCACTTTCAGATGGACCTTTAGACGCCATATCACTTGGCATATGTGCGCCATCTCTATATTTTCTATGTTTGCCTGACGGATTCCCACGTAGGCTTTCCGCACTGTAAAGGGGGCATTGGACCAGTCTCAGCCATCACTCACGGCGGTTCTAGGTTGAAGCTGATTCAACGCTTGCTGCATGTCCAAAAGCCCTGTTCGTCTTCCGGCTGACAGAGCGCCCAAAAACCTCGGGTTCCATGTGCCATCCCAACACTCTCCCACTGTGCCCTCGGGGTGTTGTGCTAGTGCTGATAGTCGTGGGAATGCTAATACACAGGTATATATTGCATGTGTTGGAGGAAACGAAGATGATTTCCTAAAATCCAGCTGGGCCAGCTGTTGAGAGCTATGTAAAGCTGGATCTTGGAGATAATTGTGTGCTAGTCAACAAGGAGTCATTTTAGCGGCTAGTAGCAAATTGATTTATTTGAGCCACATTCGCACAGATATTGCATATGCAATGAACAAATTGAGTCGGTTCATCAGTGATCCTCATGAAGTTCATTTGCATGCAACTCATTGTGTATTGGCTTATCTAAATGGCAGTGTCAGCCAGGGTATACTGCTGTCACGGACTGGAAGGGCGCCACTTGAGGTGTACTCGGATGCAAATTTTTCTTGTCGGTTTGTTGACAGCAGATTAACTACAAGATTTTGTGCATTTATTGGAGGGAGCTTCGTGGCCTGGAGAAGTTAGAAACAGGAGACTGTGTCTCTCTCTAGTGCAGAAGTTGAGTATAGGGCTATGATGCGGAGAGTATGTGAAGCTGTGTAGATTTAAAAGATACTCTATAAACTTGGCCTTCATTAAGAAAAAGGAGTACCACGTTTTACTGTTCCAATACATCAGCTATAGCCATCACAAAAAATCCAATCCAACATGATCAGACCAAGCACATTTGTCTGAATGAACACTTTCTGAAAGAAAAGATTGCTGCTGGAATTATCAACCCATTGTTTGTGGGATCTGTAGCGCAAACAGCGAACTTTTTGACCGAAGGACTACAGGAACCACAGCTCCAACAATTGGTCATCAAATTGGGCACAAACAACGTCCATACCGAAAGGGGGGGTGTTTATTAGAGCTATTATTGTTTGCATTTTTATTTGTTTTATTTCCTTCTTTAGTAGTACTACAAATGAGCCACATATTATATGTGGCCCAGACTGGTGTTGGTGGTCCATGTCATATTCTTAGAATAAGTTGCGTATGTGGGCCTAGGAAGTGCTGTAAGTGGCTGATATTAAACCCAGAAGGGAAGAAAAGAATAGCGAACCTTTTTGTCAATTCCTAGTCACCAAGAGCTCTCTGTGGTTGTCCGAAGGAAGAGTATCAACAGAGGAGAATAAGGCATCTAACAGGTTTCCTTCCAAGACTGTGCAAGATCCAATTGTTGACTTGGGATCACCTATAGATCCACCATAATCACCATCAGTATATTATGCCTCTACAATTAAACTCCTCTTGTACTATGTCCAAGATGCTATGATAAGCGAAGCAATGGAAAGCTAAGCAGTCGTGAAATCACAATCATCTACCATGTCAGTAGAGTTTGTGGAGTCACAATCATGTCTTGTCAGCAGGCTTGGAAGCATTTGACTCAGTCTCAGCTGGCTTGTCAGAATTTGTCCCACTCAGTAGATTACTCTGCTTAACTTTTCACTTATAAGAATTTCTAACAGAAAAAAGGTTTGCACAACTTCCGTGAACTCTTCATCTCTTCTCTTTGCTGGCCCACTGCCTTAGGGAACAAAAATGCACAGGCTTGGAGAGGTCTGTCACGAGTGGATTGATGGTAGACAAGGCTCCTTGGGAGACAAAACTTGACACTAGTGAAGAGGTAGTGTTGGGGAAGAGAAGAAGAAGATAATGACATAACTTGAACAGAGTACATGTAAGGGTATATGTACCCTAAGAGGGAGAGAGGATAATAGGGCTAATGGGCTTATAGAATAGGGCCCATTAGCCCATGAGGGATAGTCTATCACTAACACCCCCCCGCAAGCGAAGTATGGATATCTTCCATACCGAGCTTGGAGACGGCACGTTGAAGAAGAGGGCGGGAGAGTCCCTTGGTAAGGACGTCCGCTGCCTGGTCGGCGGATGCAACAAAGTCCAGGTCAAAGATCCCTTCGTCAACTCGCTCCTTGAAGAAGTAGCGGTTGCGCTCCATGTGCTTGATGCGGCCCTGTTGTCCAGGGTTCTTGGCCAACACGATCGTCGACTTGTTGTCGCAGAAGAAGTGAATCGGGCCAGCATACTCCACGCGAAGATCGTGAAGGATGCCGTAAATCCACTGGCCCTCAGAGGCCCCATCAGCGAGTGCGCAGTACTCAGCTTCGGCGCTAGAGCGGGAGACTTTGTCCTGCTTGCTACTTTTCCAGCTGACGAGACTGCCAAAAACAAACGTGCAGTAGCCCGTGGTAGACCGATGATCCACAACGGAGCCGGCAAAGTCAGCATCAGTGTAGACTTTCACTGTCTGGTCAGTGCTGCGAGGGAAGAGCAGGCCCTTTCCGAGGCAGCCCTTCAGGTACGCAAGGACCCGGTGGGCGGCCTGATGGTGAATCTCCCGTGGGGAGTGCATAAACTGACTGAGCAGGTTGACGGGCGGCGATGTCGGGCCGAGTGTGCGTCAAGTAGAGGAGCTTCCCACCAGCTGCTGATACCGGTGGGAATTCGGCGGCGAATCCTCCTTGCCCAACTTCACGTTGGGATCAATGGGAGTGCTCACCGGCGCACAATCTGTCATCCCTGTCAGTGCCAGTAAGTCGACGGCGTATTTCTGCTGCGAGACGAAGATCCCGCGGGGGGAGTAGGCTACCTCAAGACCAAGGAAGTAGCGAAGAAGGCCTAGGGCCTTGATCTCAAACTCCTTAGCCAAGGCAGTGCTGAGGCGGACAGCCGGCAGCATCAGATCCCGTGATAAGGATGTCGCCGACGACACGGCAAGAATGGAGACACCGTCGGGCGGTGACGGAAGAAGAGAGAGGCATCTCCATTGCTCTGAGTGTACCTTCGGTCTTCAGAACAGAGGAGAACCTCCCAAACCACATGCGCGGGGACTGCTTGAGTCCATAGAGGACTTCCGCGATCGACACACACGTGACGGGGGCGAGTAGCCGGGGTTGCTGCATGTACACCTCCTCCGTCAAGTCGCCGTGCAAGAAGGCGTTCTTGACGTCGAACTGGCGGATGGCCCAGTGGAAGTGCGCTGCAAGCGCAGAAGAAGCCGGACAGTCTCCATCTTCGCCACGGGAGAGAACGTCTCGAAGTAGTCCACGCCATAGGACTGAGTGAACCCCCGAGCCACAAGCCGAGACTTGAGGCGTTCGAGAGTACCGTCCGCATGATGCTTCTTGGCATGAATCCACTTGCAGTCCACTACCCTCTTGCCCGGAGGTAGTGGAACGACGTCCCACGTGTGGTTCTTGAGGAGAGACTGCATCTCCTCCTCCATCGCCGCTTTCCAATGGGGAGAAGCGATAGCATCGGCTAGCGCCGAGGAACGGGATCCGACTCGATGCGGGTGAGGAACAACCGGTGGGAGGACTCAGCCGGTCAAAGGAGAGGTAATGAGAGAGAGGGTAGAGGGGGGCCTTAGTGCACTGACGGACCCTTTTCCGTAGAGCAATAGGCCACCCCAACTGATCGTCACCATCGACAGGAGAAGGAGCGGAAGCAGTGGGGACTCCCGGGAGGAGCAGTGAGCGACACACCGGGAGTCGAGGAGACTCACCGGAGGCGAGGGTAGACCGGGAGGGGGTGACGAGGGTTGGTCACCGAGAGGAGGAGGGTGACGCACCGGGGTTTGACAAGGATGGGGGGCCGGAAGGAGGAACGGAGACCAATGGGAGAGGGAGAGCTGCCGAAAGGGGAAGGGCAGGTAAGGAAGAAGAGGTAGAGGACACGTCCAAGGACCCCGCAGGAGGAAGTGAGGAAGAGGAATCAAGGGGAGAAAGATCCGGAAGTGAGGAGGGTGGAGTGGGAGTGGTGGACTCCACGATCGGACTGGGCCCCAAGGGGGGGGCCGAGGGAGCCTCATCCAGCGGAAGGCGCGATGAGGTAGAGTAGTCCCCAAAATAGGGTTCATGCTCGGCAAAGGTGACGTTTGCCGAGATGAAGAACCGCCGAGAAGGCGGATGATAGCACCGGTACCCTTTTTGGAGGGAAGAGTAACCCACAAACACAGACCGGAGTGCGCGTGCATCAAACTTCGTGCGTGTGGGAGAAGTATCATGGACGTAGGTGGTGCAGCCGAAGATACGAGGCAAGAGTCCCGTCCGCAAAGAAGCATTCGGGAATGCCACATTCATCCGGTCCAAGGGGCTGGAGAACTCCAGGAGTGGGGTGGGGATACGGATAACGAGGTGAGTACTCGTCAAAACCGCCTCTCCCCAATAACGCCCTGGCGCCTTGGAGTCCAACAGCAATGTCCGCGCCGTCGAGGTAACATAGCCGATGCGACGTTCAGCCATGCCATTCTGCTCGGGCGTGGCCACACAAGAGGACTCGTGGAGGATGCCCCGGTCGGCAAAGAAGGAGGCGAGGTCAGCGTTGAAGAAGTCCCGAGCATTGTCGGAACGAAAACGCTGGATGCCTCGACCAAACTGTGTCTGTACCATGGCGCAAAAGTGTCGAACATTCTGCGCAACCTCCGACTTCGCAGTCAGGAGGTAGACCCACGTATAGCGGGTAGCTTCGTCCACAAAGAGTAGAAAGTAGCGGTGCCCTTTCAGACTGATCTGCGGTGCCGGCCCCCAAACATCACTGTGGACTCGGAACAGCGGGGTCGATGTGTGAGACGAGGATGAAGTAAAGGAGGATCTGCGGTGCTTGGCTAACTGACAAGGTTCACAAAGCATAGTCTTAAGGTCCACGCCCGAACACAACGAGGGAAAAAGACGCTGTAAAGTGGAGAAAGGTGGGTGTCCAAGTCGCTGATGCTCTATCAAAAGGCGTCCTCGACGCTGCTCAGCCACCGAGAGAAGAGTCCGGTGCACCATGAAGCACTGGGAGCGGCCTCCATCGTCCAGTATCAACAGTCCGTTCTCCCGCCTAATCGGTGTAGTCCGGCCCACCTTGTCAGACAGAAACATGCCGTCAGGTTGTAGGTGGAAGGAGCAGGAGATAGCATCAACTAAGCGCTGCGGAGACATAAGCACGGCCCGCAGGTCAGGGACATGGAGAACGTTGTGGACCACACCGAGGCCGTCCACATAGACTGCCCCGATTCCGGCCACACGGAGATGTCCACCCCCGGCCATGAGGACAGTGCAGCCACCACGATGCCGCTCATATGATACAAACCGGGCATTGCTCGGGGTCATGTGTTCGGTAGCCCCTGAATCAAGGACCCAAGTCGTATCGGAGACGACAGGTGAGTGGAGGGCCGTATGGCCACAGTACCATGCATCTGAAGATGAAGGAAGGGAAGACGCACCAAAGCCGCCGAAGTAGGCCGTGGATGGATTCTGCAGGGCAGCCATCTGGTCACGGAGGCGGGCCAAATCTGCCTGAAGCTGGTCCATAGTCACTGCGGAGGGGCTGGCGGAGGAGGAATCAGAATGGGCCACCATGGCCTTGCCTTCTGCGGCCTCTTTCTTCTTTCGCCAGTCATTCAGGCGCTTCTTGCACTTGTTCTTCCCGTGGCCCAGTTTGCCGCAATACGAGCAAATCGTCGTCCCAGCTGGAGGAGCGGCGGAGGTGGGCGTAGGGAGGATCGACGGTGCCTTGCCGCCTGAAGGGAGGGCAGAAAGTAGTCCGGTCGACTCACCCGGGGGGCCGGAGGAGGGAGTCCCATGGAGGAGGAAGTGGCTTTCCTCTTCTTGAAGCTCCTTCACCAACTCCTCGAGGGCAGGAGGACCTTCCTTGCGGTGCAAGGCACGACGACGTACGTCATCATACTCGCGGTTCAGGCCATTGAGGAAGCCCATGATCCGTAGAAGAAGCACATTCTGGAACGTCTTGGACGTCGGATCGTCGGGCGGTAGGTAGTAATCCACTTCATCCCACATCTTCTTGTGGGCAAGTGCATATTCAGAGATCGTCAACGACCCCTGACGGAGATTGCTGGCCTGACTTGCAAGGGAATAAAGACGCCACCAGTCGCTTTCCCGGCCACAGAAAGAGCGCACCTGATCCCAGAAGCCTTTCACCGTTTTCTGATGCGGAAGACGGTCGCGGAAATCTGGAGCCAGGGTGTACGCATACATCCAGCCGAGGATGAACTGGTCCTCAACGTCCCACGCTGCATAATGTGGGTGGTCGACGGTAAGGGGGTCTTCAGTGCAATGCTTGAAGAGCTGGCGCGCCTTCAAGGTGGTCTCGACGAAGCGCATCCACGGGAGTAGATTCGGGCCCCGTAAGAGTGTCGTCTCGAGGACCGTGAGCGGACGAGCCACCTTGTAGGACAGTGGCTTCTCCAGGAAGTCGGTCTTGGTGAACGGCATGGTGCTGTTACGGCGCTGCTACGGTAGTGCTGCGGCTGCGGCTGCTGTGCGTGCGCGGCGGCTGCGGGCTGCGGCTGCTGTGCGTGCGCGGCGGCTGTAGGTGGGCGATGTCAAACCCTAGGGAAGGAGCTCTGGAGCTCTGATACCATGTTGGGGAAGAGAAGAAGAAGATAATGACATAACTTGAACAGAGTACATGTAAGGGTATATGTACCCTAAGAGGGAGAGAGGATAATAGGGCTAATGGGCTTATAGAATAGGGCCCATTAGCCCATGAGGGATAGTCTATCACTAACAGGTAGAGTCTACGCTGCTGGAGATCGAGTCATCAGAACCAGCAGAGATGCCATAATTGCTGGCGAGTTGGCAATAAAAGGCAAAATTTGCAGCTGCCAGTACTGCTTTCGAAGGAAATATAGTGCTTTTTCTGGAGAGGCAGTCTCTGCAGCCGTTAGAAGAGATGCATCGTCGTCTTTAATGCCCATGGAAAATTCGGGGTAGAGCCAAGCCCAAACCTGGTTGGACCTTCCTGTTAACAAAGGATCATTGCTCAAAGAGGTGGATATATTTGCCATGAGAAAAACAAGGGAGAAGAATGCACTGATGGCAGGATGCTGATGAGGCTCAAGTAGGGGAGAAACAGATCAGGCTCCTGGATATTGCGTCCCCCCCATGAACTCTGGTAAAACCAAGATCATAGGTTTATCTGAACCCCTGATTTTAAAAAGATTTGCTTCCCTCTGTACTTGACTCATGTTTTTCATAAAACTATCTGTGAGATCATATCAATTTTTCAAATGCCAAAGATGTGGTGATGTGATCATATAATAGCTGGAACGAGGATTCTTCTTCTTCGCATCTTCCATCTCAATCCATGATGATGGATGCTGAAGGTTCATTGCATGGAATCTGACACCTTGTGAAAATCTATTGGAGGAAGGGGCTAGAGAGAGCAATGATAGAGGTAGAAAATAGGTGAAAAGAGAAAAGAGCAAGCAGCAGATGAAAACAACAACAAACTTTCAGAACATGGATTTGGTATCCTTTCGGTAAAATTACAATTATATATGTATTTAAACCAGTAAATGTTTTGCATAGACAGTCAGACCTCTTAATGTATGCATCGACTTGTATACTATCATAATATATTTTGGGGGTTCCTTCTCTCCTCTTTTGCATCAAATGACAGTGAAATTAAGTGGATTCTTCAATAAAAACCAAAAACTTCAAAAACGTATGAGGATCCTAATTTATATACTATACTGTGCTGGTATATATTCTTAATTGCCAATGGGTAAGGTTTCAACGTTACTTACCCCAGTGTTGCCGTCTGTCTAGAAATTAGCTTGGGTAACCTGGGTTGGTTGCTCAAAATTTGATGGAGTTTGAGAGGAAAGATTACTTACTGTATTAGGTTTTGGTTGCACAAGTGGGGCATTCAGGAGCATTAATTCACTCTCCTACCCCAAGCAGACTCTTCATTTCTTGCGTGAGTGGTTGAACAACAGAGTTCTCAGTCTTTGATTCGCATTGTGATCCTGTGAGATATCAATAATATTGTCTCTAATGACATAGTGACAGCCATTAGAATTATGTGAGGGGGCTGTTGCGATCAATTTTCTTCCATAAAAAATACCTATGCAGTATGATTCTCATGGAGTAAGCGATGGGGTTTATCCTCCAGATCTGCAATTTGTGATTAATAATATCATTTAACATTTTTCTTGGAGTGTTATATATATGCAGCATCCAAATCTCTTTCATGGCAACATAATCCATGAAGAGCTAACTCAACCCAGGGATCATTGAATAAAGAAGTCAACTTTATAATAGATATTCCCCTTGGTTCCATCGTGTTTACTGACTAGGTGGAAACCATGTATAATGATTGATTTGGCCTCAAGATGAGAATCATTTGAATGTATCCTCCCCATTGGAACATATTATTATCGGCAAAAAGATTTTGGGCGGCAACTTGAGAATGATGGGTTTATTACACAGTAAGCTTGATATTCCTTAGGACAGCAGATCAGACACCAACGTAGAGGAATGTATCTTCCCCATTGGAGTGTACTATTAGCTGCAAAAAGATCATGGTCAGTGACTTGGGAGAGGTGGTTTTATTACTTGCTCTCGTCGCAGTAAACTAATTATTCCTGAGGAGCACAGATCGGACACTTACATAGAGAAAAAACATGAAAAAAATCCATCTCATTATGGTGTTGAGTAGAGGTATTAAGAGTTAGAGGAGGATTAATGGACCAAGAGGCCATAACCCAAGAAGAAAGAATAAATAGAAGAGAGATACTAATGGGCCATTGCAACAATTCCTTTGCAAACTTCTGGAACTATCCTTGCTTGGAGTTCCTCGTTGTAAAAGTCTTTCATTATGTTTTTCTCATGGAGTATCTTGCAACAAAATACTGTATTCATGTTTTGTCAAAGTCTTCATGCAGTTGGACGATTAATCTCAATATTTCACTGAGTT
The DNA here is from genome assembly GCF_029677425.1 of Wolffia australiana. Classification (NCBI taxonomy): domain Eukaryota; kingdom Viridiplantae; phylum Streptophyta; class Magnoliopsida; order Alismatales; family Araceae; genus Wolffia; species Wolffia australiana. The sequence continues at coordinate 7,456,746 of NC_135839.1, read as the reverse complement.
TGTCGCTGTATTTTTATTATATGAATATGAGCTCTTAGATGTTCATATTAATTGACCTTTAAATTAACTTTCCGTCCTAAAATTTTGTAGGGGATGTTTTGATGTCTGTGAGGAGGAAATCACCCCAAGTATCGTGGAAGTCAATAATCCAGCACAATCTTATGTTTCAGAGTCAATGAACTTAAGAAGTGAAATGCATGGAGGTGTTAATCCCGAAGGATGTCCTCCTGTACCTTTGAGCACTACATCCTCTGAGCTTTCAAAAGATTTCCAGCCCTCAGTTGTACCTGCCCAGGATATCGATGATTCGAAGGGTATTATTGGGGATGTGCTCAGGTGATACTTAATATTTTTATTGGTTCATACACGTGTAATGTAGTTTACCTATTTATCTTTTAGTAATGCTTATTTAAACTCAGTCGTTTATTTCCATCAAGAATGCGGGCACCTCGTGCCTTCTATATTGATCTTGTTTTGAAAAATAATGAATCTTTTTAATAAATTAGTCTGTCTCTCATTCCTTCTCCAAAATTCTATTTTCAAACCGCTTCTTACTTGTGTTGTAATGAAATGGATTTTTTATTTTCTAATTACTATTTTTCTGATCAATTACACCAAATTCTCTTTTCGAACAGCTTACTATTATTGTTGTAATTAAATGGCTTCTTTTCTAGGCATTAATATTTCATCATTCTAATAAGTTCAAGTTCCTGTCGTGATCTTTATTTATACATTTTTTATCAGTGATGTCCTTCTTGATTGAGACTGTCGAATACTGCACTCACAGAGCTCTTACCAACCACCGACCAGGTTAGGGTATCAAAAGAAGAGTCTCATTCTGTTGCTCGTGGAACACTGGTTGAAATACCAGTTGCATAAAAGTCCCATCATGAATACTCCACAAGTAGGTCCAACAAAAAGTAATAAAACATAAGTTACTTGAGTGAAATCAATACCAGTTAACATAAAGAGAGACACAATGGCACAAGACTCGATGCATGTGTTCAACAGAAAAAATGAAGTACGTTTGTTTTTCATGGCAAAGTAAGAGGCACCAAGATCACCAATATCCAGTAAGGAATATCTTCCAAAGTATTTTTTCATTTGCGCACAGTAATATCTTGCATTTCATATCTATCTAGTTCAGCAAAGTCAGCTTTGCTTTTGCCTTTGCTGTGTGTGCCTCATTAGTAAAATGTACAAGAAAGGTCCATCAAATGTGTTTGGGAAATACTAAACTGCGCCAAGATGGGGCTGACTATAGCATATCTTCCATTCTATCCAGTCCATGATAATCTTCTTCAAAACTGGCCCATGAGATGAAAATTTTACGATTTGATTGCATTGGATAGAAACCTTGTGATTCTTAACGAAAGTAATACCTTACGTTTTTTTTCTTGTGAGTCCATAGAAATTTGTTGAGAAAGATCACTTAAAACATTCGCCTGAGCTATCTAGATATAGAAATTATGTCGTGATAACTCTCAAACTTCTTCTAATGAAAATTTTTGTTCATAATTATTCGATTACGAACATTGGATGTCATTATGGGGCTCCACTGCTACGAATATTAATGGCAAATTAGCTTATGACGGTTGGGTTGAACTTTTCAATAAAATTTTTTTGTTGTCCTTTAATATCATGGACACTAAGAACTTGCTAATTCGGAAAACATCCACCACCTGACTAGCCATGGCATTAAGAGGACATAATCATCCTGGAATCCTGGAATTACAGTTAGGCCATCCATCAGTTATTTCACAGCCTATGGCACAATTATTTTTTTGACTTCACTTCCTTCACATCAGCAAGCACCATCAAAGGTTCAAAGACTTAAAAGCTTGATTGATGATTCTGCGTGGAAGGTCAGATTCACATCCTCAGGGTAACCCATTAATTTTTCGTCAAAAAAGAAAACTGCATCACTTATTGGATTTGACTTGAGAAAAGGAGATGGTCCTATATTCTCTAAAGGTATCATTGTCACTGTACTACGGGGCACATTGTTCGTTTCGCATGCAACATGCTTCCTCTTTAGGAGGGCAGCGAAGATGTGAGTATAAAATTTTCTCTCTCTCTCTCTCAGATTTCCCTAAATCTTCAATAGAAGCTTGTAGTCTTCAATCATCATGCACTCATGCGGATCCCAGCACTTTACCTTCTATTAGGTTGAAGAGAGTATGTACTATTACAATGATTGTTTCATTTCAATAATATTAGCTTAAAATCTTTGAATCATTGCTTTCTGGATTTTGTTGAGCATATTGATATGAAGTTGAGCATTGACTTTCCTGACCTTGAAGAACTTATAGATGAATAACCAACTCCATGGTGATGAATATCTAACGTGCTTGGGTTTAATCCAGTACGAAGATATGTTTTGAAGTGAAACCAATGATACTGGCATTCCCAACACGGATAATAGTTTTATGTCCAATACAGCTAGTTTGTTTGCCTCCTTAGTCTTTATTAGGCCGGTAATCGGCATTTATTATTATAAATAATGAACATGCAAGAATACAAATACATAGAAATTTATCAAGACTCTTATGTTGTTTTCTCATGAATTTTTTTAAGGAAATTTTATACGCATATTTTGATCTTGGATGCATTTTTTATTTTGTAGCGATGATCAAGAAAGAGTTTCAGCGGGAAGAAACTCCAATCTGCCAATCCCATCTCGTCTGAGTAGGGATGTGCGTACACAGCTTGGTATGCCTGGCACTTCTGTCTTGATTCTTTAACCTTTCGTGCATTTTTGGGGAAACCTATGCTTGAAATGCCTCTTGTACAGAGAGTACTAGCCAGGAGAACTTAGAAAAAAGAGTTGTCCAACAAAAAGGGCGATTCCGGATTACATCGGCAGATGTGTTACCAAAGGTACCTTAACATAAATATTCGCTGGACATCGACTATCATGTCATGAAGTTTGTTGCAGAATGTATTTAAGAATGCCCTCCTTTTAAAGCATTTCTTTCTAGTAACGGTTAAGTATTTCTGATTCTCTCGATAACTGCAGAGTGTTTACTCCTTTCATACATCTTTGTGTGTGTCATTATGGAAGTTTTGCTTTGTGGAAAATGGTTCATTATCCAGTGATTAAGGTTTGTGACGATGGCGAGTTTGTCTTACATGATAACTGAGTCGTCCTCTTTATCGTCATGGTGAGAATGATCAGGACGATGTTGTCATCCTCATTCTAGCCATAGACAAATGATGAGGACAAGATGACTTCAGATTGCCCTTAATCGTCATCTTTGTCATCTGAAAGAGCGAAATAGAGTAAGTGACGAGATGATAACAATGATGACAAGTCGTCATCATTATCTGTCAATGATGTTTTCAAAAAAATTTATCTGAATGATTCATTGACAAAGTATGATGACAACGACGATCTTGTCATCACCATCACATTTGTCATCAAGATAAATGACAAGGAAGATGAGTATTCATCATCATCCTCTCATCCTCACTAGTGATGGCCAACCCTACCCGTGATTTTTCTGGTGATATGGATTCTGAGTCTACAAAGATTGAACCTGTCAGATTCGGAGCATTTGATTATTGCATGTGCTCCATCTTTTTTACTCACAGAGCGATCGGCTGGCCAAAGGAGACACAGTTTCTGGGGTTGGCACGGGTCCTTTGGTATTCCCTGGATTTGTTATTTCAATATTGCGGCAGATCCTCCAACAGACTGGCATGCAGAAGGTTTGATTTATGATACACATGGATAATATATACAGTTATTTTACTTATTTAAAAATATCTAAGGACTGTTCTTTCTTTCTACAGGAACAGCTTAAAAAGTTGATAAAGCATATAGACCAAAACCCTGGTACACATTGAAGCTATTTTTCATATATCAATTCCCCTCTTCGTAATTCAGCAATGGCAATGTGATTACTGTTCATGATACACAGGAGCGAACCTAAAACTCGGTGAGGCAAGCAAGAGTGAAGTGACACAGGTGTGGAAGGCTAGTCAGTTCTAATATTTTTTCTTCATAAATCTAATTCTCCATCTTACCGTGAATATTTCTTTACTATTTGAGGTTTTCTCATGATTTCCATGCACTAATTGATGCAAAAAATTATTTCCTCTGTTACTCTGCCGGTCTCTCGTTTGACAAGTTTTTTATTTGGTCAAAGTATGACCATATCTCTCCTTATTCTCGTGCTACCTTAGAGTTAATTCCTTGCTTTTACGTATTCCCACTAACATTGAGAGATTAACTGGTATCGGAATGCAGGCTCCTTTTTCTTCAGCGTGGGAAAGCAATTTTCAGTCGTACATCGTTCATCTGCAGCGATGGTATGCCCTTAATACCTCTCAGCCAGTTACCTAACAAAGAAAATCTGACGGATACTTTTGTTGACTCAGCAACACAGATCTTGCCGAAGAGCTACATAGAACAAAATCGCAGAATGCCTTGGTAACTGAATCGTATTTTAAGTTGATCTTGTCTGGCTTCTATTGTACCAATCCCTGTTATTTTATTTTTTTAGGTTTCCTATCCCTATAAAAGGGAAGGATCCCTAGAGTTCACTGCGTCTTTGTTTTTACATTGCATCAGACACTCATTTGTATCAGTTGTCCGTCAATGTGATCAAACTTTTGGCTTCTTTGGTAAACGTGAAATCTCACCAATTTTTCTGAAAACATGATTTTTTTCCCAAATTTCTTTTTCTTCAGTTGGAAAGGGAACTGGGATCTCTCTTGAGCAAGAAAGGTGGACAGAGAAGTTGAGCCATCAGGACTGCTTCCATAAGAAGCAGCATATCCCTCTGGTGTTGATATGGGCATTTTAGGGCTTCACAGTGAGGTGCACCCCTTTCTTTTTTTCTTTTTTTTTTATTTTTTTAATTTCTTCTGCGTACTTATTAATGTAAACTCATAACATTGTGTGGGTGCATCGGCCAGATTTCGGGTCCCTCAGTTGAGCCTGGGTCACAGTTTTTGTTTTAATTTGAATATTTTTTTCATTAAAATGTACATAGCCATCTCAGGATTGCGGAGCCTTAATCTTCGAACAATGTTTATTATTCCGTTCACATTAACGTTTCATCTGAATATTTCTTTGCTCCCGGAAAAGTATTTTGCCAGATCCTGGTAACACTGACGAGCCCTTCTTTGCGGAAATACTGTAATAAAATTACACAATTTCAAATTTCAATTTCAAATTTTAATGCCTGCTTTAAAATTTTAATCAAAATCAACAAACTTTTTAAAACTAAATATCACAGAAAATTTGATAAAACCCATTCGGCTCACTTTCCCTCTCTAGATTTTTGTTCCCTTCTTCAAAGACTCTTAATGCTTGATTGAAAATTTTACTAAAAATCAACAATTATTTCAAAACCAAATATCTCTAAAAACTTGATAAAACCCATTCAGCTCACTTTCTCTCTCTGGATTTTCGTTCCGTTTCGTGAAGACTCTTAGAGCCTGATTTAAAATTCTAATCAAATCAAGAAACATTTTGAAACCAAATTTTACAAAAAACTTGATAAACCCTTTCGGCTCACTTTCCCTCTCTAGATTTTTGTCCCCTCTTGCAAGGACTTCTAATGCCTGATTTAAAATTTTAATAAAAATCAACAAAAATTTCAAAACCAAATATCGCTGAAAATTTGATAAAACCCATTCGGCTCAATTTCTCTCGCTAGATTTTTGTTACCTCTTGTAAAGACTCTTAATGCTTGACAAAAAAGTTAATTAAATTAAACAAAAATTGAAAAAAAAAATATCACTGAAAATTTGGTAAAGCCCATTCGACTCACTTTGCCTCTCTAGTAAAGAGTTCTAATGCCTGATTTAAAATTCCAAAAATAATCAACAAATATTTCAAGACCAAGTATTACTAAAAACTTGATAAACCCTTTCCGCTCACTTTCTCTCTCTAGATTTTTTCCCTTCTTCAAAGAATCCTAATGCATGATTTAAATTTATAATATAAAACAACAAACATTTCAAAACAAAATATCATTAAAAATTATAAAAAACCCATTTGGCTCACTTTCTCTCTCTAGATTTTTGTTCACTCTCGTGAAGACTCTTGATGCCTAATTTAAAATTATATTCAAAATCAATGAACATTTCAAAACCTAATATCGTTGAAAATTGGAGAAAACCCATTCTGCTCACTTTATCTCTCTAGATTTTTGTTCCCTCGCGTAAAGACTTCTAATGCCTGATTTAAAACTTTAATCAAAATCGACAAAATTTTCAAAACCAAATATCATTGAAAGTTTGATAAAACCCAATCTGCTCATCTCTCTCTAGCTTTTTGTTCCCTTTCGTGAAGTCTTTGAATGCCTGATTTTAAACTCTAATAAAAATTAACAAACATTTTAAAACCAAATATCACAGAAAGTTTGATAAAACCCAATCTGCTCACTTTCTTTCTCTAGCTTTTTGTTCCCCTCTTTAAAAACTCTTAATGCTCGATGGAAAATTTTAATAAAAATCAACAAAAATTTCAGAACCAAATATTAATGAAAATTTAATAAAACCCATTCAACTCACTTTCTCTCTCTAGGTTTTTGTTCCCTTCTCCAAAGACTCGCAATGCCGAATTTAAATTTTTAATCAAAATCAACAAATTTTTTAGAACCAAATATCTCAGAAAATTTTATAAAACCCATTCAGCTTACTTTTTCTCTCTAGATTTTTGTTCCCTCTTGTAAAGACTCTTAATGCCTGATTTAAAATTTTATTCAAAATCAACAAACATGTAAAAACCAAATATCTCTAAAAATTTGATAAAACCCATTCGGCTCGCTTTGGCTTTTAAATCATTTGATAACCAAAGTCATTCTTTAATAAATGATCACTATGAGTCAGACTCAATAGAATTTGATCAATTCTTTTTTTAAAAGGGCCAGGACCTGTTCTTCCAACAACTGAATACTTCATGAAAAAAAACAAGTCCACCGTTCTATGCTTCTCTTCCATTAAAGGAGGGTAAGTGGACCTAAGAAAGACCAAAAGGGAAGGTGGGAAAGAATGACTAACTAAAGCCCTTATGAGTTAGTCCCCATTACAAAAAAATAAAAAGGGAAATGAGGGGGTAGGGGAGGGCCCTAGTGCCAAGGCTCTATCCCCATCACAAAATAGAATTAGGAAGGGGCATACGCACAAGGAAACACCGACGTAAACCGAAAGAAAACGACGAACAAATGCGAAGAAACAGAATGAAACCAAGCGGACTCGAACAAATACGAACGCTTTTTCACCCAGGGTATTTGAACCCGAGCGCCTTCACGGTCGCCTTGGCGTGCCAGTCGGGGTGAACGCAAACCAACGGTGCATTGGTGATGATGTTGGAGTCTCCGAAGACGTTTCTGGGACCCTGGCCGTTGTGTGCTATCAACTTCTAATGCCTAATTTACAATTCCTAAGATAATAAACAAACATTTTAAAACCAAATATCACTGAAAATTTGATAAAACCCATTCTACTCACTTTCTCTCTCTATATTTGTGTTCCCTCTCATGAAGACTTTTAATGCCTGATTTTAAATTCTAATCAAAATCAAAAACATTTTGACACCAAATTTCACATGTAATTTGGTGAGACCCATTCGGCTAACTTTCTCTCTCTAAATTTTTGTTCCCTCTCATGAAGACTCTTAATGCATGATTTGAAGTTCAAATCAAAATCAACAAACATTTTAAAAATAATTGACATAAATTTTTTCAAAACCCATTCCTCTCACTTTCTCTCTCTAGATTTTTGTTCCCTTTTGTGAAGACTCTTAATGTATGATTTATAATTTTAATAAAAATCAACAAACATTTTAAAAGCAAATATCAAAAAAAATTATTGAAACCCATTTGTCTTAGTTTCTCTCTCTATATTTTTGTTCCCTCTCGCCAAGACTTTTAATGCCTGCTTTAAAATTTTAATCGAAATCAACAAACATTTCAAAACCAAATATCAGAGATAAATGGGTGAAACCCACTCGGCTAACTTTCTCCCTCTAAATTTTTGTTCCCTCTCATGAAGAATCTTAATTTCTGATTTAAAGTTCAAATCAAAATCAACAAACATTTCAAAAAAATATATCACTTATACTTTTTAAAAACCCATTTTTCTCACTTCCTCTTTAGATTTTTGTTGCTTTTCATGAAAAATCTTAATGTCCGGCTCACAATTTTAATAAAAATCAACAAACATTTCAAAACCAAATATTAAAAATTTTGATTAAAATCCATTCTGCTCACTTTCTCTCTCTAAATTTTTGTTCCCTCTCCTGAAGACTCTTAAAGCATGTTTTAAAATTTTAATCAAAATCAACAAACATTTGAAAATCAAATATCACAGAAAATTTGATAACACCCATTTGGCTCACTTTCTATCTCTATATTTTGGTTCCCTCTAATGACTACTCTGAATATCTTATTTAAAATCTAATCAAAATCAACAAACATTTGAAAACCAAATATGAATAAAAATTTGATAAAGAACATTCGGCTCACTTTGTCCCTCTAGATTTTTGTTTCCTTTTTTATAGCTTTATAATGCTTGATTAAAATTTTTAATAAAAATCAAAAAACATTTCAAAACCAAATATCACTGAAAATTTGATAAAACCCATTTGGCTCACTTTCTATCTCTATATTTTGGTTCCCTCTCATAAAGACTCTTAATGCCAGACTTACAATTTTAATTAAGATCAACAAACATTTCAAAACCAAATATCACTGAAAATATGATAAAACCCATTCGGCTCAGTTTCTCTCTCTATATTTTTGTTCCCTCTTGTAAAGACTTCTAATTCCTGATTTAAAATTCTAAAAATAATCCACAAATATTTTAAAACTAAATATCACTGAATATTGGATAAAACCCATTTGGCTCACTTTCTCTCTCTAGATTTTTTTTTCCTCTAGTGAAGACTCTTAATTTAAAATTCGAATCAAAATCAACAACTATTTTGAAATCAAATATCACAGATAATTTGGCGAAATCCATTTGGCTAAGTTTTTCTCTCTAATTTTTGTTTCTTCTCATGAAGACTCTTAATGCCTGATTCACACTTCAAAGCAAAATTAACAAACATTTCAAAATCAGATATCACTTAAACTTTTTTAAAAACCATTCCGCTCAGTTTCTCTCTCTAGATTTTAGTTGCTTTTCATGAAGACTCTTAATGCTTGATTTACAATTTTAATCAAAATCAACAAACATTTTAAAACCAAATATTACAATATTTGTATTAAAACCCATTCGGCTCACTTTCTCTTTCCAGATTTGTGTTCGCTCTCGTGAAGACTCTTAATGCCTGCTCTAAAATTTTAATCAAAATCAACAAACATTTTAAAACCAAACATCACTGAAAATTTTATAAAAACCCATTCAGTTTACTTCTTCTCTCTAGATTTTTGTTCCCTCTCGTGAAGACTCTTAATGTCTGATTTAAAATTCTAATGAAAAGTAACAAACATTTCGAAACCAAATATCATAGATAAATTGGTGAAAAAAATTCCGCTAACTTTCTCTCTCTAAATTTTTTTTCTCTCTCAGAAAGACTCTTATGCATGATTGAAAGTTCAAATCAAAATCAACAAACATTTCACAAAAAAATATCACTTAAAATTTAAAAAAAACTCATTCTGCTCACTTTCTCTCTCTAGATTTTTGTTGCCTTCCATGAAGACTCTTAATGCCCGATTTAGAATTTTAATCAAAATCGACAAACAATTCAAAACCAAATATCAAAAAAAAATTATTAAAACCCATTCAATTCACTTTTTCGCATTAGATTTTTTCCTCTTTGTGAAGACTCTTTGTGCCTGATTTAGAATTCTGATTAAAACCCATTTGCTCAATTTTTGTCTCAAGATTTTTGTTCCCTTCTTTAAAAACTCTTAATGCCGGATTTAAAATTCTAATCAAAATCAACAAACACTTTAAATCAAATATCATTAAAATTTTGATAAAGCCCATTTGGTTCAATTTTTATCTCTAGATTTTTTTCCCTTCTTTAAAGACTTTTAATGCCTGATTTGAAATTTTAATCATAATTAATAAACATTTCATAACCAAATATCACTGAAATATGATAAAACCCATTTGGTTGACTTTCTCTTTCTAAATTTTTGTTCCCTTCTTCAAAGCCTCATAATGCTTGATTAAAAATTTTAATAGAAATAAACAGACATTTCAAAACCAAATAGCACTGAAAAATTAATAAAGTTCATTTGGCTCACTTTCTCTCTCAATATTTTTGTTCCCTCTCGTAAAGACTATAAATGTCTGATTTAAATTTTGAATCAAAATAAACAGACATTTCAAAACCAAATATGACTGAAATTTTGATGAAACCCATTTGGCTCACTTTCTCTGGATATATTTTTTTCCCTCTGGTAAAGACTTCTAATGCCTGATTTAAAATTCCAAAAATAACCAACGAACGTTTCAAAACAAAATATCACCAAAATTTTGATAAAACCCATTTGGCTCACTTTCTCTATATAGATTTTAGTGCCCTCTCATGAAGACTCTTTATGCCTGATTTTAAAATTCTAATCAAAATCAAAAAAACATTTTGAAACCAAATATCACTTATAATTTCTAAAAACATATTCTGCTCACTTTCTCTCTCTAGATTTTTGGTCCCTCTCGTGAAGACTCTTAATGTCTGATTATAATTTCAGAAAAAATAAAAAAATAATTTCTAAACACATTTGGCTCACGTTCTCTCTATACATTCTTGTTCCCTCACTTAAAGACTCTTAATGCCTGATTTAAAATTTTAACCAAAAGAAACAAACACTTCAAAACCAAATATCAGTGAAAATTTGATAAAACCCTTTTGGCTCACTATCTCTTGCTAGATTTGTGTTCCCTCTTGTAAATACTTCCAATGCCCGATTTAAAATTTAAAAAATAACAAACGAACATTTTAAAACCAATTATCACCAAAAATTTGATAAATTGCATTTGGTTCACTTTCTCTCTCTAGATTTTAGTGCCCTCTGGTGAAGACTCTTTATGCCTGATTTTAAAATTATAATCAAAATCAACAAACATTTTGAAACCAAATATTACTTAGAATTTTAAAAAATATTCTGCTCACTTTCTATCGCTAGATCTTGATTCCCTCTCAAGAAGACTCTTAATTTCTGATTATAATTTTAGAAAAAAAAATTTCAAACCTAAATATCACTGAAAATATGATAAAACCCACTCGACTCCCCTTTTCTCTCTAGATTTTTTCCCTCTCATAAAGGCTCTTAATGCCTGATTTAAATTTATAATCAAAAGAGACAAACACTTGAAAACCAAATATCACAGAAATATTGACAAAATCCATTTGGCTCATTTTCTCTCTCTAGATGTTTGTTTACTCTCATGAACACTCTTAATGCCTTATTTTAAATTCTATTTAAAATCAACACACTCCAAGACCAAATAGCATAGATAATTTGATAAAAGCCATTCTGCTCGCTTTCCCTCCTAGATTTTTGTACCTTCTCATGAAGACTCTTTATGCATGATTTAAAGGTTAAATCAAAATAACCAAACATTTCAAAACAAAATATCACTTAAAATTTTTTAAAACCCAGTCTGCTCACATTCTCTCCCTAGATTTTTGTTCCCTTTCATAAAGACTCTTCATGCCCGATTTAAAATTCTGGTCGAAATCAAGAAACATTTTAAAACCAAATATCACTTAATTTTTTTAAAAGCCCGTTTCACTCAGTTTCTCTCTATATATTTATGTTCCCTCCCGTGAAGACTTTTAATGTCTGATACTAAGTTTTAAAAAATTAAAAATAATTTCAAAACTAAATATCACTGAAAATATGATAAAACCCATTTGCCTCACTTTCTCTCTCTGAATTTTTGTTCCCTCTTGTAAAGAATCTTAATGCCTGATTTAAATTTCTAATCAAATCTCCAAATATTTGAAAACCAAATATCACTGAAAATTTGGGAAAACCCATTTGGCTCAATTTTTATCTCTAGATTTTTTTCCATTCTTTAAAGGCTCTTAATGCCTGATTTAAAATTTTAATCATAATCAACAAACATTTCCAAACCAAATATCTCTGAAAATTTGATAAAACCTATTCGGCTCACTTTCTCTCTCTAGAATTTTGTTTCCTTCTTCAAAGCCTCATAATGCTTAATTGAAAATTTTAATAAAAATTAAGAAACATTTAAAAATTCAATATCACTAAAAAGCTTAAAAATTCATTGGGCTCTCTTTCTCTCTCTAGATTTTTGTTCCCTTCAAAGACGCATAATGCTTGATTGAAAAAAATTAATAGAAATCAGTAAACATTTCAAAACCAAATATCACTGAAAATTTGATAAAACCCATTCGACTCACTTTCTCTCTTTAGATTTATGTGCCCTCACATAAAGACTCTTAATGCATGATTTAAATTATTAATTAAAATAAACAAACATTTCAAAACCAAATATCACTAAAATTTTGGATGAAACCCATTCGGCTCACTTTCTCTCTATATATTTTTATTTGGTTTGTAAAGACTATTAATGCCTGCCTTAAAATTTAGTCGAAATCAACAAACATTTCAAACAAATATCACAAAAACTTTGATAAAACCTATTTGTCTCACTTTCTCATTATATTTTTGTTCCCTCGCGTGAAGACTGTTAATGCCTAATTAAAAATTCTAATCAAAATCAACAAACATTTCGAAACCAAATATCACAAATAATGTGATAAAACCCATTCGACTCACTTTCTCTACCTAGATTTTTGTTCCATTTTGTAAAGACTATTAGTGCCCCATTTAAAATTCAAATCATAATCAACAAACATTTCAAAACAAAATATCTATGAAAATTTAATAAAACCAATTTGGCTCGCTTTCTCTGTGTAGATTTTTCTTCAACTCTTAAAAACTCTTAATGCATTGTTTAAAATTTTAATCAAAATCAGCAACATTTCTAAACAAAATTTTACTTAAAATTTGGTGAAACCCGTTCGGCACACTTTCTCTCTCTAAATTTTGTTCCCTCCCATGATGACTCTTAATGCTTTATTCACAATGCTAATCAGAATCAACAAACATTTTACAACCAAATATCAGTGAAAATTTGATAGAACACATTTGGCTCAATTTCTCTCTCTAGAGTTTTGTTCCCTTCTTCAAAGCTTCACAATGCTTGATTGAAAATTTTAATAAAAATCATCAACTATTCAAATCTAAATATCACGAAAATTTTAATAAACCCATTCGGCTCACTTTCTCTTTTGTTCCCTCTCATAGACACTCTTAATGCCTGATTTAAAATTTTACTCAAAGTGAACAAACATTTCAAAATCAAATATCACTGAAAATTTGATAAAACCCATTTGGCTCACTTTCTTTTTGTACATTTATGTTGCCTCTCGTGAAGACTCTTAATGTCTGATTTAAATTAATAAAAAACAAGAAACATGTCGAAACCAGATATTGCAGATAATTTGGTGAAACCTATTTGGCTGACTTTCTCTCTCTGAATTTTTTCCCTCTCATGCAGACTCTTAATGCTTGATTAAAGTTCAAATAAAAAATAAGCAAACATTTCAAAACAAGATATCACTTAAATTTTTTAAAAACCCATTCGGCTCACATTCTCTATCTAGATTTTTGTTGCATTTCGTGAAGACTCTTCATGCATGATTTACAATTTTAATCAAAATCAACAAAAAATTCAAAACCAAATATCAAAATTTTTTATTAAAACCCATTCGGCTCACTTTCTCTTTCTAGAGTTTTGTTCCCACTCGTGAAGACTCTTAATGCCTGCTCTAAACTTTTAATCGAAGTCAACAAACATTTCAAACCAAGTATCATTGAAAGTTTGATAAAAACCATTCTATTCACTTTCTCTCTCTAGATATTTTTTCCTCTCCTGAAAACTCTTAATCCCTGATTTAAAATTCTAATTAGAATCAACAAATATTTTAAAACTAAATATCATAGAAAACATTGATAAAACCCATTCCGGTCTCGTTTCAAAGACTATTAATGCCTGATTTAAAATTTTAATCATAATCAACAAACAATTCAAAACCAAATATCTATGAAAATTTAATAAAACCAATTCGACTTAGTTTCTCTCTCTAGGTTTTTCTTCTATTCTGAAAAACTCTTAATGCCTGGTTTAAAATTTTAATCAAAATCAGCAAATATTTAGAAACCAAATGTCACTTAAAATTTGGCGAAACCCATTCCGCTCACTTTCTCTCTCTAAATTTCTGTTCCCTCTTGTGAAGACTCTTAATGCCTGATTTAAAATTCTAATCAAAATCAACAAACATTTGAAAACAAATTATCATGGAAAATTTGATGAAACCCATTTGGCTCACTTTCTCTACCTAGATTTTTGTTCCCTTATTCAAAGACTCATAATTCTTGATTGAAGATGTAAAAATACCTACAATATAAAAAATAATTACACTTTGATTTTATTAATTCTTATCTGCAAAAATACCTCCATATGGCGTGGAATTCTTACACATGGCAGCGACCCTGGATGGCACGTGTATATCGTGTGCATAAGTTGCACGCTTGTGTGGTGAGCATTTGTGGCGCCACACAAACAATAGGTAGATATATGTATATGCACCTGTCATATTAGCTTATATAGTTGATTTATTTAGTTGAAATGTTTTTAAATATAAACCATGGGAACGAAAGCTTCCCTCTTTTTAAGGCAAATGTTTTATCATCCTTTGCATTTAAAGAACCACACCAATATTAGTTGTCGCATCTGGTGATTCCAATCCGCATGATTGGCTAACAAATGAGACATGTGTTGATACATGTATGTGCATATCATTTTTTGCTTTTTTGTGGCGAACTAGGGCTTGTCATGTGCCACAAAAATCTTAGAAATTATGGACAGATCAGAAGACCTCTATATACAGTTTGATCATTCTCTCTTCTCCCCTCTCTTTTTGCACCATGTGTCATGGTCTTAGTGCTCCTACCCTAGTCGGAAGGCTGTTGTAAGCCCTAATATCCTCTCATTGTATCTCTCTCCTCTCCCTTCAAGGGGGTGTCGTGGTCAATGCCTGGCCATCGTGCCACCCTAAAGGGACAATTAGACAACCAGAAAGGGCCATGATTAACTTTATTGTTCCTTCTTGTTTTTTAATATGTATATATAAATTGACTCTAAGTTCCATGATATTCTTTAATCTTGTCATAATTGGTGGATCCCTGGTGATTCTCAATGACATCTTGAGAAAAAAAACCTTCCAAACCACTTCAAATAGACCCTGTGTACGCCAGTTTTGTGGATAAATTCTCTATTGAACTTCATAGATTTGTTCGACAATTTCATCGGCTAAAGCCTCGATCCTACGTGAATAGGATTGATAGCTCAATCCCCCGGAGGTTAGGGACAATGAACCTAATAAGATGACATAAATTTATGTCTTCTTTTTCTATTTTTAGGAAGATAGTTAGGTTTTAATAGTATTTTCTCTGTCTCTTTATGTGCCACTTTCTATCTCTAACTTTTATCTATGATATCTCCTGTAATCTATGTCCAATTCTTGTGATATTGGGATTGTTGGAAAGCTCGTTTTGTCCTCCTTCCAAATATATATTTTTTATCATCTGATTTCATTTCATCTTTTTTTATGATTTACCTCCTGAGTTTGTTAAATAAGGTTCCTACTTGTGGGCCTGTGTAAGTGAGTCCCAGCCCACTTAGCCATCTCTCTCTCTCTCTCTCTCTCTCTCTCTCTCCCCCCCCCCTCTCTCTTTCTCTCTTTCTGGTTCTATTGTATTGGGCACGTAGTCACATCATGCCCTAATGCTCTCCTTTCTTGAGAAGTTCATTCTCTCTTCACAGACAAATCTTATTATAAAAACCACAAATAGAAAAAAAATATGATATTGATTATTGAATCAACAATATGGTTTTCAAGTAACTCTTGATTCGTTTCCAATCCAACCCTATAATTCTTCATCTTTAATTCATATAATTATAGTGAAAGCAAGAGTGTGTTCTGTATTAAATAAAGTTTTTGCAGTGTCACCTTGGACATGTACCAATTCTAAGCTGAAGATCACGGAGCTTGGTCCTATTTGATTTACATTTTAATATCGAGGAAACCTGGGCACTTTAAAAGTTATTTTAACAACAATTTTCAGTTTATGTATTTCATTTGTTTAGTTTCTCTCTCATCACTATTAAATAATTGCACAATGTGTACATGTTTATACCGTGCATTAGGCTAGGAATAAGACGAATGAATGAATCATATCGACAAAAACAAGGGTAACTCATTTTTATTATTCCAATATAATAATTATTGTTTTTGAATTTCAATATAGGAAAGTTTGGGGGTGTAATACACTGCCTAACACACATTATTTTTTAGAGAAAAAATAATGTGCGTTTGACAATGTATTATAAACGTGCAATGGCGTGACACACGTAGGAGAGAAGATGAAACAATGTTCTGAGGCAGGACTTTATACGCAACTTTAGGCATGAGTTTACGAGCGTCAAAGAAAATAAAGAAAAGAAATCAACGAAAAGAATAAGTAAAGTAACATAGCTACGATATTTCTTGAAGAACGTAACTGTTCCCGATCGTAAACACCCCCATAATTACCTCTGATACAAATTATCAAATTGCGTTACCATTTCTCCTCAATAGATTTGAACTGTATTTTGGGACTTATGTATTCTTTCTGAAACATTTCAAATCATTTTTTCTGTGAAAAAAAAACTAATGACCCACTAGGGTGTTACGAAATATGCGTACTATCAAAAAGAAATTGGTAATGATTAATATATTGAGTCTTTAATTATTTCATAATTTAATCATGGAGATGATTAGGAAAAATAAGAACACAGGTTGGAGCTTTAAATTTTATGCCACTCAACTGAAATTTGAGGGGGTTTGAATCTTATTCGAAAGGATAAAATTTTACTTCAATATCTCTTATCAATTTGAAAATAGGTAAGTCAATAGATCATGCATACGAAAATAACGGGAACAGGAAATACCTTGAGTTATGCCAAGCATTATAGAATATCCAAGGTCAAATGTTTTACTTAATGTCCTGTAATTCTATGTTCAACTGTCATATGATATCTCCCTAAAATGCTTATACAAGTATGGACACTAATTATAATAAAAACTTATGCGATTAGACTGAAAGGAGCTGAAATACCTCAATTCATAATTAGAAAATTAAACATATTTAGTGGTATAAAATATTTCATCATCATTCTTCTAATTTATCAATCTTATAATGAGCGCTTATAATTTCATCATGGATTTCACCTACATTTGTATGTTGCCATCTGGAATTCCTACATAAATCACGTTCTAAGGACATATACTACGAGTTCACTTCTACAGTATATGACCACGCAATATGTACTTAGTAAAACGTCATAAAACAAAATTAATTAGCCTAAAACGAAATAGTGATGAATAATCACTATTTTCCTCTCAAAACCTAGGTTTATTATTGGAATGTTTTCCTCTAATTCAAGCTTAATAAATTAACCTCGTGGCTCTTTCTGAAGTCCCCCCTATATGTTCATGAAACGTCATAGAAAATGCCATTAGATTTTTTTAATATTGAGGTATTTTCCAAATTAGGACAGCGAATAAAATTTTCATAGCAATTTCGCCATCTCTCTGGCATTTATTATCGATATAGTTTTTATAAGTGAAAATCTGAGATAAATAAAGCCATCGAGTAAAGAAAAAAACTTTGATCCTACGGTTTAAAACAGGCCACGTGTTCATTCTAGGCAAATTTGAGCCGTCGGATGAAGAAAGAGTTAGGGTTTGCGGTTCATTAGAGGGGATATAAATAGCCCTCTGTCTTCCTCACTTCAGCGGCGCAATTTTTTCCCCTCGAGTTTGTGCAGGCGGTTGAGTAGAGAGAGTTCTCCGATGGTACGCCGGCCTTCGTTTTTCGTTCTTCAGATCCTCCGTATTTGATTCTTCAATCTTCTCCAGCTTCTCTAAATCTTGTTTTTCTTTGATTTGTTCTTCCGCAGGCGTCGGAGAAGAAGCACTCCAATCCCATGAGGGAGATCAAAGTACAGAAGCTCGTCCTCAACATCTGTGTTGGCGAGAGCGGAGATCGTCTGACCAGGGCAGCGAAGGTAACTGCTCTTCCGTTATTTTTTACCCGTGGATTTCTATATGTTAACGTTCTTCAAAAGTATGATTTTTTTGCTCAAATTCCTGTCAAGAACTAGGGTTTGGTATGCTTTAATCGATTCAGTCCCTTATTACTTTGTTTTTTCCGACATCTCGATCGAATCTCTAAATCAGTACTTCCAACTAGATGTAATCTAACACTTCTCATTAGAGAAAACCCCAAAGAATACCGCCTCATCTCTTCTTGTTTTAATACAGGTGCTCGAGCAATTGAGTGGCCAAACTCCGGTTTTCTCAAAGGGTAAGATTGGATTTCATTGAAACCTTAAACTAGGATTTCTTACTGTTCTTGGGTGTTAATAGTACACTTAAATTGGCAGCTAGGTACACTGTGAGGTCCTTCGGTATCAGGCGTAACGAAAAGATTGCCTGCTATGTCACTGTTCGAGGCGAGAAGGCGATGCAGCTCTTGGAAAGCGGTCTGAAAGTGAAGGAATACGAGTTGCTGAGGAGGAACTTCAGTGAGACTGGATGCTTTGGCTTTGGCATTCAGGAGCACATCGATCTTGGAATCAAGTGAGTAATCTGTTGTCTTTATTTTCATTTGATTTCTGGGTGCTGTTCTATGTTTAATTGTGTGAGATATTTTGGGAATTCGAAGTTGATTCGTTGATTTTCCTTGAATAATTGTAATTACTGTGATGAGTTCTGCCTTTTCTGACACCTCTTGTATGAGAAGGGCAGCTTAGGCTGTCCTTTCATGAGCAGTGAAGCAACTCTCTGAGTTAAATTATGGGTTTTATCTTTTTTGACATTTACTTTCTCAATTTTTGAAGTCAATACATCTTAATTATTGATTTTCTTTGAAGAATTGGGTTTACAGTGATGAGTACCGCTTATTCTGACACCTCTTGTATGAGAAGGGTTGCTTTTGCAGTCCTTCCATGAGCAGAGAAGCAACTCTCTGAGTCATTACTCTTATCATATTTTCCATGCTTTTTTCTAAATAGACTATGATGAGTTTTGCTAATTCTGACACCTCTTGTTTGAGAAGGGCTGTTCTTGCAGTCCTTCCATGAGCAGAGAAGCAACTTTTTGAGCCATATTCAATTTTTTTAAACCAAACTTCTCTTTCTGGAAGCCAGCTCCCCGAAAAATTCACTTATTCATTTTTTCGTTATCAAATCATTACTTTTAAAGTACCGCTATTCATTTTTCATATGTTTTAAAACAGACCAATGTCGATTTCTGTCTGTCCCACTATCTAAAAATTAATCGTTTTATTCATTTCATCCGAAATCGTTTGATGATCATCATCGCTCTGATAACATCGGCGGAAAACATAGAGGCTTTGATTCATATCATCCGTCCGAAATGACCATGATTAAGATGTAATTATTTGAAATCGTAGAATGATGTAGAATGAAGGTTTTCGTTTATTTTTTTATTTTTCTAAAAATGACATGGTAAAGGAAGTTGATGTGGACCAAACAGGATGGTCTATGACTGATTATTTCTTTGATAATGATAATGACATGGAAAAACGTTGCGGACGTGGACCAATAAGGTTGTTCGTTTGTTGTTTTTCCTAGTATTGATCGATGTCGTGCTATTCATTTTTTTTCTCTGATAATCATAATGATATAAACAATGTTGCTGACGTGGACGAATGATGATGTTGGTTTGTTAGTTTTTCTAATATTGATCATGTCGTGTGATTCGTAAAATTTCCCTGATAATCATAATGTAATGCAGACTCTTGCTGACGTGGACCAATAAGAGTGTTGATTTGTTATTTTTTTCTAGTATAGATCGATGTTGAACGGTTCATATTATTTCTTTGATAGTTATAATGATATGGTAATGTTGCCGACGTGGACCAATAAGGGTGTTGACTTTGTTGTTTTTTTGTAGTATTTATCGATTTCTCTGATAATCATACTGATGTGTGAAATATTGCTGACGTGGACGAATGTCAGGTACGACCCGTCGACGGGCATCTACGGGATGGACTTCTACGTGGTGCTGGAACGGGCCGGGTACAGGGTGGGCCGGCGCCGCCGGTGCAAGGCCCGGGTCGGGATCCAGCACCGCGTCACCAAGGAAGACGCCATGAAGTGGTTCCAAGTCAAGTACGAGGGCGTCATCCTCAACAAATCCCAGGCCATCACCCAATAATCTCGTTTCTCTCTCTACCACCCCCCCCTCTCTCTATTTTATTCCCTTTTTACCCCCCGTCAGACAGTTGCAATTTTGAATTTTCTGTTTTGACCAACGACTTCTGTTTGAAAATAGTCACGTTCTAGATCTTTCCTCTCTCGCTGTTCTTATCCTCCACGTCATCGTCCCCGACCCCGAGAGCTAGTATATATAAGTAGGTGGACTGTTACGGTGGTCGGCTGGAGAGGAGATGGAAGACGAGCCGACGAGGATCTTGGTTGCTGTGAACGAGTCTTCGATCAAAGGATATCCTCACGCGTCGATCAGCAGTCGCTCGGCGTTTGAGTGGACGGTGGAGAAGATTGTTCGTTCGAATACGAGTGGATTTTTTCTTCTGTTCCTCCATGTTCAGGTCCCGGATGAAGACGGTATTACGCCTTTTTTCTGGAATTTTCTCGTATATTGTTACTTCTCTTGGATTGAAGTATTGCTTGTTCAATCATGGAACGTAAGCGGAGGAATTGATTTTTGTAATCCGAGGATTTGTCTGGTCTGTGGAGTTTACCGTGGAACCGACTCATGAATTGCGCGATGGTGCGGCTGTGGGAGATACTAATCCTCTTTTTTTCTGGATTTTTCTTCTCTTTTTTTACTTGTCTTGGATTAAAGTTTCGTTTGTTCGGTCACGGCGCATGATCTAAGGCTCTGATTCTGTGCTTGATGTCTTGTATTTGGATTTTGCCGTGGAGCCGTAATGATGAATCGCGCACTGGTGCGAGTGTGGGAGATGTTAATCCTCCTTTTTTTGGATTTTTCTTCTCTCTCGTTACTTGTCTTGGATTAAAGTTCCGTTTGTTCGATCACGGCGCATTATCTTCGGATCTGATTTTGTGATGGATGTCTTGTATGCGGATTTTGCCGTGGAGCCGTAATGACGAATCGCGCAATGGTGCGACTGTGGGAGATATTAAGCCTCTTTTTATGGAATTTTCTTCTTTCTTGTTAACTGTATTGGATTAAAGTTTCGTTTGTTCGATCACGGCGCATGATCTAAGTCTTTGATTCTGTGCTTGATGTCTTGTCTGCGGATTTTGCCGTGGAGCCGTAATGATGAATCGCGCAATGATGCGACTGCGGGAGATATGAATCCTCTTTTTTTCTGGAATTTTCTTCTCTTGTTACTTGTCTTGGATTAAGTTTCGGTTGTTCGATCATGGCGCCTGATCTTCGAATCTGATTTTGTGATTGGTTCACGGTGTGTGGATTTTACTGTGGAGCGGCGATGATGGATGGCGCAATGGTGCGAAGGTGGGGGATATGAGTCCTTTTTTCTCGTGATCCAAGTATCATTTGTTCGATCATGGAGTTAAGTATCGTGATCTAAGGATTTGATTTTGTGATCGATGTACGGTGTGCGGATTTTTACCGTGGATCCGTGATGATGAATCGCGCAATGGTGCGTTGGCAGGAGTTATTAATTAATCCTCTTTTCTGGATTTTCTCGTCTCTTGCAAAATTCATCCCATCTCGGATTTTCAAGTGTCGCTTGTTCTTCTTTTGCTCGGATTTTAAACTTCGTAATTAATATATGTTCACGACATTTTTGCACAATATTGAATTCGTTCAGGGCTTCAAGCATCTAGATCACCAACTGACCGATTCTTTGCTTTTTTTCTTCTTCAAAACAAAGCTTTTGATGATATGGACAGCATTTATGCCTCGCCTGACGATTTCAAGCGCATGACTGAGAGGGATAAGATTCGAGGCCTCCATCTGCTGGAGTTCTTCGTGCAACGTTGTAATGAGATCGGGGTAATGCAAAATGCAATTTCTCTTCTTCTACATTCTCTCATCTTCCCATCTCAACGGGGGAAATTTTGGATTTTATTGAATCTCTTTTCTCAATAGCTTCCTTGCGAGGCATGGATCAAGAAAGGAGATCCCAAAGATGTGATATGCCGCGAAGTGCAGAGGCTGCGGCCAGATTTCCTAGTCGTTGGAAGTCGTGGACTTGGACCCTTTCAAAGGTGGGAAACCGACTTTCTTTATAATTTTCTCTTAGTTAAATCTACAAAATTAATCTTGTTTTAGTTTTCTCAGAGGGAAGATCAACCGAGTTTTTTAGGGTTATAATTTTAGTGCAGGGACGCGGACGGGATGAATTTTTCGTCCCAGGACGAAAAAATTGTCCCGTCCAAGGATAAGGACGAATTTTGGGACGAAAATTCGTCCTGGGGACCACCGGACAGGACGATTTTCATCCCGTGGGACAGAAAAACTGCCGGATTCACATCCGACGGTTGAGATGTTGCCATGTGGCCTTGCAATGACAGTTTGCATCGAAGTCCCTGTATTTTTACGTGCATGCAAATATGTTTACATGCGTGCAAATGGACACCACTCAGAAATAATTGTACATATGTCCTTTTGCATTCTATCTCCTCAGTAATTCCTTAAAAAATATGAAAAAAATCCATATTAATACATTAAAAATATAAAATGGGTTTTTTAAATGGTATATGGAGAGAAAAAACCGTCGGGACGGTTTTTTTATCATTGGACGAAAAACCGTCCCGACGTTTGTCCCTGAACTTACTCTGGACGTTGGACGGGACGAAATTCGCCCCATCCCGTCCATCGTCGACGCTCGGGATGATCTGGAACTATGGTTAGAATATCTTTTCTCTCCGTTTACCATTTTCATCTTTTGGACCTTTGGTTTTCAAAAAAAAACGTGTGGAAACAGTATCAAAAGCACAAAAAGAATTCTATTCTTTCTCGAAATTAATAACGTTTTATTAATCAAAAATTGGATTTCTTTTAATTAAATGATGTGGGATCTGACAGGGTGTTCGTGGGAACCGTGAGCGAGTTCTGCGTGAAGCACGCTGAGTGCCCTGTGATTACCATAAGGAGAAAGGCGGAAGAGGCCCCACAGGACCCTGTGGATGATTGAAGAAAAAAGATGAAAAATATACGGATATCAGTTCTCCAAAGATACGTCCGTCGTACTGTTTATCCAGGTAAAGGAGGTTCGTACTCTTATGTTTTTTATTTAATTTTATGAGATTGAAAATAAACTGGATTTGATTAAAAGCAAAAAAAACATAAGTATACACGCAAACCCTTTTATCAGTATCCATTTATTCAAATAAATATTTCAAAATATGTTTTGAGTACTTCAGGATATGAAACCAAAGCTGCAATTGGTTCTTAGAGAATGGTCTAAGTCGGAATATAAAGTTTAATCGCCTTACCATGAATAATATTTGAATATTAGTAAGAGTGTCTGATTTTTTCAGCTTTTTCAAATATTTTTTCATGCGACTCTAAGCAGGTGTTTATATGTTCATCCATCATTATGATTTACTAGGGTTATCAAGAAAGTTTGAGGTTATAAATGGAAATTACAAAATATGTTCAAGTTTGAGGTTCAAGTATTTTTAAAATATGAAATTACGAAATTACAAAAGGTGTACGGTGTGAGATAATAGGAATGCTGTTTTACGACCAACCCCAATTTTTTATTTTCAAAAAAAATAAATTATAAAATACTCTACACAATTATCAATCACCTCTTCAGCCAAACGTTATGGCATATTTTAAAATACTCATGTTTTAAATAAAATAAACATTATAATATTTGAAACTAGCATAAAATAGCTGCAACACTCCCAAAATGTTTTTAAGAACCTTGCTACTTATTTTTTAAAAAGATTCATCTAAGGTCAATAAAATATATTTAAAAATTATAGAAGCAGGAAGAGAAACCCATGGATGTCATACTTCAGTATCATTTTTCATGTAGTCATTTATTAATATGTCAAGTCATTGATAACAAAATTGATCTGCTGAGTGAAAGTAGTGTTAAGTGCCTGTACCTTTATTATGTTAATAAAGTATGTGGGAAGCTGTCATCACCTTTATTTGTGATCTATAGTGAATGTTAGAATTGTTTTTGTACACGAATATTGGAAAACTGTCTCTAAGAATTCAAGTCCAAGTTTGAATGCAAACAACTAAATGAAGATAATTGAGTGGTTGAGATAGGATTATCTGCATTCATTACACAATACATTTCTGATTTTTTAATAAAACCTTGAATGAAAATTAAAATAATTTTTTAAACAAACTGATAACTCTTCTCTATTTTTAATACGCCAAAGATGTAGACCCAGTGATAATTTATGAACCCTGTGCTAATTTATGGCTTATGGTTCAATAAAGGCACAGTGGTGGCCTATAATTCAATGAAAACCTAAAGGAAAATGTCATTTTTAATCAACATGATGAAGTTTTAGAAGAATTGGAGATCGGACGAGGAGGAAGTGCCATGGCTGTTTTGAGAGAAGTTTTGGTTAACTTTTGTCAGCAGTTGCCTGTATTTCTCAGTTTCAGCAACAAAGGGTGTCATTTCGCCACTACAAAACATCCCAAGAGTATTCTGAAGTAAATTTGCTGAATGCCCCAGGGTTTTTGTCATTTTCCATGTGTTGCATTGCCACTCACTAAAATTAAGACATCAGTTTTAGTACCATATGGATTATATTACTAATGGCGTGGACATGATATCAGGGAATTCAGTATAAAATCTTCCACCTGGAAGGAATCACATTCACCCAACAGTGCCCATTCATTGAGTGTTAGTTAGGAGGTGGACCCGCTCATGGATCCTACTTCCCTCTTCAAGTACAAAAAAACACACTCTAGTAAGAAGGAACATGGGACACGTGGGATCCATCAGGCAGACTTTTAAAATGGCCATAGCCTTTAATGCAGTCCTGAAAAACCTTTTTGTTTAAGTTCCATTTTATTGTTTTTGAGATTTCAATGATTGTGTTATTTAAAACATAAAAATTAAGAAATCATGAGTTGTGAATTTCATGCAGAAAAGTTATGAATCATAATAAATTTCAACTTGAAAATTATCATAAGAATGGATCAATAATATCATTTGTATTAAATAAATATATAAGTCTACATTACTTAGAAAATTAGCTCATGCATAAAATATCAAAATTATCAAATTATATAATACCTAAAATACATTATCATGCCCTTAATGAAATTATCTTTTCATCAAACTTATACCAATGTTTATGATTATTCATCAAAAAATGTTGCGGATTATATTTTGATAATGGACTAATTTACTTAGATGAGACGTTTAATTTAGTTCACATACACATGGATCCAACTCTTTGATGGAAATATATGTGGCTGGCAAGCCAATCACACATTTCACATCTTGTTCCATGTTCATTAATAGAACATGTTCATAATAGTGCACATGTGATGCTTATAGTGAAGATCACTAGTCTTTAAGCATGTACTCTAAACATTCCTATTTGAAGGATACGTGAGAATGTCATTGAAGTATCCGAATAGAACAACACTATCTACCTTCACTCATACGATGAGTATGGCCGTTCCTATAGCCATTAATGTGGAGACACTAATGATAGATAGTGGGTGCTCTTTAGTGGAAAGAGTTTACCGAATTGATCCGTACGAATCCTGAATGGTATTATACCGAATGTCAATCAGGTTGATTCACGTCACGGTTGTCTAAGTGGTACTTAGACCTGGGACAACCAAAGATGTCTTGTGAACGAACGGTTGTACTTTGATTATGGCCAACGAGTCTCTAATCATGAAATTCTAAATGGTCTTAGTTTGGGTACATCAAGAAGTTCACGAAAGCGATTGAGTGGTCAAGATGGGATCGTCCACCCTCGGTTTAAGAGGTGACAGCTCAAGGAAGACGATGCGATGAAGTCCTTGGCCAAGGCAGTGAAACATTGGAGAAGAGTTCTCCGATGATTTTTGGATGCATCGGTACTAACTCGGATGGCCGATCAAGGTTTGGCAGTTGACCATACCCTAAGTCGTCCAAGGATCGTCAAGTGGATGGGCGTTTATATATACACGGTAACTGATGGCGGACAGGTTCCATAAAGTGAGTCGATACACACTCCTAGAACACGAGGTGTAGCTTGGCACCCCACATGTTGGAGACTTGACCTATTGATTGGGTTAAATCAATTCGACATTAATTAATCTAATTGATGATATAATTAATTAATTTTAAAGGCCAATAAAAGTTATTGGGCCGTTGGAATGTTAACTAGAATGATACATGGGCCTAGAGGGTAACACGCGAATGGTCTTTTGGCTGTTGAAAGATATACTTAAGTATTGGGGGTTTTTATGAAAAATACCCACGTAGTATAAATAGGGGAAGGCCTTGAACAAAATTCACGGTGGCCAAAATTGTTCAAGGGCCTTTCGCCTTCTTCTCCCTTATCCCTACACCCCTTTCCATGCCGATGAGATCAGAACGGCGTAACGATGACGGTGGAGGTAAAACAGGGCTTGTCAAGGAGAAGGACGAGATTTGTTGTGCTGAGGATTGCGTGCATACGTTGAGAGGTTGCACACTTGAAAAACTCGACTCGTCTCACTCCAGGATCTAAGAAATCATAGATGCGATCCGTGCAAAGGTACTTGGTTGCATGGTTTTAATGATGCCGTTCGATTCTGTTCAAGTCTTCCGCTGCTTGTCGCCTTGATTTGTTCATCCAGATTTAGTCTCTAGAACCCAAAACTCTTTACATGAAAAAGCTTCCTAGTTTTCATTATAGAAAATTCCAAAATACCTTTTCATTTACTTGTAAACTTTCACCATGCTAAAGGAACACACCTGTAGCCAAATACAACAATTCTTGATATTTTTGTTAGCTAAAACTCGTGTCATATGATGATCCAATTGCAAGGATGATATGAATTTTATCTCTTAATAACATTAAAAAAATAAATACAAGATTATCTTGTGTACTGAGTTTTTATCTCAAAGATTGTGTGATACAAAGTTTCATGCAGCTTAACTCGAGGTATCATGGAGTTAAGCAGTTATAGTAGCACCAGGGATAGAATTCACCTTTTTTACAAAAAAAATTTAAATAAACCAAAATGATATGGTCGGTTTGTGATTCGGAATAATAAAAAGTTGGGTACTGATTTTAGTACAAACCAAGAACTGGACGGAAAACTGAACCGATATGAAAAAGGTGGAAAATATTACATATACAACATCTATAAGGTTTGTCACCTGGATGCCCCAAGGGAAGGTAAGACCCTTTAACTAGTGGTCACACTAAAAGTAAAAATACAAAAATAAACTATTTCTAAGTCCCCCTAATCTCTAAAATGAAAAGTTGCAACCCCACGCGTTGCTCACTGTCACTACTTGTCATTCTGCTACCACCACATGCGAATAAAAAATCATCATGTTTAAGGGTACTAGAACTTATATTAATATAGTAATTTTTTTCTCAAAAAATTTTGTAAGACTGGTTGCGCCAAAGTTTCTGTGATTTTTAGTAAATCAATTGTAAACCTACGTATTTAAGTTAACTTAAATATTTCATTTAATATTTGACCTAAATTTTGGCACTGATTTTTCAAATTTGAATTTAAGTTATTCCGATACTAGTAACCAAACATATAGGTTTTGCCAAACCAAACAGGGACCAAACCAAGGTTTAGGTTTTTCCCAAAAACTGATACTAAGAACAAAACCATCATTCTTTGATCAAGAGACCAGGGTTTGTGGATGTGTTCTATATTGCCTCTTCAGGTGTCTCAGGCATAGATACAAAATGTAATGTTGTTTTATCCTGTCGGTTGGCATCCAATCTACTATTGTGGGTCTTGACAAGATGATATGTGTGAATGGGCCATTATAACCAGTATAAGTTTAGGAGGGAACACTAGTGGTGTAGGCTGATAGAATCTCCTTTGGTGGTTCCCGGGTGGAACCAGTGGTGATGGTTAGGGATTAGGGTTTAAATCAAATTGATCCAATTTTCATTGAATGTTTTGATCGATCAAAATGAGATTTGATCTGAATAGTTTGACTTTTTTGATCCAACAAGGATTTAGGTCGAGTTTGATTACCTAGACTTCTGGATTCGATTTGAAAAAATTGAAATAAATCTAATTTTATTCAAACTGTTTGAGAAAAAATGTCGAATCCCTCTCTTTCTTCCTCGCTCTCTCGTCTCTCATTCATTCTCTCTTACTCATTCTCCCTCTCCCTCTCCCATTATTTTACTCTCTCATTTGCTCCCTGTCTCTTTCTCACTCTCCCTGTCTCTTTTGTTCGATCTCTCTCTCTCTCTCTCTCTCTCTTTTTCTCCCTTTCTCCCTCTAGCTTTCTCTCTTTTTCTCTCCCTCTGGCTCTCCTTCTTTCTTTCTCTCTCTCTCTCTCTATCTTTTTCTCCCTTTCTCCCTCTGGCCTTCTCTCTTTTTCTCTCCCTCTGGCTCTCCGTCTTTCTCTCTCTCTCACCTTCTCTCTTTCTCTCTATCTTGTTCTCCATCTTTCTCTCTATCTCGTTCTCCCTCTTTCTATCTGTCTCCTTCTCCCTCTTTCTTTCTATCTATCTCCTTCTCCCTCTTTTTTTTATTTCTCTCTCTCTATGTCTCGCATGTAAGAGAAAGAACGAGAAGGAGACAATGGAGATATGAAAGAAACAATCATTCTGATACAGTACTCTCTGAGTGATGCAATCAAGACAAAAATAACGAACAATATATATTTATATTAACACAATCACAAGTACAATGTACAAACCCTGGTACAGGAGTGATCTTACAAGATGATTAATTCTTCTCCCAATCTCTTAAGAGCCTCTTAAGAGCCTTAGGAAAGTTTCCCACTTCTTCTTGAGAGTTTCTTTTCCAAATTCATACTTACATATCTTACACCTATTTATACTGCACAACCTAAGCAGTTATTCTTCACTTGCTTCTTCGAACATGTCCAAGGGTGGTGTCTGTTGGATGCCTACCTTGGATTCTTCATGAAAGGATGTCTCAGTTGGACGTGCTTCTTCAGTTACATCAGTTGTATTGTTGAGTTGTTTTGATACCCAACAAGATTCCTACGAATTCTGTGAATAACTGTCATAACTGTCGTCTGTAATAGTCAATATCAATTTATTTCTTCTCTTGTATACTTTAGGGAGATTCATATCACATTCCTATCCTCCACCCAGTCCGCATTACTAAATACACTTAAGGTAGAATGAGAGTTAGATTAAAACGTTAGTCCATAGTGCCTTTGAGATAGCGGAGAAGATGTTTTACTGCTTTCCAATTTATAAGAATAGGATTATGCATGCGTTGACACGCCTTGTTGACTGCGTAGCATATGTCCGGTCAGGATAAAGTTGAGTATTGGAGAGACCCAACTATCTGACAATACAAGGTGACATCACAAGAGTTAGATACCTGTGTAGAATTTTCAGTTGATGCGATCGTGATAGTTGGCTTGCAGTGAATCATGTTGGCTCATTAGAGGATGGTAGAAAAATATTGTGACTGAGAAAGAAAAAGGCCATGGTGGTGAGGAATTAGGCCATGGTGGTGCCGAAGGGAAAGCGCCAGAGGGAGACTGCCAAAGGGAGAACGCCGGAGGGAGAACACTAGAGGGACAACGACGGAGGAAGAATGTTGGAGGGAGATCACTGGAGGGACAACACTAGAGAGAGGGAGAATGCCGAGAGGGAGAACACAGAGAGGGAGAATGCCAAGAGGGAGAATACCAGAGAAGGAAAACGGGGGAAAGGGAGAACACCGGACAGGGAAAATGATGGAGAGGGAAAACGACAAAGCGGGAGAATGCCAGAGAGGGAGAACGCCGAGAGCGAGAATGGCGGAGAGGAAAAATGGCGGAGAGGGAGAACTCCGTGGAATCGAGGGGGAGAAGTCAAGAAGGGATAACTGGGAGGGAAGTGGGGGAAGAAGGGGAAAGAGTGGCAACATCTCAAAAAAAATATTATTCTCATCCCTACTGTAAAGTAATTACTGAAGTACGCACATGTGAAAGGGAAATTGGGGATGACCAAAACCAGGAGGCTGGTTCATGTAACCTATCTCATGAATATAGTTCCGGATCGTTCCGTCCTACATCCGATGTTAGCTCAGGGACAAAGGACGGGATGGTTTTTCTTCCACCGACAAAAACACCGTCCCATCCAATAACCTCGGGATGATTTTTCGTCCCGTCCAGTCCTCCCAGAACGAACTTTCGTCCCAAAATTCGTCCTGGACGAAGGAAATATACATTTTATATGTTTAATATATTATAATAGATTATAATATATTATAAATTTTCCTAACGAGGCCACGTGGCAGCATCTCAACCGTCGGATGTGAATCCGGCGGTTTTCCATTCAGATTCGTCTGTCCATCATCCGAGCCATCTGGACGCACGGTATTTTCATCCCACGGGAGGAAAACCGTCCCATCGGGTGGTCCCTGGGATGAATTTTCGTCCCGGACTTTGTCTGTGCCCCCGGACGGGACGATTTTTTCGTCCCGTCCGAAAAAATTGTCCCGTCCGCGTCTCGGATCTATACTCATGAAGGTCACCGTGAAGAAAGGTTCTGGAGACATAGAGTTGCTGGATAATCCATCGGTGAGAGACAGTGACAGAGAGAAGAATGTGGATAGAGGTTACCTTGAGAATAGGGCTGAATGTTTCTTGAAAGTCAATGCCAGCAGTCTGGTGGTGGCCTTGAGCGACAATGCACACTTCGTAACGATTGATAGAATCACGGGATGGACCTTGATGCTTAGACCCACTTGCAGCCAAGAACACGGCCGGCAGGGCACAGAGGAACAAGGAAAAGGTGTCATTTTGAATTAGTGTATGGTACTCATCAAGCATTGCCCTAAGCCAGGAAGGATGTTGAGCAGGGAGAGCATAGGATGCGGGTTCAGTAGGAAGGCGAGTAGTGTGAATGCAGAGAAGAGGAGAGGAGGAAGAGGCTAGAGGAAGTGTTCGAGCACAGATGTCACTGAGAGAACGAGTGGGTCTGTCGGTGGAGAGGGGAGAGAAACTCGGAGCGAGGGATAGGGAGATAAGAGGAGGGTTGAGGTTGGGTGTGGTGTTATTGGCATTGATATGGTAGAAGAAGAGGATGGTGCGAAAGGGATGGATGAAACTGGAAGGGGCTGCAAGGCGTGCGAAGTGGGTCCGAGAAGACCATGAGTAGAGCTGGATCTTGTTAGAGTAGAGGAAGTGAGGAGACTGAAAGGATAAATCTGCTCATCAAAAATAACATCACATGAGATATAGATCTTACCTGTTCGAGGTGAGAGACAGCGATAATTGTGGTGATGGGAACTATAGCCAAGGAAGATTCATTGCTCAGATTGGAGGCTTAATTTGTTGACTGTGTAGGCTCGGAGGTTACTAAAGCAGAGACACCCAAATACTTTTAGGAATTGGTAAACCGGAAGTTGTTGAAACAGAAGTTCAAAAGGAGATTTGTTAGATAAGAGAGAAGTAGCCATATGATTTATGAGATAGGTGGCAGTGGAAGTGGCTTCATCCCAATAGCTTTGTGGTAATGAGGCTTGATGAGGCAATGTGAAAGGAGTCTTGATGACATGGCGATGTTTCCTTTTGGCAGTGCTGTTCTGCTGTGCTGTATGTGGACATGATACACGATGAAGAATACCACTTGGTTGAAGGTATTTGTGAAGGGCTTGGAACTCTCCTCCCAGTCTGATTGGCATGCGAGAATCTTGGTAGAGAATTGCCGTTCAACAATATTTTAGATTCAGACAAAGGTGGAGAGGACGTTACTATTTTCTTTGAGAGGATATAACCATGTAAAACTGATGTAATCATCACTAATGATAACATAATAAAGAAAATCAAGGTGCGCTCGTAAAGGAGGACCCAAGAGATCCGAGTGGATAAGCGGTAATGGCTTGGTGGATTGGGATCCGGAAGATGAAAAAGGAAGTTGGTGAGATTTTGATAGACAACATGAAGGACAAACAAAATTTTTTGTCAAGTGCATTATCGGAAGACCAAAACGATTGCTAATTTGTTGGAAAAGACGAAAGGAGGGATGCCCAAGGCGACAATGCCGGGTAGGCAAACGGTTTGACTCCCATATCTAGGTGATACATCCCTGCATCAATGCTGCCCTAGAGCAGTACCTGTCAAGTAGATCGATCCTTTACAAGGCAATGATTAGGGAGAAATTCAAGAAATACATTATTGTCAGTGGTAAAATGTCAAACGGATAATAGATTGCGAGCAATGAGATGATGTGTTAAGAGTAGAACAACCTGAAGATTTAATCAACAGGCCTGTGCCATCTCCTACTTAGAGCTTGAAGGTTCTAGAGTAAATTTGAAGATCGGTGATCTATATGGGATTGGAAGTGACATGATGAGTAGCACCGCTATATAGGTACTCGTAGGATGGCTGAATGGCAGAGGGAGTTGTACTGTAAGCATGCGATGAAGATCACATGGGGGCATCAAATGGATACAACAATCGAGAGTAAGTGCTTTGGTTATCGGAGTAGGATGATTATTGAGTTCGAGGGTCTTGTGGAGCATATGTACAATTAAATCGTTCATAACACTCCACGGCACGGTGGCCCGTGCATGAGCATATTTGACTTTGAGATGCTGGTGGATTGTTCTGATTTTCATTGGAGCGACCATATCCACGACCATTTGTCCTGCCAAAACCACTGCGTCCGCAGTTTGAGTTGTCAGGCTTACCTCTAGTTGGGTTGTTGTTGTTGTTTGCAGGAGCCGTTTGGGCTTGATTAGCAGTTGCTGGAAAATCTGATGACGATTCCTTGATCATTTGATGGCAATTTGGCAATGCGTCATGATTGTGTAGATGGGAGAGTACTATTTCAAAGGACATTAGAGTCACGGTTGTGAAGACGGTTGTGATGATAGGAGATATTGAGGGCCAAGATCTCAGAGAAGAGCTTGTATGAGAGTGCGTTGATCGACACGTTTATCGGAGGCCACCAGTGCGCTGCTGTTATTTCTGAAATAGGAGACATACTCCTTGAGGGATTGATTCCCTTTGATCTGGGTATGAACTTTTCCCAGCAATTCCTGTATTCTTGCTTTTGCTGATGATGTGAAATATTCTGCTAGGATGTTCCAAGAAGCTTTGGCTGTCACTGCCTTGGTGACATATCTTATGACTGGTTCAGTCATAGACAATAATAAGAAAAAGAGTACATGTCGATCGAAATACCACCGGTTGTCATCAGGGTCGGTGGCTTCAAATGGTGGATCATTTGTAATGCGTGTTATCAATCTGTGAGATTTCAAGGTTGGAAGAACCGGGGTTTTCCAGACAATGTAGTTCTCCTTTGTGAGCTTGATAGGAGGAACCATTGCTGAAGGTATCTTGGTAGGTGCCCAAGGTGGGATGGATCTTCTTGGAGCTGTGCAACAAATATCTTGTGAGGATGAGTCCAAGATTTCGTCTTCCTCTTGGAGAAGCTCTTCAACTAGATCCGCAGGCTTAAGCTCTGACACCATGTTGAGAAAGGAGATCTTGTCGAGAGAGAGATGGATAAGAGAGAAAGAACGATAAGGAGACAAACGAGATATGAAGAAAGAAGACAACTATATTGTTCTCAAAAGGGAGTGCAGCAAGGAGTTACAAGAGTATGGTATTTATAGGCAGTCAGAGACTGCCTTAATTTAACCTGGGTTGGCTTGACTAGGGTCAACTAACCCTGTTTGGAACCCGTGGAGGTCTGGGAAGTTGAATTGTTGGGTTCATCATCACCCTATCTTGACAGGTTCATAATTATTTATTTTAACAACTTGTTCTCTCTTTCTCTCTATCCCTTATTCTCTCTCCCTCTGGCTCTCTCTCTCTTGTTCTCTCTCTCTCTCTCTCTCTCTCTCTCGTGTTCTCTCTCTCTTGGTTTCTCTCTCTCTCTCTCTCTCTCTCTCTCACTCCCTCTGGCTCTCTCACGCTCTCTCTATCTTTGTTAGAAAAAAATAACGACAACAGAGAAAAAAATGGACAAAGGAATGAAATGGAAACTTTAGAGAATGTTTTTCTACTTTAGACTCAAAGAGTTTTTCAGGCATTTATAAGAACCGGCGTTCCTTAGTTTATAGAATGAGTGAAGGAATTCAAATGAAGTCCATGACAGAGTAATCATTATAACACTTAATGTCAGGTTGAGGTCGCCGACGCTTGGTGTCAGATGGTGGCAGATCAGGTACAGTCTTGGTCATTTGACTAGGACACGTGTCTTTAACGGCACCCACAAGCTCAAGCCTGGTTGAAGGTAGAGTTTGGAGCAAAGAAGACAGAAGTGGACGCGAGAGAGGCTGTCAAAAAGGTCAGCAAGTTGATCAC
This sequence comes from Wolffia australiana, assembly GCF_029677425.1. Taxonomy (NCBI): domain Eukaryota; kingdom Viridiplantae; phylum Streptophyta; class Magnoliopsida; order Alismatales; family Araceae; genus Wolffia; species Wolffia australiana. The sequence continues at coordinate 7,422,244 of NC_135839.1, read as the reverse complement.
TTTTGGAGATGAAGGAAACCTGCACTGATCCTTGTGTAACATATTCTCGAACAAAATGATAATCAATTCAGATGTGCTTTGTATGAGTATCGAAAACAGGGTTTTTACTACAATAAGTAGCACCAAGATTATCACACCAAGGTATGGACGGTGAAATTAAATTAATGTGTAATTCATGAACAAGGGATTTTAACCACATGAGTTCAGCAATGGCATTGGCTATAGCTTTATACACTACTTCAATGCTGGAGCGTGCTACGGTGGTATGTTTCTTGGAAGCCCACATGACAAGATTATGGCCAAGATAAATCAAGTAACCTCTAGTGGATTTTCAGGTTATGGGATCACCGGCCCAGTCTGCATCACTAAAGATGTGAAGCGTGTTTGGTAAGTCAGAGTAAAATTGCAAGAAGAAATAAAAGGTACCTTGAATGTATTGAAGGAGCTGTTTGAGATGTTTCTAATTACATTTCTGTGGGTCATGCATGTATTGGCATGCCTTATTCACAACAAATGCAATGCCAAGTCGAGTAAGAGTTAAATACTATAAACTACCCACAATTTTGCGGTAGAGGGTGTTATCACATTCAAGATGTGAATTTGTTTCCTTTATGACTGAATTTGCAGGGAGTATTGACTGGTTTGCAATCAGTCATTTTTGCCATTTCAAGTATTTTAATGTCATAATTTTACTGAGAGAGAGAGACCTACCTTGTTGTGTTTAAGTTGAATGCTGAGGAAGCTTTTGGCTGGTTCATGGTCTCGAATTGCAAACTGCCTACTTAATGCTGAGATTGTTTTGCGAGATAATAGCTGTATTAGGACTCAATATCAAAATATCACCAACATAAATAATAATGTATTATGGTATTGATTAGTAAATTTTAAAAATAATGAGGGGTGAGTGCAAGAGCCAGTGAAACTGTGAGCAGAAAAGAATTGACGTAACTTTTGAAATCAAGCGCGAGGTGCTTGTTTCAGACCATAGAGTGACTTGCTTAGAGGACAAACATAGTTAGGTTGTTGAGGAGATTCAAAACCAGGTGAATTTCAGCCAGATCACCATGAAGAAAGTCGTTAGAGATATCAAGTTGATGAATGTGCCATTGATTACTAGTGGCAAGAGAGAGAAGAATGTGAAGAGAGGTCATCTTAAGAACTGAGGACATGCATTTTAGTACCTTATATGATCATATTTACATGTTTATCTGCATGTTATCAAGCTTCAAATGATTAAATCTATTTTTAGAATGATTTTTTGAATTTTCTGCATTTTTTGGGATTTTTATAACAATAGGTTCTAAAAGAATATAATTTTTTAGACAGAATATAATTTTTTAGACAAAATGATAAGCAATGATTTCTAGAAATTTTTGACATTAAATTTGGAAAGAAATGATTTTCTAAGTTGAAACATATATATTTATATGTATTTTATGGGCTTTTATTTTAATTAATATGGATTTTAAAATTTTTTTAGCCCTTTATTTTGCGCCGTCATGTCTAATTGAACGGTGACAAATTAGAAATGATGAAAATGATTGGCAACAACCAATCATTAACTGAGGTAATGATTGGCGCCAGCCTATCATTTTGTCATGCAATCATTGCTTTGCAATTCGCGGAGCGATGATTGCAATTATAACTAACGAATTATTTTTTTGGAATTTTCTGACGCAGAGGCGATGAGGATGCATCAGAAAAAAGAGGTCACTATTTTAAAATAAATGAGCATGCTTGCTGAGGGAGAAAAAGACAAAATCAAGCTTTTTACTTTTGTTTTATTTTTCTCCTTTGAAATAGTGCTAGGCGACGTGGCCACATGACACGACGACACATGTACACGTGGCTCGCGCATGTACACGTGGCATGCACGCGTCCGTCACTGATTAAATAAACAAAGATTCCGTGCCGATGTGGTGTGCGCTGACGCGCTGCCACGTCAGCTGTGAGTCCTTCCCTTTTTTATTTTGTTTTGTCTTTTCTTCTCTCTTTTCTCTTTTTCTTTTTCCTAGGTACACATGGCGCGGAAAATGAAGAGCGCCGCACAGAATATGGGAAGTGCAGAATATAGAGCGCTTTGACTTCTACGGGTAGAGAAAATGATGACCTTGACGAGGAGAGAGAAGGAAATCAAGGGCTAGGATTGTCTCAACTTCAAACGGCCATAAATTTTAATCTACAACTGCGATTGAGTTGAAATTTTCAGCATTGCTTTTTCTTTCCATCCTCTTTCCATCCATACCCTCTGATTTATAAATAGAGACCTGGATCATTATGAAATTCATCTTGAACTTTCTTCCTACTTGTGTAGGCTGATTGAAAGATAGTGAGTTTTGAGATCCATCAAGTGTGTTCTTGGTGTCCTGGGTGTGGGGAGAAGCATTGGAGAAGAGGGGGAGCTTATCAGAACTTGTAAATTTCCATGATCCTGGCGGAACGTAAGGATCTAAGGAAAGCGTCTTCACCTTACATTATTTCTTTCCCAACATCATAATTTGCTTAATTGGTGTTTTTCATCGTACCTTCACTCACATTTTAGTCATTTATACTTTCTTATCTTGACTCTCTATCCTGTCCATTGTACCACTCCACATCGAAGCACTATCCTCATTCATACCATCGTCTATCATTGTGTCCGTCACATTCACTTACTCTTTTCTTTAAGTTAAATTAACATATAACTTACATATTTTTAATCAATATCACTAGCTCATATCCTCAAATCTTGTCTTCATCTATCCTCTCGTTGATCATCACTATCATAAGAAATTAATTCCTTAATCATCTTTCCCTGTGAAGACGATCCATACTCATCACTAAGTAAATATTCTTAAGTATGGGTAAATATATTTTTATTGAATAATCACAATTGCCAACGATGAATTAAACCCCTAAAGTTGAGATTATCAAGAACAGGACTGTAAGTTTCATGATAATCAATACCTGGGGTTTGACTGAATCCCTATGCTACAACCGAGCCTTGAATCGATGATAGGAGCCATCTGGGTGCAATTTTGTATGAAACACCCATTTGCATCCAATTAATTTTTTGTTGGAAGGTGGAGGAACTAAGTCCCATGTATGATTATTAATAAGAGCAGAATATTTTCCAGACATAGCTTTGTGCCTTATAGGATCTTGAAGAGCAGTCTTCACGTTTGTGGATTCTACGAGGTAGTTTGTGGAGATGAGGCATGGCAGAAGAGGATATTTGGTAGAAGTGTGATATAGTTCTGTGACTTTTCTAAAGCGTTTGGGAGGCGTAGAAGTAGATATTATGGGTTCATTTGAATTAGGTAAGGGATTGTAGAAGAAGGTAGAAGGTGTAGATTGAATTTGGGTTGTTGGCATGGGAGAATTTGACTGAGATATTGGATCAGTACTATGTAAGTGAGTGGATGGAGAGGCGTTCTGATGCGAGGGTCCAAATCCGACAGGTGTAGGTAATGGTGTGGACCAAGGAGAGTTGGAAGGGAGGGTATTTGACAAAGGTTCTATGGAAGTATTTTTTGAAGAAAGGGGATATACATTTTCATACAAAATTACATCTCTAGAGATAACAATTTTATTTGTGTGAAGGTTTAGACATCTATACCCAAGATGGCGAGAACTGTAACTAAGGAATACACATTGCCTAGACTGGGAGCTTAGTATTGAAGCAACATACGGCTTGAGATTCGGAAAACACAGACAACCAAAACTTTTAAGAAAATTATAATTCAGATGTTGATTATAAAGTACTTCAAAAGGAGATTTGAATTGTAACTGTGACATTGGTAGGTGGTTGATGAGATAAGCCATTGTGGTAGTTGCTTCATCCCAATACCAATTGTGGAACAACGCGTGATGCATCAGAGAAAGTGAAGTTTCATTAATGTGGCGATGCTTTCATTGAGCAACATGATTTTGTTGATGCGCATGAGGGCAGGAGACTTGATGCTGAATGTTATCTTTCTTCAGTACTTGGTGTAGTGATCTATATTCACAACCCCAGTCTGATTTAAAAATTTTAATTTTACGATCGAATTGGTGCTCAATTGAGCATTTGAATAGAAGAAAGGTGTCGAGAAGATCACTCTTTCTCTTAGGAGGGTATATATCTACTAAATGCATCAATAAAGGTAACATAGTATGAAAATCCTAGGTGAGACACAACAGGGGCAGGTCCTCGAAGATCAGAATGAACAAGTTAAAAAGGTCTAAAAAACACATGACGGAAATGGCCATAAGGCAATTGTTTGGCCTTTGACATAGCACATGATTCATATAAAGGTGGCCGAGGCAAGTTGATCAAAAGAAAACCAAAATGTGAGATAATGTTTTTCAAAATACTTAAATCAGGATGACCCAATTGTTGATGCCAAAGCTCTGTGGACGCCTGCCCGACAAATGATTTTGGAGATGCTGAAGATGCCAAATGATATAATCCGTTCTAGACATCACACTAGAGTAGAATTGCCCCTGTCCGTCGATCCTTGATAAAAAAATCATGTGGATGAAATTCAACACAAACGTTATTATCAAGTATGAGTTGACGAACATATAAAAGATTCTTCGTTATCTTGGGTACGTGCACGATATTTTGAAGAAGAACATGATGGGATTGCGTACGAAGAAATGATTTTCCAATTGCATAAATAGGCAAACCTGAGCCGTCACAGATGAATAGTTTGTCTGAGCCTTAGTAGGGTGTTGGCTGATTCATCACTTGAGGATCTGATGTGACATGATGAATCGTTCCATTGTACGGGTATCAATGTGTTTGTGTAGTTGTTGATGGAGTCGGTGAAGGTCCTGGAATAAGATAATATGCTTGAACTGGGGGATGACGCGACCTGTTGTTCGGTGATAAAGGAGCATTGCGTGTAGCCTGTGGTCCAAATTTGTCATAACATACATCCGCACGATGTCCAATCTTTGAACAAATTTGACATTGAGGACCTGTTCTCATTGGCTGTGTTGAGTTTTGTGGTCCATGACGTCCATGCCCAGGACCTCCGCGTCCTCTAGTGGATCACGTTTGTTGCTGATCTGTATGAGCTTGGTTTGCTTCTAGAGGCAGTTGCTCTTCACCTTCCTCCACATTACCAAAGGTTAGCATATTTTCTTCAGACGGCAACATAGCAACTATTGCATCGAAAGAAAGGAGACTAGTGTGAGTTCACACTAGTTCGGAAAGCTTGATATTTAGGTCCAAGTCCCCGAAGAATGACAAACTTCAAAGTACGTTCATGAACAGTGTCCCCAAGTGCACAAAGCGCATTGCTGACACTGCATATTTCTTCAACAAACTCATCAATAGTTTGCATACCTCATCGAATGTTGTGTAGCTTGTTTGTCAGCTCCATAACTCTTGATTCTGAACAAGAGGAAAGTTCAGTGTTGAGGGTTCTCCATGCTTAGAGAGCAGTCATGTTCTTGTATGATCGTGAGAACTTCGTCGCTTATAGATGACATCATAGTAGCCATAACCGCCATATCCTTCTCCCACCATGGGTGTTTAGGATCTGTGAACATTGGAACAGAAGCAGGTCTCTCGTGGGTAAGGTGCTTACCTAACCCTTGTGCCACCACGGTGGCCCATACACAGCGCATCCAAAGCAGATAGTTTGCCCGTGTAAGCTTGATGCCAACTGGAGGGACTTGTGTAGCTGGGGCTCTTTCATGCGATCTTGTTCGTCACCTTTGGCGTTGGATAAATTCTTAATCAGAGGATCCTTTAGATCTCGATGGAGTAGGCTCTGATACCATGTTAGAAAATAATAACGACAATGAAGAAAAAAACCGACAAAGGAATGAAATGGAAACTTAAGAGAATGTTTTTCTACTTAAGACCAAAAGAGTTTGTACATGTATTTATAGGAATGGATGTTCCTGAGTTTATAGAATGAGTGAAGGAATTCTAATGAAGTCCACAACAGAGTAATTATTATAATGCTTATGTCAGGTTGAGGTCGGCGACGCTTGGTGCCAGATGGCGACGGATCAGGTACGGTCTTGGTCTTCTGACTAGGACACATGTCTTTAACACGCTCTCTCTCTTGTTCTGTTGTTCTCTCTCTCTCTTTCTCCCTCTAGATCTCTCTTTCTCTCTCTATCACTTTCTGTCGTTCTCTCTGGCTCTCTCTCTTGTTCTCTCTTGCTTTCGTGCTCTCTCTCTCTCTCTTGCTTGTTCTGTCTCGCTCTCGTGCTCTGTCTCTTTTTTGTTTTGTTGTTCTCTCTCCGTCTAGGTCTCTCACGCTCTCTCTCTCTCTCTCTCTCTTTCTATCGTTCTCTCTAGCTCTCTCTCTCTTGTTATCTCTTTCTCTCCTGCTCTCTCTCTTGTTCTCTCTTTCTCTCGTGCTGTCTCTTTTTCGTTCTGTTGTTCTCTCTCTCCCTCTGAGTCTCTCACACTCTTTATCTCTCTCTCTATCTCTCTCTCTCTCTCTCTTTATATCATTCTCTCCCTCTCGCACTCTATCTCATGTTTTATCTTGGTCTCCCTTGTTCTCGCTCGGTCTGGCTCTCTCTTGTTCTCTCTCTTTCCCTGGCTCTTGCCGCTCTTTCTCTGATGCTCGCTCTTGTTCTCTCTCTTCATCTGGCTCTTGCCTCTCTCTTGTTCTCTCCCCCCTGCAGCTCTCCCTCTCTCTAGTTCCCTTTCTCTTTCTCTCTCTCATTTCATTTATCAAATATATTTATTTTGTTTATTTGTAATTAATTCGATCTGATTGGATCCAAACAGACAGTTCTAATCAAGTCGAATCACATTATTTGATCTGAACATTGGGCCGGATAAAAAAATCTGATCCAAACCCGATGTGAAGATCGACTACAGATCACATGTATCTTGGGTCTGATCGAGGATCGGATTTGATGGTTTGAATGCTCGATCCGACTGAACATTCTAATGATCAGATTGAATCCCCGATCCCTAGTACTGGTGAATAGAGGCTCCTTCGGCGATGTTAGGGAAGCATAAGGAAAGAGGAAAGTAAGGGTAATGATGGGCTGCAAGGAGAAAAATTTTTATTTAATAAATAAATTTATAGTTTTAAAAATTACGTATGACTGGGACTCACTAGGATGTGTGATTTAATTAGGGAACGTCACGTCGGGGACGTGACGCCCCGGACGTGACGGGATGAATGACGACACGTGACGAACGATGACGTGATGAACTGTTCGTCACGTCAGCGTCTTGTTATGCGTTCGAGGGTTTTTTAAATTTTCATCACGTTCCCATCACATGTCACGTGTTCCTCGTTCTGTCACGTCACCGTCACCTGTGACAGAAATAATGTCATTTATTTTACTATGTTTAGCAATACTAAACATAGTAAAATAATTCTACTTCTCTGCGTCAAATAGTCGAAGTCCCCTTAGGTCAAGCCAAAGTAGAAGTTGCCACTCACCATTCTCCAAGTCAGAAGTCGGAGCTCGAATTGAAAGGTTTTCTACTGATTATTGGCAAGATTCTTGGCAAGCTCAAATTTCTTGCGCTTGATTTGTGCTGATTCTTGCCAAATTTGTCTCAACTTGAGACAAAGGATTTCGGAGGTAGCTATTCCCCGCTTCTTCTTTAGCATTTTTTGGTACGTTATCCTCCTTCTCTGCTTGTTTGCGCTAGTGGCTGACTGTTGAGGTGATTAGTGATTACGTGCCCAGCTGGATCCTCGCTGCTTGAATCTTCATAATCGTAGTTCTTGCGATCGTTTGGCGGTCTTGGTCAACTGTTTCTGTCTTTGGGAAAAAGCATGATTTGTGCGGCCTTGTTCAGTTTTTTAATGAACTCCGATCTCACCGATCTGTAATCGTGATGATTTTAGTGTTCTGAAGCGATTCTTCAAGATGGTCTGGCCGCCGTTGATTATTCTGAATGACTCTTCTTCAAGCGATTCTGCTTCTTTCGCTTGATTTCATGTAATTCTGATGAATGACAATGAGAAACACTCTCTCTTCATTATTTTGTATGAAGTTAATTGCGCCAAAATTCACTGGTTCAGTTTCTGAATCAGAATCTAATTGTTAATTTCAAAATTTTGAACATTGCCCACGAATGAGATGAATGAATTCAAACTAGGAACACTTGTAGTTCGTCGTTTTAATGTCGATTTGATGCTTTGCGCGTCACCACTTTGTCTTTGAATGTGTAACTCAGAGGCTGTTGGGGAAGGCTGTTATCTTCATCACTGGCACCGATGAACACGGTGAAAAGATTTCTGGGGCAGTGGCTTTGGGTGGCAGCACGCCTAGTATACATTGTGACAATAATTGTTTGGCATACAAAGCTCTCTGAAAAGAGGTATGGAGCAAAATTCTCTCTCTCTCGCTCTCTCATTCTATCTTTCTATCACTCTCTCTCCCTATTTCAGTCTATATTTCTATCATTCTCACTCCCTCTCTCAGTTTACCTTTCTATGACTCTCTCACCCTCTTTCACTCTGTCTTTCTATCGCTCTCCGCCCTCTTTCAGTCTATCTATCTATCACTCTCTCTCTCACTCTTTCAGTCTATATTTCTATCATTCTCACTCCCTCTCTCAGCTTACCTTTCTATGACTCTCTCACCCTCTTTCACTCTGTCTTTCTATCGCTCTCCGCCCTCTTTCAGTCTATCTATCTATCACTCTCTCTCTCTCACTCTTTCAGTCTATCTTTCTATCACTGTCTCCCTATCTCAGTCTATCTTTCTATCACCCTCTCTCCCTCTTTCAGTCTATCTTTCTATCACTCTCTCTCCCTCTTTCAGTCCATCTTTCTATCACTCTCTCTCCCTCTTTCAGTCCATCTTTCTATCACTCTCTCTCCCTCTTTCAGTCCATCTTTCTATCACTCTCTCTCTCTCCCTCTTTCAGTCTATCTATCTATCACTCTCTCTATCTCTCCCTCCCTATATCTATCTATCTACCTATCTATATATCTATCTATCTTCCTTTTCTCTCTCCCTTTTTCTCTATCGACATGATCTTGCTGAAGTTTGATATGTCTACAATATTTGCATCTGGAAGAAGGATGACCGCTGCACAAATTGCGTCCATCCGCAAAGCTTGTGAGAGCATGAAGTTGAAGATGTTCAAGTATGAGAAGATGATTTCAAAAAACTGAGCAATGACAACAACTGCAATTCTTGACTCTTTCAAAAAGGGAGCATCACTTAATCCTATTGGCATTCAGGATGCGCTGGCATTTGTGCGCTGACTTATACCCCAACATGGTGAGCAAGACATAATCTGTAGCGACCTCGAGGATGAGGACTGGCTCGCAGAACTTATTGATGGCGTAGCGCCAGCTACGGAGAAGGAACGACTAGTACCTGCTCCAACAGAGGAGTTAGAGGCATATCTACAATCAACAGAGAGGAAGGACAATGAGACATCGTTGGGATGGTGGGCACGTATAGGTGCACGAACCTACCCATGGCTTTCTACACTTGCGCAAGAATTTCTCTCAGTATGTGAAACCAGTGCCCCAGCGGAACGTTTGTTCTTGGGGGGACGTGCAGTTGTCACTTTCAAGCAGGAACATCTTAGTGCTGAAAGCATCGAGCTTCTGGTCACAATCAAGTGTTGGTTACGTGCCGAGAATGCTCAGCTGTGCGATAGAAACAGGGCGAATGGTTTTTCTGACAAGGAAGACTAGTGTAAGTCTTTACTCTTAATTTACTTCTATCGATCCAATCTTCTAATGTAATTTCAATGATTTTTTTTTTTTGCAGCAATCTTGGTGGGAAAAATTGACACGTCCATTCTTCTTCCCCAACCAGTCTTGAATGGCCAGCTGAAGTGTAAATGGGTAAATCCCTATTTACTTTTAATCTTTTCAATTATTTGGGCATCCATTTGTTTCCAATTTTTTCATAAAATTGAAAAACTCTGGTGAAAATTTTTCTACCATAAATTTTAAAGGTAGACTTTAGGCTCTTAGGTTTAGGGCTCGTGCAAAAGTTCTTAATATGATCAGAACTTGACAAAGTTTGGTCATCTGGAGCAGGAGCTTGGTGTGGCTTCTAGATATGACTATTATGAAATAAATTGTCTTGAAAATACTTATCTGTTTACAGCTTCTTTGTATTGCTTCTCTACTGATTCAAATGTCCATTAATTTGTGAAAGTTTTTTGAAATTGAATATTCGAATGGAATATTTAGAGCGAAATTGTCCTTGTTTTGATCATCTAGAGAAGGCGCTTGTTGTGGCTGCAAGCTATTTGACTGCTATAAAAGAAGTCATCGGGGAAAATATTTCTCCTTTTACTGTTTTCTTTTATTACTTTTCTCTCTCTCTCTCTCTCTCTCTCTCTCTTTATTTCGGTCTCAAACAATCTTAATTCCTCCATTCTCTATTGATTTCGCTGCCCTCGTTTTTCTCTCACTCTCCTAATTTATCTCTAGTTTCTCCCTCTCTCTCTCACTTAGTTTCCTTGTCCTTCCTCTTCATTTGTCTCCCTCCTTTCAATCTATAAATTTATCTGAATTCCTCTCTCATTCGCTCTCTCCATTGCTATTTTACCTAATGCATCTTTTATTCTCTGTCTCCTAATATCTCCTCCTCCCTTCTCTTAATCTTTACCTCTCTCTCTCTCTCTCTTTTTATTTTCTGTCTCAAACAATCTTAATTCCTCCATTCTCTCTTGATTTCTCCCTCGTGTTTCTTTCTCTCTTTTAATTTCTAGATCTCCTTCACTCTATCTCTCTCTATGTTTTAAACGAATAAACTGTGGTGTTGTATCAGGCAAAGTTCAACGACAAGTTGGACGAGGTGACAAAGAACTGGGGTGGAGGAATCATGGGCTCAAAATCCCAGGCCTGCAAAAGCCCCCAGGAATCTTTGTGGATGAAATAGCATTTACTTGCTCTTGAATTTTTTAATGGCCAAGCTGTAAACATTCAAATGTTGCAAACTTGTTGGACATTTTTTTATGTTCTGGTTGGACAGTAAATCTTCATTTTGCTTTGTCAACGTGGAGATTCTGCCTGAACAAGAAAATTTTGGCATTTTCTCTATCATTATATCAATTTATTATATCTCTTATTGATGAAAGTCATGACTAGTAAACAAAATGAAAGACATTTGGTCACTGGTGAGTCACTAAATCCTTCATTAAATTACTATATTAATATGACTTTTTAAAGACTTTGTCAACTGGTTAATTATTATATTCATAATTTCACATTCTTAAAATTTTATTTAATTTTCCAAAAAATTTTAGCTAAATATTAAAATTCCCAACCAAGAACTTAAATCTTAAATTACTTATATTCCCAATTTCACGTCAACAATTTTGTTATCACAACATATTAAGCCATAAGACAGTAAATACTACATTTTTCCAACAGGATATTAATTTATTAAATTCTTATACTCAGAATTTTCATTATTTAAATGTAATTATAAATTTTCAATCCGTAAAAAAAAAATCAATTCTATTAAAGTCTGTGTCAATAAATCCTTAATTTCTCGATCAATAAATTAATTAGTACAACAAATTTCTTGCATCCCCTGGCAACAAATTAATTACTTAAATGTATATAAAAAATAAATAAATCTCTTCACTTTTCTCAACAAATTAATTATTATATTCTTCAATTTTTCAATCAAGAACTTAATTAATAAATTATCTATATTCCCACTTTTAAGTCAATAATTTGATTATCAGAAGATATTAAACCATACGTCACAAAATCGTTCATTTTTTTACACATATCCTGGGAACAAATTAATTATTAACATCTATTTAATAAAACAATAAAATTTTATTCTTTATGTGTCCCCAAATTCATTATTAAATTGTATTAAAATTCCGTCACGGTTGTCATCTGTGACGGACCTTTCGTCATGTCATGCGTCCGGACTACCCCGTCACCATCACGTCATCCGTCACATGTCCGCCACGGTGACGTGTGACGTGACGGATGACGTTTGACGATCTCTAGATTTAATGTAGGGAATAATAGATTGTTCGAGACCATGGTCTTGAATATCCAGGCGGACCAAGTTTTTTATTTTGGTATTGATCCAAGCCTTAGGACTGGACAGGAAAAAATATAAACAGAATTTATTAAGTGCCACTACTATTTCTATATCTTAACATGACATATAGTGTCACCATGTATATATATATATATTAATGTAATAAGTAAAGCAAAATTAGAAAACTAAATTAAAAGACCAGCGTTTATTCATATAATCAAGGGAGAGAGGAGTGGGAGAGTGGGAGAGCGGGAGACCGATAGAGGGAAAGAAAATGAAAGGAAGAGAGTGAAAGGGAGAGAGAGGGCGAGAGGGAAGGAGGGATGGAGAGCGAATAAGAGGGAGAGTGAGACCGGAACGAGGGAGAGAGAGGGGGAGAGAGGACTAAAGAGAGAGAGGGAGAGAAAGGTAGAGGAAAAGAAAAAGAGAGTGAGAGAGTGAGAGCGGGGTAGAAGGCGACGGGGAGGGAGAGCGAACAAGATGGGGAGTGAGACCGGAACTATTGGACAGAGAAAGGGGGGATAATAACAGAATTTCCAACTCTGTTCTAGCCCTCAACTCCGTCGATGACGAGTCAAAGCCTTCAGATAGACATAAATAATAGACAAGTAAAAAGAAGCCACGTACTACTCGCTATGAGAAATTAGCGGCTAGGATTAAATGTAAGTTCAAATATAGATGGATAGGATTAAACGTAGATAGGAAAAGATCCAACGGTCATAATCTGTTTTAATATAGCCGTTACACTCTATTCTAACGACTATGATTAAAACATAATAAAGTCTACAACGACTATTATTTTTTAGTATAAATGAGAACCGATGGTTAAACTGTAAACTCTATGGATTAAATCACGATCTTCTAACTACTTCGTGTCTCGCCTCTCCTCCTTTTCTTCTATCCCCGTTCTTGCAACTGCACGAGAGTTCGATTCTTCACAGGGGAGAGAGAGAGAACGAGAAAGAGAGAGGGGGAGAGAAGTATGGGGAGAGAGGGAAAGAGAGAGAGAGAGAGAACGAGAAAGAAAAGGGGAGAGAACTATGGGGAGAGAGGGTGTGAGAGAGAGAGAGAGAGAACGAGAAAGAGAGAAGGGGAGAGAACTATGGGGAGAGAGGGTGAGAGAATTATGGGCAGAGAGAGAGAGAGAGAGAAAGAGAAAGAGAGAGGGAGAGAGAAATAGGGGGAGAGAGAGGGAGAGAGAGAGAGAGCGAGAAAGAGAGAGGGGGAGAGAGAGGGGGAGAGAGAGAGAGAGAGAGAGAGAGAGAGAGAGAGAGAGAGAGAGAGAGAGAGAGAGAGAGAGAGAGAGAGAGGGAGAGAGAGAGAGAGAGAGAGAGAGAGAGAGAGAACGGTGGGAGAGAGGGTGAGAGAGAGAGAGAGAGAACGAGCAAGAGAGAGGGGGAGAGAACTATGGGGAGAGAGGGTGAGAGAGAGAGAGAAAGAACGAGCAAGAGAGAGGGGGAGAGAACTATGGGGAGAGAGGGTGAGAGAGAGAGAGAAAGAACGAGAAAGAGAGAGGGAGAGAACGAGAAAGAGAGAGGGGGAGAGAACTATGGGGGAGAAAAAGGGTGAGAGAGAGAGGAAGAGAGAACAACCCGGAGAGAGGGAGAGAGGACGAGCAGGAGAGAGGGAGAGAAAACGAGCAGGAGAGGGGGAAAGAGGACGAGCAGGAGAGGGGGAAAGAGGACGAGCAGGAGAGGGAGAGAGAACGATCGGGAGAGAGATAACGAGAAGCAAAGAGTAAGAGAGCGAAAGCGGGAGAGAGGGTGAGAGAGAGGGCCAGTCGTCCAGTCCCGTTTGGCGTCCGGACAGACAGTGTGGTTCTGAAGGTTCAGTCAGCCCTAAAAAGGCTGACCAACAGTCTGGTTCGGTCCGGTCTGACCAAACTTCTGTCAAACCCTAATTATATTCAAAGAGATAATTTTTAAAAGTTGGAATTTATATATTTAATATTTTATTACTTTAAATAGAATTCATGGAACTATATTAGGAGTTTTATGAAATTTTCCGGTTCTTCAAAATTTCGTGTCATGTTAGTCATTAGGCAACTCTATCGTACAATCCACCAGTTCTGGGATGAAAATTTGAGAGTATCTTTGCCTCTTTCTCCTTAATCCATCTATACTTTCTGATTAATATACCCCTCTATCCATGAAAATATAATGACATCATCCATATTTTATTAAATTGAGTGAAAGAAAATGAAAATTTTCTTGGTATTCATCTTTGATTAAAGTTAGAAGAGAAGTAGAGGAGCTCTCCAGCTGATAGAAATTAACTTGATCCTAGTTAAATATAATGATCTAAGGTGAATCTCCTTGTGCTTCTGTCATTGTATTCTTCTCAACATCTATCCATCTAAACTTATTCATCACACCCATCCATATTTTATTTTTTCACTCGTGATCATCATTTCCCATGCCCAATTGTATACAGTAAATATCACATGTATATCCTTATCATCTGTCTCACATCACCATATTTCTTTTTCATATAAAACAGCTATTCTCATCCCCTAGTTACAATTTTAAAAGAATTGAATCCCTAATATCAATTCACTGTTGAGATGACCCCTTACACGTCACTAGGTAGCCACATTATTTTAAGAGTCAAGGTTTGATAAAAGTTCATTGACCAACTCAATTATCAACAACAAATTAACAATCCAACTATTTTTGAGTTCATTAGTAGCTCTCCCTTTTGGTACAAGTACCAATATAAAAGGCTTTTCAAGCTAAGTTGGATTCTTACGCGGAGGAGATAGGCAGCTATGACAAGGTGTTCCAAGAAATCAAGAAATGATTTGGTCATGGCCCCGACTGGGCTTTTCCGAATTTAAAGCAGGATAAGACCCATCCCATCTTGAAACCCTACAACATATTTGCTCAAAATTGTAAAATAAGTCTCTGTATATCTCAATCTACTTGAACTAGGCCCCAATTCTTCTCCTCTCGTGCAAAATTAAGACCCATAAATAGGTTTGCTTAACTTCCACTGCCTTTACTATATTATCAAATTATAGAAAGTTCATGGAATTATTCGTAAGAGTAATCGGTTCGCCAGGAAATCTATTGGACAAAGATCAATTTCATGTAATTATTTTGGCAAATGGCTATAGCTTGGTCACTCAAATGTGAAACTCATACCCGTTGCTTTCCTTTTACATTATAGGAGTACCCAACCCTTCCATCTACAACTGACCAATTATTTATTATTTCCCAAACTACTTTAACTCATTTCTTGATATCATTAAGCATTATGTTAATGCTTAATCCTCCAAACTTTCTTCAAAAGTATCAGTATAACTCCCTGGATCCATTCAGCCCAACACCATTCATTTTGTCAGATATAATCTATTTCTCAAAGAAGTGATGTAATTCATACATTTGTCCTGTGTTATAATTCCAAAATACTATGCATGGATGGAAGAGGGAAGATCATGTTCACATCCATGCTCCCCAGCCAGGAAACATCTGACATAGTCGTTCCGTGTCTATTGCGTCCTGAATGAGCTGTTGCACCTGTAAAATGGAGTGATTTACTGGCATAAGCATTTACTTTGATCATAGGATTGATAAATGAGTAAATCTAAAAAATGACACAATATTACAAGTGATTTTTTTTTAAATGGAGGACATTCGGCCCAAATTGAGGAAAAAAAGTGCCGTAAGCATCAGATCTCTACAATAGATCCCATAAAAGCAATTATTTCTGAGAGAAATAATATGTATCTATCTCGATCCCCTTGTTTCTCTCTCTCTCTCTCTCTCTCTCTCTATCTCTCTATAAATCCACCCGTCTCCATCTCTGTCTCAATCCCCACCTCTCTCTCTCTCAATTATCCATTATAAGGATGAGAAGCCCAAAGCTTGGACTTGAAGAAGAGCCTTTCATCACTTATGATGGACGGGGAGAAGTAAGAACTATGACCAAGGAAAGCGCAGGCATTTGAGAAGGTAGATGACATAAATGAAACTAAGAAGTTACCTGGCCTTGGACGCTCCTCATCTCAGCATCCTCGTAGCCATCAAGCTTCTGCTTCACTCTGAAAAGAGCGCGCGCTGCATCCTTGTTCCCTTCCCAACCATCTTGGGAGTCCTCTAAGCTCGACTCCGTATCTTCTTCACTTTCCTGAGAGATGTCAACAAATATCTTGCGCCTTTCAGATTGGAAGACATTTCTGAACAACCTTTTCACAAATAATTTTATAACATTTTCTCTTTCAGATTCATGAAAGAGAGAAATTACTTTGAATGGAATATCCGAAAAAGTCCTGAACTACAGAGAGAAATGATGCAAGATGAAATGGCTGCACAAGTTGTTACTGAAAGAGATTGTACCGCTAACAGTTGTATAAGTTACTTTTTCTTCATGAGATAAAATGAATAGTTTAAGATACAGAAGAAAACTGCTCTAAATGCAGTCTATATAAGAAAAGTTTGTCCCGACTAAGAATTCATATAAACTTGTTTTTGTCAAAGGGAGTAGTTTGAGTGGGGATGCGCTAAGATGACCGGACTAAGAGAAGAAAATCAGCACATAGATGAAGCGAGTACATTTTGTGAGAACAGAAAGAGTGGGGTCCAATTCATTTTTATTACACTTCAGTTTCCCGAAAGCGAAAAAAAGCATTTTCCGTAGGAATGCATCAAAATAAGAGGGAATAAGATATAAAAAAATTACAAAAGAAACGGCTCCAAAACCTACCGATGACAAAAATAAGGAGATAGATCAACTAATAATGACATCATCAAATGAAATAAAAACACAATACCTCTTGCCTTCGGAGAGCTTTGAGAGGAGAAAGCGCCCATTTATACAAGGGATCGTGGATAAAGACCTGAACCAGTGAGAGCGACAGTGAGGAAAGAGTGACAAAGATGACTTCGTATGTTCATATTTTGTAGGGTAAGGGAGTAACCTCCACAATGGTCAAAAGAGCTTCTTTATTCGTTCTCATCACAGAAAGGGTTTCTTCACAGCATCTTCTGAAGACACCTTCCACCCCAGTCACTCCCATGCCGTCGACGATATCCCTGGTCAACCTAAAAGGAACCTGAAAGAAGAAAAATCAATATGAAGGTGCTCATTTTTTTAATTCTCTTTGTCAGAGGAGAAGAAATAAACAACTAGTTGAAATATCAACGGACCCGCTCTGGAGTCTTAAGCATTAGGCCTTGCTCAAATGCGACACCGAGGTCTATGTGAACCACTTCAGCAGTTGATTGATCAATCAGAATGTTCATTGAGTGTCGATCACCAAGCCCAACTATGTAACCGACCTGAAACCACAAACAAGTTTAAGCTAAATAAAAGAATCCCAATAAAGGGAAACCCAGGGACAAAAAAACATCTGTTCCTTCACTTGATTCTTGGTTAGGTTTACAGTCTTCATCTTAAAGGAAGGAAAATTTAAGTGGGCCAAGCAGAAGTTAGGCCCAACACAAACAAGGAAATGATGACAAATAAAGGAGAGAATCTTAGACACCTACCATAGAACTTGCGGCCACGCTACGTGTGTAAGCAAGTCTTTTCTCAAACCAGTTTGAGGGCAGCAAGAACCTCTCCAAGAAGAAGTGGTGCAGTACTGGCCTGTCGATTTTAAACAAATCAGTAAAGGGATGGTTTTCTTTGAATTAGCACCCAGGTGGTGATCTGATGAATGAAGAAATCTAGCATTGAAAGAGGCTTTAACCCCCATAATTGTGATTTAGGGTTCATTACATGGTATTTATAGTGATGAGGGGAGAATCCGAAAGGGTTCCATGTTAATGGACTGCTAAATAGAGATAGAGGAGAGAAAAAAAAGAAAGCCATTCAACAATAAACATTAAATACCTGAAGTTTTCGTAGACTCTCTGAAACCCCTTGCGCTTGTCTTTTTCCTGCATTAAAAAGGTCACATCACAGTTAAATTCATAAAGAGAACAGTAAAGTAGAGTATGGTTTAAGAGATCAGTGGGCGTACATTAGTCATGTGCTCTCTGCATTGCATGAATGACCAATCTCCTTTTCTATAGCGCTTATGTGCTCCACCATTCCTCGAGCTGAGTGGTATTACAAAATAAATGATAGATGGGTTGTAGATTAAGTGCACAGGTTAAATTAGGGTGAAATAGTAAATATAAGGTGTCATGATATCAGACCTTCCTATGAGGTATTCACCAAGAGGAACTGTTTGATTTACCCACTCCAATACCCCAGCACTCGGCGTGAATGGAATTACCTGTTCCACCAGGGGTTTATGTAGCTTTTTTTATTATGAAAAAAATAAACCAAAATAAAGCTTTTTTCTCAAAAAAAGAATCTACATAAAGTTGGGGGTAGTCTTTGGCGTCCTGGATGATAATGACGAGAACATGATAGGTTGTCATTGTCATCGTCACTTGTCAGAGGCATCGCTATCCTCATCATTCATCCGTGGGTAGGATGACAATGACAATGAAGATCTGTGCATATGATAATGATGATGACTCATCATCGTCAACATCATGCTGGATGCTTTGAGACAGTCAAGAGAGAGTCAGCATATAGAGTTAAAATATTATTTAAATTATATCATCATCATTCCCCAAATGCTATTTATGACAATGATGACTCAACATCATGATCCTATATGCATAGAAATGAAAAGATGCATGATGATGGATGATGAATATAATTTGTACTAAATGTGTCTCTCTCATGACATCCAGCATAATGATGATGAATTATCATCTCCTTTGTTGCTCGGATGTCATTGACGATGATGAATATGATATCAGCCTCTAATAGTAGGGGGAGGTGCAAAACAGGATGAAAACAATAGAGATCATTCATACCTTATACGTTCGTATTTTCAGCCTTCGTTTCCATGTACCTCGATTTCCCTGTAAGAAGGAGTTAACTAGACCAAAGAACTGCTCCATCACCTGTATGGATTACACAGTATATTGGACAACATAAATCATTCCATCAATTAGATCAACGGCAGAAGATTGGGCAATACTCCAGGATGACTCTGCATGCTGACTCAACCTTTTTCAATAAAATGATTAAAAAAGCTTTCAGCTCATGATGTAAAATTTTCCACATTTGGAAATAGATTTTGATAATAAATATTTGAATATATATTTAAGATACAACCGAGTTGCATTTCTTACAGCATCTTGTCGCAGGTCATCGTTTCCAGACTTGGCTAATTGGCGGTACGTGCAGCCATCTGATCCAACACACTCGACAACTTTAGGGGCATTTATTCCATTCATTACCCTACATCATTGAAGTCAGAGTGAAGTCACATTGTAAGGACATATTTATAGCATTAAAGAAGATAAATATCTGTCAAAACTTGTACCCACATGATCGAATCTCCTAATCCTTTGAAATGAGGAAAAAATCCTTCGCCATATTGGCAACTGGGGTCTACTGGAAAAGTGGCTGTCACCACTGGTACCTGAAACCCCCATGAGTTATTCCAAATAAAACATGAGGCTAGAAATATTCTTTTTGAAATAGCACACATTTAAAAATTTTGAATTCCATTGGGGAGGAGGTACAACATGGAAGTAAGAAAAAGGAGGAAATGATTGACGAAATGAAGATAAAACCAAAATCCATTCAGAGATAATAACCCTTAAAAGGAGAAATTACGATAAAACCTGCCAGCACAAACTTTTACAAAAAATTTAGATGGCCATTTTGAACCAGGATAGATGGCTATTTTTTTTTCAAAAAAAAATCATGCGAGCGTATGACCGCTATTTCATTTGGCTCTTGTATTATTCTCGCCATTGTAGTAACCCTACTAACACACCATATCGAATAAAATAACCTAAAACACAGGACATAGAGGCCAACTGGGGATAATTCAAATTGATTAATATATCTCTCATGTAATTTGTTGAAGATCAAAGAATGAACTCCCCCTGTCAACTTTATAGTGAAAAAAACTAGACAGAAAAGCCAACTATATCGTACAATCACCATCCACATCTTAGTAAAGTCCCAATTCATTCAGAAGTAAAGTCTACAACAAAACATGATTGGACATGTGGTGAATAGAAAGGGGAAGATGAATCTTGGGTGGTGGACTTGGATAGTGGAGTTTCACAAGTGGGTGGGGGGGGAGGCATCTAGTTGAATGAAATCCCAGCAAAGAGAAGACAGTGAAGGGGTGGTGGGTTGGAGAGAGAGATGCCAGCAGGAACAATAGGATGAAGACAACAAGGAAGGAGAGCGAGAATACCTCATCATTTTTAATGTGTTTTCCCTGTCTTCCTCACTAAAAGGCAGGGTGCAATGGGCTCATGGGTTCCATCCTGACATTATTGGTATAAAAGTATATTTTACATCAGTATCTTCACAGAAATCATCATGGTCATTGCCCATTATGCCTTTAAAGTTTATGTTTGAGTCATGAGGCCAGATATGATATTAATTGGCAACAACCACAGCTAGATTATCTAAAAATCATGGGACTGATTTTGCATTAACTACTGCCATAATATTTATATTTTTTGGAATATTATGGGGTTGTACAAACTCCTACTTTTCCTGCAGTATCAGGTCTATAGGAACTATTACCAATCCAGAAGACATTATAATGGAGGTTGTCAACAGGCTGCTAAGGTCCTAACTAGGGCGTACAAAAACAAGAGGAGGCACAGAAATGGTGGTCACATGTGCATCTCGCATGTGAGAATTTCAATACCTGAAGGCGCCCGACTGTGGGAAACTCTGCTACTACAAATAAGAGAGCTTGAGAAGGAGCCAACTTTTTTGGCTTCTTTCACAAAGGCTATTGGAGTTCCTGGTGGGGGATCCTCTTGCTCAGATCTTGATGGGAAGAACATTGATTCAACTGGTTCCTTCAACTAACTAGAAGACATTAATCTGATCCTCCCTTGCCATATTCTTCTCGTTTCTCTACTCTTCTTCTATGCCTTATTCTCAAATAAGCAATCATGTGAACAATCCTAATTCCAGATATATCTCAAGCTCTACATTTGCTTGAATCTTTTAAGGATTTGTTCGAAGATTCCTGGAATGACACTCTACAGTACTCGTAAACCATGATCATTGTCATAGCCAACAAAGAATCCAAACATTCCCTTGTTTAATCAATTATTCTACTTGTACTTTACAGTTTGAGACAAAACTGTATCATCTACGAGCACATTTCACACATGCCTACAGCTATATCTTCCACCTAATATTTAACAAAAATTCACCCACGCCACAAAATACAAATTTTTTGTTATAAAAGATGGAACACATGATCTCCACGCACTCGAGAATTCGCAAACACAATGATATCAGATTAGGCCAACCTGCTAGTACACCTTAACTGGCTCCATATTATTAGGCGCACTGAACCCATCAATAAGGCTGGTGTTAAAAATCTGTCAAAATTCTAACTCCCTTAAGGTTGAATGTGCCCTTTTCAAGTGCCACCTAGTTCTTCTGGTCTCCTCCTTGTGTTTAAGGAAATAAAACTTCAACTCTAAGTCTTGCCCTGGCTGGCTGAAAATAAAAGCTCACAAACCACCGGGTAGACAACCACTTATGTCACTAATTCCGCACATGAGAACAAGTCACCCGAAAAAAAAACAGCTAATGTGGATCACTTGTGATACATTGTAAATTTACAAATCTCTTAAATAAAAAAGGAAAAAAGCAGGTCGATGGTAACTAGTGGCTCACATACATAAGTCTAAAACCACAAAAAAAAAGAGAACGACAGAGGGAAAGAAAGAAATAATGACAAACAGCTGGATTTCTGGATTCTCAACCCAAGGGTCTCCATGAAAACAATTACATAGCTTAAGTAAGACAGCACATAAGGAATGATTATAATGATGAATATGAACCATTTGCTTAAAAAATAACTGTGCTGGAAGATACTAATAGTAGAGATATTTAGCCTTACAAGCTCAAGATTACGAACACTTCGGATTTCTCTCGGTAGTGGTATTCGCCTGTTAGTTTCCTGCAGTAGTCAAATTTTCAAGATGATTGAACGATTATAATTTATAAACCTATATAACGCCACAAAAGATGATTGAATAATATTAGAAATATACAAGGCTAATGAGGGTTGTTTTTGATAGGAGAAATACATACCTCCTTTTTAGTTTCTATTTCTGCAAGCTTGATATAAATATCAACCATTTGCTTCATCTGCAAAATCCCATGATATCATATTTATTGCAAATGAGTTCAAAACAATTGATTTCAGCTATACATCAGCTGAAAAACTGCATGCAAGAGTGACTATGATTTCGGACTGATAGGGAAAGCAGGATAAGAATGAGTAGAGTTCTACTTCCACAAATTGTATGGGCTGGAAATAAAGCAGTCAGAAGGTCTACTACTTCAACCTAGACAGGCCGTGGCTGCAGGAGGTCGGCTTCAAGGCTGAGGTAGAGAGAAATTGGTCAGCACAAACCCAACTTGGATCTGAAACAGAAACACTAGAGGCAAGAATTCACGACTGTAACATTACCTTGTGGAGATCCACAAGTGCATACATGATAACAGAAAATATACCAGAAGAGAGGCCTTGCATAGGATCAAAGAATTGGATGCTCTGGAAGATAATCGGATTTTGGAAGAAGATGAAGCAAAGGAGTGAAGTGGAGGGGCGGGGTGGCAGAAGAAGACAAGAAGCTTGAGATGGATTGGAAACAAAGGTCCAAGCAACTATGGCTAAATGCACGGAAAGCGACCACGAGATTCTTCCATCTGTCAACAAACAGGAGACGACGGATCAAAAATATTCAGAACTGAAGGTGGGAGGCCAGGAACATGTTGGACCACAGTCGGTGGGCTGTGCTGTCGTAGAACACTTCCACTCTTTAAGATAGGACGGCGTAACCGCTGGGTGTCGTGCAATAGGAGGTGCATGGACGTTGTATCTGGTTCACAAAGCAGAATTGATCCGGCTTTCTCAGAGGAAGAGGTCAAGGAGGCAATTAAAGGACTCAACAGCGAAGGGGCATCAGGCCCTGATGGTTTGCCAGTATTCTTCTACAAAGAGTTTTGGGAATCGGTGAGGCCAAATGTGAAGGCCTACTGGAAAGATGATGTTCCTTTGCCAAGGGACCGACAGTATGGAGAGAATCAACTTAGTATTCCTGTTTCTCCTACCAAAGCTACATGGCGCTGAATGAATCGAGGATTTCAGATCAATTTCGCTTTCCAACTCCATTTATCTACCTATTGCTAAGGTCTTGGCAAACGACATGAGGACGGCGATCAGGGAGCTTGTTGGATCCTCCCAATAAGCTTTTATACCAAGCCGCTTATTGGTTGATAGTGCAGTCGTGGTGGGAGAGATATTAGCTTCATGGAAAAAGCAAGGGACCAAGGATTTCATATGGAAGGTTGACTTTGCCAAGGCCTACAACACACTAGACTAGGGCCTCCTATGGGCATCAATGAAGAGGAGAGATTTCTTGAAGGAATGAATCACATGGGTGCAGCAATGCATAATATTGTACTCAGTGTTGGTGAATGAGAGGCCAGAAGCCGGGCATATACAATGGCAAAGGGGGGTAAGGCAAGGATGCCTGCTTGCCCCTCTAGTGGCAGATGCACTCACAACTTGCACCAATCTAGCATGTTCCCACGGTCTATTGAGGGATACCAGACAACAAGCTATCCCGAGTGTATTCCGCAACTGCACTGCGCTGATGACACCACCTCTTCTATAGAAGGCTCTGTGGAGGAGGCGTAAGACTCGTCCATCTTACTCGACCTATGTACAGACTTCTCTGGCCTACAAATCAATCGGATTAGGTCAGCATTTGTGGGTAGCAGCTTTTCGCAAGAGGAAGGGCAATGAGCAGAGGTGCTGGGTACACTGCTCAGAAGTCTATCTATGAGATACTTCTGCCCACTATTGACCATAGGGAGGATGACTATGGTAGATTGTCAGCCCGTGGTAGAGAAGGTCGAGAGATGGCTGGAAGGATGGCAGACTAAGGTACAGTCTAGAAGAGGTCGATTAGTGCTACTGAGGTTAGTACTTGATACGAACCTTGATCTAGGCTCGTATCGGAGGGAGGGTAAAGGACGTGGTAAGTTAGAAATTCCCGGGGAAGAACGGGAATGGTCGGGCGAAGGCCGAGCTGAGGGGGTAGGGATCGGTCGGGGACGAGCCGCCTGATGACGCGGTGATGCAGAGACGACCGTGAGGACGGGGATTGTGGAGGGAGATCAAGCGTGGATATTGAAGGGACGAGAGAGAAAGGAAACCAACTATTACTTAAACTCCAACATTCAGTCTGCCCTCCTCAAAGGAGGGCTGTGCTATTTACAGGCAACACAGAGAGGAAGGAAGCATAGCAGTATGACGATAATGCCCCCCGACGCATCCGGGGAAACCTATCAGTACTATTGTCAAGTCCCATCTTCCACCTCTCAGTGTTCAAGATGCTGGCAAGAATTGGTCAGAGACTTGATGGCCTGATGCGTCATTTCTTATGGAAAGGTGCCAGGCCCGTCTATAGACCTACCGAACAAGGAGGCTTGAGCATCCTGCACTTACAAAGCATGAATGTAGCAATATTAACAAGGTGGGTGACATGGCTCATGCACCCTCGGGAGGACATAGTCATCCAAAATCTGCGAGAAAGTGGCCCCAGGCAGAGGAGTATCGCCTTTCTGGCAGGGCCTTAGACAGATTTTCCTCCAAGATAGAGACTTCTTCTATGCCCAATTAGGAGACAGTTCCCTATTTCGCGTTAGTTAGGAAGGATCAATGGTCTTTGGGTGGCCCTTTGAGGGAGATATTCCCTCAGCTCTGTGTTATCCAGATGCTTGGATGTCACGGTGGGGGAGTGTGGGGACAACACATGGAATCCGAGCGTAGATGGTGCCCTGTCAGACCAGACGGTGGCGAATTTCTTGGGCATGCAACAAGCCTTCATTCAGTGCTGGCCAAGCCATGGAGAACAAGACGAATGGGTTTGGACATGCAATCCCTTTTCAGTTCGGAAGACCTATATGAGGATCTGTTAGGGAAATGAGGACTAATCAACTATGCATGCATGTCGAGCCATTTGGTACCTAAAGGTTCCACCAAAGGTCAATATCTTTGGATGGCTCTTAAAGTGCAGGAGACTGGTTACACACGTCTACCGCAAGAGGATGTATCCTGATACATCCGCAGCATGCACTTTATGCATAAGAGGCTATGAAGTCTGCAACCATTTATTATTTGAGTGCCCCTTTGCCGGCTTGATTTGGGCCATCCACGCGCACTTGGCAGCGCATGTGATATTGGAGGTGATCTTGTGGGAGTTCATAAGGAAGGGGGCCCCCGGAGGGAGGAGGGGGGCTGAGCGTTGGGAAATATGGCTAGACCACAATGAGGCAATATCTAGGGGGCATAAGGTGTCCAACGATGGGTGCGCCCACAAGGTCGAGGGCTTCCTGGCCTCATGATTTCCTCGAGGTGTAATCATTTTAGGGAGGGGTCGACCATGTAAGAGGAGAGCTTTAGCTCACTTCACATGTAGCTATCGGTGGTAACCACTTTGTCAGGTGACTGCCTTAAATCGTTTTCAAAAAAAAAGTTCTACTTCCGCAAAGTTATATTTTTGACTCAGTCATCTCGTTATTTCCTTCATCTCGTAAAGATATCTATACTCGCACCTTGGGTTGCCCATATGCCAGGAGCTGAAGCTTATGCGGCTCTGAATTTCAACTGATCTCACAGTGGCTTTTCCTATAAATCTTGGCCAACAAACCTCATGGTCAGCATCACCAGAAGATTGGGGACTGATAGGAGCCCTTGCTCAAAGATAAATATTGCATTATTGACCAAAAGTGGAGTACTATAGCTGGGGCCCTTTTTTACATTTCATATATTTGCTGAATTGGGGAACAAGGAGGAGGTGAAGAGGTGGGGACCTACCCTGCAATCTGATTTCTGTAAAAAAAAGGCCTCCCTATCATTTATCATGATATCAGGGTCCTGATAAATAATTTGACCCTGTGATCCATGATAAGAACCTTGATGTAGGTTCCTAATAGGAGGGACGTGGAGGGCGAGGCACAGTAGATGTTCTCGGTATCAGAGAGTAGAATGGGAATGATCAGAGGGGTTGAATGGAGGAGACAGGATCAACCAGGGACGAGCCGCCTGAAGGTGCGGTGAGGGTTGACGATCGCTGGGTGTTAGGATTGTCAGAGACTATAAAGGTACTGTTCAGCAGGGGTAGGGATCAGATTGGAGGGGAGCTGACTGAAGATCTGGTGAGATGATCATGGGGATAGGGCATCACAGTATGGTCAAGGGAAAGGGGCTGAGATGGGGAGGATCAACCAAATTAGCCAGGAGGCTGATCTTAGCTTAATTCTTGACTTTACTCCTTGTTGACATTATTGTCTCCTTTCCTTTATCTTTTCTTCTTTCTATTATTAGCTCCTTTCTATTATTAGCCCATTAAGGGCCCTTTCTATTATTAGCCCATTAGGGCTCCCTATAAAACCCCTTGTAATCTCTTTGTTTGAGTATCAAGAATTGTTCTTTCTTCTTGTCTTCATGGTATCAGAGCCCTAACCCTAACCCTAATCCGGGTTCCTGGGCTCGACCGTAGCTCCGATCTCTGGCGTTTCTACATTCGCCACGATCTTGAGCTCCTTCTCCTTCCGGTTGGCTACCTGCTCCTGGCGGCGCAGCTTCTTTCCGGCCACATTTCCCACTTCCCGCACCGCGCTCCCTCCTCGGCTGTGCTTCTCTCTCGGCAGCGTATGCTTCCCTCTCGACCGCGCGCTCTCCTCTCGGTCGCGGCCGCGCTCCCTCCTCGACTCTTCAGCCGCGCACGCAGCCAATAGCCGCGGGCGTTCCTGCAGCCGTGTGCTCCTCGTGCGACACTTCATTCTGTGATCAAGATGACGGAGCCTGTATCGGTTTCCGGTGTGACGCCAGCATCGACGCCAGCATCGACGCCACCCAGTGTGGGTCAAACGTCAAATGATTCGGAGGCACCTCTTGAGTCGGGGAATTGGTCGGCTTCACCTGGACCGTTTTCTCTGCCTCGGATGCCTCCAGATGGGATGTTCACCGGCTTTAACCTTCTTCAGTGGCAGCAATATGTCCAGATTACTCTCAAGGGATGACTGATGCGTCATTTACTTGAAGAAGGGCCTTCCAAGACAGACTCCAAGTACTATGACTGGCTAGACGTTGAAGGGGTGGTCCATCGATGGCTTTTGGATAGTATTTCACCGAGTATCAAGGGTGAATTTCTGTCTCTTGAGTCTGCCCGGGCCGTGTGGGAAGCGGCCCTTGACAGCCACTCCAAGAAAAATAATATTGCCACACTGTATGAGCTAGTGCATCGGGCCGCCAATCTACGTCAAGGAGACAGGGCGATCATGGAGTACAGCACAGAACTCATTTCTCTGTGGAATGAGATTGATCACTACATGCCTCCGGACCCTCACTCGGTGGATCGCAAGTACACTCTTCAACTTCGGTTTTTTCAGTTCCTGCTAGGACTTAATCCGGAATATGAAGCGGTACGGGCTCAGCTTATACACCGGGAGAAAGAGCTTTCCTTCAAGGATGCGCTTCGCAGCGCGAGAATTGAAGAATCTCGCTTTCAGCAGTCCCAGACCCCGGCTTCTGCACTTGTAGCACATTCGTCTTCCTCCACGCGCTCCTCGGTGACGACCACATCGACTGGAGCAGGAGCTTCATCTCGTGGTCCATCTACTCGGACTGAGGAATCCTCCAAAGGTGATCCTTCCCTTTTCTGCAATTACTGCAAAAAGCGGGGTCACTCCAAGGAGACGTGCTTTAAGCTTCAACGGAAGCGAACACAACAGAGCAATCTCGCTACGGTTGCACCTTCTGTCAACCAAGTACCGATGCCTGGTCAAGTGCCTCTGTCCTATGGTCTTCTTCCAAGTGGAGATTCTTCGGCGAGTGCTTCTCTTCCCGGCTTTACACCTGAAGAAGTGGAACGTCTTCGGCGATTGCTTGACCCTCCAGTCGTGGGCTCGTGCTCTCTAGCTAACACGGGTATATCCACCATTCCTTCTCCTCCTCCACCATCTCCGTCGTCATCATCATCCACTTGGCTTCTTGACTCTGGTGCCACTGCCCACATGACACCCAATCCTAGAGCTTTTGAGACCTATGAACCCGTTTCTGGCTCCTCCAAAGTTAAAACAGCTTCCGGTGATCTTCTCACTGTGGCTGGGATTGGTCGTGTGTCTCTCTCTCCTTCGATGAACCTCACTAAAGTCCTTCATGTTCCACGGCTTGCTCATCATCTTCTTTCTTTATCCCGCCTTGTTCGTGATCTGAACCAAGATCTTATATTCACTCCTAATACATGTTTTTATCGTGATAAGGTGTCGGGGAGGACGATTTCCATTGCTGAGGAGCATGAGGGTCTCTATCTTGTTCGATCTCCCTTGTCTCCCCTCGCTGTTGCTGCCGCTGCAGTTCCCCTTTCGGCGTCTCATGAGCGTTTGTGGCTTCTCCATCGACGCCTCGGCCATCCATCCTTTGCTACTCTTTATTGTTTATTTCCAAAACTTTTCCAAGGCCACTCTGTGGACCACTTTGTTTGTGATGCTTGTCGAATTGCTAAACATCATCGTACTACGTATCCTATTTCTTCTTCCCATTTGACGACTCCTTTTGCTCTCGTTCACACCGACGTGTGGGGACCCTCCCCTGTTCATAGCACGTCCGGTGCTCGGTGGTTATGTATATTCATTGATGACGCTACTCGTTTCACGTGGGCCTATCTCTTGAAAAATAAATCAGAGATCTCCCTTGTTATTCCTCAGTTCTACTCTCTCATTCAAACTCAATTCTGCACTTCTATTCGTCGCTTCCGCTCCGACAATGCCCGAGACTATGTCAATTCCACGTTAAGTACTTTCTTCCAAGAAAAAGGCATCATCCATGAAACCACATGTCCTTACACCCCCAGCAAAATGGAGTTGCAGAACGAAAATTTCGTCACATTTTTGAAATGGCTCGGAGCCTCTTATTTCACATGCATGTGCCAAAGTATTTTTGGGCTGAAGCTGTCCTAACTGCCATTCATCTTCTCAACCGTCTTCCGTCTCGCGTACTTAACTACTCTACTCCCATTGATTGTCTCCAGCATTCCTTCCCCAACATTTCTCTCCGAACCAATCTTACCCCTCGTGTCTTTGGGTGCGTTTGCTTTGCTCCTAACCACCATCTTGGTCGTGACAAGCTTGATCCTCGGGCCATGTAATGTGTCTTCGTCGGCTATGCTTCTACTCAAAAGGGTTATCGATGTTATCATCCACCCTCTCGTCGATTTATTGTCACCAAGGATGCTACCTTTGACGAATTCACTCCGTATTACCCCTCTTCTTCTCCACCTTCTCCTTCTTTACCACCTCAATCAGATCCCCTTGAATTTCTTATTCTTCCTAACTCATCTCCCTCGTCACCAGTCCCAAGTCCTTCCTTGCCTGTTCCTCTCGAAGAGCCTCCATCTGATATTCCCATGAACACCTTGTCCTCTGATCCTCTGCCTGCACCAATCCCAAATCCACCTGTCCTTACTAAAGATCCATCCTCTGCTTCATCGAACCCTCTTGCAGAGTCCCCATCGGATCCCTCTATCCCACTATGTTGTGCCCCTTTACCTATATGCCGTTGCCCGCCAGAAAAACGCTATGGTATCACTCTTGCTCGTCGCAAGCCTCGTGTTCCTCCTACCCCTGAAGTTCCCTCATCCTCCTCATCCACTCCTCTTGAAAATCCTTCATTAGCACTTGTGTCTTGCCCTCATCCTTCTCCATTGTATCCATTAGCCGCATCCATCTCATCTCATCGTCTTTCCCCATCCTACCACGCTCTTCTCACCTCCCTTGACACTATCTCCTTCCAAAGACGGTGGGCGTAGCCTCTCTCTTCCTCATTGGCGTCGGGCAATGGAGGAGGAGCTACAAGCACTTGCCCTAAATGACACATGGGATCTGGTTCCACTACCGCGGGCAAGCACTTGGTTGGCAGTCGTGGGTTTATGCTGTAAAGCACAATTCGACGGCTCTATTGAAAGGCACAAGGCACGTGTTGTGGCGCAAGGGTTCACCCAACAGTATGGCATTGATTATCAGGAAACGTTTGCCCCTGTGGCCAAGATGAACACTGTCCGGATTCTCTTGGCTCTTGCCGCCGATCGGGGCTGGATATTGCAGCAATATGATGTCAAGAATGCTTTTCTTCATGGTTATTTGTCTGAGGAGATCTATATGGCCTTACCTCCTGGATATGCCTCCTTAGTGCCGTCTACTCCGAGTTCAGTTGTTTGTCGCCTGAAGAAAGCGCTGTACGGTTTGAAGCAATCTCCTCGTGCTTGGTTTGGCCGTTTCACCATGGCCATGAAGAACCGGGGATACCGTCAGTGTAATGGAGATCACACGCTTTTCTACCGTCATTCCACGTCCGGGGGAGTGGCTATTCTTCTCGTGTACGTGGATGACATTATCATCACGGGTGATGATACGGATTCCATTACTCAACTGGCTATGTATCTGTCGTCGGACTTTGCCATACGTCATCTTGGCCC
This sequence comes from Wolffia australiana, assembly GCF_029677425.1. Lineage (NCBI taxonomy): Eukaryota > Viridiplantae > Streptophyta > Magnoliopsida > Alismatales > Araceae > Wolffia > Wolffia australiana. The sequence continues at coordinate 7,391,735 of NC_135839.1, read as the reverse complement.
ATTACGATATTTTCTTGGTATTGAGGTGGCTTATTCTTCGAGTGGGATTTTCATCTGTCAGCGGAAATACACAGTGGATCTTCTTTGCGAGCTGGGAAAGGAAGACTCCAAGCCTATTTCGACACCGATTGATGTGAGTCATCGACTTGGTGCGGATGAGAATGAAGATCCGGCTGAGCCCGGACAATATCGAAGACTTGTGGGCAAACTGCTCTATCTCACCCACACCCGTCCCGACATTGCATATACAGTGGGTGTTCTAAGTCAGTTTATGCAGAACCCTCGAATGAGTCATCTTCATGCTGCCCATCGCCTCCTCCGTTTCTTGAAGGGCACCATTGGCCGTGGATTAATGTTTCGACGTCACAGTGGTCTGCGTCTAGAAGTCTACACTGATGCCGATTATGCAGGATCTGTGGTTGATCGTCGGTCGACCTCTGGGTACTGCACCTTCTTGGGAGGCAATCTTATTACTTGGAGGAGTAAGAAACAGAAAGTGGTCTCTCGATCAAGTGCTGAAGCGGAGTTCCGTGCCCTTGCGCATGGTCTTTGTGAAGCACTTTGGATTACCCAACTGCTTCGTGAACTAAGGTGTCCGGTTTCTTCCCTTGTTCAGCTGTTCTGTGACAACAAATCGGCTATCAGCATTGCTCATGATCCCGTCCAGCATGATCGTACAAAACACATTGAGATCGATCGACATTTCATTAAAGAGAAGCTTGAGTCGGGAAATTTCTGCACGCCATATGTTCCGTCAGCTGAACAGCTTGCAGACATCTTCACCAAAGGGCTTCATGCCCCTCGGTTTGAGGAGCTCTGTTCCAAGCTGGGTGTGGAAAACATCCACGCTCCAGCTTGAGGGGGAGTGTTGACATTATTGTCTCCTTTCCTTTATCTTTTCTTCTTTCTATTATTAGCTCCTTTCTATTATTAGCCCATTAAGGGCCCTTTCTATTATTAGCCCATTAGGGCTCCCTATAAAACCCATTGTAAGCTCTTTGTTTGAGTATCAAGAATTGTTCTTTCTTCTTGTCTTCACTCCTAAAGAGAGGGCTACACATATCTATAGATGAAGGAAACAATCTATCCTAAACAACAAATGACTCAAGTTCCCCTAATGATTATTAATGGTCCAATATCTTTCTTTTTATATGAGGCTCCACTGAGTACGTGGCCCACCCCTCTCACTCTGTATGGCCTTTCTAAGACAACCTATCTTGTCCAATGGAATCTTCAGCTGTTTTGGTTAAAACCTTAGTCAAAAGAACATCAAGATCAGGGAGCAGCAGGGGAGGAAGAAGAAGGCTGGATTAAGTTTGACAATAAACTGAACAAGACTTAAACATCATTGACATCATATACTTTGAACATTTCTTTAAATCTAGGGGACAAAGACCCATAGATGCCAAGAGGAATAGTAAGAATAGGAACCAAATGTCAGTGGGAGCAAACTACATGCTCATAAATTAAGATTTTTTGCAAGAAGAATTTTTTGAAGACCAACTTAACCCTAGCACACTTCAAAGGCTGAAAATAAAGATGGCTGTGATGGGGTAGAAACAAGAAATAGAGTCATGGACATTACCTGTCTTATAATGGGTCCATGGTATGAGGACAACTCATTTAGAAGATTCTCAGCAGCCAGTTTCTTGTCCATGTCTACAATGAAGGAATTTCTGCTCCTCTGTTTGTCCTTAACGCGGTCACCATTTGCTAGGGCCAATAGCTGGAATTTGTTGGATAAATAACAAAGAAATTTGATTTTAGATGAATAAGTTTTTATTAAGTTTGATTAGTAACATAAGGACTTATGATTTATTCATTTGACAGGTAATTATTAAGGATTTATGATCTTATTTTGAGTCCCAAACACAAATTTGTGATGATATTAAACTTAGAAGTTTACCTGCCTTCTACAATAGAAACTAACAAAAAATATATATTTTTCAATGTGTGTCGAAATTCACACGGAAAAGGTTAAACAAGGTGCCCCAAGTTAAGAAGGCTCAATCAGGACTCTCAGATGGGTTACCTAGCAAGATGGCCATGTAGAATCCTTTCCACTGATTCACCCGCCAATGGGATGAATGCCAAAAAATATGGAATTTTACAGAGAAATTAATGCTTTAGAGTGGAGATAAAGAAGTAAAATTCATGAAGCAGAGATCAACAGAGCTATTTCACTTACCTTATACAGTAATTTGTTTTCAAAAAAAATAAATTCTTGCAAAAAAATTAATTCAATCATTAAGTGTTCAGGTAATGATAACTGCAATCTGATGCACAAATTTTAACATTTACTTTGGAATCCAACTCCATCAATCAGATGTGCGGAACTGATTGATGGAGTTGGATTCCAAAGTTTTAGGCTTGGACTGTCATAATAGTCAATCAGCATACTGGGTTCTCCTTCATCTTTACCTTGATCTCTCTCCTCTATAGGTTCACTTCTCTCTCTCCTTCTCATTCCTCTTCATCCTCTCCTTCTTTCTCACCTCTCTCTCTAGGTATATATTCCCTTCACAAAAGTCCTAGTTAGGACTCCTGCTTCGAGCCTGAGCAAGCAGCCCTTCTTCTTCAGCATCCAGCGCACGCGCCAAAGCCGCCTCTCGCGCGCAAGCTTCTCTGCTGGCTCAACGCTTCGCCTTCTTCGCCCGCCCGCAAGCCGCCACCCTCTCGCCATCGCCGCGCGCCGCACGGCCGCCCGCGCGCCCGCCCGCCAACCGAGCCCGCGCCCAGCAGCGCCTCCCGCCGCGCGCGGCCGCGGCCGCGCCCGCGCCGCCCCCCGCAACGCCGCGAAACACGCGCCAGCCGGCCGCGCGCAGCGGGCGCGCGCCAGCCGCCGCGCCGCGCCGCCGCCGCCGCGCGCGCAGCAGCGGCCCGCGCCCGCAGCGCGCGCCGCGCCCGCAGCGCCGCAGCAGCGCGCGAGCCGCGCAGCGCCCGCCGGCGCCGCCGCGCCCGCCCCGCGCCCAGCGCCGCGGCAAGCAGGCTCCGCCGCACGCCGCCGCTGCTGCTGTTTGCAGTAGCCCGCGCGCGCCAGAGCGCGCGGTCGCCGCCGCCCGAGCGTCCGCGCAGGTCCCAACCCCCGCGGCGCACGCTGGGCTTGTATGCCGCGGCTGAACGGCGCAAAGGGCACTCCTTGGCTCCCGGTTCCGGCTAACTGCTCTCTGCATGCACCGAACGCCCGATCTCCACCAAGTTTCCCGCGGCTGAAGCAGACCGCTCCGCACCGCTGAACATCTCGCGACCTCTCTCCTTCCCGTCACGGACCCGCGCACTCTCCGCCCCAAGCCCGGTCATCCTCCCTCCCGGCTCTCCTGCGCGCGTCTCTCAAGCCCGTGCTGACCATTCCTCCGCTCACCTAATACACTGCGCCTCCGTACAGTGCGCGACTTCCATGCTTTCAGGGAGCCCCTTGAGTCACGGACTGCATTTCCAGCCTGTTACTTGGAGGTGGATGCATACCCCTCCACGGCACCTCGACTGGATCGGCTCGGCCATGCTGGCCTGGCGGCGATGCTGATGACGAGGTGGCGGATCGCTGGGCCGGGCGGGTGGTGATGTCCGACATGGTCGCGTGTCGTCATTTCTCTCTTTTGAATCCGATCCAAGGCGCAGGCGTTATGGACTATTATGTCGCATGTCGCGTCCCACCCGCCCTGTGGCCTGCCTCAAGCATGCGATGTCATTAGCTCCGCCCTACGGGCAACGCGCTCGCGCTGTCTCGCGCCTGTCTTGATGTCAGGCGCCGGGCGGCTCCGCTCTCGCCCTCCCTTGGAAAGTGGTGCCTCCGCCGCCGGAGGCCTCTGCCTTGCTTTCCAAGTCGTGGGGTCCGCGGGGCTGTTGCTCTCCTGCCGTCCTTCCCGCTGCCTCATCTTCGCCAAACAAAGAGAAATCTTGCCCCGGGATCGTGCCCGTACGCCGGTTTGGCTCCAGCGCTGCCTCTGCCGCGACTGGCTTGAGCGCACGCCGGGCTTGCCGTCAAGGGGCCCCCACACTTCCCGCCCTGCATCCCAGCCATCCAGCCCAGCAATGATGAGTCGCGTGAGCCCGTCAGGTCCACTCAGTCCGTCTCTTGCCCGTGCCGGCGTGCGCCCCATCTTGCCCCTCACGCCGCGTGATTCACCCGTCCTTTCCCGCCTTGTCCTTCCCCCAGCTGACCAGCTCACAGGTTGACCCTTCTTCCTCCCACGCCCTCTCTGCGGATACCAGCTTGACTGGTGGACGCCTTGAGACCATGACCGGTTCTTCCTTCCTTTTCTGGTCTGGTGTCCCCGCACCTGCTGTGGAGGAGGGGTCCACAGATTATTGTGGGGCCCGAAGTCCGTCACCCCCGTTCCTTCAGTCTGCGCGCATATCCGTGGTCGAGTGTTCCACATCCCTTGGTCCGATTGGTTCCGACACGGCAGGGTGATTTGACACAACTTCGTACTTCATTCGATTTTCGGGTGCTCTGTTCACATTCATGGACTCTTGTGACTTTGACTGTCAATCGAAGAAGACTGCAGCGGTCGGGTTACATGATGGGACGCTGCTGTTCTCAGAGGGGGATCTTGGGGACAAGCGTGCAGCGGTGCTTGTTGACTGGCCCGAGGACCAGCGCCGACATTGTCTTCTTACCACTCACGGCGTCCGGGGCATCCGTCTTTCCGAGTTGGCTTTCGAGGACCAGCGCGGGCCTCCTTCTTACCATGTTTTGAAAGACTTTTTTCGCATCCGTGTATTACTTTTTGGCCTCGACTCTGTGTATCCTTCCTGCACGACAGGCCTCATCGCAGGACGGTGGTTCTGCATCGCCTGCTGCTTCCGCGTGCCGACTACGCTTCCCGCATTCGGCTTGTCTTTCTGAGGCCGATCTTGTGGGCGACCCGCCTTCTGTTGCGCTTTGAAGGCGCCCGCCGGCGGACTATTCCTACTTGTTGGATGCCTGCTATCAGCGTGTTCGCGTCGACTTCCCAGCGGAGCGCTTCCTCGATCGCTCCGTTCGCACTACACGGTCCCCGCACCAGATTGGGACTGGATTCTCCGTCCCGGCCTCTGCGGGAATGGCGCGGCGTATTCGACCCGCCGCGCGGCGTGCCGCCACCGCACCGTCGCCCACACGCGGCGGCTGCGCTTGGTCTGGCGGTACCGCGCCATGGGCCGCCGGAAGCGTGTCGGGGAGCCTCATCTCATCTCCCGCTGCCCACCGCTGCAGTTCCACGCCCCGCGTCCGCCTTGGGGACTCCGTTTCCTTCAGCCCGCGTCTTACCGCTATTGCTCGCCTCACCTTCCTCCCCAGCTGGATGCGCGCGGCTCAAATGTCACCGGCTTCGCCGGCTCTTTTAGCTGAAAATCTTCTTCGGGCGCGCTCGTTCTTCTGGCAAATGGCTAAATGCTTTCATCCCTCTTCGCATCCCTCTTCGTCGCTTGTCCGCCTCGCTAAATGCAGTTTTTTCTCTTTCTTCTCTTCTTCTCTCTCCCTTTGCTCCTTCTCCCCCTGCTCTCCATCCGCCCCTCTTCTCTGCTCCCCCCTTCCTCCCGTCGTCTTCTCCTCCCCCGGTCGTTCATCCTCCTCTTCTTTTCTCCCACTCTTCGTCCTTCGCCTCTCCCCATTGCCCCCTGCTTATCTTCCTCCCGAATCCCTTCCTCGCCCCTCGCTCCTCTTCTCCTTTCTCTCGCCTCCATTATCTTCTCCCCGCTCTTTCCTCCGCCTCTTACGTCGCTGCTCGATGACCTTCTCCCGTGCGCCAGCTGCCCCCACTCTCTCGCCAGTGCCCGCCAGTGCCTTCGCCCCCCTCCACCTCTCGACTTCTCCCTTGTCTACTCATCATCGCCTCACCCCCGCGCCTCCTTTGACCGCCCCTGCGAGCTCCTCCACACTCTTCGGCGTGGATGACGATGCTATCGCCTCTGCCCAAACCACCGGCGATGAGCTGGTCCTCAACCCAAAACCAAGGGATGTCTCTCTTGGTTTCTCCCGCGGCGCTCACCAGCACGCGTCTTGATTGCTTTGACTCCCACGCGTGATGGCTCGCTTCACCTCCGCTTCACGCGGCGTCGCGGCGTGCTCGGTTTTCTCCGCCGTCCCGGATTTACGGGACCGCCGCCTGCGCTCCGCCGGCGCGCCCTGTGACAGGACGTTGGTTCGCTTGTTCGGCGATGGTTGACGCGTTCCTTCATGGCTCTCTCGCCCGAAGTTCACGCATGGTTCATCCTCCGCTGCCCCTCTTCACGCCCGGGGCGGCCTACCCTCTCGCCTGTCGTTGTATCCGGCGGGACTACGGCTGCCCCATGTCGGGAACGCTTCAGCTCCACATCTGCGTATCGCCGGAAGCAGTACTCCGTCATGCGCGACTGAAGGTTCTCTTCTTGCCGGAAGCCGCCGGCCACCCGCCGGCGGCCCCGGCGTCGCACGGCGTGGTCTCCACCGCCGCGACATCACACTGCCGGCTGCCTGACGCTCCATGCGGACCGCGCGACCGCTCCAAGCGGCTTTCGCTCAGCCGCCGCTTCTTGGGGCTCTCGCTGGGTTCAGGGCTTCCGGCTCTTGGTATTCTCAGCAGAAATATAGCAGAAATATACGGTGGATATGCGACGGTGGGCTATCGGTGGACCTGTATGACGACCGAAGACCCTCCATTTGCCAAGTTGGGGCGCGGGTGGACTCCACCGGTCTCTCCCCATCGATCAGCAGTCTCCACCGGGTGCTATCTCTCTGACCCGCAAGCGCGATGCGAAGCTATGCAGTTAGCCTTCTCAGTCAGTTCATCGCATATGCCAGATTCATCGGCCAGCAGCTCCGTCGGCGGGTCATTCACTGTCGCGGGGCTGGAAGTCGGGGTGCTCACCGCTCCCAGAGGCGTCACTCGGAGAGATAGTATATACAGGCGCTGACTATGCAGTATCGGACTACCGGTCTACCACCGTCCACGATCTTTGTCTTCTGGTCTACCCTTGAAAGCTGGAAAAAGCAGGAAGGCCTTGTGAGGTTGTCGCGAGCAGGCGGAATGCGGGGCACTTGCGGATGGGCCCTGGGCTCAGTGGATTCAGGGTCGGGGTGCCCTCTGAATCCGGCGGTACGGCACCGATCCCCTGTTTGACTTTATTGTTCGGACAACAGGCCTTGGCTCCTCAAAATCCGCGGTGCATCGGCGCATCAGAGAAGGAGATCAACCGCTACTTCTACTTCTTCTTGGCGGGGGGGGCTTCGAGCGCTTGTTCTTGTCGGAAATCTCCGTCATCGGCCGGGCTGATGTTCTGGCGAGAGATTATCAAATCCTCTCTCCTGTCCGTGCTACCTCCAAGCTTTGCATGGATGGCATCCATACCGCCCTATGCTTGGGCTGTTAGTGAGGCCTCTCCTAGTGGGTCATGTCATATATAAACCCTAGGCTCTCTCTCTCATCACTAACTCATTCTCTCTCTCTCCTCTCTCCCTATATATACCTCCTCTCTCACATTCCTCTAGTAAGGATTTCATTTCCTCTCCTTCCTCCAAGCCCTAGCATGGAGTTCAACAGTCAACATACACAGGAGCTGGATTGGCATGGCAAACAGCTAGAAGAATTAAATCTTTATTGTAGTGACTTCCTACAAAGAATTCCTGATTGAAATGGTCATGATAGATATTTGAATTTCATATATCCTTTCAACTATGCCTAATTATAAGTTTCAGATTATGAATTTAGTTTTTTGAGGACATGTTTATCCACTGGCTTCCATAGAATGAGACTATTTGTACGGGTGGGATAAGAAACTGTGATTAATCCATACAGGAGAAAGAAAAAGAAGACAGTCAAATTCAAAAGGGAAATTACTATATTATATGCAGCCAGTTTACTTGTATGAAAATCCGAAATCGACAACTCGAAAAGCTGAAAATGTTAACTGACCAAGATGATAACATCCATACCTGATATATAGAATGGTACGGATGGTCAATGGACATTTTCTTCAAGAGTGATGCCAAAACAGCCTGAAATCAGACTTTAGGGTAAAATATTGTTGAGTTAAATGTTTTACACTCAAATTGGTCATCAAGAAATGAACCTGAAAGTTAACAGGGCTCTGGCCTTCTTTTGCGCTACCCAATCTTGAGGCTATTTGATAGACAAGGGGTATGAACTTGTGGGATTCAATCTGAAAATAAATCCTAATAATGAATTTCATAGATTTCTGGACTAAGTCAATAGACTTAACTGTGATATCATACTTTTGAATGGCTGATTTCAAAACATTACCTCATTAACTGCGTGGCCCATGCTTTTTAAAACATTTGGTCTTGATGGAAATCTAAACCACAAGGAAATAAGTCGAAATACCTGCAAAGAGTCGTATTGATTTAGGTTCAGAGAAGAGTAATGGGAAGCACATGGTTTTTTGTCAAACTTTTTTGAAAACGGCAGGTGGAGAAAGATATAAATAAAAAATGGATAAAAAATGATTTGATTCATGTATAAGCTATAATCCAGGAAAGTACACGAAATGTATCGATTGAATTATAAACATTCAATTTGCCAGGGAGAGCCATGACAAATGGGTGTTGTAAGACGTAAATGATGAACATGTGATGATACATAGCAGGTTCAGATGTCTGTGGATGGCCCATATACATCACTTTTTCTTTTTCCTCATCTATATCTCATTGTAATCCTATTCAACACTCTGAATAAAATTTTCTCACTTATACGTCATCATATCCAGTATGAATTACCCGTGTCGACTGCTGCCACCACTGCAATAGTCCACAACATCCAGCAGCACTCTATCAGTACCTTTGTCTACTGGTATTGTTTTTGACAAGTTTGTAGACACATGAAACATCATGTCCCTACACTCCACAACAGAATGGAGTGGCTGAAAGGAAAATAGGGGACATTGTAGATAAAGGAAGAACACTCTTAATCCAAGGGAATGTTCCTAAGAATTTATTGGGTTTTGCTGTCATGACTTCTACACACCTTATAAATCGACTTCCGTCAAGTAACCTATCCTTTAAAAGCCCACTTGACTTACTTGAGTCCTATTATCCAAATGTGAGATTGAAAACTGGCTTACCTCCTAAAATCTTTGGGTGTGTTGGTTATGTGTATAATCATACACACAAAAAGAATAAATGGTCCACCAAAGGACTAAAATGTGTGTTTGTGGGATATTCTGTTACACAAAGGGATATAAATTTTATCATCCTATCGCCCGCAAATACATTGTCACCAAGGATGTAATATTTGATGAGAAATCATTTTATTACAAACCAAGAAAAACCGAATCACATCTAGACACTAGTTCTATACTCAATGGTGAGAATACACTACTTGAGCCGCAACCTGGACTTGAATCTGAACAGCCTAGGTACCAGATATTTGAAAACGAAGTAGAGACATATTCTCAGGATAATTCGCAAAGGACAGAACAGGGACATGAATCTGTAACAGAGCATGTAGCTGAAAGAACAGGAGAATCATCTCAACTTACACCATATCCGAAGTATTACCAAAGGAAGAACAAGGGTAAACAGTTGGAAGTCATAGTTTTGGGCGAAGGGGGAGAACAACCTAATGAGGGGGAAGGAGTATCCACTGAAGGGGGAGTAGTTTCTGAAGGAACAACTAATACTTCCCCTATATCTGAAGAAAGTCATTGGCCAATTGCTTTGAGAAAGGGTACTCGAAAATGTGTGAAACTCCCACCATATCCAATGACAAATTACCTAAATTATGCGAAAGTGTCACCCAAATACCAAGTGTTTCTGACAAAAATTCAAGTAGTTATTCCCAAGTCCCCACAGGAAGCACTGAAGAATATCAGTTGGAAAGAAGCGATGGATGAAGAAATGAGGACCTTAATACAGAATAATACCTGGGAAATCGTGGATCGACCCAAGGATAAGAAATCTGTGGGCTGTAGATGGGTTTACACTATAAAATGTAAATCAGATGGAAGCTTAGACAGATATAAAGCAAGACTTGTAGCTAGAGGATATACTCAAACTTATGGGATTGCGATACGATCCTTGATCTCGGGTCGTACCGGAGGGAGGGTAGAGGATGAAGATAGGGTAGAAGTTCCCGGGGTAGAGAGAGGTGAAACGGGAATGGTAGGGGATGGCCCGAGCTGAGAAGATAGGGACCGGCCGGAGACGAGCCGCCTGGAGATGCGGTGAGGAAGAGTCGGTCACAAGGACGGGGACCGTAGAGGGAGACAGAGCGTAGACGTAGTGGAGGAGACGAGAGAGGAAGATAAACCACTAATCACTTAAGATCCCACATTCAGTCTGCCCTCCTATAAGGAGGGCTGAGCTATTTAAAGGCGACATCGAAAGAAGGGCAACAACATAAAATGATGATAATGCCCCCACGTGGGCTGGGAATCCTATCAGATTGACTATCAGGAAACATTTGCCTCAGTTGCGAAGATTAATACTATTAGAATCCTAATATCATTGGCAGTTAATCTAGACAGGCCACTAAATCAATATGATATCAAAAATACCTTTTTACATGGCGACTTAAAGGAGGAAATCTACATGAATGTTCCTCCAGGATATGAAAAACAATACAACAGAGGAAAAGTATGCAGAATTCGAAAGGCCTTGTATGGGTTAAAACAATCACCTCGGGCATGGTTTGGAAGATTTACCCAAACCATGAAAATGCTAGGATATAAACAAAGTAATGGAGAACACACTATGTTTTTTAGACATCATTCCAAGGATTTACTAACTTTTTTAATAGTATATGTCGATGATATAATAATTACTGGGAACAATCTAGAAGAAATAAAGAATCTCGAAGAACATTTGAGTAGGAATTTTCAGGTTAAATATTTAGGACCCTTAAATTACTTTCTAGGCATAGAGTTTACAAGATCAAGTGAGGGTATTTTAATTACACAACAAAAGTATATTTTGGATCTCTTAATAGAAACCAAACACACAAACTGTCATGTAAATGAGACACCAATGGAAGTAAATCATAGGTTAACTCTAAGTGAGAGTGACCCTAAGGTAGAAGTTGACTCATATAAGAGGCTAATTGGAAAACTGCTTTATTTATCCCACACACAAGTCAATTTATGCATTCACCTAAAAGCTCTCATTTTCAAGCTGCTAACAGAATTCTCAGGTATCTGAAGGGAACACCAGGACTTGGCATTGCACACAGGAAAACAGGTAAGCTTGACCTTATTCTATACACTGATTCTGACTTTGCTGGTTCTCGACTTGATTACAGGTCTACTACTGGATATTGCACAATGCTAGGAGGGAATTTGGTTACATGGAGAAGCAAAAAGCAAAGTGTGGTATCAAAATCCAGTACGGAAGCTGAATTTCAGGCCATGTCAAAAGGAATTGACGAAGCAATATGGATCAAGAGCTTATTAGACGATTTGAAGATCAGATTTCTAAGCCCAACTATTATCCGCTGAGACAATAAATCAGCCATTAGCATAGCTCACGATCCAGTTGATCATGATATGGATGTGCTAACCTACTCAAATAAATTGAGGGATATTCACAATGAACAGGATCATTGTAGGCCACCCTCCACTGATCCAGTGGCAAGAGCTCACGAAGCAACAAATCATTTGTGTCAATTCCTACAAGGACTTCGACCAGAATTTGAAATGGTCAGGAGTCAACTCTACAACAGAGAAGAAAAGCCTACCTTTGATGAAGCTGTGTCCAAAGTTATGCAGGAGGAAAGTAGACTTAACTCCACCAGAGGAGCTATTGAAAACACCTCCTATGTAGCAAAAGCTCAGAATCAACACAGGAACAATTCAGACAAACTGAGCAAGGAAGACATTGTGTGCAACTATTGTAAGAAGAAGGGACATATGAAGGACAAATGTTGGAAGCTTCATGGCAAACCACCTCACATTGCCAAAGCTCATATATTACAAGCAGGAGATGGAAGTGTGAATCCAGATTCTCAGAGTACTACACCATCAATCCAAGACTTCCAGAAGATGATGCAGGAACTACAGAGTATCAAGTCATTCATCAATTCTGGAGCAGTCATTGGATCAGCTTCACTAGTCAACTCTGGTATGAAAGAAATACTCCATAATATCGCTTTACTTGCTAAGGATCCATCTATGGCATGGATTCTTCACTCAGGTGCAATTGACTATATGTCATTTAGAAAGGAGCTCTTTATAACATATGGGGAAGTTCGTCCTGGTAAGTACGTTCAAACAGCCGATGGTACATTACTTCCTGTAATGGGCATTGGAAAATTGAACGTTAAACCTATCGGTGAGTTACAAAATGTGCTACATGTTCCTAAATTATCTATAAACCTAGTATCAGTACAGCAACTAGCAGAACGTAGGGAGTATAATATTCTCTTTGATAATTTGGATGCTTATTTATGTCATAAGGAGCTCGGGTGGAGGACTGGACTAGCTAGAGTCCATCAAGGACTTTACTACTTACCCATGGAATGCCCAGGAGATAAATCCAAGGTGGCAGCAGTGAAGATATCTCCTGAGGAAACGATCATAGAGACTCACCAACGAATGGGTCATCCGTCTTATCACCTTCTTAAACATTTGTACCCAAACCTATTTGAGAACATTCTTGTTGAAAAATTAGTTTGTGAAGCATGCCAATTAGGCAAGTTCAAAAGGGGAACATACTCCCCAAGTCATACTCGAATGAAAAGACCTTTTCAGATCATTCATTGTGATGTCTGGGGCCATCCCCTCAAACAGACATACTAGGAAATAGATATTTTCTAGTATGTATTGATGACTACAGTAAATATAGTTGGGTTTTCCTACAAAAACATAAGTATGAGGCTCCTAAGAATCTAAAAGGATTATGTAATCTCATCAAAAGACAATTTGGTGATCAAGTCCAAGGGCTGAGAACAGACAATGCAAAGGATTTCCTCAATAATGAACTTGCTGAATTTATCATGGTATCAGAGCCTACAACGTAATCATTTGAAGAATTCGTTGGCATCAAGGTCATCCCCTGGGAGGACTTGTTCAAACCTGTTCAAGGTCAGTATTTTTGCTATTATCAGTTACATAAGTCATGGCAGAGGACATGGCTAAGATTTCCTCTGAAGCAGTAATGCCATCATCGGTAAATCAAATAGTTATTACCGATAGATGGATTACTACACTTCCAGTTATTGCTAAATGCAATATTTTCAATGGCAAGAATATGTTATTGTGGGAAAGAACAATCCAAGCTGCTCTAAAGCCAAGAAAGCTTGCGTATCATCTTACAGAAAATTGTCCACCAGAGACTCATCCAAATTATCCAAGATGGGTAGTAGAGGAAGAGTATGTATTTGGGTGGATGCTCGACTCCATCTCTGCAGAACAATTAGTTCAGTATTCTTCTTATGGAACGGCCAGAACTTTGTGGGAAGCTATTCATCGGAACCATTCCAAGAAGAATGACAGAGCTAAGATTATTGATCTTATTATACAATGTTACACTCTCAAGCAAAGTGAAGATGACAGAGGTAGAGAAGAGAAAAAGGTTAACATGGTATCAGTACCTTTATCTGTTGTGGAGTGTAGGGACATGATGTACTTCCAGGTCAGCGTCACTGATAAGCATCCTTTGCAGACTTATATATCAAGGAAGAGGAAAGCCCATAACCCCACACGTGTGGATTGATCCACACGTGTGAGAATTTGAATAAAGGCGGGAAATAAGAAATGCTGAAATATTTAGGAAGCAGATATAAATAAGGAGGAGAGGTCTGGCGAGGGGCGTTCGTTCAGCAGACTTCAAGAAAGCTTCAGGAGATTCTCCTGCGCCTGGGCCGCCGATTCGGCCGTCCTAGTTCGTCTACCCATCTGTTCTCTTCAAGATAACGTTTCCTACAAGCTATCCTTCTATCTGTATCTCCCTATATTCAAGCTTGGATTATCCTTAACCACTCCTCTCCCTTATATCAAGTCCTGTGGCAATTCTTGTTGATTTGTGGTTTACTTTGGATTTCGATCTACATTGTTGAAGTTATAATAGGATCGACATCCTAATTGTTAGCTCTGCCGAAGTCCTAACAGTCACACAGTACATCACCACGAGCCATCTCACCTCTTTGTCCTCTGCCTGTCACTAATGTTGTAGAACTTTGGATGATCGGTGGAGAGAGAGGAGGCAGAGAGATGGGAACAGCCAGTAATCCTTGGAGTAAGAGAATAAACCCTGGAAAATCAGTATAGTAGCTCATCTTTTATTTCACTCTGTTTTTCTGTATTAGATAGAGACCTACACTTTTAAATAAAACCCTAATGATGCAGGGAGTGACATTTTAACCCTGCAGTCTAGAATATGTCTCGACTTGCCAAGTGATACCAATCGGTTCTTCGCCAACAAATATCAACGAAGGAAGCGGAAGCTGAAGGACTGAAGTCACACGTGAGAGAGAAGCTTGTACGTGCTAAATGGCTATTAAAGAAGCGGGCGACAAGAAGTGGAGAGGAGAATGTTTTTGTCGACCAGGCAGTTGCAGCAGCAGCTGAGGCTGGGGGCGGAGCAGGCCGCGTCCAGAGGGGAATGGCTCAGCCAAGCTGTTCTTCCACTTCTACCCTCCTTCCTAACCACCTTCTTCCTCTTCCTCTTCCCTTCGAACTCTAACTCTCGTGTTCCCGGTTATTTTGGTGAGGGTTCCCCTCGGGCTTATCCTTGGTTGAAGTAAGAACTACATCCTTCTCTTCTAAAGGTACTCTTCGGGTCTCGAGGGTATCACCAAGCTCCATAGTCGTTCCAGTCCCCTGGTCCTTAGAGTCCCTCCTCTTCAAAAGAGTTTCTGATAAGCATCAGCCGAGGGACTTATTGCAGCAAGAAGAGGTGCAAGCCAAGCTCCGCACGTGCAAGCTGATGTCGCATGTGTGAGCCATTTGAATACGAGCAAGAACCATCCTCTATATAAAGGGGGGCAAGGGGGTTTCCAATTGAAGGAATAAAGAAGTGTTTATTCTCTCGCCATCAGAGAAAATGAGATCCTCCGTTGCGTTGAGCAACAAGGAGACCAATCTGGCCTTCCTGAATCAAGTATTGGACAGGGAAGCTGATCCAGTACACCTCATGTGTTCTTTATTTTTGTTCTTACTTCCTACCACCATTCAGACTTTGTGTTCGTCTATCCTGTTCTACATCATCTAGATTAGATCTGAAGTTCTGTTAACACAACAAAATGTCTTATCTTACTCATGCTTGAATTTATTGGAAGATCTCCTGTTCAGATACCTTCCTAAGTCTGGTCCTACTAAACCTGATCTTATTTAGAACGGTATCTTAACAGTTTCCCAAACCATATTGCCACACGGTGATACTAATCATCCCAGTTCCCTTTACAAAGCTTCCTGATCCTTCTAAAAACATCTATTTTTAAATTTGTTTCATATTCAGTTATATCTTTTGTGTATTCTTCTTAACATTAAGCCACTCCTCTCAGATTATCAAGAGAGAAAGACCCAAAAAACAGAATATCACTCTCCTAAACCTACTCTTCAGAAGTAATACTTTGATCTCCTCCTACCACCCCTTGTTAGAGTTTCTCACCCACATATCAATGCCAGGCCCATCCAGAAGCAGTCAAATAAAATCTCACAGACATGGCTTTACAAATAATTTTTTACAAAATAATCGGCCTCAAATTTTCTCACTCTAAATACACTTTATGTCAAATTTCATCATAACCCAGAAAATATTTAAAACATGTACCAGGGAGAATCTGTATCAAAGTCAGGAAAACATGTAAGGATATAATAGTAACCACATGCACTTAAAACAATATTTTAATGGGAAATTCGAGAGTTTCTGGGAATTGAGTTGAGTAAAAGATAACTTAAGAAACCCTTGAAGGAACTCGAGCAAGTAAATATTCACAAAAAATTGAAATAGGATAATTAATAATGAGTTTCACATACCACTCGCATATCATATTTTCCCCCCATGGATAGACAATGCTGATATCCTTCAAGAGCTAGACTAAGGAAGTTGTCTCGGTCATCCTAGATATTTTGAGAACTTAAAGTCAAAAGATTATGAACATTTGACGTTGATGAGAAAGTAAATAACCGTTCAAAGTTAGGAACCAGTTTTTGTTTATCAATGCAATAACCTGGTCTGGTCATGTTGTTCATAAAAAATACAAACCAAAGCTAAACATGAAACTAGAAATAAAAAGAACAGTGATATCAATACACCCATAATCTTTACAACATAATATAGACATAAAACTTTTAAAAACAAATAAATGGTTCAAGAAGTCCAATGAAAGCATTCACCTGTAACTTTTCAGCTTCTTCTCTGTCCATAGTAAGCTGCTTCTGCAACTCTTGTATTTTCACAGAGTAATCAATTTTATCCCCCTAGAGAAAGATTGATATTTTCTTCCTATGAGTTACATTTTTGTCAAATGACCTTTTTGTGTTTTGGAAGTTAAATACAGTAACCTTTGTTGAACTCTTCAGTCTTCGAATAAGCGCATCCAGTTCTTTTGTCTGAGGGGGTAGAAATGCACATGATTACATTCTCCTAAAAAAATTATTGAACACATTGCATGTGCGAAACTTGGAATGATCTTCATCTCTAGACTAACTAACATACCTTGTGCTTCCTCAACCGCAGTCCTGCTTGCCACTCATTAGAGGTAAGCCTCGTTTCATAGCTTTGAAATAAAGTATCTGTATAATGAGCGAGGTTAAAGTGTGTTTTACACTTTCGTGACATAGACTTCTCATCAGTTCTGTTGTTTTTTTCTGAAAGTTTGACTGAATGTTTCAGGTACTTTTCCAAGATTGTTCGTGAACTGCAGACAAAAACGTTACGAGAAGTTGAAGCTCATATATTCACTGAGAATTACAGATTTTAATATCTTAAGTTACCTGCCAGATCGGCTCTCTACCAACCACTTTCCAATCAGACGGTGGACATTAGAAGCATCTTCTGCCACCTGGTAGTTCTCCACAATATACCTCGCCAGGTTGATGGCCATGTCGTGTTGACCTTGAGCTCGTAAAAGTTTAGCCTCTTCTATCTATAAATCATTTGATAGAAATGGATGTTCATCGAAACCAAACAAAATTTCCCCACAAGACTTTTAACTTACACAAACATTGGAAATTTTGGTTGACTTTAACAAGAATTATGAGACTAATTTTTTGATCTGGTTATGTGAGAAGTCTTCACATAGAACCATTTTTTAAAGCAAAACAAACAATATTTGATATAGAAAAAACACAAATATTTTACACATTCTGGATTCTCATGACAGTAACTTTATTTCTGACAACTTTTCAATGTTCTCTTCAATCCTATTGTTTTCAACTGGAACTGTAAAAATTCCAACCGTTTTCCTGTCACACTTCAGCCACATATGAATTTAAGGGGAAAATATCATGAGATCAATCCCCGAAGAATACTAATGGTTCATTGCGCATGACCTATACATAAATTGGTTTCAAGTTATCTCACTGATCTCGTCTTCTTCAATGCTATTTGTTGAGTGGGCTTCTTTCTCTTCTTCTCTTATATCTCAATGTAATAGCCCATTAACATGGGCCCATTTCAGACACTATCCTCCCCATTATAAGTACCATGTAACAAACCTTAATACAGGCTTATGAAGGTTGAGCCTTTTTTCTCTTAGTTCTGCATGGTATCAGAGATAAATCTCAAAGTTTTACTCTAGATTTGGCCTCTGATCCGCTCTCTCTGACTTACGCAGGCCCCATCGCCCTTTGCTCCGGCTCCATCACTGTTCACTCTTGTTCCATTACCATTCGCTCCGGCTTCACCTCTGCTTGCTCTGGCTTTGTTGTCTGCTGTTTAGGACTGCAGTCATTTCAGCCGGCTTCTCCGATGTTTGCTCCAGCTCTGCTCTTGCCAGCTCCACTGCCATTGACACTGCCTCTGCCAATGTTTGCGATGGGTGCCCCTCTGCTCATTCCGGTGTTGCCTCCACTTGCTCAGCCTCTTCCAGCACTCACATTGGCTCTGCCAACACTCCTGTTGGCTTTGCCGTCACTGTCGGCTCCGCTGGCATCAACCCTTATACCTGTTTAGATCATTTTTTGGATTATATCATGGTTACTGATGACAAATCAACATCTGCTGGCAATTTGCTTCCACAGCCACCTACTCTCTCAACACGAGAATTAAGCTACTGTTTACTTCAGACATACAACTTCTACGAAGAGAAGAATTTGCAAGAAAATAAATCCTGAATTTTCAATATCAAAAAATCAGCCATGTCTACATTTTGATAAAAAGGTCACAAAATGTGATATCTAAATAAAAAACTACTGGAATGTACCCTTCCGAGTGAAAAAATGTGGGAGCTGGTCACACTTTCATCTTCTCCGAAAAGTGACTTGAACTCATGCACAGCAGCTGAAGCTAACGAAAACCGAAAACCCTGAGAGTCAGAAATAAACATTAGGTGGATGAAGTCCGATAAAGAGAATACCACAATCTTTCCCAAGTACCTTGCGAAGGGCAGAAGCTGCCTCTAACAGATGCTCTGCTGTGCACTCTTTGCAATTTAAAATTCGTAGAAGACTATATCTGAATGCAATGAATGGCTCCAGCAAATCGAGATGTAATTGGCTTTGTTTGAGTACCATCTTCCACTCTGATTTCATGCAATCTAGCTGCATTATATTTTAAAGATGAATAAAAAGGCTAGCAATACATATTCATCGAAGAAAAAAAATTAACTTTCAATCATTGATATATTATTTTTTGAAATATCAAACACAAATATCGAACATAATAAGGCCTAAAGTCACTGCCTGAAATTATTGTATATGATGTGCAGTGTCTCAATCAAACAAAGACTCCAAGTTGCCAATGGTAGAAGACATAATAATGAACCAGAACAAAAGAATGTCCAATAAAAGGAGGTTTTACAGGTAGTAATGGCCACAACAATTTCGGCAGGACAACAGACAGATGGGCTCATCGGAAAAAGATACAGACTAGTGGACCTAATAGTGGGAGCCAAAGGAAAATATGGGTAGAAGTCATTGGCCTAAATGTTTATTGTCTTCACCTTTGAAATTTGACAAATAGATTGTTTACTGTAAACTGGAGGGGACTGTCAAACCTAGGAGGCGAAAGACTGTAAAGGAGGCCATGACACAATGGCTGCTGGCTGCCATCATTGATGATGGGGAGAATCTGGAATAGGATTGTAGGACTACTCATTGTAAGAAGATAGAGTGCAGAATTTGCAGAGAGAGAGAGAGACAAAGAAGAGAGGATAGAGCAGGGACAGAAGAACAAGAGACAGGCAGTGTGGTGGGAGGAACCCTGAGGCCTTATGGTTGGAGGGACAGTTGAAGGGTTTAAACAAACTTAACTAGGAATAGGGTTCTTCGCCCCTTGGGTCAGGAAGAAACTAAAAGGAAAGACAAAAGTGTCCCTACTTCTCAGAGGGAGAAAGGAAGCATCAAGGAGGAGCTACTGACCCTCCCCCCTGAAGACGGAAGATTCAGCCAAAGAGAGAAAGAAGAATAAAGAGAAGTATAGAAAGGGGAAAGCCTCAGATAAGCTGAGTTAGGCGAGAGGCCAGCTACAGGAAAGATGGGTTCAGCAGGGAGCAGCTGGAAAAGAGAGGCAGTGGAAGAATATGCCAAAGGGGTACAAATATGAAATGAAAAAAAGAGAATCAATGTTGAGGAAGGCATGAGAAAGGATGCGGAGATGCTGTCTAAAATTTCTCAAATAAAAATCACACACATAGAGGAAAGTTTGCCGTGACTGAAAACATCAACACTAGCCTGATACTGATATGATCCCAGGCCCTTCTGGTGACAGTCTCTTCTTTTTACCATTAAGAGCAGACTGAAAGTTATGTTAATGGATGTTCGTGTCCCTTCTCCCCTCTCTGTCTAAATCACATCTTTCCCTCTTCTTCATTGTATCTTCAGAAGACTTGTGCCTGGCGAATCTCTATCCAGTTGAGGTTTTATGTATCCGAGTTATATCGAGACAATACATCTCATGAGGAACACAACAATTGGTATTCCTACCAATTACATGACAAAGAATGCTGAGGACTGTCTAAAATGCTCAAATAAAACATCACCAACATAGGGAAAAAGCCATTGTGACTGGACGCATCAACACCAGCAACCAATGGGGACAAGAGTGCCAGAAGCTGCCATGATACCATGTTATACAACTATTTTCCTCCAGAGAATCAGGACGGGAAGCCAAAGTCCTGTATAATTAGTGAATGTAGAAAAACAGGGAGGAAAGAGATTAAGAGAGGACGAGAGACAGAGTATACCCAAGCCTACATCCATGAAAATCACAAAGCATACATCACTAAAAAAATCATTTGAAAAGAAGAAATTTCCCTTTCTACTTTGAATAAACAATTTTGCATCCTCATTAAAAAAGATACAAATAATATACATTAAAATGCAACCTGGGTTAAAGCGGGAATAAAAGGTCCAGAGAATGTCTCCAGTGAATGAGTTTGCAATTTCTTAGATCTATATGCAGGTGGTTCCCAACGCAAATTCCAAGCTAGCCCAAGATAGTCCAAAATCTGCATAAGAGAAAGGTATTAGCCGATACATTGGCTGGCTGAGGAGCTTTGTTGTATAGAAAAATATACAGCTTCTCAGACCTGAAGCTTTATGATACTGGAATTGATATATCCTGTTCTCTCCTTACTTGCATTGCAGATCGATGTTACAAGTTCCTGGGAAATTATATCAAGTCAATTATATGGTAAAGTCATGGACTAGAGTAAAACTTGAGGAAAAACCTGCTTAGCATCGGTAAGATTAACATGAAAGACATTTTGATCTCCATCATGCAAGGCCCTCAAGCAACTGTTGACAAGAAAAACAAAGAATGAGACGGATAATGTGT
This sequence comes from Wolffia australiana, assembly GCF_029677425.1. Lineage (NCBI taxonomy): Eukaryota > Viridiplantae > Streptophyta > Magnoliopsida > Alismatales > Araceae > Wolffia > Wolffia australiana. The sequence goes on along the minus strand of NC_135839.1, from coordinate 7,370,884 downwards.
GAGAAACTGTGGACAGAGGGGCAGAGAGGGAGTCAGAGAGAGATAGGTAATGACACAGAGAAGGAGAGAGAAAAAACATGTAAAGATAGAGAACCTGTGGGAGCGAGAGAGAGAGAAAAAACATGTAAAGATATATATATATATATATAGAGAGAGAGAGAGAGAGAGAGAGAGAGAAACAGGTGCAAGAACAACTAGCGATGCTCAAATGAAGATACTGAGTTTCTAAGTCTTCAACCAGGCACTGACTGGATGAGCTCCATTATCCTCCAATGTCCACCAAAAGATTAGATACCCTAATTTCCAATTCGCTTGGGACTTAACCCTTTGATGTCCTGCCCCTCCACAGGGGACAGCAGGGCTGGCCCTGTTAATGACATGTCATAAAATTGTCTCCCCCTGAAGAACAACCTTATCCTCAAGGTTGAAGTCAGCAACCTTATACTGAAGGCTGGATGGTGGAGACGAGCTCCCATGTGGCTTCCACATTTGGCAGCATTGACTGTTTAACAAGATTTGAGGACCTTTGGAGGAGTCGCACACACCAAGGATGCATTCGGGTCCCACGCACACCAGATCAGCCAGCAATGTTAGTAAAATAGGGGCTGACTTGAGGGTGAACCAGTTATCGATAGGTTGCAGGATGAGTGACAGTTGCTAGGGTGGCATTGTGATGATTTTGTTTTCATTGCGACAGTCATGCAGAACACAGTATAACTCCACCCAATATATCCCAACCTCAGCTGCTTGACTATTGAAGACAAAAATGTCAACGTTGAAATAGGTTCAGTCAATGTAGTGGAGGGCAGATCGGGGGACTGCTTCAGGGTGCATAAATTGAGCAGGAGGTGGGCACATGGCTATTGCCTAGCCGGGCGGAGCAACCAGTAGTGACTGCATCCTCCCGAAGATGTGACCATCCTGCTTGGAAGGGATGCTGAGGTAGAGGCCATCCTGATGAGATGGGCCGTGGTGGTTGATGTGGAAACCATCCCAGCGGAACAGTGTGGCAGGAGAGACCTCCTTACAATCTGCTCAACCTCTGAGCTCTGGGGGCCAGTGTCAGCAACATAGTGCCATGGTACAGCACTGGCCTTGATCCTGATTGAACTTGTGGTGCACCCCATTGTCGAGAGAGGGTGGACACTGTGACAGCCAGTTGGGCAACCGATTGAGACATGTGGATACATCATTCAGCAGTGACTAGAGGGGTTATAGAAAAGGGACCTGGGTTGACAGTGTCGTGACATATTCTGTGAGGGTATAGATGGCCTGCAAGCTGTTGATGAGCTGATCAAACTTGACCCTAAGGTGGATGGCAGGTCCAGCAGCTCTGATACCAAAATTTAAACCTATGGTAAGAGATATGAGAAAACTAGGGATGAAGAGGATGGAGAAGAGCAGAAGTTGCAAGAACCAACAAAGCTCCAACAAAGATACCAAGTTTCTGGTTCCTCAATCAGACATTCACAGGGGGGCATCTCCCCCATCTAATTTCAACAAAAGACAAGATACCCTAATTCCCAGCTCTCTAGGGACTTAACCCTTTGATGTCCCCTCTTTCTTGTGCAGGACCTGCATGCGTTAAACTAAGCTAGGCCATTCTATTTTGGGTTATCTTTATAAAGTGATAGATAAATTGGACAAATTTATGATTACAAATTATAAAGCTGAACACTGAGCCGCTCACAAAATTTACGAAATACATTGTCATAAAAACCTTAATATAAACGGTTTCTAAGAGAAGGATTGTCAAAGGATTCAGAAATGCATCAAAAAGGCATCCTGAATATAAACAGTTTCATAAAACAAATCTTATTCTGAACTGACTATTTTGGCCTCTTAAGTTTCGCCATATTACCCTGAGCACAGTGTTGATTTCTCTGTCCATTTCATGCAAAAAAATCAAAGAATTATTGACTATGCATTTCAGTCAACTACCTGCCATCTTAAGGGTGGCCTTTTGGAAGTGCAACTGACTATCAAAGACATCTGGTATCATCTGCAAGTATCTCTACTCAACGTTCGAGAAAGAACCGAGACCTCTGGGACATCATGATTCAGTAGAAATACCAAAATTCTACATCTAAGCATCTTAGCCCAACAAAGCCTCTGACCCACCATTCAAGAATGAGAAAGTTAACACTGGTTTGACCAAGTCCAGGATGCAGTTCTCAATCAGGCAAGCTCAAAAGCAAGCATGAGGATTGAGCTAGTTCTCAATCAGTTTCTCCATCCACATTATTAACCTAATGACTTGGAAAATGACACCGGTGAGATACAATTACAGGAGTCAAGACTCTTCCCTTTCCATTATCAAAGCAAAGAGCACATCCAAAGACAGTTAACTACACTGTAAGCCCCAAAATCGTCAACTTGAGTGCTCCCCTTGTGACAATCAAGGCTGCAATCAGTACCCAATTGATCTCTAACATAGCTACCCTACCAAGTGCATGAATTCTCTGGTAATGATGTCGGGGAGGTCCAACCCACCAAAAATCTTACTCTCTGACAAGAAGATTCATCAGGTTTGTCATATCCAACGTACATTCAAGACTGCTTAATTCCAGCCCTCAAGTATTTCCTCTGCATCATCCAGTACATCACCGTGGACTTTGACACTTCTGCCACTCATCACATCTCAGCTACCTCTATTATGTTTAGTAAATCAATTTTGAGATTCATTGTTCCTCCAATTGTTCACATTGCACAGAACCTAACTGTCAGTCAGTTACTGACCTCATAAATGTTCAACAATCAATAATAAGAATAAAATCATGAATGAAGTCTTTGGCTGACATTTGAAAAGTGTAAGCATCATTGCCTACTCCCTTTCTGCGATCTCTGGCACCATATGAAAAAAAGCACTATGCACTTAAAAAAAAGGTATTTATAAAGAGAATGAAGCGAGAAATACGCAAGATAATATTAAATGGAGCTGAGGCCCATCCAATAAACAATAACCTAACACCCTCCAATGGGAACGCTAACAAGAATAATGACCCTTTGTTATGAAGACATCACAACAGAGATCATAATAAAAACCACTCCCCTATGATTTATCACCTTATTATTTCTGGAGAGTTTCTCAGCATGAGTATTCAACTGTGAAAGTTACACCTCATAAGATTACTCTTTCTCAAAAGTTTCTTATTTTCATTACAGCATGATATACAGAGCTATATCACTTTCTAACAACTATTTACTGGCCTAGGACTTTTAAATGTGTGATATTTTTAAAATTTAAACAGCTCATTGGTCAGCAAAGAGACTTTTACCTAGGAATTATAACGTGACAGTAGAAGATAAATAGATAAAATTAAGAACAAATGATGCTCAACATGGGAACACGGACAGAAAAAAACCTGTGCAATCTCTCGTTGAAATGGCATTTCAGTGAGTCCCTTTCAAATGCCGACGCATGAATATCGAAAAAATATGGCGTAAAATCCCAATTTCCAGACCTCCAAGCAGCTTCATACTACACAAATCATTCTTATTCAGAGAGCTACCAATCACAATATAAAACAATACTCATATAACATTAACCATGCACGTTTTAAAGAGTAAACAGTTAAACAAAAAATTAAGTTGGCTATATTTTAAATGGCCACCTGCAACTCATTGAAGTCTAAGTCCCCTTGAAGATCACACTTCTGATTAGACAGCCCCTGAAAATAAAAGTCTAATAGATGAGAACAACCAATCTGCTGAAGAGATCTCATTAGCCCTTTATGTAACCTCCAAATTCCTTTTTCCTTGACTTTTCTGTCACCAGAATTATAATCACTTTGTCGGGAATCAGTTATTCTGGATTTCCTTGTACCATCATCAATTTTTGTAGCTGATGATTTCCTTATTAGTAGGTCATAATACTCCAAAGCCTTGCTCCATTTCCCTTCATGCTCAAATGTAACTATTTGGGAAGACAACTGCAAAAATGCCATTTTTAGAAAATATGGGATGAAATAAATTAATAAAGACATTTAACTCCCAATAGAGATATATTAAAAACATCACTGGCTAGACGATATCAAGCAAACACATATACTTCTGTTTACAGAATTGCCATCCAAATGAGAATTCTTTTCTAGAATGATTTATTTATATGGGCCACGGCCTATTGGGTCCGAACCACATCTCTATCTCTTCTTGATTGTTCTTGTTCCCTTAAAATTTTGAAAGCATCAAATGACTACGGTTTTTATCTCAATGGGGTTCGATCCTCAAGTTATCAGAGTGTAGAGCTCTCATCAACATCACCCAGGTAATGTGCACCACTACCTGTGCATGTTCCTCCATTCTACCAGTCTGTTCTCAAAACAACATTTGTTAAAAGCTACGCCTTTTTCACCAGAATTAGAACGATTCTCAATGACAGTCTGAAGGTTGATATGGTATTTCGTCCAATAGTCTATAACCAGAACTGGATGAAGTACAACGAATTTGTTCTGTCCATGAGTACTGAGCAGAATTTAAACGTCTTTTGACCCAGCTACCAATAATTAGCATCTGAAATCAAGGAGAATGCCTATATACGAGGTTTAAAACATAATAATAGAAATGAAATAGAATAATATGTTCTGTCCATGAGTGCTGAGCATAATATGAACTTATATTGGGCCCAGATACCAAAATTAGCGTCTGAAATCAAGAACGCCTATAAGCAAGGTTTAGAACCTAATAATAGAAATGAGGTCTGCCAATATTGCCCCTTTTGTTATCAGAGAGATGATGAATTTATCGATTCAACCAACAAATCTGACATGGCATCAGTCAATGTATCCTCATCCCAATTTGGGCGTGGCTTCCACCAATTGTCAACCACGTATGCTGATACGATCCTTGAGAGGTTCCTAAACCTATCTAGGGGTAGTTTTGTCATTTAGCCCATAAGGGGCATTTAAGTCATTCCATGCAATGTATTTCCCTTTAAATAGGGATGCCCTCCCTTTAAGAGGGCAGCCAAGAAGAAGTTGATTGAAGAAAGGTCTTCTTGTCTCCCCTCTGCTCGTCTAGGTCTGTCCCCTTCTCCCTTCACGATCCCCGTCCCTCGCGATCGTCTCCACTTCACCGTGTCTTCAGGCAGCTCGTCCCCGGCCGATCCCTACCCCCTCAGCTCGGCCTTCCCCCAATCATTCCCGTTTCACCTCTCTACCCCGGGAACTTCTACCCTACCTCGTCTTCCAACCTCCTCCCGATACGACCTAGATCAAGGATCGTATGATATGCCAAGACCTGCTAATCCAGTAGTGGTAAAACTCCTCCAGGCACTACAACCTGCATTACCAGATTGGCCAAGAAAGCATCACATATAAAACCTACGGAAGTTGAGCTTCAATAGTAGAAATCAAAGACCTTTGCTTCAGCATCGTCTTGAACATGAGAATCTTGATTGCCATCGATCACCATAATGGGATTTAAATTCCAACGACATTAATATCCCGGGGTAAACTGCAAATGGATGAAAATCCTATAACTGAAGGTTCTCTATTCATAGATCAGATCAACTTTCTTTTTTCTCAGTCCACTTCTCCAAATGGACTGGTCAAATTGTGGGGATGTATACAGGGTCAGCCCATTTGTATCCTTCCACCATATTATTCTTTCCTGCCTTGTACTTCATCTCACTGCCCCATCCCAACAGTCATACCCGTTCATGATATTTCTGAAGAAGTCACTTTCTGATCAATTAGAAACTTCCAGGTGAGTCGGCCAGAGTGATATTTTTTTTTGAAGAGCAAGAAGTGCTTCCACTTGAGTAGTGACATTGTAACAGCCCTAATTCTCTTTCATTTGACGACTTTGATTGAGTTCTGATTGGTAGTGACTTCTTGTAATACACGATAGGATATGCATTTCGGATTAGAACTGCTCTTATAGCTTCGTGGCGATAGATTATTGCTTTACTAAAAGAGCTTATGGACTCATCTCATCAATGACTACCCTTTTTCTGTTCACACCATAGTCAAAATATATAAATAGATTAACAACTCCAACTCATGGTTTGTCAATAGCTTCTGGCTCTACTGGACGAGCTTATGTACTCATCTTATCAATGATAAAACTTTTGTTGCTCTCACCATTGTAACAATATTGAAACTAGATTTTACCAAAGAAGGTCAATTTTTTTGAAAAAAGAAAAAACTTAAACAAGAAAAGCATGCAATGGAAAAATAGATCAGTAAATGAGAAAGCATAAAAAAACATGCAATTGGTTCAATGAGAAAACACAAAGAAATCATTAAATGCTCATTAAAAATTTTCATTATTTGCCAAAATAATTCAGTACGGAACACTAAGCCTTGTGATTGATCGCGTAAGATATGTCACTATTTTTTCAATCAGGTGAAATCAAACCTTGTATGTCTGGATTATCCCATAGATGCTATCAGGTTCGTTGATTTGAGTGACAGCCAAAATAAGTAGCTCGATGTGCAGAGGAAGCTAAAAGGAATGAACATTAGGTACAGACGACACAAAAACTCTGAACTTATCATTGCATAAATTCAATACCCAATATAAATCAATTGTGATGGAGTAGCAATAATGTGGAAGGACAATCCTAACTCACCGCCTTATGAACGGAGAAATCTGGGCTGCCTAATTCGAGACAGTTGAAATTCTCTTCACACCAGTATTCTATATACATAACTGCAGTGAAATATGAACCACAGTGCTGAAACACAACAATGAACATCTTTCAAACAAAACACAGGACCCTAAAGGTTATGTAAATAGAGCATTACCTGAATCAGAATTAAATTCAAAAAATGAGAACAAGTATTGAGATCCATTTTCAGCTAAACTGGACATGGAGAAACACGACACCCCCCAGAATGCTCATGTTCTACCGTAGGCCAAAGGGTAAAATTAAGGATCAGCTATATTCATCACATTTAGTATGGTTATCACACAGACTTATATATTTAAAAGAACAGATATTTTCTTCCAGCCGAGTACACAATATGAATACATGCAATTTTCGCAAGAGTTGCATGTCAGTTCACCAAATTTACATGATGACACCTCAGTTCTTTTTCGTCAGCGACTGAAGATGTATCATTTAGAGTCATAAATAAACAAGTCCTTAATTCTGATTTATTGGAATTGAAACAATATAAGTTTATCATCAATAGTGATAATGAAGTTCCAATGCCCTCATGTCAATATTACTGATGAGAATGAATAAAAAATTTGTTGGCTCAGCATATTACAATGAAATACTTTTTTACAAGAGAGAAATTAATACTCACAATTGCAACCTTGGCAACCACAAGGTAATCAATCGCGAGCCAATAAACCTTCAACAAATGCAAAAAATATCAGAAAAAGATTGTCACACCAAACAGTTAATCATAGAAATAATAAACGCCACAAAAATAATTCACTAGACACATAATTTATTATTCAAATAGTTGATAAATTCATCCAGCTAGCATAACAGTTGTCAATGTATGTTGATAACATTTGAAAGAACAGGACTGTTCTCCGTTTTCACTCAAAACGTTAAGCAAAGGAAACATATGAACAAGTTTTCTTGTGGTGAGTGCAGGCTAGGGCATCTGAAGAAGAACGGGAGAGAGAGGGAGAGAGAGCTCTTGTCAATCAATGATATTTTCCATGTTAACTCTTGAAGAGGGAGAGTCTCTCTTTATGGATTAGATATCAAGTTCAGATCTTAAGGTCCAATACCCAATTACTCACAACGTTCGAATAAAAGAAACATTACAAAAATGATGTAAAAAATACGAGAAAAGGAGAGAAGTAGCAAAATATTGAAACATATGTTTCCTTTGGTTACTCTTTTCGGGCAAGCTTACATATCCAAAGTTGGGACCATTAAGGTGCCAAGGAATGTATCGGAGGCAATAAAGGATCTGCCTGGAAAGCTGCAATGGATTCAGAATTCCAGGCTCTAAATAAGAAAAAGACTTAGTCATCTTTATGTCTTTGGTTTGTGAAAATTGATGAGGTAAGGTAAGTAGAGAACTTACCAGATGGAACTTCAGAAGGTGTGGCAATGGAGGTTGCAGTCAAAAGCTGATGAAGATGTTACAGTTCCTGACATAATTTATCCACATCCTCAGCTGATACTGGGGAGGGTTGTCCAGTTATCGATGGTGAAGCAGAGCTCCCTTGTACAGATGACGTGTCACCGGCTACTGATCTGGGAAGAAAGCCTTGAGGTTGGGCAAACTGCCATACTGTCCCTTCTCCAATTGGGATTTTCTCTGGCTTAGTTGGAGATTCCCATGAAGCTTCCAAAAGGTTTCTCTTACATACCAAGGTTTCTGGCAATATGAACACCATAGATATGCTTTGGGGTTGTTCATCAGAGTCCCAATTCCCCTACTAGGGGGTTGATCTCTGGATGGTTCCACTCGACTAGGAGCTAAAGGCATGATACGACCCCGACGTATCTAGGCCTTTTTGTTCATTTAGCCCACTACGGGCATTTAGGTCATTTGGACCTTTTGTAATCTCTTTAAATAGAACAGCCCTCCCTTGAGGATGTGTCATTTGGACCTTTTGTATCATCAAGAATGTATCTGGCTCCCTCCGGCGACGTCCATTCCGCCGGACCCCTCACATAGGCGACGTCCACTCCGCCTGCTCCCACCTGCCGTAGTCCATCCCGGCACGCCGACGTCCATCCCGGCGCCCTCTCTCTCCCCTTCCCGTATTCTCCCAATACGAACCAACCAGGTTCATATCAAGGCAGTAGTCGTCTAGGTGAGGTTATGATTCCCTTGGGCCTTCAGGCACCTTTTCTCATGCAGGGCCATCTTGATAGCTTCAGCATAAGTGGGAGTGGTGTCCTTATCAAACAGTGAATTGAGTCCTGCAATAAATTAGTGGCATGTCTTCCAACAAATGAGACTGCTCCTCAAAATCCAGATTCTTGATGGGTCGATAGTAGTATAATTCATTCCATGCAGACTTCAATGCAGAAACATAGTCAACCACACTCATATCACCTTGTGTCATACTGATAGATTTCATTACCAAAAGTCCTTAACCGATGGTCATCTTTGTAGATGATGACCTATCGATGGTGTCCAGTAGCCAACCCTTAAAGAGAGCATCGACGCTTCCAGTCAGCGCTCATGAATAGGGTTATGGTAGAGTCCTAGCTCCCGCTAATGTAAAAAAAGATACTTCAGAATGAAACCCCAAACAAGTATGGCCTTCCGTCTAGTCAAAATATCCAGGAAGGAAACACAGGGAGAGATTGGGTGAGGGGGAAGGAGGGACAAGAGGGTGCCGGCGCCTCAGGGGGAGTCACTCCGCGCAGCTAACACTTCGAGCATTCCATCGCCTGGAGGAGAAGGGCAGGAGAGAGAGAGAGAGAGAACGAAGTAGGTTAGGGTTCAGGAAAGGTTCAAGGGGGGAAGGGAAGGAGAAGAGCGTACCACTTTGATGACTGCCGTCTTCCCCGTCGCTTCCCCCTTTTTCCACCGAGCTCGCCTCCGTAACCTCTGCCCTAATGAGCTCAGTTGTAGGTCGTGGGCCCTCTTGTGGCCCACGTCGTTTCCTCTGGTAGACCCGTAGTGGGGTCCTAACAGGTTACATGGGTTTGTGGGGGCTTTCCATATATGTGTTTGAGCTTGTGCCATCCTAGCAGTATCATCTTCTCATAATTGGCCCATTCCAGAATATTGGAGCTCTTCAACTTATAAAGCTCCAGAATTTTAGGAAGTTGAAAAACGTTATTGGCATACTCAACAGAGGGGATGACCAGAACCAGAGATAGTATCAGCAAATCAGAACTCATTGGAACAGGCAATAAATCAAAGACCTTAGGTGTGAAAAAAAATAAATCTTCCTTAAACGACAAGTGGATCAATGATGCAAAACTGTTATCCTTGGGCCTTAAGGCTCTAGAATTTATAAAGCTCTAGAATTAACATTGGAGCTCTTCAACTTATAAAGCTCCAGAATTTTAGGAAGTTCAAAAACGTTATTGGCATACTCAGTAGAGGGGATGACCAGAACCAGAGATAGTATCAGCAAATCAGAACTCATTGGAACAGGCAATAAATCAAAGACCTTAGGTGTGAAAAGAAATAAATCTTCCTTAAACGACAGGTGGATCAATGGTGCAAAACTGTTATCCTTGGGCCTTAAGGCTCTATTCAGGAAGACGCCTGACAAGCTCAATGAAGTTATGGCTCTATAAAGGAGCTCTTTCTCATGTACTACACATCAATTCTTGGCAAGTCACCGGCGAGTGCAGGCTATGGCATCAGAAGAAGGGCTGAGAGAGTGAGAGACTAGATGAGAGAAAAGAGAGAGTAAAAGAGCTTTTTCTACGTTAACTCTTGAAGAGGGAGAGTCTCCCTTCATAGGCTACACATTGGGTAGGATCTTAAGATCCGATTTTTTTGAAGATCTGATACCCAGTTACTTACAACGGTCGAAAAAAATAGACATTACAAAAGGATTTAAACAAATACGAGAATGAGAGGAGTGAAAACATGACGAAATAATGAAAATGAATATCTCAGTTGCCAAGAATATACAGTGCTTAAGGATGTTGTGTTTCAAACAGAAACATATGAATAAGTTTTCTCATTCAAGAAAAATTTCTTAATGTTACCTTTTTCCACAATGACCCCAATAATATCTCCTGTCCACTATGTGTTCTCGAAGAAGTTTGTTTTCCATGCTGCACAAAATGCATGATACACTCAAATGAAGGTCACAAAAGGTGAAGATTTTTTTTTGAAAAGCGATTTAAGGTGGTCACTGGACCAAGCGGTAACCACCGAGTTACATGTAAATATGTTAAAAAAGGTTACAGAAGGTGAAGATAACAGGTAAGTATGTGAACATTGATTTGGAACCATCAGAAAAGAAAGAAAATTGGCGCACCCACCAGCCAATTTTTCATGTATAGTGAAAGAACATAGGCTTATGCACAATGAAGCAACAATTTACTTATATACCTTACTGTTACAAATAGATCTATCTATGTAATTTACCTTCGGGTTTCTTACTCCTATATAAGGATAGGGAACCTCCACATGGTATTCTATTTGCCTCACTCCCAGGGCAGTGGAGCGGAGACTACTGCACTGCTCCATCTCTTCCCTCCCTACTTTTGTTTTCTATCTACCCCAGCAAATTTCTATACTTACACCTCTGCACTTCATGTTTCTACCCTAATGACTCCACATTGAATCATTAGAAAAAGACTCCATATTGAAAATACACAGTTATTTGTCTAAGAAAAAGTGTTCCGTACAATTTTTATCCAAATCACAATTCAGGCATGGAATGTACTGGTCCAATAAAAAAACACACATTATTCATCCATTAAACTTCAGAGTAGCTTCTGAAAGGAATAAAAACACACATTATTCATCCATGGTGGTTTCCCAGAGCGAGAGAGGTCAAACCCTACCAATCATACCAACCCCATCTAAAGCACGGTGTGAGTCCCCCAATCTGTAACCTTTTTGCCATCGCTACCATGCACCCAACCTTGGCAGTATTCTGCATCCCAGTAAGGTACTGTCCAGTGGTTCTACACGAGTGGGATATCCCACTACCACTCTGCAAGGAGCCAAAGCTCTATGCACCCTATCAGCTGTCGGAGTGGTCAACATTGCGCTGCACGTGCCCAATGCAATGCAACTGAGGTGGGCATGTGATACGAACCTCGATCTAGGTTCGTATTGGAAGGAGTAGAAGACGAGGCAAGTAGGAATTCCCAGGGTGGAGAGGTGAAACGGGATGGGTAGGAGGGGAGGCCGAGCAGGGAAGGTAGTGGTTGGCTGGGGAGGAGCCGCCTGAAGACGCGGTGAAGCAGAGACGATCACGAGAAGGGGGATTGTGGAGGGAGACAGGGCGTGGGTATAGAAGAAACGAGAGGGAAAGGAAAACCAGCTATCACTTAAGAACCAACATCCAGTCTGCCCTCCCCAGAAGGAGCGCTGTGCTATTTAAAGGAACATAAAAGAGAAACATGACGAGAATGCCCTTGACGCAGCCCAGGAAACCTATCAGCATGCAGAGTCGGATGCCCTGTGCACAACGTTTGGATGGTAATGACTTCCAAAGAGTGAATGCAAATATAACGTGATGTACAACTGATCAGGGTTAGTGACAATGAGGGGTATGGAGATCCATACTCAATACTATAGTCTCCGGATACTTCACATAGTGTGACAGATCTGGAGGGCTCTAGGAGCATATCTTGTGCAGAATACCCACCTTCACGCAGTGAGGCACAATGGGATCAACTGCCAGTGTGCAGGGCCAGGATGGACAATGACAGAGTTGCTACTCCCCACCTGCAGGATCCAGATAGGCAACACGACGAGACGAGGCATGGTGCCTTCTGAACAAACATGATGTAAGGACAAGCGGCAATCCCAAGACAGCATTGGCATATTGCCAAATGCAGCTGCCTTTATATAATCTCTTGCCAATTCTATGTAGTTTTCTCTCTCACTGGTCGGCCCAAAACTTCTTTCTGTATACTCAAATGACTTTTGCTGCTCTAGTGAATGCTGCCTGACTTTGAGCAAAAAAGAACACAGCGGCGGCTGTTAAACTACAGATTCGACCCTTGATAGTTTTAGCCGCATTACACTGCGATCATGTCCTTTATCATAGCTGGTGCACTTCCACAAGGTGGAAGGCGGGGGGGTGTAAATTTATAACACAAAATAAAAAACCGTAATTAAAACATGGAAAATGAAATTAGACTGAAAAACAGGAGGATGAAGAGGAAACCTTTGATGTTCTTCCACAGAATGGCAAAACGAAAGCATTTTGATGAGACCTAACAATGTTCAGTGCATTCAAAAAGACCTGAATGGATTTCACAGAATCATTGGTCTCAAGAAAGATGTTCTCCTCAACCTGAAAAAGGCTTCACACAAATAAATCAGATATAAACCAATTTAGGCTCATACCGGATAACAAAGGAAGCAGAGAAAAACCTAGACTTATTAATGCCTTGATCTTATGGATCAAACTCAATTTTCAAAGCACGACTATGTAACACAGAGAATGAATGATAAAGGATCTCTGATTGCTTCATGATTTATCCATCTCTACCAAATACTAGCCAATACCAATGTTTCATTCAACAAAGGGTAATGATGTTTCATGATAATAGTGGCCCTTTAATTTCAAAACATTAGGGATAGTGCTATTCTGTGTAATAAACATCTGTTACTCAAGACAATGCTTGATCTGCCAGGAGGAAGCCCAAAATTGGAGAAAATGGAGCTTTATTCATTAATATGTTTTCCTGGTATTTTTAGTTCATTTTGTAGCCTAAATATTAAATATGTTGGTTATTCCCTAGTGAGGATAACATATGGGCCATCTACCTGATTCAGGACTAGTAGTTGAATATCAGTTGAAACAAAAATGACCAGAGCGACATCGCATCCTGCAATTAGAGGGTACGTTGCTGTAAATCGGGGGATCAATCTATAGAGGATGTTGAGGCAAGCACATGTGAACGTGCAGAGTGACCCACCAACTATTATTATCACCCTTTTGGGCATGGGCCATGACTGACCCATCATCAGATCCCGATGACTTGAAAATAATTAAGAGGTTGAGGAAAGCGGTAGAAACAGTTTTCTTTGGAACACATGATTCATGGAGTGTAGACTCCAGCGACAGTGAAGGTGCACTTGGCTGAGATTGTGTTCAGATGCTTGGGCGACTGGGAACCACCAGCTTCCAAAGGACGGGACTCTTGATCAAAAGGAGTGATCATGAGTTCACAAGAAGTGTCACTTCTTTGGCAATCCCATTACAGTTAGGTACTGCATGTGTCACCACCCTTATTTCAATAATGCATCCATGTGTAACCTATATTCAAATGGATCTAAAGTTATCAATAAATTTCTTCTTTTGGCCGAATTATAGCTGCGGCAGCCTAGACTTTTGGGGGAATATATTCTCAGCTAATTGTGTCTGTACCCCGTTTGAAAGATGCACGGGTATCAATCAGGTCAGATCTCCTGGTCCAGCACTACATAACTACATGCACATTATAAAAGGAACAACTTATTAAGACAAAAGCCAGAGGAGCCCTGCAGCACTTGTTTTATAAGCTTTGATGGCTGGAGACCAAGTGAGAACATGAAAAAGAAGCAAGATGATGGTGTGTGAAGCTTTTTCAGCAACCATTTAAGAAGGGTGGTTTATGCACAAGAGCAATATAATGGACAGAGGGTTCTGCACAGAACACCCAGTGTGAGCAGGGGTTCCACGCAGGTCTCTATGTGATAGCATGAGGAGGCTCCTGGGCAATGAATCCACATTCACAAGGATCACCTTTGCAAAGAATCTCTAAGCGTGTGCTGTGTAGCCCGGCATGGGGAGCGATTTCCTGATGGTGGCAGTTCAGCAAGAGGTAGGGCTCATGTGTGAAGGTGGTTCAGCGATGCAGGCACACATGGTTTCGTGGTGAGAGTGGTCCCTGAGGGACAGATACTTCTGACACATTAGAAAGAGAGCTGGACAATATCCCCTGAGCAAAGGCGGACGCTTCTCTAACACGTCGGCTAGGGTTTGTGCCACGACCTGGACTCTTGGGACTCCAGCATAGTCACAAGAGCATGAATGTACATTGGGTCAGGGTTTCCTCATGTCTCCACAAATATTTGCTATCAGCATCTGTGCTCTCGCCACCCACACTTCTTCCGTGTCACCTCCCTCACTCCTCACTTCCTGCCACTCCTCTCACGTTCCTGTGACTCCTCTTCATGGACAGCAACAGCGGCAGCACTGTCACCCACAGATGTTGGCAGTGGTCCCACTGCAGCAACAACCAAATGGCTCCTTCCAGGGAACGGTCATTTTTTCCATAATATAACTTGCCATTGATGATTGGTTCAAAAGAGATTGTGTTCAACGTACTCGTGCTACACAAGGGAATCTCATAATCTGGGGGAAGTTCATAAAGAGGATGTGTCCAAAAGCATGTAGGATTTTAAGAAAAGATTCGTAAATTACCTTCATCGAGATGATCTGGCAAAGATCAACCTCCGGGTCTTTCTTACCAGAAATGTTGACCAAAACGTAAGGAAGTAAAAGCTCGGCCATTTCCACTGACAACGAAGCCATGTCATCGCACAAGCTGAAATTGAAGAAACAAAATCATGTGGCTCAAGACAATGAAATTGAAGAAACAAAAGGAAGTATTTTTGTTCTCACCTTAATAGTTTGTCATCACTAAAGGAAACAAGAACCTGTAGAAGCTGACAAATCCAATCCTTATAGCTCTTAGAGTGAGTTTCCCATAAAGCTGCAGCCAAATTATCCTCTGGGTGGCAGACATCCCCATGTTAGATTATAGTGGGACATTGCAACTTAATGAATTTTCAGGACAGAATAATAAATACTCTGATGAGCAGTAAGACCAATAAGATAAAAAACTCATGAGCACACTGCAACAGTTTCAGCTTCTTTCTGGATATTTTCTGTATTTGTCAGTTTTCCATAGCAGTTTCCTCGTTTACATCCAAGGGCCACTTTGCACTCAGTAGTAGTTCACTATTCTAGTGTTTTTTGTCTAATAATACAGCATTATTATTCAACACAAAGTCATTGACTAGTGATCCTCAAGTACCATTTATCTCTTATAGACAACTCTCTATTAGACCTCTGAAGAGTCAACTTTTTTTTACTCTCTATCCTCTACCTTTCAAAGCTCGGAGGTGAGATAGATTTTTTTCGTTTTTTTTCAAAAAAAACTGTGTCACACCTCGAAGCTTTGAAAAGGAAATCCATTACTCAACTTCGAAAGGAAGTATTAGGGATAAGAACCTTTATGTAGCCAGTCATTAGGTTCATATCCCAATAAAGAGGGACCTGAAAGAGGAATTTGCTGAACTTGGCATTTCACTCTTACATTACCCTGACTATCAAGGTGGTGTGGTTCCCATGTCACCTTCCATCATCTATACTGCTCCCTCATTTCTAAGATTTATCTTATGCTAACTAAAACTTATAAAAGGATCAGAACCCTAAAAAACAAAGTTACAAAAAAAACCCTGCTTGAAAGAATGACATGAACAGCTTTATATGTTCAAGAAGTTTTCTTCCAAAAAATTGTTCAAGAAACAAATTAAATGATGTTTGTCATTGTTCCAAATGGCAGCCCATTTTCACAGAGTAATGCCCTTTTTTACCTTAAATGTGTTCTCCATCCATCCATGCAATTTGGTTAAAGCATTCAAACGCTCAATGCAATTTTTCCCCAAGATCTGATCTTTTTTCTAAACCCAAAGGATGTAGTAAGTGAATGCTGAAGAATATGTTACAAATATGTTACAAATATTGCAGCAGAGAGGAAAAAATAGGCATCTGCTGACAGCTACACTAGCTCTATTTCAAGCAAAGGTTCAAGGGTTCCCCTGGGAAGAAAAGAAATACAGACTGCTACAGATTTAATAGTTGATGACTCAAGATCTTGGTTTCAGGTACCAGTTGAAAGTGAATGTCTACTTGCCACAAGTCTATCATAAGAGTTGACATAATGAATGATCATATTCTTAGGATAAAAGATACCCAAAACAAGAATCCAAAATTTATATGATCCAGTTGTAATTGCCAAGAAATTGCTACATAAGCAGGTAATCCGTATAATGCAATTCGCTATTGACTGTTAAAAAGAACCAAATAGAGGGAATCGTTACTGAGAGATATGAGTGAATGAAGAGTGAGAGGTTAGAAAAGTGTAAACTAAGAAAGGAAAAGATAGCAAGGAGATCCAGCCTGCATTGACCAGGAACATCCACTAGATCTGAAGAATCTCCAGACCAGCCACTTGCCTCCACACAAATTAGGCAAGGTTTCCCCTGTTTGTCTTGCAGGAGATGATTTTATTAATGCAGTCCCCTTTCCAGCAATAATGTCTCATTTCAAGGGGCTCTTGCAATGCATTTGCCTCCCTCTTCAGGTGCTTCTTATCATTTTTTTAAGTAGTGTATTGGGAGGTTTGTACCAATCATGAAAAAAAAAAAAATTGTGAACTATAACAAGGGATAAACACCCGATGAATCGGTGAACTTCCCATTTGAACCATACCATCCTTTCAGTCATCTTCAATATCTCCCTACACCTCCCGTCGCGTGGGATGACCATGCAGCCATAATTCCTTCTGCTTCATGTATTGCTCCATCTGTAGAAGTCCGTCCTCGGAACAACACCTCGTTTCTATGTACCCAAATGGCCCACAACACCGCTAGAGCTCGGCACCCGTCCTAGTTTCCTCTACCCGCGCAATTCTGTGCCGAGTCCCAAAAAGCCACTTCAAAAGTCACCTTCAACCTTAAAAGTGGCTGGCTGGCCCAAACCGTGCGAGCAAAGGAGCATCAAAGAAGAGATGGTTGCAATCTTCCTCCCCATTCATACATAGCACGTATTGTGACGAAGTATCTGGGTCTAGCCTTTTGCCAAAGACTCTGGTCATTAATTTTTTCCTTGCTAACAGCCATCCAAAAAATCTCGCCTTCAATGGGACTCTTTGGCGCCATACGAACCTGCATGCACTGACTAGTGCCCTATCACCTCTTGCCCCTGTCAGATCATCGTATAAGCCTTCCGAACCGAAAAGGGGCCATTTGTCCACTCCCACCTGTCCTTTTCTCCATCCTCTGGTCGTAACTGTAATAGGGATTGCTGCATATCGATGAGCTCGGACACACGCTGGTCAGATAAGGCCCCATGTATGATCAGGTTCCACGCTCCCTCCCAGCAGTTACACACATGGGCATCTTGCTCCTGGGCAAGAGCATACAGTTGGGGGAATATCTCACAAAGAATACCCCGTGACGACCATGCGTCTCTCCAATATCGGAATGCCATCCCATCGCCTAACTTGGCCGAGAAAAAACCTTGTACTCTTGGAAAAACCTGCCTCAGCCCTTGCCAGAACGGGGATGCTCCATGATAAGGGTCTGCATTCTGTCCCAATTCAGTCTCTCACCATAGATGCCATGCAATAGATGGATGACCAGATCCTCTCGTGGATTAATTATTCTCTCCACCCATTTGGTTAGAAGGGCTATTTTCATACTCTGCATGTGTAGGACCCCCAGACCGCCTCTCTTGACGGGGCGACATAACTTATCCCATGCCACCATCGCAAGGCCCCCCCTTTGTTCTGGTCCGGATCCTCTCCATAGGAAGCGCCTCATCATGCCTTCTATTTGCTTCCCGACTCCCGTGGGCATCTTGAATACTGAGAGATAGAAAATCAGAATGAATGATAAAACTGACCTCAGCAGCACCAACTGTCCCCCTTTCGATAGCACTTTTGCTTGCCATCCCTCTAGTCGTCTTTCCATCTTCTCAATGACATGTTGCAATCAGCCTTTTTCATCCTCCCCTTCGTCAGTGGTAGTCCAAGATATCTCATTGGAAGTCGTCCAATCAGTGTTCTTAGAATCTCCGCACACTGTGACTCCTCTTCTGGCGGGAGCCTGTTACACATAAAAGCGGATTTGCTCCTATTTATTTGAAGTCCCGAGAAATCTGCAAAAAGATCAATCAATATGGATAAATTTCTGGCTTCCCACACTGAACCTTCAATGAAGAAGGTGGTGTCATCAGCGTATTGTAGCAGAGGAATTCCATCAGACTGCCCGGGTAGTTGATAGCCTAACAGTAAGCCCTTTGTGCATGCTTGCTCAGTGCAAACTGCAAGTGCATCCACTGCCAAGACAAACAGTAGCGGTGCCAATGGGCAGCCTTGTCTCACTCCTCGTTGAGGCTGTATTCGACCGCCTTCCGGCCGCCCATTTATCAGCACCGTGCAGGAGTGCGAAGTAATACATCTCTTCACCCATATTACCCATTTCTTGGGGAAGTCCCTCCTTTTCATAGAGGCCCATAGGAAATCCCAGTCTAAAGAGTCGTATGCTTTGGCAAAATCAACTTTCCACATGAACCCTCGTGTTCCCTTCCTCTTCCATGCGGCTATTATTTCCCCGGCTGTTACCACACTGTCCACCAGTAGCCTGCCAGGAATAAAGGCTGACTGAGCGGGGCCGACCAGTTCACCAATCCTTGCTCTGAGCCTGTTTGCTAGCACCTTGGCTATAATCAAGTAGATTGAATTCGACAACGAAATGGGTCTAAAGTCTTCAATTTTTCCCCCCCTGGACCATTTGGCAGGAGGAAAATATGTGATCTATTAATCTTCTCCATGTTGCCCCGTTCTTCTCTAAAATCCTCAAATGTGGCCATCACATCCGATCTGACCAGGTTCCAACACTGGCTATAAAAGAATACCGGATGCCATCTGGACCCGGGGCTCCCTCCCCATTCAACCCCTTAATTGCTGTCTTGACCTCGTCTTCTGAAAATGGTCAGATCAGTTCCGCTTGACGTTCAAAGCTCACTCTCTTTGCCCCCTTGCCGCATCACTTCCATCTACTCTGTCTTCCCTTTCTGGAGAAGGATCTGAAATGGTCTGCTATGGCTTGTCCCACTGCCTGTGTGCCAGTGTATTCCCGCTCTCCCACCTTTATTTTCAATATTTGATTTGTGCGTCACCTGCCACTTGCCACCGGATGGAAGAATCTCGTGTTTGCGTCCCCTGCCTGTAGCCATAATTGCCTAGATCGCTGTCTCCAATCCATCTCCAATTTTTTGTCCTCCGCAGCCACCACAATCTGCCATCTTCTACGCTCTTGAACCTCCTCGTCCTCTAGGGTTCTATTGTCTTCCAAAACATCCAGTTGCTTTACTTTGGCTAGGGCATCATTCCTCCTCTTCTTCTTCGTATCCCAGACTCGTTTTCGATACCCCATCAAATGTTGCCGTAGTCCGTTCAATTTCTGAGCGATGGTCTCTATATCTGACCTTCCCCTTGGTTGTGCAGTCCATGCTTGCCCTATTTCTTCCTTGAACTTTTCCTCATGAAACCACGATTGATCCATCTTGAAGTATGTGGAGCGCCTAAAAGCCTCGTTGGTCACCCACACAATGGGAGTATGATCTGACAGCGGCCTTGGCAGTGATTTCACATCTGCATTAGGAAACTTCTCCGCCATCTCTACTGAGCATAGAAACCTATCAAGTCTAGATTTCATATCGCCTCCCGCCATGCTCCTCCACATGTACACACAGTCCACTGGCCCCATTTCTTGAAGGTCTGCTTCAGAGATGAATGACCAAAAATCTGCTGAGTCAAGGTCTAGCCCACCCCTGTCTTGTGACCTGTCCCCACCCTCTAGCGTTGTATTGAAATCTCCCCCGAACAACATTGGCGATCCTTGGAATTTGGAAACTACCTCTGCCAACTCCCCCCATAAAGCACTCCTCGCTACATTTGTCGGACTGTACACTAAAATTATGACCATCTCAAAATCATCGCTTCGCCTTTTTAGCTTGGCTGCTGCTGTTGCTTGTCCCGACCAGGTTTCTAGTTTATCAAACTCTGTATCGTTCCAAGCTATTATCACCCCACCAGAGCGTCCTACTGCATTGACTGCCAAGAATCCCTCAAGAAAGCCTCGTCTCACTGTGTTCCACACTCTACCTTCACAGCTTTCCAACATCGTTTCCTGAAAACATACTACTGTGGCTCCCCATTCTTTCAGATGGTTTCTTATTACTCCTCGTCTTCTTTCATCTCGGAGCCCACGAACATTCCATGAAATACA
The DNA here is from genome assembly GCF_029677425.1 of Wolffia australiana. NCBI lineage: Eukaryota > Viridiplantae > Streptophyta > Magnoliopsida > Alismatales > Araceae > Wolffia > Wolffia australiana. Next base: position 7,350,230 of record NC_135839.1, on the reverse strand, counting down.
CTTCATGAAAAACCTTCGGGTCCCCCTCCCCCTTCTTGGGTACGTTGCAATCCCACCTTCGCTGCAATCTCTTTTACAAGCTGGCTGAATAGGGGATTATCTTCTCCTTCGTTTCGTTCAACCCTTTTGTCTGCCAGTTTCCTTGTGAGTATCTCCGCATCTGGTATACTCAAACTTGAACTCGACATTGGAGCCTTGTTCTCTGTGTTCCCCTTCTCCTTTCCCCCCCGTATACGCTTCGACCTGTTGCTCATTGCAATCTTCATCAGCTTAGCCATTCCACGATCATGATTCATTATTGTCTTCTTCCTCCAATAGACCATGCTGGTTCTGGTACTTCTCTCTTTGTCTTCTTGTGTCATGTGCTGCTCTGCGGTTCTCTGGTTAGTCCCTTCTTCCGGCTTCCTTGCTTTCTTCACCACATTCGGTTGTTGGGGGGGTTGCCTGCAGATGTTTCTCCTTCTCCTGCTTTCTCCAGGTGTTAGTTTGTCCCCCCTTCAATCATCACCACCTCTTGATTGACATTTTCCATATTTGTCCGACAGTGGGCTCCTTCATCTGTTTCCTGCCTATCTTCTGCAGCCCTAGATTGCTTTCTTACCGCACTCGCGTCCTGGTGACCAGTCTCTCCCCCTCTTGCTCCCTGCCTGCTTTCCGCTTCTCGGTTTTCTTTGATCACTGCTCCTGCTGGTCCTTTGGTTTCTCTCTCCCATGGTGTATCCTCCTCATTCCGAGCTTCATCCTCGTCCCTTCTTGTACATCCCCTCGATATCACTGGTGGCGTCCGTGTATACAGCCGGATCTCAAAAGACCCCTCTGGGCCCCACAAAATGACTTTGGGTGGAATCAGTGCCCCCTTGAAACGCTCCACTTCTACTATCACGCAATCTGGGTCACCGTATACAACTCCAGTTGAGAGGATACTCCGGAGTATGCCGAAAGACTTGACCCTGGCTTCTAGTGTCAACTTGATTCTGTACCCCATATGGATGTCTCAGGCTTCTAGTATGGTTGTAGCATGCGCCTCTTTTGGGGCTCCATCCTTTGGAAGCACATGTCGCCATGTCAACTCTGCATGTTCTTCGACTTCTTGTCTCCAACCTTTGACCATGTCGAATGCTGTCAGTGGAGCCCCACAGATAAAAAAACTGTCCATTTTCCAGAGCCCATAACTCTGCCCTTTCCAGGCTCGGGCACTTCTCCCAGAGACCCTGTCTCACCTTCTCAATATTCGCGGCTCATTGTAGGACATCCCTAGACATCCTTTGAAGACATCTTGATCCTCCAGGTCTCGCTTGTTCGCCAAATCCTCCGCTTGTGTGTTACTCTTCCCTTTGTTTCCCCTATCCACTTTCAGAAACTTTCTTAGTTGATGTCTCTCCTTTGCTGGCAGCACAATAAGCTTGTCGATGCCCTGCCTGCCTGCATTTCCTGCAGGTTATTTGGCCCCGGCATTCCCAAGCATGGTGCCCTTGTCTTAGACATTTGTAGCAAATATCTGACCTCCAGATTCCATTGGGCTGCTTTCTCCCGATTCTCCTTCAACGTGGTTGCACTTGCACCCAGCCATCTTCCTCTTCTGATGTCCAGCATTCTGTCGAGTCTTGTTTCCACTTTTTGGATCTTCCCTTCTCTCTCTAAGCTGCCTATTGAAGGCGTCGTCTAGTCCCTGATGTTGGCATTCACCGCTGTCGTCGCCCTGGACCTCCATTCCCCCTTTATGCTCTGGGTGCCCTTTCCTGCCTCCCTAGGAGCCGCTGCCCTCGCCATAGCGATGTGCCTGTACTCTTTCCCCGCTCCCTCCCTGATAATCATCTCCTCTCCCCACTCGTCTTCTGTCCATTTCTTCCTCTTCTCTTGCAACATGCTTGCCATGAGCTTCCCGCCTTCCCTCCTCTGCCGTGTATGTGCTGTGATAACCGTCATAATAGTCTGTGCGGCCCTTTCTGCCTGTTCTCCTCTCTCCCTCTACATTATGATTCTGAAATCGACGTCTGCCGCTGTAGACGATGCCATAGTCCTCCCTTTTCTGCAACTGTATATTTAGGAGACGTCGCGGGTCAGTTGAAGGGTCATCCGTCCGCGAAAAAGATCCTCCCCTCCATCCCGTCCAAGCACAACCTTCTCCTCCTTTATGTCTTGTCTTGAGACTTCCACTCCAAGTTCTCCCCCACGAGCGAGATAAAATTCCTGTTTCCCTTCCTTTACGAATGGGTTTAGCATTAGGACTGTACTTCGCAAACTTAACCATAATATCCCTCCCCTCAACAATTTTCCCTTCAAGTTTCTCAACAGCTTCCTGTGCCTCCTGGGCGTATTTGTAGCGCACAAATGCAAAGCCCCTTGATTCCCCTGTGCTGTGATCCTTTGAAATGAAGATATCCACAACTTTCCCATATCGACTGAAGAGCGGAAGAAGATCATCCACGGGAAGTGATGTTGAGAACAAGAAGCGTGTATGTGTCTCTGATGTCCGGAGGAACATTCTTTTGGCAGATCATTTGTTCTTGGTTTACTTCCTCCCAACCGCCCAGAATGAAGGCTTCATGGTGCCTCCCCTCAACCTCAGAACGAGGTGCAAAGTAACCTCCTTCTGGATGTTGTAATCAGCGAGGTTATGTCCAACCTCAAGTTGCTTCCCGGCAAAAATCAGACGCTGCACGTCTGGACGGATTTCTTCCTTATCCTGAATTTTTGCCTTCACAGTGTCAATCTTGGCTCTGCTTTCCACCTCATGGGTGATCGTCTTCCCTGTCAGGATCTTCATGAAGATCTGCATCTCAGTTTCTATGATTGGAGCAAGGGAGCTGGTAACTCTCATGTCCTCGCCACAAGGGAGCAAGGGAGCTGGAGCAAGGGAGCTGGAGCAAGGGAGCAAGGGAGATGGTATCATTGTAGAAACAGTAATCAAAGACGTAACTTGAGACCCTTCGATTGCTTGAATGGTTAGTCTCGATCTTATTGCATTCATATCAGCTTCAGATGATGATAAGAGAGCAGCCATTGCCTCCTGAACACTTGTGAAGTTCAATTGGCAATCCACCTCTCTATCTGTGAGCTTGTCGAGGGCCTTGCTCTGCTGCTGGAGATCCTTCGAGTCCGCCGCCTTGTCCATAACTCCGTCGTCACCACCCTCCATTTTCCCTCTTCTTTCGTTGCCATGCGGAAGATGAAATAAGAGCCGATACTTCTCGCTCCTTGCCGACATCACATGAATCGAGGAATGAGATAATGCAGCCACAACAGTGTCATCAAGGACTTGTTTGAAATCTAGCGGGACCTGTCCCAGAGTGCTCAAAAGATATGAGAGTGTGCCTAACACCGCAACACCCATGGATGGGCTAAAGTCAGACAACTTAAGCTGTTGGTAAAGAAGACCCAAGAAGTCCCTCTGAGTTGGCTCTATCAGCTGATCAGATACACCAACACGGAGTATGTAGAGAACACAGGCCAGCTTGTGAGCATTCTTTGAAGATTTAAACTGAAGCATACTTAGCGCTTTCAAAGCAAACTCTTGCAGATCACTGTCTGGAAGACGATACTTCAGGTGAATCGCCTGCAAAAAGAATACCCATGATAAATTCAAACCAATACGTATATCTCTTAATCGCGCTCCACTGGCTTTGACAAATGGTGCCATTAGGTGTCTTTCAACGCAACCTTCCAATTTTCTTGGTGGACTAGATCTACCTTTTTGTTTCTCCTGATTCTCGAGATTCATCCCTAGGGCCAAAAGCATCCCTTACTGATGTAACAGGGTCATCGAGGGCCTTGCTGCAGTAGAGAGCCGCATTCTCTACTTCTGGAACTCTCAAACCAGGTGCTTGTATGTCAGCAAAGGTTTTTAAGCATTTTCCCGCAGCAAGCCTAATATTATAAGCTTTGTCGCCACCCGCAGCTCTTGTCAGTATCCGGAATGCTTCTGAAAATGCCAATGAAGAGCCAGTACCACCAGAGCCATCTAGTGCCTTTTGGAGCATTAATATTGCATCTTGCCTGACAAAATCCTCATGGAATCGCATCAACTTTGATACAATGCTGGAGGTTTTTGCAAGCCCAGCTGATATTCTCCGCCCAAATACATGGTATAATTCACCCAAGCACTGAGCAACACCTGCACACGCTGAAGGTTCACTTCTCCTGCTATCCGCCAACCATCCTTGGAGGCTGCTCACTCTTGAATGTACTGAAATGCTATCACCCTTTTCAATAACTTTTGCCATCGCTAACGATGCCAGACGTCGGACCGAACGCCATGGCCCCTTGATCAGCAAAGAGTACAGAGCTTCTTCACATTTCCGCTGCCATGGAACTATTGCTTTCTTAGAATCATCATCAATGGCTGAGACAAGCTCCGAGAGAAGATCAAAGCAGAGCAGAGAGTCAGGTGGCTGTTGTCTAGCGGAAGCCGCTACAGACTCGAGCTGCGCTACTAGCATGCCGAAGCGAGATAGCGGCACGTCCACTGCGATTCCACCGCGCTTCGCCATGATTGAGATGAGAAAAACCTCGAGATCACTGTTGAAGCAGCAGATTTGGATCTGCCAAGATCGACTGCGATCGCCTTCTCGGCATTCGGCCTCAGCGATCTTCTGCTGCCTGTGAAGAGTTTTCCTTCTCTCCTTTGCTCTGTAAATCGCATCTTTGATTCCCACATTGTCCATATAACCATTGGGTCATAGCTCTGCAAGCTCTACGTACAGCTCGCGCATCTGGGGACCTTTATCCTCGTCCATTCCCTCTACATAGAGTTCATAAAGGTCACAGATTCTGTCTTCGATTGCATCATCCATGCTGCTTCTTGGTTCCTCATGAAAGATGATCCCTCATGTACTCCTGAATTGGCTCTGAATAAAAAGGCCTTGGATAATCAGATAGTTCTTTGAAGGGCTTTTGTAAGTGCACTCCTAAAGCAAAATACAGATAATAACCTGATGTACCCATTAGAAGTTTTGTGGGTAGAAAGGGAGATGACTGATTGAGTTTTAGGAAAAGCAGCCACACATTACCAGCGAGGGTTACACGTATATCATCATCCATCAGCCTCTCAATTTTTCCATATCTGCTACATTTTGAGCAGTGCTCCCCAAAGAGTTGCATACCTTGCAGAACTAAGACATGGAGTCCCTTAGTAGAATTGCACAATTTCGGACTGCCGATACCCTTGGTTGGTTAAAGCAGTATTAGATAAGGTCTCTTTATCATGAAGAAAATGAGATTCTGAAAAGCCAAAACAGTAACCGAATATCAAACCAAACTCAACGGAGATACAATGTATGACGCAATATATGGTCCATAATCTCTTGGTTGCTTAAAGGCAGTATTGCTACCAACTTACTGTTAAAAAGAGTATTTTTCTTCATGGTGTTTCCCCAAGAAATGGATACTCCTCAAGGTAACCAATACGATCCCCATAAGAGTTTATGTCAAGGACAGAAAAAGAGGTTCAATGTCCTAGAGAGGGGCACTGGTGCAGGTGGTGCTGACCTGCCAAAATAACTGCCAGTTCTTGACTGGTAATTTAAGGAAGGAATAAAGGATATTATAAATAAAGGGGACTTGGGGGGAGGAAGGGATCTTCTTCTTCATCGAACTTTCTTGGAGCACACGGGAGCTGGGAGGGCAAAGCTGCATTCGGCCTGAACATCTGAGCGTGTTCCTGTATATCATGGCGGTTGGCGACGGAGACAAGAGGGACATTCGCTTGAAAGATCTAGTAGAGCAGACTCTATACTGTAAGTCACTAATTTCAATTTCTGAATTTCTACCAATTCAATACAAGAACATATCAGTTACAAAGCTCATATCAAGTGGTATGTGATGTCTAAGCTGAAAAGGCCTGATAAAGTTTATTGTTTGGTCATCTGTTGAGAATCTGATACATAGGATACTGGCCGTATCTTCTTTTATGTAATTGTGATAAGAACTTCAATTGGATAGTGATGGACAGGGTCCAGAGGGAGACGAGCGAGAATAGCTCCCGGGCTGAAGAAGAGAACGGGAATGGTCAGCAGGAAGTCCAAACGAAGGAGGTAGGGATTGACTGGGGTCGAGCCACATGAATACAAGGTGAAGTGGAGATGATAATGCGGGACGGGAATTGAAGAGGAAGAGAAAGGAGTTGGACAACCCTTTCTGGCCATCCTATGATAAGGCCCTCATTAGGACTTATCAAGACAATAATAAGCACAAGTGAAGCTCCGCACGTTCGCCAGTTGCTGAGCGTAAAAGCTCCAATTAATCAGGATGGGAGTTAATGGAGCTAAAAAATAAATAAGCGTGAAGAATATTAGATTGATTTTGGGATTTCTTTTTCAAGAAGAGGGAGAGCAAAGATCTTCCAGATCAGGACCGGGAGTTGATCCAAACCAGCATCAATCAACATCCAGTGTGTCGGATGAGGCCATCTCCAGACGTCCCGTTCATCCAGCAGATGCTCTAGCAAGTTTGAGTTCTTCTTTTCTTTTACTCACAACTCAGAGAATACTTGTTGATCAAGAGCTCAGATGATTGTGTTTCTTATTTGAATTCTTGTTGACCAAGAGGTCTGTTGATTGCATTCCTACATATCCTAAACACCGCCTCAAGGGCAATCTGTTCGATTTCTTGAATACTACAGTCAATTGGAATACAAACTGGAGATAGTCTGTGCTGCACACTGATACAACTCTTCCACGCACATACGTGCGAAGGAAGAAACGACTCAGACCCACCCTTGCGGAGCCGCATGCGGAAGACAAATAGAGGCAAGTTCAAATCATAAATAAGAAGACAGGGAGTCGGAAGGGACACAAACGGACTTCCTGGCAAGGGGCTGAGGCACTTAGACGCTATCGAGGCTGGCGGGGGAGATTCTCCCTTTCCTTCAAGAAAACGATAACCCGATCCAATGTGATCATGGTTATTGCTTTTCATTTTTTCCTTCTACAAACACTGTTGTGATTCTTAGATCGTGTTACTATCCGAGCTACATTTGGAATTCCTGATCCAAGGTTCTACAGAAATTACTCATTTACTCTGGGAGTGTAACCGAGTCTCAGACTGAAGACTGAATTCCTTCCTGCATTCATTAGCTTGACACTTCATTAGGAAAGCGGCCTTCCATGATTACATTAAGAAAATATGTGGCACTGATTCTTTCCTCCAAGAGTTAAGAAAATGCCTGAACAGCAGACTACACTAGGTGGTTTCTAACCAAATACTGCAGCAAATGGCACCATTTTCATGGCTACCTCATATAATGTGTTCGGACTGTAACCCTCCAAGGCAAGCCCAAGGTACCACGCTGTCTTACCCTTTAGAAGCGAAACAATGACATAGGTTTTGAAGCAGGGTACTTTCCAACACCAGGTAGACTATGATACGGCCAGGTATCTTGACTCAATAGTTCGCCAAAAATCCCAAGAATGTCGATCCACGAATCTAGTCGCTCATCAATAAAATGAACAGATCCAAGAAAAGAGAATCTCGGTTTAGGAAGAAATCCATGGAGAAGGGAATAGTTTGAAAGAGAAACAAACGAGGATTGAGCAAACATGACCCCATCCTCTGGTCACAGGTGTTCCCGTTCCTGGCCTCCTGCTGCAGCAGTTCCATCGAGTAATGATTTCTTGAAAAAACAGATGGCCTGCCCATCAATGTCTTCTTATGACAGGATTTTTTGAGGTTGAGAGTCATACGTGCTACCCCACATGTGTGGCCCGATTTATTGGGCTCTTTTATTGAAGCGCTTTTGATATGTCTTTGAAAAGAACCCATCCGGCTATGAGCATGAGGATAATTTGATAAGCTTGACCTCAGACCATAACCTTTTAGCTTGGGAAGTTCCACCTCCCAGATGTGGGCTACAGCATCTCCCAATTGGTTTTTTCTCTTCTATTATTCTAATATCAAAATTGAAGGCTGTAAATTTTAAATCCAGCCTATGATATTCTGCCTACACGTCATTTTTCAAGAAGACATTTCAGATTATATTATACTATGCAAATACTGATTTTTTGAAAGAAAATCTAATGCCTGTAGCTTGAAATGAAATATTATGAAGCGATGGTAAATATACAAAAGGAGAGACCCTATCCTCATGGCCACATATGCAAGGTATGGCTATTGACACAGGCCTTCAATAGAGTCAGGAACTACATAGCGGTTTACTATAGAAAACTTACAGCATACTATCTTTGACAGATAGACATAGCATACCACAAAGAAATCTAGATGTATACGATAACAAAGAACAAGAATTCCTGCATTTCTTCTGACCAAGCTGACAAATAAAAGCTAGCGAAGAATTCCTTTTTTTGAAAAGAAAACTGGATTGAAGAATTCTTGACCCTATCAGACTGGTATTACAAACATATTAAGGTCTTCACATCATATTGATACAAAATTCAGTCATTCTAACTATTTTTTTAGCCTCAATCACCGCCCACAAGAATGGTTCAACAGATTTTAAGCCCAAATATGATAGCAAGAGATATCAGATTTTGGCTGCCCCTCTAAGTAGTGTTAGATAACACTAGATAGTCATGTAAGTAAGTGAGCCATGTTCCATAAGCGCCTCACCGTTGTGTTCCAGTTGGTACTCCCTCTCCATTTCCCATCCAGGGACTCATGTGAGTTGTCACGTATTCTTCACATGAGAGAACAAGTAATTTTGGCTTTGGCCCACCAACAAATAAAGAGATAGTACTTCACCTGGCCAACCCAAGCGAAGATTACGAAGTTCTTTTCTAAACCCTTATTCACTCTTAGGGCTTGGAGGCATTAAAGAATTATGCACATCACTGTCCCCGGCAATTTCGGCCAAGTAGGTAGCATTAGTTCGCATTGACAATTTTCTACTCTTCAATTGACATCTCTTAAGACTTTGGCATTGCGTATCATAGTTAAATATCAACAAAAATTTTCTCTTCATTGATTGTATTCGTTGAAATCCTTGAAAAGTTTTTCTATTGATCTGGCAAAAGATTTTTAAGGAATTTCCTGCCGTAGACAAGTTTCATGAAAACAAAGAAACAAATAGGACATAGTTCCCATACCTTTGTGCTTTGCTCTAAAATCAGAGAGCATCCGTTCAACGAGCTCAGAGTTAACACCTTTTGAATGGACCTAACAAAGTACTATAATAATAAGACTAGCTTTCATATGAACTAGTTAGTGTCTAATAAAAATTCTTCATCATTGGTGTACATACAGAGAGTAACGACTTATCGTAGCTACTGAAACATGAAAGGCAACGCTGACCCATTTCAGTGGATAGAACTCCCTTCAAAAAAATTAGGAGAAATTAGATAATGTGCAAGAACTTCAGATTGCATGCCACCCTTCTATTGATTGAAAAATTATAGGTAAAATAGTTTCACAGGATATCACAAGTGTTAATGTAACTCGCGAGTGGGTCAGCAGATAGTTAGATAGGAAAAATCAGACCGAGACACATAGAGAGGAGAAACCAACAATAAAATTTAATATACATACTTTCGACCACGGAGAGGCATTCAGCAAAACAATAAAATTTATTGCACTAGCTCACAAATTATGGCACTTTCTCCAGTGGTGATTAAAAAATGTGAGTCTTTCAGTAAAAAACACAAGCAAAAAATCAAGGCATAGAAATCACATATACTCGTAAAGGTAGACAAAACCTACCACAAAATCAAATTATTGATGTCACTAAAAGAATCAATTAAAATATCAATCCAATACACTCACCTGAAGTGTGCGTGAAGTCACATCCACGACCATCACATCATCGTGAAGAAGGTGTTTTTTCAGGATTACAATAATCTTAACCAACACTTCTTCTGACACTCCCAAATCACTGCCGATTATCTCGTCAAGCTGACCATTGTCCTTTTGATTTGAAAATACAGGACTAGAAGTAGCATGTATAGGCCATTGGAAAACAATACGATGAGGATCCCCAATACCAACCTGCGTGTCCAGCACATCAGAGCAGATTGGCATAAACGTACAAATCGATATCACAGTCTGAGGGACTAACGTTCAAAAGTAAAAGAATACCACAAGAGACTAACTTTGGAAATGAAATCAGCAACCAAGGGCATCATATCCTTGATTCCATTGTTTCCACAAAAATCAAGAAGATCCCAGACACCTGAAACAAAATTTGGATCAGATTTCCAGAGATTGAGCTCCTCAGTTATCCCACATTTGTCCATTTGAGGCTGAACACTTGTCATCGTTTTGAAACTTTCAGACAAACTTTGGAGGCTGAAAATTCAAAAATGACACCCCTATGGTCATTCAGAATGAACAAGATGTACTGAGGGTCATAAATCTAGCAAATGTAAATTTACGTACCTCCATAAAATAAATGATTGAGGAAGGTACTCTATTTTCCTCACAAACTGAAAAAACAGCATCAGATCAAATCTCTAGAAGTAAAGGAGCACGTATAGATCCCTAAATTTGGAACATTATTACTGACTTTCAACAATTGATCACGAGGGCACTTAGCCCTGCAAAGTTCATCGTGAAAGCTTTTGATTTTCTCCAAAGAAGGATGAACTGGAAACGGTTCCAGCTCCTGATATTCATAAAAACACAGCCATCAAACTTACTAGAGTAATGAACAATAAGCCCTACGACATTACTGATACTAAAGTCCCCATACCCTGATATAATGAATGAGGGCCTTGTCAGCCTCAAGAGTTATGTTCTCGAGCAAACAAATGACTTTAGGTGATGGGGACTTGCTAGCCTCACTCATCTCATCCGGGATAGAGCAAGCAACCAATTTCGAAGCCAATAACTGCACTTGGATAGAAATTTTATATGGGAGGCCAAAAGCCAAATAAAGTTATTCACCAAGAACTGAATTACAATACCTGAAGTTGTTCGCCAAGAATGCTGACAATATTTGTAGATGAAAGTTGAAAATTTGACAGCATCATGGAAATGATATCACAGCACTGCTCTAGCAAAGCGGGCTCCATCATCAGATTTCCCACTAAATTGAAGATATATCTGGGAAAAATGATAATGATTATAAGATTCAACAAAAAAAAATGTAATTCCAGAACAAGAGTCCGAGGCTTTTTACTCTGCCTTAGATTTGACACCTGGTGTCCACATCCTCATTTACACAGCCTGTTTCTCGAAATAAATAATCTATAATGTGGCTCAGTGCCTATTAAACTAACTAATAATCTGAACCTTCCTAAGATATTGCACTTAAAAAACCCATTCCATTTCCACAGAAACCACCACTAATTGGAAATAGAAGATACTTCCTTCCTGTCTCTGACAAGAAGGAACCACATACCACACCAGTTAGCCTTTTATTCCTCACCCCAGTAGTTATTTCAACAAACTGTTTCCCCAATTATAGCACCATCTTATAATGGCCTTTCTAACAATGAATCGAAACTATTCGTAGATGATAGGATGAAGCCAGCACATCAAATTGAACAAATCTCGTGCCACTAAAGGGTAGTGTAAGAAATGGAAACTATGATGAACTTTATACGTAAAAAAAAGAGGTAAACTAATGAAATGTATTGCGAAATCAGAATTGTGAAAGTCAAAATTAAGTGAGCCAAGAAAGGATATAAAGCACTTTTTTCAAAAAAGATTTCATACTGAGAAGTGCTTGAAATAGTGGATCTGTGCCCTAAAAGTCTGACAAGAACCCCAATGCCAGCTAATACATGGCACCTATGTCGATAATGAACAGCCCCTGTTATCTGGTAGTGCATCTGCAGCAGAAACTGCAAAATTGTACGGGACTTAAGGCACAGAAGAACGTGGAACAAATAAACTGCATAACTAAAGCCAAAAAAATACTGACCTTAAATACTCTGTCCGGACGGAAGACATTAAGTTTATCAATAATGAAATCGGTATCTCTAGAATTATCCCTGCAATAAATAGCACAAATACAAAAGAATCTGATTTACTCTTATGCATCAGAAAAACAAATGATTTAAGAAAACAAATGCTTACCTCTCTATGAAGCTATCCACTACTACTTGTATGGCTGATGTGATTGTATGAGTATTGAAAAAAGGCATTGGTGGGTAAGATCCAAAATATGTCAGCGACAGAAGACAGCTGACAATAGATACCTGTACAAGAATCTAGTTACAGATGGACTAAATCTGTAGAAATACCAATAACAGCAAAAAAGGCATGTATGGAAAGAGCATATTTCTCCTAATCGGAATAATAGGATGCCAAAAAACTTATAATGTTTACTGTACTAGCGACAACAGATCACATTACTTGGGGATGACATCAGTGAGTCTAAGATTGAAGAAGATTTATTGCTCCCCCCCCCTTCGTCGCGGGAGAACATACCAAAGAGGACCACAGTCCCTCTCCCCCCCCAGCAGACACTCTACCATGGGAGCCCAAACCACACCCCCCTCCCCTTTCCCCCCCCCCCCCCTCCATGGGGGCCAAAACCACAGCCCCCCCCCCTTAAACCATCCACCACCACCAACCCACTAAGCTGTGGGAACTGACTACCCACCCACCACCGACCACTCAGCTGTGAGAACCCCTCAGCCATGAGAGCCCGTCTCACATAGAACCAACCACCACTGCAGCTTCCCCCAGCCCGATCCTGCAGAGATCATCTATCTGTCTGCCCACCGTGACTCGTAAAAGACATCACTAATGTATAGGCCCTTAATTGGTGACCATTAGAGACATAATTGCACAGTGGGAAGAACTCTATCATCCCTCTGTAGAGTTCACCAAATTCGGAGCACTCAATTCTCAGGGAATGGAGGGAGGAGACGAACAGCTGGGACACAACATGAAACCACAGCAGAGTCAACCTCCCTCTTTGCCCCATGGCAAACCCAAGATACTGAGCCCTCACGAAACCCCCCCTCCCCCCCGAGCATCTCATCAGTGGACAGACAGATGAGGGACCTCCCAAGTCACAATCAGTCTGAGCAGAGAAAGAGAAGCCGAGGAAATGAATCACAATGCAAGACACACAAATCAAGAGTCTGTGAGGCAGGCATTGAGTCGACGCTATGTCAAAAGAAAGGAGATCCAGTGATAGACGATATGGAGAGGTTACCTTTTGGCCCGTCATAGTTTGATCCAAGGGGAATAGCAATAAGGACTGACCTCACGACTTGAGAAGGCAAAACCAAACGTTAGGAATTACGGAGCATTCACTGCCTCACCAGAGGTCATTATGACCAAGACTGCAAAGATCCACTAACACAAAGAGTCAAAGAGCAAGGGCAGGCCATAAGGATCCCACTGGAAGGGACTGAGATGGAGGGGAGGGGGATGCACATAAAAATCCACTCCAAGACTGTCTACTTGATGAAGTGGTGTGACGATTGAGAGATGACGAAGAGGTCCAGACCTAACTATGGACGAAATTCCCACACTCCGGAGACACGAGACTTTGGAGACTGGACATAGGAGATCTTTTCTTACAGGGAATGTCCATGGCGGCATACATGTCAGCATGAGGATAGACACAACTAGTTGCTGGGAACGGATTGATAAGATAATGATGAGTGTTACCTAGTAACGGGACATTCTACCAGGAGTCACAGACAATCATCTTGGAACTTCGTGAGATGCCAATGGGATATCAGGTACATGATGAATTTGCGGCTCTAGTCAAGCCCTTTGGTCGACTAAGCTATATCATATCAACAAGGTTGGACTCGAAGTACCCAAATGTAGCAGTGCTGGAACTTGAGGTGGACAGGGGTCTCTCACCACCACCTTGGCTTATGCTATGCCAGCCAGCAGGTACATGTAGTGTGAAAATATCAGAGCCCTACCACCCATCAGCGCCGCTATGTGATTTGTGAGGAATGGAGGCAAGTCGATGCTAGGTAAAGGCAATCATATCGACTTAGATGCAGCATGAGCGTGCCGAATGATTAGCAAAACATGCCAACATACCCCCAACTGCTGGAGGCTCTGCCCATGGTGGAGACAGTCAATGAAGAACCCAACGGGGCAGTGACCACTAACAGAGAGGACATCGGTGAGGCCATGGCATCTAGAGTGTCTCTGATGACACAAAACCCACAAGCAGATGGCACACAGCTGAAGGATACCGCACCAAATGCCCAGCTGAAGACCCAGACGGCCACAGATTTATATGATGAGACAGTCATCCTAGATGGCAAACATCCTGCTGGTCTGACTGAATGTGAGGGAGGAACCAAGCTGAATGTGAGGGAGTCTGGTTATCAAAGTGGATATATTTGGCAAACTCATCTGTTATATAAGAAAACAGTTGGCATGTACTGGATGGGATGGGCGCAAAGGTATGGTTGGTAGCTGAGGAAGAAGGTTGCCTACGTTTTGTGGAATCCGGCAGAGCAGGTCAATTAGTAGAGCAATGGGGAAACCGAGAGGGGCAGACCACTGTTGCTAAGTAAAAAATGGAGTAGAATGAGACAAGTATGAAGGTAGCAGAAAGGGGACATGATGAAGAGACCGGTCCAGGCCATGGAGACTTGAATCAAAAAGACAAGAATCTCATGTACGCGATGAACACAGAGGTGGCCAAGTATACTACAGTACTGAAGTGGATGAGATGGGATTCAAATGCAGGTCATAAGAAGATATGAATTCCAACTCTCAGGTCCACGCAGTAGCAGATGGAGTGAGATACCTGAGGAGCGGAGCCAACAAGGGGCTGATCCAGAACGCCCACGAAATGCATCTCATGCAATGTGCAAGGAATTCGTGATGAACAGAGAAGAGGATAATGGCAACGTGAAAGGGAAGCCAATGTGTTGTGCTTGCAGAAGACCATGTTAGAAAAGCGTGTGGCATGTAATGAGAGAATTGAGGGTGGTATAGGTACTTGCCCGTGAACGCGGTAGGAAGATCCGTAAGACTGATGGTGGCCTGGAATGAGATACATTTTTACTAAAGAAGACTGTTGGACACGATTGTTCATGGCAGTGGTACAACTGAAGGGGAGACGGGATAACTTTCAGTTGGTGGTCATCTCAGCCTACCAGTCGGTGAACAAGGTTCTCAAGGCATCCCTCAAGGGAGAGCTGGCAAATGTAGTCTTAAAAGGGTTACTTATACTGTTCGGAGGCGACTTTAATGTGATGTTTGAGGCAGAAGACAAACCTAATGGTGCAGGAGGAAAGGACCCAAGATCTGAAGAATTCTGGGCACTCATCCCTACGGAGTCTCTAAAGGAAATGGGACAGAGGAATGGCACAAACACATGGAGGAGCTCGGAAGGCCCTCCACCTCAAACACAGTTAAATCGCATTATATGCCCCTTGAAGCTCCTCGAGAATTTCCGGCTGGTGGATGTGCAGTCACTTCCTCAATCTTTCCCACACCACACACTGATAACATGGCATTCACAATAGATATCCTCGCAAATCACATATTTCAAAATGAACAGATCTTGTCTCCTAGAGGTTTTCAAGGATAGGATATCAAGATAATAGACAAAAGGTCTACCGCAGGGGTCGCCTGTCTAACAGCCACCTTGGAGGTCTATGCAACCATCTTGAGGAATTGAGAATACATATACGGGAGAAGCAACATAGAAGACGATGTGATGCTTTAGCCAGAATCAAGGTCTTCAAGGACCTGGAAGATGTCAGAAGTCTATCACATGAGGAAGAAAGGGAACACAATAGACATAGAAAGACATTAGCAGAGGATAAGAAAGTGGAGATAGATTGGCAGGAGGTTGAACAATTGTGGCTAAAGGGGTAGATGCTAACACAATATCCTTACATCTCATGGTAAACAGGAGGAGTTGAACAAAACAGATATTGAAGGTGCACGACCAAGAGTTTGAGGGTGCCCAAGCTGTTGACACAGTGAGGACTGTTCATCCTAAGATTTTTAATGACAACTAGACTAAGTGATAGACTAAGTAAATCGAGAAGCTAAACAATAATGGCAGTGAAGCGGAAGAGGATAAACTATAGTAAGTGCAGCACAATAGGGAGAGCTGGTCCATCCTTTCCCAGAGGCAGAAGACCTTTCTGCCAACTAGGGACTGAACAATGAAGGAGCGCGGGAGCTGGATGGTCTCCTAGGTCTTTTTTACAGCGTATTTCGAGAGAGAATCAAGACAAAGGTAATGCCCACCGAGGAATTTCAACAAGGAAATTTTGGAACTGTCCTTAAGAGGTACTTCTCCCAAAATGTCAAGGAGCCAATAGAGGGGGATGAAAAGGAGGCGAGACCTTGTTTTTCATAGAGAGGGCTGAGAAGGCTAAGAACCTATCCATCCTACTAGACATTTTCGCCGATTTTCCGTGGCCCAATGATTCGGCCGAGTCAATTGATCCATCAGTGACAATAATATTCTTTGATTACAGAAAACCCTCAAACCCTGAACAAACCAAGTATTTCACAGACTTGATTACAAGTAAACAAATATGTACAAAAATCCAATTGAGGTCTTTCCAACTGAAGACAATCAAATAATCTCCTGTATTGGAGACATCCTGGAAATTGCCCATCTAAAACCAGATCAAAAGTTATCAAACCACAGATTAAGTACAGAAAGATAATACCAAAAAACAAATTAAAAACTTTTACACGCAAAAAACCTGATATTTAAATTTTCATGCGAAAAAATATATATCCTCGATTCAACACACATTTAAGGGATACAAATGAAAAAAAAGAGATACAAACCAAGTGTCTTCTGATTAAGTCATCACGCTCACACTCAGAAATTTCAGCAACACGCAAAATTGAAGCAGATAATACAAAATCCACTGTTTCCTTGTGACCGCTTGCGTTGCAACGTAGTGCAATGCAGATAGAAAACACATGAACAAAATGCTTTTGGAAAAGTACAGATAATGGTTGGCCAGAGACCTGAATCAAAAGAAATAGATGAGAGAATAAATATATAATTTAACATGAAACACCTAACAAAGAATAACACGTATTCATCAACATCTCACAAAATATACAAAATAGAATAATGAACCAGAAGAAACGGCCAGGCAGCAGCTCAAAGAAATCATGAATTCAACCATTCTTAAATAAATTTAAAAGAGGATTTTTTTAACTTTTGGAACAGAGATTTCTCCAGATTTCTCATAATTTTACTTCAGAACTTAAGTCTGATTTTTATTTCTGGCTACTTAAGAATTTCTCTCTCCTTTCTTCCTATTTTATTGTGAATTCCCTACAGTGGAATATGTACATTTTGATAAGATTATATTACCATTTGCACAGTCCCTATCAAATAAATTCAATTACTCTCCAAACCATTGAATATTTATGAAAAAATGAAACTTAGCAGCAAACATATGAAGTTGTTCTCAGCTAGATATTACAAGAGTTGTTTAGGCACGTTTCATGAGCAATCACCGTGGCCGAGGCTACCACCATGACCGATTCTGGGCCCTCAGCTAACACCTGTTGTTCCAACTGAGGTTTCATTACGTGGGAATAGTCACAGTGGTAAGGGTCAGGGTACCAGTGATCATGGTCTGAGACATGGTCATGGTGTATCATGTATTCATTTTGGTCGCAAAAATGACATTAAGGATACCTCCATGATCTTCATGGTCATCCTCCGCAGTTAGCGCGACTAAAGGAAATAATGCTGATGTTTCCTTTCATCAGTCTATCACATTTACCAAAGAGAAGGTCTTGTGGATACCTCAGTTACAACTAAAACTACAGACCCTGAGCAGATGTATTAACAAGCTACATCATCCAAAATTCTATTGATCCCTACATCATCCAGCTTATCTCCACTTGTGTTCTTATTCTGAACCACCGCCACATCTCAGGAACCTCTGTTACGTTTATTTCCTAGGCCCCTCCAAAAGCACAAATACTACCCTAAATGATGGAGCCGAACTCCATACATTGGTTTGGAACCATTTTAGTAAATAAAGCCACACAACTTTTGTTGAAACTCAAGTACTGTTGTCCAATAATTTCTAAGGATGATTTCTCTCATATTACATGGATTTAAATTATAAATGATTACGCCAAGCTTTTTTCCATCTTCTTTTCATTTTGTGAAAAGATAAAAACTCAATTTGTCAAGATCCGTCACATCTGGAAATCAGATTATGCCGAAAATCATTAGGTCTCCTGTCACATACCTTCCCAGAAGAGCATCATCCATCAGTCCTAATGTCAGCATACACAGAAAGAATGGAGCCACAAAAATAAAACTTCAAAAGATCTTTACCCGCTCTCCTTGTCCACACTTTAATGGTTTCACACTAAGGTTTTAGAGAGATGTTCTTATTTTAACTTGTCACATACCCTTGTGCTTTCATTGGTTACAAATTCAATTCTCCCTACCCCTAAGGTGTTCCTTGGTGGAAACTCTGTCTAAGGCCCTGCCAGAAAGGCAACGTAATTAGGATTCTGAATTTTACAGAAATAATGTCATTCCACCACAGTGATAAAACTGTTATTCCTTTTCGTACATGTTTTTCGTACATGTTTATATTTCCTAGGTTCTAGAAACAGTACTCCTTTTTGCAGCTCTGATGTTTCTAACCAGCATGACGCTGGCAGCAATATCTTAAATAAATCAAAACACTCGCAAATGTTAAGAAAGTTAACTTTTGTATAAACATTTACATGGATAACCCAGGGTTCCAGATATCAAATGCAAACAGTGTAACAAAATATTCTCATATTAAGCATCATAAATGCAAATTATTGAAGAAAAGGTGGCCAGAACAAAATCTTCACATTACAATCAACAGTTCCATCAATCATGCAAATAATTCATACACTTACCGAAGAAACAAAATTAAGATTAGGCAGATCGTCCCTAATTAATAACACTGTGATGAGCCACGGGCAGCACAACTGTAAAAATTCCTTAGGCTCTGCTCCCACAACAAACAAATCTCGAACCTGAACAATTGAAAAACACAATTTCAGTTCAGTAACCATAGAAACCAAGCACTGAGATAACTTTGACATTCTGAAACCATAACTGATCAATCAAAAACTGGTCTCTTGCTCAAGTTATCTTACCAAAAACCTTTCTACTGTATGCATGTCAACTTATATAGGCCCAAGCCCACATCAGCCTTCCTCTCCTTCTACTTTATGTTAGACATATACACTCTGGGCTCTCTCTTATCATGATTTCTATTTTATGTTACTACTCAAGGCATTAGAGCCTCCTCTAAACCATTGAGTCACATCCTCCACAACCTCCTTTCGTTGATATACCATCTGCAAGCCACAATCACCGTCAGCATGCAACCATGTTTTAAACTGAGTTACTCACCAAGATATCATCGCCAAAGTGCAATCTCTAGCCAATAATTGATTCCACTAAAACTGTCTGCACACCAGAATTCCGCCCATGTGAGCACAAAATGATGAAGACTACTCTCATATGTTTTTCGAGTGTTCTTTCGCGCAGGCAATTTGGAGATGCAGAAGCTAATCAGCATGAATGCAACATCCAACGAGCAATGCTGAAGATCACTCCAGAGTGTTGGACACATTGAGTGGGGAAAGCTCCTCATGGTGCTCTGGGCAATATGGCTGCATCCCAATGAGGTTGTGTTTAAGCAAAGGGCCATGTTGCCGCATTCGGTAATACATGATTTGGAGAATAGTATCTCATACTCGCTTAGCAGGAAGTGAAGGATGCAAGGGGGACTACTGGTCGCTTATCAATGTTTCACAATCATATATATTATTAGTTTCATTTTGATCAACGATTTGTTGATATTCCTTAATTTTCTTCAAAAAAAATTAATTTGACACAGGTCTTTAGTAAATAGACAAACACCATGTGTAAATTGAAGGAGGCCTTCAGAAAATTGTATTCACTGCTGCAGTTCCCAAGAGATAACCATTCAAATGTATGCATGCATTTCAAATCCATCCATCATTATCATACAAAAACTGGACTAGATTGAGTGAAGTAAATTGAAAGGCAACATGGGCAAATTATTTCTTGATTCTTCAAGGAGAGGGGGCTACGGCTTCTCAATTCTTGGAAATCTCTTGACAAACTATTTCTTGTTTTTTCGAGGAGAGGGAGCTACGGCTTCTCGATTTTTGGAGATCTCCTGGCAAATTATTTCTTGATTATTGGAGGACAGGGAGCTACAGTTTCTTCAGCGAAGTAGTGGAGATTCCTATCCTTATCAAATTAAAGATCGTCATCTGGCAGTGGGTTGAACAGTTTTGAGGGAGAAAACAAGGACAAATTAATCGGAGAATTGGAGTTCGCTAGCAATTTCCTCTAGCATCACAGAAGATCTGCCAGCCATATACCTCCCTCGACAAATAGTGTATCAAATTAAAGATCGTCATCTGGCAGTGGGTTGAACAGTTTTGAGGGAGAAATCAAGGACGAATTAATCGGAGAATTGGAGTTCGCGAGAAATTTCCTCTAGCATCACAGAAGATCTGCCAGCCATATACCTCTCTCGACAAATAGTGTATCTTGGAGAAGGGGTCAGGGTTTCTCCATTCTTGGAGATCTCTTGACAACTTTCCTGATTCTTGTGTTTTGGGCACTGTTCTTGCGGCCACCGCCAGTGTTGTGTGGTGAGGGCCCTCTTCCCCACCCTGTGGCCAAAGAATTTGAACAACGCTGGAGAATCTTATCCGGCACCTAACAAGAATCAACAACCATGGCAACGAGGCGACCGGCTGGGTAAAGTCGAGAGAGATCTGATGGTCGAGGCGCTGACAGAAGGATTCGTCCACACTGTCGCCATGTCAATCAAACAGGCGAAGTTGCTGCTGCAGACCCCAAAGTGCAACACCGCCATCATGGGGCTTGGTAGGCTGTCCAGGAAGCTGTGTTCTCAGTGGTTGATAGACTTCTGCAACCACACAGTAAAGGAATAAGGCATGCTCGCCCTCTAGCGCAGCAACGGGATCAGTGTCAGCGGTCTAGATGTTCTGGCCATACAGCACCAGTTCGATGTATCCGCAGGTTAATGCCCTCTGGGCACAATGTCATGCAAACTGAGGCTGAGGAAGAAGGATGAGTGGAGGTTGGACCACGTCGGAAGAGAGCAATACAAAGTAAGTCCATCACAATCAGCAATTGGAGGAGAGTGACGTGCTACAGATGTCTCCAACAAGGATACCACGCACAGGAATGTAGAGGCTCTATAGTATGCCATAAATGCAGAGAGACCAGCCACTACCAAGAGAATTGTCCCATTGGAGTAAGGAGAGATGGAAGCCCCAGGGCTCCCACAGCTGGCGAGACAAAACATGGGGCATCTCGGGGGCAGGTGAACAGTCAAGAGAAGAAGGGTGATATTGAAGTATATAATGATGTTCTTATAGGGTGCCTTATAGGAGAGGTCACATTTGGAACCCCTGAGTTGGGGCAGGTGCAACAAGGCCTATGGGAAAACTTCCAATTCTAGAGAAGGCAGAAATATGTCCTCTGGGAAAGGAAGAATGTTGCTACAGATGCTTGAGAATCAGACACTACGTGGGAGTGTCATGGAATGTTGCAATGACGCAAATGCATAGGGACAGGACACTGACAAACGGATTGTCCTAGAGAAGCCATAGAAGGAGTCCGGACATTGGCCTCCAAAACCTGAGACTGAAGGTATGGCGACCCACCGATAAGTGGTCCACACTTGCTTGCTTACCAAAGTGATGAATAGCCGACAAGGGGCCTACATGGGTTGACTTGTAATGGAGGTTACACACAAAAGGAACCCCGACAGTAAGCGAAGTACTAACAAAGTGAGACTGGAGGTAGAGGGGATCTACGAAGTCACACAGCCACATATTCTTCACTTCTAGGGACATCGGAGGACAAGCTACACTATCGATACCACTGCCACCACCAACAGGAAGGCAGCCAGGTGTGGCTGCCAAAACTCATGAGAATGCCAATATTTAGAAAGGGAGTGCACGTCAGGCCCGAAGGATGTCGAGGTTACCCTGGGGGTTCCAAGACGCCACTACCTCAGAGACGGAGGACATCCCAACAGGAGGGAACTTACTGGTTGGTGGCGACACATAGCTCATGGGAATAGGTTCCCTTGAGCTAGCAGTTGGCCCGTCCGAAGGAATGGTGGTAGCATGGGATGAGGCTATGTTCTCAAACGTGGCAATGTGGACCGGTTAGTTTGCTGCAGCAGCCATGCTGAAGTGCAAATTAAACAATGTTAGACAGTCATAGTCTCAGTGTACGGCCCAGCCAGTGCCAAACGGAGATGCGAGATATGGAGGGAGTTGGCAGGGTGCCCCATGTTGTCGGGTGAAGAGTTTAATTTGACATTAGAAGCAAGAGGCCGACCGAACAACGCTAGAGGGAGATAGGCTGATTCAGAGGATTTTTTGGTTAATTTTAAAGAAATCACTCCAAGAAATGGGGCCCACACAGGGAGAACCACCATGGGTCACAACAGGGTGTCGCGTTTGGATAGGTTTTTTGTGCTCAATGGAGTTGGTGGAGTGGTTCCCTTTAGCAGACGTGAGATCAGTCCCCCGCCCAATATCAAACCATACATCAATTGTACGGGCTGGAAACGATGTGATCAGGAGGGCCACATACCTCAAGATTGATAGGTCATAGCTACTGGAGGCTGCCTTTGAAGAAGAGGTGAAGAAAAAGTGCTCATCACAGCCCCAACTAAGAGACAGGAACACTAGCCACAAAAATTCAAATACTGTGACACCACCTCGTGGAGTTCCACAAGCACATACATGAGAAAGAAGACCAGGAATGAGGCCTTGAACAAAATCAAACACGGTACTTGAAAGAAGAAGCAAGGGAACGAAGCAAGTGGAGGGTGTGGTAGCTGTGGAAGACAAGAAGCTCAAGCTGGACTGGAGACAAAGGTCCAGACAACTGTTGCTACAGGCAACAGACGCAAATACAAGATTTTACCAACTAACAGCAAAGGGAAGACAACAGACA
This sequence comes from Wolffia australiana, assembly GCF_029677425.1. Classification (NCBI taxonomy): domain Eukaryota; kingdom Viridiplantae; phylum Streptophyta; class Magnoliopsida; order Alismatales; family Araceae; genus Wolffia; species Wolffia australiana. The sequence goes on along the minus strand of NC_135839.1, from coordinate 7,327,363 downwards.
AAAAATATTTGGAACGGTGGTTCGCACAGTAGCAGATCATTTTCTCGCTTCTCTAAGAAAGAAGAACAGTGTGGCAAGGGAGCACCGACATTGGACCCAACACATAAAGATGATCTGATTATCCTTTCTCAAAAGAAGAGGTCAAGGATCAAGAAATAATTTGCCCTCATCCCAAAACTTTCTCAAAGTCGTGTAGAAATCCTTTATCAAAGTTTACAAAAAATTTCAATTCAATACTTCCATTCTCTTCCCCTTCTTGGGAGTTATGTCTGTATCCATGAATATGAAAGAAAACTTATAGCAACTATAATAATCTAGTCAATAGATGTTCTCACCACTTCGCATCAAGAAAACCCAAGCCTTGAGAGCTTCAAGGGCTCAGTCAAGGACCTCTAATTAATAAAAGAACTTCCATTTACTTTTTCAACAAACAAAAAGGAATGGACCAATATTCACAATACAAAGTAACCGAAACCCATAAACTGTATCAATAAGCCAAGAAAAGACAGACTTGGATCAAACACGGAAAAACAAAAAAAATACAAAGTTACTATATTCAAAGTAGAATGTAATGAGTCATTTGTACTATGTCTGCCATTACCTCCAACAGTGAAGCCAAGCTCAAGTTGCACGTAGTCCAAAGGTATATAAGAGGACCAATGAGGACTTCAAAATACTGGAAAAAAGGAATTTATAATTCACACTCTTTGTCAGACCAATATCACATTCAATACAAGAACCAGATGATAATCTAAGGCGTCCAAAATAAAAAAGATATTACAGGAGAAAGAGAGACAATTTAAATAAGGAAAAGAAACAAAAAAAGCTGCATGAATGCTTGGACACGCTTTTTGAAAATAATGGATATATCTCGTAAAAGAAACCTCGCAGACCTTCACACCATGAACAGATCAGGAAAAATCGAACTACGTCAAGAATTAACTCATTTAGTTAACTCATTTAGTTAATTTATTACTTGTCCAGTAATAAATTAACTAAATGAGCAGATACATAAAAGAAAAGGAGCGCCAGAGCATCCAAATTCAAGTTCAAAAAATGAGATAAATGAATCAGTTCAAAACTAAATTATTCAAGGAAACCTCCCAGATTCTTGGAATACTCCTTACAATTAATATGACTCATTTTCTAATAAAGACCCTTTTATTTATGACAACAGAAATTGAAGTATGTACTACATAAAATGGTGGAGTGGCGGAAAATGGCAGAGTGGCAGCGGAGAGAAGCCCTCTGGCGTGGCGACTGACCCATCGTCGGCAGCCGGGAGAGAGATCTGCCGCGAGGAGAGTATCCCGACATCGAGTGAAATTGTTTGGCGCGCCGTACAATGAGATGTTGGGGCAAAGAACTTGATCGAGAGGGCGACATCCGAGGCGGATTCAGCGAGGGGGTGGCCTGAAGCGATGAAAATCGAAAACAGGGCTGAGCTTACACAGGGATGTCCTCAGCAAGGACTTCCGGCGTGAAGAAGAGGGTTTCCCCTGCGGCAGCTCTCAGCATATGGGCCTGAGAAAATCTGACATGCTGTCATGGCGAGAAGTTTTAGTTGGTGCACGTGGAGTGACATATAGAGCAGACGATGAAGAAGGATGGGTGGTGGTGAGATCCCGTGGCACTAAAAAGACAGCCCAAAAGACACAGCACATTGACGCCTCAAGGACCTACCATCGAGGAGAATAAATGATCAGATGTATAGCGCTGGGACCCACGCAAGAGAATGCAGAGAGCCAATCATCTGCCGCAGGTGCAGAGGGGCAGGTCACTGCCAGGCAATTTGGCGTCCAGGGATCGGAGAAAACATTAGATGCCATGCGCAGAGGGTTCAACCGGGCTGAAGCCCGGACCAGCAAGCAGCTCACCTAGTTGCAGAAGGGAAGGGCACTGTCGATATTATTCTCCTAAAATGCTTGGTGGGGAAATGTTAGAGGTTTCTCCTGGGATTGAGGAGGTCCGCAAAGGCATACAGAAAAAATTTCGGAAGTTAGAGGAGGCAGAATTAAAAAGACTAGATACTAACACCCTAGTTCTTCGAGGGGTATCAATGGCAGAATATGTTTCGGTCTGCGGTTGGATGCAGCGTGTTGCTGAAGCCACAAAGTGAGATGGCATCAGGTGCTCCCCACGCATGGGGCAGATGGGAGGACAAAAGTTTAGGGAAGGCATATGGGGTCCCTTTGCTGCATTGCCATGGATCGACGCTGGAGAATATGGTTGCCTCATTTAGGAGACTTAAAAATATCATCTGCACAGGGTTGGAGTATGGGAATCAAGTGTGGTTATATTGAAAGTTGAAATGATAGAAGGGGACTCGATACCTGGATCGGTCTGGTCCCACCAGTATGCGGGCACCTTCAGAGCCAGATTAAGACCTAGGACCCCTCTGCCAGCACCGCGAGCAGCCACGGACATTGGCAATCGACAAGGCGGGATGGAGGGTTCCCCCGCAGGAGTACAGTGGAGGAGACAGGTCACGGTGGGAGCAGTAATACCAGACAAAGATAGCATCGACAAGGCCAGAGGTGAGAGCGCAGCGCCGGATCTAACATCGACCTCGACCACGGGGGACACCACCAGAGAAGACCTAAGACCTTGACGGAGGAGGGTACGAGCCACCCAAAAAAGGCAGTGGGTCACTAATGAAGATCTTCGTCGTTTTATGGGCGTGGTTTACCATCGGGGAAAATTGGGTTTGACAGATGCGGAAGGCAAGAAGACGTGGGTGGTGACTAGGAAAAATGGTCAAATGCGCTTGATAGCAGAAGGAAGGCCAAAGAAAGTGGTAACCCAACAGGATACAAACAGGGTAACACTGAGGGGGCTGAACACCAAGGAGCAGGAGATCAGAGAGTCCTCAAACCACAGAAATGACAACGAGTTAGAGGAAGAGCAACTCACACACCCGACGCCATGGGAGGTGGCTGAATGTGTGAAGGTGACGCCAGAGAGGCAATAAGGAGGGCATCCATCGGTTCAGTTATGAAGTGTGTCTTATGGAAAGTACACGGTCTCTGTGATGAAGGGAGACGGGGAGTGGTGGGAAGGTATTTGCAGCAATGGGGGGCCACAATAGCCTGCTCACAAGAGACAATGATGGAGAGCTGTGATGCAAAGGAATGGAACTTGGTGGGCCGAGGATTCCTCAAGGGCCTTGTGGCAGTCAACATGATTGGTAGATCTGGAGGGTCACTGGTGGCTTGGAACACGATGACTTTGGCTAAAGAGGGGTCCTCGACTGGACAATAGGTGGCTGCTGTAAAGTTGAAAAGGAGCGCCAGTTTTCAATGCATGGAGGCATCAGTCTATGGCCCACTTATCACAGTCCGACGGCACAGGCTGTGGGAGGAACCGGAAGGAGTGACTTCATTCTTTTGCGAACTCCAATGCTGTTTGGAGGAGATTTCAATGTGACTCTGGACGGGAGGGCAAGATCCCAGCTCGGAGGCCTTTTGGTCCTTCGTTTCTGGAGCTGGAATGCACAAAATGGGTCCGACAAGTTTTACTTACACATGGCGCAGCACGAGAGGTCCTTCCACACTCTCGCCTAGACAGATTTCTCTTCTCAGTGGAACTTCTTGACGAATACCCATTGGTCGATGTGCAAGCACTCCCTAGACAGCTATTGGACCATGTAACAACTATCTGGCAGGCTAACATTGGACAGAATCGGCCCACAAACTTCAAACTTGATCAATCGTGGCTGCGTGAGAAGGGGTTCAAGGAAGAGGTGACAACATGGTGGATAGCCTTACCTGGCCTGGGCACAGCCACGGCGCGGCTAGCTGCCAGCTGACAGGTCTGCGACATCACCTTATCAGGGTTAAGAAAAAGATATGCAAAGGAAGAAATTGTAGAAGAGAGGAAGCCCTGGCACGAGTCCAGCAGTTGGATGCAATTGAAGACACCCGATGCTTAGTAGATGCCGAACTTCATGAAAGGAAAGCATGCCGAGGATCCTCTACACGTGTCGCACAATATGGAGACAACAAATCCCCCTTAAGGTGAAAATATTCTGTTGGCTGCTCTTCCGACAAAAAATAGTGACGAAGGATTTTCGGAGGAAATGGCTAATAGAAGCGTCGGCATTGTGTGCTATCTGTACAAAAGGTGATGAGGCTTGCGCTCACCTCTTTTTTGACTGTTCCTTTGCCCAACGGTATGGACCTGTGAAACACTCAACGGGGTAGATATCTGATCAGAGGTGGAGTTTTGGGAGTCGATACAAAATGGAGCACCTAGGGGGCAAGAGGGACAGGTTCGGCCCTTCGCAGTACTATGGGCACTATGGCTGCACAGGAACGAAGTCATCTTCAACGAACAGGAAGCATCAACGAACGCAGTGATACAAGCAGCTGCGGGTTTCACTGTTACATGGTGTAAAATCCCAGGGCCAAGGCCCTGCCCAGCCTTTTAGGCCCTACATGTACTTATCAATTATATTTTTATCTCATTGGGAAGATCACCGACTTTGTGTGATCTCCCCTATCCTTATTTCAAAAAAAAATGAAAGGAAAGCATGCAGAGAGGCGGTGGAAAAACAAGAGAAGAAAATAGAACTTGATTTCAGGCAGCGGTCGTGACAACTTTGGCTGAGGAGGGAGATGCCAACACTTGGTTTTTCCATTTGGTTGCTAATGGAAGGAGGCATTCTAAACATATACTATGACTGCACGTGGGGGACCAAGAATTTGTGGGGACACAAGCTGTTGGAGGAACACTCGCAGATCATTCAAAGAGATAACCAAGCGAGGGGCTCGGAACCAATGGAGATGGAGCGGAAGAAGTGCATCCAAGGTGACACAAGAACAACAAAAACAGTTAGTGAAGCCATTTCTCGTGGAAGAGGTGCGGGCCGCGATCCAAGGTTTGGATGGGGAAGGAGCACCAGGCCTCGATGATTTCCTTGTCTTTGTCTTCAACAAATTCTGGGATATTGTGGGATCCGGGGTGATGGATACCTTGAATGAGTCCCGACAAGGCAAGTCTGGCTTGGAACGACTCAACAGGTCACACCTAATTTTGTTGCCCAAATGACCGGTTGCACAGAGCGTGGGGATTTTAGACCCATTGCTTTATCGAACTCAATATACCTCCTCATCGCCAAAGTGCGGGCTAACCGGTTGAGGGTGGTAATGGGGGGACTAATTGGACCATTTCAATCCGCTCCGGGTAGTCCGCTAGTGGTAGGAGACATTGTATCAGCATGGAACAGAAATGGGACAAAGGGCTTTATTTGGAATCAACTTTGCCAAAGCTTATGATTCGCTCGATTGGAGATTTCTATGGTCTGTTTTGCAAAAGCGGAGCTTCCCTCTGGGTACGACGTTGTGTTACGTCCCACACATTCTAGGTTCTGGTCAACGTTCAGGCAGAAGGGGAATGGATCCATCCATAGAAGAACGTCAGGCAGGGTTCCCCGTTAGCCTGGTAACTATTTGTCCTGGCAGTGGACACCTTGGCCACCTGCACCTTTAAGGCGTGCGAACGCGGTCTATTAAGGGGCTTCTAGACTACGAGCTACCCAGGGGGCATTCCACTGGTCCAGTATGCGGATGACACAACATTCTTCATATAAAGATCCGTGACGGAAGCTCACACCCTCTCTACATTGTTAGATATATTCACTTGCTTCTCGGGGTTACGTCTCAACCGAGCCAAGTCAGCATTTGTGGGCTTTGGACTCTCTTTGGTGGAAGAAGCCCAATGCGCCAACGCGCTACACACACCTCGGGGTTCTCTACCAATGAGCTATCTTGGCCTTCCATGAAGGGAGACGTATTTTAACCACAGAATGACAGCCAGTGATTGAGAAGGTGGAGAGGCGGTTGGAGGGATGGCAGACCAAAGTGCTATCATAAGGGGGTCGCTTGGTACTAATGAGATCAGTGCTCTGAGCGATCCCAATATTCTAACTATCGGTATCTAAAATACCATCAATCGTGGTAAAGCGCCTGGAGGGGCTGATGAGGAGGTTTCTTTGGGGAGGCAATGAAAAGGATGGGCATAAGGGGTTACCCATGGTAGCAAGGGAAGAGGTCTACAGGCCCGTGAAGCACGGAGGGCTGGAGATGCTCCACATGGACTCGATGAATCTGGCACTGCTGACCAAATGGGTGGAAAGGATTGTGGCATCAGCGGCGGCTCTAGTCTTCAATGTCCTTAGGGACAGATATGGCTCAGAGACTGATTGGGGGAGAACGTGGGCTAAGGTTCAGGGGAGTCCTCCTTTTGGCGCAGTCTGCGCCAAAGCATACCTCACATCCGTGAGTAACTTGACCCAAGATTGGGGGACAGGGCCCAGGGCGATGAAGACGGCTCCCACATATTATTCACGTGTCAGTTTGCCCATAGAGTATGGGCATTGCAGCAGATACCAGGGATGGATATCTCCTCCGACGAGGCATTTCGGACCTCAGTCACGGGTGGTAGGTACTGGAGCGGGCTGGAATGGGGGAGGCTACTGGCGGTGTATGGGTATTATGGCTGCAATGAAATGAGGTGATGTTCAAGGGGAGGCGGGCATCAGTGGAGAACGTCACTCACACCATTGAGGCACTAGTGTCTTTTTGGTTAGGAGAGAGATGAATGGACCATTTTGGTCATGTCTGTAGCTTGATTGTACATTATTTTCATCTTTAACGGTAGCAGTTTGGCTACCATTTAAGGGTGGTCTTCCTTATTTTCTTCAAAAAAATGTACTACACAAAAATACCAACGGAAATTGAAGGAAGAAAGCAACAAAAAGTCACAGAAACTTCAGTTTCCTTTCTGACCCTAAAAAGGATATATCTAGACTGTAATTGAACATTTTCAGAACAAAGTTTCTTATGATAAGGTGGAAAAATCAAGCAAACTTTCCTTATGAGGGTAGCCAAAGTCGATTCAAACTCAACATTAGAAATAATGCCAAAATTTGTGAAAGAAAATGCCAAGAAACCACCTTACTCCTAGAGCTATATCCCAAATGTGCAGAAAGATTATCTACTAAAGCGTGGACCAGATCCCTGTAAAGATAGAGTGACTCAAAAATATCTCAAAGTGAGAAAAAGGCCTAAACTACAAAGCACAACCTTACTCACCGTTGACAGGGATAAATTGCCGCGATTGTGCAAGTCATGAACACAGCCTGAATTTTTTGGTTGAGATTTGTAATGTAACAGAAGAATAAAAATAAAAGACAAATAATACAATGAAAAGAATGTCAAGTACTTTACAAACATCACAAACAGACAAAAAAGTGTTCTAGTCATCGAAAAAACATATTTCTCACTACTAGCAAAGGGTCCTATAGATAATGTGGGAGGTCATAATCCGTCGGCAGTCGCCCCCCCCCACACCCGCCGGCGGTCCCCCTGCCGCGCGAGCCCGAGGGGCAAGGACCCCGTTCAACGAAATGGGGCCATAGAGGGACAAGGACAACCGGGGAGGAGGTTAAGGGCAACCCAAAGAACGGCCACAGAGGGGCAAAGACAGCCGGGGAGGAGGTTAAGGGCAGCCCAAAGAACGGTCACAGAGGGACAAAGACAGCCGGTGAGGAGGTTAATGGCAGCCCAAAGAACACGACGGGGAGCAAGAAAGATCTCCGCCGGTTTAAAGGCATTGTATATCGTTGGGGGAAATTAGCTTTGACAGATGAGCAGGGTAAGACGACATGGCTAGTGTCAGGGAAAAAGGGTCAAATGCAGCTGAGAACGGAAGGACCAACAAGAAAGGGCAGTTCCGCGTCCGTTGGTGGGTGAGAGGACAAAGACTGCAGCTCTTCCGAGCCAAGGAGTGGAAGCCATGATAGGGAGGAACTCCGACATGCAGTTGACCGGATGTGATCTGGCCGAGAGAGTGGAGCTCCTACTAGAGCAGATATTTGGGGGGCCAATCATCAATCCAATTATGAGATGCATCTCCAAATGTACACGGTCTCCGTGATGAGGGGAGAGAAGTGGTGGGAGAGTATTTGCGAGAACGGGGGCCGATGTCGTATGCTTACAAAAGACAATGCTGGATAGGTGTGATACCAAAGAGTGGAACTTGGTGGGGCGAGGGTTCCTGGAGGGTTACGTGGAAGTCAATGCAGTTGGCAGATCAGGGGGCTTATTGGTGGCATGGAACACGGTGACTTATGCTAAAGAGGGTCTTGGACAGTGCAGTATGTGGCTGCAGTTATAATCAAGAGGAGCGACAACTGTCACTATGTGGTGGCATTGGTCTACAGCCTAGTTATTGCAGCACGCAGGCACATCCAATGGGAGGAGCTAGAGGGCGTGGTCACCCTCTTCCAAGGGAACCCCATGCTTTTTGGAGGAGATTTCAACGTGACATTGGAGTCGGCCGATAGGCCAGACGGGACGTGTGGACAAGATGGTTCCAAGAAGTTTTGATCCTTTATATCAAGAGCGGGCATGCAAGAAATGGGCCCGACGAATCGTATCTACACATGGAGAAGTACGAGGGGATCTAATACTCTCTCCCGGCTGGACAGGTTTCTATGCTCGGTAGAATTACTGGAGGAATACCTGTTGTCAGATGTGCATGCACTCCCTAAACCTCTGTCGGATCACGTCCTAATTATATGGCAGAATAATGTCGGTCAAAACAGACCCACATACTTCAAGATGGATAGATCGTGGTTGTGAGAGAAAGGGTTCAGATAAGAAGTGATGTCATGGTTGTCCTCTCAACCCAGCCAGGGCATAGCCACGGTGCAATTGGCCACCAAACTGGTAGGCTTGCACTTTCATCTAATAAAATTCAAGAAAAAGATCCGAGAAGAGCTACACCGCCATAGAGATGAGGCCCTGACACGAGTTCAGCAAATGATGCCCTAGAAGATATACAGGCTCTAACTGATATTGAGCGGACACAGAGAAAAAACTGCAGAGGGATAGTGGAAGAAGAAGACAAGAAGCTAGAGCTTGATTGGAGACAGCGATCTCGCCAACTATGGCTTAAGGATGGGGACGCCAATACTCAATTTTTTCATTTCGCGGCAAATGGAAGACGACGCTCAAATCAAATAATCCAGTTGAAAGCGGGGGCGCGGGAAGTTGTTGGGATACAGGTGATTGGAGAAACGCTGGCAAACCATTTCAGAGAAGTGACTAAAAGAGGGCTCGAAACCAGTGGAAATGGAGCGGTAGAAGTGCATCTAAGTTAACACAAGTCCCACAGGATGAGCTGGTGAAGCCATTCCTCATGGAAGAAGTGCGGAAGGCAATCAAAGGCTTCAATGACAAGTGCACTAGGCCCCGATGGATTCCCAGTATTCTTCTTCAGCGAATTCTGGGAGGTGGTCGGATCAAAGGTGATGAGTACACTGGAAGAGTTCCGGCGTGGTAACTATAGCTTGGAATGACTAAACCGATCATACTTATTTCTACTGCCCAAGCGCTCTTGTGCCATCAACGTAGGGACTTCAGACCCATTGCACTTTCAAATTCCATATATCTTATCATCGCCAAGGTGCTGGCGAACCCGAAAAGGGTGTCGATCAGAGACCTAATCGGACCATTTCAATCAGCTTTCATCCCGGGTAGGCAATTGGTGAACAGTGCAGTGGTGGCAGGGGAGATCGTATCCGCATAGAAGGCAAACAAGAGTAAGGCTTTCATATGGAAGGTGGGCTTTGATAAAGCATATGACTCGCTCGACTGGAGATTCCTATGGTCTGTTATGCGCAAACACGGATTTCCCGATGAGTGGGTGACCTGGGTCAAACGGTGTGTTACGTCTCATTCATTTTTCGATACCGGTCAATGGTCGAGCTGGGCGGCGGATGGATTTGCCCACAAAGGGGAGTCCGACAAGGCTGCCCGTTAGCACCACTGTTGTTTCTACTGACAGTGGACACCCTGGCCACCTGCACACTAAGAGCCTGCGAACAACGCCTATTCAAGGGTTTAAGAAGAAGAGCTACACTGAGAGCATCCCTCTTCTGCAGTATAAGGATGACACCACGTTTTTCATTGAAGGCTCGATGACAGTAGCTCGTATTCTATCAGCATTACTTGACCTAGTTGCGGACTTCTCAGGCCTGCAACTCAATCGAACTAAGTCCGCTTTCGTGAGCTTCGGAATTACCTAAGAGAAAGAGACAATGTGCTAGAGCTTTAGGCACACCTCAAGGATTGCTCCCGATGTTACTTGGGTCTCCCGCTGACAGGGCGGCATATTCTAGCAGCTAAATGGCAATCGGTGGTTGAGAAAGTAGAAAGGCAGCCAGAGGAATGGCAGAAGAGAGTGCTTTCCAAAGGGGGAAGGCTGGTGCTTCTACGGTCAGTGCTTTCTGCGGTCCCGATATTCTACTTATGGTATTTAAAACACCAGCTGGAATGGTAAATCGACTGGAGGGGCCGATGAGACGGTTCTTCTGGGGAGGCAATGAAGAGGAAGAACAAAAGAAGGTGCCGCTTGTAGCGTCGGAGATTCTATGCAGACCAGTAAAGCAAGGAGGGTTGGGGATCCTTTATCTGGAATCAATAAATATGGCACTCTTGACCAAGTGGGTGGAAAGGATTGCAACTTCAGGGGAGGGGCTGGTATTCAACGTCCTGAGAAACAGGTATGGCTCCGAGATAGATTGGGAGAGACGCTGGGCTAGAGTAAGTGGAGAGTCCCCCTTCTGGAGTGGTCTGCGTCAAGCCATACCTCACATTCGTGAGTTTTTTGAGCCCAGATTGGGAGATGGGGCAACATTTTGTTTTTGGCCAGACAACTGGTCCAATCACGGCTCCATGAATTTGAGGTTCCCAAGCCTATTTGCTCTTGCGAGGTATCCAGAGGCCACGGTCAGGAAAAGTTGGGATGAGGCTTGGGAACCTATGTTGACAAAAGCTTTATCAGAGCAACGGTTTGAGGAGCGTTGAGGCTACAAGAGGCACTTCTACCATTCAGACCAGTAGTTAATTCCCACGATGGTTGGATGTGGCGGGGGCCGTCTTTCTCAATGAAAGATGCATATCCGAAAATCCGAGGGACAGCTCTGGATGACGAGACAACCCGTAAGGCCTGCCACATGTTGATGACATGCAAAGTCCCCCTTAAAGTACGGCTCTTGAGTTGGTTACTGAGGTGAGGAAGGCTGGTCACAAGGGTCTATCGGCGGAGATGGGCTCCCATTGGCTGTCTCTGACATGGGTGAGGAAAATTGCTCCCACCTATTCTTTAGGTGTCAGTTTGCGCAGGGCATCTAGGCATCGCAGCATTTATAGGGAGTGGATATCTCCTCGGACGAGGCCTTTTGGACTTCAGTTTTAGACGGGAGAGACAGAAGTTGACTGGATTGGGGGCGCATGCTCGCGGTGCACCAGACGATATGGCTGCATCGAAATGAGGTAGTGTTTAAAGGTAGGGCGGCTTCGGTGGAGAATGCTGCTCATGATGAGGAGGCGCTGATGTTTTTTTGGGGTGGAAGGAGAGGATAGCCTATTTGAGTTGGATCGTATATTGTTTGTACAAAATCTTTACTGTTAATGATAGCAGCTAGGCCACCAATTTCGGGTGGTCTTCCTTATTGTTCAAAAAAAGAAAAAATGTGAGAGGTCATGTTAAAGATACATAATTATAATGTTCCTCCTAGCAATGGATGCCCTTGCTATGTGTACAATTAGCGCATGTTCACATGGCCTACTACAGCACTTCAAGATGGCAAGCTTACTAACGATTCCGTTACTCCAATAAAGAAGATGTCACCTTCTTCATCAAAGGCTCTGTTGAGGAGGCTAGGAATCTCTCCACACTATTGGACCCATTCTTAGTCTTTTCTTCTTACAGATCAATGGAGCCAAATCAACATTTGTGGCGTTTGGGCTAACTTAGGGGGAAGGGTATATAATGCTCTAAGATTTTGGATACATCCATGGGGATATTACCCATGCACGATTTAGGACAACAACTAAAAAAAGAAAATTCTATAAAACACTGATTGGCAGCCAATGATCAAGGTGGACAAGAGGCAAGAGGGACAGCAGAGCCAAGTTTTATCGTACAGGCCATCGGGTATTTGCAATCAGTCTTTAAATTACCTATGAAGACTGGTGAATAGAGGGGGCAGGGAATTCTACACCTGCAAGCCATGAACATGGCATTGTTGACAAAATGCTTCGGCTGGACCATGGGGTGTGAGGAGGACCTGGTCACAAAGGTCTTCAAAGATTTTTTTTTCCGAACAATAAAGAAGATCACCCAGCGTGGTGAACCTCTGTACACATGGACAGGGGGGTATCTAGGCCAATACAATGGCCCATCGTGCCCCCCATACCCTCCACCTCAGCCAGGACCAAACCAACAAAACACAAGTCTCTGCACTTCATTTATAGCCCTATCCACCGACATTGCCTTCCCCTTGAATAAGACCTCATTGCGGTGGGACCATATCGCCCAAAGCACCGCGAACCTCAGCCCCCGCTCCTTCTCAAACCCACGTTGACGCTGCGGCAGTGTGGCTCATAAGACCGAACTCCACATAATCTCTAATAGTCCTGGCTAGCCCATATCGCACCAGCAACCCGACATTGGAAAAAAAGATGCTCGCACTCCTCTTCCTCCTCCGTACACAGGAGGCACAGTGATGATTCTGCCGGGAAAAACCTTCAACGTCTCACGCAGTCATTGTTCGCTTTCTGGTGAGCATCCAGGCAAACACCATGACCTTCAGAGGTATCTTTCACCTCCAAATTGAGCGACATGCCCCTAAGATGATCGGATCCTCATTGTGGTGTGTTCTCAACCACTGGTATACACCTCGACTGGAGAACGGGCCCAATGCCCATATCCACCCATCTGTCCTCCCCTCCATTGGCCGCCAGTTGCCCAGTGTTTGCTGAAGGCTAAAGAAATCCTCCACCCGCTAATTAGATAAGATGGCCGCAAAAGTTGGACACCACACACCATCCCAACACTCTTCCACCAATGCTTGCCGATGACGGGCTAGGGCATACAGGCGAGGGAAAAGGTCTCGAAAGCGTCCACGCGACGTCCTATCATCCATCCAAAACCTAAAGCCGACGTCATTCCCCAATAGAGCCCGCACGAATTCCCTAACCAAGGGGAACACCTTCCTCATCCCTCTCCAAAAGGCCGACTTCCCCCTTCACCTTATCCATCAAATTCTCCCAGTCCAAATTGGAGCTGTATCTGTCCCTCAAGACATCCTTAATCAGGTCATCCTCCGGTCCCACGATCCGTCTAACCCATTCCGTCAGTAGAGCCACATTCAGTGTATCTAGATGAGGTACTCCAAGTCCACCCTGTTTAGTTGACGTGCAAATGTCATTCCATGAAACCAACGCCATGCCATGCCCCTTCCTTGCATTTGACCCCTTCCAAAGAATCTCCGCATGAGCCCGCTTAGGCATTTCTCGACACCCACGGGAAGTTTAAACACAGATAAATAAAAGGTTGGTATTGCTGATAGTACTGACTGCAATAGCACTAGTCTCCCCCCTCACCATAAAACTCTCTGTTTCCATCCCTCCAAGCGTCTCTCCACCTTCTCCACCACTGGTTGCCAATCTGCTTTTTGTAATTTACCACGGATAGGGGTAGCCCCAGGTATCGCATACGTTCTAAGCGCACTAGAGCACTGGGTCTCCTCCTCTGGCGATAAACCAAAGCCCACAAATTCTGATTTTCTTCTATTGATGTTCAGGCCCGAACAATCGGCGAACACCCGCAGGAGTGCCGCCAAATTCTTGGCCTCCTCCACCGACCCCTCGACGAAGAACAGTGTATCATCGTCATATTGTATCAAAGGGATGCCCAAGGGATGGCTCGGCGTCTGGAACCCCTAATACACCCCCTCACACATGCCAAGGATGTACTGATGGATAGGAGAGCAGCTGTCAGAACAAAAAGCATCGGTGCTAAAGGACACCCTTGCCTGATCCCTCTCTGCGGTTTAATCCACCCCCCCTCTGGGCATCCATTTACCAGCACCGCAAAGGAGTGAGAGGTCACACATCGCTTCACACATTTGATCTATTCCTCCTGGAAACCCCTCCTTCGTAAAGATGCCCATAGGAATCGCCAGTCCAAAGAGTCATAAGCCTTCGCAAAATCTACCTTCCACATGAACCCCTTGGTCCCATTATCCTTCCATGAAGCAATAATCTCCCCCGCCAAGATGGCACTATCGACTAGCTGTCTACCCGGAACAAAGACAGATTGAAATGAACCAACCAAATCCCCAAGCACCCCTTGTAGTCGATTGGCCAATACCTTTGCAACTATAAGATATATGGAGTTGGATAGCAATATGGGCCAGTAGTCGCCTACACTTTCTGCCCCTTGCTGCTTCGGTAATAAAAATAGGAAAGATTTATTCAACTTTTCTATATTTGCTTGAGGGTTTCTCAGCTCCCCCAATGTGGCCATCACATCCCCTTTGACCTCATTCCAGAACTCCTTATACAAAAACACCGGTATGCCGTCCGGTCTCGGGGCGCCTTCGCCATTCAATCCTGCCATAGCTGCCAGAACCTCCGCTATATCAAAAGGCCGCACTAGATCATCTCTCTGGTCTTGGGTTAATTGTGACGCCCCCGGACCTGTCCACCGCCAGCTGTTCGGGGCCCCCCGCCGTGACATCGAACAAAAATGCTCCGCCATTGCTCGACCCACTGCCTGCGTGCCAGTATACCTCTGTGATCCGACCTTCACTGATATAATCTGATTCACTCTTCGTCGACCATTTGCTACAAGGTGGAAAAACCTCACACTGGGGCCTCCTTTACCCAGAGCTGCCTGGACCTTTGTCTCCAATCAATTTCCTTCTTCCTATCTTCCTCTGCCACTACATTTCTCCACCTCTTTCGTTCCTGCTCCCACTGTCCTCCACAACGGACAGTTCTCTAATCTTTGTGAGGGCCTCGATCCTCACTCTACATCTCGCCTCCCTTATCCTCCTTCTGTAGCTCTTCAAATGTTCTCTCAGCCCATCTATGCGATTTGCCATTCTATTAGCCCCTGGCACCTGCTCCGATTGTGTCCGCCATATATCCTTTACCTCCTCTCAGAACCCCCCTTCTCGTAGCCATGACTTGTCAATTTTAAAATACGTGGTCCGCCCATGGCCCTCATGAGTCTGCCAAATGATCGGGGTATGGTCCAATATAGGTCTGGACAGCGTGCGCACATCTGCCCCCGTGAACCTCTCCATCAACTCCACTGAGCATAAGAACCTATCCAGCCGCAACTTATAAGCCACTCTCTCCGAACTTCGCCATGTGTAACAACAGTCATTAGGCCCCATCTTCTGCAACCCTGCTGACGCCAAGAAAGCCCAGAAATCCTCCGACCCCTGATCATGCACCCCCCCCCCCTACATTGGGCCTATCATTGGTCTCCAGTGTCACATTGAAATCCCCACCAAAGATAGCTATGGTAAGGAGATGAACTGTGGGTGTCGCGCAGTTGCAGTCAGAGGGCAATCTACATTCTGGCAACGTATGATAAAAATCATTCCTTGAATCTTGGCAGCTCATTACTCCATTATTGGATGAATGACTGAATTGGCTCAAGGTCCCTTACAATGAAGTTCCCACCTATTCTCTCTTGTACAAAACCCTCAGGGTTGGTTAAAGACTGTTGGGATGACACATGGAATATGATGTTGGATTTTGTGTTGTCAGATCAAAGGGTGTGCAATCAGCAGAGCATACAGCAGGCACTATTTATCCACAACCTTCGAGAGAGAAGCGAAATGGCTGGGTGTGGAGAGGCCATTTTTTCAGTGCAGGATGCCAAGAAGAAGATCCAAGAGCATCCGATGGCAGAAGAAACATGCATGCTCACCAGCCCGACTCTATTAATCTCATGCTCTTATGGTGTGTACTTTTGGCTGCCTGCTCTTATGGCAGCACATTATGATGAGTCCTCCAGAACCAAAATGCTTCCAAACAACTTTGCAGTATGCCTTAAGTTTATGCAGGACGAGGAAGGCTGCTCTCACGTGTTCTTCAAGTGTTTATTCGCTCGGACAATATGTGACGCAAATAAGCTCACTGGGGTGGCTTCCAACCAGTCATGCTGCACATGGCGTATGGGGTGAATAACGCTCCTTGCTATGCCATGGGCTATGTGGCTGCACCACAATAAAGTTGTATTTAAGGATTAGCTTGTCTCAACGGATTAGCGTCCTGTAGGATGTGGAGGGTTTTATCTTGTACTGGTTTCAGAGGGAGTGACGAGTGGGAAGAGGACCACTCTCGTCTTTAATGTATTACACATTCTTATATATTATGAGATCAGCTTGATCATCAATCTCTGGTGATCTTCCCCCTTTTCTTCTCGAAAAAGGTACATATTATCTAACAGTGATCGGGGAAGCAATTTTTTTTTTTGTTGAAATAAATCGGGGAAGCAATTTCACATCCACCAGTCTCTATCAGAGTGTGTTCTGACAGAACTCATCCCGCAAAAACCACCTTTTCAATCTATATCCAATGAATTTGCCAAAGATATCCCTGTTGAATGTATGGCCAATAAACAATGTAATACCTATCGGGCTTAAAATAAAAGCCAATTATCCGTATTGGGCCCATTACCCAATTTGAAATATCAAATCGGGTAAGTCCTAACGGCTAGTTTTCTAGCAGTTATAACTAGTCGTTATGAACGGCTAGGTACTACCCTACAAAAGGGATCTTCAAATGTACTTGTATGTTAACGTTTTAATATATGTTTTTCTTGTTCTTCACTTTGCCTCCTCATTCGATCACACTTGCAAGCTACTAGAAGATTCGACAATCCCCATCATGAGCGATCTTCCCATATGCAATATTCTCAGTGACCCAGCCTTAACTACCCTCTCCATTCTAGCTCCCTTATAATTCGGTCACCCTAGAGCAATGTTTGCCGTCAAAGACAACCACTTCCTCTTGAGGACCTTTCCCCTTTCCTGTCTCCCAATGGTTGTGGCGCGGTATCCTTCCATGTTGTTATATCTGTCTCTAGAGTTTGGGTTATCATAGAAACCTGAGAAGCCAGAGTCTCATTGAGGACCCCTCTGCTAGCAACCATTGCTCTGCCGAGTTCTCCATCTAGTGCATCCACCATTTGAGAACACTAAAATGATCAAGAAAGGGAAGGACAGAATCCAGTTGTGTAACTTTCACATGAAAAACTACAAAGAAAGATAATTGTGCATTGTGAGCTTCCCTTGCAGCATCAACGTTGAAAAAGAATACCTTTCTATGCTACCAGAAAGGCGCCAGTAGAGGACCATGATCACCTTAGGGACACTAATAGATGACTGACAAACATCCATTTTAGCAAACTTCTCCCCTGGATCTTCTATTGATCTCAGAGTTTCCCATCAGCCATTCTAGTAAGGATAATTACAAGTTCTTGATCTGTAATCAAATTTAGTTGGCTTTAAATAATCTCATGGCTCACTTAACCAGTACCCAACAATGACTCCTCTCTGAACTTCAGAGAACAACCAAGACAAGTAGAACAAGGAAAAAACCTTTAATTTTCCTTCGTTGAACAGTAAATAAACAAAACAGCAAAAACTGAAGAAAACTGCAATGGAATACACAGTTAAAAGTGAAAATAAACGAATCATACTTTTCAAAAAAAAAAAGATGAATCATCAGCTAGAGAGAGAAATCTACAAACCCTAAAAACATCCATATGCTGATACAAGGCATTGAGTCCGAATGAAAATCAAAGATGGAACTAGAGACAGCATAAACAAAGTTCATTTCATTACTTTAAGATTGAAACCATATACAAACTGTTTGAGGAAATGGCATAAGCAATGCAAAGCATATTTACCTTCACCTCTACTTTGTCACTGTAAAAGGAGAGGTGGGTAAGAGTAATGAGAGCAGTTTCCAAATGCATAGGACACTGAGAACCAGCTGCCAACACCTCTGGAACATTAACTAGCTTGTTTTCTATTGCCATAACCAAAAGGACACCAAAACTTGAACTGACAAAAAAAATGATGAGTGAGATTGCAAGGTTGAATACCTTGAACCAGTGGTGCTAATCAGATAACTTATTCATCTAACATTGCTAAGCAGCATACTATATAGGAAAACATGGTGGGACTTTGATTCTCAAATCTGTCTAGAGAAGTCAATTCAAGAAGCAAAAAGGAAATTGTTGATTAACAAGATGAAACTCTGTGTAGATTGGGAAGGAAGCCTCATATGCAATCTGGACGGACATATATGAATGTTGTCCCCCCGCCCAAATATGAGGCGATCGGCCCAGCCCATGCAAAGCCAAACTTCCCTAGCACTTAAGCCCTCCAATACAGAAGGGAGGGCAGCTTTGGTCCTGGTTGTTCTTGCACCTCCTTTTGAGCCTGAGCTCACCGTTTCCTCTGGCAGACAACTACTACTGCACATGAGGAGTAATGATCTCTACAACACTTGGCGCCATCCAATCCACCAAGTTGCTTTCTTCCCTCCCTTTCTCTTATCCTCTAATCTGCTTTTTAATAATCGAACTCTTCAATCAAACGTAAAGTACCATATCATCATTCTGGTGGAACATCAAGTACATGAGTGCTCTACCACCTCACAATAGTCTACTTACCCACTCTAGTCTAGTTTTTTAAACATTTATTAAATAAAAAGGACCCAACCTTAATTTAATCTTCATATCATGACACTAAAATAAATACCCAACCTTAATTTCTCCTTGATTACTCTTACCTGCTTCTTATCATCCGTTATAATATTTTTTATAACGGTTCAGTAAATATAAGTATAGTTTTACTTTTTCCTTTTCTTCATTAAATCATATCTGCTTAACATGTTCTGTTGATCTGAGTATTACATGTCTTTATTTTCTCTCTCTTGTTAGCCCATTAAGGGCCCTCTCTAGTCAGCCCATTAGGGCTTCCTATAAAACCCTGTAATCTCTTTCATTTGCTATTAAGAATAGTTCTTTTCTTGTTTACATGGTATCAGAGCCCTAACCCTAACCCTAATCTGGGTTTCCTGGGCTCGACCTTGCGCTCCGATCTTCGGCGGTTCTCACAACCGCCTGATCTCGCGCTCCGGTCTCTCGCCGTCTCGCTCCGGGCCTCCCAGGCGCTCGCCGTTCTGACGTCCGCCGTCCCAGCGTCTTCCGCTCCGGCGCCCGCCGTCCCGGCCCGCGCCGCCTCGGCTCGTGCCCTCCCGGCTCGCGCCGCCCCGGCTCGCGCCGCCCGGCTCGCCGCCCGGCGACCATCGTCCCCGCGCCCGCCCGTCCAGCGGCGCCGTCCGGCTCCCGCCGTCCCTGCGCCCGCCGTCCGGCGCCAGCGTCCAGCGCCCGGCGTCCGGCACCCGCCGTCCAGCTCCCACCGTCCGGCGCCCGGCGTCGGCGCCTGCAGTCCCGGCTTCTCGTCGTTCCGGCGCCTTCTGACTGTGGTCTACTCTGCTTTCATCATGACAAACCCGGTTGAAGCCCAGACCTCTACTGTTACGCCAGACTCGACACCAGTATCTACGCCACATGCATCTGCGGTGCCTCTCAAGCCCGGGAATTGGTCGTCCTCCTCTGGACCATCCTCTTTGCCTCGGATGCCTCCGGATGGTATGTTTACTGGATTCAATCTCCTGCAATGGCGCCAGTACGTCCAGATAACTTTAAAAGGGCGTCTCATGAACCATCTTCTAGAAGACGGACCTTCCCGGACCGATCCCAAGTATTATGACTGGCTGGACGTTGAGGGGGTAGTTCATCGTTGGCTCTTGGACAGTATTTCACCTAGTGTTAAAGGTGAATTCATGTCTCTAGAGTCAGCTCGGGCGGTCTGGGAAGCAGTACTTGAGAGCCACTCCAAGAAGCACAACATTGCGACTCTGTACGAATTGGTACATCGGGCCGCTAACCTGAGTCAAGGGGACCGGTCTATCATGGAGTACAGTACGGAGCTCATTTCGTTGTGGAATGAAATTGACTACTACATGCCGCCCGACCCCCATTCGGTGGACCGCCAATATATTCTTCAACTTCGGGTTTTCCAGTTTCTTATGGGACTGAACCCGGAATATGAAGTTGTACGGGCTCAGCTTATTCATCGGGAGACTGGTCCTACCTTCAAGGATGCGCTCCACAGTGTGCGGGTTGAAGAATCCCGCTTTCAGCAGGCCCAGAACTCGGCTTCGGCACTTGTAGCTCATTCCTCTTCGTCTGCACGCCCATCGTCGACTCCACCACCCGGCTCTTTGCCACGTGGTCCGACGGCTCGGACGGAGGATTCTCCAAAGGGTGATCCTTCGCTGTTTTGCAATTACTGCAAGAAGCGAGGTCACTCTAAGGAGACGTGCTACAAGCTTCAACGGAAACGCGCACAACCGAGCAACCTTGCTGCAGCCGCCTCGTCCGTGCCCCCCCCCCGGGTCAAGTGCCTATGCTGTACGGTCTTCTCCCGACTAGTGCCTCGCCCGCTAGCTTCACTCCGGAAGAGATGGAGCGTCTACGCCGCTTGCTTGATCCTCCAGTCGTGGGCTCATGCTCCTTGGCCCACGCAGGTATGTCCACCAGTCTTCCCACACCTACATCCCCTCCTGGCCATTCTTTTTCCTCTTCCACTTGGCTTCTTGATTCCGGTGCCACCGCCCACATGACCCCAAATCCTCGAGCCTTTCAAACTTATGCACCCGTTTTTGGCTCCTCCAAAGTTAAAACAGCCTCCGGCGATCTTCTCACCGTGGAGGTTATTGGTCGTGTGGCCCTTTCCTCTTCTATGCATCTATCTAAAGTTCTTCATGTTCCTCGCCTTACTCATCATCTTCTCTCCCTATCTAGCCTTGTTCGCGACTTGAAACAAGACCTTACCTTCTCTCCTAATTCATGTTTTTATCGTGATAAGGTGTCGGGGAGGACGATTTCCATTGCTGAGGAGCATGAGGGGCTCTATCTTGTTCGTCCTTGTTCGAGTTCTCTTGCTTTTGCTGCTGCGGCAGTTTCCCTTTCGGCTTCCCACGAGCGTTTGTGGCTTCTTCATCGACGTCTCGGCCATCCTTCTTTTGCTACTCTTTATCGTCTCTTTCCTAAACTCTTTCAAGGCCATTCTGTGGACCGTTTTGTTTGTACTGCTTGTCGAATTGCCAAACATCATCGTACCACGTATCCTATCTCGTCTTCTCATTCTTTGACCCCATTCTCCCTTATTCACACCGATGTGTGGGGGCCTTCCCCTATTCATAGTACTTCCGGTTCTCGGTGGTCGCCGTTTCTTTTAAACAACGCTACTCGATTCACGTGGGCATATTTCTTGAAGAACAAATCGGAGATATCTCGTGTCATTCCTCAATTTTACTCCCTTCTCCAAACTCAATTCTCTATATCCATTCGCTTCGCTCCGACAATGCTAAAGACTACGTTAACACCACGTTAAGCACCTTCTTCGAAGACAAAGGCATTATCCATGAAACTTCTTGTCCCTATATACCACAGCAAAATGGCGTTGCTGAAAGAAAATTCCGTCACATCTTTGAAATGACTCGGAGCCTTCTCTTCCATATGCATGTGCCCAAGTATTTTTGGGGGAAAGCCGTCTCCACCGCCATCCATCTTCTTAATCGCCTTCCATCTCGAGTGCTTGACTACTCCACTCCCATTGACCGTCTTCAGCATTCCTTTCCAACTCTCTCTCTCCGAACTCATCTTACTCCTCGTGTATTTGGATGTGTATGCTATGCGCCCAACCACCAACTTGGTCGTGATAAACTGGATCCCCGTGCTATCAAGTGTGTGTTTGTTGGCTATTCTTCCACCCAAAAAGGCTATTTATGCTATCATCCACCCTCTCGTCGGTTCGTTGTCACCAAAGATGCCACGTTTGATGAATTGCTTCCCTACTATTCCTCCTCTCCTGAACCCTCATCGTCCCCATCTCCCTCCGATCCACTCGAATTCCTCATCCTCGTCCCTCGTCCCTCTTCACCGGCCCCGCCCGACGTGTCTCCGCCTGTTGCTCCTCCAGCAATTGTGCCTCCCGACCCGCCTCTGACCGCCATCTCAGTCCCTCCTGTGGAGCCTCCTCCAGTATCTGCTCCTGCGCTTGACCCTTCTGCTGCACCTTCTTCGATTCCTCCGCTCCCTATCCGTCGCTGCCCGCCTGAAAAATGCTATGGTATTACCCTTGCTCGTCGCAAGCCTCGGCTTCCTTCTTCGTCTACTGCTGCCCCGTCTCCCTAAACCTCCACCCCTCCTGCCACCTCCTCATTAGCCGTGCTGCCCTCTTCCCGTTCCTCTCCCCTCTATCAGTTGGCGGAATCTATCTCCTCTCATCGCCTCTCACCCTCTTATCATGCCCTTCTCACCTCCCTTGATGCCACTTCCCTTCCCAAGACGGTGGACATTGCCCTTTCATTTCCGCATTGGCGTCAGGCCATGGCGGAAGAACTTCAGGCTCTTGCTCACAATGAAACGTGGGATCTGGTTCCTCTACCGGCCGGGAAGCATCTCGTGGGTAGCCGTTGGGTGTATGCTGTGAAGCATAATTCTGACGGTTCTATTGAGCGCCACAAAGCCCGGGTTGTGGCACAAGGGTTCACTCAGAAACATGGCATTGATTATCAGGAGACCTTTGCTCCCGTCGCCAAGCTGAATACTGTGCGGATCTTATTGGCCCTTGCTGCGGATCGGGGCTGGATTTTGCAACAATATGATGTGAAGAATGCTTTTCTGCATGGAGAGTTGACTGAGGAGATCTACATGGCATTACCTCCTGGCTACACTTCCTTAGTGCCATCGTCTCCGCAGTCTGTTGTCTGTCGCCTGAAGAAAGCATTATATGGCTTGAAGCAATCTCCTCGTGCCTGGTTTGGTCGTTTCACGACGGCCATGCAGCGTCGTGGATACCGTCAGTGTAATGGTGATCACACCCTTTTCTACCGCCATTCCACGTCAGGGGGAGTCGCTATTCTTCTTGTGTACGTGGATGACATCATTATTACGGCTGATGATCGGCGACCATTACTGAGCTGGCTATGTATCTCTCGTCGGAATTTGCTATTCGCCATCTTGGCCCGTTGAGGTACTTTCTTGGCATAGAGGTGGCCTATTCTTCCAGCGGGATCTTTATTTGTCAGAGAAAGTATACGGTGGACCTTCTCTGTGAGCTTGGAAAGGAGGACGCCAAGCCTGCTTCGACACCGATTGATGCGAACCATCGACTTGGTGCCGATGCGGATGAGGAGCTTGCTGAGCCTGGCCCATATAGAAGACTTGTGGGAAAACTGCTTTATCTCACCCACACTCGCCCGGACATTGCATATTCAGTGGGTGTTCTGAGTCAGTTCATGCAGACTCCTCGCATGAGCCATTTTCATGCTGCTCATCGTCTCCTCCGTTTCCTGAAGGGCACCATTGGCCGTGGATTATTGTTTCGTCGCCATACCGGCCTGCGTCTTGAAGTCTACACCGATGCAGATTATGCCGGCTCTGTGGTTGATCGTCGGTCCACATCTGGGTATTGCACCTTCTTAGGCGGCAATCTGATTACTTGGAGGAGCAAGAAACAGAAAGTGGTCTCTCGATCGAGTGCTGAAGCGGAGTTCCGTGCCCTTGCGCATGGTCTGTGTGAAGCACTTTGGATTACCCAGCTTCTTCGTGAGCTACGGTGTCCAGTTCCCTCTCCTGTCCAGCTGTTCTGCGACAACAAATCGGCGATTAGCATTGCTCATGACCCCGTTCAGCATGACCGTACAAAGCACATCGAGATCGATCGCCATTTCATCAAAGAGAAGCTTGAATCGGGAGATTTTTGCACGCCTTATGTTCCGTCCGCTGAACAGCTTGCAGATATCTTCACCAAAGGGCTTCATGCCCCTAGGTTTGAGGAGCTCTGTTCCAAGCTGGGTGTGGATAACATCCACGCTCCAGCTTGAGGGGGAGTGTTGATCTGAGTATTACATGTCTTTATTTTCTCTCTCTTGTTAGCCCATTAAGGGCCCTCTCTAGTCAGCCCATTAGGGCTTCCTATAAAACCCTGTAATCTCTTTCATTTGCTATTAAGAATAGTTCTCTTCTTGTTTACATGTTCTTTACAGCCAGAATCCAATAATATATCTCAGTACCATGCGGTTATGCCTTATCTTGAAACAGTCGCAGTCTAGGTGATGTTTCATTTCAGGGTCTTCATAATATAATAAGCATTTTAGGCATGAAGAATAAACTAATTATTGGCATGATAAGTTTCAGAAGCCTTTCAAGAACATTGATAGAACAAAGAACATGCCATTAAAAAAATGTAGGGTTTACTGTTAGAACCATCACGAGTAAAATGGGATGAAAAATGAGTAACAAGTGTCAAAACACATACCATATATCTTGGAGTAACTCTTCATGACCATCCCAAGTCTGGAAAAGAACACCAATGCGTCTCGCCAGAACAAGCCGGACCCTGTAATCAGGATCTTGCAGCAATGTCAGTAACATAGGAATCATTTCCTACAAGAGAGAAATAACACCGTTCAATAGAGTTAAAATTTGAACTCAAGAAGGACATCTGCTGGAAAGAGAGTTTAGAACCAAGTTTATACCTGGCCAGAGGATGGGTCTAGAGAAATCAAACCACAGATGCACTCAATGAGCTCTAACCGAGAAGACCAATAAGGGAGATCGATAGCTCCAATTTTATGCACCAAAGTACCAAGACAAGCTATGTTCTGGGATTCTAACTTGGCCGAACATTTGATAGTAAACTGCATTCATCAGTCAAATATGACACACCTTGTTAATGACAAAGATCAAAACTTTATGCAACTAGGATGCATTAACTGGGATGGTCATGCAGTGCGGTGCAGATACTTGCACCAAGTGTGCAAATTGCCAAACGTACCTGACCTCATGCGTGGTGAGCAAGTATCATTATTAATATTCTAAGAATATTAGGTATAAATTGAACAAGTCTCGAGAGATGAGAGATACTGATGAGTCGAGAGTGAGAGACGTATGCAAGATATGAGAATCGAGAGACATGAGAGAGATGTGAAATGAGTGGAACAAGAACCGAGAGCAAAAGAGAGAGTAAAAAAGAAAGAGAAGGAAAACAAGAGGAGGGAGAGAGAGAGGGAGATAAGAGAGATATGAGCAATGACAAAACGAGAGGAGAAAGAAGAGGGAGAGAGAGATGAGCAACAAGGAAAAGAGAGGGGAAATAAAAGAGATCAATGAGAAAATAGAGAGATACACGAGAAAAGATATATATAAAAGAGTGAACTTAACAAGGAGAGAAATATGAGAAACGAGAGAGCCAGCAATTAGAGATAGATCACAGAGAGAGGCAAGGAACGAGAGAGAGAGAGAGAGATAAGAGTGAGTTAACTAACCAGAGAGAGATGAGAAAAAATAAAGAGAAAAAGAGAGAGAGAAAGAGAGACTAACAATAAGAGAGATACCAGAGAGACGAGCTACAAGAGAGAGAGATGAGAAAATAAAATAGCGAGAGAGAAGAGAGAGGCGAGCTACAAGAGAGAGAGAAGAGAAAATGAAATAGAGAGAGAGATAAGAGAGAGGCGAGCTACAAGAAAGAGAGAGACATATATCAGAAAATGTGAGAGAGATATAAGACAGAGACGAGCTACAAGAGAGAGAGAGACAGAGAGATGAGCAACGACAGAGAAGAGAGGAGAACTAGAATAGAGGGAGAGAGAGAGAGAGAGGAGAGAGATGGATTATGAAAGAGAGAGAGAGATAAGAAACGAGCGAGAGAGAAGAGCAATCAGAGCGACAGAGAGACAAGAAAAAAGAGAAGGAGACAGAAATAAGAAAAGAGAGAGAGAGAGATTATCAACGAGAAACATACAGAGACGAGAAATGACAGAGCCAAAGAGACAAGAAACAAGCAAGAGACAGACAAGAAATGAGAGAGAGACATACAGACGAGAAATGGCAGAGTCGGAGAAAATAGAAACGAGCTAGAGACAGACAAGAAATGAAAGAAAGACAAAGAAGCAGGAAATGAGAGATAAGACAGAGAGACAAAAAACAAGAGAGAGAGAGAGAGAGCAACGAGGGAGAGGCAAAGGCAAGAAACGAGAGAGACAGAGAGGCGATAAACGAGGTAGAGAGAGAATGAGCCATAGAGAGGTGAGTAACGAGAGAGAGAGAGAGAGACGAGAGAAACAAGAGAAAGATGAGCAATGAGCGACAGAGAGATGAATAATGAGAGAGAGAGACACGAGAGAAATAAGAGAGATGAGCAATGTGCGATAGAGAGATGAGTAATGAGAGAGAGAGAGAGACACGAGAGAAATAAGAGAGATGAGCTATGAGAGATAGACAGATGAGTGATGAGAGAGAGACAAGAGAAATACAAGAGATGAGCAATGAGCAATAGAGAGATGAGTAATGAGAGAGAGAGAAACGAGAGAAATACGAGAGATGAGCAATGAGTGATAGAGAGATGAGTAACGAGAGCGAGACACACACACAAGAGAAATAAGAGAGAGATGGACAACAAGATAGAGAGAGAGAGAGAAGTAACGGGAGAGGATAAGAAAGACGAGAGAGACAGAAAGATGAGAAATGAGAGAGAGAAAAGAGAGAAATGAGCAACAAGAAAGAGAGGGACTGTTGGGGAAGAGAAGAAGAAGATAATGACATAACTTGAACAGAGTACATGTAAGGGTATATGTACCCTAAGAGGGAGAGAGGATAATAGGGCTAATGGGCTTATAGAATAGGGCCCATTAGCCCATGAGGGATAGTCTATCACTAACAGGGACAGAGACAAAAAATGAGACAGCCAAGAGAGAGATATGATAGAGGGAGAGCGAGACAAGAAATGAGAGAGAGATATAAGCGAGAGTTTATCAATGAGAAACAACGAAGAGATGAGCAATGAGAGAGATAAGGGAGAGAGAAGAGAGAGAAACAGATGGATTAGCAATGAGACAGAGAAAATAGAAACGAAAGGGAGAGAGATAAGAAACGGGTGAGAGAGAGACAAGAAATGAGAGAAACAGATGAGAAACGAGAGAGAAAAAGAAGTGAAACGACCAATGAGAGAGAGTCTGAGATGAAAAATGAGGGAGTGTGATAAGAGAGGTGAGGAATATGAGAGAGAGAAGGATGAGCAACTAGAGAGAGAGCGGAGATATGATAGACACAGATGAGAAACAATGAGAAAAAGCAATTTTTTTATTCTTCAAAAAAACTGCACATAACCACACAACCGCTCCTCACAAAGGCCTGTGCGGTGAGCGGCGCAGTTGATATCAGGTTGTGGGATGTATGGTCCAAAAATTTGCACCACAAGGTGCAACGATCAGGTAACCGAACAATGAGTCCATCCTTATGCATGAACAGTAACCGAACAATAGCTTTTTCTGTATAATATCTCAAGCAGATTTAACAAGATCTCTATCCTATCATAAGCCCATGAAGGGTATGTTTGTTTTCTGTCGCCTTCTAGTAAATCCCTTTATGGATGTAGCCCTCCTTGTTTGATGGCAGGATTTTTAGACAGTGATTGAAGACATTATTCCATATCGACGACTCCACAATCGCTGTAGTCTGCTGACGCCCACCACATCGGGTCTTATTCCCTTGGCGACATCCACTCCACCAAGTTTCCCTCCCATGTCGCATCATGATACAAATCATGTTAGTTTGTATCAGATTCTACCATGGTCATTTGATAGCAGCAAGCTAATGTTTTTTATTATATGCTGACAATATTCGAAGGAAATTGATAACAGAACCACCCACCTTTGATTTACGTCCTAATAGCACCTCTGATTCGGTTACATTGAATATTTTGTTGTTTTGGCACAACATCAGGCAGAAAATAAAAACAAGGTGATTGAAGACAAGCAAGAGACCTTATCTTGGTACTCTTATTCTTGCTCCCCTTGATACTTTAAAAGTATCCTAGAGATTCTAACTTAAAGAAAATAAAAACGAACACCTACACAAATAAGGTCATTCTGAATGAGGAATTACAGTTTCTTGCAACTTATAAGACGGAACGCCGGAATTTCACAACTGAACGGTTACAGTTTCTTAGTCGTGAGGTAGTAACCTTATGGTCATCAAATGTCTCAGGCATATGATAATATATCCTCACTTCAAACTCATTGCATGGAATAAAGAAAGAGATAGAAGAAATGTATATCGAATTCCAAGACATACAACCCTAAGCCGTACAACCCAGAAATAAGAAACATTATTAAGATGATATCACTAGGACGAGACAAAGATTTTCATAAGAAAAACTTCAACCGAGTGCAGGATGCTACCTGATGTGCGGTATCCCGACTTCTTGGGTGCCCATAATATTCACAGGTATATCCTTTCTTGGAGGAACCCCACTCCATCATTCGATGGATTCCCGTTATAATAATATCATAGTGTAGATTACAGGGTGCACTTGAATCCAGCACATTTTTCACAAAAACCATCTAAGAAAATAGCGCCATAATTTAATAAATCCAGGACGTATTTAAAATAGTTCGACTGAATCAAGTCAAAGGGATTCTCTATGTTACCAGAAAGGAAAGCATTTCGCCGGATGGCGGAAAACATTTGCAGATGGAGACAAAGAGACATTCTGAAACCTATGAAATGCCAACAGTATAATCAAAAGAAAAATAAAAAGTTGCAAACAAATTGATAAAAGCATAAAGCAACACAAACCACCTTTGCATCAGAAGTTTGTTTCAATAGGTTTAGTAACACTTGACGAGAACCATCAAGTATGACAGTGGAAAAAGCCGCGATACATGAAACTAAATCTGAGATAAATTCCCAGACTGAAAAAGGAGCAGCAAAAACGCCATCCCTATCAGTAACAGGAGCTTGGATGTCTTTAGGACCATCATCCGTGTCTAAATCCATATCAACAATTCTAAAGCCTTGTCCAGCTAAGTTAAAATGTGGCACAACATCTTCTGTCGTTGGGGATGGCCCTTCAGTATTAATCTCCCCCGTAAGATCATCATCAGCTGTAAATACTAATAAATCTGACATCAAATTCTTCAGAACATTCAGCAGGTTCTCAAGCCGCTGATGAATAATCTCACGGAATTCTCCCAAGGCTTCTGTAATATCCGCAAGCATATGGAATAATGGGCATTGTACAAGACAACAGAGGCAAGACAAAGAATTTCCAGATATCTCTGTCCAATGCCCTTGTACGTGAAGCTTTTTACTCTTTTCCTCGATGATGGAACTGACTAACTTAAGCAGATCGACAACAAACTTCATTAACTTTGAGAATAAAAATGGATCCTCATTGCCAACCCTGCAAAGACGAAGTTCAGAATGCCTATTTGAAATGATGTATATGGAAAAAAATGACAGGAGAGCCATGTGCAAATACGAGACTCAATTTGTTCACCCTATGACTGGCAGTCAAACCTACGTGCATTATAGACCTTAAGTCAACTATACTACTTTTGTCAAGCTGAGCAGGAAATCATCAAGTTTTTCCACATCCCAGGTTGCTGACATCTCCGTTGAGGGACTGCCAAACTTACCATTCGACCAGATGATTATAAGCCAGGCACGGAAGATATCGATATACCAACTTGCCATGTTGACAAACTTATACAATATGATAGGGTACATTACAGTTATCTTCTAAAAATGATAAATGTTACATTTTAACCGATATACTCCCAAATATACTGGATTATTATTGGTAGTGGTTGTATCCTAAGCGCAAGGGTTTTACAATAATTTTGACACTACTTTTCAAAAAAAACAATAATTTTGACACTTTTTTGCTTTCTCAATCAAGACAACAGAGTAATGATCACCGTTACCAAACCGTGGGAAAGGAAGCGGCATTTTTTCTAAGGCTCATTATGTATTTGCTTTGCATTTATTAAGCTCAAGTCCCATCAGTAAATGTATTTGCTTTGCATTTATTAAGCTCAAGTCTCATCAGTAGGACTGATGGGACTTGTACTAAACTAGGGATAAATTAGCATGCAACCTGGATCAAAGGAAGCCATTCTCCAATAATGAATTTATTCCTCGTGTTAAAAATCCAAGGTGTATTAACAATCAAAATGAGCTTTTGCTGTCTCTCGATCATTGACTACTTAATCGCGTGAAACACAAGCAATCAATGCCAACAGCAAAACGTGTCATGGGGCGGCATTAATATTTTTATTGAAATGCAATTGAATGCATCTGGTCGATATAATGTGATACTGAATCACACCTATGAGTGATGAAGACTTCACCGGAAAGCACAATTCGGCCTGGCCCAGGCCAGCACAACTCCAGATGCTTCGTATACCAACTAGCTCAGCCAAGATGGCACCTTTTGACAAACTGTAAGTTATTTCACCCATCTCATCTCTCCCCTACCCAAACCATCTCCTCTCGCACACATCCATCCTGCATGCATTTAACGACATCGTCTAACTCTGGACAATGGGCATCATCCCTCTCACCTTGTCCATCGACATCAATCATTGCTCGGACCTTGCTCTCTCAACCTTCTCTCTCTTGCTCTTCACTCTTCTATTGGAAGATGGATATCAAACTAGATTGAGAAATAGTTAAGAAATTAATATCGGGGTTATATCGTAGCTTGGCTAACAATTTCAGATACAACCCAAGGGTTGTATCACGGTAATAACAAACAGATGAATTTGGAAACGCATCATAAATAAACAAGAATTCAACATAAAACACTGAAACGAGACATACCCGGTCAAATCCAAGCCAAATATGACATTACATAGAAATAAACAATAAAGGGAGACATCTGACAAAGGTTGTGCTACTGTCTCCCCATCAACCCTGATGCTTGACAAGTACTGTCCCATTTCAGCAATCAGTTGAACTCTTAAATCTCCCGACAGTCGTGTACTTGGACAACTCTCTTTCTTTGGCATCTAAAAATACGATCACATAAATATTTATTACATGATAATGAAAAAATAATTCCAAAATTGTTCCGACCTCAGAAGTTTTTATATCCACTTTTGCAATAACTTCAATCGAAAACTCCTGAAATCCTTCTATTTCCATATCAGAAAGAAGCTGAAATCATCAACGAAAAAATAAGCATGTCATAGCATAATTAACGATCAAACATAATTTCGGAAGTACAAGGAAAGAGTGATAACAATTTTAAGAAACGTGCAGTATTTGAGTCATACATTTCTATCGTCAAAAATACAAAAACAAAGCTATTTTGCTCTAGAAATTTACAACTTGTGCCTGTAACTAAGTTCTCAACGAGTACCTTTCTCTCTTCATCAATAAGAATGTGATACATTGTCGTGGGGGGGAACGGGCAATACCCAACGCAAAGGGAGAAAATGGCAGCAGGTAAAACAAAAGCAATTTTTTTATCGATAAGATTTGGTTCCTGTACAATAGAAACAGATAATCACAGGTAAGAAAGAACCAAGAGACTCTGTGATATTAAAGTTAAAGCTTATTTTACAGATTAAAACAGCATAGTTCAAAAAAAACTGATTAAAACAGCAATCCAAAAGAGACAACCTCTGCAAATTGAACATCAAACGAGGAACAAATTAAACCATACCAAATATAAGTTTTAATGTGCATTGATTTTGAATTCACGACAACAATAGATTATAAACATCTGCCTGTTGCTAAAACATGAACTTCTTTTACAGCATACGTGCTCAAAAAAATATGAAGATACCAATGAACTCATATGCTTCAATTATTATGCTTCCATCTACATTCCGTTCTGTAAAAGTTTTTTCCATTCACAAATATTTATGTGCGCCAAATTAAGTAATGATTTGATCGCTCAAATTAAGAAATGAAATGTAGGATGATTATATGACAAAGATTAAATTTTGGATGAGGTGGTCCTTCTATTGTTACAGAGCCACTTCCATAATATTTCAAGACGCACAATCCATGTCTTCATTCTTCATTAGGCAGAAAATGATCATTTTATAGCGTCATTATCAGTCGTCCGTTGTCACGCTCACAGGCACCTTTCAGTATTTCCTTCTCGTCTTTCTATGATGTTACTTTTTTACGCATACGGGGAACATGTATCATGACAATCGTGAGCTTAACCCAGTTGGATAAAAAATATTACTATAAAGCCGCCGAATGAGTATCAAATATGAACAGTGAGTTCTCAATTTCAGAGTAAGATCCCTTCGAAAGGAAAATAAACAAATGCCAGAGTCTCATCAAAATATATCCACATCTTTCACCGTCAAAAATATGGATGTATCCTCGTGAAAAAAATTAAGAGTAGAGAAGTCTAAGAAAAAAGAAGCCATGGGCATAGCTGAGAAGCAACTAATGAAGATATTAAATAAATGAGTATGTTGTAGCTACTAATTCTCTTCTTTAAACCAATAATAAAAGGTTTCTGCCTTTTTGTGCCATTGATTTCAGCTTTCGGGCAGACCATTCAATCATTCTCATACCTAAGGGATTCATGGGCAAAAGCTAAATGTCCTTTAGTAATTAAGCGATGAAATATGAACGCATCATGCCCTCACCAGTAAGTTTGTCAGAAACAAAGTAAAATACAGGCGACGAAATTTTAAAGTATACATAAATTTAACTCTTTGGGGAGTGAAATATGGCACCAACCTTCAAGTGAATCGATTGGACTGATACTCTGAGCAAAGACTTCCTCAGGAAGAGAACATCGTGAAGATTACCCTAGAATATACGCAAATCATCGTGAATACAGTCATGGCT
Source organism: Wolffia australiana (assembly GCF_029677425.1). Taxonomy (NCBI): domain Eukaryota; kingdom Viridiplantae; phylum Streptophyta; class Magnoliopsida; order Alismatales; family Araceae; genus Wolffia; species Wolffia australiana. The sequence goes on along the minus strand of NC_135839.1, from coordinate 7,294,732 downwards.
AAAGAGATTTCGTCCACATGACAAGCATGGTTTTTTATTAGTCGTAATTTTAGGACTAACTGAAGCAAAACTAGACTAATGCACATTTTCAAATGACAATCTCAAATAAAGAGTTAGTCGTGCATACCTGAACACCTTTCCTTGCGAAATAGCAAGCAACAAAATATAAAGCACATCTGGGTGGAAATAAATAGGACAAAAAGTTTCAGAATAAGAACAATTTATCTGGATTATGGTAGAAATGAATAATGTCTTTTCATGAAGATTCCAGAATTATTTTTATGTTCGTCAGAAAAATGATGACTTATTTATAGTTTTCTCCTTTTCCACCCAAACACTACCCTTTTAAAGTTGTGCTTGGGTATCTTGAGCTTCCTTTCTCGGATTTAAACACTCTCCTCTTCTTCTTTTTTCTATGTCATTGGGAGGTCCATAACAGTAACACAAGGCCAAACCTATGCCACTAATTAAGTGGGAAAGCCTCTCTTTGAGGGAATCATATGCCCTTGCAAAGTTGACTTTCCATATGAATTGTTTCCATGCAACAAAGATTTCGCCAGCCGCTACTGCACCGTCCACCAGCTGCCTGCCAGGAATGACAGCAGACAGAAAGGGCCCGACTAGATCTCCAATCATCCCCCTTGCCTGTTGGCCAAGACCTTTGCAATGATGAGATAAATAGAATTGGATAGTAATATAAGCCAAAAGGTGCCAATACACAATGGTCCCTTAGCACATGGCAGGAAAAATAGGTGTAATTGATTGATTAGATCCATAATTGCCTCTTGAAAACTTTTCCAATATGTGTATATCATCTGTCGTTACCGACCCCAGAACTCACTGAAGAAGAACGCTAAAAATCTGTTGGGACCAAGTGACCCTTCTCCATTTTAGCCCTTGATGCTCTCCCTCATCTCCTCCACAAACAAAGGTCTCACCATATCGGTGTGCATCTCCTGAGTCACCACGGTTGCCCCTCTGCCGCCCCATCTCCACCAGCTTCAGGCTCTCTGTCTGGAGAAGACCTTGAAATGGTCCCCCATAGCCCCATCCACTGAAATGGGGAATCGTCACCGTGGTTCCCCACCAACACCTTCCAAATTTGCCTCGGCCTCCTCCTGTCATTTACAACTAGTTGAAAAAATCATGTTAGCATCTCCCTCTTTCAGTCACAGTTGCTGAGATTGCTGTCTCCAATCCATCTCCATTTTCTTATCTTCATCTGCCACCACCTCCCTGCACACCTTCCTTGTTAAGGACAGAGATACTAACTATTGGGCCCAAGGCCTTGTAAATGTATTAGCCTAACCCTAGGGCATTAATGGAACCACTAACATCCCTAGAATGCTGCTAATGGACCACTGGAAGGCCCATTAGCAGCCCAGTAATGGTCCCTTAAGGACCCATTACACTCCCACTAAGGGCCCATTAGTGAAGGCCCACTAGGGGCGTAAATATCAGGCCCACTAAGTGCCTGATATGTTCTGGGCCTGTCTAGGCAGGCCCAGAGTCCAACGGCTAGCAGAAACGAGCCGTTGGACCCCTTCCAACGGTTACTTTTTGAAAAAGGTAACCGTTGGAGGCTACTTGTTAAACAAGTAACCTCCATAACACTGTTTGAAAGGGTCTAGTGACCCTGGATTTCTTGTATAAAAAGGGGAACTATGTATGAGTAAAAATATACTTTAAGCCCCAATCTTGTGCACTCTCTCTCTCTACTTTCTCTCTCTACACTTTCTCTCTCCTCCGATTTCTTCATTTCTACATTCCTTTCCCTAGTCTCTCCTTCCGATAAACTTTGTGCATCCTCTAGATCATCCAACTGTTTTACTAGGTGTCATTCTGCTTGTGATTCCTACCCTCCCAAATTTGCTTCCTGATCTCAATTTGTGTTATCATAGCCATGTGGATTTACTGGTCAACCTCACCATTTCCACTCCCGTCCAAGCTATGATGACCACCATGACACCACCTGTTCCCAAAAACCCTTCCCCCACATCCTCAATTTGTCGACTTTGAAATATGTGTACCTTCTCTAGCCATCATGCAATTGCCATACTAATGGGGAGTGATCCGTAAGGAATTAGGGGAGTGATCTCATGCTTGTCAAGGGGAATTACACCAATAATTCCACCGAGCATAAGAACCTGTCCAAGCAAGAAAGGGATGTGAGCCCAATCGTGCTCCTCCAAGTATACACACAGTTTGAAGGCCCTATTTCCTTCAACCCTGCTCCCAACATTAAGGACCAAAAGGAGGCCAAGCGTGAGTCCCACCCATATGCTCCTTGAGGTCTATCCCCCATCTATAGCATTCATTAAAGTGCCCCATAAATATCAACAAAAGCCATGAAAGTAAGAGGCCACTCCAATCAGCTCCTCGCATTTGGTGTCTTGTACAGCAATCTAAACTGAACCCTAGACCGATGCCACAACCCATTCAGCAATCGCTCAGACTTTTCAACTTCACTGATACAACAAATTGACCCATCCATGATCCCTCTATGGAAAACGTTGTCACATTTCAGGCCACCACCAAACGCCTGGATTGACCAACTGCCAAGGAACCCTCTAAGAAGCCTCACCCAATTTTTTCATCATTCACCTTATAGGTTTCCTGCATTGTCTCTTGCAAACCGACCAGCATGGCAACCCACTCACAGAGGTAGCTTAGTGTCATCGTTCATCGTAGACACACAATTAATATCTGAACTGATGTTTCCCCTCCCTGCAGCAGCACGCTCTTCAGACCCACTGCCTCGTCCATCACACATACCCGTTGGTTCATGAATGGATTGATCTCTGCATCCCCGTACTCTCCACTTCTAGGGAGCACTTTCTTGAACTGAAGGGCATGTGCAATGGGCGAGACAGAGAGGCTGAAGAGTGCCCTGTTATAAGTGGTGGCGAGATACCACAAGCCAACCCCCCCCCCTCATCTGTAGTCTACTGTCCTTCCTGATCACCACCCATGCCTTTCTCCCCGCCTCATCGCTCAATGCCAACTTCCCCCGTCTGTATACCACACCTTTGTACTGCAGAATATCCCCCTTTCCCTCTAGGGCATCCCAAGCCTCTTCTGTCAGCTGCCCCTTCAGCTCTGCTCGCCTCCCCTCTTGGAGAGATCATTGTCTCAGACTCAGCTTAGAACTCTGTCCACTGATTTTGCTGATTCTCGTACTATGGCATCAGCAGCAATTGTCACGGTTCGTCTATCTCTGATCTGATTTGCTATCTCTGGAATCATCACTAGTATTGGCAGTATTTAAGGTATTGGAGTCTCTCAGTGGTCACAGGGTATGGTATCACCCTATCCCTGAAACCCTGAATATCTGAGCGTGATCCAGCTTTAGAAGCCAATTGTTTACGGATTTCCAACGAGTTCCAATGATGCTCTCATTAGCAGCCCCATTCCTGCTTGATCCTTGGAGATGTCGCTTATCAACATAAAGGAATCCCGGGTTATGGCTTCCCAAAGGATGAGAAAACTCACTGGGGAGTTCCCACTAGTCCTCATTGTGTGCCCCCTCCAGTGGAGAATCTTATCTGATTCGATGCATTATACCTGATCTCCTTGATGAATGAAGCATTGGCAGAGGAGGCCACAACCTCAGCCAAACCCTGAAGATGTCTGTCACACTGCTAAACTTGTGAGGGCTGAATTCCCAGTTTAACAGCGCACCGGCCTGATCTTGTGCAACAAGTCAAGCAGACTTCGCAATTACAATGGAAGTCTTTGAGTATGCTAGAGTTTAAAGAAAGAGAAGTCCCTTGGGAGGAAACATTGTGTAATATATTGTCAAGTGGATTTACAGAGTTGGCCGCGCCTGGCTGCATGCCAGCACAGCCTGGATAATCTGGTACTTGGCCTTTACATCAGCAATGTGGGAAGGCACAGCGTCTAACCACACCTGGTCGTCCCCCCTGACCTGCGGCTGAAATGTTGATTCCCCCCCCTCTTCCCGCAGTGCACAAATGGCTGCGGTCGATCCCAACCTGGTGTACTGCACACTTGCAGGTCTTCAGCAAAGATGCACTTCAATGCCTCATTGAGATCTGATGCCCTATGCGCACCATCCGGAGGCTATGAAACCGAACACAAGGTCTCCCCACCCTGCGTCAGCCCCTACCCCACATCGGCCCCACCCCTGGTCAGTGATTGCTTCTCGCAAAGACCAACATCAACTCTACATAATCGTCGTGTAGGACCAGGACAGGCCTCACGGCCCGAACACCACACATACGACACATGCTGCGTCCACCCATGCTTCCCGTCGATTGTGGCAGGTCCGCCATGACTGGCGCCAGCTGGGCATGCACACAGCCCTGCCCCACATGGAGTGCAACGTTGGTCGCTGCCGCCACTAAGAGCACACGTAGTGTTGTCTCTTTTGCGCACCGGTAGCAAGACACCCCATCCATGTGGAAAGCTGCACAAATCACACCTAGTCAGCGCCTTGCTGCCATGAGCAAGCCCCCAATATGGGTGCCCAAACAGATTGGGGGCCTCACAATGTCCCTCAGGGCCTTGAATCAAAACGATCACTAGCATTTGGTATCTCCCGATCATTTCCACCTCCAATATCACCATGTTGGGGGTCCTTGGAGGCCAGTACCGTGGATGTAATGCCGCAGAGTCTCCTCAAGTGTCAGATCATATTGTCTATCACCTGCCATCGTCTGTATCCCATTGGAACCCCTTGGACTTCCAGAACAATTGTCGCCAGCAGTCCCTTCGATTCCATGTATACGGAGAACCCAATGTGATCATACCTCCAGGCTCCCATTGACCCTCTTTAACCACCTGCACATCACAAAATAGGCCGCCATGGATTCACCTCATGTCAAGAACACTCATCTAACCACAACATTCTGCATGCGACAACACCAAAATTTTCATCCACAGGTCACGGCAGACCACCTCACGCACTGGGGAGCCCCAATCATGTATACCATCAAACAATAATGGAGAAGGATACTACATGGTCCCACCATTCCCACCATTGATTCAATCTTGGCCCTGAGATCACTCCCTGCACTTCACCAGCCTACATACAGTCATTTTTCATCTTTCCCTCCCTGGGGGCAGTCAACCTCTGCACTGTCAGTAAATCAATGTCTCCTGCAGTCTCATCCACTATCCAGCCCCTGTCATCCCTCTATTAACTCAACACTGCCACGCAGACCATGCAGCACATCAACGACTTACTATTACATTCTCCAAACTCCCGACCACCGCCACTGGCACCACCGTCCAACCCCTCCACAGGCCTTCTTTAGGTCACCAATATGTGATGCTGCTGTCATCCCTCGCCGCCAAACCCAACAAGCATTGCAAAATCTAGCAAGCCTGCAGACCTGTTTCCCTGAGTTCTTTGCTGCCAGCAATTTGACACCCTCGTCGACCTTCGCCGCCACCCTCAACCCTCACAGCTTGATAGAGACATGAGACAGACCCGTGTTTTCCAGAAGGCCCACACACCCGCCTATCCAATTCCTCTGCTGCCAGTGATTCTCCACCGACATTATCCTTGGTGCTGGTGTCAACCTGATGCGATCCAGCATCAGCATATACGCCCGTCGACCCCTGCTCATGACAAAGGCCCAATAGCCGGGGTACTTAAGACGACTATCCTTAGGAAGAAGATGGCTTTCAACCAAGTAAGTGCTTAGACACTTCTCGTCTGAATCCCCCCCCCCTTCTTGTCTAACCAATCTCCTTCACAGACTTCCAGACCTGCGACGGTGCTCGGACCACAGAGATCGGCTTTGCCCAATTCCACCCCCCACCCTCGACGGCGTCATCCATTCTTTCCGCCGAACCCTCTCATCTCTTCTCTAATCTCCTCCCTCTACTTCCTTCCCTCACCCTTCCCCTCTCGTTAAACTTCAAGACATTATTGCAAGTTGTTGGTTACAAGAATTCAAGGACGTTGATTACACGAGGAACGTAACACAACCCTTTGCCATAGTTGACCTACTCAACCCATTGACCGGCCTCCCCATCCTTCTTCATATGCCTCTCATGTCTTCCAGGGTGCAGAATACAAGGTTAATTGTTTTGGCTAATGTGTTTGGATGCAGTAATTCAAAATTCATGAGGTTCAGAAATGGAATATGCACCGATCAAAACAAGGATGAGACAGAAAAATACTACACTCATCACAAAAACAATGAGCATACCATATCAATTAGGTGCAACAATAGAAATAAAGATTAATCAACTGGAAGCTTCCATAAATAAATATATATGCTAACTAATAGTGAAATAAGGAAAACAACATTCAGTGGACCATACACAGAAGGCTTGTGTTTGAAAATCTGGACCTCCCAGACCTCTTGAGGAACACTTAATGTACTAACTAGTTCCTGCAAATGATCAAGGAAAACAACCATTTTAACTCCCAAGACATGTCCAATTTGTGAAACCAAATAAACAGAATAGTGCAGGTCGAGAAGCAGAAATTGAAGCTTGCCTCAGAAACCATGTTGCCAAGGAGGACCAAAGCGGCATCAGCCTGACATCATGAGCGAGAAAAAAATTCTTGTTATCTTTTAGAAAATATAGCATCAGGATGAGAACGAATGAACTGGTTGCAAAAATCATTCTTCCACAAAAAACTATTTCCAACTCAATACCAAAAATCATAAAGAAGGAAAGTACGAACAAAAAATCAGATCATAGAAACTCGAATTGAATGAACCAGATTGTAACTTTACTTCTATACGATTCAGACATCATACGGAAATATATGAAATGTAGTTGAACAAGAAGAGAATAAACAAGGGCAATATAAATATTTCTTTTATAAGAAGAAGAGAAGAAACCAAGGTCCCAAAGAGAAGCTCAGAAAAGATTACTGCTATTAAAAGTTCAAAATCCTTAAATAGGGTCCCAAAATGCCAACGGTAAGGATACTAGCTATTACAATGAAGGCCAAAAATTTACTAGCTAGTTTGATAGACTCCCCGCAGCAAATGCTGCTGAGTGAGATTCACGCAGCAGACTGTTCACTTAAAACTCAAACGTGATTCTCACATAGGGTTGAAGACGTAAAAGACCCCATGCCAAAAAAAAGGTAAAATAATGTAAAACATCGGGTGATATTTTTTTTCAAAAAAAGAAGTCCAATACAACATCCACACAGGATATTGCAACATTCACAGGGTGCACAAGCATATGACGGACTTTGATGAATAGTTTGATATGTATCCGTGTGACAAAAGTTTTCCATAAACACAATTAGCCATCTGGTAACTTCCTTCTTTTTTCTATGGCCTTCCAGGACCCCAGTTTCATACTAAAAGGATCCCACACGATGGATTGCTCCTTTTCACGTTTATCAGTGTTAACTATTTCTTTACTTTATTTCCTGTATACAAAACTTTACTGGACCCTTTAATCTTTAGTATTAATTCGGATGATACTCGATAATATAAAAAGTTTGCTAATGAGAAATTATTTAGTTTTAAGAAAGAGGGAAGATCCCCCAAAAAAGGCGATCAACCCCAAATCAATTGTATATATGAACGTGAAATACACAGTCAACTAAAATGTTCTGCTCTCCCCTCATTCCTGCGTCCAAAACCAGCATGAAGTAAGGCTTTGTCCATCATGTAGGAAGTTGTCTGCCAATACACCCCCGTCCCTGAAAAATCACCTCATTTCGGTGCAGCCATATAGCCCATAATAATGCAAGTACTATTCCCCAGGCCCTACAGGCCCTGCACGCACTTTCCCGGATCGAGCCCCAGCAGGCCTCATCGGAAGCCACATCCACTCTCATGAGCTTCTGCAGTCTCCAGATTGCCTGGGCAAATGAGCACTTGAAGAAGATGTGAGAAAAGTATTCCCCTCTGTGTGTGCACATGGCAAACTACCAATGAATCCAGGAACCTGCGCTTCCGGAAGACTCCGGTCACAATTCTTCTCATTAGTAGCCATCCAAAAATCTACACTTTTAAGGGGACCTTTTGCTTTCAAAAGAGTCAACAGGTACTGATTATAGGTTCCTCTTCCGTTGGGCCTTCTCAAATCTTCTTGCATGCATCCCGAACTGAAAAAATGTGTCTTTCCACCCCCATTCATCCGGTGTCTTGTTTGATGGCTGTAAGTGTAGTAACGCCTGCTGCATGCTCATCAACTCTTTCGCCCCGTGGACTGAAAGGACGCTCTCCAGGACCAGATTCCATGGGTCATCCCAGGATTCACTAACCGTTGCATGAGGGTTTCTTGCCATCTGGAAAAGACATAGGAACTCGTCACATAGTGTGCCTCAGGTCGATCAGTCATCCATACAATATCAAAATAGGGAACTGTTCCCATGTCTGGTGTTGAAGAACCTCCGGATGTGAAAAAAAATCTTTCTCATGACTCACCAAAATGAAGATGCCCCTCTAAATGAGGTGGAGGGCCACCCCCAGTTCATCTCTATACCATAGCTGTCAGGTACAACCTGCATGACCATATCCACGTCTGACACCATAATCATGCCCTACCATTTTTCAAGCAGTGCCTTGTTCATGTCAGGAAGGTGTAACACACCCAGCCCCCATCACTCCACTGGCCAACAAACCACCTCCCAAGAAGCCTTAGCAGAACCGCTGCTGCTTCCTCCATCTGTCCCTTTCAAGAAAACTTTCCTCATCATGGTCTCCACGCATCTTCCTATTCCCTGCGGCAACTTAAATACCTATAGAATAATGAAATAGCCGAGAGCATTGAACGAAGCATTACCCGCCGGCCACCTCTCGACAGCATGCGGCTCTGCCAGCCCTCCAGCCTCCTCTACACCTTCTCAATCACTAGATTCCAATCTGTGTTCAAGAGTCTGCCCCAAGTATTATTATGAAGTATTACTCTTCATAAGTATCTTTAGCTTATAATGAAGAGTGTAAACCGCTGCACTAGCAGCTGTACTCCAGCTGTCAGCAGACACGTCTGGGATTAGAAAGAAAGAAAACAGATTTTTTTTGGAAAAAAGACCACACATATAGCAATTGACTGGTATAAATACCAGTTACAATAGGCTGGGTCCATTAACTAAGACATAAGTGGGCCTAAACAGGAAAAAGTATATCAGCCGAAAGAACAAGGTTCGGATATGGACTAGTTCACTTATCCACTACCGATTACATTGAGATGGAAACATAAGACTGAGGCGCGTAAGGGAAAGATGACTGCGTCTAACAAAGAGTTTTAAGTCAAACTGAATTTTCACTTCTCAACTTATAAAATACACGTCCTGTCATCCAAGAGTCAGATTAAATGAAGTATTCTGAGAGATAAAAATCAACTACACAGCCGAATAAACATTTCCTACAACAGATCAACAAGATGGACATATAACCAGAATAATATCCTTCTAAAAACAGTAAGTCAACAGGAGAACATACAACTTGAGTCACATTGGTGAATGCAGGAAGTCCATGCATGAGAGAGTTCCATACTACATTCCATCCCTGCGTAACCTGGAACAAACAAAACTAAAGGTTGAGAGGTTGATTGGAAATAATAAAGAGACAGTGTGGATTGATCGGACCATAAAAAATAGACGATGTCAGTGCCTGAATAAATACAAGAGTTTATCAATTGTAGGACTCTGCAGGAAATTCGAAATGGAACGCAATTTTAAAATAGAATAACCAAAAGGAACAACTCTCAAAAGGTTAGAAAATCATCAGAAAATAAGCCAAGAACAGAGACAAAGACCCCTTGAGCATCTGCAGGAAAAAGCTTTTAACTTTTGTTCTAAAAATGTAAAGAAAAACGCACAACTAGGAACCCAAAAGCTTGACAGGCTCAGTATCCAACGTCAGAAGTTGTGGTAACAACCAGACTATATTCAGCAGGGAAAAAATATGTTGTTGAGGGAAGAGAGTGATTATTGTATTTCCTAAATATAAGAGGTCAGATTCACGACGATCAATGAGTTATTTCACAAAATGAAGCAACCTAGAAAGAGAAACAACATCAAATGTAGCACATTACATGGAGAATCTAAAAAAGGTTGGCTCTTTAAATCTGTTAATTCAGCCAAAAGCTATGCAACGATAGAGCAGATGGCTATCCAAATTCCTGCGTCCATTTCAGCTACTAGCAACTCAAGCCATTGAGACAGCTGTCGCAACCCGCAGTAGGACGTATTTCATAATTTGAAAGGTGAAAATTCGGTCTGACTTAAAACTCTTTGTTAGACACAGTCATCTTCCCCTTACTCCCCTGAGTCTTATGTTTCTATCTCAATATAATCGGTAGTGGTCATAAGTGAACAAGTCCAAATCCAAACCTTGTTCGTTCCGCTGATGTACTGTTTCCTGGTCTAGGCCCACATATGTCTTACTTATAATTGACCCAGCCTGTTGTAACTGGTATTTATACCAGTCCTTAATTGCTACATGTGTTTTTTCTTTCTAATCTCATACCTGTCTGTGGCAGCTGGAGTACAGCTGCTACTGCAGCAGCTTACACTCTTCATAATAAGCTAAAGACACTTATTACGAGTAATACTTTCTCATTAGCAAACTTTTCATAGTATCAAGTATCATCCGAATTAATACTGTCGACTTGACTCTTTGCTCAGTGGGGATGTAGAGATAATAGTCAGAGAGAAGGGAGAAGAGACAAGGAAGAAAATCAATCTATTTCACCATAAAAGGTTACCCACAACATGCCTAGGTACCTCTCCTTTTATAGGAGAATTAACTAGCCGTTAATAACGGCTAGTGTTATAACGGCTATAAAATTAGCCGTTATAACTTACCCGAATCCGATAAGGATTCGGGTAATGGGTCTACCCGGACCCGCTACTGGATCTGCCTGGATCCGATAAGAAAAATAAAAATAAACATTCTTGGGCTTATAGATCCGCCTTTACATTTAACAAATACTAAAGATTAAAGGGTCCAGTAACGGTTTGTATATTAGAGAAAATAATTACCACCGATAAAGGTGTAGAGGAGCAATCCATCGCTTGGGATCCTTTTAGAATGAAACAGAGCTCCTGCAAGGCCCTGAAAAAAGAAGGAAGTTGTCAGAAGACTAATTGTGGTTAAGGAAAATTTTTGTCACACGGATTCATACCAAAACATCCATAAAAGTCCATCATATGATTGCGTGCCCTGTGAATCCAGCAGTATCCTGTGAAGACATTAGATTAGACTTTTGTTTAAAAAAAAGCTTAGACGTTTGAATTGGACATTATATAAAATGATACAATGCATTTCCCAAGGGGAATACGGAAAAAAAAATTTGAAATCTTTTTGTCAAACTGATATGATATTAGGTCAAATTCATAAATAGACATCAGCCTGGTGGCACCAAAGACGGGTCCAGCCCCAGATAATCACCCCAGTTATATGGGACTTATTGCTCCCGCATAGGCATAAAGACTTTTCATGAGTGAGTCATCCTCTACATTTGCCCTGCTCTATCCATGTCTCCTGAATCCCACAGCAGATGGCCATCTCCTTATTCATGTAGGTCAACGTCAGCATCTTTCCTCTTCTATATCAGCCTCTGAAGCTGCTTCTTTCTTGTGACCTGGCATCCTCTAGGTCTTCCTCTAAGGAGACATTCTTTTTTTTTTGAACAATTAACCTCTGTGATTGAGTAGCTGGCCCACACTGCCCAGGTGAGAGGCATTCAAAGAAAGGATGGATACAGTATTGTTCATCCCCTGTGTTATTGTTAGAAGCAACCGTTTATCTCTTTTTCTTTTAAGTTTTGGGCCCGGGCCCACTTCTCTTTAAGTTTCGGGCCCAGTCTTTAAATTCGGGCCCACATGTAACCCTATAAAAGGGAGAAAGTTTTTTTCTCTTATTCTTCAAAACCCTAGCCACCCTTGTCCATCAGCAGAAAATTCCATCAGTTATAATGCACTCTACCATGGCTTCCCGGAACCATATGTTGTTGAAGACCTGTGTCACCAACTATCTGACAAGCAACCAAACAAACAACCTCACTTTTCGGGGGATCTTTTGAGTGCCCAACATGAAACAAACAACATCGGAAAAGAGACTTCGATAAGATGGTGACTAACAACAAAATTTCAGCAAGAAGGCGGAAAACTTAGGACATGGATTGACAGATCTCTGCCGGCTTGTCTTTTGATATCAATCCAAGAATCTGGCGAGAAATACGATCGATATCTGTCCTCTGCAATGTGGAATGTTGCAATGTTGTTGACAATCGGAAAAGGAAAGGAGATGAATGAGAAGAGCACTAGAAGAATGAAGATAGGATTTCAGGAGAGTTCCTAGGGTTCTCCTTCTGACTTCTCCTACTTCCCCCACCTACTGCCTTCTCCGGCAACCAAACTTCTTGAAAAAGCTTGATATGGTTTATTTCCCACTTCCTTTTGTCAAGAATAATGGAGATCGAAGTACTGCAGAAGGCAGAAGGAGAAGAAGATTACTTTTCACTAAGAAAAAAGGGTAAAAGATACATATGACAACTCCTTTTTATAGCAGCTATCTAATGACTAGTTGCCATAACGGCTAGTTAACGGCTAGTTTTTACTAGCCGTTAGCTTTAAACGGTGGGCCCCACAAGTAGCGATTTTTTCCTTCTAATGGGCTTCGATAAAAAATCTTCTTGGACTTGGGCTGCTACCTCTTGGACTTGGCCTGGTTCTCATCATATTCTCAACACCTTTTATTTAGCAGATCTGGCACATGTGTGGTCAACACAGGTCTTCTCACACGTGTCTCCTCTTCTTCCTTTGATAATCCTTGATAAGAATCGTTGCATATTTCCATTGTGTGAGGAATGTATCATAATTTGAGTGTCAGGGTTACAGCTCAATGCAGGAGCTCTCTCCACATCAGTGACGAGGGCCACAGCTCTATCGAGGAGCACTCCCTTAAGGAAAAACAAAACAGACCAGTGGAAAGAGATGTCCCGGTGATCGAGTTCACACAGTACCACAAAGCCAACTTCCACAGATTTTGAAGGAGATAAGAAAGGTCGCACATGATAGAAACTCTGCCACAACTGTGTTACCATGCTAGATTCAAGCACTTACCAACTGTGTTCAAAGTTATAGCTGATTGCAAGGGCAATACTTTTCATTATTAAGCAGGAGGATGTAAATCCACAATCCCCCACAACACCTCCAATGGCTTATTTATGGCCCAAGAGCCCTGTCTGTCGCTTCTGGGATTTGAACCTGCCACTTGGCTCTCGTCTCATGTTTCACTCAAGCGCTTACCAACTGTGTTAAATGTTAGACGCATAACCTCTGCAACCTTCCTGGCTGCAACACCTAGAAACTCTAGTTAACGAAAGGGGTTTGGCCAAAAGAACTTGTTTACTCAAAACAAGTTCCCATGATATGTAGGGTTACAGGATGGGCTGCTCAGGACCCTTAAAGATTATTAAATATCAACCATCTAAACATTGGTCACAAAGACTAACTTGACTGGTCGGCGCACTTACTTGAAAGAAACCATAAGAAGGCACATTGAGCCAATCTAAAAGCATTGAACTCCAAAGGGAAGGAGAACGAGTTCAGAAAGGAAGGAGAAGTGCTGGGCAGCAGTAAAAACCCACATCGCTAGTGTGATGTGATACTGTGTCTGTATAGATCTATCCAAGCAACCTTTGTCTCTTAAAATTTTCTAAAAGAAACAGGAAGAAACCAAAAGAAAAAGGAGAACGCAGCTCTAAATGCTGAGAAATGAGATGGAAATAATGGAGTAATCTTGGAACTGAGCTAGATCAGCTTCATCCTCTGGATCGGGAGGCTCACCCCTTCTCTAGCCAATTCTTCATATCACTAACTATCTTCTTGAGTCTTTTATACTTTTATTTATAGTTGTGAGTTTCCCCTTTTGATTCAAGCGGCATGTCTTTCTTTTCATGGCACGTGTGACTCGCTTAAGCTTTCTCTTCTTTGATGGTCTATAGGCCCTTGGGCCCAAATCATTGGGCAGCCGGTTGAAAGGAACAACCTAAATCAATACAAATCCTAGGTTCCTTATCTTATAAAAGGATAGGAACCAAAAAGTAAAAATTGCTGAAATGCGATCCTCTCCTGTGTCGTTTATCAATGAAACTCAAAACATCCAGAAGAGTAATCTAATGTATAAACTTAGGCCAACACCATTCCACCATAGAGAGGTGAATTAGAGAGGATAAAGAGGTCAAAGGGGAGAAGGAACTTCAGAAGAAGAGAGACTATGAAAGTGGAGAAGATCTGTGCTGGTCTGGGAAGCGTTTCCACACACCAGCCCAAGCTGCCTCAATAACTCAAGAAATGCCAGAGTGATCTTTACAGGGATCTGTATTTATACTTTTCCCGTCTTTATTCTTTTAACACTCATGTTCTTCTTAGGTGGCCTGTCATTCTTTATTTGACTTGAATTTTCGGACCACCCATTGACCCTTGGGTCCCTTATCAGAATAACTCTACCATCCAAAACACCCACTCAAACTGATGAATGGATCTTATACACAAATATCAAGAAAATAAGCTGGTAGGATCAAGCCTAAGTATGAAAAATTGTCAATAAATTCAGAGTAAAGAGATCTCATTTAAGAAAAGGAAATTCGCCCCCCCCAACTCTCGACTGAATTTAGCATCATAAACAATGATATAAATCACAATTCAAAGAGGATCTAGGATGGGAACATATCGGAATCCTAGTTCTAGGGCCAACATTAATTCCTGAAAAAGAAAGAACGGCCGTCGCCCTTCTGGCAGGACCTTATACAGATTTTCCCCAAGTTCGAGACTTCTTTTCCGCCCAACTTGAAGATGGCTCCCTACTTCGCTTTTGGAAGGACCAGTGGTCTTTGGATAGCCCTTTGAAGGAGACATTCCCTCAACTCTATGTATTGGCCAGATGCCCCAATGCCACAATGGTGGACTGTTGGGACAACACATGGAATCCGGGGGTAGACAGTGCTCTGTCAGACCAGAGGGTGGCGGATCTCTTGAGCATGCAACAAGCTTTGATTCAATACCGGCCAAGACATGGAGAACAAGGTGGATGGGTTCAGATAGATGCTCCCTTTTCAGTTTGGAAGGTCAACACGAGGATCTACCAGGGAAATGAGGACCAATCAACTATCCAGGCATGTCGGCCCACTTGGTGCCTAAAGGTTCCACTAAAGGTTAAGATCTTTGGATGGTTCTTACTGCACAAGAGACTGGTGACACACGTCTTTCGCAAGAGGATGTATCTTGATTTCTCCGCGGCATGCACTTTGTGCACAAGTGGTGACGAAGACTGCATTCGTTTATCTTCGAGTGCCCCTTCGCCCGCTTGATCTGGGCCACCCAAGCGCAACTGTCAGCACATGTGACGTCGGACGGGGGTCTTTTGGGAGTTCTGAAGGCAAGGGGGGGGACCCTAGGAGGGAGGAGGGGGGTGAAGCGATGACAGTGCTCTAGGCAATATGGCTACACTGCAACGAGGCAAAATTTAGGGGGGGTAAGGTATCCAACAACGGGCTTGTCAACGAGGTCAAGGGCCTCATGGCATCATGATTCGCTCGAAGGGTAATCAAATAAGGGAGGGTTTGGCCGTGTAATGAGGAGAGCTTTAGCTATCTTCACATGTAACTTTCGTGGTTACCGCTTTGTCAGGTGACTGCCTAAATTCACTTGGTCAAAAAACAGAATATTCCTTACCATTTTCATATTTTTTGCAGAGGCTCCAAAATTTTAAGATATCTAAAAACGTCACAAACCTCTCAAAATTATCACATATCCCTCTGAATAAGTGCGTCAAAAGATGTTCCTCCATGCGCTGGCCATAACGGCAGACAAGAAAATAGAATGTACCATTCCTGCAGAAGGCAGAAAAATCTCAGAATCAAAAATGATTATAGTCGGGTTGGATATAATCATTTATTGCATTTTCTTTCAAACTTCTATAAAAGGACCAATGCATCACAAGTTATTCCTTAAACGTATTATGTAGGAGTCCCGCCAGAACCAAAGGAACTTATATTAAAAGACTCAGCATCCAGAGGACATCACTCCACGTGTTCTATCCTACTCGTTCAATGGACATTTTTAAAGTCAACATGTTTGAACTATTATTACAATAGAAAATTCCCGCTTGTCTACTGCGTTCAAAACTCCCATCCAGCCTTTGAAAGACAAGAGGCTTGATCTTAGAAAACTCAAAATTGCTGGTGAATTCGATTCCACATATTTAGTTATCAGAGTGGGCAAATAATAATATTAGCGACGTAAAGTTTTTCTTTAATGCGACTGTATTAAAAAAACCAGAATGATAAAAACCCATGAGACATGATTTCATTTGCTTTCTGAATCGAGAGAAAATATAGCTTCGTCATAATCAATCAGATCATAATATTATTCACTCATCAAACAAAGATAACGAGTCAAAATACTCTTCAAAGAGATACCAAAAACTTATGGTAGAGAAGCTCCTCAAATGCAAATAGTGGCATAAGCATTCGAAAATGTAAAAGCATTTTATCTCACCAAAGCCAGTTCCCTCTCACAAGACCATCTCTTAATCGATCAATTGCATCTGATTTCTTCTGTCGTTTATCATTTGCAGAGTTCTGAACACCTCTCTGGCGGACCTGAAAAAAAATAAGAATAATTTCAAATTCATTCATCAAAACATCATGAAGATCGTGTAAAAAAAAATCATGTAAGAAAAAAATGTTTGGGATACCATATACAATACGTTTCTTTAAAAAAAAAAAATCATGAAGATCGTGTAAAAAAAATCCTTTCGGTAGAAGATGCACTCATAAAGCCCTTTGATTGGGATACCATATACAATACGATGGCAGACAGCTCCATCAGACAATGATGTAGACCTTTTGTTCCCATTATGTCGTCTCTAGATGCATCGTAACTGAAAGTCAGAAGATTAGCATAAGCCAAATGATAAAGATGTTAACGTAAAATCAGCCATAAAAGTTCTATACAGACCGCTTCATGCCCCCACTGACACCACAGTCATCAAATTCCTTGCCAATCACTTCGAGTAGTTGTTCCAGTATAGGGCCCTCACATCCTTGCCTGGATAGTTTTAACTGAGTCTTCGCATACAGAATGAATGCACTCTGTAAAATAGAAAAGGAAATAAGATAAATTGTTTTCATCAAGTAAAATAAAATCTCTTCAAAAAAAAAAATCAAGTAAAATAAAATGTGGGTAATAGCCCGAGGAAACCTTTAATCCTCTATCTCGTGTTTGGAGCCAATAACGGAAGATGAAATCATGAACTGAGTAGTGCATTTCTATTGCTAGGCTTCCTAAGTTTGGGCCATCCTTGAGCAAAAAAGTGTTGATGCAGTCCATTAGTTTACGTGAAACTTTACCCTCTTCCCTGAGAGCAATTCAGAAGATTAAAGGTGGAGAAGGCTCTTTACAAAACACGCCCGCAGAGAAACTTTTGAAAATTTTGCGGATTTTCAGAAAACTACCTTAGTTGAGAGCCAATTCTTATAAAGCCTTTGGTAGTATCTTCCCTTATAATAGCCGGAAAATCTCCTGGTGGACTTTTTAACAACTCGTAAAGCGTCATTATCCAGCGGAAAGCTTCCTCTTTACTGCTCACGTAGATTTTATTTTCATCCATTAAGAGCTCTTCGACCTTCTTCATGTATAGGAGTACTAAACCTGTATTAAATAGGAATTTTAAAAAAAATATATCAAATTGGAAAAATAAAATGAGGAGTAATGAGCAGACAAAGGATAGAGAATAAACGCCAGAGATTCATAATCTTTTTTCTGGTCATGATGAAACAAAAATACTTACTGCCATAAATTCGCTTTCTCATCTGTAATCGATACTTTTTCACGGACAGAAGATGTCGGAGAATTATTCCATACTCCAGCTGAAAGTTCGGCACGTCTCTAATAATTTCCCACGCATGATTAAAGGCAAGCTTGACGACAGAATCGAGAAACAATTTCCTTCCTGTTCGGAAATGAATGCTAAAAACGATGATACAAAAAAAAAAAAAAATGAAATCTACAGAATCAGCTGAGTTTAAAAAAAAAAAAGTACCAGCTGAGATTACCTACTGTATGAAAAAAATAGGTAAGTGGTAAGAAAACATGAGTTAAAATGCATGTCCAAAGAAACGGATTAAGAAACCAAGAGCATCATGTGTTTCCATTCTACTAACAGTTTTCTTAATCGTATGAGAAGACTACGATCCACGAAACCAAAGTATCTTCCTATTTTTCCAATTGTCTGCAGATTAAACAGAAACCCAATGATCCAAGTTACCAGAGAATTTGGGATCCTCAGCATGCTGAATGACAGATCGAAGCACCTTAGCCCACATCAACTTAGGGGGAGTCTTCTTAATAGCATTTTTCTCCAACACAACACACTTCATCAAGAGTGTAACGAGGAATGGCCACGTATCAGCTGCGACAAACAAGAAGAACAAGAGAAACTCAGTCTAAGCCAATCGTATCACACCACGCTGATTCCGACTCAATCACAATCTCACCGCGAGGGATTTCATCCGGTCTGATCCGACAGGTATTCCTCCCGAGCAACCTGCAGAAGCTGATGGATCGCTCTCCCTCAAGCCAACTATTAAGCAACTTCACTCCATCCTGCGTCAGAAAAACCGTAAAAACCGATGAAATGAACCAAACGCAAGCGCGCCACGCCCTTACCTCGCGTGTTTTCGCTTTATTCGACGAAAGTTTCGATACAATCTCCTCCACGTCCCTCGAATTCGCCATGATCGTATCAAGTTACAAGGAAGTCGCCTCCACTCTCGCTGATTCCTCGTCTTCCTCCGATGAATCCCCGAAGCAACGACGAAAAGAAGGAAGCATCGAGAACTTCGCAGAGATAATCCGTCGCACTGTCGAACAACTACTGAAGCTTGACCGCCAACGATGTATTTATACTGTCCCGAGTTCGTAGGGCCGGCGACACGGCGACGACAAAACGCTTCGACTCCACGTGGCATTTCCTTATTTAAAAACTGTACAACCCCAAATAAATATATCCCATTCCTCGGCAACCGAGTAAAACAACATGTCAAACTTTAATAAGCCGTCTATTTAAAATCTTTAAATGGTTTTAAAATACTGTTCATAAGTAAAATTATAAGGTGGTCCCATGTGGCTGTTGCTGATATCTGGGGTCAGATGGTCCTATCCTTACCTATCGCGTATAGTTTGATATGCAAATTTTGTTTGTTTTTGAAAAAAAAACAAAACAGAGAACAAGGCCGTGCGCGGTTCTTTTGTATGAATTTTTTTTTCGTTTAAAACGAAGAGAACAGAACAACCATTTCTACGTGTCCCTCGTCTCAGACCGTTGCGTCGTGCCCTTTTTCTGTTACTGGACGCTGTCCCAGTTACACAGAAGGTAAGGTCACGTAAGTAATTCTTTTTTGCCATGTCTACATCTCTCTCTCTCTCTCTCTCTCTCTCTCTCTCTCTCTCTCTCTCTCTCTCTCTCTCTCTCTCTCTCTCTCTCTCTCTCTAAATCTCTCCTTCTCTGTCTCTCTCCCTCTCAATCTATCTCTTTCACTTAAACTCCATCTCTCTATGTAATTTTCTCTCTTTCACTTCATACTCTCTTTCTCTGTCTCTCTCCTTCTCTCTCTTCTCAATCCTCATTTAGAAATATGTCATCTATGTCATATGGTAATGTTGCCCACCAAAGACCTCCTGTCAACGATATTTAGTCATGTCACCCCTCACTGTCACGACCTTCTTAAATGCCATGCATTAATGTCACTACATATGAGTTATGCCCAGTGTTGGTCCAGTCAGATTGACTAGTCAATGCCAAAGTCATTGTTATATTGTATATCAACATAATCAGCCTTTAAATAAGTGGTAATTGTTGTGCTTTTTTTTTCATTGCTTCCTCCCTCTCTTCCTATCTCCCTTTGTGGATCCTTATCTCCCTGCACCTCTTCTTCTTTATAGAGAAACATCTATAGGAGCAGGAAGAAACAATGGGGGAAGCCTAAGTCAGGATGACTTTTAAGCTTTTACTGGAAAAAAATAAAATGACTATTTAATAATTTACTTCCAGTCCCCAGCTATGGCTATTTAATAATCTGTCTTTATAAAATAACACTTAGATATACCAGTGGGACAGGTCCCCTATCCTAAATGATCAATCCTACCGATATCTACTTTAAATATGATTAAGGATAATCTATCACCGAATATAAAAAATTCAGACACAGCACAGCCCTCAATGATGAGTCACAACACGAGTATGAACAACGAACGCGAATACAAACAACAAACACAAACACGAACAATGAACACAAACACGAGTACGAACAACAAACACGAATACAAACAACAAACACGAACACGAACAACGAACACAAACACGAGTACGAACAACAAACACGAGTACGAACAACAAACACGAATACAAACAACAAACACGAACACGAACAAAGAACACAAACACGAGTACGAACAACAAACACGAATACAAACAACAAACACGAACACAAACAACGAACACAAACACGAGTACGAACAACAAACACGAGTACGAACAACAAACACGAATACAAACAACAAACACGAACACGAACAAAGAACACAAACACGAGTACGAACAACAAACACGAATACAAACAACAAACACGAACACAAACAACGAACACAAACACGAGTACGAATACGAACAACAAACACGAATACAAACAACAAACACGAACACAAACAACGAACACAAACACGAGTACGAACAACAAACACGAGTACGAACAACAAACACGAATACAAACAACAAACACGAACACGAACAAAGAACACAAACACGAGTACGAACAACAAACACGAATACAAACAACAAACACGAACACAAACAACGAACACAAACACGAGTACGAACAACAAACACGAGTACGAACAACAAACACGAATACAAACAACAAACACGAACATGAACAAAGAACACAAACACGAGTACGAACAACAAACACGAATACAAACAACAAACACGAACACAAACAACGAACACAAACACGAGTACGAACAACAAACACGAACACAGGCGAAGAAGAACAACGAACACGACTACAAACAGCAAACACGAACGACGAACAGAAACATGAGTACGAACAACAAACACGAACACAAACAACAAACATGAACACGAACACAAATACGAAGAACGAACACACTACTACGAACAAGGAACACGAACACAAATATGAACACAAGAACAGCAATACCGGAGACTCTAGGATTGAGAGGAAAAAGATCAATGCAAATGTTAGTAAGTCAATTCAGATTAGTATATGCCCAAAGAGAACCCAAAAAAGGCAGTTGTCTATACAGCTATATTAACAATTACTATAAGCGAAATTCAAACGTAATCAGAGGTGGCAGATCTCATCAAGAGTTCTTCCACGTTCTTGAGCAACCTGTTCACCTCGCAGATCAGATTCTCCATCGCCTCGAGATCGAATCCATCAGAGCAATCCGCCGATCTCGCCGGCGACGGAAACGAGCTCTGAAGAACCGCAACCATGGCCTCCAAGCTCTTCTTGAGGAACGGAAGAGGAGCCTTCTGCCCGGAAGGAGAGAAAGCAGGACCCCTGCCTAGGGTTAGCTCGATCGCCGCCTCGCCCTCTCCGCCGATCGATTTCTCCTCCGATCTCGAATAATTTCCGTCTCCAGCGTCCCCAAACACCGATTTCGATCCAGAAAACGCCGAAGAACGATCCACCTCGACGTACAAATCGCATCTCCCGTCGTGCAACTCCTCCAATCCGCTCTCCCCGTTCTCCGGAACGCTCACATGGCAAAACCCCCTGAATTCATCGAAGAAACTCCGAACCCTAGCGGACGCCATTCCCCCGCGCAAGAACGCGGCGGAATCAACAGCCGCGAAAAAGAGTTCCCGGAGCAAATTCCCCGCAGATTCAGCCCCGTCTCCGCCATCGCTGCAACTCTTGATCAAAGAACGACAACTCCGGGAGACGATCGTCGTGTAAGGAGGGGAGAGGTACCGGCTCTTCTTCACCTCTCGTCGACCGGAGACGATCTCGAGATTCTCCCAAGCGGAAGGAGTGAGGTTAGGCTTCTTCTTCTTGTTCTTGTTCTTCTTGTTCTTGGTGTTCTTGGTGTTCTTGGTGTTCTTGGTGTTCTTGGTGGGTTGGGCTGGGGTCATGGCGAAGAGCTCGGCGAGGGTCTTCGTCTTCCTCCGACGAGGGGGTGAAGAGGGAGGGTGAGCGGCTAAGTAAGGGAGTGGTTTGAGCGTCTCATGGGGGGGTTGAAGGGAGGGTTTGGAGCGCCGCCGGGTGGGGGAAACCCTAGACTTGGGCGATTTCATGGGTGGGGAATGAAGGTGAATTGGTGAAAGAGGGATTAGATTGTCAAGGAGAAGAGGGATTGCGTCGTCCTGCCACGTTTGTTATTGGGAGTTTGGACGACGGGGAAATTGTTTTTCAGGAGTTATTTTGGGGGGAAATTGTTTTTTAGGAGTTATGTTGGGGGGAAATTGTTTTTGAGAGGTTATGTTGTGGCGGGAAATATCAAAAGATACTTCCCGATCGAAGCCGCCGTGTCTTGGGATGGGTGCAAGGGACCGATACAATCGCTTCATACGGCGTCTCAGACCGAACAGACCTCGCGGTCGGGTGTGACGAGTTTGACTGACCCGAGCGACCCGCATTGAGTCTCCAACCCATACGATGGGAAACAGGTGCAACGTGACCGACCCGCGCGATGGGATGATCTAACCTGACCAAATGATGGTATGTGAGGTACCCATATGATGGGCCCGAATGATCCAACCCAACCGGAGTCTCCGTGTCATAGGACAGATACAAGGGACCGATGCGATTGCGCCGTGTGACGTCTTGGACCGAACAGACCCGACGGATGTCGCGGTCGGGTGTGATGGGTACGACCGGCCTGAGTGACCCATATAAAGTCATCCAACCCGCTCAATGGACCTGTTTGAGGGGACGGGATAACCTGACCCAACCCACCTGACCCACGTGTAAGACGGGTGAAACCGAACGAATGTAAGGCTCCCGTATAATGGGTCAAAGCGACCCGACGGACCTGACCGATCCGTATGACGGGTGCGGCCTAACAGATATTTCCCTTGTCTGTACGTGCTGATAAGAAATGGGATAATTTGAATCATAATCAGTGAGATCTTACTCTTGGAGCGAGTGGAGATATGTGAATTTTTTTAAAGGGTGATTAAAATTATTTTTGGGGAGTTATGTCGGGGGGAAATTGTTTTTGAGAGGTTATGTTGTGACGGGAAATATCAAAAGATACTTCCCGACCAAAGCTGTCGTGTCTCGGGACGGGTACAAGGGACAGATAAGATCGCTTCATACAGCGTCTCAGACCGAACGGACCTCGCGGTCGGGTGTGACGAGTTTGACTGACCCGAGCGGCCCGCATTGAGTCTCCAACCCATATGACGGGAAACAGGTGCAATGTGACCGACCCGCGCGATGGGTCGATCTAACCTGACCAAATGATGCGATGTGAGGTACTCGTATGACGGGCCCAACCTACCGGAGCCTCTGTGTCACGGGACGGGTACGAGGGACTGATGCGATCGTGCCGTGTGACGTCTTGGACCAAACAGACCTGACGGATGTCAAGGTCGGGTGTGATGAGTTCGACCGACCTGAGTGACCCATATAAAGTCATCCAACCCGCTCAATGGACCCGCTTGAGGGGACGGGATTAACTTTATTAATTAATTACACCAATGTATATATTACTCGACAAATGATTTATCTAAGCTATTAATAGGTCGAGTTGACAGACCTTGGAGTGCCAAACTACACCAAGGGCTCTAGAAGATATAAAGGAATCGGCTATCTCATGAAACGTGTATTATCTTCAATTGCCATGTATGTATACTTTTTTATTCTCATGAGATTCTGAAATGACTTGGATAGTGTCAACTTTCAATACATAATCAATTATTATAGTCAGTGCGGCTCTGTGGCAGAAGTTACAAAGAACACCTCCAATATTTGTACTATTTCAAGTAAGTGATTTAACTATATATTCTTCCATGATTCAATCTCCTCCTGTAATGAGGGCAGATAATCTAATTTTAACCACACAATCACCATTGTAGACTTGTTACTACATCCAAGCTAAGGCAGTTTGGGATCTCATTACAAGCAACTCATAGGTTGTAGTCAAAACACAACCATGGATTGCATTTATAAGCATCTCATGTGGACGTAATGAAGACATTATGTCACTGAATATTGACTGACATGTAGAATGTGTGGGGGCTTGCTTGCCAAAAAACATTGAACCTTCAATTTCTATAGAGATGTTATCAGGCATATAATGTCAAAATTTGAGATAGAAATAAGGGTTACATATGTTATTCAATGTTTTTTTATTTATCCAACGATATGATTAATTCACTTATGAACATATAGTCAGTACGGGTTGAATCTACATGAAGCATGCATTGACTAAATGAGTTTTATCTTTGATTTGTATATTTTGGATTTTCATATTTATTTTGAGAATTAATTTTAATTTAAAGAAAGCAAACTTGGGAAAAATAATTCATATATTTATAAGAACGTAGGAAAATATTGATCCTACTTAACCCAATAAATTTAGATTTAAATAAAATCATGAGAATTTAATACAATTTTAATATAAGAAAAAATACTAATGAATTAAAATTTAAAATACCTTATCGACCGCTTTGGGAGCACTGGGTGATGCTAGATGAAGATGGATGCGAGTGGAGTGGATAGAATGAAAGAGATATCGTGCTAATTGTGATGGAGATGATGGAGCATACAAGCCAAAGAGAAGTGAAATAGGGGCGGGTGATGATTTTACCACCTTTGGTGAGACGGAGGTGGAGGCGGATAGGCGTCAATGAATGGAGGAGTTGAAGGTGGCGAGCGTGATAGCGAAAACATATGCTACCGATGAGGTGAGTTAGAAAAAATATATATCACGCTAACCTTGCCGTAATGTGCCCAATCGGACGAGCGGTGTTTTTTCTTCATGTATCCTTATCTAAATGTCACTCCTTTAATCATTTGCTCATGTATTACAATAACGAACCCAAATGAGATTTTAAATGAGCAAATCACTCTGTTAATTGCTATTAGGGAAAAAATACAAGGCTATCTTTATTACAACAATAGTACATTCAAAGTATAGATCTAAGAGGAACTACCCTCAAAATTTCAGCTCAAAACTCATTTTGGATCATTAGATATCATTGTTTCAATTTGGAAAAATCTGAGCTATCCAAATTTTTCTCTACTCCTACTGCACGGTAGATTGCCAACGGCGAACAAACTTCTAGAGAGTGAAAAGGTCAAATATTTCATTAAACATGCGTACATAAAATTTCAATCCTATTTTTATGACTCATAAAAAAGATTTATTCATGAATTTAACTTCCACAATTCCATAAAGTACTAAAAAATCCACTGTCATCATCCACTTTATTGGCAATCATTGTCTTAGTCATCATTGGTAGTCACCGCTGTCTTTAGTAGTTGTCGTCCATGTATGGTATCATTGTCCCCTTTGAAAGGCTATTATCCTCCCAATCGTCGGCTATTGTTGTACATGTTTTTGGCAGTTAGCATCCCCGTCGTCAGTAGTCATCGTTCCCTTCTCCCGCAGTTGTTTTCCCATCATCAGCAATCATTTTCGCTATCGTTGACAGTCCTCTTGTCCCTGTTGCCCTTCGTTCCCATCCTCTGCAATTGTTGTCATCATCGTCCTGGTCATCAGTGGTTGTCTGTAATCATTTGACGTTGTTGTTATTGCCCTAGGCGTTTTTCGTCCTCATTGTCAATGATCATTGACAATCATCATCAATGATTGTTGACAATCGTTGGTGACAATAATTGTTGTAGATCACCATTACTGTCCTCTGTTGTTGTCTTCTTCTGATTCGGTGGTTGTCATCTCAGTCGTCAGCAATTGTCATTTGCATCGTCGATAGTCTTCGTCCCCATCATTGGCAGTTATCGTCCCCATCATTTGCAGTTGGCATCCCCCACATCGATCGTGTCCATGTAGTCTATGCTTCCCATCATTGACTTCTCTCATCCCCATGGTTGATGGTTATCGTTGGAATCATCAATGGTCATCGTCCCCATTGTCTCAGTCTACACAAGTACTTTTATACTCTATTATTACTTTGGAAATATTTTTCCATCATCCTGAACATCATTAGTCATCTCCATCACCCTTTCATCACTTCCATCATCATTCATCCGTCATAAGAGACCGACGACTGATTAATGAGTTCAATTCGTTCAACCATCCGTCCATCGCCCCAGACGACGACGGGCGAAGAATTTGAACAGAACGGTTGACGGTTAGTTTCCTCCTAAAGTCGGAACCTTCGGAACCTAGAATCTTTTTGCACTTTTCAGCTTATGAGGTTATATGCAGGGGTTTATGAGCTGTGTTACGAAGTCAATTCATCTTCATCTTCATGTTACGAAGTCAATTCATTTTCATCTTCATGTTACGAAGACGATTCATATTCAGATTCATGTTAGGGACATCCGTTCAACAAGCCTAATTCGAACCCTATGAGAGACCCAATAAATCGGATCGGCCCAATGGGTCTAACCAGGATCCGACAGCCATTTGATCGAATCTTTATCGGTCACTTTGCGATCGGGACCGGTCGATCGATCGAATCTTTGTGTCAGATTTGATCAGAACCAGTCAACAATAAAAATTAAAAAAACTGTTTATAAAATATTATTTGGATTATTATATAAACATTCTCGGCCTTCAACTTTCCGAGAATAACGTAGTTAAGGAGGACATCCGCCGACCGACGTAATCGCGTCGCGGAGTTCAACGTGGTTGGTAAACAACTATCCCTCTTTTTTCTTGGCGATTGTTCAAACCTGTCGTGATTTTCCGTGTTTTTTTTGGAAAGTCGAAGAAATCGTCTGATTCATGTGTATTGAGACCGTTCAGTTCTCTTTCTTTGGCACGGTTAGATTTAATAATATCGGCGGTAGAGATGATATCTGGGTAGCGACGAGTCCCAGTTTTGTTATTCTCTTCCAGACCTTGAACTGGGCCGAATTATAGTAAACAGGAAATTGGAGTTGTTTTTTTCTGGATGTAAATTCGTTGAAGCGCCACCTTCTTGAGTTTTTGATCGGGTTAGCTGGCGTTCACGTTCTACTGAGTATGTTCTTTGCGTTCTTCCAGATACGAGTTACAGTTCCACAATATTTAATGCTTCAATATTTTTGTGGAGATATTTGATAAATCCGATGACAGTTTAGAGATTTCAAATTTCTGTGCTGTCGAAGGAATATGATTTTTTTTTGAGACGGAAGATTTGCGGAGTACGATGCGTGGAGTGGGTATTGATCTATTTATTTTGTGAATTGGTTCACGTCTTCACACGATCCCTCTTTCGTCCGTTTTCTATACAAGGATGAATTTATATTTTTGGGTTGATTATTTTCGCGTTCAAGGATGAAGTGTAGCATCTTGATGTTAGTTTGATCACAAGTGGGTTTTCGCAGTATTTCTTCATCTTTTTTAGTGGATATAAACACTAACAATCGTTAATAATCAGCGGCAACCAAATACATGGGAATATATTAAAAATCAGCAGTCACTTTAAAATGTTTAGATGTTATTGGCTGAAACTTTCTTCTTCTTTTATCGTTACCAAGCACAAATGGACGAGAAGAAAAGAAGAGGTGGACGAGATTCATTTCTTCACAATAAGCTAGAAAAACAGACGATTGCCCCCGCATTTAACTTTATGATGCAGTTCTCAGACAGAATTCAGGGTTATTTCAAGGTAATAGCTTATAGGACTCATCTTGCCCAGAAGTTGACAGTTTTTTCTGCGAAATCTATTAATATACTTTTTTTCCAGGCAAAGTTTCAGCAACCAGTGAAAACTCCAGAGACAAAGAATCTCAGTTCTGCGGTCATTATTGAAAAAGAAACTGGGTCCCCGTGGGCTCTGAATTTCGAGAAGCAACTACAAGCTTGGAGAAATAACCCAGCTTGGATTACACAAAAATATGAAGTGGAGGTGATCATTTGCCTTGATCTAAAATAAAATTCAAATAGGCTATTTTTCTATTTTGAAAGGAATTCAAATAGGCTACCATCTTGGTAACAAATGATTTGCTTTCAAGAGGGTGGATTTAAATCTTGGGCTCCCAGTCATTTGAATAAAAAAGAGTCGCGGAGCCTTAGTGCATCATGCTTTGTAAACATAGCTTTATGAACCCTATTACCAGGCATTTTCGTAAAACCTTGATGGAGTAACCTGAATTTCAATGCAACTGAATAGCATTTGGATGAATTTTGTACGAAACTATATTTATCTATTCAGATGTTGTATGAGAACTGTTGATGTTATAGTTGGAGTTTAGTTTGTTTGTAAGGTAAATTTCCTTAATGTACTCTTCTCCTTTTCTTGACTGGCGTGCTTTAGGGTGGTGGGGTTTCTTCCCTGCTCATTTTTTTCTATTACCCCTCACTATTTCAGCAATTCAAACTGTCCTCAGCTTTTTCAGAAGTATTATTTCTAACGAATAGTGAATTCTGCTCGTTCATAAAATTTCATGGATGAGAAATAATCATATATTTCTGCTTCAAACTGTTTTATTTCCAGGCCACTGTTCCTAAGGGCTCACTTTGTAACCTGAACGTAAAGTTCACTGTTGGATTGCCGCCAGATGCTATCTACAACATTGTTACTGATCCTGAGAATAAGAGAGTCTTCAAAAACATCAAGGTTTCATTTCACGATGCCAGCATATCTTTCTAATTCTCGAATGTTAACA
Organism: Wolffia australiana; assembly: GCF_029677425.1. Classification (NCBI taxonomy): domain Eukaryota; kingdom Viridiplantae; phylum Streptophyta; class Magnoliopsida; order Alismatales; family Araceae; genus Wolffia; species Wolffia australiana. Next base: position 7,265,950 of record NC_135839.1, on the reverse strand, counting down.
AACTGTATATTTTACGTCCTAAGCTTTTTTTCCACCCCCGATTCATTTGAAATAAAAAAGCCGATTCTTATGATTGAATGCCTCTAAAAAAAAAAAGAAAAAAAGAATGCAACTCATGTCAGGGATATTTCTATCACTGTCCCTTACAGTAGCCTCCCTTTAAACACCTGGAGCTTTCCATTAATATGATGTTGATCCGGCATGCGGGCATTGGCAGAAGAATCGCCATTTCAAAAAAAAAAGTAGTTGATCCGGGCCTGCAGCCAAGATCTCTCCCGTTCTAACATATAAATTAGTTTTTTTAAAAATATACCAGCTTTCAGACATTTATAATATTTGTAGAATTACCTCTCCTTAATTCCCAGGAAGCGGCTGATTCTCCTTCGCTAACTTTTAATTTCGTACTTTTTTCTCATGGATGTTGACGTCTGTTCTTTTGGTCAACGTTTTGAGATTTGATACCTTATTTATAATAGTTTTTAGCACATCCAGTCATGACTTTTGCGCTTTGATCAACGGGGATGTTTATAAAATTTCATTTTAGGAAGTGATATCAAGGAAGGTTCTGCTTGACGAGGGGTCAAGGCAAGTGGTCGAGGTAGAACAAGCGGCTCTTTGGAAGTTCCTCTGGTGGTCTGGCGTCATCTCCGTCCATGTCTTTGTTGATCAAAACAGAAAAAACCACACTGTGAGGAGGCTCTCTCTTACACACACCCACACTTTCACCCTCTCTCTCTCTCTCTCTCTCTCTCTTTCTCTGTTCACTATCTCAATATCTTCATCTCTTTATCTCAATATCTCTCTCTTTCTCTTCCTATCTTCATCCCTCTCTCTGTCTCTCTCTTCCTATCTTTATCCCTCTCTCTCTCACTCTCTCTCTTTCTGGTTCTGTTCTATCCCTCTGTCTAATACTTCTCATTTTTATCTCTCTCTCGTACACACACACTGTCTCCTTGTATGCCATCCTTGCTTGTATCTTGCTCTCTCCCTCTCGCCCAACAATCTCTCCCTCTATCTCTCTATCTCTCCATGAATAGCTCTACATTTTGCTCTCTCCATCTCTCTCTCCCTCAACCTCAACTTCTCAGGCTATCTATATATATATATATATCTGTCCTCTGTAGCTCCAGTCTCACTCTTTCTATGTTATCTCTCTCTCTCTCTCTCTCTGTGTCCTCTGTATATCTAGCTTCACTCTCTTTCTATGTTATTTATTTATCTCTCCTTTTCTCCGTTCTGTATCTTAAGTCTTGCTCTCTTTCTATGTTATTTCTCTCTCTCTCTCTCTCTCTCTGTAACTTGAATCTTGCTCTCTTTCTATGTTATTTCTATCTTTCTCTCTCTCTGTGTCCTCTGTATCTCCAGTCTCACACTCTTTCTCTGTTCTGTATCTTAGTCGTGCTCTGTTTCTATGTTATTTCTCTCTCTCTCTCTCTCTCTTTTCTGTATCTTGAATCTTGCTCTCTTTCTATGATATTTCTCTCTCGCTCTGTCCTCTGTATCTCCAGTCTCACTCTCTTTCTATGTTATTTCTTTCTCTCTCTTTCTCTGTTCCATATCCCGAGTCATGTTCTCTTTCCATGTTATTTCTTTCTCTCTCAAATTCTATATTTGGAAAGACCCAAGCCATGCATCCTAAAATTTTGGCTTATGCATTCCGGATAGGTGAGATTTAAGCAAGGGAATATGGGATTCATGAAGAGGTTTGAAGGGTGCTGGAAAGTGGAGCCCCTCTTCGTGGATGAGGACCTCTGTTCCCCAGAACAGCCCAGAACTCTGTCTGAGTATGAGGCCTGCTCAGCCTCCAGAGGCAGAGTTGGCTCCCTTGTCACCTTAGAGCAGCTCATTCAGCCCACAATTGTCCCTCCGCCGCCCATCTCGTGGTACCTCCGTGGGATCACGACACGAACGACAGAGATGCTCATAGACGACCTGATTGCTGAGGCCGAGCGCCTCAAGTCTCCATCCAACGGCCCAGATTTGTCTCAGATTGTGACCATTGATCTTGATCTTGGGGACCAGATTAAGCAGCGGTGGCGCCAGAGGCGACAGCCTAAACGACGGTTGCTGGATTGAGCTTTCAACCATGGGCAAGGGACGGTCGTGCAGTTTGGATAAAAATTTTGAACAATGTGGGGAATTCAAAGTTGGATGGCCATTCAAACAACGTGGGTTCGGGTCCCATGTGTGATGACTAGGGTTTGACATTTTGGACCGAAGTTCGGTAAGAACGGACCAAACCTGGACTGGTTCGGAATCAGTCTGGGGGTCAAACTGGACCAGGGATATGGAACTTATACAATATTTATATAACTTAAATTTGATATTGTAAAGTATATTTTTTATTTGATGAATACCTTCCATTCCCCACTTCCCCCTCCCCGTTCCTGTTCCTCTTCTACTTCACCGCCTCGGGGGCTCCCTGCTCCCACTCCGAGATCAGCAGCTCTGTGTCCCCCCCCACTGCATCTCTACATGCTCCCTTTCTTTGGTAATTTTAAATTTTTTTTGAATGCCTTTTCCCATTTTTGCTTTCTTAATCATGATGCAATTCTATGCTTATTTTTGGTTTAGCAGGAAGGCGGCGCCTAAGCAATGTCAAGTTGGACGCGCTGAAATGATCAAAGGGAGCCAAGGCAGCTAAGAAACATGCGGCATATGGTGACACCCCTTTATAATGATAAAATTTTGGTTTCCAAGATGGACTTCATAATTTATTCTGTAATACATTATCCCTTGTAAGGAAGTCCATATCAATTATCTACTTTGAATTTTATAATTTGACTTTGACATTATCAATTCAACCTGGCGAACCAGGACCAGACTACACCGTACTGAGACTGGACCAAAATTTAGGTTGGGTTTAAGTCTTTGCTTAAAACCAGGACCGGACTAGAACCGTGCAGCCCTCGCAGGAGCCTCTGATTAAAGCGCTTGCTTCATTAGATAAAATGTCAAAAATATGTTTCTAATTGAGATTGGAACCTGATAAATGCTTTTAAAAAACCATCACATTGGCCATCCATACATTACTATTTGTAACTAAATTATTACATTTATAATCAAAATCAAACCCCAGGCTCTGCGCGGCAGGACGAAGCAAAAGCTCATCGGGCGGGGCGAAGGCAGGTTCAAATATTCAATCCTAACCACGTAAAACCGAAGAGCCGGCCACCGATTGTTGTTATTATAGTTCCGGATTGTCTGGGCCGTGGACGATGGACGGGATGGGACCAAGATCGTCCCGTCCGACGTCCAGAAACAGTGCAGGGATGCGGACGGGACGATTATTTCATCTGAGACCTCCGAACGGGACTATTTTTTCATCCCGTCTGGACAAAAACCAACCGCTCTGGAGGTCTCGGGACGAATTTTCGTCCCGGCTTTCGTCCAACCTCGCGGACAGGATGATTTTTTCATCCTGGGACGAAAAGGCCGTCCCTTCTGCGTCCCTGCATTTGTATAATTCAGGATCGTCCCAGACGTGGACGATGGACAGACTAGGGTGAAGATCATCCCGTCCGTCATCCGGAATCAGTGCAGGGACGCAAAGCACACGGTTTTTTTGTCCAAGACCTCTGGACGGACGGTTTTTTTGTCCAAGTGGACGAAAACTGTCCCGTCCGAGAGTCTCGGACTAAAAAAAGTCCGGATTTACGTCCAACCTCGCGGATGGGACGGTTCTTTCGTCCCTGCGCTATAGTTGTTGTAACCATCCATCCCTACTCTGGGGGGCCCAAAAGCATTGTAGAATGGGGCTCTGATGCCTCATTCAGGCCCATTAGTCCATATGGTGGGGCCACCACAGATGTGATAGGCACCAAACTAGAAAAAGTGTGGGGCCCACTAGCTGAAAGGCCTATATTTGACCCCACGTTGAAAGCCCATTAAGGGCCTTTTAGGGTTTCCATTTTGGGTAAGCTACTCAGCTAGGTGGAGGAGAAAGGCAGGGGCTGTCAGTAGGAACTTAGGAAGCCCATTCCAAGGGGGTGAAAAGGACTTTCCTCTCTCTAAAATCATGTGGGTGGGGCCCCCAAACTGGCCCATCTAAACGTAGAGAGAGAGAGACATATCGATGGAAATGTAGAGAGAGGTATCGATGACAATGTAGAGAGAGGTATCCGGAGATATATAAAGATAGAGGGAGATATCTATGGATAGATAGATGGACGGAGAGAGAGACAGAGAGAGCGCTGAAATATTGAGAGACGGATGAATATATAGAGAGATATCTATATATAGATAGAGAAAGAGAGCGATGGAAATGTAGAGAGAGAGAGAGGGCGCTGGAATGCAAAGAGATCGATGGATAGCGTTGGAAATGTAGGGAGAAAAGAGATAAGAGAGAGAGGGAGAGATTGAGAGCCTTGGAAATGTAGAGAGAGATGGATAAATAGAGAGAGAGAGAGCCTTGGGAATGTGGAGAGAAGAGAGAAGAGAGAGAGGTAGAGAGAAAGACGTGGAAATGTAAAGAGAGATTATAGATAGAGATAGCCTTGGGAATGTGGAGAGAAGAGAGAAGAGAGAGAGGTAGAGAGAGAGACCTGGAAATGTAAAGAGAGATTATAGATAGAGAGGACCTTGGGAATGTGGAGAGAGATATATGATAGATAGCGAGGACCTTGGGAATGTGGAGAGAAGAGAGAGAGAGAGAGCCCTGGAAATGTAGAGAGAGATAGATGATAGATAGAGAGGACCTTGGGAATGTGGAGATAAATAGATAGAGAGATAGTTGGAATTGTAGAGGGAGGAGAGAGTGAGAGATAAATAGAGAGAGTTAGAAGTATAGAGAGGAGTGAGAGAGTAAAAAGGTAGAGAAGAAAGAGATGGAGTTAGAAAGATAGAGAGGAGAGAGAGACAGAGAGTTTAAAATGTAGAGAGGAGGGAGAGAGACAGAGAGAGGTAGAGAGACGAGAGAGTGAGATATAAAGGTAGGGAGGAGAGAGAGTTAGAAAGGTAGAGCGCTTGAAAGGTAACGAGAAAGAGAAAGCGTTAGAAAGGCAGTGAGAGGGAGAGGGGGAGAGAGAGAATAAGAAAGGTAGAGAAGAAAGAGAGGGAGTTAGAAAGATAGAGATGAGAGAGAGACAGAGAGAGTTACAAATGTAGAGAGGAGGGAGAGAGACAGAGAGAGGCAGAGAGGAGAGAGAGATAGAAAGGTAGAGAGGAGGGAGAGAGACAGAGAGAGGTAGAGAGAAGAGAGAGAGGAGGGAGAGAGACAGAGAGAGGTAGAGAGAAGAGAGAGAGGAGGGAGAGAGACAGAGAGAGGTAGAGAGAAGAGAGAGAGATAGAAAGGTAGAGGAGGGAGAGAGACAGAGAGAGGTAGAGAGAAGAGAGAGAGGAGGGAGAGAGACAGAGAGAGGGAGAGAAGAGAGGGAGAGAAAGGGAGAGAGGAGGGAGAGAGACAGAGAGAGGTAGGGAGGGGAGAGAGAGATAGAAAGGTAGAGGAGGGAGAGAGACAGAGAGAGGTAGAGAGAAGAGAGAGAGGAGAGAGAAAGAGAGAGAGAGGTAGAGAAGAGAGAGATAGAAAGGTAGAGAGGAGGGAGAGAGACAGAGAGAGGTAGAGAGAAGAGAGAGAGATAGAAAGGTAGAGGAGGGAGAGAGACAGAGAGAGGTAGAGAGAAGAGAGAGAGGAGGGAGAGAGACAGAGAGAGGTAGAGAAGAGAGAGATAGAAAGGTAGAGAGGAGGGAGAGAGACAGAGAGAGGTAGAGAGAAGAGAGAGATAGAAAGGTAGAGAGGAGGGAGAGAGATAGAAAAGTAGAGAGGAGGGAGAGAGACAGAGAGAGGGAGAGAGAAGAGAGAGATAGAAAGGTAGAGAGAAGAGAGAGAGAGATTGAAGGTAAAGAGGAGGGAGAGAGACAGAGAGAGGTAGAGAGAAGAGAGAGATAGAAAGGTAGAGAGAGAGAGAGAGAGAGAGAGAGAGAGAGAGAGAGAGAGAGAGAGAGAGAGAGAGAGAGAGAGAGAGAGAGAGAGAGAGAGAGAGAGAGAGAGAGAGAGAGAGAGAGAGAGAGAGAGAGAGAGAGAGAGAGAGAGAGAGAGAGAGAGAGAGAGAGAGAGAGAGAGAGAGAGAGAGAGAGAGAGAGAGAGAGAGAGAGAGAGAGAGAGAGAGAGAGAGAGAGAGAGAGAGAGAGAGAGAGAGAGAGAGAGAGAGAGAGAGAGAGAGAGAGAGAGAGAGAGAGAGAGAGAGAGAGAGAGAGAGAGAGAGAGAGAGAGAGAGAGAGAGAGAGAGAGAGAGAGAGAGAGAGAGAGAGAGAGAGAGAGAGAGAGAGAGAGAGAGAGAGAGAGAGAGAGAGAGAGAGAGAGAGAGAGAGAGAGAGAGAGAGAGAGAGAGAGAGAGAGAGAGAGAGAGAGAGAGAGAGAGAGAGAGAGAGAGAGAGAGAGAGAGAGAGAGAGAGAGAGAGAGAGAGAGAGAGAGAGAGAGAAAGCGTTAGAAGGTAGTGAGAAGAGAGAGAGAGAGAGCTTCAAAATATCTGGAGTAAACGGATGATGTCATCAAGATATCCAGCGTATGGGAAACCAAATCGAAAATTAAATGCGAAGAACAAAACTAGCAATCAAAGAAAGAGCTTCTTCACGGGCATTCCTTAATTTTTCCCAATCCCAGCGAGAGTTTCCCAATCCAAACTCCAAATTATACACAAAATATGCATACCATACAACAACAACAGCAATGATAACGACACACGCACCCTTCGATCAGAACAACGAACAACAATCAATCATCAACCGATCGATTCGTCGCCGAAGAGCTGCATCGACCAGAAATCCTCCAAACTCCAGAATCCGTCGTTGTTCTCCAGCGACGGAGGAGTGTACGCAATCGCGCCGCTACAAGAAGGGCCGTCGTCTCCCTCGTCGGCCGTCGGATGAGCCGCGATCGGGTCCGAGATCGGAATGGACGGCGGATATTCCAAGCGTTGATCGTCTTTGATCTTCTTCTGGATTCTCGTTCGCCAGAAGTTCTTGATTTCGTTGTCTGTTCTTCCCGGCAGCTGCCGAGCAATCTTCGACCACCTGCGCGGTTGAGAAAGCAGTTCAATTCTCAGGTGTCGTTGAAGCGTAGATGATTGTTCATTTCGTCTTATGAGAGAAAGATCGGTTTGAGGAAGACGGGTTTTGTGGCAAGTAGTGATAGAGAGAGAGACAAAGAGACAGAAAGCGAGAGAGTTACAGAGACTTGGAGAGAGAGTTTGAGAGAGACTTAGAGAGGGAGACGGAGAGAAAGTTACGGAGAGAGTTAGAGAGATTAAGAGAGGGAGACAGAAAGTTACAGTGAGTTAGAGAGAGGATAGAGCGAGAGTTGGAGAGAGGGAGCGCGAGAAGGAGAAAAAGTTGCAGAGAGTTAGAGAGAGGATAGAGAGAGACTTAGAGAGGGAGAAAGAGAAAAAAGTTGCAGAGAGTTAGAGAGAGGATAGAGAGAGAGTTTGAGAGAGGGAGTTTAGAGAGGGACTTTGAGAGAGACTTAGAGAGGGAGGAGAAAAACTTTCAGAGAGTTAGAGAGAGGATTGACAGAGGACAGAGATAGACAGAGTTTGAGAGAGACTTAGAGAGGGAGAAGGAGAAAAAGTTGTAGAGAGTTAGAGAGAGACCAAGAGAGGGTGACAGAGAAAGTTACAGAGAGTTAGAGAGAGGATAGATAGAGAGAGTTTGTGAGAGACTTAGAGAGGGAGGAGAGAAAGTTACAGAGAGAAAGAGAGTATGAGAGAGACTTAGAGATGGGGACACAGGGAAAGTTACAAAGAGAAAGAGAGTACGAGAGAGACTTGGATACGGAGACAGAGAGAAAGTTACAAAGAGAGTTAGAGAGACTTGGATACGGAGACAGAAATCCTCCAAACTCCAGAATCCGATCCGAACCCGACTGAGCATCTGTTCGGATCGGATAGTTCGAACAAGGTGGCTGTTTGGATCAAATGTTCGAATAAGAACCGATTCGAACACGTTGTTCGAATCGGATCGAATCTAATGTTCGAATCCGGCGGCGCCGGCGGCGCCCGGTGCCGGCCAGAGGTCACCAGCGACCGCCAGCAGTGCCAGCGGCCGCCAGAGAGAGTCTCTGGCGGTCGCTGGCGCCGCTGGCAATTTGTTCGAAATTGTTCGAACAAGGTCGAACAAATGGCAATCGAACACGAACAAACCAAATTGTTAGTTCGAAACTTTCGATCTAACACGAACAAAGGGTCTGTTCGATCGGACGATTCGAACAAATCGTTCGAATTGGCTTTTGTTCGTTCGAATCTGTTGATCAAGATTCGAAAGATCCGATCCGATCCCCAATGCCTACTCAGAGAGAGAGTCAGAGAAAGAATGTTGGAGAGAAAGACTTAGGCAAGGAAACATAAAAGTTACAACCAGAGTTAGAGAGAGTTCAGAGAGAAACTAAGAGAGGGAGGGAGAGAGAGATAGATAGATGGAGAGAGAGAGGTGGAGAGGGAGATAGATAGATAGATAG